>NC_090658.1:31027124-32385695 GCF_013368605.1 Nyctibius grandis
CTATGTAATTAAAAACATTCATAAAAAGAAAATCCTGGAAATATTTTTCCATCTGCATTAATCATTTTTTAGCAGGTTCAGATATGCATTCCCCTTGGCTTGATGTCTCCATTATTTCTTAGAACTATTGTAATTGAAGGATCATTCCAGTGAGATTTTATTCCAAACTACTTTTTGTTTTTTGTTTTTTTTTAATGCTTCAGATTAGTGAGTGGAATCTTCAAGGACTGCCTGGAGATGATCTCTCAATTCAGAATGGTATCATTGTCACTAAGGCAACTAGATACCCCCTTTTGGTAGACCCACAAACTCAAGGAAAATCATGGATCAAAAAGAAAGAAGAGGATAATGAATTACAGGTGAACAGTGTTTTAAAGGAATAATGTGCTTGCTTATATTTAAACATTATTGCTTTAGGGTGTGTCTGCATTTTAGTCAGTGTAACTCTCATACATACATATCTGAGGTGACTTTAACTTGTATGGAGACTGATGATGATGTAGGTGCATCAGCAGGGAACTTGACAAGAGCTGTAAATCCCATTCAAGGACTTGGAAAAGATTATATAGTAAGTATATACTAGTATGAAATCTAGCAAGAAGTATGAAAGAGAAGGAGGTAGCCTTATGTTCAAAATTGGTGAGTACATTCCCTATACAGAGGGCAAAGTGGTGAAAAATACAGCAAGAGAGTATAATATGAAATTATTAAATGAGAGTAAATTGGGCAACTATTAGTAAGATTACAGACAAAGGCAGGACAACTGACAGCTTTGAAAATGTAGGCAAAGTATACTTAAACTGATGCGGTCCAGAATTTAGAACCCGAGATGGAATTCATACATGAAGTTACTGCTACAAAAGTAAATTGAGGACAACCAGTTGAAACCAAACCCAAGATAAATCTCTCTATCCTAATGTTACTGCAATTTTAATAGCTCTTTTATAGGTTAAGGCAATAGGATTAAATGTCTGATCATGAAATATAATACAAAGACATTCACGTGTCACCTGTAGATTGCATCACAAATGAATTTTTCACAAATGAAGTAGCATGGGAAAAAGAACCTGCATTTTAAACCCCTTAACCTGAATGTTGCAGAATCTCATATGTTCTCCTGAATATCAATAAATTTTCAGGGTTTTAGGATCTCTAGATTTTGAAGATTTTAAGTCTTGGAGTAAAGTGAAAGTGAAGTTCTTGCTTATCATTTTATCATTAATAAACCAAACTGTCAGAACCACAGAAAAGTTGAGGTTGGAAGGGATCTCTGAATCCTGGATCACCTAGTCCAGCCTTCCTGCTCAGAGCAGGATCTACTGAAGCAGGTTGCCCAGGACTGTGTCCAGTCAGGTTTTGAATAACTTCAAGGATGGAGACTTCACCATTTCTCTGGGCAACCTACTGTAGTGTTCAGCCACCCTCTCAATAAAGTTGTTGGGTTTTTTTCTTCTATTTAACTGGAATTGCCTATATTTCAATTTGTGCCCATTGCATCTTGTCCTGTTACTGTGTGCCACTAATAGGAGTCTGTCTCCCTGTTCATTCTCACCCACCAGGTATTTACATACATAGGTAAATACCCTTGTGAGCCTTCTTGAGGCTAAATAATCCCAGCTCTCTCAGCTTTCCTCATGTGTCAAGTGCTCCAATCCCTTAATAATCTTCATAGTCCTTTGGTGGACTCACTTCAGTGTCTCTCTTACATTGGGGAGCCTAGAACTAGACAGAGGGCTCCAGATATGTCTCTCCAGTACTGAGCAGAGGGGAAGGATTGCCTTCCTCAACCTGCTAGTAATGTTTTTCCTGATGCAACCCAGAATGATGTTGGCCTTTGCTGCAAAGGCAGATTGCTAGCTCATGTTCAATTTATCCACCAGGACCCCAAGGTCCTTTTCTGCAAAGCTGTTTTCCAGTAGAATGGCCCTATTTCAGACCTGTCAAGAAAATCTTGAAAATAATATGAGAACTTTCTGAAAGTCAAAAATCTAGGAAGCAATACAAAATTAGTGTTTTATTTATTTATTCATGTTTTTTAATGATTTCATATATTATGAATCCCATTTCATAATTCAAATATATGAGTTCATAATGTTGTAATAACAATTAATCTGAATTCAGATTTCCAGAAAGAATTTCTCAACACTTCATGTCTAAAATTAGAAAATCTAGTCCTCAGGACATAGAATAGAAAATTAAAAGTTAGGCATTTCTGATTTCAAAAATATATGTAATATCTTCAGTTCCTAATAAGCTGTATCAGTTTCACTTGGTACATTGTTACTCTCCTAATGAAGTTTTGCGGATTCCATTACAGCCAATCTTTTAATTCAGCTTTTTATGGTACTTTTCATTGTATACACAAGAAATATTTCTGCATGAATTGCTGCATGGTCAACATTTATTACTTTCTTTAAAAATGCAACTAACAAAAAAGATGAAAAAGTTTTCATAGTTAGATCTGTGGTTTTCAAGTAAGACTTTGAAGAAATGTTTTCGTCCTTATATCAATTTATAATTTACTTTTTGAGGTAACAACTTTGAATGACAAGTATTTCCGTACACACCTAGAAGACAGTCTTTCACTGGGACGATCACTCATGATTGAAGATATAGGTGAAGAGTTGGATCCAGTCCTTGATAATATATTAGAAAAGAATTTCATGAAATCCGGAACTTCTTTTAAGGTTAGTAATCAAACAAAAGACCTGGAATAAGTAGTTAGCTTTGTGATGAACGATATTTTACCCTTTTGTTCCAAACCTCTGCTGAATCAGGTAAACTTTGTATTCAGTAGGGTAGTGTGAAGAATGAAACTGAACTAATAAAATATAGGAGACAGAGCCTCAGCTGGGTATTAGGCTCATGAGTCTAAAATTTGAGTTTAACTACTGAAGGTTACTACTGAAGATTCTGAACTGGAACCAGTTGTGTTTATCCTGTTGAATGCTTACAATACTTTCTCTTGATTTTCAAGCACTTTCATTTTACGCTCTTTGACAGAATTAACAGAATTGAAAAGATCTCTCTCTTCCTAGTGTGGAGCGCTCATTGTAGCAACTGCAGAATCTTTAATCTGGAATAGAACTGGTTTCTGATGGAACAAGCCAAAAAGCACAAAGTTTTATTAATAATATTAAGTACCTTCCCAACCTTGAAAAATCATGAGTTTTTCTGACCTTCATTAGATAAAGAAATCACTCCAAAATTTTAAAAACAACCTCCCTTCAAACATCCTGAAATAAAAAGACTGCACATGCTGTATATTTCTGTAGGTATTTTTCTTAAATATTATTAATTAACTGGCTGGGATATGAGAGAGATGGTAGAGCAGATTGTTGATGATAACGAAAATAAAATTATTGCTATTTTTGTGGAGTCATTTTACTTTGAAAGTCAGAGGAAACAATATGCTTAAGGGAGTGGTTTGGTCCTACTCCTTCTTAAGCCAGGTATTTGAAGTGGCCTTGGAGGCTCATACACAGTGATCAGATTTCCTTGTGCACATGCAGCTTTCAAGTTAGACTGCTGATCTGCAATATCTTAACTTCTGTGAAAAATTCTGTCAAAAATCTGAATACACTCATAGTTCCTTTAGAAAAAGAGTCTTTAACATCCACTTAGTCTTAATAAATATAGAATTAATTTCCGATAATTTATGTTCCATTGTTGGATCAAATAATTTCTTTTTTTCCCTGAATATAAGGGAACAATGATTTCTCCAAAGGTCAGTAGTTTCTACTGTCTTTATCTGGGGTGTGATTAGAAGCACAAAACGTAAACCAAATGGTTCAGAAGTCATTAATTAGAACCTACAGTGGAAGTGATCCCTATATTTACCTGGAGGCGAATGCTACTTTTATAATGTACCCTAACTGCTACCTTTGGTCATCAGTTGTTATTTTCATGACAAATTTCAATTGTGAAATAAACTTCCTCTCTTTGGCATTTCAAATAATGTACTTTTTTTTCTGGTCAATATTATTGAGTTGAATAAAGCTAATTTTCCTCTGCTTAATAATATTCTAACTTACTTCACAGGTAAAAGTCGGTGATAAGGAAGTAGATGTTATGAGTTCATTTAGACTGTACGTTACTACAAAGCTACCCAATCCTGCTTTCACACCTGAAATTAATGCAAAAACATCAATTATTGATTTTACTGTTACAATGAAAGGACTTGAGAATCAGTTACTGAGAAGAGTAATTCTTACTGAAAAACAGGTAACGTATCAGTGCACACAAACAATAGTGATGCTTAATTTGTTTTTTATTTAACTAGTTTTAGTATGCAGGGGAAAAGAAATGTTCAAATGGAAAAAAGACATGGGCCATTTTATAAAATCTTATTCAGATTCAGTATAGAAATTTCCAAATGACAAAAATACACCTAGAGGATCTTCTACATATGGCTGTCAGTATGACACAATTAAGCACAAGCATTTGGCATTGATAAGATACTTCAGCAGACACTGAATAAGCACTGCTTTAAAAACAAAGAATGATATAAAACCACATTTTAGATACCTGAAAAAGTAAAATGCACATTTCATGAACTTGAAAAATCATTAACTGAATTTTAAGTGTGACTCATAGTTACAGTCCATAAAGTGTCATGCCATTTTCTTGTTTTTCAATAATAGGAACTAGAGGCAGAACGAATTAAACTCATGGAAGATGTAACTTTTAATAAGAGGAAGATGAAAGAACTGGAAGACAATCTTCTGTACAAACTAAGTGCAACCAGAGGTTCTGTATCAAAGTGTAAAAAAAACAGGATTAAGCAGATTAGGCAGATTAATCTGATTCACATTAGAACATTTTCATACAGAAATTGATTTATCTATCCAAGATACAATAAGAGAATATCCCATGGCAGAAATTTATGATGATACAGAAAAGTATGGTTATTTACCAGAGTATGAGGGATTTGGTACTATAGCATGCCACTATATACTCAACACTAGACACTGAGTATTTTTAACACCTAAACAAGTTTTGTGAAACAAATCAATTTCTTGAGAGCTTTCTGCCCCTCATATGAGGTAAGGTATCTGATCATGGGCAAATCCTTAACCCATTGCAAAGTACAATGGGCTACCTTAAATGGTGTTGAAAGTCTTTTGCTGTATATTAGGAGCCTGCACATGGTCAATTACTATCTCTTTGGTGGAAAAGGAAGGGGGTAACTTCCAGCAAATTGGTCAATAAGTACTTGAGATGCCTGAATACTGTTGTGTGACTATTGTGTGACTTTGAGTGTACCAATCAACAGACTTTAAAATAATTGAAGTACTGTGTATGAATATGTATGATATGTGCATAAGAAAGTTGACTTCTCTAGTACATGCTGCAAAGCTGTTGGTATAGATACATTCATATTGACATAGGTTGAATGCATTTGTTTAGCATGTTGAGTATAAAAATATTAGTATTACATATCCTATTTGGTCTCTATTTTAAAAGCTTTCTGTATTTCAGTAAATTATTTCCATTTGTTATAAATCCTGTAACTTGGCCTTTCTATTTTTACATATATCAAGTGAAAAAATGTTACAAAAATGTCCTAAACATCCAATATTTGACTTTTTAGGTTCACTAGTAGATGATGAATCCTTGATTGGTGTTCTCCAAACAACTAAGCAAACAGCTGCTGAAGTAGCTGAAAAGTTGTCTGTGGCAGCAGAAACTGAAGTGAAAATTAACACTGCTCAGGAGGAATATCGACCTGCTGCTACACGTGGAAGCATTCTTTATTTTCTTATTACAGAAATGAGCATGGTCAATAATATGTATCAAACTTCACTGGCTCAGTTCTTGAAGTTATTTGATCAATCCATGGCCAAGTAGGAAGACACAGATTTTTCTACTATTCAGATGTTTTTCTTTCCAATGTATTTGCTGTTATTAACATGCTTTCTTTGTGCTTTGTTTTCATGATTCAGATCTAAGAAGTCTCCTTTACCTCAGAAAAGAATCTCAAATATTATTGAGTATCTTACCTTTGAAACTTACTCATATTCTGTTAGAGGCTTGTATGAAAACCACAAATTTCTCTTTACCCTCCTCCTGACATTAAAAATTGATCTTGAGAGAGGACACGTGAAAAACAGAGAGTTCCATGCACTCATTAGAGGTAAGTTTAAAAGATTATTTATATATAGAGCTAATTTCAACTTTTTAAGCTTTTATACCATTTCAAAGTATGATTTTTTGGCTGCATAGTTTCTACCAGTAGTTCTGTGGGACCTGCCTGTGCCCTTATCCGTGCTGTGGTCCAGTGAAGTTAGACGCAGTTCCCATCTCAGTTCTACCTCTGCCATTTACCCAGGCTGTGTTCTGTCCTGAGAATAAGATGATGGTTCTGCTTCTCAACTGGTTTAATAATTGTATATTTTTGTAATATATTTATAACCTTATTTTTATAGTTCAGATGACTTCTTGCTCCTTTGCTTCTCTGCTTTGATGGAGCTGAATAAAGCTACCTTCTAAGTTGCCAAAACAGCTCCACATAAATTCCAGGGAGTGCTAGAAACAGTCTTTTAACAGTTTCAACCTGAGTTTTCTCTGACTTTTGCCAACCAGTTAACACTGACTGGTAGAGAACATAATGTGTTTCTGTGGCCCAACTGGACAGGTCTGCCACCTCTGCACTCCGTGAATTTGTGCCTCTGCTGAAAAATGTGATCAGGATTGCTTACGTGGAGGTCCATATAAAACCTGTTTGAATTTTAGTGTTCAAATGAATCCTCCAAAGGTCTAATGTCAAAGTAGTGAACCTAGATTTGAAGATCATTATCTTCCTTTAATGAATAAAATGGATAGGAAACAAGACTAAATTCACTTTCTGTTTTGCTTTCCAGTTTGTTGTAATGGTTTTATCCTCTGAGAATGGTATCCAGCTGCCAATTTACCACTGATCTCCAGCAGGGCATGCTTGGAAGTGCTTTCAAAATGAACTGTCTGCTTTAGTAAAGCAGTAGACAAGGAACCATATTTCTTGGCTTGCTCATGGATTCTTGTTTTGCCAGAGGAAAATATGCCTTGGGCTTCTAAAGCAGAAAGTGGTCACTTACCCTTTTTTAACTGATGAGAATCTGTAATAAAAGACAGGAGAACTTTTAGCAATTTTTGTCTAGAACATAAGATTGCAGTTTCCTGCCTAGATTTACCACAGTTGATTCGCTAGTGAGAAATTCTTCTGGTGGTGTATAAAATGACACTGAGAAAGTCTTCTGGTGTATAAAATTATACCAAAGTAACAATAGATTTTCTATAATTATTTATGTGATATTAAATCAGATTGGGAAGTGGGCACATGCCTAGCCAAATTGTCCTGGACTCAGGTATCTTCTGCAATGAATGGATTGTTCAATTTTCCTCCTTGGATGAGCAGTTCTTGGTGCAAAACGAATGCCATGTTACCAAACATCATCGGGCAGCTGAAGAAAGGATTTATTTGAAAAATAAATCTCTCTTCCTCTTCTTTCCCTTTTTTTTTTCCAGGAGAGCTTTCATGGCTTATCATCAGCCATGTTATCATGGGATGTCTCAGAAATAAGCATTGTTATTTGAAATGCAAAATTCTCTAGAACTCATTATTCAGCTAGTCTCAGGCGATTATCAATGCTAACTCTTTCCTTCTCCTAAAGTACATAAATTGAATTTCATTCTATTGTTTACTGTATTCCATTAAAGCCAAACACTAGGCCCTTCCTGAATATTTTAATGCAATAGCTTGAAGGTGTCCTTAAGTCAGCAAAACAGAGAAAGCAGGTCCCCAAATTATAGGAAAATAGCCTCCCATGATGGTGGCATAGAATTTTTATTAAAACTGTAGAAAGAAACAAAAACTAAAAGATATGAGAAAATCTAAGGAGTTTATTGACAATTTTGTAGGTATCTTGACACTTAGGTAGGCTGTGTCCTTTACCAGTAGAAAGTGAAGGATTGGCACAAGTGAAGAATATGATCTTCTCTAGCAGAAAATGTATTTTACTAAGAAGTTCCATAAATATTAGAGAGCATGTTACAGAGGAATTGCAAAACATCTTTGGCTTTGTTGACTTAAATAAAAGCCAGAAATATTGTCAAGTGTGCTATTTTATGGACAACTAATGATTACATCTTAAAATTAAGAAAGTATTTTTGGCTAAAGTGATCGTGATTCTCTCATAGAATTCAATAATTTGCAAAAATATTCCTGTTGGCCTGTTGTATTAAATTTGGAAAGATGTGATTCTGGAACAGGGTATCATTTTTTAATAATACTGCTAATAATGGATTACAGATTTGTGTAAACACTTTCTGTTATCCTCTCTTTGATTTCCATTATTCCAGTTTGCAGAGACTAAGAGGAATTTCTGAGATCCATACATGGATCCCGGGCATTTATTTCAAGCTATATATCCTAATGCCAAAGACATAAGAGGATACTTGAAGGAAACTTTAACAGGTAGTTACAGGAAATGCAGGAAAATCAGTATTTGCATCTCAGATTTCATGAAGCAGCCCTTTCTTTCTGTGAGGTTAGTGAAGGGAGGTGGTGGAGTCACCATCTCTGGATGTGTTTAAGAAAAGACTGGACATGGCACTTAGTGCCATGGTCTAGTTGACAGGGTGGTGTAGGGGCAGCGGTTGGACTCGATGATCCCTGAGGTCTCTTCCAACCTGGCTGATTCTGTGATTCTTAGAAGCTTGTCATCCCTGGGGTAAAGGGAAGCAGAAAAAGTACAACAGTAGGAAAACTTTGTAATGAAAGCACATGAAGTAACTTTACATTTTTGCATGACAGAAATAATTTGGATTTGTACATAGGAACTTCACATTTGCCCTTTAATTGGCCCTTCAGTAGTTCATGAAAACATTCATATATTAATCATATCTAATTCTGTTTCTTGATTATATCTAACTGTATCTATATTTGGAGGAAATCATTGCACAAATTTTTCTAGGTGCTGGAACTTCTCACATATGGCTATGAATGGCAAAATGAAAACTAATTAAAGGAAAGATTTTTCAGTCATTGCATATTTAACTCATTAACATAACAAATGACTAGCCATAAGAACTTAGCAGGATTTATCAAAAGATTAGGTATGGATATTAATAGCAAGAATATTAAGTATTACAATGAGTCTGGGAGATTACTTTGCCAACATGTGTAACATTCTTTTGATATTAGAACTATGGATTTCATTAGAGAAGAGGTAGCAGTTTGCAGTTCAGAAAACGAGAATTTCTTTTCAGTTTCTTTTCTTTTTAGGAATAGCAGGATAAAATATAGACTGCCTAAGGGAATGTCTTCTGAGGAATATTTTTATCTCTCAGATGAATACAAAATGATCTTTATTGTAGTATCAGCACAGATGAAAAGGAAAAGAGATTATTAAAGACTTTCCCATACTTCAAATATAATCAGTACCATGTATAAACTTGTAACAACAAACTGTGTGGCAAGCATGATCTAAGATGAGAGGCTGAGAGAACTGGGCTTGTTCAGCTTGCCGAACAGAAGGCCTAGGCGAGACCCAATAGTAGCCTTACAATACCTATGAGAAGGCCATTGAGAAGACAGAGCCTGGCTCTTCACAGTGGTGCACAGTAGGAAGATGAGAGACAACAGGAAAAAACTGAAAAAAAGAGAGGTTCAAAGTGGATATAAGGGGAAATTTTTTCATTATGAGGACAGACAAACATTAGAACACATTGTCGAGAAAGGTTGTACAGTCTCCATCCTCAGAGGTTTTCAAGACCAGACAGGATAAAGACCTGATTTTATCTCGTAGCTGACCCTGCTTTGAACAGATTGGACTAGAGACCTCCTGAGGTCCCATCCAGACTAAATTATCCTATGATCTTAGGAAATAAATGCTAAGTACACAAAAGTGCAATTAGTACCCCAGTGAAAATTACATGGGACAGAAAACATAATTTAAAAATAAATATCAAATATATCTTGACCCCTGGAATGTCACGTGTATTTTATCGGAATGTTTTTATCTACAGGAGGTGCAGCACTGGATCTACAGGCTTGCCCACCCAAACCATTCCGCTGGATTCTTGACATGATGTGGCTAAACCTAGTGGAATTGAGCAAACTTCCACAGTTTGCAGAAATTTTGAATCAGGTGATATCTACTAATTATCTTTTTAAAGTTAATAACCAGTTTCCCCATCATAATTGTGCTCCCATATTTTACATTTAGAATGCACAAGAGATGTAGTTAAGAACAAGGCCAGGGAGAATGCAGAATAAAGGCATAGAAATGAAGAGTTAGGTAGCATGAATGGGGGTATATTTATTTGCTCTATGTTTTTTTTATCTACTATATTGTATTTTGTATTATAGTCATTGAGGTAAAAAGAGAACAGGAGCAAAGAGCTAGTAAAAAAAGGAAGTCAATGAAAGAGAGACATAAGGAGAAAGGATAAAAAAAGTAAAGGTATCAAAGGCTCTGAAAGTTAATCTATGAATGTCAGATTTTAAGTTACAATATTTTATGTCTTGAGTCTGATAGATTTTTACAGGTAAATTGCTGCTTGTTTTCAATACTCATTTCCATTCCAAGATTAACATGTTATTCAGATATGATCAGCTAGCTATACAGATACTATTTATTTTATTGAGACATATATGAACTTATATGCACATAAGCTTGTGACGTGTTTATCAATTGTTTTCTTTACTTTGGTAAATTTATCTTTTCTTAGTGTAGTTAACACACTCCCTATGCATTTCTCTTTCTGTACCTCCTAAGCACTCCTTGTTAATCAGGCTGAAAGCCAGGACACTAAGTTCTTCTTGCTGCTTCAGTAAGTCCATTTTGCGATGGCATTTAGTGCCCTGAAGGGTAGCAGAGATTTTATCTAAATGGTGTACCTGGAAGTGGTCCTGGCTGTTTCCCAACTCTGTATCAAGGCAAGATCTGGATACATACCTGCCCATTTCCTCCAGGTTATGGTTTCTGGAAGTATCAAAACAGAGTACTGAGCTAGAAGAAGGCTGGAGGAATTCTAGTTAGGTCTTCACTCTGGGTTGTTAGGGCACCAGAACCCAAAATGCATGCGACTGCACACTTGCTAATGTTATTTAAATTTAGCCATGGTGTTATGAATTATATATTTTCCTTTTAATTTGTAGATTGTAATGGTTCTATTATAGGACTTTCCTAGAACTAGTGCAAACAAAATTTTAGATTCCAAAATACTTAGGTGACCGTGTTACCCGCAAAGGCCTCTTTTTTAACTAATCTTTTAGCACTAACTTAAAATTGCCATATATTTACAAGTTGAAAAGTGACAATTAGGTTATTTTAGTAATAGATAGAGATGGAATCTTGGAGGGTGCCAAGTAGGATATAATTAAAAAACAAATATGGAAATAACATCTTTTTAATACTTATTTGCATCCATTAGATAATGCTGTAAATACAGTTGTATTTTTGTATCGTTATTCATTTAGATACAAACAGAAAAGGATTTCAAGTAAGGAAAAAAACCTTCAAAATGGTATACCCAGTTCTCAAGAGGTTCCCTGTGTTTTTCTTTTTTTCTTGCCAGTTACAAATCTTTTTCTTCTCTAAAAATTAAGTCCTCCAGTCCCAGATGCCTAACTTAATTTAATAAAGACCTATTCCTTTTTAAACATTTAGATGACCTTGTTCCTTTTCACACTGTTACTACTTCCAACTGTGGTTGAGCGAGAGACGGTACAAAGAAATATATAATGAAAGCTTAATGATTTCACTGAGTCCCTTTGGCTCAGTAACCTATCTCTGGCTGTGGCCTAGCTTTGAGAAGGTACCTTGTCTGAATAGTCTCCTAGCATGTGGTCAGGTTGATGTCAGTTAATGTAGAACTGAGCTATTTGCTTCTAAAGTAATTTTTTTTCTCAGACTTGGATTATAGTTCAGAAAGGAAGGGACATTTGGTGTTTATGAATCTCTCTGAATGAGTTTCATTATAGGAGATACGTGGTTGAAAGAGGTCCCTGTGTGTTTGTTTCTCGCTCCTCTCCCGGTCCATTTTTGGTGTAGGTTGTTCTGAAACTACTTCTATTTGAAACCAAGCCAGTCACCTGGACAGAGCTACCTGGTTTATAATAGGCATATAGAACTGTATTTCAGAACAGATGGTATCAGTATGTTCCTTGTTCTCTTTCCAGTGATCTGAGAATGTTGCAGTAGCTGACTCTTCTCAGTCACTGCATTAAAGGCTCAACTGCATAGCAATTTTCACTATGTTCTGTCCACCAATATTCCTTGTGCTATTAGGTCATGGGTTCTAAGAGGTGCCTAAATAATGATCATATTTGTGGTCAGATTTATTCTTTCTCAAGTCAAAAGCTTACTAGAGTCTGTTATTTTTAATTTGTGATTCTTTGGCTGCCTGGACCGTACTGGAACAGATTTTTCTGTTCCTTTAGTACTTTGTGATCAGAAGGAATAAATTAATCACAGTATGTTTCTCTTGTAGTATAGAATCCTTCTGCTAATTATTGATTTTTCTTAAGTAGCTGCGTGTGTTTGGGAGGGGAATCCATGGATAACTGATTAGTGTAAGAGCCTGTATCTTAATGCTAAAATTTCTATTTTTAATATCTTAATAGTGATTCACATGGCGTATGTCTTAAATGCTATAGACTCTTAATGTTACTTGTAATATATCCTAATATAATAATAGACTCTCATTAAAAAATAAATTTACAAGGGTATTTTGCTACAGCTGAAATATATTTATATGTACATTACTGTAATAAATTTAGATAGCCCATAACGAAAAGGGATGGAAAAGTTGGTTTAATAAAGATGCTCCCGAGGAAGAAATCGTACCTGATGGATATAATGATTCACTTGATACCTTTCGCAAGCTTTTACTCATCAGGTGAGCATCTTCAGAAAATTGGGAAATGCATACATGGTTGCATCACGTCTCAGTCTATCGGTATGCTATTATCATAATAGTGTAATTTTTATTAATTTCTGGGTGACGTGAAATATTATTTAATTCAGTCACGTGAAATATTTAATTCAGTCACTTTGGAGCTATCCTCTGAAGAGTCTAAAAAAATTATTTCTAGAAAATGTTTTTTATAGCTTTGCTTTTATGTCATGACAAATGGAAACTGGGAACCACATTGCAGCCTTCTGCAAAAAGTTCCTGAAAAAGTAGAATAATTCAGATAGTTTTCAAAATTTTTTTCATGTCTTTTAAAATGAATTATTTTAAATAACTTTAAGTAAGTGATTAAAAAAAAAAAAAAGATTTGTGAAAATGCTAAACAAGTATTCAAAAGCGCATGTAAAAAGTGTGCTACAAATTATTTTATTGCATCAGCGAAGATCTCTGTGGCAGGACTTGGGATAGAATGGAGTTCCCCAAAGCAGCATTCAGCTGCCTTACGCATGAGATCATATCTTCCTACGTTCATTGTATACTTTTCACATGCTGCAACAAATAAATCAGAGACGCTACAAAAAACCATTAATTACTAGACCATGATTTGTCTTTGGAGCAGGTTCAACCTGTGCAGTAAAAAAGGCCAGAATCTGATGGAAGAAGTACCATATTGTTCTATGCTATACACCCTGAAGGAGGAGTTGGAGCATCTAACTCCTAAGCCTTTAAATAATAAGCCTATAAATTGAAGTTTTGCAAAGTCATGTCTTTTATCCAAAAGTAGTTGTTTGGGGTTTTTTTCCCATGGGAAAAATAAAGTCTCATCCCCAACACAGATGCAATCCAGTGCAAGAGAGCTGAGTCTGTACCCTAAAAGACTAACGTACCCAATGAAACATCTGCAGAATTTGACTAACGGGCATAAACAGTCTTACATTTCCCTACTTGGGTCCTCAGATACAAAAGCTCTGTTTAAAATTAAGAATAAAGCTACCCAGAACAGAAAATTCCAGTGCAAATAGTTTAAGGCAAAATTGGAAGCAACTGAAAAGTATTGAACAGTCATAAGTAGAGGGAAGACTACTAGCACTGTCTATTATTTCATCTTTAAAGACAAACCTACAAACATATATAGAATGCGTATGTATGTATATATGCATATTATGAAGCAAAAATCTCTATATGATAAAAATAGAATTTCTAATTTAAGTCTGGTGTTTGCAACAGGAAGAGGCACTGAATTTGTATCTTGGTATATATTTTTATTTCTAGGTCTTGGTGTCCAGACCGAACGCTTTCCCAAGCCAGGAAATATATTGCAAATTCCTTGGATGAGAAATATACAGAACCAGTCATTTTGAATTTAGAAAAAACTTGGGAGGAAAGTGACACACGAACACCTCTCATCTGTTTCTTGTCCATGGGATCTGACCCAACTATTCAGATTGATTCCTTGGCTAGGAAGCTTAAATTAGGTATGAAGTAATTATTCATGGTCATGTGTTAAGATACAGAAGAGTAATGTAAGTAACTTCAGAGATTTTTTTTTTTTTCTGGAGAGTATTTCTTAAATTCTGTTGCACTATTCATTGTTCCTGAACCATCATCTTAAAGATAAAACAATATTTTAAATAAAAGATGGTATGCTGAGGATCATTCTGTATGCAGTTGGACAGTAATGTTTTCAGTTCTTTTTTTTATAAATTATTATCATCCTTCCCAGTGATGATTTTTTTAAATTTCTAACTATAAGACAATATTAATTTATTTTTTTTTTTTTTTTATTCTGGCATGGTGACAATACTGTTTTCTTGTTTTAACTCTTAACTGCAGGTAACGTGAAAATCAGCAATCTGCTTACAAGATCACTTTGAAACAAAAAATACCCACAAGATCTGCATTTGTATAATCTGGTCTTTATGGCTACGTTATATGGAAATTTTGAAAAATTGTGCATACAAACTCAGTTGGAAATAGATACGTATATCCATTATATTAGTCACATTAATATGTTCACAAATGCAATTTTACAATTATGCATTGTGCTCATTTATGTGCGTCATTACCTACGCTTAAAGAAAAATCTTGGTTCATATTTCAAATACTGTGGCTTACTTTGTTAAAATTTGGCACAAATTCCCATTAACAATAACATTAGTCAGTCTTCCACTTCTACAAACACTGTAAATATTGTGGATGTATATTTTAATGTTATTATACAAAGTTTCAATGTTTAGAAAATTTATACATAGTAGCATAATGCGATGGGGAAGAGATTCTACTTTCATAAGTATATATTTTTGTGTAAAAATGTACTTAATTGTGCTGTATTTATATGAGTGGTTTTTTGGACTGAATTTGAATTCTTTTTCTGAAGAATGTAAGTTCTTTAATCATATATTGTCAAATATGTTGTAGAATGTAGGACGATCTCTATGGGTCAAGGACAAGAAGTTCACGCACGCAAATTCATACAGATGTCAATGCAACAGGTGGGAAAAAAAACACTGCAATATAAGTTGATTGTTTTAGCATTCTTTTACACCTCTTTTGCATGCAATCTTTAATATTTTGCATTTTTAAGGCATATCTTAGGGTAAAATGTCTCCTTGAGTGCCTGAGCCTAAAAACTTTCCACTGTGGGATATGCATGTGGCATATCCCATGTGGCAGTGGAGTCCAAGTCAATACTTCTGACAGCAGTAATACTGACCAGCTTTTCAAAGGTAGCACATTATCTTCTTATAATAATGCTGTTATCCAACGGTAAAAGGACATAGTGTCCTAGTTCTATCCTGCAGGATTTGCAGATCCCACCTCTTTACTGGAATTCTTTTTTTTTTTCTTTTTTTTTCCCCCCTCCTCCCCTATGAGAGCTACTTAGAAGTTGCGTAGTTTCTACTACATAAAACAGTGAGTGCACACATAGCTTAAAGCTGTACATACAGAAGGATGTACTGGCTCCTAATACTGCCTAACATTTTCCTCACATCTGTGCTAGTGAGAGGGTCTCTTGCTCACTCGCAATTGGTTTTGGTTCTTTGTTTCTTGAATTGCCTATCCTTTTGGCTTTGAGTCTCAGGATGTCTAAGAATTTCCAAACAATATTTAAGAATTTTTATCTTAAATATTGTAATGTGTTTTGTTATGGCAGATCATATTCTCAAACAGTAAAAACATGAGAAGTCTAAGCAGCAGCTCCAGAAAGATTATAATTGACACCTCAAATACAATATAAAAGTTACAGTGTAAAGGTAGCACAGGCTGGTCAGCTGGACACTTCAAAGAGTTGTGGACAGTGTTGCAAATAAAGACATACAGGCAGAGTTGCCACAGCATCCTTGCAGCTAAACTGAGGAAGTGTGGTCTGGATGATCGGGTAGTGAGGTGGATTGTGAACTGGCTGAAGGGAAGAAGCCAGAGAGTGGTGGTCAATGGGACAGAGTCCAGTTGGAGGCCTGTGTCTAGCGGAGTCCCTCAAGGGTCGGTACTGAGACCAGTTCTAGTCAATATATTCATTAATGACTTGGATGAGGGAATAGAGTGCACTGTCAGCAAGTTCGCTGATGACACCAAACTGGGAGGAGTGGCTGACACACCAGAAGGCTGTGCTGCGCAGCCATTCAGAGAGACCTAGACAGGCTGGAGAGTTGGGCGGGGAGAAATTTAATGAAATATAACAAGGGCAAGTGTAGAGTCCTGCATCTGGGCAAGAACAACCCCATGTATGAGTACAAGTTGGGGACAGACCTGTTGGAGAGCAGCGTAGGGGAAAGGGACCTGGGGGTCCTAGTGGACAGCAGGATGACCATGAGCCAGCAGTGTGCCCTTGTGGCCAAGAAGGCCAATGGCATCCTGGGGTGTATTAGAAGGGGAGTGGTTAGCAGGTCAAGAGAGGCTCTCCTCCCCCTCTACTCTGCCCTGGTGAGGCTGCATCTGGAATATTGTGTCCAGTTCTGGGGCCCTCAGTTCAAGAAGGACAGGGAACTGCTAGAGAGAGTCCAGCGCAGAGCCACGAAGATGATTAAGGGAGTGGAACATCTCCCTTATGAGGAGAGGCTGAGGGAGCTGGGTCTCTTTAGCTTGGAGAAGAGGAGACTGAGGGGTGACCTCATTAATGTTTATAAATATGTAAAGGGCAAGTGTCGTGAGGATGGAGCCAGGCTCTTCTCAGTGACATCCCTTGACAGGACAAGGGGCAACGAGTGCAAGCTGGAACACAGGAGGTTCCACATAAATATGAGGAAAAACTTCTTTACGGTGAGGGTAACTGAACACTGGAACAGGCTGCCCAGAGAGGTTGTGGAGTCTCCTTCTCTGGAGACATTCAAAACCCGCCTGGACGCGTTCCTGTGTGACATGATCTAGGTAATCCTGCTCCCGCAGGGGGATTGGACTAGATGATCTTTCGAGGTCCCTTCCAATCCCTGACATTCTGTGATTCTGTGATTCTGCAAACTCAAAATATTGGGAATTAGTCTTATTCCAGTATTCTGAAGGACTAGAATATCTCTACTAATAGAGAGTAGAAGACTGCAAGAACTATATTGATAAATGAAATGTATTTTTCATCTGACCATAACTGACAGTTAGTCCTTACTAAACCAGGAGTACAGCACTGCTTGTAATATTCACCTAAAGAAGCCAGAACTGACTTGTGTTCAGTAAAAGGTTTGATTGGTACCATATTTCCTATTTACCAGTGGCAGTATTAATCAAAAGTTAGATAAGAAGTTAAAGATGGATTAATTATGAGCTTTAAAACTTAACTCCTCACAATATATGACATCCATTAGATTCTCTGGGTCTCTGTCCTCACCCATGAGAGTTCTGGAAGGCCAAACGGTGAAAATGAGATCACAACATGGAACACTCTGCAAGAACAAATGTACTTTTGAGTCTGTTGCAGATTCATTATCAAGATTATTTCAGATTTCCATCTGAACTAAACAGTTCTTTTGTCACTTCATTCTCCAATGTTTAAGATGAGGAAATGCTTCTTTCTTCAGACTTCTGCAAAGTCCTGTTGTCTTAATCTGGTAGATGGAAGTGCTTCAAAGCCTTTGCAGGACTTCCTGTCTTTCATGCAGAGAAAAGAAAAGGTCAGGCAGTATCAGTTCAGGGAATTCCAATTGTATTGCCTGCTATCTGTGAGATATCTTCATTTGAGGGGAAAAAAAAAATTCCTTGCCAGATGATATTTATTCATTTGATCATAGTACAATCTGCTTAATTTGTGTTTCTCTATTATGGACAGATATAATACTTGTATATGGCCTTTACTGCACACTTGCTGGACATTACTGTATAATCCAAGGTTCTCTAGCTAATGCAGCCTTGGTTATGGAAGTTCTCTATATTGTATCCCAGTAACCTCTCAAGTCCTACTGAATGTTGTGACACCAGTACTGGAATATAGATGTACACTGCTTTGGAAAAAGAGAAAAAAGAAATCTCTTTATAGCACGTGGCATTTTTTATGACGTGCAAATGCACACATCTTTCATACTTCTTTGTGTTCATATGTCTAGAATGGTCATCATGAACTTCCATTGCATTGGAATGGTGAAAACTGGGGCATCCCTGCCTTCCTTTGCCCTCAATTAAAAGCACAAGGATACTCAAAACAGCACTCTGGTAGAGCTACTAGTAACAATTTCTGAACTAAATGCCTTGGTGGTGTACACGTTTTACAGAGGGAGGGATACGTGAACATTAGATTTGCAAGAACAAAACAGAACTAGTGAATATGAAGACAAATATCTAGGGTTTTTTCCTACCTCTGGCCAAGAGTATATAATATGATTGAAACTGCTATGCTGTGTTACAGGTAGATAATTTTAAAAAACTGCGCCTGATTCATTTGGAAATGTGACAAACCGATAGAAAATCCTCTTAAAAAAAGTGGTTCCCCATAAAAGAAGGAAAAAAAACCCCCTGCATTTAGTCTTTCTTTTTTTTAATATCCATCAGTTCACCATAAATATTTCAATTATATTTTGTCACCAAATGTTATTTATTTCTTTTTAAATGAATTAAACCAAAATTGCCAAAATGAAATTACAAGCTGTAATGAAATCCACATATCACTGTTTAGAACTGATTAAATAATGCTCCATTTTTAATATCAGGCTTCTGATTCATCAGGCTTCTAAAGTGATACTACAAAAGCTGATTGAATTTAAATTCATAAGCAGAAGTGCAGAGAGATAATAGTCAAAATAGAGCTTTCATGCAACTTGAGAGCTGAATAAGATCAAAATTAATATACAGAGGTTGAATTTCATGCATATGCATTTAGTGTATCTGCAATTGCAGATAAACTAATTGTAGTTGAAAAGTTTTAGAGTCTTGTTGCCACCTCTTTACACTTACTTTAGATTATGTTATCAGCAAATAAGCTTTTAAAAAGATGTATTCCTTAGATTTCGGCTGTTACTTTTCCACTTACATTCTTTTGGATCTGATGACAGGATTGCTTATCACTGGTGTTTTGCTGGGAGACAACAGGAATTACTTCTTTTTGCCACTAGGTAGCACTGATACTTTACCTAGAATATTGTCTCTGGTTATATTTTCATTGTGAACAACAGGATGTGGAAATAACTTTTGCACTAACTTTTCCTATTTGCTTTAACTCCGCCAATATAAAATCAGATGATAATACATATTCAAGAACAGACCAAAAGTCAAAAAACTCAAAAAAAAGCCCCAAATCCAAAAAGCCAAACATGCAAGACCAAATTTGATCCTAATGTAGGCAGTTGGTTTTAGCATTATGAATAACTTTTTCTGAATTTTACATGGTAATAGTCAATATTCTTATTTAGGGAGGCTGGGTGTTGCTTCAGAATTGTCATCTTGGACTGGATTTTATGGATGAACTACTGGGGACACTTCTTACTGCTGAGATACAGAATGAGACGTTTCGAGTTTGGATAACTACTGAACCACATCCTAAATTCCCAATTACACTGCTACAGGTTTGTTCAAATACTTACTTCAGGTACCTCATGCCATCAAAATTATTCAGATTAAATGTGTAAATGGAAATTAAAGAAATGGAGGGGGAAAAAAAAAAAACAAAGACAAAGAAAAAATGAACTTACCGTACAATGCAAATATCACTTTAAACAGGAAGGTTACTTACCAGTAACTGGAAGTTCTCAAAGATGCATTACGTATATGTGAATTCACACTAATTCTGTGCACAGAAATACTAGAATCAAAACTATCAGGGTTTACCTGTATCCCTTTTTGCCTAACCAGATGCCTTTGTGAATAGAGTAATGCCTGCAACTGCTCTTAGACTCTTCCAGATTTCCCTGTCTGAAATAAAGGATAAAGGGGACAGAACACGCATGGACAGCACATGTCAAAGAACATCATCTACCAAGAAGTCACTTGTTTTTCTTTGGATAAACTATAAATGGTTGTTCTGTAGGTCTCAAGGACACATTTTTCATCAGTTCCAGGAAAATTGCCTAAACTCTTATGTAGTGCATTTAAGTCACTTCTGATGGTTCCTATCACTCTCACAGCAGGTCATAATGCTAGTTAATATCTAGTGTAATAGATGTGTGTTGACACTTCTGTGTTCATCAACCCCTTTTGAGTGGGAGTCTCCTTAGTGGTTCTCATTCTCTCTAAAAAATAGATAACACACCTGATATCTAGGATGTGAAGAGAGGGACGGGTTCCTTTCTCAAATGAATCTAGGAGACAACCATGGAAAAAAACTGTGTATAGAAAGCTAGCTGTATGGACCTCCATTCTCTTGTATTCTCTCAACAGAAAATGAAATCATCCTGCATATTCAAAGGGTTTATGAATAGTAGGGTATATCAACACACAGTTTGCTAAAAATGAGAATAGAAAACTGAGAGGGTTGCTAGATGAATCTTCACTGTATTTATCTCAAATGTTTCACGTGTGATTTCCCAGTCTATAGTGTCACATTACCTGTTAAAATATTAACATATTCAGGGATTCCAGAAAATGAATAACTGACAAACCAAAGGTCAGCTCTTTCTCAGAAGAAAGGAGAGAATAATTTGGGTTTTTTTATACAGAACATTCATCAAAAACTGAACAAGATATCCTCTGAAATGTGGAAAGACTGTTTGGCAAGTGTTCCCATTCAATCCAACACTTTAGTGTGTTCATGTGCAGATAGGTCCTTGCAGAAGGCTGGAGCTCATCTCTGAGACAGCTTGCCTGGGCTCTGCAGCTCAGAAATAAGTTTGTGAGGCTGAAGTTGAGAAGTCATTCCTTAAAAATAATTGAAGTTCTTTACCACAAATATGGAGATAGTAAAACTGGTAGGTGAAGTACATATTCATCAGTGTCTTCCATTAAGTGTCTCTTGGAAGCAGAAACAGTTCAGAGCCATGCTTGCCATTCAGCCTATGGGCAGCCTGGCATTTACTATCCTTTCAATGCATGTTCAAGCCAGCTAGATAAGTACTTACTATTGGAGCAGAAAAATACTTTTTATTTGGGTTCCTCCAGCATTTGAAAATGTCTCAAGGAATACAGATTTTGGTAAGGTCAGTCTGTGTCTGAACTGATAGATTCAAGTGTGCCCATGAACATTACCCAGCACTGGAATGCAATAGTCCATAGGGGTAAGTAGTTACAACATTCTCTGACATGAGAACCTGTGCTAACTAGCACTCTTTCAAATAATTTGCAGGCATGGTTTGACAATTAAAATTTTGTAGAAACTGTTCCCATTAGGCAGTTTGCATGAACCTAAGGGGCTGTATTCTAAGAGGCTGTGGCAGTTTACTACCACAAATGTAGATTCCATGCCTGCTGACTGGAGTGCCCAGGAACATTCTTAGGTGAATCTAATTTACTGCTGCAGACATAGCCACAGACACATCTGATCTGAGGAGAGATGAGATTTCTTTGTATTTACTGTGAAGTCCTGGGACGAGAAATACAACAGAGTTCTTGTGATCTACTCTGGATAGTTCTCTTCTATCATTCAGTCATTGAATTAGGGATAGGGAACCATATGATGCCTTCTGAAAAGCATGACAATTGCTTCCAGGTTGTTGATGAAAATTCTTAGATCCATGGACAAATGTCAGTGATGCTTCTGACCAACATAAGCTGAAGGT
This sequence comes from Nyctibius grandis, assembly GCF_013368605.1. Taxonomy (NCBI): domain Eukaryota; kingdom Metazoa; phylum Chordata; class Aves; order Nyctibiiformes; family Nyctibiidae; genus Nyctibius; species Nyctibius grandis. The sequence goes on from NC_090658.1 coordinate 31,049,153, forward strand.
CTGTGTTCAAAATCTTAATGTATATTACAGAGTTTTGTGGCCTAATCTAATAAGTAGTCCTTTTATGCAGTTTATAGCAAAACTACATATTAAATTTGTATCTACAATGCTTCCACTATTTACATTTTATTTATAACTAATACTTGTGACATTTTTGTATGTTGCTTGTTTTGTTCAGTAAACAAATCCAATTCCTTTATCTTTTTCACATGACAGATTGCCATAAAGTTCACAAATGAACCTCCCCAGGGTGTTCGTGCCAGTTTGAAGAGAACATTTTCTGGAATTAATCAGGGTCTCTTAGATGTTAGCAATATGCCTATGTGGAAACCTTTGCTTTACACTGTAGCTTTCCTGCATTCTACTGTTCAGGTATTTATTAGAAGGTTTGCAAATAGTGTTATAATATATGGAGTCACATTAACAGAGGTTCCTGACAATACACATTCTGATATTTATTGTAGCATCATGTTGCAGGGCTGAAGCTTTAATTTCTATAATCTGTATTTCAAGATTCTTTATTCTCTTAATTGTTTTATAATTTTACATAATTTTCATACCATGGGCATTTAGAATGAGGACTTTTCTCATCTAATGTTAGCTGTCCAAAAGTTAGTCATTCAGTATAAGGGGAAAAGCTCTCTCTGTAGTCAATAGAAATAAACACCTCGAAAAGGAAAATAATCTTATCTGTCTTAGCTGTCTCTTTATAAAAGAGTGAATCATTTTCTGTATATAGAGAGACAGCTAAGACAGAATTCTTTCTAGGACTCTTTCTGTTCACTGATTTTAAAGGCAATCCAGATGCCTAGTTAAGAGTAGCTGTCTACTTTCTAAGTGGCTAAAATTAAATAATATTCTATCACTTAGCATCCTATTTTTATCTTTTTATCTGTGTCAATGTGTTTTCTACATTAATTCCAATATGAGCACAATATCTATTCTTTGTACTTTAAAGATATGAAAGTTTTGAGATCACAATAAATACCAACATTTTGAGCTCTCTGAATATACCTTCTTTTCAGTAAGGATCTCAAAATAGTTCTGAAATGCTATTTAAGCCTTAGGCTCTATTGAGCTGCTTGTATTTTCAGTGTAGCAAAGATGGTGAAAGAGAAAGACCCTATTAAGATACAGTATTCTGCATTATTTTCCTCCTTCTACTTTTTTATAAACAGTGAGAAAGTTGTTCTGTGTACGGCCTTAGGATTATACTGTTCTTGTGGAACTAGAAGACCTAAGCTTATTCAACCATCAGTACTTTTAAAAAATATTATAGCTATTCATCTGTTCAGATTTATGTATTTATAATTTATGGATTGCCAATCAGCAAGCAATATATACATTGCCCTGCCTTTAAACTGACCAATTCCTAATATCCTTTGGTGACAAGATTGCTATGATAAATATAGCTTAAGAAGTAATTCAGAGGATGTGGCAGAAAATCATTATACCTTTCTGCAGGGTATTATTGGTTAATGCTGTATCATCTGCTTATAAACAATACCTGGTTTTGAAAAAGTAAAAGGTTTATTTTCAATTCTAGTTCTTTTTAAACATTGTAGCTAAGGTACCTAGCTGTTACATAACTAGATGTCAAAGACTGTCAGTCATTGCTGACCTGGTAATTTAAACTCTAATAAATAAGTTACCACTTAGTTAATTTTAGAATGTCAGTATTACACTGTTTATTCATTTAATAAATGTCAGCACTATTCAGCAATTTAATTCTTAATTTCTTGGATTAATTTATTCTACATTCTGAAAAAAAACATTGAGCCAGGTAACTGAGGTGGTTAAAATAAAGTTGTGAGAAATCTAATAGTGTTGGATGTTTAAAATGTTTGGGCTGCAGATTATATTCTCTTATTTTTATAGTCAACTATTTTTCTGTTCCTGCAAGTGTTGTTATTTTATTTTCAAATATGTATGCAGTAATAAATTTGAATAATGTAGTGGTAGCAGCCTTATAATAAAGTTGGGGATTTTGAAAAACCTATATTAGAACAATAGAGTGAAACAGTAAGACAAAAGGGGCAACCTAGAAGCCTTTGGATAACTTAATACAGGAGCTTGAAAATTGAAACTATCATTAGTAGACTGTATATGTAGAAAAAAATTAAAAACTATAAAAGTCAGCATTGTTGAGTGTGCTGAAAATGCAGGGATTCGGTTATTCTTTATATTAATTACTTAATATAAAAATCTGATCATCCCCCCTGACATGAGACATTTCAAACCTATGACTGATACATTGGTCAGTAAAGGTAGCAATAAATGGTTCTGTTGCTTTTTCTATAAATATTTATCCCTCATGGTGTAACTTAATAATAAACTCTGGTTTTTACTGATGTGTATGAGGCACATAGCTGTTTCCTACGCTAGCTTTCTTCTTCAGTTCAATTCTTTACTCCACTATTATTATTATTATTAAACTTTAATAATGAAACAAAACTATACATTGTTTCATAAACATATTTGGTTTTAATTGTATTCCTAAGGAACGACGCAAGTTTGGGCCTTTGGGTTGGAATATTCCCTATGAATTTAACTCAGCAGACTTTACAGCCAGTGTTCAGTTTATACAAAATCACCTAGATGAATGCGACATCAAGAAGGTGAATACTAAAATTTGCATACAGTATATTTAATTGCTTTGTACAGCATCTGTAATTTGTTTTTTCTTCATATTACTATATATAGTACTTTATTCATTGCTAGTCTTTCAGTGCAGCTTCTAGTGATCAAAGTTTCAGATTCTCTGCAAGACAGCCAAGCTGAAATATTTGGCGTGCTATCATCCATGTAAAAATATGTAATAGTTAAGAACTTCAGAATTTGATCTTGTTTTTTTCAGTACCATATCTAAAATATTAACAAGTCTATACAATATCTGTTTTGTAAAGGGAGCTCAAATATTTACAGAGTTTGACAGAGCCATCAAACTTCTCTGTGGCTGCCATTTGGTCTTCTACTATTTATCAGGGAATAATGTAATAGAATAGCCATTCCTTGCAAAGCAGCACTTTGTCAATAGAGAAAGATTAGAAACTGGGGGGAGGGAAAGAAAAAGAAAGAGGCAGTAGCAGCTGAGAGTGATTTCAGGTCACACAAGAAATAGAGATATATTTCTAATACCAGGATCAAACCCAACTCTACTATAAAATTATAGAGCTGAGCTCAGAAAATACATTAGAAATAAAGTATTATTTTTTTCTTGCAACAATGATCTTTTCAGCTTACATTTCAGAGCCTTATGAGCTTCACATGATATCAGAATTACAGGCTGGGTACCTTTTTCTTTACATGTTATAACTACAATCTTTTATTTACTTTCCTTGCGTCCAGGGGATATCATGGAACACAGTAGGCTACATGATTGGAGAAGTACAATATGGAGGCCGAGTTACAGATGACTTTGATAAACGTCTTCTTAATTGCTTTGCAAGGGTGAGAGACCTTGAAAATACAGGTTTTTTGTTGTTTTTATCAGCAACTGCAATACAGAAATCAGAAGACCACCATTCTGATGAATATGCACTTCTTCATAAGTTTATAAAAGTCTTTGGAGTAAAATGGATTTTTCAAAACTTCATTCTTTGCCAGTGAGGTTCTTTCCCTCTGGTTTCTCTTTCATGTTGAGCAGAAACTATTAAAAAGACTTAGGTGGAACTCAAACTTAGAAGACATAGCTTTTAATGATTTATTCAGGTATTCAAGTAAAATTAGATGTAGTAGCTAAAACAAGAACCCTAATTCTCCAAGAATAAAGATGAGATAAAAAAAACCTCTGAGTAGCAAAGTAATTGTGTTTTTTTCCTCTGGATTTTTCACAGGTGTGGTTCAATGAAAAGATTTTCGACAGCACTTTCTGTTTTTACACTGGATATAAAATTCCAGTGTGTGAAACTTTGGAACAGTATTTTGAATACATCCAGTCACTCCCTGCCATGGACAGCCCAAAGGTCTTTGGTCTCCATCCTAATGCTGATATTACGTAAGTAGATCTCAACATATTGAAAACAAAGACCCTTCCTTTTAGTATTTGGAAACAAATCTTTATGAAATGCTTAAGTAAAGAATATTTTTAATAGGAAATCTAGGATTCGTGTGAATTTCACTATTGAAGTGGAACACTTGATGTGTATGTACGTGTTTATGAATGCAGTATCTTCAGCTACATTTTACATATTCTTTTAAAGCAGTCAGAATTCTTATTACTTACTCCTCACGGTTTTAGAATTTTTTTAAAATTTGAAAGCATTATAAAAATTTTATATGAACACGATACAAGGTTCTATACAGTTCCACTACAGAAAGTTTCTAATGTTTGCCTTCTGTTCCAAGTAGTATATTATTTTTCTGTGCACACTCACTAAATGATTCTCTGAATTGTCATTTGGTTTACAGCACTCCTTTGGATGTAACTACAGTCTTTTGTTGCCATCAGTCCTGCCATTCCCATTATTTAAATGAGGCTTTTCAACCTCACCAAGTACTAACTCCATTTAAAATTTTATCTTTGACTTAATTCACTTTTTCATTCCAAATAATGTGTGTAACAGCTTGGCTTTTATTTCCTTCTAATGTTATATGCCCTGTGAAAGGATATGAAGCATCATCATATTTTTTGCACTGAAGTTCTTAATAATTCTGCCATGAATTATTGCATTTTCATTATGTCCACATTCATTGTTCCTTAACAAGCTTTTTGTATTTTTAAACAAAACAAATGTTATTCAAATGCCCAGCTGCTGTGGAAATCTAATATCTTCTAACATTTTTGGACAAAACGATAATTTCCCACAATTTTTCAGTCTCAAATTTGAGAGGTTGATGCCATATCAAAATCCCAGCATTCTAAGCATGCTGTGAGAACAGTACACAGTTTATTGTCAACTCTGCCTAGCACCTACCATTGTAAATACATACTGCTGAAGAGAAGAATCCAAGAGTAGATTCTGTTTCAGGTCATTCTCTGATACTTGCAAGTCCTCCCTTCCAGAACTGATTAAAAAAGAGCCAAGATTTAACAGAGAACTAAACAAAGTCTTAGAGAGAGACGTGCTTTGGATCCAAAATTAGGCTTGTAGGAGGGCTAATTTATAGGAGGAAACTTGAGACTAACAGTGTTTGGGGAGCTTTAGTGAGTAGAAACAGTGCTTTCATTTCTTTCTAGTACTGAGTTTTTCTTCCACTTGGTACGTCAGTATATTCCTGCTACTTTAGTCCTTTTTCTGGAGATTTTCCTTTGTAGGTATTTCTTTAGAGCCTGGGGAAAATATTCAACAGCTTCATGCTTTTTTCCATGTGCTATCACAATCAGTTATAGGCAACTATGCACATGTACTGTCTGTCTAAATTTCATCTTTGACACACAGGTCAAATGCATTAGCATCCCATGACAATATAAAAAGTTGCATTCAAATTCTCCTTAAAATATCCTATCAGCTCATCTCAGAGTATGCAGAAGGCTAACTGCTAGAATTGGAACCCTGAGACAGCCAGGACCTCCCCTGTTACTATTACTGAGGACAAGAAAGACCTTGTCTCTCACGGGTTTAGCGGGACAGTTTTCTAGTTCAGCCAAAAGCTCGATCCGTTGTTTCCAACTGTAAGACTTCACTGAGTGTCAATACTTTAATCCACTTGGGTTTAACACCTGAAGTCATTGCGATATTGCAATTGTTTTTAACTTGCTATATGAATTGTAGGCTCTGCAAAGGCAATATAGTTAACAGGTACCTGAGCAGGCAAGGAATGTTGTGACAATCTGTCAAAACCCTTTCTCCAATTGGTTCCATACTGAAGCCTTAAATCTAACTGAATTTTTGTAAAGCTGCTGCAAGCTGTTATTGAGCAACTGAAGATAGAGCAGAATCTCCCATTGTCCCTTGGTGAATGTAAGGTTTTGAATACCACGTTGCAATGGATATTGCTGTTTTCTACACAAAGCTAAGGTAATGTTTCTGTCAAACTGCATTTGTTCTTAGTTTTAACTTCCAGTACAGAAAATTCCTGATGGCACAGACTGCAGCTATCAAACTATGATAGGGTGTTGAATTCAAACTCTGTAAGAAAATACCCTTAATAATACTTCTTGGAGCAAATAAAAATCCAGAGAAAATTCCTTCTTTTTTTCTTCTTATGACAGAATTTGCTCTGAAATACTGCTTCAGGGAAAACCAGTATACACAGGTATAAAGTGCTTTAACTTACATACTCACTTTTAGGCAACATTGACACTGTAAATGAGATTCGTTTAATGTTTCTTTAGCTTCTTTTATGGTTACCCAAGCCTTCCTTTACTGTAATAGAGAAAAAAAGACCCTTGTAAAGTGCAGTTCCTCTGACGAACAAGCAAACATCTAAAATACAAGAGCTGAATCATGCTGCCTTGCATTACATATAAGGGCAATCTGAACAAACAGCTGTTATGTAGACATCTACACTTAGATGTATAAATGTGATGAGGGACACCTCATTGAGTATATCTGATTTCCTTCCCATGAACATGGTACTTCCTCTACAAACCTATGCAATCTTTTTTTCATTATTGTTTGCATCTGTACTTCAACATTTTATTTGCAATGTAAAGGGAATTCAGGTTTTCCAAAGCCAAGAAAAATTTCTTTTTCAGAGTGTCTTTTATATTCCCTGTGTCCCACTGTTACACGAATGAAATTTCTTGTTTCTATTTTCTCCTCACTTCCACACTAGAATATTTTTTTTAATTATGTACACATTGAGATGCATCTTCTTTGTCTTTTCTAATTTTATTAAAAATAAAAATCTTCTTGTTCAAACTGCTATTGCTATTCATGTTTGCTTCTTTATACAAGATTCAGATGATAATTTTTCCTCTCCAGAACATTCCTAGCTTGTGTCATTGAAGAAAGGAATATTACTTACCTTTGATTCTGCTCCTTTGAGGTTATTTTTCAAAAACTGTTTCTTGCTTTTTCCCTAAGTTTGCATATTGCCTTCTTTTTAAAATTGTTTCTATTTTTGTTTAGATTTGGGGAAAGACCATTCATTTTTATAATTCTGTAATGTTTTATCATTTAATTGATGTAACAATCATGGGACCTCTTCCTTCCACATAGAATAGTCTGACAGCAGTACTAGAAGAACAGTACTTGCAGTGTGAAGAGGAAGGTTCACATCTCTTTTATCACTAGTTGTTAGATCAGTGAGACCAACAGTAAGGGTTACAACCACAAGTATGTCATCCAAATTAGGAATGAAGCTCTGAGTCCAAAAGGAATTTGATTTTATCCAACTTTTCTGCTCATATGTGGTCTTGAATAAATCTATCATTCTTTAAATGGGACCATAAATGGAAAAAAGCTTGAGAGTTTTGAGTTGAGGGTTATTAAAAACTGTGAAAGCCCCACCATTCCTACATTCAAAAGCAGAAATTATATCCTTTGAGAAGCAAACTGCCAGTAAGATTTCTTCTATTTTTCTGATTTATAGTCTTTATAATTGCATTCACAAACAGTTTCTGTTGAAATGCTGCAATATCTAGCTTCTGTAGTCTTATGATACTATCTCCAAAGCTTAGATGCTTTAGGACTTCATGTGTTCTATCCTGTGACACAATCCTTGGTTTCATTGCTTACATAATTATGTATGACAGAGTAATAGAAGGAGATGGGTGTCTTATGCAGGTCAAAAAGTAAAACTGACATGGAAAACTATGCTTTGAGTCAGTATAAATTTATGTTCTGAGTCAAACTCAGGCTGTATGTTCCTCATGGGGCTGATCCTGTAAGGTAAAAGTAGGCAATGCCAGCACTGCAGTACCAACAGATACACTGTTATGTTTTCTTTCTTACTGCCTCTCATAGCTCTATGCCACTAGATAACATTATAACAAAAGTGCTGCTATAATTCTGCTTGTGTTGAAGGACTGCCGTGGTCTACTATCTTTTACCATCAAATGCCACATGAATTTACTTCATTTATTTGTATTGGCTCAGAACATAAATTTCGTTAGCACTGCCCATGATGTAGTATGGAATAGGAGGTTTTAATCTCCAATGTTGTAAATCTAGCAGCTTTTATCCTGAAATACCTCAAGGCAGAAATAATTTACTTATTAATAAAGGGACAGCTTGCAGAGTTATGCCTCCACCTTTTCCTTCTTCTGCATTCCACTTTTAAGAAGTAACTAAATGAGGGAAATATTATTATTACAAAAATTTTGTTGCTTTTCTTCTAAGCAGTAAATAGCTGCTTAGAAGTCCTTATCAGGCATATGCCATTTTCTTCCCTTTCCTCAGAATCCCTGGAAATCATATGACAGGTTTTTCACATTCTCAAAGGCTGAGAAGCAGCCTGTTGAACCCTTTCTTCTTCTTAGCCCCTGAATTAGAAAAACAGCAGGTGTATAGCGGGGCGTGCAGAGGGAAGTTCATATTCTTTACAACCACAAAAAACTACACAGTTCATGATCGGTGTGTTCAGCTTGGCGCAGGAGGCAAAGGCAAACAATTTCTTTTGGGAGTTTCTATTTAACCTGGTAACACACTATGTTTTTTTCTCAACTTTCAAGTTGTGTGCTCTACAAAGTATCCTTTTAACTGTTAAAAAAAATCCCAGCGATTTATAACATGTATCTTATCCTATCAGATACCAAAGTAATACAGCAGCTGATGTTCTAGATACTATTACCAATATTCAGCCTAAAGAAAGTGGTGCAGGATCTGGAGAAACTCGTGAAGCAATTGTTTATCGTTTAGCAGAAGACATGCTAGAGAAACTTCCTCCAGATTACATACCCCATCAGGCAAGTTAATCTTGGTTGTTTTCTTCCTGTTCTCTGTTGAGTTTCCACATAAGACATTCCAGAAAAGAAACCCTGAACTGTAAAGAAAGATCGTATAGCTAGTAGCAGATTCAAACAAGGAACCAACATCTTTATCGCTATCAGCGTGAATTGATATGGGGGTTTTCTATCTAACATTAAGACATCTAATAATTTATCAAGGAGATAGGTCATGGAGGCTATGCTTGGACTTCCAAAACTGCATGTGAAAACATGGAAAAAAATCAGTCTTGACTTTTTGTGACAGCAGTCTCCTGAGCTTTCTGGGTGAAGTTCTATTCTAGCAAAATCATGAGTACATGGGTAGTAACAGACAAAAAAATAAAAATAAAAACTGCAACAGTTTTAAGGTGATAAATGTTAATTGAATAATGTGAAGTACAAGTCTACTATTTACTTTTCTGAACACAAGAAAGTGAAGAAGTCTATGACAACGGTATTTCAGCATTTCAGTTTTAAATAAATTCCTTCTGCACTCCTATATTTTAGGTAAAAGCTCGTTTAATTAAAATGGGACATCTTAACCCTATGAATATTTTTCTTCGGCAAGAAATTGATCGAATGCAAAAGGTGATCACAATACTTCGCAACAGTTTGAATGATCTTAAATTAGCCATAGAAGGAACCATTGTTATGAGTGAGGCAAGTAAAAGCATATTTACTATGTATGGAATACTCTATTTTACACTATTACCTTGATTGCTTTAGTTCATATATTATAATTTCATTCCTTCAGAATTTGAGAGATGCACTTGATAATATGTATGATGCTCGAATTCCTGAAGTATGGAGAAGAGTGTCTTGGGATTCTTCAACACTTGGCTTCTGGTTTACTGAACTTTTGGAAAGAAATGCTCAATTCTCTGCTTGGATATATGAAGGAAGACCAAATGTGTTTTGGATGACTGGATTCTTTAATCCACAAGGTAAGGGTACTGAAAGGACTTGAGCAATAATGTATTTAATCATAATTTAATGCTTTTTACTACATATCTAATTTTATATTACACCTAGAAAAAATGTTTTCATCACTGTCAGAATATGTCATAGAAGCCAAGATGATAAATGGATTCAAAAAAGAGATTAGATAAAATCATGGGAAATAGGTCCAATGGTAGCAATAAACATGACTGTCCAAACTCAGCCTTCAAGTTGGGAGGTTCCTAAACTTCAGATTGCCAGAATCTGGAAGAACATAGAAGAGAAAGGATTTATGTGCCATTTTGCCTGTTGTAATATTCTTTCACTAAGCATCCGCCTTTGTCCAGTATCAGAGACAGGATGCTTGTACAGATGGTCTTTTAGTCTGACTTGTAAACACAGTTTTTGTATTACAAGAAGGAAAACATGTAGTTAACAAATAAAATGCTTTATTTTCTTGACATATTGTAGCATGATATGATACAGCTTCTAAAGAAAATATACTTAATGATAATGATACAGCTTTTAAAGAAAACACACTTTTCCTGTGGTTTCACACTGTTTAACTCATTTCAAACTGTAAGTTGCAAGTATGGAAAAGCTTTAATCTAGGGAAATATGTTATTTATGTGCTGTACAGTAGCAACAGAAAGAATTTTTTTACAGTAAGAGCAATCATTCATTGGAACAATCTCCCCAGGGATGTGGTAGAGCGCCTGTTGCTGGAGGTTTTCAAGATGCAATTGGACAGGGTGCTAGATAATCTCATCTAGGCTCCCTTTCCCACAAAAGGTTGGACCAGGTGATCTTTTAAGGTTCCTTCCAACCTGAGCTGTTCTATGATTCTGTGAACATGCAACTATACCAGAATTTATAGTAGTTACCTATCTTTCACAGAGAATCCTCAAACTGTAGTTTTCACAGTGTTTCCTTTTCACAGGTTATTTAATGAACAGTTTGTTCACATTCATCAAAGATATACTGCAAAGTACAAATGAACATTATCTATCATCTGTTATAGCTTGAAATATTTATCATTTTATAGGAAAGAGAAAGAAAACCAAATTGTAACTATCTCATGAGTAACAAAACCTGTTTACCTTATTAGATGTATGTTCATAGAAGAATCTCATGTAGCCTACACAACTGCCCATATAAAATTCTCATGAGAAAATTCTCCCATGTAACAGCTATGAGGTATTTTTTTTTCATTAGGATTAACCTAATCCTTGAATGTTTTATGAGTTATCTTCACTTAGTGATCCTTCTATTCTTCCTGGCCTTTCTGTGACCAGGACTGTAAAAAGTACCGATATCAAATTTTTTTTGAGTCGTTCTCAGAAAGAGTTGAGGTGCCTGGAGCGCTTCCAAATTGTAATTAAAAGATGGTATTGAGATGCCAATCAAAACATCATTCTACCTCTATCATAAATGGCACAGCTGGTAAGCATACTGATCTCTGATGATTCAAGAGCAGCACTCATGGTGGTGTAAAAGAAGATAATGGACCAGATTCTTCTGACCAAACAAAATATTTAGCCTAATAGCAAACAAACCTGAGACACAGATGGTCTTGAACTTGATGATTGCTTCAGCCTCTGTGTTCCAAAAAAATTGTCCTGTAGATGGAAAAAGAAGTCTGCTAAGCACAAAGGTGTGCTATGGCTAGAGGTGAGGTATGTATAGTTAATGCATTCATAATACTGCTCACCAGGAAATTGTGAGTAAATCAAATCACACAGTAAAGCTTAAAAATTGACTGGTGTGAGGCAAATCAGAAATTGGACTCCTCTGTGCTGCCGTTGCAGGAAAATCTAGACTGGTTGCACTGGTGAATCAAGCTCTAAATCTATCATATTACATTATAATGTTAAAACATGAGGAATGTATTTTATCAGTTTAGTGGAAAAATCTATTTGCAGTACAGTAAAGTATCACCAATAATTGTATGTAAAACCTGTTGTGATTTTATTAGCAGTTATCAGTGTTTGTCTCCTATAAATTATCATTATTAAAGGAGAATGAATGTTTGTGGTGGTGCAATATTCCATTCAGTAGACACAGCACTTGGAATGAACAGGCTTATGAAAAGCCAAATACCATATTATAAAGATAAAATCAATTTTTAGCAAAATTTAGAAACCTAGATCAGACTGTTTTGTTTTTATCGGGATATGTAGTATTTGAGAAATGAATCCATGATCATTTCAAGTACTACATTAATTGTATTTACATCACATGTGAATATTTTAGCTGTGACAAATAGCTTTTAATAGGCCTTGTCCTAATTAGCATGATAAACCAGTTCTTGCATCTTGAAATGCTGTCTTCTACTGCATGCCCATATACTTTCATGATTTCCCCCTGGCTTGTCAGTATTTCGTTTGGTGGTTTCTCCTCCTTGTAGATACCTGACAGCCCACGAAGTGCTAGTCATCTTTTCCTTTATGCCCTATCAAGAAGGAACTGATGCCATTTCATCTTTAAGTCTTTACAGTAATCACTCTTAAATATGCCATTCTCTATCAACTTTTCTCTCTTTGCCTCTATCTCTTTCTGACAACTCCAAGTAGTACTTCATCCAGTAGCATAAAATAGCAGCTATTGTTTTTTTGGTGACTGTGTTGTCATCTTCTGAGACACTGACACAGAAACAACCAGGTATTTGCTGCCCAGTTGTTTGTCATCTTGTGTTTGTACTATTCAGCCCTTTACCTCTCAAACCTTTTCTATTGCAAAGGTCTGTAAAGCCTGTTCAAAACAATACTCCAAAACTCACTGCTTGATTGTGTCATCCTCTACCTTCATTTCTGTCTAGGACTCACTTTTCTTCAATAACAAAATATAATTTTTTTCATCCTTCATAGGCACTGCTTTGTCTAGATTCCTCACACTCATATAGTTATTTTTATTATCACATTCAGACACACCTTTTCTGTTTTCCATCAGTGAAATTTTTTCTACTTCTTTCATTTAAAAAAATGCCTTTTTCCTAAGTTGTCTTTACATAAATACCAGCTCACATAATTGGTATCTTGTCTGCCTTCAAATTCCTTCTTGAAACACAAATCTACCATGGATCCTGTAGTTGATTGCCTAATGATAATTTGTAAGTCAGCATCCTGAGCAAACATTTGTTAACTGAATAATTCAATAGCCAAAAAAAAGTATATTATTTGATGTGCCATTTAAAAATATTTTTCTCAGTGTAATACATTCTATGCTACTTTTGTCATTTGTTCCTATTTTGGCCTCAAAGCAAAGTTTGCTATCATTAGTCAGGGTGCTCGTTTTCCATAAAACTCTGAATATGTCTATAACATTCAGTGCAGAACCATGCAGATAACAGAGCAAGATGTTTTTGTCATGTGAGATATGTACTAAATCTCTGACCTAATTTCTCAAGGATTCCTGACGGCAATGAGACAAGAAGCAACTCGAGCACATAAAGGCTGGGCTTTGGATACAGTTACAATACACAATGAAGTGCTAAAGCAAAACAAAGAAGAAATCACAGAACCTCCTTCTGTATGTATGACATGCAAAGATGCTTCAGTATTAATTTCAGTATTTAATTTATATCGTGCATCGTTCAGTCGTTTTGGATTGCTACAGGAAAATGTTACTATTGTCTTCACCTCACTGTTTTTGTTCAGCATAGATGATAAATAGCAATAAGTATGAAGATTTTAATTTTTTTTATTTTGCAGTTACAAAAATGTTTTGTTAAAAGAACAATTTCATTGTACCACCTCTTGATTTTTGGACTTTATAGTAAACTTTGGATCAAATTGTGTAGTGTATGGGCTTTACTAAACAACTTTTATTGCCATCCATTTCAGTAGCATTATCTTCTGAAAAAGGGTGATATTATAGTTTAAATAGTTTGAAAAGATTCAATGAAGTCAGATTTTTTTACTATAAAATATATATTCCTTTTAATGGTTTAAGCCAATTACTCATTTTACAAAACAGATGCTTTATTTTGTGTGATGTATCTGCTTACTCTCCACACAGGAAGGAGTATATATCCATGGGCTATACTTGGAAGGTGCAGGCTGGGACAGAAGACGTAACAAACTCATTGAATCTACACCAAAGATTCTTTTTGTCCAGATGCCTGTGATGCGTATATTTGCTGTTAATACCACCAGTCCTAAGGATCCCAAGCTCTATGTTTGTCCTGTTTACAGGAAGCCCAGGAGGACAGACCTGAACTATATTACAGTGATCTATTTAGGGACGGCAGTGTCTCCAGACCATTGGATATTGAGAGGAGTGGCTCTCCTGTGTGACATCAAGTAAACTGGTTTTCATACCATAAGAGAAACAGATTATATGGTACATGTAACCAATTACATGTGTAATTCTTCTACTGCTTTTCATTTGGTGGCCATTATACTAGAACTTTCATTGTAGTCTTGGTTTAATGATTTTTTTTTCTCTGCTTCCAGTAAATTCAGTTTGTCTTGGCTATTTGGTGACAGTTTTAAAGTTTTCAAAATAAGTTCACTGATAGTAGTCTTTGATGTTTCCCTCATATTACTTAAAAAAAAGAATATTTGCTTTAATAATACAATTGAGGTAAAATAAAATGTTGTTAAATCTTAAAGAGAAAAACTTAGCTTTTTCACATTCTTTCTCATATATAGCTTTTAATTTGTGTTTCAGTGAAATATGACAACAGAATACAATATAGAACATAAAAAAAATTTAAGTTCCCCTAGATACAAGTTTTTAAATATTCCTGGATTCTGCATGATACATACATTATTTTCTTTGTCTCTGCAGGAAACTTTATATTTAAGACAGAAAAGTATATTTGATCCATATTTTTTGCTTGAGGTTTTTGAGGGCTTACTTGTTCTTGTTAAACTAGATAGATTAAGCAAAACTACACCAGCTATGTTTGTGTCTGGAATATCTGACAGAGACCAGTACGTTCTCTGTCAAGTTTAGCTGTGTGGGAATGCAGCTACAGAAGTAGAACAGTGCCAACTACTTAATATGGATGTTCTTGTAATTAAAATAGAGAAACGGATTATCTACAAGTACAATTATTTTCCTGCATCTCATCTTAGCTCTAAAATACAGGGTGGAGTCCTTGGAGTGGCTATCACAGAATTATTCTGTGATAAACCTGATGAACATCCATGAATTTTCCAGACATAATTAGTATTAAACTAATTCTATGTATGTAATACTTAACAAGATATGCACTCTACACTATCTCTTTAATAATCTGCATAAAATTTGTTCATCCTTCAGATACCTGTATTTGGCAACACAGGGTTTCACTTACACCCCATGACTGGACTATGTTCTTCCTTTTGCAGTTTAAGAGCGATCAAATGCATCAGCTGTGGCAAAGTGCAGCTACTACTTGATGAAGTCCTGGGGCATCTGATGGGGTGGTAAAAGGCTCTTCTTGAGTTAGAATCCTACGGCTTTCTGTGAGAGGTCACCATCCCAGGATATCCTTTTGCAGAAAGGCCGTAGCATATAGGAAATAGCAATACATAGATACAAAATGATGAGCAGAGTAATGAAAAGGAAGATCTCCAAATGCAATTAAGTAAAATGTTTCTTCTCTCTCTCTCTCCTCTGTAGACTTAGTTAGAGCCAAATACAATAAACCAGCTAAGGCATTAGGTAAAAATACACAGAAATTGTGAAAGTTAAAAGTTGTACCACAGAACTACATCTGCATAGAGGGACAAAAAAAAAAACCTGACTGTTCAATTGCAAAAGATTTTGCTCCAAGTAACCAAAAAATTGATGACAATACTTGTGGTGGGTTGAACCTGACCAGCAGCTAAGTACCTGCCCAGTTGTTTGCTTACTCCTTCCTGCCCCAGCAGGATGGGGGAAAGAATTGGAAGAGCAAAAGCTAAGAACATGTGGGCCGAGATGAAGACAGTTTAACAAGTGAATCAAAGCTGTACACACAAGCAAAGCAAATCAAGGAATTTATTTACTGTTTCCCACTGGCAGACAGATCTTCAGCCACTTCCTGGGAAGAAGGGCCTCAGCACATATAACAATTACTTGGGAAGACAGATGCAATAAGCACAAATATCCCCATTCCTTCTCCTTTCCCCAAGCCTTTAGAGCTGAACATGACATCATATGGCATGGAATGTCCCTTCGGACAGTTTGGGTCAGCTGTCCCAGCTTTTTCCCCTCCCATATTCTTGCGCACTCCCAGTCTACTCGCTGTGGGAGCAGAGGGGGAAAAGGTTTGTATCCAAAAAACAGCACAACAACTATAGTGTATTCATTCCTAAAGTTTTTTTCCTGGTCTGGCTTTTCAGCTTAATTACCATGGGGGAAAGAATGTGTAACCCCGTGAATGCCTCCACAGGTCGAAGATGTGCATTGCCACATTTACAAGTGAAAGTCTATATCGGAAAATACCAGGGAAGGTGAAAATTAATAATGTGCTAAGTTATATAACTTACACCAAAGCAGATTTTATTCTCCATCCTGTATAATATCAATAATAGAGATGGACAGTATATTGATCTCAACTATTTCATATGTTGCATCAGATTCTTTAAAGCATCTCTTTCTTCTGTTTGTTAGAGTCCGATCGTCATTTCCTATCTCCTCTGAACCTGTCTGGGGTTTTGTTCCATTCTGTTTCCTCAATACCATGCATTAGCTCATTACTGTTACATTGTAACATTACAATGAATGTTAATTTCCATATAGCTTTACAGTTAGTTTATGGAAATAATCTATGTTTTGTGACAGCAACAATCTATTATCTGTTCAGAAGGATCCTTTTTTGTCTCTGCATGCTTTAAGAATATTCACAAAGTATCTCTCTGTCCTAGTTTTATGTGGGATAGTAAATTCTTACACTTAATTTGGTGACAGCCAGTTCGTCAAGCATCTAACAAGGTGCAGTTGATTACTTGAATCACCACAAATCATTCCTCCAAGATGATATAATCTACAGGAATTCAAGACCTCAGTTCAAGACCTTTCACTCCCAGGAATGCTCTATATATCCAGGATATTGTAACAAGCATTCAAATTTCTAAATTAACTCTAACATAATTTTTTTTCAAGTTACTGAACAGGTTACTTCCTGAACCTTTTTATGCTCATTTGCCATTTAAGATACTGCTGTTCAAGTTGTGAGACAATGTTGTGGTCCCTGAATTAACAGAGACAAGAATGTTGTGTCAGCAAAACACCAATATTTAACAGATTATCAAAAAAAGACAAATACTTGAAATATGACATTTAACTAGTCTCTGTGAAAGCAAGGGCCTAACTCATGAAGGTCCGTGTTTGAGAATGCAAAGACCATGTCCAGAATTAGCTTAGAGGCTAATAGTCCGTATTATTCTTTCCTCGCTTGGTAGAACTGTCACCCAAAAGGATTTTCCTACCCATTTCCTCTGATTTTCAGAGGTAAGTTCAAGCAGGTGAGACAAGGGAAGGCATACTCTTTCCTGCTGCTTTAGAATAGATACATTAACTGGGAGTCATTGATCTGCCAGTACGTCAAGATACTCACTTTTCACAGAAGTGTTTGTTCTTCGGTGATGATTCATGAGGAGTCTGGAGAATGGCTGTATGATGAACTTTTATATAACAATGTGTAGAGTTAATAAAAACTATGGGAAAGAGCTTGTAAATGTGGGGGGAAAGGGATCTATTTTCTGGTCAGGTTGCTAAATCTCATAAAACAACTGACTGGGATGAGCTTGTTCCAAGAAGGTAACATTTCAGCTGAACCTCAACTTAAAAAATTTGTTGATCTTTCCAAAGAAGAATTTTCTTCATCCACACCCTCTGTTTCTGCCTCTAGATTCTGATCGGTTGTAACTAGCAGTTGTTCAGCAGAGATTCAGAACATTCACTTTCAAGGTGAAATATTTTATGGAAAGACCTACAGTTTTCTCGTTCAGTAATCTCATTCACTGACTATATCTATTCTTAGTATTTAAACTAATTATTTTTGACAGTCTAGAAGAACATTTGGCAGCGGAATGTAAGTATAATTCTGTTGA
Source organism: Nyctibius grandis (assembly GCF_013368605.1). Lineage (NCBI taxonomy): Eukaryota > Metazoa > Chordata > Aves > Nyctibiiformes > Nyctibiidae > Nyctibius > Nyctibius grandis. The sequence goes on from NC_090658.1 coordinate 31,066,934, forward strand.
CACAAGTACTGAAAGTCAAATGTATAGAATGTGCAAGCTGCGGTTTCAAGTATACTGATGTTTCTGCTGATTTTTTAATATTGGAGTGTAATTGCACAGCTATGACAAGACCCTTGACCAGATTTCTTCAGAAGGCTCTGGTGTTATTTTTACTCCTAGGGCACACATCACACATACTAAACTGGACATTGTAAGATGTGGTACCTGTCTCTGCACCACACAAGCAGGGAATTCCTGAGGCAAGTCTAGTTGTATAAAAGCTAGAAGAGATGCATTTGCCAGTGATTAATACTGCCTTGAGAGCACAAAAGAAACATGCATAGATTAACTCCTAGAAATTCAGGAAAACTTTGGGTTTTTTTTAACTTGGCAACACTCCACTATAAAGGTCAAATCCAGCAACAGACTTTAGAAATAGAAACACCACGTGATTCTTATATAGCAGAGATTAGGATGGGGAAATAAACAACTGCTAACAAGTATGACTAATTTTTATGTCTCTTAAATTAGAAATTGTAATGGAAATAATTAGATATAAATAAATGCTAATAAGGTCCTTTGGGATATCTGAACAGTCTCTGACTTACTGCGTTGGTTATTTAGTAAAGGAATGACTCAACCAAGGTATTAGTTAGTTGGATGACCAGTAATTAACAGATATCCAGGAACGCAAGACCCGACTTTCCTAACTTCCACTATCTTCACATTCCTAAATGTCTAAAAGGATTAGTGGTTGTGTTCTGCCAGTTAGAAAGTTCATTTTTTGGGGACTCTAACTTAATTCTTATCTTGCTGATAGACCTATCATTTGCCTTATTTTTGTATTCTTTATTATTATTCAATATATTCTCCACAGCATTCAGGTGAGGTTCAATCTTTAGCAAAATTATTTTATATTTTTTCGTAAATACTGAGATCTCATCCAAAATTTATCCTTAATGTCAGTTCCAACATTTACCTTAATTAACATATGGTTATTAGTATTTTTCCCCCTAAGCCTCATTCAGCTCTGGGGAAATGTGATTCCACTCTCTGGATATTAGGAAAACGTTACCTTTTTATCTTTCTAGGACAAAATGACATCTGAAGTTAAAGCAGGTCCTCTCTGACCCCTTGCCTTTGCCGCCACCCCTGCCCCAACTCCTGGACTTTCCTTGCGGATCTGCAACTTCTAATGTTTTACAATATCAACAGGTTGACTCCCCCAATGCACTTTACATTTCATTTTTCCAAAGCAATCTTGGCAGCGTATCTTAACAGATAGATGAACTGTCTGCAGCTTCCTGCATATATTCACTAATTAGTAATTCCTCCTACCAGTGTTATGTTTGAAATTCAGATTAGTCAAGTGGTTGTTTAAGAGGTTAGCTAATTAAAACTCCTAATATTAACTTCTCAAAGTCTGCTGGCTAATCACCAAAGCGGGATTTCTGTGAACAGATACTGAAAGGCAGAATGACTATTTGCCTTACAGACATGGTAATTCAGAGAAGTGTGTTAAAGAGATCATTGCCCTTCTTCCTTGCAGCTTCAGATGACTTACGAGCAGGCTGCTGTGTAGCAATGGAAATGAACGATGGTTAGGGTCACCGTCTTTTTTGGGGGGATGTTTATGATGCAAAAAGCTATGGCCTCAAAAGACACTGCGATTAACAGTTTGTGATCTCCTCGCTGGGCACATGAGCACAAAAAGTAAAAATACTGTAATGTAAATAGCCATGTAAGTGTAAATGGAAAGGATTTAACCTGTATATTTACAGTCTTTACATATTTATTTATTTACTTACATATTTACATCCAAATGGTACCCCCCCCCTCTCTCTTTAGTCATGATAGCACATGGGAAACCCATGAAACAGGTTCCCTGTCTCACTCATTCATCCAGGGAATATTTTTTGATCCAAAATGCTAGACTATAAAATATCACCTCTTTCTCAAGAGACACATCCTTCCCCTCTTCAAAGGATATTTTTTTCTCAAAAACCCATCAGACGCTGCAGACAAGCTACTAAATGCTTGTCTCAGCATTTGGGAAGCCTTTTACTGAGGGAATCCAGGTCCTGCCTACTAGGCACCTAGCAGCAGAGTAGACAGAAATCATCTCTGTCTCTTTGGAAAAGAGCAGCATTATGATCATTGCACAAGACATCTATCAAACTGTACAAGGCAGTTTTCCTTTTCTGTATCAAGGTTTCCCTTGGTGAGAAAATATTGAATGGAGTGTTTCCAAATAATTTCCTCACAGAAAAAAGCTACCACTACAAAAGAGGGAGAGAGGAGAGTAATATTTCTGTCAATTTTACTTAATAAATAATAATTTGACTTTACTCGTTCCTTCCTTTATTCTGTGATTCATAGCTTCCTACTTTCTTCTGTGAAAAACGAGGAGAGAAATTGAACGCTTTACAATTTCCTACCATCATTGCCTTTGTGCAGCCATCTTTTCATTTTGTTCATCCTAGCAGCCTTCTCTGGTACAAAATAAAATTCTTAACATTCTTGAACAGGGGATTTTTAATTAAGAAATTTGAATTAGGGGTCAGGGATTGTGGTAAGAAATTCAAACTGTAATAAAGTTGTTTCCTATTATATTACATGACTGCAAACAACCTTTACATTTCTATACTTCTAAGATTTCTAAATATAGGAATTTATGGGTCAGATTCACAAATCACTCAACACAGGGCCATATTAATCCCTCAAGAGCATTTTATGGAAAAGATTTAAAGCAATTTCTTCTTTATAAGACAGAGAATGTAAGCTTTGTATTGAAAATAAATACCATCTCAATCATTCCCTCCATGCAATCATTACATAGAATGAATTCCACAAGGCAGCTAGACGCCAAAAGTAGATACAGCTATTTCAGTTCATTATGTACTTTACAAAACTTTAGTTGAAAAAAAAATAAATCTTTGCACTCATTTGTTTGTTGTCATCAAGAAATACATAGCCCAAAGTGTACAAGCCATACTACTGACAGCTGAAAAATGGAGCTGTCCATTTTACTCAAGCACTACTCATTCTTTTCATATATTTACATACAACGAGGCCCTCACGTCTGGAACTGCAAACTAGCAACAACTTAAATTCATTCATTCTGAGTCTGCATCTACAATACCACACGTTATAGAAAACTGGGTGATTTCAACCCCTGCACCCCAGCACTACGTAACTACTATGAGACATTTCATGTACTGAGCACATTCTCCTACATGTAGGCAGGTAACTCCATTGTTCATATAAGTCCTGAGTTTAGGTAAAACTTCATTCTCCAAATCTCAGCAACCCTGTACCCTGCAACTTCAAATATACATATACAAGGTAGAAAGGAATAAAGTCTCACTAAGAGTTTACATCTATTTGCACTGTGGTTGTTTCCACAGGATGTCTCTATCCCATAAACAAACTGATTACAAAAGACTATGTTTATAAAAGCGAATAATTACTGGTCATGCAGGAGCACGAAGTGCGGAACTTGCACTGAAAGCTGATAACATTCTTTAGGATACTGCCTAAGGCAGCTTGGGAAAATGTCTGTTACTCAGCAGATGTCACAGCAGAAACATGCAGTTTCTCCATGAAACAGAGTTTTCTCTTTAGAAAGATTCAGAGACAAAGCATTCAGTCTCATGTGGGGCAGGGATGTTCCTTTCTGCATATACAAGGCTAGTGGGCACAGTGTTCAGGCAGGAGAGAGCCCGAACCCTTGCGAAGGCTTTGTCTCACCCACGGGAACCTCCCAGGGCAAGCCACCAGTTACGCTGTTTCCGTAGAAAAAGGATTATCGAGGGAGGTTATTAAAAGAGACACTGAGCTTTTTCAAAACGCAGTTTTGCCCTCAAAATATAGTAAATTGCATTAATAACGCTCAACGGTCGCAGGAGTACAATAATCCCTGTGTTGCAGTGTAACTGCAAGGCAGCTTCTCCCTAATGCATCTGAGAGCTTTGGTTCAGCCTAGAGCTAAAGGAACGAGAGAAGTTATAAAGTCCTGCATTTTAAATAGCATTCGCAGTCCTTCAGCTACAGAAAAAGAGGTGTGCGCCTTAGCAAACAAAATTCTTAGGTTGTACAAAGATCCCTCAACTCATTGCATTGTATTTTTCAAACTGAAAGGTCCCCAGCTCCTTTCAAATTTGGGTAGTGTTATTTTAATGCTTCACTTGGCTATTTTCAAACTGTTCTTTTCTTACATTAACACTGTTAAAAGATCAAGTTAAATTTTAGTATTAATAAAACCATGAATAAATATAACAAAAATCTAGCAGACCCCAGTTTTAGAGGCAATTTTCATCAATATTTCCGCTCCCAAAAGACTTGAATTTATTGTACAAATACCTTTCCATCTCTAGGAAAATGACCTCTCTTTTATTACAGTGATTTAAGTCAACAGGATTTGTTCAGTCTTCTGAAATTTGATAGTAGCTTCTTAATGGGCACAATGAAAATGTGCCTGTTCGGTTTTTACTCTTATCCATTTTTTTTTTCTTCCAAAAACATTTGTGTAGATAAGACTAGTGTATGATGTCATCATACCTAAAACGTTATCTGATTACTTCTGGAAAGCAGAATTATTCCTAAGTAATACTTCTGCTTCCAAAGTGATCCGTCTCACCCTCAAAGCCCTGATAAGGCTCTTCACCAGAGACAGGAGCCTATTAAAGCTGTGCGAAAGCAGCTGGCCCTCTGCTGTGCACAGGTGCTGGGAGTCATCTTGGGAGCAGAAGTCCTAACTGGAAAACGTAATTAATACGTCTGGTGCAGAAACAACAGAAAGGAGCAGAGATTTGCATGTGAAGAAGGTGCATGCACCCTGCTATGGCTGGTGGTGATATCCAGGTGGAAGAGGTTTCTTTCCCTTGATTTAAAGGTTTCTGTTGCCTGGCCTGAAGGAAGCTCAAGGACATTTTGCTCGGTTGCCTGGCAATTTCTTTAAAAATCACAGTCTTTTCATTGTTCCAGGTGACATTGCTGTGGCTGAACACACTTTTTCAATTAGACCCTTATTCTTCATCCCTTCTCACTGTTCCCTAAGTCTTCAGCAATGTCTGTAGCGGACATATTATTCTACAGGAACAGAGTATTTTACTAAGATTGTAAAAAAAGTAATCCCAATGGGCAACATAAAAAACATCACTTGAGGGGTTTCAACTAACTTGGGGTGTTTGGGGGTCATCTCTTTTAACAACCCAAAATCTATGTTCTTTCTCTCCACTTTGGGAGTAATTTTTTTCCTTCAATCTTTGTTTTCTCTCACTTTATAAAAGTCGAAGGAAATATCTTTTCAGCCTTCAGTTAACCAAACCACCACGGCAAATTCTTTCTGCCTGGAGTGAGCTGTTGAGATGTAACTGCTGTCCTGCCAATTCATACGCTGAGGAATGTCATGATTTCATGATCTCACAGCATCAATGCTCTGACTAGTTACATTCCCAAAGCATCAGCCTGATGCTGTGTTGTATTTGAAATTAATATACATCACTAATATTTAAGGTATTAACTTCTTTGTATTCCAGCAGCATCTAACAGACCAACGTGAAATCTTTCCCCCAGTTCCCTGTTCAGTTTTGAGCTTTCCTTCTAAATCTGTTTCTGCATGCTTTCTTCTTCCAGATGCTGCGGTATAATCTCACCAAATATAAGTGATTTATGGAAGGTTTAGTTTTGCTAATTAGTGCAAAGTGAGTACGTAAGGACAATAACATGAATATAGTACAAAACACGTTCAGAGCGCCTTTTTGCTAGGCGAGTAAGTTTTCTAAATTCTCCAGATTTACACATCATATTACTGCTAGGACTGACCTGTGCCCTGACTTTAACTTAGAAACCAAGCTCTGATCTGATGCTCAGCTCTGCAAATACATGTTATAAATGGTCAATTGCACTTACTGTTATTAAAAACAAGTAGAACCTGGACATCACGACCAGCACGAAGGGCACCAAGATGCCCAAGCCTGGACGAAGTCAGACTAAAAGAAACGGAGTTGAAGAGGTGGGGGACGGGGTCGCAAAGGCGTTTTCTCGGCTTGCTTTTTTTTCCCGTCCCGTGACGACACCAGCACCCAGCCCGCCCGCCCTGCGCCTGGGCCGGCCCCCTCCCCGCCTCCGCCGCTGCTACAAAAGCGGCCGCCGAGGCCCCACGGCGCTCGCCGTTGCGCTGCCGTCCGCCGCCGCGGAGCTTCCGCGGGGAGCGGGAGCCGGAGCCTTGCCGGGCCCCCGCGCGTGGGGGGCCGCCCCGGACATGCCCTTCTCCCCGCCGGCGGCGCTGCTCGGCTTCGCTCTCGTGCTGCTGGCGGCCGCGGGAAGGTCCCTCCCCGTGAGGCGGGTGAGTGCCGCGGCCGTGCCGCCCCCGTCTGCCCAACTTGCGCGGCCGCGCTGAGCGGCTGTGGCTGCGCGGGCGCCTGCCCCCGCCCGGCGGGTCCCCCCTCGGCTGCCCGGCTCGGCATCCCGAGGTTGTTCCGCCGTCCCCTTCAGGACTGGAGCAGCTGCTGCGGAGGCTGCTCTCCGCCGCGGTTTTCCGCGCCGCGGAGCAGGACGCGGCCGCGGGGGAGCTGCGGGAGGCGGCCAAGACTCCTGGTGCCCGGGTGCCCCTCGAGGGCAAGTTAGAAGTTAAACCCATTGCTTTTGTGGGTGCCCACGCCAACTCTTGCAGCAGAACGAGGGGCCGCGGCGTTGGTGCGCGGGGACATTCCGTGCGTGGGCCCCGGTGCAGCTCCAGCACCCGACGCGTGCGCCCCCCCGGGGGGGCCTTGAGGGGAGAGTTTGGGTTGAAGGCGAACGGAGGGGAGGAAGCAAGCGGAGACGCTGCTACTCCCAGGACGTTGCCCTCGAGGTGACGCCCCCCCGGGAAATAACACGCTGGTTCGTAATGTCAAACAAATGGTGCCGTGGGAAAAACCGAGCGGGGTCGTGGCCGTGGGGTGTAGAGTCGGCTGCGAGGGGGAGCGAGCCGGCCGGGGACGCGGTAGATGCGGGGGCGGGGGAAGCGGGTGGGAACCCCCTTTACTGAACCCGAGCAGGGGACGGCGGGCAGGATCTGCCCGCCCTGCGCGGGTGGCCTCGCCTCAGCGCTGCCTCCCCGAAACCACGGGCGGGTTACTCTGATGCTTCCTCTCGCAGCGGCCAGGTGAAACCAATGAGGCCGGTGGGTTTTCCTCCTTTTTGGCGGGACCCGTGGGCGCGGAGCAGCTGCCAGCCCTGCCGGGCTGTGTCGTGGAGGAGCCCGGAGCAGCGGCCGGCTCGGGGGGGAGCTGGGCTGTGTAGCCCGCACACAGCGCGAGGGTGGGCAAGCAAAGGGTAATTTGTTGTGAAGAGCAACGAGAGGGGATGGGGAAGAGGGAGGGAGGGAAGGAAGGGGTGGTGGACAGAGAAGGCAAACTGCAGTTCGGTGGGGTTGGGGACAGAGAAGGACAAGAGAGACTGGTAAGAGGGTGGAGGTGACAGGAGGAGGGCCGCTGCTGTAGGGAGTGCGAGGGGCAGACTCAAAGCCGAGGTTGTGGGCAGTGGAGGTGAAGGGAGGGACGGTGAAGCTGATGACAGACCAAGTTTACTGTCTGTGCAGTTTGTTTTCAGCTGCTAAAAGTTTTTGAGGTTACTGATTTATACAGAACAGCACTAAGATGATCTGCTTAGTTCCCAACTGGGCCTAAGTCTGTAGGGTTGTCTGAGGTACTGGCTTCTGGGTTTTTTTGGTGGTTTTGTTTACCTAACTATGGACATCAGGCCCTTAAAGGAGCAACAGGCACAAGTTGCATCAGGGAAAATTCCAGTCAGGAAAATCTCTTTGTCATGAGGATGATCAAATAGTGAAACAGGAGCCCAGAGAGGCTGGGGACCCTCTGTCTATGGGGGTGTTTGTTATTTGACAGGATAAGGCACTGAGCAGCTTGAGCTTCTTCTGCCACCGAGCAAACTAATGACGAGGCTGCCCGAGGCAGAGAATCAAAGTGAAGTACCTTTGCCAACAAGTGGTCTCCTTTAGCCGGTTGCAGAACTGGGGGGAGGTGAGTAGAAAGAGGCTTCTCTGGTCTCAACACTACGATCACCCTTTGACTTCAGTCTCACAATAAACCGAGTACTTTTATAGTCTCTTCTGACACTAGAGGGTCTTATCTGACAACTTGTCTAGAGCCGTGATTGTGCTTATACACTGAGAAAATGTACAAAACGCTCTGCTCAATCCTATGTATACAAAAGCATGAGACTTCTGCTGTTGGGAGTTTTTGGTCGGGTTCAGTTCAGAGTAGTGTTAATAGGTAATATTTAAATAGGTAATATTTGAACTGAAAATAGCACTGCTTAGGCAGTAGTGGATAGTAAAATCTAGGTGATAACAATCAGCTGCAAGGTCTTCAGGTTTCAATGGGCAAGACAGGTGTGTTTTCCTTTGACCTTCCCTCTCTCTTCCCCAACCAAGTGAAAAAGGGGAGAGGGAGAAGAGAAAGCTGAGAATGTACATAGAAGGAAGAAAAATTTAAGTCCAGAGTTTTTATTTGAGGTTGTGCTGTATACTTGCCATCATCTTAAATGTAGGATGACTGGAAATTGCTTAATAAGTGTTTAGATCTTTCTTACTGCATTGAGGGTAGTAAAATGACCAAGAGCTGGTGGCACATGGCTGCATTGCAGAATCTTATTACTAATGACAACCCTGTGTCCTTTCCCTGCTTGGCCTTGAGCAGCAATGTCCTGCTGCTGACAGAGCTGACACGCAGCTGGCTGCTGGTTCCCTACCGTCCGGTTCTCTCTTGGGTTTGGATTTCAGATCCCAGTTTTCTATGTAGTACTTATTCTCCAAGGTTTGATAAGATAATCTTAAAAGTAGTTTAAATGTCAGTGAAGAGCAGACAAGAGCTGTGCCATAGTTGGTAATGGATGGGAGGGTCTGCTCTTCAAATTACCCTGCTGCTTTTGTTCCTCAGGTTAAAATGTGAGTAGTACAAGCTCCTGGGTGAATGTACAAACAGTTGAATTCAGTGGAAAGGTTGCTAATCTTTTGCTCTCCTCAGCTCTTCTTTCTGAAGTGCTGTTGTATGGGAATAGAAAAGTAGTTACATCAATATCAACAACACTTCCATTAATTAGAGCACATGGGTGTTTAGCTATGTGTGTGTCCTTGGCGTTCTGTTAATTACTATTGTGTTATTTAGGCTTATTTAGATACAGTTGCTAGTCTGTTCTCCAAATGAACAGTCAGCACGACTTCTTAGGTTGCAGGTGTTGGGGGCGCATATAGTTACTGCTGCTTGCTCCGCCTTCTGAAGCCTTCTGCGGCTGCTTCTAGTTCTGCAGCATCTGTGTCTTTAACCGTGGGTGTCTAGGATCAGGCATTTGACTCGGAGAGTGCTAGCTTTGAATCCTGATAAGCCATGATGAAAAGATGCAGTGTGAGGGAGTGGTTTCACGTGCCTCATTAGTTTGCTGTACTTGGCCGTTGACAGCACAGAGGTCCCTGTGTGTTTGTTCCAGCATGGGCTTGCAGGACCGTGCCTATTTTGTCTTCTTGTCTTCTGTTGTGTGCCCTAATGCTGAGAGAACTGAACTAAGGCTCCTGACTCCCACTGTTGTGTAGACTTGTTTTCCTTAAAAGTCATTAGGGTGGGAAAATGGCTACAGAGCTTGTCTGAAAAACAACTAGAAAAGTGACCTGGAAACTAGTGACTCCATGCAGAAGCAAGGATGGGGGGCTGGACTGCATCTTGATTAGTTGGGTCTTCACCTGGGCAAAAGTCCCTCCATACTTAGACTGGCTGGAAGTTCTGAGTTATTCTTTTTCTTTCTCAGTTTTCTACTCGCAAAAGCTCACATGGAACTGGTTTTCTTGTGGCCTGCACTCTGAAAATCAAAACGTGCTAGACCAGTCTCAGCAGCACGTACTGGCAGTGGTACAGCAAGCAGCGGAGGGAAGGGCGAACAGACAAGGTCTGACACTGTGCCACCTTTCTGTAGTTGTTGTCAAAGGATACTTGGCTGGCTTCTAGGTAATGAGCTTGTTTCCCAGGTTTTTAAAACTTAATATTTGTAGGCCACTTAAATTTGTGACTATATTAGTATGGTGTAAAACTTTGAATTTCTTAATAGTACAGTCATCTAAATTAATACAGATTAAATCACTGTCCCAAATGACTTTTATGTATTCAGAAAATAATGAGGTGGTTTGGTTTTTTTTTTTTTTTAGAAAAAATTCTAATTTTCTGGAAAATTTATAAAGCTAGTGACAGTGCCTGTGCTAAAGCCAGATGGCCTAACACAGCAAATCTGATCATACAAGCTAGAAAAAAAGATACTTATTTACTTGTTATAATATCCCAAACGTGACTGTATGGGAAGGGAAAAAAACATTTCAGGCTTGAGAAGCCTGGGATATCAGATCTCCAAGGGCCAAAGGAAAAGACTGTATTTCATACAGCAGAACAATGACTTGGCCCTTGGCATTGTTTTAAAGCTCTGATGTCTGGTCCAGGCAAGTTTAAGTTAGTGAAACAGTTGTCAAATCTTTCTACCTTCCCCATATTTCTAGTGCTGTTACTGCACCCCCCCACCAAAGTAGGCAGCAGTCTGAAACAGTTTGGAAAAAAGTATTTAAGTATTTGAGGTAAAGTGTAGGAAGATACAGCTGGGCCTGGAGGGACATGTTTCATGGCTGTACCAGCAGTGAAGCACGTGTAGCTCTCTTCTGAGAGAAGAAAAGCTCATATTCTGAAAGTGATGGAAGTGGCGGAGCTTTGCAAAACTCAAACTCCTGCCCTCCGAAAGCTGTAGCTCTGTAGCTGCACTAAAGTTCAGTGAAACTGTGACCGATATACAAAGCATAAACAGTTGTCTGCTGGCTGTCAAAGATATTTTTAAAGGAATTGTATCATATACTGCTTCTGTTAGCCTGTCAAACTAAATTGAGCTTTAATTTGCTGCGTTGATTGATCACCAGTTACTTGAGAGGACAAACCATGAGGAACCATTATATCTGAAATCACGGGGCCTTTGCTAGTTTATAACTTGGAGAAGTCCTTTGGAAAACTGATTGTTTCCTTCTGCAGTGCTGTAGTGAAATGAAAGCTATTATCTTTGTGTTCGGCTGCTTTCATTAAAAGCTTTTGTATTTCTTTCTCTTTAGTAAATCAGTGTATGTACTGCCACCAAGGCTGTCTGCTCAGGTTTCCTTGGCACAGTGCATCAGTTCTATTAGTTTGTGTCTTAACAAAAGTAAGTTTACACAATGATACGTCTTCGCTATGGAAAAATCTTGTCTGCTCAGTAGATAAGAGACCTTCTGTTTAAGCCCTACAATGTTGTTTTCTTGTGAGGCTGAATTAAAACATCAGGCAGAAACTCCTTTAAATCAACTCTTCCTAACCTAACTACCAAAGAAAAGATTGAGTTTAATGCTTACATCTGATCCTTCTCATCAGAAGAGCAATGGGGTAAAGAGTACCTAGGGATCTCTAGCTTGCTGAGTAGAAGGTAGCCCATTCAAATGTCATAGTTTTATACAAAATGCAGCAAATTTGAACTTACGATAGGTGAATATAGATTTGCTGCTGGTGGCTGAATACTGTTCTTCGATGCCTCTTTTTGTTCAGTATTGGAAACTGGTATTTATAAATTGCAGCCACACTGGCCTGTCATCTGCTGCATTCCAGTGATCCTTTGATGTGAATGTGGAGGAGCTTATGAAACACGTGTTGATCTTCACAGGTAGGAGGAGAATCTCCAGGCAAAGATGCAGCAGCAGCATCTGCAGTTTGTAAGCATAAGTGTGGAAAGTCCACCTCTTCCACTGCTGAAGGAAAGTAGATGACTCTACTCTTACTGCTGTGAATGTGGACCCGTGCACAGGGAAACTCCCTGCGGTTTTATCGGGACTTTGGTAAGCCTTACAGGTACTGTTCCTGCGATACAGTGTGGCAGATGTTTGTGAAGGAGAACACAAGTGGATTTCCACCAGTTATCTTCCCCTTAATCTCTATGGTCTTCTTAAAGAAATAAGCAACAACCCCTGCTCTCTGATGTACGTGAATGTATTGATACAGCTTGCGAAATGCAGATGTGGTAGCATAAGAATCTCTTTCCCAAATGCTTACTTGAAACCCTTGTGAGTGATCCCTTGCCCCAGGTTCAAGTATGGCTTCTTAATAGTCTCATGAATACTGCAGCTACGCATAGAATAGACACAGGCTTAATTTAATTGAATGAGCAATTGAAAAATGGTAACTGGGTAGAGAAAATTGTAGTTTACACATGTGGAAAAGAATAGTTCCTTCAGCCAGTCATTTTAGTGACTACATCTTATTGCTGTTTCACTATAATTGATTGTTAATGGATTGCTGTCGTATAGCAATCCATTAACAGCAGTCTGCTATTGGCTGCTATTTTTCTTGCAATTGATTGCATTTCATTATTAGTTCGCTCTCTTGCCATCTTTTTCCTAAATTGTATTATGCTGCCTTTCCCAATTACCGTATTTTTCTGTCTTGTGCTCTTCTGTCCATTGAGCTCATCTGCATTTTCCTATTCTGTTCTTGCCTTGTCACACTTATGCACATTCCCTACCACTCTCCCAGTGCCTTCTTTGATGCCTTCAGGACAATTTTTGAAACTTGCATTCTTGTCTTGATGTGTAGTTTTAGCTGCTGTTTGCTGCTGCCCTTTTCCTTGCTCTGTTGCTACTCCTATGCACTCTCTCTGCTGCACTGCGGGAGAAGTTCAGGAAAGTGAACCTGCTTTCTGATTGTGGCTTGGAAGTAGCTAAAGAGTCCAGATCTGTGTGGAAGAACCTTCTGCAAACGTTAGAGGATGAACTGCATGAGCACAATTAAGAAGCTTGTGGGTCTTTTGGTGTCCTGCCTTCTTCACTGCTTCCTGTTCCCTTAAGGGACAAGTGAGCATGAGTTAGCTTGCCATCTAAATTTTGTTATACTTGGGGCAGATTGTCTGCTCCCCTGCTCATGCCTCTTACCATTGTTCAGACTGATCTTCCCCTGCCCCCTTTGTAAAACTACACTGCTTCTTTTTCTTCCCTGCCTCCCCGCTGCCAATCCGATGAAGCAGTTTCTTATCAATTTGTTAGACTTAGTGTCTTCAAGGCAAACAGAAGGGGTGTGTGTATGGACATATCTGCATGGGACAATCTCTGAAATCCTGCTGTCTTTAAGACTTGCATTTCTGACTAGGATGTTTTGGTCTCCCCTCTGAAATCTGCTGTTCTGGTGCTGCTCAGCATAAAAACTGAGCCTACTGAAAGGCCTAGCATCAGGTAAACCAAAAACCTTTTGTTACTAGCCCAAGGGAAAAGCTGGAGGGGAAAACAGTGCTCTCATATATATCCTTCTCTAAATGGGAAGAATGGTGGCCACAGAGACTTTTGCATTGAGTACATCTCTGGTGCTTGGCAGAAGATTACGGAACAGTCCTCCTACACCAGAGCATGTTTTTGTGGCAGCATGAGCAGTTTAGACTGTGACTTGCTCTTCCACGTGGACAAGCAGACGAGAAGCTCAGCTACCGGAAGAGCTGCCTCCTGAGTGCTCTGGCTCTGTTCATAGTGGGTATTTCTCTGGTGCTTTGTAAGGTGATCCGGCTACTTGTGAGTGTGTCTTATGTGTTGAGGCAAGTTGAGGAATGGCAGCTGATGCCATAACCAAGCTTTACCACGCTATCTACTGAGCTGTGATAATCAAGGGAGATGTACAAAACTCCTTCCAAAGGAGTGTGGGGATTGCACCTCTTAAAACCAGACTTGGGTTATTTCAGGATGTGTAGTGTCAATCTTCCTTTTCCTCTGAATTCTGCTAGCAACAAACCTCTGTGTTTCTTTCCCATAGGAAACAACTGTCTTATTCTTCCATTTCCTAATATTCCTACTCCCTTTCTGCTCTATAGATATCAACACTGCGCATGGTATTGACCAACACCTCCTGGATGCTATATTCACCCTTATGTATTGTTTCATTCTGAAAACTGAAAAATGTTTTTCTTTGCTCAAAGCATATTCCAATTCCTTCACTACAGCTCAACTCTTTGCATGTAAGTTTCAAAGAGTTTGTTTTTAATGTGATCACATTATGAGTAAAATTTTGCGTTTGCTCGTCTTTCATCAGTCTAGTCTTTCTTGGTGGCTGAAAAAAGCCCTCATAAAATGAGTGTAATTGGGCTGCATGACAATGTAGGGTGTGACTAGGCGGGGATAAAGGAGGGGTGGCAGGTAGATGAATTCTCAATTGCAGCAAATGTGATTCAGTCCTCTAAAAATCTCCTAGAGCAAATGAATCAGAGGATTGCCTTGTCACCATGATGGGTGTCAAAACCCACCCCCACCTTAAAAAAAAAAAAAAAAACAACAAAAAAAACCCAAACAAAAAAAAAACCAAACAAAAAACCCAAAACCAGGAAACCACCGTAAACCAGTACTGAACTTCCATAGCATTGTAGAACATCCTTTTTTTTTTTTTTTTCTTTTGAGTTTGCTGTCATGTATAGGGCATTAGAAGGATTATAGGTGAGAGGGTATGGTATGTCCCTGCAAGTGCAGAGATATCATCACCAAATCTTTTATTTTTTCAAGGTGACTTAATCAGCTTTACGTGGAGAGAAGAAAGGACAAAGGATCTGTGCTCAGTTAGGTGGGGAGTTTTTAAGTTAGTTGTTAGATTTGAGGCCACATATACACCAAGCATATGAGAAAGTATTTGATGTGCATGTTAGCAGGAGCCTTGGTGGACGTGCCTAAAGATTGTATTCTATGCTGCCGTTCATCTCTAAAGCCCCATCTTTGGGGAGGGGTTGGAGACATTAGAGTAGCTTTCTCTTGACTTTTGTCTTGCATCCTTTTGTGATACTCAGCTCTTTCTTAGCTTTTTGTTGAGTGCAAGATAAATCCTAGGCACAGTGTGCCATATGTGCTGTCAGCATCCCAGCAGATTTTTTTGCTTCCTTCTGTAAAGGAGACTTTACTCAGAACTATGGCACGTAAAGTAATGGCAGAATGCTTGCTCCCTTTGGAGGGTGTTTCTGGTCTAGTTTTCTGCTTTTGCAGGTGCCTGGTAGAAGTTCTGAAGTATGGGGTTAATGTAACTACCAAGCTGTGGTGTGAAAAAGTAGTAATTATTGCCTTTCAAACTTTCTGGGAGACCTGCCTGATATCCACAGGCTTCTGTCGTAAGATTCATTTCCTGACATGCACAGACTCCTGGCAATGCAGTAACCTCTTCACAGATTTTCTTCAAGATGGAAATTGGTAACTTTGCTCCTCTGACATGCCTAGAGTGCTGTACGGAAGCTGCTGAAGAGTTGCAGTAAGACATTTTGACATACAGAAAGGTTTGGGTGTACAGAAGCATTGACAAGCATCAGGTGTCTTGCTTTATGCTGAATTGGAGGGGGAAACCAGGAAACTTTCAAAAGACTTGGTTTATAAGTTACAGAATGCTCTATTCAAGTTACTGTTTCGTGAAATGAATTCATTTACTCATCCCGATTTGATCTTTGTGGTGTTCAGATTCAGTTAGAGTGAGCCCCTTGGGAGCTGGAATAAGGTGGCAGGGCAAGGTGCCTGTCCGGTTTGGGAAGTCTAGAAGCTTGTTGCCTTTATGTCTAGGCAGCAAGCCTGTGACTCCCTGCAGACTGGTCATTGTGCTGAGGAGTTTTGTACACAGAAATTCAAATTCTGCAACTTTTGGACAGGGTGAGAATCTAGATGTCAGCACCTGAATTTTTCACTCTGTTTCAGTAGGTGGAATTGAGCAGGAAGTGCAAAGTTTGAAGGGAACACCAACATCTAGGAAAGGTAACAGCCTGCCTCATGTGCCCTAATATCACTAGAGGTGCTACTGCTGTTGTGGAAAGAGCCAGACCCTGGAAAAAACCCTGCACTTCCATGTAAGTCAGCTTTAAAAGTGTTGTGGATATTGGTAGAGCTGTGCATAAGAAGATACAAATAAGAGATACAGCCCTGTATCACTGGTTCAATGATACTCAGTTATGTCAATCCCCATCTTCCTCCTTCAGTCTCATTCCTCCCAAATAAAAACATTCTGTTGTACAAAGCTAGTTATACAGAATGAATGAAGCTTTTAGGTTTTGTCACTTGAGATGAGAAAATTAAAGGTATAGTATTTTATCTGAATTATTTGAAATAGTCTTTGCTTTTGTCAAATGTTGTGGTGTCCTCTAATCTATTGCCCTTTTCATTACCATTTCTTAATGAAGAAAAATTCATCAAGTAACATTTGAAAGGCATCACTCTAAGAATAACAAAAAGATCCCATTCCTTTTAAACTTGGTGACACTGCAAGCAGAGTACTCTCTGGGGAAAAAAAGACAGGGAGCTATTATATGCTGTTTAGAGTGACACTGCATAGTTATAAATCTCACATCAAATAAATTAAGATGTATTTGTAGTGGATGTCTTTCAAAAGCCCCTAATCCTTAATATGTATGACTTTTCTAAATGAAATATGAAGCATTACAGAGATGGTACGGAAGACATTCAGGTATAAAGGTGGTCAGAAACATCCTGTTCAAACAGTATTTCAGAAGAGTAAGTTCCAACACATTTAGTGTTGTGATGGATGTGCTTTAAGTGTGGATCTCAGCACTCCTGTTTATTAGCTGAATTTAGCTAAAAGTTGACACAGGAAACTTTTTAAAAAACTGCATTCAATCTCATTCAGTTTAGCTCCCTATGGACTTCCAAGGGGCAGCTATTATTAGTTAAAGCGTAAACTTGCATTAGAAGATATCTGTAGAATAATTCAGTGTGCTCTGAATTTGTTCATTGCTCTTTGGGGATTAAGACACCTTATGGTAATGAATAAGGCTATTAAAGCTTTCTAGAATAAAACTGATTCTATTACTAATAAGATTTAAGGATAAAAGAATATTAGCTTTATGGTTTGAACTCATAACTTAATGGCCTTGCAATAGTAGAGATGGTTGTAAATTGCAGGAAACAAAGCTGGAGTTTCAAACTGCATTTCTTGATTTCTTACTTGTTTTGATGTCTAGGCTACGTTGGTGTCTGAGGGCTGGAATCACAGAATGGCTAAGGTTGGAAGGAACCTCTGGAGGTCATCTGTTCCAACCTCCCTGCTCAAGCAGGGCCACCTAGAGCTGGCCATGTGATGGAAAAGATTATTTATTTATTTACTTGTGTGGTAAGATAACATCCATGCTGTTGGGTCATTGAGCAGCCAAACAGCTTTGTATTTCCTAATCTGTTTGGTTTGGTTTTTTTTTTTTTCCTCTTCCTTGCTTCTTATAGTAAATGAGTGCTGGGACATCCTCTAATGATTCAAGGAAGCTTTCGTCTTGCTCCTCATTCCTACTTTCTTTTGCACTCTGCTACCTTTCATCCTTCTTAATTAACTAGGAACTGAGTTTACATGTGTTATTTCACCATTCAAAACTTTTTTTCCAGATGCAAAGGTCTAATAAATCTCCATACAAGACTTGTAATCACTTGATTGGACTCAGAGCTTTATGTGATTGCACTAGCAATGAAACATTGTATGAGTAGGGAAATGGGCAAATGCTTACATGGATAAATCTTCTCCCCTACATATTAATTCTAGAGGAAGCTGTTACAGTTGTAGACTGTTAGTTTTCTGTAAAAGAAACCTTGAGGTAGTGCAGCTTTCACTACTTCTGCTTGGTTTTGGCAAAAGGGTGTCACAGGCTTTCCAAATGTGAATAGCAGTCTCTTGTTTGGACCTTTATGGTGATCTTCCAGGATGTTCTTTCTTTTCCCAGAAAGAAGATAATATAGACGGGTTTGTGGTTTTTTTGTTGTTGTTTGTTTGTTTGTTTGTTTTTTTTTGTTTTGGTTTTTGGGGTTTTTGTTCCTTTTTTTGTTTTTTTTTTTTTTTGTTTGTTGTTGTGTGTTTTTTGGGGGGGTGTTTTTTGGGGGGTGTTTTTTGGGGGGTGTTTTTTGGGGGGTGGGTTTTTGGGGGGGGTTTTTTGGGGGGGTGTGTTTTGGGGGGGTGTTTTTTTGGGGGGGGTGTTTTTGGGGGGGTGTTTTTGGGGGGGGTGTTTTTTTGGGGGGGGTGTTTTTTTGGGGGGGGTTTTTTTGGGGGTGGGGGGAGTTTTTGTGGGGTTTGGGTGGGGGGTTTTTGGGGGGGGTTTTTTGGGGGGGGTGTTTTGGGGGGGTTTTTTTGGGGGGGGTTTTTTTGGGGGGGGGTTTTTTTTTTTTTTTTTGGGGGGGGTTTTTTGGGGGGGGTTTTTTGGGGGGGGGTTTTTTGGGGGGGGTTTTTGGGGGGGGTTTTTGGGGGGGGGTTTTGGGGGGGTTTTGTGGTGTTTTTGTGGTGGTTTTTTGTGGTGGTTTTTTGTGGTGGGTGGGTGGTGGGTGGGGGGGGTTTTGTGGTGGGGGGGTGGTGGTGGGTGGTGGTGGTTGTGGGTTGTTGTTTTTTTTGGGTTTTTTTTGTTTTGTTTTTGTTTTTTTTTGTTTTTTTTGTTTTTGTTTTTTTTTGGGGGGGGTTTTGGGGGGGGGTTTTGGGGGGGGTTTTGGGGGGGGTTTGGGGTGGTGTGTGTTGGGGTGGGTTTGGGGTGGGTTTGGGGTGGGTTTTGTTGTTGTTTGTTTGGGGTTTTTTTTTGGTGGGGGGTAAAGGGGGATGGTGGTGTATTGTGGGGAAACTCTTTCAAAACCTGTTCAGGATAAAATGTTTCCTGTCTTCATCAGAAAACTGAAATTTCTGTGTGGGGATGGGTGGGAAGTATGTGCTTTCAGCTACAAAGTAGTTGGGGCCCTCTTTGGGGACAAGGCTCTGAATTCTATACATGGGAGAGGAAAGAGAAGAAGATGGGTAATGAACTGTCCATGTTGTTGCTGTGGTAGTTATGGTCAGTCTGAGCAATCAAGGGAGATGTGCTATCCAAGATGGTGGTTGGTGGCAAGGAGTCTGGCCAAAGTGAAACTAGTGGCTCATTTATAAGCTGTTGTTCTTTGTTAGATTTTTCTTCTTATCTTATATAGCTCCGGTGCTTGCAGATAAAGGCTTTCTTCTAGGAACTAGGGAATGGAATAGTCAGGTGAGAAAAGAGAGGTGGCTCAAGATTTATGTTAAATGTGTCTCTGTGGCCCCTATGCAAGTCTGGTGGAACATCTTGTGGCTGATAGATGACAAGAAATGTCAAGTTTGGGCTCAGGGATGTGTTTGCTTTTTCTCCTTGCCTATCTTGCACAGAAAGATTTAAAGTTGCAAACTTTCAATAATTTACTCCCTTCATTTTAAGGAGATTGAGTTACATGATTAACATTCCTGTGCACGTATGTTTTAATTATTGAATAGGGAAATGGGTTACAGTGTTGTCTTGCATTCTGCGTAGAAAGTAGGAGCGGTTGTCACTCTCACTATTAATAACAAGGTAGGATGACCACACGTGCATGTTGCTATAATCCATGCAGTAAAATGACCCCTTCTAAATACCTGTTTTGAGGAAGGAGTGGTAGTGATGAGCTCGCTTCTGTGTGCCCTTAATTTACCAAGTCTGTGTGCTTAGATACTAATATGATAGGTGCCTTGGAAATACCTGTAATAGCTATAGAAAGCAGTGGAGTACGAATCCCTTTTTATATTGAGTCAGGGTTGAATGGCTATGTTTTTCTGAAAACGTTCTCAGTTCCTGTATAATTGTGGGGGGAGGAGGGGTTACAGCTGCACAGTAGACACCTTAATCAATGAAACTGTTTGTACTATTAAACAGTATACTCTTTAGAGCCAGGCACTTAATAACAAACTAAGCTGTCAGTCAGTGCTACACATACTAGTTAGGGAGCTTGAAGGCTGTAATATTGAGAGAACAAAGCTAATGTAAACATCCTTTATAGTTGATGAGGTTAACTTTCTAATTGCTTTCAGTAATTAGTTTCCTTCATGTCTGTCCCTTGTATTGCCCCTTGCTTGTAGAGTTCTCCTGGGGTTCAGCAGCTTGGTTCACAGCCTGGCTTTAATTGTTGTTGTGTGCTGTCCCCTATTGTCTTTGAAAATACTCCCTAGTTTTTCTTCAACAGAAAGACTTAGAGAGTCCTCTTTAATCTTGACTTTGCCATTCTCTCTGAGCTGCTTGGCATAATGCTTAAATAAAGCTTTAAAGAAAATTCATATGTTCAAGTAATTAATGAATATGCCTGTACTTCAGAGAAGGGGAGGGAGAGAGAGCCTATGTACTGGCTGATCAAGAGAAACTATATTTCCAGTTAGTGTACTAGAAAGAACTTGCATAAAAATCCTGAATTCCACATTCTTTTTTTCTTGTCCCCAAATTGCATCTGAGATGATGATCTTTATGTTGATGCTACTTTATGGCCTCTGGAGTTTTTTGGTTTGTTTTTAATTTATAGCTGTTCTTGTTCTTCCCTATTTTCCCTATTTTTGTCATGCTGAAAATATTTGGAGCAAAATCAAGTTCTGGAAATAAACAGATTTATTACACTGTTCAAAGTGTCTGTATCCTGCTCAATGGACAGCTGGGATCAGCACAGAAGAAAAGTGTTTCTTGAAAGGAGCATGGGCAGCAGCCTATGTCACTGGGAAATGAGAAGATAATTTCTTAGCAAATCTGTAGCAAGCTTGGAGCACTATCAAGTATGGGATGACAGGCAGCTGACATAGAAATATTCAACTTCCAATACTATTGTGAGCTAACTGCTTTGTGCTTATTTTGCAATGCTTGTCTTTAGTTTTATGATCCAAACTGGAAAAGAAGTTTCTGGAAAAGAAACTATTTGAACAGTTGGGAATGGAAAGTGTCAGCCTACTTTGGTCTTGACTAGACCACTTTATCTTTATCTTTAGCTTCCTTCTCCCTCTCATCTGTCTTTTCCTCCACCCTGGCGCCTTCTTAAGTTTTTGACCACTTCTGGTCCAAGTAATCTGACAAGAGAAATGTTCTGCGGGTTAGTGTCCTTTCCATTAAAAGTTCTGGTAGAAACAAAACAGACAACTGGCCAGTCTGTGTGTTTGTCCAGTTGCCCAAGCTGCTCATCTAATGGGCTCCTCCAGGGAGTGTGTCTCGGCTCTGGACAGAGCTGTCTTCCTGTCCTCCGTATAGTGAGTTACTGCCTTTTTTGGTTGTGTTGTTTCTTTCCTTGAATTCCATAAAAAGGATACTTCTGGACAACTCCAATTAAGACTGAGGTTTTTAGAATTTCTTATTTTTTTTACCTGAAAGACTTGTTTATATAGTGATCAGCCTAGTGAGATCCTGTACTCAACTGGAGCCTTACTAAGTTGTAGTGATAAGCACTGATGTTTCTTTTGGTTTTGGAAAGCTAAGAAGAATGTTCTTTATTTTGTTGTCTTTTTTTTTTTTTAAACACTCTCTGTAGCTGAATGAGTCTTCATTTTGGACATAGGAAGTGCAGAGGATGAAACTTGGATGAATTCATGACTCACTCATTTTAATAATTAGAAACTGTTGTGTAAAGGATGTTGAGAGAGACTTGCAGCACAAAGACTTATTTGCAGGATCTGAATAAATCATAGAATGGTTTGGGTTGGAAGGCACCTTAAAGATCATCTAGTTCCAACCCCCCTGCCACAGGCAGGGGCACCTTTCCCCTAGATCAGGTTTCTCAAAGCCCCATCCAACCTGGCCTTGAACACTGCCTGGGAGGGGGTGCCCATAACTTCTCTGGGCAACCTGTTCCCGTGTCTCATCACCATCACAGTAAAGGATTTCTTCCTAATATCTAATTGAAATCTACCCTCTTTCAGTTTAAAACCGTTCCCAATCTCTAAAAGCAGATGTAATCTACTGCCCTGATAGTGCAGCACTTCATCTACAGATTTTGAGTTGTTTACCCAATCCATTCCTTCTTCTAATTGGAAAAGCAGAAAGAAATGTAAGCTACCATCTGCAGCTGCAAAGCTGAAAGAGTAAAAGTGACGTGAAAGGAAAAAATTGTCACATAAAAAACACAAATACTTTTAACTTTGAGGTGTTCAAGATGCTGATAGTGTCCCCAGTACCTCTAGCTGTGTAGTTGTGTTCTGTAACAACTTAAACCATTCTTGTAAGAAATGGAGGTGGCAGCTAAAATAACTCTAGCAATGATGTATAACAAAAGGTAAGGAAGCTGATGGCAACAAGCACAAACCAACAGTTTAAAAAATGCTAATGAAGGTTAAAGTACCTGAAAAGTCTGTGACAGCTGGGGCTAAAGGACAACTGGCTTCTTTGTCAGAAACCAACTCAGTCTTAACAGCGGTAGGGTGGAGGACTCTGGGCTTTCCTCCACAGGGCTCCAGAGCAGTGTGTTAGCACGGTACCATATGGTACCAATGTTATGAAAAATTCAATTCGTATTTGCTTTCACTAGTAACTATTAGCTGTTTAATCTGATACTCATCCAACAGTGTTGTGAAAAGGCTGAGAAATGATCTAACATCACAAATACCAACCAGCCTGTTATCTAGGGAAAATTGAATCAGGTGTATTTTAATTACATCAGTCACATTTTGTTAATTAAAACTATTGTGACATAATTCATGTTTTGCAAGGTAATTCCTTTTAAGGAAACTTATTTGCATGGTTAATTCAACTCAGACTAGAAATAAATGCAGAATTCAATACCGAGGGTAATTGACCACAGTAGCAGATTGCCTAAGGGTGCAGTGGATTCTCTGTCACTTGGAGTCTTCAAGTCAAGATTAAATGTGTGTCTGAGTGGTAGTTTCTGGTTAAGATAGCATGTGTGAGATGGATGCAGAAGTTAGTGTGGGGCTCTAGAAGGTGCTATTCAGGAAATTGGTAAGATTATGATCATGGGTTCTTCTGGCCTTGAGGTCACCATGGTTGCCATGTACCATTCCTAGCAGCAAAAGGTGAAACATCATGAGTTGTCTAGTAACAAGCGTAGATGAAGAGATCTTAAGGGCTTTTTCTTCAACAGCTGAAGTCAAGTCTTTGTTTCTTTGTGAGTAATAAACATTTGACTCCTATCTTAACATTTTTATACAGGTAGTGGTCTTCATTTTAGGCTCCTCTTGGTTCTAAGATGGTGGATAATGAAGATTATTCTTAAGCCTCACTGCTAGCTGTGCTGCTTTTGTCTCTGCCTCGCAGCACTCATCCTCTTAAACATTTTGCCTGTTTAATTTTACCCTGGAGAGTTTGCCTGTCCAGCTCACAGTGTGATGGCATGAGTGCTTATGGTGGCATAAGGAGAAGAGGGGAGCGAGGCATGGGGGAGGAAATCACCACCTTTCTCTGGGGACAAAGAAACCACTTCTTTCAACAGCAGTGCTGGCTTATGCTGCTTTAAATGCTGATAGTTATGCTCTAAGATGACTCTGTGCTCCAGAAGTGCGTCTTCAGGATGAATTGAGATGTAAAACATAAAGATACTTTGCAGAGCGACTTAGTTCAGAGAGCAAACTCTTCCTGAGAAAAGACATCATGTCAAATAAAGCTGCTGCTATTTAAATTCCCAGCTTTTTTCTCTAGCCTATTCTCTCTGAATCTCTTCTGTTCCTACAAGTGCTGCTTAATTTAAGGTTAATGTCAGATGGGAAGTATGTGGCTATGAAACTACAAACATGGAACTAATGGAATGATTTTAATTCCTTTACGTGACCTATCCATTTTCAGCTTTATTACTGCATGGTCACTGTTTCCCTCAGTGCTTTGAAAATTGGAGCTGGGGGAGGGGGAGCTTTGTGCACAACTTAAAATGTTCATTTTGGCAAAGGTTAGAGACCTGGCTGGAGGGGCAGCTCTTTCTTCTGTGTTTCCATTTGTCCAGTCTGGTCAGCTTTCTTGAGAAGCTCTCTGCATGTTTTTCTTTGCTTGGCTTACGAAGTTGTTTCACCTTGCTCTTGGGCTTTATCCTGTCTCTTGCTTTCTGAAAACCAGTATGCTTACTGCCTGAACAGTAGTCTTCCTCGGTTGCTCACTTTTCCCCTTTCTTTTGAAGGTCTTCCCAAAGAAGGGTGGGAAGAAATGTAAGTCCACTCAGCTTTAACATCAACACAATCGCAGTTCACTTCTGTAGCTTAAGCTACAAACCTGTTTAGCTCCATATACCTCTGTAAGAGTATCAAAAGGAAAGAAGGGGTGGGAGGGGGAAGGCCGATTTCTGGGGAGAGTTATAACTGTCTTTGAAACTGGCTGTTGCCCCAGCAGACCTGCAGGGCTGTGATATCTACCAGAAGTAAAGAAATAAGACCCAACCCTGGAGCTGGTAAGGATCCTGAATGAAGAAAATCACACGATTTCCCACATGTTGTGAAAATGATGTTTTGAGACTCCCAACCGATGAAGATCAAAGCCTGCTAGAAGTGGCCTGAAGATGGGGTAGGGATAAACTTCTGAAAAACTAGAATCTGAGTTCCTCTCCTGTGCTGCTGTTGGGAGGCAGGAGCAAGGTAGCATATGGGATTGCCTTGCAGAGCTAATGCATAGACCCTTTGCTAGTGGTTCAACTTGTGCAGTCAGTGCCAGGATCTCTAGGCAGAATGACTGAGTATTAGTATCTGAGTATTATGTATGCAAGGTTAATGCAACACAGGTAAGAGTGTAGAGGAATAAGGAGAACAGTGAGCTAATGTATGCATGATACTGAAATGGGTTGCAGGCTGCTTACTCATTTCTTACCCGATAAAAATATTTGGAAAGGAAATTGGGTTTGTTTGTTTGAGAGACTGATGGTGTGGAACGTCTGATAAACTGTCCTGATATTGACTACTGAAAGAAATGTTTGAGGATTTTTTTTTATTAAAATTCTTAAACTACAAAATCCTCTGAGCTCAGGGAAAGGGTGTACTGAAGCAAGATCTCAGGATGAAGCATACAGAAGGATTTTTAATTTTATTAACTTCTGTGTCATCTACACATGCAGCTGTTATGGTACTAACTTCAGAGAACTGATACTATTGTCATTTCCTTGGGGAAGTAAGAGAAGACAGAACTCCCAGAGTCTATTTGTGTCTTGATCACCCATTCACTTGCTGTAACACTTGGCATCTCTCATAATATTTTCATTCTGCTGTGTTTCCACATTGAAGAAACTACAGTGTTCTTTTTGAAGGAGGTATTGTGGTAGACTAATTTGCTTTTGAGGAAAAGCCTGATCTGATTCCTATGGTAATAGTGTGGTTCATAAGTTGTTTTGCAGTCCTAGAGTAAGGAAAGTCTGTGATTCAACTTGACTTGCCTGTATTTCTGTAGTGTCCTTCCCTGGCTGAGAGGGACTGTAGAAAAACTGGGAAGTAAACCTATTCTGGATAAATTTGACAGGTACTTTTACTTGTGTAAAGAGGGAGAAGGGGAGGATGTTATTGATCCTGCCAATCACTTGAGTCAAAGGTAGTAACATAATGTTATTACAATGAAATACTGAATTGTTTGGAATTCCTTGATTTCAAAGTCTTCAGCCTGCTTAGTCCTGTGGAATGCTCTAAAAGCACCAGTCCTGTATTAAAGATACAAAAAAAAAAAAAAGGGGGAGAAAAAGCTAATGTCAATTAAAGTATTAAAGGAAGCTTCTGATTTTTAATGGCTTTCATTCCTGTGTCCTGCAACTAGTTGAATTCTGTTTGGTTGTAATTTTAAGTATTGTAGAAGATGGTGTTGACTGTCCTCAAGAGAATGAAAAAGCAAAAATCAGGTTGGAGCTGTTTTATTTTTGCCTTCAAGGAAGCTGAATTGGCCTCTGCAAATAAAAGCAAATGTAAAACTGCGCAGGAGTGAAAGCAAACATTGTAGCACACTCATATCTGCTGTTGACTCATGCTTGTAACATCACTTCTGGAGAAAGATGACAGTACAGCCTTAGCTACCAAGACCTCACAAATAGAGCAGGCTGCTGTCAACTTAAGATGATGCTTTAAATTGCCTCTCTGTTTAGAGGCTTCCAGGAGCATAGCAAGAAAAAAAAAGCAGCCCTATGTAGGGAAGCTAAACTCTTCGAAGTTCTGTTTTACAAGAAGGTAGAAGGAAAAGGACATGGGAGATGGCATGAAGGCAGGAATACAGGTTCCATGTTTGGGTGGTCCCTGGAAGTGGTAACATCATCTGTCTCCCTCTGCCTGGGAACGCAGCTCAGAGGATGCTGCTGCAGTAGACTGTGGTGCCAGATATTTTTTCTTCTAGCTTGTGCCCCCTATTGCTTTTGATGTCCAAGGACTGCAAGATCTTCCCCTCAAACTTTGGATAAAATCACATGATCATCCAATGTGAGTTTAACTTCAGGCATGTTGGTCCTTGTTTGTCAACCTGTGTTACTTCTGTGTTTCATGTGATCAGAGTGCAGTCCCTGGGTAGCATCTCGGTACACCTTTTTCATTCATCTTACTTTTTTTTTTGTTGTTGTTCATTTTAATGTTTTTCCATATAGGCCGTGTTAAGACTCTAGCCTTTATGCAACATTGCTCCTGTCTTGTTTTTGACAAATCAAGCCCTTGGAGTATAACACTTGGCAGCCATGTGGGTTGAATGCTGAAAAGTATATAATTATATGCAGGCTGTAAAACACCACACTGCATCCAACCAAGTAAATGTGAACTCTGCTGTGTATGATACAGTACTGCAAGGGGGATATTATTGTAGAGGTTCTGTCCTGTCGTTGTGTTATGCGAAGGTGTACCTCTGCATTGTCTTTAATATTTTGAAGGAAAACAGATAATGTCTGGAGAATGAGCTTTACTGGCAGAACTTCTCTTGTATGCTCTATTCTCAAATGTGACATAACTGTTGATGAAAACACTAGCAATTTGCAAAGGTGCTACATATAACTGCCTTGGCAGAAGGATGGGTAGGCGGGGAAAAAGCAGTATGGAGATAATGGGACAGTGGACCTTGAGCCATGGTGACAATGAGCTGCTGAGCGAGTTAATTCGCATTAGTTAAAACCAAAATAAACTGCTGCCCTCAACTAGAACTACAGAAGCCATACAGATTTGATTGCGTTCTTTTCTAGCAATCTCTAAACAACAGTAGATGCAGAACTCATGAAATTATATACTGGAGTTTTTGGTTCTGTGTGTTGTTTTTAGATAGCTTTGTAGTGATTGTTTTTCTATCAAATTCTTTTTTTTTTAACTGGAGATCTAAGTTTGTTTAAAAGAAAAAAAGTGTAAATGGGAATGTATTCAGTGAGAGAAAGGTCTGTGAAGGTTAATATGTCTGATTTATTTGGGATTTTTTCTTATTATTGAGCTTATTGCAGGGATTGCGGTGATGGGATGACAAACTGGTGACCAGGTTGATGTTGTTACAGGATTCGTGATCCTGGGAAAAACAGTGAACTCTCTACACCTTGCCTTGTCATCCAGCACCATGGCTCTTTACAAAGAGAAGGTGAAAGGTGAAGGTGAAAAGATTTAGAGTTTTTCTTGCCTAGTGAAAATACAGGTTCTTTACAACAAAGTTATGTTCACTCAGTCCCTGAGGTTGTGGTGAAGATGACTTTTGTTTTTTTTTGTGAAATCCTCTTTTTTTTTTTTTTTTTTTTGTTCCTGGAAACTCAAATGTTGCAGTTCCTTGGCTCTGTGGGACTGCAGGCTCTGTCCCTCTGCTCAGGCAGCTCTGGGACTGGACCATTGCTGGCTGTTACAGAGAAACTAGTCATTTATAAGCTTAAGAAGCAGATCCTTTTAAATGCATTTGGTTCAGTATATCATAAAGAACCAGCTTAACTAATTGCATTTTAAACTACAGCAAGAGGAGCCAAAAGTCCAGCTGTGACAAATGTTCTTTGCTTTGTTTTGCTTCAGCAGTTCAGAGACCTTCAGGATGAGTCAGTTGCCCAAATGTAGGCATCTAGTGCTGCTCAAAACTTCCTACAGTATTCGAGACTCTGTATGGTACTAACAGATATGATCAGGGTGCAGGGGAAACCAGCACCTCTTTGCAGCTGTGGCAGGAGACAAAGCAAGGCACTTGTGCATGTTGAGAGGAGCAGTAGGTGCCTGTGATCAGGCATCTGAATTCCACCCTAAATCTCCTCTACTTTTTCAGCCCTATATATCCCTCACTGTCCCTCTACTCCATTGTGATAGTACATGATAGCGGTGTCCCTCATGGGTCTGTATTGGGACTAATACTGTTAAATATCTTTATTAATGACATAGACAGTGGGATTGAGTGCACCCATGGCAAGCTTGTGGGTGACACTTAAGCCGAGTGGTGCAGCTGATTCACTTGAGGGGAAGGGATGCTGTCCAGAGGGATCTTGACAGGCTTGAGAAATGTGCCTGTGTGAACTTCATGAAGTTCAACAAGGCCAGGTGCAAGGTCCTGCACCTGGATCAGGACAGTCATCAGTATCAGTGCAGACTGGGTGATGAATGGATTGAGAGCAGCCCTGCAGAGGACTTGAGGATACTGGTGGATGAAAAATTGGACATGAGCTGGCAGTGTGTGCTCACAGCCCAGAAAACTAACCATATCCTAGGTTGCATAAAAAGAAGGGTGGCAAACAGGTCAAGGGAGGTGATTCTCACCCTCTACTCTGCTCTCATGAGACCCCACCTGGAATATTGTATCCAGCTCTGGGGCCCCCAGTACACGAAAGACATGGACCTGTTAAAGTGGGTCCAGAGGAGGGTGGTGAAAATGATCCGAGAGCTGGAACACCTCTTCTATGAAGAAAGGCTAAGAGCGCTTGGGTAGTTCAGCCTGGAAGAGAGAAGGCTTCAGAGAGACCTTATTGTGGCCTTTCAATACTTAAAGGGAGCTTATAAGAAAAATGGAGAGAGACTTTTTCACTAGGGCTTGTAGTGTGATAGGACAAGGGGTAACGGTTTTAAACTAAAAGACGGTATAGTTATATTAGATGTAAGGAAGAAATTATTTAATATGAGGGTGGTGAGCCACTGGAACAGGTTGCCCAGAGAAGTTGTGGGTGCCTCATCCCCATAAATGTTCAAGGCCAGGCTGGGCAGGGCTTTGAGCAACCTAATCTAGTGAAAATGTCCCTGCCCATGGCAGGGGGATTAGAAATAGATGATCTTTAAAGGTCCCTTCCAACCCAAACTGTTCTGTGATTTTATGTTATTACAACATTTTTAATGAAATGCCAAGTTCCTCTTCCAGTAGCATAGGCTGCATTTTTGTTTCTAAATCTGTGAGGGTAGATCTGAAGTGCTCTTCTCATCTTCAGCATCATAGCTTTCCCTGCTCCCACAACACTGCTCAACTTTGCCTTTGTTCCCTCCATAATGTTTCTAGTGCTACGCTTTTTGTATATCTCTAAAAATGCAATTTAAAATCTTTATTCTGATGTTTTGCTTGTTCTGTTATATAACTGCATCAATAAAAGTCCTCTTCTAAAGAGCACTTCACAAAGTATGTGTCTAGATTTGCAATGCACAGTAAAATCTCCTTGTGCAGGAGTCCTGTGATAATTTAATTCTCGTGAGTGCTGGCACACTATGTCTCCCAGTAAAATTATGGGATTGCTTTCTGCTCTCCAAGAGTTTGGGAGTTATGGTTGCTTTTGAATTTTTCTTTTTTCTTCTGTCTCTCTGCATACTTGCTCAGTAGTTTCTTCTGTCGTGTTTGACTGGCTCAGGTACTACGGCCTTGACAGGAACATTTACCAGAACAGATGAAAGACATTGTAATGAAAATAACATTTTCTGGTAGCAACGGCTGTCAATCTAAATATGTGTCTGCTTCAACTGTAAGCATTACAATTCATGGGTCCCACAGTGACCAAAGAGGAAACCTCTTTCCAGGCTGGGAAAGCTCTTCATGGGACAGAAAAACTCTGCAGGTAACTGTTCTCATCCCAGGTCTGTCCATCACTTGTCCTGGTTTGGCTCAAACCAGGCCAAATAGTCTTAGAGAACCCAAGGTCACTGCTTACGAGTAAAGAGCCGAAGGGGGTTGTACCTGCAGGGAGTAGTGGATGGGGCAGGTGACCCAGGATTGACCAGCAAGGTATTCCATCCCATACATGTCATTCTCACTTTCCTGTTTATCACTAACCCACTGCCTCCTGGAGGTGGGGCCCAGGAGGGAGGGGCCCTCCTGTCTCCCACTGATTGGTACCAGCTTTGCCAAATCTCCAGTTAAAAGCCTGCAGGTGTGATGGCAGTGGAGCTATTGCATTTTGCCCTCTGCCCGTGCTGGGTGGAGCTACTGCATTTTCCCTTCTGCCTGTGCTGGGGGGAGGTACTGCCTTTTCCCCTCTGCCTGTACTGGGGGGAGCAACTCTGCCTGAGGAGGATTTCCAAGCTCTTGATCTTGGTTTTGTACATATTTGTATATATTTGGTTATTTCTATTATTATTGTTATTATATTCTTTTTCATTATTATAGTTTATTAAAACTGTTTTAACTTTCCAACCCATAAGTCTCTCTCCCTTTTCCCTTTCCCTTTGGGGGGGGGAGAGGGTTAACAGAGAGCATCTGCCACCTGGTTAATAGCTGGCCCAGCTTTAAACTGTGACAGATTTATTGGCGCCCAACGTGGGGCTCCAGAGAAGCTCCAACAGGTTGCTCTGATAAGTTGAATCCTGGCTCTGGTGGGAGGAGACCCGGAGAGCTCAGCTGAGAGAATATCAGATTTCTTCCTTTGAGATTTACGAGGGGTTGGAAAGTTAAAACAGATAGTGAAGATGGTGATGTCATTTTTGAATGCTGTGTTATCTCATCTTTTTACGGAGTTTCTTTCACAATTGAGTATTGCAATGATGCCTTACCTGCCGTGGGCACTGTGTTATTGCTTGCTTCTTATGAATGTTTACATGCAGTTTAGCAGTGGGCGCTGGTCGAAATGTATTGTTTTGGTATGGGGTTTGATACTGATTTATGCTGTGATAAACTGGGCAGTTAATATTCCGATCTCTTATCTCTATGACACAATGATGGGCAGCTTTAATCGCGAATCAGTAGCAGCAACTTCATCTGCACGCTCCAGGCGCCCTTTAGCTGATTCTGTTAATGATTACACTTCCAGTTTTACTTTGGGAAATAGTACCTTCTCCTTTTCTGCCAAGCTGATTCCACTAGATTTTGCGAAATTAGGATGGTGCTGTCTAGGTGGCATGTTTTTATTTTTGGTTGTCCTGAATGTGTTTCTGATGTGGGATAAGATTAAATATCGGTGCAGGGACAGTTGTAGGTGTTATGCAGCCACCTCAGATCCTACAGTGTGTACGGCTGCTACAGCCACTCAACCCACTGAAACCTTGGCAGCCTGTACCACAGCTGCTACACCCCCCAAGATGGCCACTGCAGCTACTCAGACTCTCAGCACTCCCACGACAGCCACTGCATCTACTCAGACCCCAGCATCTATCGAATCTGTACCAATTGCTCCTGTAACCAGGAAGAAATACCAAAAGAAATCAGCTCGTGAAGAGAAGGATGATGACTCAGAGCCTTCTAAGACAGAGCCATCATATGACCCAGGTGAGGGCCCTTCTCAGGCAGAGTTAGGGCCCGACACAGATGGGGGTTCCCTTGATTGTCCTTTTAAAGCAGACCCATCACAGAAGAAAGGCCCTTCTAAAGCAGAACTATCACAAGAGGACTCGGACGTAGAGATAACCTACCACTCCTTATCCCTGAAGGACCTGAGAAATATAAGGAAAGACTTCAGCCGTTATGACAGTGAACCTATTATTACCTGGTTGCTCCGATGCTGGGATAATGGGGCAGACAGCATGCAATTGGATGGCAGAGAAGCCAGACAGTTGGGATCCCTGTCCAGAGATGGTGGTATTGATAAAGCGCTCGCAAGAAAGTCAAACACTGTCAGTCTCTGGAGGCGACTCTTGTCAGCTGTAAAGAGCAGGTATCCCTATAAAGATGATGTTATGAGCCACCTAAGCAAATGGACCACTATAGAAAAAGGTATTAACTACCTTAGAGAACTGGCTGTGCAAGAGATTATTTATAGACACCCACGGGACATTGTAGATCCTGTAGATCCTGATGAAGTGGAATGCAACCGATCCATGTTCCGGAAGGTTGTGAAGAATGCTCCACCGACATATACCCATACATTGTCAATATTAGTATGGGGAGAAGATGCTATGGCACGATCTAGTGTGGGCGAAATGGCTAACTGTATGCGACAGTATGAAGATAGTATTTCTTCCCCACTGCAGGCACGCATCTCGGCTGTGGAAAAACTGACTAAGGAGAACAAGGACTCATTTAAACAACTGTCAGACAAACTGTCCATGATCGAGAATAAACTTGACTCTCTACCTACACAGGCGCGCGTTGCAGCTGTTAAGAGAAAACGTTCTCCTACAGGACCAGCTCAAAGGAAAAGGAACACATCACGAGGTATCCTGTGGTTTGCCCTGCGTGGTTATGGGGAGGACATGAGCAGATGGCATGGACAACCTACCAGTACCCTACAGGCACGAGTACGTGAGTTGCAAGCTAAAAGAAATACCAGAGAGAATTTTTCTAGGAGGATGGCTGCTCCAGTTACCAGTGAGCAGGACCCCAGTCAGGGGAGATGGGCCTCAAATCACTTTTTCCCAAGTGTGAATAGGAGAAATGAAGGTCCAGTCCCTGTGAGCAGCATGAATCCATTTCTTAATTAGGGGGGCCCTGCCTCCAGCCAGGTGGAGGAGAGGGACAACCGGATTTATTGGACTGTGTGGATTCGATGGCCTGGCACATTAAAACCACAAAGGTATCGAGCCCTGGTAGACACTGGTGCACAGTGCACCCTAATGCCATCGGATCATAAAGGGGCAGAATCTATCAGCATTTCAGGAGTAACAGGAGGATCTCAAGTGTTATCTGTATTGGAGGCCGAAGTGAGCCTAACTAAAAATGAATGGAAAAAGCACCCCATTGTGACTGGCCCAGATGCTCCGTGCATCCTTGGCATAGACTACCTCAAGAGAGGGTATTTTAAGGACCCAAAAGGGTACAGATGGGCCTTTGGTATAGCAGCTGTAGAGACTGAGGACATTAAACAGCTGTCTACCTTGCCTGGCCTCTCAGAAGATCCTTCTGTTGTGGGGTTGCTGAAGGTTGAAGAACAACAGGTGCCAATTGCTACTGCCACGGTGCACCGACGACAATATCGCACCAATCGAGACTCCCTGATCCCCATTCATAAACTGATTAGACAATTAGAAAATCAAGGAGTGATTACCAAGACTCGCTCACCCTTTAATAGTCCTATATGGCCAGTGCGAAAGTCTGATGGAGAATGGAGATTAACTGTGGACTATCGTGGCCTAAATGAAGTTACGCCACCGCTGAGTGCTGCTGTGCCAGACATGCTAGAACTTCAATACGAACTGGAGTCAAAGGCAGCCAAGTGGTACGCCACCATAGACATTGCTAATGCCTTTTTCTCTATTCCTTTGGCACCAAAGTGCAGGCCACAGTTTGCTTTTACCTGGAGAGGTATCCAGTACACCTGGAATCGACTGCCCCAGGGGTGGAAACACAGTCCTACTATTTGCCATGGACTGATCCAGACTGCACTAGAAAAGGGTGGAGCTCCAGAACATTTGCAGTACATTGATGACATCATTGTGTGGGGTGATACAGCAGCAGAAGTTTTTGACAAAGGGGAGAAAATAATCCAAATTCTTCTGAAAGCTGGTTTTGCCATAAAAAGGGGCAAGGTCAAGGGACCTGCCCGGGAGATCCAGTTTTTAGGGATTAAATGGCAAGATGGGCGTCGCCAGATCCCGATAGAGGTGATCAACAAAATAACAGCAATGTCCGCACCAACTAACAAAAAGGAAACACAAGCCTTCTTAGGTGTTGTGGGTTTCTGGAGAATGCATATTCCAGATTACAGCCAGATTGTACGCCCTCTTTATCAAGTAACCAGAAAGAAGAATGATTTTCAGTGGGGGCCCTGAACAACGACAGGCTTTTGAACAGATTAAACAAGAGATTGTGCATGCAGTAGCCCTTGGACCAGTCCGTACGGGACAAGATGTTAAAAATGTGCTCTACACCGCAGCTGGGGACAATGGTCCTACCTGGAGCCTCTGGCAGAAAGTGCCAGGGGAGACTCGAGGTCGACCCCTAGGATTTTGGAGTCGAGGATACAAGGGTTCCGAGGCCAATTACACTCCAACTGAAAAAGAGATACTGGCAGCGTATGAAGGAGTTAGAGCTGCTTCAGAGGTAATTGGTACTGAAGCACAACTTCTCCTAGCACCTCGATTACCAGTACTAGGCTGGATGTTCAAGGGTAAGGTTCCCACTACCCATCATGCAACTGATGCGACGTGGAGTAAATGGATTGCATTAATTACGCAGAGGGCTCGAATAGGAAACCCTAATCGCCCAGGAATCTTAGAAGTGATCATGGACTGGCCAGAAGGCAAAGACTTCGGAATGCCACCAGAAAAGGAGGTGACACGTGCTGAAGAAGCCCCACCATATAATGAACTACCAGAGGATGAGAAGCAGTATGCGCTGTTCACCGATGGATCCTGCCGTCTTGTAGGAAAGCATCGGAAGTGGAAAGCTGCTGTATGGAGTCCTATACGACGAGTCACAGAAGCCACAGAAGGACAAGGTGAATCAAGTCAATTTGCAGAAGTAAAAGCCATCCAGCTGGCTTTAGACATTGCTAAACGAGAAAAGTGGCCAAGGCTGTATCTTTATACTGACTCATGGATGGTGGCAAATGCCTTGTGGGGGTGGTTAAAGCAGTGGAAGCAAAGCAACTGGCAGCGCAAAGGGAAACCTATTTGGGCTGCTAAATTGTGGCAAGATATTGCTGCTCGGCTAGAGAAACTAGTCGTGAAGGCACGTCATGTAGATGCTCACGTACCTAAAAGTCGGGCAACTGAGGAACATCGAAACAACCAACAAGCGGATCAAGCTGCTAAAGTGTTCCAAATAGATTTGGACTGGGAACACAAAGGTGAACTATTTTTAGCTCGGTGGGCTCATGACACTTCAGGTCATCAAGGAAGAGATGCAACATACAGATGGGCTCGTGACCGAGGGGTGGACTTAACCATGGACTCTATTGCACAGGTTATCCATGATTGTGAAACATGCGCCGCAATTAAGCAAGCCAAACGGTTAAAACCTTTGTGGTATGGGGGGCGGTGGTTGAAATATAAATATGGGGAGGCCTGGCAAATTGACTATATCACACTCCCTCAAACCCGCCAGGGTAAACGCTATGTGCTTACCATGGTGGAGGCGACCACCGGATGGCTGGAAACATACTCTGTGCCCCATGCCACTGCCCGGAACACTATTCTGGGCCTCGAAAAGCAAATCTTGTGGCGACACGGCACGCCAGAGAGAATTGAGTCGGACAACGGGACTCATTTCAAAAACAGTCTCATAGACAACTGGGCCAAAGAGCATGGCATTGAATGGGTATATCACATCCCCTATCATGCACCAGCCTCTGGGAAAATTGAACGGTATAATGGGCTGTTAAAAACTACCCTGAAAGCAATGGGGGGTGGAACCTTTAAAAACTGGGATAAACATCTGGCACAAG
Source organism: Nyctibius grandis (assembly GCF_013368605.1). NCBI lineage: Eukaryota > Metazoa > Chordata > Aves > Nyctibiiformes > Nyctibiidae > Nyctibius > Nyctibius grandis. Next base: position 31,102,344 of record NC_090658.1, read on the forward strand.
CTACCTGGTTAGTTAACACCAGGGGATCTATCAATCGAGCTGGCCCTGCTCTGTCAGACCTTCTACATACAGTAGAAGGAGATAAAGTCCCGGTGGTGCATGAAAGGAATCTATTGGGAAAAACTGTCTGGATTCTTCCTGTAATGGGCAAAGGTAAACCCATTCGTGGGATTGCTTTTGCTCAGGGACCTGGATGTACTTGGTGGGTGATGTTGCAAGATGGTGAAGTCCGATGTGTCCCTGAAGGTGATCTGATTCTGGGTGAGACTACTTAATTTTGAACTGTATGTTGTTGCTGCATAAGTGTCTTTTAGGTTAAGACAGTGGTGATGCGACCGGAGCTAGCTTCATCAAGTGGCGTCTAGTAACCTCCTCGAGTCTGACATCTTTAACCTGCAACCCGTGGGCACGAACCATGACAAAAGAGAGACTGCTAGCCAGAAAGACTGCTGAGAGACTGTTAACCAGATGCAAACCCACAATCCTGAACCAAATGAACTTGATGGACTTTTTGCATAAAGATGAATCATAGACTAGTGATATGTATATATATATTTGAAAATGAAAAGGTAGTGGTGATCTGAGTATGACATGAATGGTATGGAATAAGGGGTGGAATGTCCTGGTTTGGCTCAAACCAGGCCAAATAGTCTTAGAGAACCCAAGGTCACTGCTTACGAGTAAAGAGCCGAAGGGGGTTGTACCTGCAGGGAGTAGTGGATGGGGCAGGTGACCCAGGATTGACCAGCAAGGTATTCCATCCCATACATGTCATTCTCACTTTCCTGTTTATCACTAACCCACTGCCTCCTGGAGGTGGGGCCCAGGAGGGAGGGGCCCTCCTGTCTCCCACTGATTGGTACCAGCTTTGCCAAATCTCCAGTTAAAAGCCTGCAGGTGTGATGGCAGTGGAGCTATTGCATTTTGCCCTCTGCCCGTGCTGGGTGGAGCTACTGCATTTTCCCTTCTGCCTGTGCTGGGGGGAGGTACTGCCTTTTCCCCTCTGCCTGTACTGGGGGGAGCAACTCTGCCTGAGGAGGATTTCCAAGCTCTTGATCTTGGTTTTGTACATATTTGTATATATTTGGTTATTTCTATTATTATTGTTATTATATTCTTTTTCATTATTATAGTTTATTAAAACTGTTTTAACTTTCCAACCCATAAGTCTCTCTCCCTTTTCCCTTTCCCTTTGGGGGGGGGAGAGGGTTAACAGAGAGCATCTGCCACCTGGTTAATAGCTGGCCCAGCTTTAAACTGTGACATCACTGAAGACAGAAACAATACAATAACCCCTTGAACACAGGTTTGTACCACATTTTCAGTCTATCCTACCTGACCTACAGGAGTTTGATTTTATTTATGTCTCTAGAAGATGATGCTTAATTTTGTAGCATGCTGAAATATTGGGCTGAATCTATTCCCTTGATTTTTTGAGACTGTGTACTGTGCAAGTTGATTTAGGTGTTAAAAATTTTGCTTTGATATCTATGCCTTTGAATGCCAAATACTTTGCCTTGATCCAGAAAATTATAGGAGCCAAGAGATATTATTCACATTGAAACGCACCTTGTCAAAACAAAAATTTCGGGGATGGGAAGAGAAAACTGGCCAGTTTCAAAGCATGAATGAAGCATCCCAGGACAGACCTGGTATGTTTGGTCCTGCAGTGGAAACCCTTGTGGTCAGGGCTGAATTCTCCCCCCGGTCAGACAGCTCATGTATTTGGAACAATTTGTGAAACGATAAGTCAGCTGGACTGGGAGCTGCCTGTGCGTAGTCAACAGAAGTACTGAGAAGCAGGAATGTGCCTCAAGTCAGTTTTTTTTGTTCTTTAAAATACCTTATTGGAGACTCTGGGCAGAATCGTTCTGCATTTGGAAATCTGCTTTTCCAAACCTTCTTTAGGAGAGGCATACACTTATCCTTTTCTCCTTAATCTAGCAAGAACAATTCTTGGTCCCTTCTGTAGGGCGTCTTGACTGATCAGATGATACAATATTAATTATGCTTCCCAAGTCATATGTTACAAGATACTTTGTCAGCAGTTGGATCACTCTGGACAAATCCCTCACCCTTTAGAAAAAAACAAACAGGATCAAAGCAACTTTTCTTTCAGAGAAAAGTCCATTGCCAGCTTCTAGGAGCTTTTCCTGTAAACACTTCTGTTCCTTAGTTACTAATGAACCAATGACTTCACTAGCTCAAGAGCACCAGAAAAAGAAACCTTTCAGCATCCTCCCTGCTAGTGAAAAGCAGCAAATGAGCTCCCACAAAAGGAGCTACTGGATTCAGCGAGAGACTCCCTGGTAACATCTGCCAGCTGAGTTTTCTCTTAGGCTGCAGCAACTTAGCGCTTGGCTTTTATTGATGCAGACCTATAGCTTATGCTGACATAACAGATGATTTAATAAGTTCCATATTATACAGGAAAGAATGTCAAGTCAGAATGAGCATAAAGCTAGTAATGTGCAGTCTTCACCTATCTTGGACTTAGTTGCTGTGATGATTCTGAGCAGAATAGCCTTGGAATAATGTGTCACTGGACTTTTGGAAAAGACCAGTAAAGGTTAAAAGTAACTCGCTGGTGCTTCCGAGATAAAAGGCAGTAAATGTATCTGAACCCTCCTCGCAGGAGATAGATATGCCATCGTTACTGTGCGAGGGAAGAATACCAAGGCCATATCAAAGTATGGTTCAATGCCAGGTTGCCTAGTTCTTGCTTTTGAAGACCAAGATTAGCATTTTGGAGGTCCCAGTGGTTGTAACATTACATATGAGCCTTTAGCGGCAAGTTGAAGTCTTGCTTATTATCCTGAAATGTTAAAAGCATGAAAAAGCTGTAACGTAAGTGTTCCCATTAAAAACAGGCAACCAAGGCACAAAACACAAATATAAGGAGGAGTTTCTCGTTCTGTTGCATGTAAGACCTTTTCTATGGTGATGGGAGAAGAGGGAAGAAGATAACCCCAGGAGTCGCAGGCTGCTTCTGAAGCTCTGAGAATTCTCCCTTCCACTCTAAATGGTGCCATTTCATGGTGCATTCTGTCTGGTCTGAGCCCCCTGTAGATTTATACTCTGTGTGCTCAGATTTTGCTGTATTAGAATAGTGCTTTTGTAATTGATCAGCTTGGATCTGTGTGGATGAAGTTTTTGTTGCAGCAGGAATAGTTTCAAAGATGTTGAAAAGTGATTAAAATGCTTCCTTTTATGGTACGGTCTATGAAGATAAATGATGGCTACAGAAAGAGACTTTACTATAAAGGTATTAAGTATTTGTAAGGAATTCTGTCTTTAGGCTGTTGAATGAGCGAATTTATCACTAGAGATTAATTACACTTAATTATATGCATACACTGAAAGGCTCCCAGTCTCTGTGCTCTTGCCTATCTTAATTTTTCTGCATCTGTTTTATGCTCCTTAGGCTGTACCAGTACTCACTTCCTTAATGTCCTTCATCCATCCTTGCCTTCTGACTCCTTCACCTTAACCAGTCAGCCATGTTTCCATCCTTTTCTCCTCCACTATCCTTCTGTGATATACTTTCACAACAGCAAAAGTACTACTGTTTTTCCTCCCATGGTTGAGTATAACTGGAAAAAAAAAACCCAACAAACCCACAACTAAAATGCAAGGACCACTGCTTTTAGCAACAAAAATATAGTCCTGAGTTTAATAAAGCTATTTGAACCTTTGCAATTTACTCCAAATTTTTGGTACTGACCCAGGAACCTTGTCCTTGTATATGTGTGTTTAGTGCTTTGATGTTGCAGAAGGAATTAAATAACTTTTCTTGAAAATACAGTCTCTCTCATTTGAATAACTACTCACATTGTAAATCTGTGGCACTGTATAACTTGTGATTCTTGATCATATGGGCCAAAATCTCTGGGAAATGAGGATTAGCATATATTAAAATCAAATTTAAGTCAATTTGATAACAAAATGTGGTGTTTAGCTGAACCAGAGTGAACTGTTGCATAGGGAGAACAAATTATGTAGTCTTGGGATTTATATTTGATAGTCTTATTGCAACAGACTATAGATAATAGAAAACTGTCTACCAAATCAGTCATCTCCACAAAAAGGCATGTCTAATTATTTTACTCTTATAGTTTGCTAATCTCCTTGTTAGAGTTGTCTTCTCATATTATGAGAAACCAATATAAGTAGAATGTTTCTACTTTTTCATTAAATGGAGGGATAGAGGCTTGTTTTTTCCTAAGCTGTAATTAAAGCTGGTTATTCCTGCATTCACGAAGGCAATAGATGAAAACTTGATTTAGAAGAAAATACTTTAAGGCTTGCTGATTGCAAAAGAGCTAATTTTCTTAGTGCAAGCAGTTTGAGGATATTTTCAGGATATTTTAAAAGGTAGAGTCTTGTTTCTAAATGAAACTCTGTATGCACCTTTATCTTGTAATGATTTTAAAAGCTGAATTGGGATTAACTTCATGTGGTCATCTACATGTTTGATCAGTAGTTACTTTTGGGGAAGATGTATGACACTTAGCTTCTGAAATTATTCTGAATCATAATTTAAGAGTTCATCCTGACAATGTTCCTTCTGATTCATTTATTAAAGTATTAACCTGGTGATGAGTGGGTGGTGAAACAGTCCTGTATAACTTCAGTAACCATCCGTGTAAAATGAAGACCTTTTAAACAACGCATAACCTGAAAGTTACTTTTTAAAGACTGCCTGAGAGAAACTTAGGTTTGAAAGTTGTTCCCTCTCCCTGTACTCTGGTCATCCATCTTTATTCAGCCTACGTGGATCTGTACATGGCATTTTTGTTTTAGTTACTGGTTATTTGTTTCTCTACACGCACCTGTAGACCTAATTTAGGTGATGATGTTTTCTTTCTCCTTCAGGTGTGTTGAGCATAGATCACTACACTACAGGTTTTTGTCTTTCCATAGGCACATAGGGTTAAAATTCAGTAGAATGCATTCATTTTACACTAGGGACTTTAGCACAGACAGACTTTGGCAGCATTTATTGGCATAGATAAGATGATTTAAGTCAGGCGCACAAGGGTCAGAGTTTCAAAGATCCACAGGCTTGTGCTTGTTTTGACTTCAGGGGGAGCTGGCTAAATTCTTCTAAAAATTACAGCCTTGAGGCCCTAGCTGCAGTTAAGTTGCATGTAGTTATTCTTGAAACACAACACAGGTATCTAATAAATGTGGTACTTCTCATCACGTGTACAAGAGCATCTTTCTCATTAAATATAGTGCCTTATTCCAGGCAGAAGCATGATACATATGGTGGTTTGTTTTTTTCAGACACTTTTTTAATCAGAAGGATACAAGAAAAGAGGACGTGAGAGGACTGTAGTCCAAAAACGGCAATTCTACTTCTGTTCTTTATACCAAGGTGATTGTACTGATGTCTGAATTTTAGTCACGTTGGTTGTAGTGGACAGCATTCATTTTGGCTTTCCTGAAATGCAGTATAGGTTTAAAATGACTTTGTTTTAAAACAATCCTTCCCATGCCCTGGTTTCCTTCTAACCATCTGAAAAAGATTTAGAAGCACAAATGGAAAATAAAAATTAGCAGTTGAAGCTGTGAGAGTAAAATTACAAGGTTTATTTACCCTCATGCTTCACTTAATAAACTGATGGACAGATGGGATTAAATGAATTTTCCTCCACTCAGTGTTAGTGTGTTGTACCATTAGGTTCATGCTGTTGGTTGTATGTCTGAGACATCCATGCTGGGCCTTTCTCTGGAAAAACAATGCTGAGTTAGCTGCATTATTGATCACTTACAGCCTGCTAATCCTGACATTTGTAATTCAGTTTATACGAAATCGGAGAAGGGAGAGAAGGACTGATGTCTCTTTTCTTAAATCCAATGAGTAAGCTGGGCCTCTGTGAGCCAGGTGGGGTGTCTGCTTGAGTTGAGCGAGTAGCCAGTGCTAAATTTTGCAGTTTAATAACAGCTAATATCTTTTGTGTTCAGACAGAGTTTGTACATACTTTTCCCCTGCCCCCTCAGTACCTGGGCTAGCTGATGGTGGAACCTACAGCCTTTCAAACTGTGCAAAAAGGAGCTCCCTGCTCTTTCTGTGGCTTCAGGAAAAATATGCTGGATGCAGGGAAAAGCTGTTGTTCATGGAAGAAAAGCTGAGCTGGCAAAGCTTTCATCCACATTCTGGAAGAATGCTTGGGGAATATCTGCTGAATACAGTGAATTAACTTGGTCTCATTTATGGGGTGGCAGAAATACTGCTGTTGGAAAGAAAACTTCTCCTAAAAGGACTTGCTGCTGTCCCTGTCTTTTCATGAGATAATAAATCACACAACTGGTGCATGTTCAAGAGAGCAAGGCTAGCTCAGTTTTGGTTTCAGTGAGGACGTGGTATAGTTGTTTATGGGTTTTTTCAGTTCCTCATAGTACAAATAGAAAGGGATTTCTTTGGTTGGAATCAGGTAAATGCATAGCAGCACCTTGTACCCCTTATGATAAGCAGTGCTGTTTTGGCTTGTAGTCATTTTCACACCCACCTACTCAGGCTGCATGAAAAATGCACAGTTTAAATCCCTGCAATGTCTGAGACTCATGATTTCTCTTTCAGAGTTCAGATGGATCCCTCTCTGGGGTTATGCAGAAGTGGAAGGAGTATCAGCTCCAATGCCTGAAATACTTCCATGAGGCACCGCCCCGTCACGGCAGGTAAGCCTGCTTGGTAGAGATAGGATGTATTAATTTTTAAAATGCATGATAACAGTAGCAAGGGAGTGATTATGAACTTGAAAATACTTCTCCAGCTTACTTTCCAGTCTGTTTCTTCTTTATCTCATTTGCTTCCACCTGCTCACTGTGGGACTCTTCCCTCTGTTGAGGAAGCATCTTATAGAACAATATCATTGTAAAGGTGTTAGTCTTTAGGTCCAGAGTGTTTTGCAGTGGCAAGTGGTGTCTGTAACACATCAAAGCAGCACACTAATGTAATACCCTTGAAACTTCTTTAGGGGTCAGCGTTGAGAGAGCACACAGGTGTTAGGAAATCTGGGACCATGCTGTTCACATTGACCTAGCAGTTTGTGGGCCTTAAAGTTGGTGTAAATTATTTTGAGCATTGTAAAATGCTCAAATGGCTTTTAAAAAAAAAAAAACAAGTCTTAGTGAAAATGAGAATGCAGCTTGTCTTAGCAGTTGAGCTGCTGTAATGTGCTGAGAGCAGCTACGATGTGCCAGCATCATGGTGTTTAGAGGACGCTGGTGACTTGTCAATGACACTCAGAAGTAGATACAGTGCAGCCTCTCCTATGCTTCAGTGCTTTTGTGACACACTGAGAAAGATAAGATGGGTCTAAATTTGTATCTGTGAAGAATTATTTCCAAAATGTTAACTTTGCTTCTCTTAGCTACCTTATTATGGCAGAGTGAGAGCGGTAGCTGATGACAACAATGGCAGAGAAACATTCATCTCCCTCTGGTGCATTGTCCTGTTGAGCGGTTGAGTGCTGCCCTCTCAGAATGACAGTGTAATAAATCTGAAGTTGAAGTATTCTCATGTTGATTAAGCTGTAATGCAAAGTTATGGCTGTGTGTGGGTATTTTGTTGATGGATCTATAGATTAGGCTACACTTTCCAACTGCATGACTGTGAACCATTCTCAGGAATGATTATCTACAGTATTCATAGAAAAAATTATTTTAAATTAAACTGAGACACTTAAGGGTGTAAAAGAGAAAAGATGGGAATGGATCAGTATTGATTTACCTTTCTTGTCTCTTGATTTAGTCAAAGACACTAGTCTTCTTCAGTTCCCTCTGAAACAACAGTTTCCTGTTGTGTGGGGATAAACTCCTTTGGACAAATAAATCTTGTTTAACTCTATGTCAAGCTTAATTGCATAATGCTGTTACGGCTTAAATGCACATGTCCGTGTTTCCTTTTATCTTCTGCTCTTCAGTCTTTTCGTCCTTGCAGTATTAATACAAGGCAGTGGCATGACCCTCCCTTCCATCTCTCTGCAGAAGGCAAGTTCCGCAACAGAACGTTTGACAATTATGCCTGCTGGCCAGATGGACTGCCCGGCACCTACGTGAATGTCAGCTGCCCCTGGTATCTCCCCTGGGCTAACGCAGGTAAGAGCCTTTCCTTATAGGCACAGCTTTACACCAACCCTCTTTTCCTTGAACAGTCTTAGCAAGGATAAAATTGACTTAAATGGCTATGAGTGCAGTCAGTTCTCTGCAACATAAAAGTAGGAATGGGGCTTAGTATGATACACTTTCTCCTGCTAAATGGAGGTAAAATGAAAATGAGAGAAGAACCCTGTTCTTAAGGGTTGCATTTAGTTTGGATCTGGTTTTGCTGCTTGAATAGTGGTGACTATTAATAAAATAGTACTGTGGTGCTTGTTTGAAGACTATCGAATAATAACAATGGTGTAGTTTGAAAACTGTGAGATAAAAGTAGCAAAGCTAGACGGTAGGTCATCCTGTCATAGATAAAGACAAAAAGGTCTAAAGTGAAAATGTTTTGTGCTGCTTCCTGAGATAAACTTAATTCCCAGAATGCTGCAAGATGAAGGTGTTGTCAGTGGTTGCAAAGACTTTTTTTCTCTGACGTACTTAATGTCGCCTTTAGATTTTACACCCTTATGTACATGTACACTTGATGCCACTTGAAGGCAATGTGTATTAGATCGCTTCATCTAGTATTCTGTCTTTGAAACCAGTGACTTGTACAGCTTGTTCTTTGTGAAGACCTTTCTATGTTTTGAAGTCTAAATGAAACAGTTTATTAAGTAGCTACCTTGGTGTGGCAAATTGTCTTCGGCCCCTGTTAAGGGACAGAGGATACTGGTTAGTGAAGATGTATAAATCTGACTGCTGGACGTAAAGATGGTTAAAGTGTGGAGTACATGTTGTAAGTGTTGGTACGAAGGGATTTCAGGAATGAAAAAGAAAAGGAATGGGATGGGGTGGTCAGAGGATACTTAAATGTATTGGATAATGTGGGACCTGGGGCATGATGCAAATGGTATGGAATAAGGGGTGGAGATTGTACTGGGTCTGTCTGGGATGGAGGTAACTTTCTTCATAGCAGCCCATATGGTGCCATTTTTTGTATTTATGGCTAGAAGTGTTGATAATGCACCAGTGGTTTGGCTGTTGCTGAACAGTGCTTGCACAGCATCAGAGCTCTCTCCAACACGTGCCCTTCCCAAGGTCAGTAGGCTGGGGGTCTGCAGGAGGTTGGGAGGTGACATAATTGGGACAACTGACCTGATCTGACCAAAGGGATATTCCCTGCCATAGGACACTGTGGTCAGCAATAAAAGCTCAGGGAAAGGGGGAAGAAGGGGGTAGAGGCACTCATGGTTATGGTGTTTGTCTTCCCAAGTAATGGTTACGCATGTTGAGGCTCTGCTTTCCAAGAAGTGGCTGGACATCTGCCTGCTGATGGGAAGCAGTGAATAAATTCCTTATTTTGCTTTGCTTGCACGTGCAGCTTTTGCTTTCCTTATTAAACCATCATTATCTTGAAAGGGTGGTGGTGTGTGTGTGCGGGGGAATCCTCACACCAAAATCAAAATGTCATCACAACACTGACAAAGGTGGACAATTTACACACACAATAAAACTCCACCCCTTGTCCCTTCACTGCTTTACAACCACAAAAGATACCCCACAATTATTCCCCTCTCTGGCAATGTCCAGACCCAGTTTTGCCCATTACCTCTCCCAGTTTACTGTCTTTATCTTGACCAATGAGCTTTTCCATCTTATTTTCTTCTCCATCCTGTTGCGGAGGGGGAGTGGGGGAGCGGCTGGGTGGGTATCTGGCTGCTGGTCAAGGTCAGCCCATCACATCCACCATGGTATTTCCAGGAGCTGCAAGGAAGTCTCTGCTCTGGTGCCTGCAGCACCTCCTCCCCTCATCGTCTCTGACCTCAGTGTTCACAGGGCTGTTTCTCACACTTTTTTTTTCTCACCCCTCACTGCCAGCCAGTGTTTGCCCCTTTCTTGCATACATTTCCCCTGAGGTGGCACCATCTTGGCTGAGGGGCTCCGCTATGCCCTGCGGTGGGTCCATCGGAACTGGCTGTGTCCATTATGGGGCAGCTCCAGCCTCTCCTCACAGAGGCCACCCTGCAGTCCCCCACTGCCAACACCTAGACACATTACACTTGGTAATCTGCTGTAGCACTTAACAGCTCTTAGTGTTGAGTGGGAGAGATGCTTGGAAACGTACAAATTTGGTGATGGTGTGTGTGGGGGGAAAAAATGTCAGGTCAACTATTACAACCCTTTAACTTTGTGGCTAGCTTGTCTCAGAAGCTAGCCTAAAACAAAAGTGGATTGTGTTTGGATGCTATTTTCACTTTAACTTGGTGCATCTTTTATACTAGGGTTTCAAGGGAAGAGATGGGAATTGTTATATTGTACTTAATGATTAGGAACACACGTGGTGTGTGTGGGAGAGATCGTCTGCTCCACTCCTTCTGCCCCTGTGCTCCGGGGTCCTGCTGCCACTTGGTTACCTCTTCTGCCTTGTCTGCTTTCCTAAGTGACCTTGCACTCTTTGGCAGTTTTATTCGTGTCTTGTTTGTGCTGAACATCTATGTTGGGGTGACTTCCTCTCTTCCCTCCCACCCCAGATGTATTGCTCTATATTCTACTGGGTGAATATTATGCTGTTGTGTCCATATTTCTGATTTCTGCACATCTCTTGTATTATCTCAGCTGTCTTGGTAGTAACTGCCAATTTGATAACCTCTGAAGTTAAAATGCTATTTGCTAATACTCTTCAGATTATTAATAAAGATGTTATGGTTTTAGAATGGGTAAACAAGCTTTTATAAACGTATAAAATTAATATTTACCTCATAATTAATTGACATAAAATCAGATGCTGCAGAATTTTTTCGAATAATGCTAATCTTTCTGGATATCTAAAACTCTTCACAGGATTAAAATTCTTTCCTCTAAACTTGTTTACTTGCAATCTTTAAGACCCTGGACACAGTTGTTTGACTTCCAACTGCTCTTGAAACATCACTGCTGGAGAGTGCCAAGGTTTAACACAATACTGCAGATTAATAAATATTGGAAGTTGCAATATGTTTCATACTTCTGGAAATAAGTTTTTTAAAAAAGTTAATTATCCTGAAAATAGTGTTTGTTTGAGTGAAAAGAATAGCAGCATTTTGTATAACCCCTTGCTAGGGAGGATTACAAAAGTACTTCAGAAAGTCATTAGACCTCTGGATGTGTTCCCTTGTTATGCATGCTGTGCATGTACCTCAGGCTCTGTTTTATCAGCGAGGAATAAGAATGGAACAAGGAGGCCTTTCATTGTCTAATATAAAACGAGAACTTTGTATCGGTGCCAGGTATGCAATTTAGTAGCCTGAATTACCATGACCTGATATTATTTCATGATGTCTTGTAGATTCATGTTCAAAGTGAATGCAAACGGGCTGCCATGATGAAGAGGTAACATCTTTATAATAGACTATCTAGAGCAATAGGAAATTAGACACCCTGTGATTTACAGTAGTTACTAAAGCATGCTTATTGCTTGTTCTTGCTTAGACCCCTCCTTGGAACTTGAAATAGAGTCTAGCACTGCAGGCCTTTCATCTCTTCACCTGATGAAAATGGAGAAAATTAAAAGATGAGACCTTGTTTGGGAAGTACCTTCAAAACATGTTCAGTGAAGGTCATCATTAAGTGTGAAGTGCTTCAGCCATGCTTACTCATTTAAGACTGCTGTTCCTTTGATTAGGAGTCAGGTTTTCAAGTGCATAAAAAAAAAAAAAAAAAATTGCTGGGGGACTTCCCACCATCCCCCCAGAAGTCCCCTGGGGAATAAATTGAAACACATGAAACTGAATACTGCTTATGATGGAGTACTGAAATGGAGCAAGCATTGACTGCAAGTCTCTTCAACCTGGCCATTCCTGTAAAAAGTGTAGAAGAGTCGGAAGAAGGGAGGGGTGACCCAGGAGGCATGTGGAAACACTGATCACTCAAGGATAGGATTAGGAAGGCCAAAGCCCACCCAGAATCTGACAAGTAATGTGAAGGGGGCAACAGAAAGGGCTTCTAAACAGATATGAGAGAAAAATTTGGATCCACTGCTGAATGGGGCAGGAGGATCTTGTGACAAAGGATGGGGAAGTGACTGAGGTACTCACTGCCTTCTTTGTCATGGCCTTTACTGGTAAATCTTGCCTTCAGCAATCCTGGACCCCTGAGATCAGTTAAAGTCTGGAGCAAGGAAGACTTACCCTTAGTGGAGAAGGGTTAGGTTATGGAACACTTAAATGGGACATACACCAGTCCATGTGACTTGGTGGGATGTACTAACAAGTACTGAATGAGCTGGTTGATGCTATTATGAGCCCGCTCTTGATTATCTTTGAAAGGTCATGGCAATTGAGGGAGATTCCTGAGGACTGCAAGAAAGCAATTGTCACCACTATCTTCAAGAAGCACAAGGAGAATCTGGGGAACTATAGGTGATTGGCCTTGCATTAGTCCCCAGAAAAGTGATGGAGCAAATAAACCTCAAAACTGTTTCCAAGCACATGAAGGACAAGAAGGTGATTGGGAGTAGTCAGCAAGGATTTATGAAGGTGAAATCATGCTTGATGAACCTGATGAGATGACTAGCTTGGTAGATAAGGGGAGAGCAGTGGATGTGTTTAATCTTGACTTTAGTAAGGCTTTTGACACTGTCTCCCATAACATTCTCATTGACAAACTGATGAAGTGTGGATTAGACAAATGAACAATGAGATTAACTGAAAACTGGCTGAGCAGATGGGCATATAGTGTTGTGGTCAGCAGCACAAAGCCCAGTTGGAAATCAGTCCCTAGTGGTGCACCCCACTAGGGCCAATACTGTTTAACATCTTTATTAATGGTCTGGATGATGGGACTGAGTGCACCTTCAGTAAGTTTGCAAAACATATAAAACTGGGAGGAGTGGCTGATACACAACATGGTTGTGCTGTCATTCAGAAGGACCTTGAGAAGCTGAAGAAACAAGCTGACAGGAATCCTGTGAAGTTATGCAAAAGGAAATGCAAAGTCCTACCCCTGGGGAGCAACAGCTGCATGCACCAGTAGTGACTGGGTGGAAAGCAGCTTTGCAGACAAGACTCTGAAGGTCCTGGTGGACACCAAGGTCAGCAGGAGCGGCAATGTGCCCTTGAGGCAAAGAACACCAACAGCTTCCTGGGCTGTATTGGGAAGAGCATCACTGGCACCTCAAGGGGATGATCCTTCCCCTCTACTCTGGGGGGTGAGACACATCTGGAGTGCTTTGAGTGCTTTGTCCAGTTCTGGGCTCCTCAATATGAGAGAGACATGGACATACTGCAGCAAGTCCAGAAAATGACTGTGAAGATTATTAGAGGATGGGAGTGTCTCTCATATGAGATTGAGGCTGAGAGCGCTGGTATTCTTCAGCGTGGAGAAGAAAAGGCTCAGGGGGGATCTTATGTGTATGGTCACAAATTGAAATACAGGACACTTCCTTTAAACATAATTATTTTACTGTGAGGTTTGTTAAACACCTGGAACAGGTGACCCAGAGAGGTTTTGGAGTCTATCCGTGAAGAGAGTGTCAAAGCCTGACTGGATGTCGACCTGAGCAACTTGCCCTAGTTCTCCCTGCTTGAGCAGGGTGTTACACTAGGAAATCTCCAGAGTTCTCTTCCAATCTTTGCTGTTTTGTGATTCTCTGTTTCTGTCTTTTTTTTTTTTTTTTTTTTAAGATAAGTCTCAGTAACTAGTTACTGTCAAGTGTTACAAATTTCCATTGGTGTCAGCCAGAATAGCAGATGGGGAAAAGAATTTGCATGGGAAGAGTTTGTAATGCTGGAGCATTCTTTGATCAATTACAGGTTTTGCAAACGTTATACTTTAGCAGCTTTTATTCTTGTTTGTGTCCCACTCTTCTTGTCGTAGTGGCTGTCAGTCTTGAGCCTGCCCTTCTGCAAATCTCTACAGCAGATGTAGCTCAGCGGGTTGCCTAGCAGAGTGACAAGCCAAAACTGATATGGAGAACTTTTTACCTGCTCAGCAGCTATGTGCTCTGTCACTAGTCCAACCCCACATGATGTTAGTAGGTTCTGGTCTCTACCTGCTGCCACAGAGGTGCTCACTGAGGTGTAACTTTCTTCTTGCTTCCTTAATGTGGCACCTTCTGAATCGCTGCCTGTATTGTGGGCATGGGTTCAGCAGTGATGCTTTCTCCAGGTCTTCAGATTGCTCATTTATCTCAAGGTACAAAAGCAACTGCAGGGAGATGGGAATCTGTTCATTGAAAAGCTTGAGAATAAAACCGGTGTTCTCAGTGCTGTCCGTCTATTCAGACTTGTGTGCGTATGGAGACTCAAGACTGGTCTTTCACAAGGCATGTCCATGGAGGATGGGCCTGCAAGTCTTGTGTGCTAAGCAATGTGTGCATTTGCAAGGTTTTGTCTTGCAGCATCGCTTGCCTTGTGATTGCAACATCCGTCTTCTGCCCTTTTTGAAAGTGCTGCTTGCTAAGGCAGCCTATAAAGTACAGCAGAGACAATCAATACTGTCCCACTTGTGTGTCAGATATCTTTAGAAACACTGAGCCTGAAACTTTTTTTTTTGGTTGTGTTACCTGGCAAGTGTGTCAGCATCCCTGCCAAACTCTGTATTGGCATGCTGTCAGCAAGGATGGACTCTGAAAGCTGGGAATATGCCAGTGATAATTGAATAAAAGAAAGATTGCAACATTAGACCAAGATTTTCTGCTTGAAACCAGGTATCCCTGTACTGCTACAGACTTGCTTTGTGACAAGCAAGTAAATTAAACCTGAATTTTTAGAGGAATTTTTGTTTTATAGCTCACACTGAAGTACTGGGCATTGGGTTGTCGGTGCACTTTTAGGATGTGGCTCAAAGGTTGGTTTATTACATGTTTCTTCAGTGGCACTTCACTGCTGCCTTTTTTCCATCTGTAACTGTGCAGCAAACGAGATTGGGAATTCCACCCAGTGGAAGTGCGGGGTTTTGTCCTCGTTCCTTTGTCTTTTGCGCCCCATCGCCCCGTGCAGATCAGTTTCCTGATTGGTGTGATTGCAAGTGTATTAGCATTCATCTGCTTCAAGTATATTGGTCATCATAGTTTTGCCTTAACTCAACAGGAAATTGTGACATAAGGGTATTGTAGGTATCTGAGTAATCAGTATCACACTGAAGCCAAAGGAGCTGAGGTTTAGAGTAGCCTCTGCTTCAATGCAGGTTAAACCATTGTCACTGGAATGAGAAATGGGTGGCCAGTATGTCTCACAGCACAGTGCAAGTGTTTGATGTAATAGAAAATGAGGAGCCCAGACACTGCTGGGCTGTAACTACATGGTAGGAGTTCACAAAGTCATCTCTGTCCCTCTAGTAACATGTAAAGTAGCTTTGTGCATGCAGTGAGGAAGCCGTTTGGGACAATGAGAAGCAATGGCATTGGGACAAACAGAAGGTGGAGGGGAATCTAATTTTGGTCAAACAAAGCATTCTGTTTAGGGCTCTCTAGTGAAATTCATAAATTTTCTCTTTGGAAAGACTTCTTGTTTTTCAAATTGGTGTTTTGAGATGCTTTGAAAATATGAAGTGAAATGGCTGGATTATCAAAACACATGCATGTTTAATTTCTGCCATGCCCTGCTTCTTCACCCTCAAAAGAACCCAAAAAACAAACCAAAGCTTTTTTTAGCCTGCTTATGCATCTTTGAAAGAGCAACAATTTCAAACCTGTATGGGCTATTTCACTCCAGCTCTATTTTGCTTCTATTTGCTCTTATGCAACTCCCACTGTTAGGCAGGTCTTCATGGGAAGATGCTGAAGTAGCAGGAGGGAGGCTGTTGCTAAAAGGATTTGTTCTGTGAAGTTGCCAGCACAGATTGTGGACCATGGCCAAAGCTTGTTGAAGGCAAATTTCACATACTTTCTGGCTGCCTGAGTCAAAGCTTTTGTTCACATATGTGTCTTGGGCCAAACCTTGCCTTTAGTGAAAACCTAGAAAGCCTACTCAGTTTATGGTAGCATTGAGGTTACACCAGGTAAACTTTACACGTTTTGCTATCCACACTGCAGTCAGTGAGATTACCATGAGTTATACTAAGGCAGCGGCTGTCTCAGGGTCCGGTCAGTGCAGAAGCCTCCGAGAGGAGCAGTATTCCTTTAAGGGATGGCAGGCAGTTCACCTCACTGTCCCTGGCTGTGTGCTTTTTCTTGTTACCTTCTTATGATTGAAGGCTAGCTGCCAATAACACCATGTGGATTTGGAAACTGTGGAGCTGCACAACTCATCTTGCAATTATGCCTCCTCTGGGGTTCTGATATTTTATTGTTTAATAGCACTAAATCCTTTTTAATTAAAAAACCTTCCAGAGGTACTAGTTTCAGACAAATATGTGAACAGTAGCAACATCAGTTGCTCCTATATGCACTGGGCTTCATAAAGGCTGGCTGCAAACTTGCATTAACACAGATGTGGCTATTATTTGGATCTCTACTCAAAATCTTCTGGACTCTTTGAATGCTTTTGTTTCAGCTTAGGACCTGTCTCTGGTTTTGAGGTATCTGACACCTGAACTGGCTCGACTCCTGGTCTGTATCTGTATTGGTATCTTACTTTGGCACTGTAGTGAATTTTGAAGCAACCCCCTGATTGTCCTACTTGCTGTGACTGGGTTAGTTTGAGCAGTTTTGGGGTCTGTTTCTGTGGAGGAATCTAAACGAGAAGTTATTCCCCAGGTGTGCACTGGATTCTCTCCAGTCCTGGATGGAGACATAAGACCTAATGATTTGTCTATACTACTCTGAAGTCTTCCAATATGACCATACACGGGCCATTGGAGGACTCCTGAACTACCAAGCTTTCATTAAATCCTGAATGTTTTCTGTGTCAGGTAAAGGGCCAGATGGCTTGTATGCCTTTAACTGCTGTTGTCCATGAGGCCTCAATGCTTTATAATTCCCCATGTTCTCTAGATCCATGTTTCTCCTAGTTTGAAATCCTTTCCTTTTTTTAACTAATAACTTCTGTTGTCATTCACCTTTGCTTAAATCACTTGTTTCCTGTAATTCACTTTATTTTATATATTATCCTCTCTTTACTACATTAAGTGTTGGAATGGTGACACCTGCTCCTTTGTTCTCCAAGAAGACCAGGCAAAGTACAGCCTGGGGACCCCTGGAAACAACATAGCTTTTCAGCCTGTGACGTGAAAGACCGGAAAGTCTCTCTGGTGGCAAAATAACCCAGCAGTAATATCAGATGATCTTTGATAGTAACCTTGTGGCTACCTCTGGCTACTAGAGATGCAGTCAGAGTCTGATTAAGTCTAATAAGTTGAAGGGCATCACGGAGATCTGGGACCACAGCTGTACTTTGCACAGTAGTTTTGCCCAGTCACAGAGATTGCATGAACTGAGCTTCATCTTGGGGGCATGGTAAGGCAGAGGCCAGAGACTGGGTTGCTCTTCCAGAGTACCTTTAGGAGCAAGGACACGTCCAGGTCAGCTCTTTCCCGTTTCCCCCTGCTGTAACCTACATCTGAGACCCTTTTTCCAGCACTCCCCATTCCGTCTCTGGTGATAGAACTGCTTTTCCTGTCATTTCTTTAGGTAAGTGTAAGCTCTGCATGAGGCTTTGGGTAGAAATGGGGCATTACCTCAGAGCTGCCAAGTGCTGGAGGTTACCAGTCTGACCGTGAGGATTTTATGCTTTTTAAAAGCAATTTCCATAGGGCTATGAGGTATAGGCAAACCTTCTTGTGGTGCAGCAGGGATGGTGGAAACTGTCTGCACAGTCCCCACTCTGCATTAGTGTCTAGCTTAGTGCTGGCTACTGTTTAAATCATGAACTCAGCAAGCCTTTATACTTCTCTCCTGCGTGGCATCTTCGCCTCCCCAAAAGCTGTGGTTGTAGACTTACACAGGTGTAATGGCATCATGCACAGCAATAGTTCAGATCCTATTCCCTGTTACACAAGCAGCAGAAACATAAGTGTTGAAATGGATTTTGTTTGGGATCTGAGATTAATCTGTGGTGGTTGTGGCCACCAAGGAGAAGGGCTGAAACAGGAAAGAAAAGCTCGTCACGTTTGTCAAGGTGTTGCCACAAGTGCTTTGGGTCCATGACACGCCATATTGTGACCCGAGTCAGAGAGGATTACAAGTAGACTTCTGCCTTGGCAGGGATTTTGGGTTGTTGACTGTTGGTGGGGATGGCCAGTAGCGTAATGCCCTCCTCACACCAGGTATGCTCCTGGGCTGGGCAGGTAGCAGTGTGGTGGGGAGCAGGCTGGTGGTAAGCGCTGGTTTGGTGTCAGGGGACTGATATAACCGACTTCATCTATCTGTATCTGTAATTCTTGATCAAGTGTTGTCCCATGAGCAACGTAGGCCCACCAGTCTCCTGGGCCCATTGTCTGCAGGCCATTGGAAAAGCTTCTGTAGCCAACTTTTTCCTAAAAGTGATTTAGTGCCTTACTCCCCTTGCCCCTGCCATCAAGCGTGGCTGTAGAGGGCTGATGTTCAAGCAGCTGCACTCCTGGGGCATCTGCTGTGCTGCAGGATTAGATCCACTGTCCTGGTCCTCTTTCCTTTCTCCAGGGTTGCCTGTGTTTGGGCACTCGAACTCAGAGGGAGAGGGAGTTTGGGGGCAGAGTGCCATAGTGCCACAGTGCCACAAGCAAAAAGCAGAAACAGAAAGAAGATTCTTGCTTTTGTTCATGAGATCTCCTATGGGTGATGATGCTGGGGCAGTGAAATGCTGCTGTCACCTGTGCAAGGCAGACCAAAGGAAACAATATACGTTGCTTTCTAGAGGGATCTGTAGAAAGCTCTACAGCTGAGGAAGCAGACGTTTGTGTGAGAGTTTTCCTTCAGATGATTTTGAAGTATATGCGTGGCTGGAATGTTTGGTTTCGGGGACCAGATTAAACCTTGTCTGGTGTAATCTCTCTCACTTTTTGTTTAATCATCTAGTTTCATAGTTTGAGATCTTCTTAAAACCAAGACAGTTAGCAGATGGCTACGTGAGCATATAGCTAAACTACCTGTTTGTCTTTAAGCATGCAAGAAAATAAATTTCACTTCAAAAATCGGATACAGTGAAAATGATTAGACGTTTATTACATTTCTTCCCTTCTTTGCTATAATAAAACCAAGTTTCCAGAAAGCTTTCTATAACGCTGGAAAGGGGTGTGACCTTTTTTCAGTGAAAAAGATGTTGCTTTGCATTTACTAACTCATAAGCAATTCAAAATTTATACTTCCGTGCACTAAAAGCTGTCTCAAGCTCATTGGCAGTCTCAGTTTGCTTAAAAAAAAATAAAATCCCCTAGTCTTTCAAGTTCACCTCTGCCTCTGTTTGTTAGTCTCCATCTGGTAGTACACCAGAGAACTCCAGAACATATGCGGCACATCTCAAGGGTAGATATAGGAACTGTTGGAAGAAATAATTTAAAAAATCATTAACAGATAGATATTTATTAACATGCATCTATTGTGGGCCCCGTGGCAATGCCATTCTCCATTTTCTCAATTTTATTTGTTTAAACAAATGAAATACATATTTTAAATTGCTGGTTAACTTCAGATTGAGGTATGTGCAACAGAGCAGTGGCTTATGAACTTTCAGCTGGGGTGAGATGTGTGACTTTCAGGACAGTGAAAAGCTCTGATTCCTCTTCTGCTGCAACCAAAACATGGGCATTCCTCATCAAATGTGTAATAGGAACAGGAGACTTTGCATGTGGCCAGACATTGAAGTGTATATATGGGTGATGGGAGCGGCTGCATGTTGTTCATATGTCAGGTACAGATATGGTCACTTGAGGCCCTCTGGGAAGAATTTAGTTTTCTGCATTGCTGGACACAGCATAAATGCTGGACAGCCTTGCTGTAGGGTATCAGCTTGCTGTGACTGCATCTGTGGGAGTTAGAGTAGTTGGCAGGACTGAATGTTTTCCAGTAATTTTTCAGTTATAACTGTATAATGTTTTTGTTTTGTTAAAGTAATTCCTTGAGACGTAGTGTCAAGGATATCAAGGCACACCTCTGCAGAGACATAGCTGAGCCTCATTCTGCAACTGCTTGAGAAGTTGGACCCAGCTGATCTGACTGTGAATAGAACATTTAAGTGAGAAATAAACACCATTATACCCAGCTGCAAGGAAGCTATTGGACTACCTCTGTGCCTTGTCCATGCTAGTCTAGCAGGTAGCTTACCTTCCAACAGACGTGTTTGAGCTCACCAATTACCTTAAACTTCATCTACGCTCTCATTAGAGGTTTTGCGTAACTGAAGTATATATTATCTACCCACTTTTATTTGTTCTCAATACCGGTATACGCTGTTAAACGGAGGGACCTCAAACCTTTCTTCAGGTTACTTGCACTTAACAACTTGCAGTTTTTAATTACAGTGGAGAAAGAGTAAACTGAACTAATTAAGGGCCTGAATAAACATAGTACTTGTGTGTGCTACGTAATTAAATGACTTGCTGAAAACAGCTTATTCTCTTTCTGGCTTACTTAATACTTAACTAATTAGCAACATTTGATTTTTTTTTTTTTTCCTTTTTTCCCCCTCAACTCCCAAAGATGGGATAAAACATGAATAGCTGATCTTAATGCAGCATAGGTGGAGAGCACCTTGCTAGAAGAGCCATATGACCTACAGCCCACTTCTTCCTTGCTTTTTCAGGAATCCCTGGCACTTCACCTTTGTGTGATGGAAATGCTCTTGCATCCAACCTAGACGTGTTCTCTCACATACCAAATACACTTCCGATGTGATTGTGAGCTTAAAGGTTGATTCTTTCTCCCAAGATCCTCAGCTGAATTTGAGTGAAGATACAACTCAGTCTACTTGTATATCTATAAAAGTAAATATTTCTGTAAAGGTGAATCCCACTCTTTACCTCTTGAAGTTATTAGCTCTGTGTTTGTTTGAATTTTTAATAATTTTTAATTTGACAGAGTAGTCATGCAAAAAATATCAGCTGAATTAAAAGGTGTCTGCATGTAAGTAGTCAAATTATAGAACATCCTCTCTTTCACGCCGTTTCACAAATGTAATTTTAACTTGAAAACGTGCTAACCTATACAATGTTTGCACTTGTTTAAACATGTACATGGTTTTATTTATTTTGCAGTATTACCCTTTTCCACTCACGTGTTTTGCTGGTAACTTTGCCCTTGAGAGTTTTCTCTGATAGACTGGATTTCCCTGAGAGACCCAGATCCCTGACATGAATTTTGAAAGTATAGCTACTCCTCCTCAAACATGCTCCAAATGTTAACTATTAGGATTCCCATACATCACTTTAAATTTTCTTTTAATAAGAACAAAGGTTTTCTGGGCAACATGTTATGAGAGAACCTGGTTACATGACTAGTTCAATGAAAATATTAATGATAGTAGTGGTTGGCACCTGGCCAGGCTCTTCTGACCTTTCTGGCACTAATTTATTTTTTGACAATTGGAATGAGCAGAAATGAATTAGGCAAAAAAAGGATCAAGTGTTCATCAGCATATTTCCTCTGAGAGCAAAAAAATGGCTTTCACATGCAAAACCTGCCTGATAATTGTCCTGGAGCTTAATGAAGCAGGGCATCAACAATTTCCTTTAAACAGAATGAAAGCATGGGTAAAAATGTGGAAAATATTGCATTTGTGTGGCTGATGGACGACAGTGGGCCTCTCTAAATTCTTAAAAATGTGAGGTGGAGTTGGCAGTGGATATTCAAGGAAAGGATTGCACCTTGGCAGGAAAATAAAAGTTGAAGTCAAAAGGATTTTCTGTTCATCCAAATACCTTTCAAGCGATGGAAACTGAGTGGAAACAGAATAGAAAGCTTGGGGAAGACTACCAATAGAATGGTGTAAGAGTTCCTGATTTTTAGATCAGGGGTATGTCCCACCTGTGGGATGGGGGGTAAGAATCAGAGCTTGAGGTAAAGATTGGCTTTGTAATGGAAAGGTAAATCCAGACATAACTTTCCAGTTTTAGTTGCCTCCAGTAATTATTGACAGGAAAGATGGTGGTTTCCATAAGGAAAGAACTTGGTGATTTTTTTTTTATTATTTGTAAGAGCTTGTCTTTAGTAGCTTACAGGTTTGCAGAACTTTGACTGAGATTCAACACAATAGAAGTCTGTTTTAAGGCTGACGTTTTTGAAGAACATTTTGTCAAAACCTTGTTCTGCATTTCATCACGTGGATGAGGAAGAGGAAGCGGCTCCTATGGTATTGATGATAATGCCTCTTGCTGCTCATGCAGGTGAATTCCTTATGTGTGCTCCCTAGACTTCCTAGAGTTTGTACCTACAGTCTCCAGAGGCCACATGAGAGCAGAGCAGTCTGTTATCCTCAAATCCTGTGTGACTGTTGGGCCAGGTGTGCTTTTGGCATACAGGCTGAGCAGGACTTCTCGTGTCCTTGCCGGGCACAGTAGGCTCCAGATGAGAGGGCAGAGGTGCTTCATTGATTTCACCCCTCCTCACTGCTTGGCTGGAGCAGGAGGAGGTGCTGGGGTGCGATGAGGAGGGCTGAGGAATGGATTGTCGAGAAGGAGATGTGAGAGGCTGGAGTCAGGGCGCAATTTTGTTTAATTCCAGTGTTTTTGGAGGATGGAAAGTCAGAGTAGGAGCTGAGAGAGGAAGAGGAAAGTGCACTGTGAAAGGGAAGGGTCAGTAGTGGGTAGGTAGATCAGCAGCATAGAAGCAAGCATTCCAGCAACAGGGAGGGTTGGAGGAATAAAGCTGAAGAGGAGAACGAAGGAGGGGAATGCAAGTAGGGGAGAAGGAGGAATGGTGTGACAGTAGCTAAAAGGAGAGGGGCAAAGGAGGCAAAGAGGAAGGGGCTGGGAGAGGAAGGCAGAGAAATGTTAGTGTTAGAGTATATCTGCTACAGAGCTTGAAACTCAAAATTGGTATCCCCTTGTTAATCTATTGGCAAAGCATGTGAGTATATTGATGTGGCGCAGGGCAGTGTCCTGAGTAATAGAATCAAGGGCTGTATTTATTCTTACAGCTGCGCTAGCTGGGTTTGGGGTTTTATTGCATAGTACTACTTCTTATGTACATGCAACTTATTTCTGTGATGCCGGGTCTACAGAGAGTATAAAAGCAACGTCTGTAGGAAAGCCTTTACCATCTGATATAATTTTTCTTTACAGCTTCAGATGCTTTAGCTCATGTACACAGAGGTAACAAGCCTTTAACCAATGCCAGAGTGCACAGCTTGCTCAATAAAAAAATGTATGTCTTCACTCTTTGAAATGCATGAGATGCTTCATTGTATTTGTTCTGCTTTGAAGTATCCCCTTCCTTTACTTTCTGTAGATAGTGGGTAACACTCGTGGAATTACAGTAATCTCTAAATGAGGTTTGATGGTTTGGGTTCCTTTTTATGATATGTTTTGCAGTTGCCTGTGCTGAAAGCTTCCAGTTGTTTAGGATTTTTTGGTTTATCTTTATAACTGTCCTGTGAGAGATGATAAATTAGGATTATCGAATCATTGGTTCTTTATAGCATTGTTTTTGAGGATAACTAAATACCATTAATTTCCCTGTTGCCAAAGATTGGCAATGTGTTTGCAGCACCTGGCATTGGTTTTAGCCTGCATCTTCTGGAGCTTCTTGTTTTGCTCAGAAGCTGTGTCAAACAAGCAGTGTCTATTTGCATGTGTACTTCCCTCTCCCTCCTAGCTATGCATATTTAACATACTAGTTATCTGTTGATTTGTCTCAAAGTTGTTTTTCCTTGCTTTAGCTCAGCAAGAATTATGCTAATGATTTGCCTTGCTGTTCCCCTTCTAGCTTGTTTTTCTTTCACTGTCTGCATGTTTTGTTTGTTTATTTTGGGGTGGGTTTTTTACTTATTTTTATAAATCCTTGAAGCACGGGCATAGTAAAAGAGGTCACTTCCCCTGCCCTGGGAAGACTTCAGTTGTGTCTTTTGTACCCTTTTAAGAAAACTTTTTATTGCATAATTTTTTGCTTCATTTTAACATCCTCTAATGAGATGTCTTCTATTAATTACATTAACCGATCCAATAACTTTAAAACACAAAACCTCTTAGCACTGTTTTTACAAGTTTATTATGCATTAAACTTCCAGTCACGTTTGTTGTTGCAATAAATTTATTCCAACCCATTTTTATTTATTCTGAACAGAACTTTTAATGGTGGTTTTTGGTATCTTACCAAACCTTCACAAAGCTGTACTATTATCATAAATACTTGTTTTTCATAACCTTCTTTTATTACACTAATTCACATATCTTTTATAGTTCATAAACACTCTCTATTAATCCTAATGCACATATACTTGTATATATTTTTATGAGTTGTTTTTTAAAGTATATTTCAAGAAGTTAGTTAGGTTTCAGTGTGGTCTAGCATAGTTAATGCAGCTCTTCCTCAATACAAGTTACTCAGCTGTAATACTTGGAGAGTATAGCTCCTTTTAGGCTAATACTCTGTGTTAAAAAAGGTATTGTTTTTCAGGAAGATATTTTAATTTTTGAGATATTAACTCCTACCCAATGATGTATAAGGTTACAACTTAATGACTGCTTTATGATTTGGCATGGTTTACTTTGCTCACACAGCCTTTATTGGCCACCTTTATGCAAGTAGTTTTTAATTATGAAGCTATATTCTGTCATTTTTTTCAACAGATCTCTTATTCCTTCACTATGCAGAATCGATCTGCTTGTGAGATATGTAGTAAAGGGGGCTCTTCTCTGCAGGATCATTGCCTCATTAACTGTGGGACTTTGTGTTGACTGAGGCAAGATATTGCAGAGCTGGCGGGGATTGTCTCTGCACTAGGAGAACTGAATGCCCATGCAGAATAAATTTTGTGGCTGCATAATTTTCTTTGTTGTATAAAACTGGCTTTATTATGTGACTAAAATATGCTCTTTATTTTTTGGATCATCTGTGTACACGTATGAGATAATAGTACTTAGTGTTCATTGGGGAGCTGAATTGGTGGTCTTCGAATGGACCATGCAAATAAAAAAAATACTGTATTTGCTGTAGACTTGTTTCAGTATGCTTAAATATGACTAGACCTCTCACAGTGGTAAGGATGAATAATTTCCCATTAAATGATCTCCCTCTGTTCTGTATCCTGAATAAAACAGTGGATTCTGTTGCAAAACTGTATGACTGTGTACGTAGAAACAGTGTTATTGGGTGGAACTAAAACCCATGTAAGTAGCTTTAGCTTAATGCTTCCTAGATCTTGAATGTTTAGTTTTGTTATGTTAATTTCCTTCCAAAATGAATATTTTAAAATAAGAATTTATATGCAGGCAATATCCCTTGGATGATGCCAAACAGCATCATCTCCATATGCAGAATCTCTGATTTCGTGCTTTTGATAGCACAGCACAGGATTCAGGCACTGAGGATTTCCAGGGCACGCAGGGGGGAGCTCGTGCAGCCTGCGGCACGGCCTGCGCTCGCTTAATTGGATCTTCCCCTGCAACATGTAAAGGTATCTGTTAGGTCTGCATAAGCAGGGTAGTAGCTGGGCTTGCACCACTGGGGCAACGCTCTAGTGTTGAGGTAGACCAGGAGGCCCCCCCATCCCCCTGGGGTGAAATCGGTGTGCTCAGCTCGCTCCCTGAAATGCCTGTACACCAATGCGCGCAGCATGGGGAATAAACAGGAGGAGCTGGAAATCCGTGTTTCGGTCGGGGGGCTATGATCTAGTGGCAATCACAGAGACTTGGTGGGACACCTCGCATGACTGGAATGTGGTCATGGATGACTGTCCTGTTCAGGAAAGACAGGCCACTAAGGAGAGGTGGTGGAGTTGCTCTTTATGTGAGTGAGCAGCTAGAACGTATTGAGTTCTGTCCAGGGGCAGATCAGGAGCGAGTTGAGAGTTTGTGGGTGCGAATTAAGGGGCAGGCTGGCAGGGGTGATACTGTTGTGGGTGTCTATTACAGGCCACCGGATCAGGATGAGGAGGGTGATGAGGCCTTCTACAGGCAGCTGAGAGCAGTCTCGCACTTACAGGGCCTGGTTGTCGTGGGGGATTTCAACTACCCTGATATTTGCTGGGAGGCCTACTCAGCCAGCCATCCTCAGTCCAGGAGGTTCCTCCAGTGCATTGATGATAACTTTCTGATGCAAATGGTGGATGAGCCAACTAGGAGAGGAGCGCTGCTGGATCTTATCCTTACTAACAAGGAGGGTCTGGTGGAAGAGGTGAAGGTTTAGGGCAGCCTTGGTTGTAGCGACCATGAGATGGTAGAGTTCAGGATCTCATGTGGCAGGACCAGAATAGCTAGCAGAATTGCAACCGTGGACTTCAGGAGGGCCAACTTTGGCCTTTTCAAGCAATTGCTAGGGGAAATCCCATGGGACAGGGTACTAGAAGGTAAGGGGGCTCAAGATAGTTGGTTAACATTCAAGGACTGCTTCTTCCAAGCTCAAGATCAGAGCATCCCAACAGGTAGGAAGTCAAGGAAGGGTACCAGGAGACCTGCATGGTTAAACAGGGAACTGCTGGGCAAACTCAAGTGGAAGAAGAGGGTGTACAGATCATGGAAGGAGGGGCTGGCCACTTGGGAGGAATGTAAGTCTGTTGTCAGAGGATGTAGGGAGGCAACTAGGAAAGCTAAGGCCTCCTTGGAATTAAACCTTGCAAGAGAGGTCAAGGACAACAGAAAGGGCTTCTTCAAATACATTGCAGGTAAAGCCAACACTAGAGGCAATGTAGGCCCACTGATGAATGAGGTGGGGGCCCTGGAGACAGAGGATAAAAAGAAGGCGGAGTTACTGAATGCCTTCTTTGCCTCTGTCTATACTGCTGGAGGCTGTCCTGAGGAGCCCCGGACCCCTGCGTCCCCAGAAGAAGTCAGGATAGAGGAGGAATCTGTCTTGGTAGATGAGGGCTGGGTCAGGGACCAATTAAGCAATCTGGATGCCCATAAATCCATGGGCCCTGATGGGATGCACCCGCGGGTGCTGAGGGAGCTGGCGGAAGTCATTGCTAGGCCACTCTCCATCATCTTTACTAAGTCGTGGGCAACGGGAGAGGTGCCTGAGGACTGGAGGAAAGCGAATGTCACTCCAGTCTTCAAAAAGGGCAAGAAGGAGGACCCGGGTAACTATAGACCGGTCAGCCTCACCTCCATCCCCGGAAAGGTGATGGAACAACTTGTCCTTGGTGCTGTCTCTAGGCACATCAAGGATAGGGGGATCATTAGGGGCACTCAGCATGGCTTCACCAAGGGGAAGTCATGCTTAACCAACTTGATAGCCTTTTATGAGGACGTAACCCGGTGGATAGGTGATGGTAAAGCTGTGGATGTGGTCTATCTCGATTTCAGTAAAGCGTTTGACACGGTCTCCCACAGCATCCTCGCAGCTAAACTGAGGAAATGTGGTCTGGATGATCGGGTAGTGAGGTGGATTGTGAACTGGCTGAAGGAAAGAAGCCAGAGAGTGGTGGTCAATGGGACTGAGTCCAGTTGGAGGCCTGTGTCTAGCGGAGTCCCTCAAGGGTCGGTACTGAGACCAGTTCTATTCAATATATTCATTAATGACTTGGATGAGGGATTAGAGTGCACCGTCAGCAAGTTCGCTGATGACACAAAACTGGGAGGAGTGGCTGACACAACCGAAGGCTGCGCAGCCATTCAGAGAGACCTAGACAGGCTGGAGAGTTGGGCGGGGAGAAATTTAATGAAATATAACAAGGGCAAGTGTAGAGTCCTGCATCTGGGCAAGAACAACCCCATGTACCAGTACAAGTTGGGGGCAGACCTGTTGGAGACCAGCGCAGGGGAAAGGGACCTGGGGGTCCTAGTGGACAACAGGATGACCATGAGCCAGCAGTGTGCCCTTGTGGCCAAGATGGCCAATGGCATCCTGGGGTGTATTAGAAGGGGTGTGGTTAGCAGGTCAAGAGAGGTTCTCCTCCCCCTCTACTCTGCCCTGGTGAGGCCGCATCTGGAATATTGTGTCCAGTTCTGGGCCCCTCAGTTCAAGAAGGACAGGGAACTGCTAGAAGAGAGTCCAGCGCAGAGCCACGAAGATGATTAAGGGAGTGGAACATCTCTCTTATGAGGAGAGGCTGAGGGAGCTGGGTCTCTTTAGCTTGGAGAAGAGGAGACTGAGGGGTGACCTCATTAATGTTTATAAATATGTAAAGGGCAAGTGTCATGAGGATGGAGCCAGGCTCTTCTCAGTGACATCCATTGACAGGATAAGGGGCAATGGGTGCAAGCTGGAACACAGGAGGTTCCACTTAAATATGAGGAAAAACTTCTTTACGGTGAGGGTGACTGAACACTGGAACAGGCTGCCCAGAGAGGTTGTGGAGTCTCCTTCTCTGGAGACATTCAAAACCCTCCTGGACGCATTCCTGTGTGACATGATCTAGGTAATCCTGCTCCGGCAGAGGGATTGGACTAGATGATCTTTTGAGGTCCCTTCCAATCCCTAACATTCTGTGATTCTGTGATTCTGTGAAGCTCAAGTCCATCTCTTAGTAGGAGTGTGGCTGCATGACTCTTTCTCTTGTTGTTGCTCTTCTTTGCAGTAATTATTTTTTTTTCACTGGAAAAGGCTGGAGGGATTCTTGGATCTTCAAGCTGGGAGCTAGTGATGGGGAAAATTTACTGTGGGGATGTTTGGATTTGTTTCCCCACCTCTCACCCAAACCATAGAATGTAATTGAAAATTAATCTCTTCCTGCTGCAGGAACTTGAAGTGACCACCAACCTTTCTGCCTTCAAGGCAAAATGCAAGGTGTAGCTGTTTTTCAATTTTTTTTATCATCACTAAAGCAAAGGAGTTGGGATGACTAATATGCTATGAGGGAGGAGGAATAGTGGGAAGGGATACTAAATAAAGTACTCATAGTTAAACTGCCTGCTGAGGTACCGTAATTTCGGATGAGTGGCAGTGAGCCCAGCATAAATGCACATTTTGATAAATTTGATTCTTGGACAGTAATGCAGGCTGGAGCTCCTCCTGCTCCCTGGAGGCTTTGTGATCAGGCTGTTCCCTGGTGTCACATTTCCAGCTGCACACTCACGGGTGAGTGCACAAGTCCTGGGTTTAGGATGTCTTTGCTGTAAGCAGCACCAGGATTGGGAATGAGTGACACTTACGCAGCAGCTTTTACAACCAAGAGCGGCTCTTTTCTGGAGAGCAGTGCCCTGGTCACACGAAATGAAAACTGAACAAGAGCTGCTGATGGGGGTGCAACCTCCTAAATTCTGATAAATTGTTGTCCCCATCACAGGGCAATTTGCTTATTTCAGGAACAAACCAGTCTGCTTTGAAGACTGTCATGATGCTCGTGTACTACAGAGCCTCTGTTTTATGGAGAAAATTGTTACCTTTTTCAAAACGTTTCTCCTGCTGGAAATAGAGAATAGGTATTAACAGAGGAGAGGTCTATGATACTTGACACACAGCAGCCAGACAAAACTGCGGTCTCTCTTGTTCTTTTTCTCATTCTCTCACCTCTCTGCTTGAATAGAATTGATTGGATAGGACATGCTGTAATTTGTTTTTACAATGAATAATGTTGC
This sequence comes from Nyctibius grandis, assembly GCF_013368605.1. Classification (NCBI taxonomy): domain Eukaryota; kingdom Metazoa; phylum Chordata; class Aves; order Nyctibiiformes; family Nyctibiidae; genus Nyctibius; species Nyctibius grandis. Next base: position 31,131,945 of record NC_090658.1, read on the forward strand.
AGTTTATGTCCCAGGTAACAAGTGATAGGATGAGAGGAAATGGCCTCAAATTGTGCCGGGGGAGGTTTAGATTGGCTGTCAGGAACAATTTCTTCACTGAAAGGGTTGTCGAGCATTGGAACAGGCTGCCCAGGGAAGTGGTTAAGTCACCATCCCTGGAGGTATTTAAAAGATGAGTAGATGTGGTGCTTAGGGACAGGGTTTAGTTATGGAGTTGGTAGTGTTAGGTTAATGGTCGGACTCAATGATCTTAAAGGTCCTTTCCAACCAAAATGATTCTATGATTTGATACAAAAATTGGATATCTCCAAACCCCCCTTGCTTTCTAACTTTCCTCACCGAAGTGGGAAGCTAGGTGCGGCTGGGTAAGGAGTCCGAAAGAAAACTCAATAACACCAGAGTGTGTTATTAAGCAGGCATTCTTTATTGCAGCGCTGGGCAGCACTGGGGATTATCCACCATGAGTGCTCTGCCGATTTTGCAGATTTTCAGAGATTATATACCATAAAGATATACATAGTCATAAGATTCCCAATAACTCATTTGCATAGTCATGAGATTTCCCAGAACTCATTAATATATGTAAATGTCCGTTCCGCATGCGCAGTCATTTTCTCTGGTGGTCGTCAGGGGTCTTCAGATGAAGGCTTATAGTCGCTGACTGACCCCTACTTCTGCGCAAACTCAGTCCAGGGATCACGTAGATCACGTAGGCTGTGTCCTTCAAGGCAGCTGTTGCAACTCCCTTATCTTTAGGTTTCTGTGGCTCTGTTTTCCCAAGGCCAAGTTGTCTGAAGTGAAATACAGCCATCCGAATTAGAAACTATCTTTTCAAGGCCCAGTTGTCTGAAGTGAGATATACCCATCTAAATTAAAAAAAGGCTCCCCTTTGTTTATTTATATAACTAGGTTAGTCGAATGTCTAAGGTATTTACAACATCCTCCTTGTTCTTGGGGCCCCCAACCGTTTCAGATTCTAATTGGTAGTTATCCTCAGGGACAGCTGGGTGAGTAATCTTACACTGGCCCTGACGTTGTAAAATGCAGTTCAGGTTGGTTGTTTTAAGCAGAGAAATCATTTAATTTGTTTTTTTTTCTAGTAAAAGGGGGCTAATGTTTGTGAGCTTCCTGTGCATGTGACAACATATTTTTTCTGTATGTAAAAGTATTTAGCCAGTTGTAGGATTTGATTTGATTTACAGGCTCATCGGAGAACTAGATAGATCTTATTAACTGCACTGCTAACTCTTGGGCTCTCTGTCATTTATCAGTTTACAGACTGAGTTTTGGGCATCAGTCCATGTTTTAACATGTAATTCTAATGAGGTGTGATTGACACTGTTCAAAGAGACTGGCATCATTAAGCTGCTGTTCCAAAGGTTGTGCAACTTTTAGCTTACAGGTTAAATAAAATCAGATTCCCTATACACTGGCTGTAGATTTTGGTTTTGTTTGTTTGTTTGCAGAGGATGATAGCCAATTCTAGAATGTAATAATCAGTGTGACTTGAAACATTGATTATATGGTAACAAAAAGCATAACAAGACTGGAAAAAGGTATTGTAGGATAGCAAGGAGGCAGCAACCACTTGAACCTCCAAAAAAGATTGTTCATCATGCTGGTCTGTTAGAACTGAAGCTGATCACTATATGTTTGGCATTTGCACTTCATTAAAGGTAAGAAGGCCTGAGTCACTCTGCAGAATTCAGGCATGGACAAATGTGAATCACCTCTGACTAAACCACCTGCAAGCAAGAAACTGAAATTGCTCAGCAGTTGAGGGGGAAGCTGTGTGCGTGCCTTCCTTCTGTCATGGCACACAGGCGACCTCAGAGCATGTCATTGTTAGTTTGCCTCTGTATGTATTAATAACTGAATTTTTTCCAGCAACAGCTTCATATGAGAGCTGAAGGAAATGGGATTCCTGGTGAGCTTTGGATCAGGCCCACAGCAAAGAGAGATTGTGTATGAATACTATCCCTTTATCCATTTTAGGAGGTTGAAGATCTCTGCCATCCTAAGCCATGACCAGCTGTGCAGAGAGGGAGTCATAAAAAGTCCATGTGAAAAAATTGTTTTAAGAACATTTGTAGGTAGCTCTAATGCAAACCACATGCTTTCCTCTGAGCAATAAGAATGGTAAGATACTTGTAGTGCTTGAGTCAAAACGTCCCTGATTAAAAGCCAGTGGATCCCTTTGAAATTACTTGGAACTGCTTTCAAAGCAAAGATGAGAATTTAGCTTTTATATGAAACAAAAAAGATCTAAATTCCCCACTTCAGGTTTTTATCAGTTATTTTGGAGACACACCAGAGCAGAATTTCTGGTGTTGAGGCTGTTCCTGTCCCTCTCTTCAGTGAGGAAACACCAGGGACGAGCATTCAGTTAAGGTAACATCTCTTCTGAGCTGTCATTAACAGCCTTTGTCTTGTGTTTGGGTGGTAGCAGGAGGCTGCCTGTGATGGAGCCTGTGGCCCAAAGGACGAGTAGGCAGAAGTTGTTTGCCTTGTGCTTCCAGGAATCAGAGAAACCAGGAGTAGGTGCAGGACGGTGAGGTTCAGGAGGGGTCTGCTCCGAAGGTGCATCCTGCAGCAGCCATGCTACGTGAAGGCCGGGGCTCATGGGACTGTGGCTTTGAGCCTCCTTTTTGGGGGGACTTCTGCAGCCAATCATGTGGCATGTAAAGATGCCAGCACCTCATGGACTGGGTTTGACTCCCAGGTCCTACACAGTGCTGGTGTCAGACGTGCCCAGCTGCAGGGGATGAAGGTTGTCGCATGTGGTGTGTATCCAGCATCAGGCCATCAGGCCCTTTGGGGTCCCTGCAGTAAACCTCTGCTGATATCGTGTGAGTTCTGTGGTGTTCAACACATAACTGAAAATAATCTATCTCCACAATGGTGAGACTGGTTTTCCTGTTCCTGAGGGTAGCTGGCTGCCTCCAGGACATCAGCCCTGTGCTCTCTTCATGTCATGAGTTGTGCAGTCTCTCAGCTCTTTCATGAGCATCTCTACATATATCAATCAGAATCTCAACACTGCCTTAAAGTCTAAGTTTTCTTTTAACATTTTCTATCTCTTAAACATTTTGGCTGATAAATGGTTCCATAGACCAGACATATATACGCTCTCACACACTCATACCCAGTCTCATCTGTTTGGATGTTTGGTTTGATTAATTCTTGTTGCTTCTTAAGGCTCTTCCTGGATACAGGCAGCCCAGTTGGTCTTTAGGTGCCTCTGGGTCCTGCACTGACCACCACTGTTATGGCAAGTGGTGAGGCTACGACAACCTGGCACAGCTGGCTTGTGGCTACCTAGAAGTCCGTAAGAGCTGTCAGTCCAGTTTGAAGGTTTGTGATTCCGAGATGTGGCAAGAGCTCTCCTTTCCAGTGTAAAAGGGTTACATTTGTTTTTCCTCATATCTAAATGAATTGCCTCGTCTTTCTGTCCGATGGCTAATTTCATGTTTCATTTACTGTAAAGTCTTCCATTCTCCAACATATGCCAGACTTCAGCATACAACAGATTTTCCTCATTATTTCAAAAGAAGTGTTATCAATAAAAAGAAAATTAAAAATGTGTCACTATGATTTGGAGAGAAAATAAATACACTGAGGATAAGCTTTCATCCCAATTAGACCTTGACAGTAAGAAATACTGGGGGAAAAAAGCTCACAAAGAATGTGAAATAATGTTTTTTAAAAAAAATCAATTCTCCTTAGCAAGTTTTTTCTTTTTTTCAGGACTATAGTAGAATTTCTTTTTTGTGTGAGATTTTTCTCATAATAATTTTGTCTAGTAATACTTTTTGGTTACAGCTCATGCAATGGCAGTCGGACTGAATTGTTGAGTCCTGTGACCCTCTGGACTTTAACCCCCTGGACTTCAGCTTCATTGCCTTGTAATATATAATATTTACTGATTCCTAGAGCTGCCTTTGCATAGATGTTTTGTATGGATTGCTTCTATTTGCTGTCCATTAATCTTGAGGGGGAAAAAAATTATGCTTTCCTATTTGGTGCCCTCCATCAGGTGAGATACCCTTAACATTGTAGCAACATCCCAACTGAAGGAGGGGTTGGCACTGGCAGTAGATAATGAGAGCAGGTGACAACGTGTTCATAGCAGTTAATGGATGTGAATGTGTACGTTGCATGTGCTGACCTAATCTCTCCTTCTGTTTTTGTGTAAACTTATGCAAACGGATATCCTTAATAGTAAGGAAAAACCTCCATGAGGCATAACTTAATTTTTATATCATCTCAGATAACTTTATGTTATCTTTTACTGGTATATTCAGTACACCAATTACAAAAGCAAATAGACTATGTCTACCAAAACCATTATCAGTTATCATTTAGCATACTCATTAGAAATGGCTTAATAGAATATGTATGTCTATATTATTTTTAAAATATCATTCTCCACTTCGAATACCTGGTACTAGTCTACCACTGACAATTATCAAACAAATTGCCAGTTGTCAACTAATATGCAAATAGCCTTACTGGTTTGTTATAATTTCAAATAAGTTTCAGTATTTTCCCATTGAACAGAACTGCTGAGTTCTAATGAGTTCTGGTTCGCAGTAACGAGGGAGCTGACAGCAGGATGAGGTTGCAGCAGGCAAGGCTGGGTTTGAGCAAAAGCTGTAACAGAGATATTTTGGTACCAAGGTAGAACTGAACCCTCCTAACTTGGCTTCTCATACCTCAAAATTTTATAAGTGAGGCTAATTCTGGTTGAGGGATTGACCCAGAACTGCTTTTTGAGGGGTAGCTGCATAACATAGAATAGGCCAGTTTACTGTGTCAGAAATGTGATTAGTAAGAAACTTGGTTTGCAAAGCAGCTGACATCGTTACTCTAGCTGTGCTCTGATACAGGGGCACCTCCAGGTTGCTTATGTACAGCTGTAAGAGTTGTTAGACTTCCCCAATACTCTAGTCGCTGGAGAGAGGGTTTCTTTTGATACAGTATGGTTGAGAGCTCCTTCCCCTTTGTGCTTTTATTTTGGTGCTTCAGTCTGATGTAATTTTATTATGAGCCATTTAATTGTACCTGGTTTTACAAGATCAAGATGCTAACTGCTTTGGAAAGGCATTTTATTTATTGCTGGTTTTGTTATTCAAACATGTGGACAGAAGGAATAAAAGGAGTATATGATGGGTAGTTTAGGCAAAGATTTACAGCTTCATTTTGTAGCACAGATGTTTGTATAAGCATTTACATTTTGGGGAGCTTGTGTTAGCATACCTGTTCTGAAGTTTCTCTGGATCTGCATGATCTCAGAAAAGAAAAAGCCCATTTACTCTTTGTGGAGTCTCAGACGGTTCTGTGCACCTTGCCCCGCGAGCAGCCTCTCCTTCCGTTAACCCTGTATCTGGTTTTGCTTCTGCTAGTGCCGCATGGGCAGGCGTACCGGTTTTGCACCCCGGAGGGGACGTGGCTGCTGAAGGAGAATTCGACCCTGCCCTGGAGGAACCTGTCTGAGTGTGAGGCCTCTGACCAGGTAAGAGTTTCCATCTTTTGCCGCTGTTGTTTAGGACAAAACAGAAGAGAGGAAAAATACAGTCGTTGATGCCCACGCGTTTTTGTCCTGTCAAAGTAATCTTTACCGACTCGTCCTGGGTGCCTCCCTTCAGTGAGCCTAATGGTAAGGGATGTCAGGCCTCTCCCCTTCAACAAAGGGAACGTGGGAGGGTACATGAGAGCAGGTTTAAATGTACATGAGAGAGCCAAGAGAAGTGAACCAGGTAGTCCCAGTTGCAGTGCAGTGCAGGGAGCTCAGGTGCAGCCCACCCAAACCGGAGGAGTGACCTAATGTTATTCCTTTGCCTTTTCTTTCATTGGCACGTCGTCACAATAAAGTGACCGTTCGTTCTCTCTGTCTTGTTAGCAGCTGTTAAGGTGATTAAGATGAACTGAAGTGAAGGATATTTGCTTTTCACCTTTGGGCAGGGGGCAGTCCTGCTTTTTGTTTGTTTGGGGTTTCTTTTGTCTTTTTACCTTAATTTGCTGTGGGCAATGGAATTAAGCTTGTCAGTGTTATTTTCTTGCCCTACTGCTTTATGCTCTGCAGGGGGCTGAGATACCTGGCACCAAATGAAGTAGAGGGTAGGGATTTCCAGGGGATTTTTGTCAGCCATTGGCATCAGCTAGCACACTGTGTGCGTTCCCATGACACGTGATACCATTACTGCTGTGAGCCTCCAAGGGCGATGCTTTTCCTCACATAAACTGAGTGCGCTCTCTCTCTCCCAGGGTACTAGGAACTAGTACATACCTAGCCAAAACAATTCAAGTGTATGAAATTCCCAAGTGCTGCGGGATCTGTCCTTGGAGTTCCTGTTGCTCAGTGCCTCATTCTTCAGAAGGAATAAATGGCTGCAGACTAGGAGGAGATGGGAAAAGAAATAGTTTCTAATTCTCCAAACATGTTAAATTTAACTTTTTCCTTTAATTTGCAGCCTTATTCCTTGTCCCTTCCATGTTCTGGGGTATCCCAGCAGAGCGCATTACCTTAACTCAAAGTGTAAGCCTGGTCGTGTGACTTTTCCTTGTTTGCCATTGTGGTTTCTTACAGAGCTGTGTTGGGACGTGCCAAGGAGAGAGATGCCTGAAATGTGAACAGTCATGTTTGGTTTTCCAGCTAATGTATATAGAGCCCCCTAAAAACCTACTTTTTGTTTTATGCATCTTGTACATGAGAACAAGAGGTTGTTTTGATAAGTTTGCTGTGTATTATGTTACAACTGTTAGTACAATAAAATCCAAAGGGTTTGTGAGTGAATCCTTATAAAATAACATTGTTTAAGTGTGTGATGTGGTTTTGATCTGTGTAGATGTTTTAAATTGTCAGATCTCAATAGTTTGCCTGAGCTTTGATACTAAAGAGATTTTTCTTCTCCCTTTGTAAGGCAGCTCTCTTATCATTCCCTTTAAAACATTAACCTGGCAGATCCCTGAGGAACAGCCAGTATGTTCACCTTAAAACCTCCTGGCTGTGCAAAGTACATCTGAATAGCTGTACTTATTTCTGAAGTACAATGAATGTATTCCTTTGTACAGCACAGGTCTTGGGAGTCAACTGCAGAATTAGCAGCTTGAAGAAGGGAAGTAAAATGCCTGCGTCTATTTAGACAAAGATACATGCTTAGAAATGAACCAGAATAGAGAATATGAATGTGTCTCAAAGGCTGAGCAATAAGCCTGTGTTATAATTCAGACCTGCTTGTAGCTTTTCAAACACTTCTCCCTAAAGATTTTGGCCAGCGCTTTCAAGCAAGGGTCTCAGTGGTCATGACTTCAACAGTGAATCTGAAGAGAGCCACAGCCCAGGACTGTCAAGGGGGTGCGAGCATCCCTGCTGCTCTGGCCTGCATCGGGTCGCTCCCTCCCAGGCAGTGCTGTAACACCTAGGTCATGAGATGGTGTTGGGCTATGGTTCGTTACCAGGAGGTTGCTTCGTTGGGGCAGAAAAGATACTATTTGGGGGCAAAAAAGAATTCAGTTGTATGAATGCAAGGCACACTTTACCTCAGAGTCAACGAATAGGACCTGGCTTCTTTTATTTCTAGGTATAGACGTAGCCAAAGGACCTCCCTCATTACAGCAGTAAGGAGACTTGCTTTAAGTCTTCAAGTCTGAAAACATCAGCTTTGCCATTTTTACTGCAAGGTCGAGTTGTGTCTGTGCTTCCTGCCATGTGTTTAAGACTTGCTTGTGTGGTAATTCATGCCTCTCCGACTTTATTATGAAATAATGTCACATTATCTATTTTCTAGCCTGGCTGCAAAACCCAACTGTTGAGTGAACACGTGGGAGCGGCTGGGGAATTAAGATTAAATTTTTATTTCTTTAGAGCATATGGAAAGTGGAAGGCTGATTTGATATGTGCATTTAAACTTGAAAGTAGGAGAATGACTTCTGGTTATCATTAAGAAAAGTTAGAAAGCAGCTGGGAGAAAAGAACTGAAGCCCATGAGCTCTGTCTTTTCCTCCCTCCCCTTTTTTTTCTTCTTTTCTTTTCCCCTTTATATGCTCTCAGGATGCACCAGAAGAACAGCTCCTGAATTTGTCCATCATATACACCATTGGATATGCTCTTTCCTTCTCTGCCCTTGTAATAGCAACTGCCATTCTTCTTGGATTCAGGTAACTGGTGAAGCTCTGAAGGGAATGGAGAAAAGGTGTTATGTTTTTCTAAATGATAGTATCAGACTTTGACAGAAACATTTGATTATTTTTTTCCCTTCTTCTATCACCTCATTATTTCTCTATCTTATGTCACTTCTGTGTTCCTTCCTACAATCATTTTTCTCAAAACGCAAGTAAAATACCTAAATTTTTGCAGTTACCTGTATGAATGTGTGGAAAAGATGCTTTTATAATTTGAAATATTTTGTTGTGATATTTTTTATTTCAATGAAATTTCCACTGGAAGAGATGGAAAAAGAGAGATTCCAGCATTCCCTCATGGTGTGTCACCTTGCAGATGAGGCACTTGTCTGGGGTGTAAGAGGACATCTAGGACAGGAGTTTTCATCTTACCTTGCTTGGAATTACACAGAGCATAAAGCTCAGTATGGCCTATTTCCCAGCTCTCGCGTGCAGGGTGTATCTCAATGCACAAATGGATTTTTGACACAATTTCTCTTTTTGGAGAACTTTCAGAAATTCTTATTTCTTTTGCAATATGGAAGAGAACCTAATTTTGAAACTTGAAAAGTTTCTGTGAAATAAATTGCTGTCACCTGGTCAGATTGATGTATTGACTTCATCCGATATGCACCAACAAATTGCATGGAGCACATCAAAATTAAGAGACTATTGGTTGCACATGCCAATGATATACTGTGTAGGTTTGGTTAAAAAAAAAAAAGGAAAAACCAAATGAACAGACAAACAACTTTGGACTCCAACAGAGAGATCTCTTTTTTTTTTTTTTTTTTTTTCCGTCTGTAAATGCAAGAGGTGTCTTGGTTCCAGCCAGACTTCCCTGCAGTTTGGGGATGCTGAGCACAGGAGACTGGTATTTAGAAAATAAAGATGTGATCCTACTCTGTTGTGGGAAGGAAGTCCCTCTGCTATGAAGTCCTACTCCCTGCTGCTGTATATAGCCAGGTCCCGTCATTCCTCTTCCACACTGATGAGGCTGCCTCCTTAAAAAGTATAGTTTTCCATCTCCTAGTACTCTTATTTGAAGTCAGGTCAGGAACCTTCAATGCTCTGATCCTTAAGAAACTTTCTTCCCTGACTAAGGAATTATCATTGCCAGTTAATGATCATTTGCTCTGGTGCCAGCACTCTGTGTCAGCAAGGCAGCCCCTCTCCTTTCCTCCCTCCTAAGTGTTTATACCCTTTACATCTTTAAAAAGATCAGTCATGCCTTTTAGCTTCTAAGTTCCAAAACTAATGATGCAAGCCTTCTAATATTGTACCACTATACATTGTACAACCATTGTACTTCTAATATTGTACACACCTTTTAGCATTGTATTATCCCTCCTCCTTCCAGTGGAGAAGCATAGGCTAGCAATCTCAAAGAAGATTTAAAATGACTACAGAAATGCAGAGATGTGCTCACCCTCTGTGAAAGCCATGTGATAATTATGATTTGTACGTGTTGTACCTGTGCAACTTTGGGACTCATCTGACAAAACACCAGATGATCTTGAGGTCTCCAAATGTCTCCCTGGATAAGTGCTTTCTCCTTGTTTCACCCATCAATGACACTTTTTGAGTAGTCTTAGAAGCCCAAACGTAAAGGTCACAGAGCACAACCATATACTTTTTGAAGGAACGAAGGATGCGCATGTTTTGGCAGGGAACAAAGAGCAAGTTTGTCACTGAGGACGGGTAGGAGAGAGGGAATTTTGATGCCCTGACTTTTGTGGAGAGATGCTTTAGCATTTTTTCCTTTAACTGTGAAGCAGGGACTGGAGAAGCGTACATGAGTGTGTGCTTCTGATTTTGAAAACAGAGGTTTCAGAGATGTTAAAGGGCCTGAGAGCCTTGTTAATACTATGCCATCAATCCATTTTGTGCTTTCCTGTCTAAATTGTTTATCTGGAGACAACTTAGTCCTGAATCTCACAAAATACATGAGACCTACCCCTGCGTGGATTGCAGTTGCTGGATTCTGACTGGAACCTCTGCTCGTGGCCTCTCCCCGGTACCTGTGCAACCTCAACAAATGGGGATCGAAATCTAATTCAGTGGCACCAAAATACTGATGTTCTCCACTTTTGCAATAGGAAGGCCTTTTTAAGTTCTTAGACTACACAGTAACCTTTACGTTTGTTTTTAATAATGATACAACAGAGGAAACAATCATCTCTAGTGTCCAATTTTGCATCCTCTGAAAGAAATGGAAGAAAAGTCTGTAATTTCAGTGATGGAAGCTGAATTAAGCCCATAACTTCATGACTGAAATGATTTGAATAATTTGCATTGCCTGTAGCTGTAGCCTCTAGCCTGTAGCAGAAATACTCAGTAACTACTTGCAACCTATTTTCTTCAATTGGCTAATTTACATAAATTTTCAATCAGATTTAAATGTGTAGTAGTTCTGAAGGGTAACAACAAATAAATTTTGAGTTAAAGGGAAATAAATATTAATCATAGGTAAGTTTTGAAATAAGCTGTGGCTTAAGAGGTGCAAAAAAATCTATTTGACCTATGAAAAAAAAAAGTTCTACTTCCTTTTCAGTGCAAAACCAGTAACTTTCAGACCAAGTCTATTTTTCTACCCAAATTTACAGAGCAGTAAAAATAGACATTTAAAGCATAAGTTCACTGAAACTCTTGCTGGAACAATTACTGTTTATTGTATGTTACCTGTATCTTTTAGCATCAAGAAAGAATCATACCCAGTGTAACTTCCTTGGAAGGAATATGTGTACCCTTGCAGTGCTGGAAGAAAAATGTTTGTGGATAAGGCTGGTAAAACATTGGCAGCGCTCTGCAGTTGGATACCATTTACATGACTGCAGTTTCTTTTGCTATCCCTTAACATGCTCTTTTTTGACAAGTAGCAATTTTATTGTCTTTGCAGCTGGCTGCTGAAATTCAAGAGGAATTTTTTCTTTGAGGGTTTTTTTTTGTTTCAATTCTGAATGCAGAGGTGAAAATTCTGTTCCTTTTAGTTCTACAGAAAAGTGGTATTGTTTAAAAAAATCTTAAAATGTTAGATAACACTGTTAATACCAATTTATGCACTTAGAAAGGTAATGCAAAGTCTTTAAGATGTCAATCGCATAATCAGCTTTCACATTCACACCAACCAGATATGTAACATTCACAATCCACGTAAAGCCGCTGTGTTTTAGCAACATTATTATTACTAGCCCATGCACATATGACCAAACTAGGCTCCAGCATTTTAGAGTTTGAGCAGTTTGGATCTAAAAGTTGCTGACTGTCTGTCCTCTGCGCAGTGAGAATTTAGGGATTCTCACATGACCATCGCTAGACTAATGTGAATGTGTAACCAATATAAAACATGCTACTTTTGTTTATGAAGGTACCAAGCAAAGAAAATATCTCAAAAATACAGTTCCATTATCAAGGCACACCATGCCTTTTATTTTTCTTAAGGATAGAATCTTTTTTGCAGAGGTAATTTCGACAGCTAGTCTCTTTAGCACTTTTATATCTAAAATTCATCTGTTAATAACACCTCTAAACTTGAGGTGCAAAACACACCTGTTAGCTTGTATTTCTTTCTGTAAAGAATACACATTATCTATTTAAAGATATCCAACAACCAGAGCTTCATAGAGACAGTTAAAATGAATGAGTAGTTTAAAAAGATCTTCAACAAGAAGCCACCATGTGCTTGTACAATTGTTAACACACCTCTTTTAGAGACATAATTCATGTATCCCGTGAGAAAGATGCAGATAAGTGGCTGGCAATTCTTAGACTAGAAGTGTATACAGCTTGGAAAGGATCTCTAGAAAAAGCGAAGACAATCTTAGAACAAGTTCCTTAAAGTCTTGCCTGGTAAAGTTCTGCATACCTCCAAGAACTGATATCCATAACCTCTCTGGGCAAACTCTTCCCACATTCAAAGATTTACTTTTCAATCTTTCCAAAAGAAAAAGAGGAGACGCATAAATTCCAGTCGAACTGAATCAGGAGAACTTACTTGAAACAATTAAATAGCTAAAAATTAATTCAGTTTGTTTTGAATGATTAATAACTGTAATTCATATTTTAAAAATAATTTAACTTACAAAAAATAAAGATCAACAAAACATTAGTATACCCTGTTCTAAAATAACACAGCTCAGCTAAGAAAACAAAATGCAACTGTTTTACAATTCCGAAGTGTTAGTCTGGAAGTAACATAAAATTAATCTTTTATCAGAAAGGTAATAATGTGTTAGAAATACAAGTAGCTTGTTTTATTGTTTTTAATAGAAAATTGCTTATGGATACCTGCATGAGCTGTCTACTGAATTGTAAAATCTTTGTCATGACAAGTTATAAAATGAATATATTCAATTTGTCAGAAAAAAGAACCTTGGAATTTTCCTACTTAAGCAGTCACTCAGCTGTTCAAATATGCATAATTTGATCTTTCATGCATTCCATAATAACCTAAAGTAGCTGAGCATAAATTGGCTAAGGCATCCACTGCAGTTCATACTTCACCAGTCTCACCATGAAGTGGCTTCTAATAACTATTATAGTTAGTTGGTAATTCACTTTTTAAGTAAATTTTACAATTTCTTAATTATTGTCAAAGTGTGTTATTTCTTAACAATTTTGATATATTGAAAAAATCTGAACAAACATTCCTTCAATGTTTGGAATGTAAATATGTAAAAACATGGTTTCTGCAAAAGAACTAGAGTATAGTTTTTCAAACTGAAATAAAAGCAGCTGAAAACTAACTGGCAAATAGAAAACAATTAAAAATTGAAATTACGAAAACTTTCATTAGTAATATAAACTATTTAATGAAGACACAAAATTACACTGAAATATTATGAGACAGTTTAGTATCACAAAATACGATCTGGTGTGAAAGCAACTGAAACTGCATTTAAAAAACAGGGTTTTTTCAAATAAAACTTGTCATTGTCATGTCCAACACTGTATCATGCTGTTTCTATAAAATATTTAATGAATATTTTGCATTGATATATTACCAACAGTACAAAATGCATTACCTTTCCTTTTTATGTCAACTTGGCACCTACCGACTATCTCTGTCCCACAGGAGTATTTGTATGTGGTTGATTATTGACGGCTGGCCTAGTTTAATTTCAATTCCAGAACGGCAGTCATCATCGATCGGGTGTCGAGAGAAGCCATGATCCAAGTCATAGTTCTGAGTATCCCCATCTAATAAAGCAGACTTCAGCTCCCCTTTTACAACCTGTGCTCCATACTTCACTGTTGCAATATTTTCCCCTGGTACTAAGAAGAAAAGGAAATAATTGCTTAAGTTTTACACTCTCATACTGCAAAATAGATGTTCTGAACATCAACTGTATTAGGTCAGAACAAAGACTTATTACCAGTACCCTTTCTCAGTCACAAACACATGCTCAAGGAAAAAAAAAAAAAAAAACACAACGTACAAAAAGAGAGGCATTTCAGAAATCTTGCTTCTTGCATTTCATTTGATGTCCCCTAGGTCTTTTATGGTAATAATAATAAATAGTGACCATTTACTAGTATGTAGTATCCATATTCTCAGTTCCCTTCATGATTTTACAGAATTCTATTGCACCTTCCTCATACAATCATCACTTTCCTCTTGGTTTTAAAGTTTTGGTCTATTTAATCTCTCCTTGGGATCAACCTCTCACCATACCTCTAATAATTTTTTTGTCCTTTCTTTCTGATGTTTTTGTTTTAATTCCAACTGGGTTGTTTTTGGTTTTGGGTTTTTTTTTAAGTGGAAGGAAACTAAAAATCATATAAAATGCTCAAGATGTGGATGCATCATGAATTTGCAGAGTGGTATATACAGTGGTATAGCTATACAAGCTATCTTGATATCTATACAAGCTTCCAGTACTCTGCAAACCGAAATGAACCTGAGTGAAATGGGAAACTTTTGGCTACTTGGGCTTTGAACCAGTATGGTAAATCAAGTTTTTTATGCCACCATTTCACAGTAATAATAATAACAACACAATAAACCTGTTACATCCTAAGAAGAGACCTTCCATCAAGATAACTTGGGATAACAATCCCTAACTCCAACTACAAAACAATACATCGATGAACCACCCTGTTAAAAAGACATTTTTAACAGTCCTGTTTGAGAAGAGACCCCAGAAAACATGATCTGAAAACTAAATTATGAAAAGCTGCTGCTGAGCTTTTCAGGCAGGTTGGCAAGAGAAGTAAGAATTTTAACAGGATGTTAAGTTTAACATCTAAAGAATAGAATTTGAAGTGGTAAAATTTTAACTATATTGTAGTACTACTAGATAAAACCATCAAATGCACAACTATGAAATTGCAAGTGGTCGTCAGTGTTTCCACAAACAGGAAAAAGTGCCAAGAGCCTGAACTAGTACTAAAACAATGCAGAAATTCAATTCTCTAAAAAGCTGTGATGTTGACAAAAATAGAAATTTTGAGATTTGGAGCACAGTATTATTGAGACATAAATATGCATAAAAAGAAGTCAGAAAACACCATTTAACTTTTTCAAATTTATCTACTGCACTGCCAACAGAATGTCTTGCATGGTAAGACTTTCACAATATCCTAATATTAACTCATATGTTTAAATATTAATATCTGTAACTTCTAAGAGAGAACAAAGGGAAGATGCAGTTCTGAGAAAGTTATTTTCAGGGCTCATCATGCATGACAAGTGTTCTTTGAGAGTCTGCACTGTAGTCTAACTTCTTTCTTTGCTGTAGGGCAAATACTCTATAAATTACATATTAGATAGCAAACTAGCAAAAGATCTTTCTAAAGCTCAGTGTTAGACATTCTTATTGAGTTAATAGAGAGCACAGACAAAAGTCAAACAAAAGGCTTCTCACACTTTTTAGGCTTCCATTAATATAATTTTGAAAGACTTGTTTATACGATTTGGGCAGGCATGTAAAGACTAAGAGAAAAATCAAAAGTAGTGGAGAAAGCGCCACCCCAAAACCGCTCGCCACCTTCCCAGCAGCCCCTTTACAACAGGATGGTGGGCAAAGAAGCAGAGCCTCCCCCCCCGCCCTCCTCCACCACAGCAACCGCTTGGAGAGGCTGGATCTCACTGAGCCCCCTCTTGCTCACCCCCAGTCCCCCATTCCCAACCAAGGATGCTGTGACAAGCCCCCCACGAGTGTCCTCCTCCACGTGGGGTGCAGCACCCTGCCGTGGAGCGGGACCTTTCCCCCCAGGGGAAGGAGGAAAAATGCGTTCGTGCTCCCCGGCTTTTCCTCAAAGGCTCTTTTCCGGCCGCGGCACCCAGTGAGGTGCTTTGCAGCATGTCTGGGCTAGTGAGTTTGGCTGCTGAGGACTTTTCTGAGTGCTTTTTGTCTCGTGTGGCTCCTTCCCTCGAGCCCCATCACTTCCCGACCCTCCGCGCACGCCCCATCTCCCTCGGGTCCCTCCTCAGAAGGAGCCGCGCATCCTCCCGAGCATCCCCGAGCCGCTTTATGCCCCCTGCTTTGGCAAACCAGCTCCAGCAAAGCTGGCAGCGCTGAGCTGAGACATCCCAGCGCCCAGCTGGCTCCTCTCCTGTGCTGCCGGAGGGCCCTGCGTGTCCCTCGGGTGTCCCCGATCCCTTTTTTTGAACCTGAATGTGGCTGTGGATTTGTACTCGGGCCCTGAGCTGCAAACTCGGGCTTGAAGAAACATCCCCTGCAGCTGCCTCTGCTTCCCCAGGGGAACGTCTGGCAGAGCCCAACACCAGCCACAGGCTGATTTATTCCCCCCAAAGTTATAATATCTCACTTAAGGAAAATGGGTGTACAGATAAACATGATTATTTGTAGGATCCTGCTTGATCACAATGGCTCTGAAAGAAACCGGGGAGTCTCTGACAGAACACTGCTGCAGAAACAGGTCAAAGTGACTTCAGGCTTGAAGTATCTGAGAACAGGGGCTTCAAAGTTGATTGCCAAAGGACAAAACAACAACAAAAATATCAGAGCCAGGTGGCACCTCTCTTTTGACTTTGACAAATCAAATGTGGTGTAATTCAACTTTAAAGAAGCAGGTCTTCAAGTCATGGGGAAATAAGTTCTAACTCTCAGACCTGTTGTCACAGAATTAAAATTGCCTTCCTTAATAGGCAAGAGTAACATAACGCATTCTCATAAATTGAATACTAATTGTTATAGCCCTGAGGCTCTCTTTCCTCACAGCTGTCACAACACGACGTGACCTACCCTCGTCTGTCCCTCAGAGTCAGCTGAAGACCCTTACGCAGGGCTCGCCGCGGTCCTTTCTGTAGAGAAGAACCTGGGGCTACATGGGTCACAAGCTGAGCATGAGTCAGTTACGTGGCAGGATTGCAAAACAGGCAAATGATGTTCTGGGAAGTGTTAATAACAGGGCCATACATAAGCCAAAGAAGATAATTTCTGGGGTATGTTTGGCACTGGATTTTTCTTCCACAGCTGGAATAGAGAGTCCCAATTTGGGCACTGTGTTTTTAAAAGAATTAAAAACTAGACAGAGCTGAGAGAAAAGCAATGGAGATGACAGGCAGTTCAGAAATCCTGAGCTCTGAGAAAGGATTGAATGAAGTTCAGCTGAAAAAAAAAGATGAAACTGAGGGAAGGGGAAATATAGCAGTCTGCTGAGTGTGTTTTCTTTTGTCATGAAGTTGATTCAACTGTTGCCTATGTCCAGTGCAGGTACGAAGTTAAGAAGTAATTACCTTAATTTGTAACAAGAGAGATTTGGATTAGCAATTAGAAAAAAATTCTAGTTAGAAGGGCAATGAAGCAGGGGATGCTGCTTGTGGTCATTGTGGATCACATTCACTGAAAGCTGATAAAAAATAAGCATCTGTCAGGAATAGCTTGATACATGTCATTTTGTGCTGGTGCTGGGGAATGGAGTAAATGACACCAGGAAATCCCTTCCAGCTATAGATCTCTTAAGTCTTGTTAATGCTGTCAAAATTCAGGAAAACCTGTATTTACTTTGCTCAGATGGAGTGACAGATATATATGACCTTTCCCATCAATTTAGTGATATGCCTACCTTTTTTCCTTTTTTTTCCCTAGAGCCTGCATTCCTTGGCTGCCTCTGGATGTGCAATTTGCAGTGGAGGCAGGAACCCCCTTGTGCCTGACTAACAACCTGGGAGTTTTGGATAAGGACTGTGCTGCCTTCCTCGGTGCATTTCTCACTTCCATCATGGATCACTGCACTCATTCTCATCAGAAGAAAGGTAATCTGAGCTAATTAAGAAGTGTGCACCTGTACTCTGTATTGTATCATACACAGATAATGGCATGGCATGGCATGGGGGTTAATTAATGTAATGCTTTGTCTCAGTAAAGAACCAGTAAAAACTAAATGCAGTGAACCTATTTAAATGTTTGTATCACATATATTTTTAAAGTACAGACCAATACAGAATGTAAGGTCCTGTGAAAGTTACATTACTCACTGAATTGTGCCATGTAGGGACCACAGGGGCGGGAGTTTACGCTTTATTGTAAAGTGCTTAAGTAATTCTCCAGCTGCCCAGATAACTGAAAGACAATAATTAGCTTTATCTGTCTGATGCAGAAAGAGAAGAGGGGAGGAAAAGTTACTAATGGCGACTATCCTTTGGTAAGAGGAATATGCAATGGAACCTTAAGAATGAAACATTTCATATGCTCCCATTTATTTGCTTACACAGCTCCTGCTAGAGCAACCGTGCTTCCAACACAGAATATAGATATCAGAATACAGTATAAAACAGGATCTTGTACCTCACTTCCTAAGGTGTTTATAATTCTCAGTCATCCTGCAGATTTTACAGCTGATACTAAAAAGAGAACAGTTTATTGCCATATTGTGTCTTGAAGGTTATATGTACCTACACTCTTTAAATAATGATCTTGTCAGATAAGAGCTGAACAAAGGAAGAGGAGGATAACATAGTAGTTAAGCATGTAGTTCTTCCAGGCCTGCTGTATGGTATTTTAAATAGTACCCTGTAATATTTAATAAACCAAATAAACAGGCTTCCAAATTGGCAGAAGAGATAAATAGTGGAAGAGCAGAAGTACATCTGGTAGGATACTTTCTTCTCTTTCTGTCATCTGTAAAGAATGTTCCCAAGACAATAAACTCAGAATTCAGTTGGGAAAATGGTAATTGTTTTCCACTCCTGTCATCAGGAAACTGAAGTCAGAGCAAAGTACTTAACTCCTGTTATCACAACCACAGATGTCTGTAGCATTCCCCCCACCCCTCATACTCCCAAACTATTTGGTAAGTGTTTGCGTTCAGTGAATTTAGCACTTTAGCATAGGTATGTGGACTGTACAGGCAACCTGAATGTTCATGAGTAAAAAAAATTAATACAGAAGTATTACAAAGGGTTGATTGTAGCTGCATGTTACCTTCTATGCACTTTATTTCAAGTTATCCAGTCAACAAGATTATAGCTTGCAAAATTTAGTTGGCAAAATTTAGTAGGCAAAATATAGCTGGCCAAAATTAGTTAGAACTGAGAGGGATGTATTCAAAGTTCAGGAGTAACTTTCCAGCTTAATAGGTCAGATTCTGGCCAACTCCATCAATCATTTCAAGGAAAAAGACTCCATCCTGAGCACCCACTGCTGAACCACTGAGGTACTGGAGTGTGTTCCAGTTCCTTGGGATACGAGCTACTCAGGCTGGAAATGCAAAGGTACTACTTGATATCTCACAGAATCACAGAATCACAGAATGTTAGGGATTGGAAGGGACCTCGAAAGATCATCTAGTCCAATCCCCCTGCCGGAGCAGGATTGCCTAGACCATATCACACAGGAACGCGTCCAGGAGGGTTTTGAATGTCTCCAGAGAAGGAGACTCCACAACCTCTCTGTCATCTCCAAGGATGAAACTTTTGTTCTGCTAAGTCAAAAGGAGTTTTGCTACTGTTTTGAATAAAGACAGGGATTCTTCTCAGCAGAGAGTGACATGGGTAGGAGGAGGCAGTGTTTCCCCCAGCAGTCCCAGAGGAGGGACAGAACCTGTCTTGTTGGGGAGCATGGACTACAAGGACTCCTCTTCCATCCTGAATCTGGATGGAGGCTCTTGTAACTCTCAGCTTGGTCTCAAGGGGCAAGAAGAGAAGAGGCTGCAGGTCATCTTGCATGTAACCTTCTCAGTCCTTTCACCCTGAGTACTAGGTTTAAGGAAGATCTTTAAGAAGTTCCAGCTGTTTCTCCAGCGGCAAAGGGGTTCCTCTATGGTGGATTCTTTAGCTGTTATCCTATAACATCCTGCCATGGTATCCATACTGGGAAAAGAAGCCTTCTTTGGAGGCATGTGGTAGCTTGCTGCAGGAGCTTGCCAAAGACTGGCTGAGCAGCTGCTTTTATTTCATCTTCATGACCATACTAAGCACCAGGCCCACTGGCATGGCACATGACAGGGAAGAAATTAGGATCTCATCTAAGGAATTACTACTCCTGCATTGCTGCTTGTGTATCCTAAGTAATCCCGTTCAGCTACATACCAGTTCTGGTGTCTGCTCAGTGGTGTGCTATGTGAGTTACTTCAGTCTCCAGCTCCTGTTTGTGCCTTCTATCATCTTTGCAAGATTTCATGAACAATTAATGGGAAAAATGTAAAGGACAGAGAGGCAACTGATCAACACAGGCTCCTGAACAAGGCACAGTCCCTGAAATGCGCATGTGCAAAATCGACAACTCTTCTAAAAACGATTGCTTTCAAATGCAGGCACAGGATTTGGTGGGCACCACAGTGTATGAATTTCGTCAACTATCCTGTTTAGGTGCAGCTTTGAATGTTAGACACTAGGTGATTCAGTTGCCTAATCAGAAGCATCTGGTGTCTTCTTAGATCCTGTCCAGCCTCCAGCTGCTGCTGCAAAAGGGCTTAGATCTCCTGTAAGTCCTTATCATACCTGCCAGCCAAATGCAGATGACTTGGACAACCCAGGTCATCTAGAATGGCATAGATGCCTAGCTCAGATCTGTCCTGATCACTCCCAAGATGTCTGTGTAGCTGGGAAAATGGGATATGTTTGAAGCTCGTATTTTCTCTATAGAATAAAAGGATTTCCTTTGTCTTAGTTAAATGGATCATTAGGAGAACTATAAGCCCTTTATGTTTTTGTGCATGGAAGAAAACTCAGAAGGTCATGAGCTGTCACATGCAATGAAAAACTGTAAGTATATAGTGTGTCTATAATCTATGTAAACCACAGCGAAAAGTGCCAGTTTTGATGTCACCTGACTGTTTTCATGCAATCAAAGGCTGTGAGGTCCTTTGATTAAGAATTTGTGGGATTTCAGTGGCACCAAAGACTCACACTATTTAAATGAGAGTATACTCTTGTAAAAACTCAAGCCATTGTGTGAAAAGAAGAATGTACTGGTTATATGACTGGCATGCTTCATCACACTTTTCTACCTTTATGGGTTTCTTTCCAGAAATTATTTAAATATGCTTCATGTCATGTGACTCAAGCAATTTCATGAAAGAAGTGAAATGAAATAAGATGGAAATAACCTGAAATCTTAATCATTTCTCTAGATGCACATAATTTTGTTATGTATCTTACAATAGTAGGATGATGTGGAGTTCTTAAATCTAAGTCCTGGAATCATGTTATGTCACGTGTAATGGCAAAGAAAATTTATGAATTCTAAAACCCCCAAAATGTTAAGAAAAAGACCCCCCAACTTATGATTTTGGGGTGCTGCCTCATGAATTTTGAATACTTGTCATTAGCAATACTGAAATAAGATGTTGGACTTTTAACTTGTCAGGGTCTTCAGGTTGTTATAGCTGTTAAAGCACAGCACACCCTTTGTCTTGCTCCACTGGTCTACATTGGAAACCTCAGTTTTTCCAGTAGCTCCAAGTGGAAGTTCAACAGTAGTGAACCTGGTGCGCCAGCAGTCCCACACACCTCTCTTACTTTGTACTCCATAACTTCTGTGAGCTCAACAGGAATCTCTTACACCAAGAATGGATCTGTAAAGGCAAGTCATTGCAAGATTTGTTCACCCAGACATCCAGACTGAAGGAAAAGCTGCTGCAGGGAAAGAATTGTGGATTAGGAGAGGGTGAGTGCAATGCCATGCTCACATGGGCATGCCACATCGGCAGCTTGGGGTATTTTGTTGAAGTCTAGTTGTGTTTGCCAATCTTTCACAGTCCTGTTTGACCCTGTTAGACGACCATTCACCCTTCAGTCTTTCCCTGACAGTCCCTGCTTTCCCTTTGGAGTCACTCCCCTACATGATGTCACATGCCTAGTCATCTTTGCTGGTGACATCTGGGCATGTGACATCATGGGCTAGCCCTGGCGAGATCATCTGCTCACTGGTAATCAGACTTCTCCTCCATGAATCCAGTGCCCATCCGGGGGTGTCTTTCCTTGTGGGATCTCGCTCAGAGGGAACTTCTCTTCTTGCCACAAGGATGAACCAAAACACACTCCCTGCCGGAGGGCTCCAGCATGGCTGATGCACATATATGTCAGAGTTCCCCGCAGACTGCCAAGTAAGCATATGACAGCTGTGCCGATTGCCAGCCTTTTGCCCTCAGCAATATCCTGCATGTTTCCTTTTTGCCTGGCTTAGGGCTACAGCTCAATCAACTGTTCTGGCCATTTTGGCCATCACCATACGGGCTGCTGGCAAGGCAACCTGATTTGGTGGAGTTGTCAGCAGTAGTGCCACTACTGTGACTAGCCTAGAAGTTTATCTGTGACACACAGCCACTTGAGCTCTGCATGTTCACAGGCAAATCAGTTTGCGCAATTACTCTGGCATAGCCCTGACTGGCCAAAGCTACTGCACATGCAGCAGTCAATTGCGTCTGCTTTTTGCATGGTTTTTGTTGTTTTTTTTTTTTCACGCTGGCCAGCTAGCAAGCCTATCTTGGTTCTCTGCTGTATGTACTAGAAAAAATGGACACAGGGAGGCACCAATTAGCCAAAGGCCTGGTCAGTTCTTTTGCAACCTCTTCTGTTTTTCATCAACACTTAACGTGTCCTGTGTGACACAGGGCACCCACTGTGCTTGGTGGGCTTTGTCACACTTGACAAATCCTGTCTTGGGAACACGTAAATTTGTTACCCCTTTGTACTTGCTATAGCACCTGTCCCCTGGGGTCCCAATCTGTCCTGGATTCCTTCCTCCAGCCTGGGTGGACTGAGAACCTTCCACCTCAGCTGGCCTTGGAGGAGTAAAAAAGCAAAGGATTAGGTGAGACAGCATGCCTCGTAAGGTAATCAAACATTCTTTAAACTGTGGTGCACACTATGAGAAGCCTTGTCCTAGAAGAAGATGTAACTCTTGAGAAAAAAAGAATCTGACTTATTAAGAGCTGAAAAATGTTACTAGAACTGACCCTCAGGATAGGAACTGAAAGAACAGATGTACTGCTATGCAGTATTTAGAAACACTCTGATGGACATTGTGATGGGCTGTGGACTCCCAGATGAAATGAGAGCAGAGGTACCAGGCTGTTTCTCGCTCTCTGGCTTCCAAAAGAGGCATTAGACTTGCCCAGATATACGATCATCTAAGTCTGGTTGCACTGGGTGGACATGCCTGGAATGGTAGTATCAGGGAAGGCTGAGGGTGTAGCTAGATTGATGCATGCGGCGTGCACACTTCTGGTATGCAATTTCATAAATTCTGGATAAAACCCCACTTTTCAGTTCAAAGCAAGTAAGCTGGGCTGTGCCAGACCCAAGTCTGAGTACGTAGTGGCTTCTGAACAGCTTGTGGACAAACAGCAACTTTGACCTTGAAAAGTGGGTTTGAGAGCAAGCTTCGAAGCCATGGATGTATCCAGGAAGAGCTAATTCTGCAACCTTCACTTCTCTGGAAACTTACTCTGTGAGTCACTTAACTGACTTTCACATCCTTATACTCTGATTCACACAGCAATGTACAGAGGAAAGAAGACAGAAGTAGCAAGTCTGGGATTTGTTTACTTGTGCCTCAAGTCACGCATGCTACATCAAACTAGCAGGGTTCTCCTCTAACTTGGATTTTGAATCTGCAATGAAATTTTGTACATGAATAAGGTTTGAATGGCTTCCTTACAGAATCATAGAATCATAGAATCATAGAATCATCTTGGTTGGAAAGGACCTTTAAGATCATCAAGTTCAACCATTAACCTAGCACTGTCAAGTCCACCACTAAACCATGTCCCCAAGTACCACATCTACAGATCTTTTAAATACCTCCAGGGATGGTGACTCCACCACTTCCCTGGGCAGCCTGTTCCAATGTTTGATAACCCTTTCAGTGAAGAAATTTTTCCTGATACCCAATCTAAACCTCCCCAGCACCACTTGAGGCAATTTCATCTCGTCCTATCATTTGTTACTTGGACATAATGGATTATGACCAGACTTGTCTTTTTTTAACAAATGTATGCATTTTTTCTCTCTCAAAAAGCTCCTTCCCTCCTGCAGGGAAAGAGGTAAACCGGCCTGGAGAGAGAAGGACCTGTGCAAAATTGCAGCATCTACTGAAGGAACAGAGCGGGAACAGAAGGAGTGAAGGGGCAACAGGTCATGCAAGGCAGGACAATAGGGAAGAGATTTGGAGACAGGCTGAATTGTTTACTTCAGAATTATGCAGACTTCTGCAAACTCAGAGCTTTGTTTTGGTCCCTTTTGAATGAGTATGAAGGACTGACTTTGCTGGAATCTGTGGAATAAATTTCCAGAAGGTGAGAGCTAGGCCTCTAGTCTCCTTTTTTTCTGGGACTTTCATAATTTATCCATAGTTTTGCTCTAGATCCTTAGCTCTCCAAGGTGGAATTTGCTCTATGCGGCCATAAAGGACAGATGCTCAAAGAGCGCAAACACACCTGCTCATGCGGGTGCATACAAAAACTGCCTCAGTGGTCACAGTTACTGCACGACCAAGAGCCTTCAGTTTATTGTGTGGACAGGCAAGGAGAGGAGGGATGGAGCACACATGGAATCAGCACGTGGCACAAACGGATTGAAGAATACATGGGAGGCGAGCTTCGGGCATGTGCAGCAACGGTGCACTTGAAATGTTGCCACTAAGTCAGTCATTCTCAAGGATCTGTACATCTAAAAAGAACTATTAAATTTGTATGTCAGTTAAGCAGACATTGTTAGTTCAAATAATGTTTTGGATTTTTTTTAAATGAAAGGGAAATGATTAAGGACAAGGTAAACAAGTATCTAAACAATTAGCTTTATTGCAAAAATATACAGTGGGCTGAGAGACAACTTCATATGATGACATTCTAAATCCTAAAAATCATGACAGAACACTGAAAAGCTGACTGGCATTTAACTGTAATGGAGCTGTAACTCTAAGACAAATTTATTTGAAGAAATATGAGAAGTGCCAGGATAATTAATGTACTTATAATGGTCTCTACTCTCTTGCAAAGCCCTGTATTCTTCCCTGCTGATTTTTACTCTAAAGTAAAATAAATGTTAGCAATAATAGTGGCTCATATCACCTTACAAAGCTGTAAAATCATATATCATAAGAAATGGGAATTCTTTGCCAATGAAAATAGAAAAAGATTTTCGCATTCTCAGATGTCTTAGCTTTTGGCATTCGGAGTAAAACCAACTCTTTTTGAAAAATAAAGCATTACTTTGTGGAAAACATGTTCCTTAAGAGCCTAGAAGCTATAAATAGAGGCTTTCTTGAAATCATTGCAATTTTAAAAACAATAATGCAACTCATATGTTTTGTAAAACAAATTTAATTAGTTTTGGTAAATATCTCACAAAAAGAGTAAATCTTTCTAGCAAGCCAACATAGCATACCAGAATCTGCAATTGTTTTTTAGTGTCTCTCTATTGTAGCATATTGATGAGATCAGTCAATAAGAATTGAAGAAAATTTCAGAGATAGAAAAATGTGTTGTGACAGAATGAATGACACATGGGAATCCCGCAGCCACAGTGTCAGTGCTCTTACAGTGCGGTGTCAGTACTGCTCTGTCAGGAGCAGAAGGTAATTACTACCTGAAAATAATAAATCTTTTCAGATTTCCTAAATGTAGCAATAGAGGTGTCAGATGTGTTCAAATTACATGTGAATTCTGTGGAAAACCTTTACCTTAAAAAAAGTAGAAAGCAAAGGTCACGAATCTTGGGAAATAATAATTTGAAGGCCATTTAGGCCTCTCTAACTCTGCTTCTTGTGCATGCGAACATATTTACTGTTCTTCATGTGCGAGAGGACTCCCCAAGAACACGGGCTTTTTCTCTGTGCCTCTTCAGCTCTTCATTTATTCATACGCCCTGCAGCCAGAAAGAGTCATTGCAGATCATCTGTCTTACTCTGACATAACAGAGGCAGCTGGATTTCACAAATCAAGCCCATCACTTCCAGTAGAAAGACACCCAGCCTGGCTTTGGAACTGGCAAATGCCAAGAGGTCCGCAAGCCAGCTTTCTCCAATTTCCCTGCAGCCCTCAAGGTAAGCCCAAGAGCTCTGGCCCCTCAAAACAAGGGAGCTTACCTGTGTGGAGTGAGTGACTTGCAAAAGCATAGGAAAGTAGGAAGGATTCCTTCAGAGTCCGTCGTGCAGAAGGAAAGCTCCATTTATTGGGGCAGAATTCCCTCAAGTTACATGCAGAAGCCCAGAATGAAACCTACAGTGTTGGATAAGAGCAGACTATTGAAAATTTGAGGAGAGTGAAAACTCCTTTTCAAGCTTTTAAATTTTGACTGTATTTACTGCAGATCACAGAATTCACATCAGCAAACAGAGTATTTATTTTTCTGCCAGAGAATCTCGAATCACACAGCAGTGCTAAATGAATAGAAAAGAAAAATAATAATTTCTAAGTCTGTTTCTTGGCTCACTTCATGATAAAACACATTTCAGTCATATTACAGAAAGCCCTCTGAGCAGAGTATGAATCTGCCAAATTTTAGTCCCAAGGAAGAACAAAAATGTTGAGAGGTCTACAGACAATCCCTCAGATCAGAGAGCGCTGTTTTGCTGCACCAGTAGGCATCAACCTGCTGCAACAGCACCATAATTCTATACTGCTTGAAAGGATGACCAAGAAAGTCAAAGAGATTTCAATGCATTCAAATTTGAAGGGAAAGTGAAAAAATCAGTTGTCTTTATTCATAGTGTAATGAATTTCTGCAGTACTTTGTAAAACACCCTTAATTATCAATGTAAGTTCAGAGCATGCTGAAAAAAGATATGACCATCTTTGTAACCATTCTGAAAACATAGTTCAAACACTAATAGGAATAAACATCTTCCTGACAATGACAGAATTGCACTGCTGGCTGCACATTAAAGCAGAAATTTTGGTCTCATTTGAACTGAGATACCTCAACCACAACTCCAGAGCAGTCACCAGAGATCTCTGGATTTACTCCTGTGAAAAAGAGGATGGAGCCTGGACCTGAATGAGTTTATTGCTTTCTGCTCCGCATGCACAGAAATCATAAAGAGAAGAAGGGTTTAGCTGATTTTAATCGAGCGCTTTGGTAAAGAGGCAAGTCTGTGCTAACACGGTTCTTATGTTTGTAGGGATAAAAGAGGAAAGAATAATGGAATGAAACCAATCTTGCAGAAAGACATAGGCTTCCTCCATAGGCTGGCCAGCAGAGCTGCTTTGCAGTACCGACTCTGGGAGCCTCCTGCTGTAGTAGTGAAAGCTGATAGAGGACCCCACGCCTCAGGGAGATGGGTGCTGCAGCACCTTTGCACTGGATCCCTGAGTCCCTGAAGCTTAGTGACAGTATCCAGTGACCATTCACCAATTTCCTCTTCACTCTTAAAGGTGATGGGATAAGGGATAAAGAAGGTATCTGGAGTGAAAGAGAGTTTGAGAGGGGGTCCCTGGTGCCATTAAAACTAGCCATAGTCAGGGTTCCAGGTGCTTAGCAGGGTTTCTGAACTTCTGTGCCCCAGCTGGCCAGACAGTGCAGGTTGGACAGCCTCCCTCCCACTGTGGGAGCAGCAGCAGCAGCTGGGAAGAGGATCCCAGGCACTGATCTGCCATGCTCTAGGGCATCAAGGCATCCGAATCTTTCTTAAGGCTGGAAGAATTCATTATAAATGTATTTTATTTCAATGTGATGTTAGGCTACAGATGACATTCACACTTACAAGCTTCTGCACAGCTCAGTTTCCAGTTTGCTCTCACCTCTCTTTTATCAGAGACCACCTCCACCCTGCTCCGCTCCACCTGGATCCTCCACTGCACTCACAGCCATCCTGTGGCCATATTAAATATTTAACCTGGGGAGTGGCAAAATCTTTTCCCTGCTAAGGACTGAAAGACTTTAACAGGTCACAAGACAGGTTTCTGGGTGGATTGCTTTAGCTTCTCATTCTAATTTAAAGGTACCAAATGCTAAAAGTCAACAGGTTGTGTCACAGCAGAGATTTCACAGTTTTTTCATGTCTTAATATTATCCAATAGTAACCAGAAAAATAAATAAACTATGTGTTGGCAAGCAGCCTGAAATAAAATCAAAAGTCACATTGAAGCTCGACTATTTCCCACTCCCTTGTTGTTCCTTTCTCTCTCCCTCAACATTCTACAATCTTATTCCTCTTCAATGGAGCCATTTAAGGCTGAGATTGGGGAGTAACAGCCACAGCCTTCAAACACCTTCCTTTCTCCCATCGTCTGAAGAGTTGCTATTTCTGCACCAGCCTGTCTGGCCCATTGCTGTTTGCTGCTTCTCCTCTAGTTTACTCACCCACTCTTCACTCTACTTGCCCATCCTGGTTTTCATTCTCACCCTCTTCTCTCCAGCCTCACTTGCCACATTCCTACACAGTTGCTTCTTCCTTTCTTCACCTCCTTAAACCTCAGTGCTTCCCCGCATCCCCCTCTAACATCCAACACCAATATCTTCTGTAACAGTATGTTTTGACCTCTCACGTTGTGCACATGCGCACACGCCCATTATGTGACTCTTACATGTAAAAAGACATGCTTAATACAGAAGTCAATGATTAGTTATCTTCATTCATCAGGTTGAGTGCAGAGAGACGATTTATTCACACAGGTACCTACCTGCTCCTTGGAGAGGACTCGCATTGGAGCAGTGGTTGGTTCCCTACTCCGTTGCTTGATACCATGTTCAGGATCATTCAGGAAGGATGGGACAGATTAGACCAGTTCTGTCCTGAGAGTAAAAGCAGCAAAGAGAGAGAGAAAAAAAATCCAAACCACGCAAAAGAGAGCAGACGAGATCAAAGTCCTTCTGACAGAAATTAGGCCAGGTCAAAGGTTTAGCAGTAGGAACGTATCACAGAAGAGAATTTTATATGTCAAATATCACATCATATGTGGTAAAAATGTGAAGCCAGATGTCACTGAATCTTCAGAAGTCACATGTGTTGACATCCTCTGTACAACTCCTAGGGGAAGGAAATATTTATATTTAAAGCCTGTTTCTATATTGTTTCTTAAGTTATATCTATTGCTTGACAGTGAAAAATTGATCTACACCTGTTATATCTAAATCTCTTAACCAGTATGAAGTATACTGGAGCGGAACATCTATTTGACATTTAAAAGAATGAGACAGTTATGTACTGTCTTTAGCTGTGACACTGTCAGTCAGCACATTTTTGTTTAATGCGTTGTGCTCACAAAATGTGTGAAATGTTTTCTAGACGCGATGGGAATGTAATCCTGACCTTTCAAAAAGAGTGAAATCTAGATAGTTCACTTCACATTTGGTGTATTTTACTGCTAAGACATATTTAGCACAGTCCTAAAGTTGAGACTCTTATCAGAGCTAATGTAGAGCGGAAAGTAACATTCAGTAAGAATGTCTCTAAATTAAACTGTATCAGTCTTTCCCACAGTTCCTGTGATATGTTCCAAACGGGTGGCAGTCAGATGGTAATTATAAATCATTGCTTTCACTATCCAAGACAGACAGTGAACACCTCTGAAATAGCTTATACAGTCACCTCGAAGACTTCAGGAGGACATTAGGTTTGTTGTCCAGGTTTGCTCTAGGACTTATATGGCAAAATCTGAAAAGTGTCTTCTCACATCAGGTTTTTTCACTCCTTTGCAATTTGAGAAGGCATTGGGCAGCAGCAGAGACTCTGGAATTATCTTCTGCAGACTCAGGAAGATGGTACTATACTGTGTCATTCTCAAGTCACATTTGAATTTCTTTTCAGGATCACCACTAGAAAATTTTTTAAAAAATGAAAGTTATTGGCATTCATGGGAGAACATCCTTACTCCTGCTGAGTGGATTTTAGACACTTTTTATTGGACCAAATTCTTCTATCTGTCGCTAACTCACAGAGATCTGTTAATATTGTTTGAAGAATCATGTATTGCACTCTTGATCTGTGAAAAGTATAGACCAGGTAGGTTTCGTACTTGCAGTTTCCTCTTGCACAGTTTACAGGATCCTGTGAAATGTTCCAGCAAATTCAGGCTGGACTAATACTAGAACAACTATAGAAAGTGATGGGTAAACAAAAGCCAAACAGTGGGCAGTAGGGGCCCTTTCAAAATGAAGGTTAAGAACACATAAATGTATTTCAAACAAAAGTCCTAAACCTGGTGAAATATGTGCAGATGCTTAATGTTTTACTTTGTGAGTAGCTCCATTTAAATCAGTGAGGCTCTTCACAGCATGTAAAACTTGACACATACACATCTTGCAGGATGAGGGCCAAAAATTTTTTTGGAGAGTGTGACTTGCTTGGAGACATTCCAGACGAAAAAAACTATGTGGGGCTTTCTATAAAATTGTTGGCACCGTTCTGCTTATTAAACAGACATGAATTCACTCAAACAAGATAAGGTCTAGACATTTATATCAAGTACGTGGAAGTTTGTGCCTATTCCTAAATTAAAAAAAAAAAATAGTAATAATGCTTCTAGATTTGTATGCTGGGTTAAATTCTCGATGTATATTTATTTAGAGTTTTATAACATTACTTCTCTTACCTATTTTACTATCTTACCTATAGTTCTGCTACCAGGCAAAATTTGCTCTGTTACCTAATAAATTGCTCTAGCTTTCAAGCAGACTGCATGGAAAACAGTTTCTATTATTTACTTTATGACCTTAGATGTGGCAAAAGCAAATCTTCCTATATTACTTGAAGCTAATTCAACACTAAATATATAAGACAAGAATTTATTGTTCAATTTGCAGCTTGCATATTGAAGAGCAATACATTCATTTCAGGAGCAGAGTCTAATTTTAGATTGGTATTGAAGGTACGATGAAAATGTGAATGCTGGGGGTGTCAGCAGGACTTTTCAAGAGCAAGCCCAGTATAGTGCTTGAACTACAATGATTGTGAGATGAAAGAAATCATAGAATAGACTTTACTGGTCCAAGTGGAACCTGTTATATACCTGAAATTATTTACCTCCCAGTTGTTATCATGGGCACAGCCTCAAACTACTTCAGATAAATGCTTCGACATTATAGCTCCTCAAGAAAACAGAAATAGTCGTTTGGCCCACTGGGTGCTGGACTGCTTGGTGGTAGATGCTGCCAGCACTTTAAATAAGCGGCCTAGGGAGGCACATGGAACATCTGGCGACAGCAGCTACTTTTAATCACACAGGCCACAGGTCACATTGTACCACAGCACACAAAATCGGTGTCACGTTTAGCAAAGCACGTTTACGTGACCACAAGGTGTCTTGAGGTCTGATTTAAAAGCTTCTGCAGATGTAGACCGGAACCCAGAAGGATTTTCACAAGCCCCTAAGTGCTTATTTCCCATTGGTTTATCACTAGGACCGTCTTTGTAGTAATACTTTTAAAATAATTAAAAAATATGGCATTAGGTGTCTTAAGGCACACTGCCTTGCTTCAGGCTGCAGAAAGCCAGAAGCTGCTGGTTTGGGTAACTGGCTTTGAACTACAGTTGCTTTTAGGGCAGCTGTTCCATATCCATACCAAAATCCTCTAGGGCTCCCAGTCTGGGAAAGCAGGAGACCTGGGTGAGCTAACAGGGACAATTGTGACATGAACCAGGTATATTTTAGGTAACAGAATTGCATAGAAAGTCTTGGAAGTCTTTTTCATCTCCTGGGGTGTGATAATCCCTGTGGATTTTTCAACAGAGACAGCACCCCATATATACAGGGAAAATAACAGTTTTGTCACCATTTGGGCTGGGCTTGGTGCTTCAAAATCATCTTTGCAAGCAAGGATACCTCCCCTGTCCTTGCTGGTGCTCTCCAGCCCCACACCCAGACTGGTCATGCTGGAAGGCGTCAGGCCCCTTCTCCAGGCGTGCCTTCCTGAGCAACTTCTGCATTCCTATTTTTAAAAGCTGCACATTTTGAAGATACGGGAACACATGCTCTTTGCAAGATAATCTCCAGTTCCTTCCCCATTCCACACAGTCACGCTGCTCAGAGCCAATTTTAATGCACAGCATTGCTGAAAGGTCTGTTATAGAAATCTATATAATCTATATTACGACTTGCCTGAGAAAAAAGGAGGGGGGGGCAGCGTGGGGAATGTTCCTGAGGAAATTAATTGCATTTTCAAGATTTTCAGAGTGTTTAGAGCTAGAAGTAATGAATCCAGAGCAATGTCCTTGGAAATGCTATGCAGCGAATGCAGCGATCAGCAGGGTAGCACTAGATGGCACTACAGTGATTTTCACTCAAGAAGCACAGGCCAAGCCCAGGGAAAGACAGACTCAGGTCCAGCTGTGAATGGGCAGCTCAGATTTACCATCTAAATATTACCTGGGTGGCCTGGGGAGATTCTGAGGAATATAAGAAGTAGCAGTCTTTCCAAGGATTATAATATATAGCCTTGAGTAGGCTGACAAGTGATAAAATATATATGATGAAGAAGAGTGTGGAAAACTACCTGAATGCTTGCATTTCACAAAGTGAGACCACAAGGCACCTGAAAACCTGTTATCTTCTATTGAACACAAGGTAAGGATATCCAGATTCAGTATATCTAAAACCATCTCACTCAAAAGCACATCAAAAATGTTATGTGTCATCTAGGCAACTGGAAAGTTCAATGTCTGCAGATACAAACTGGCTGTTTATAACTACAGTGTTTTGTGCCTAAAAACGAAAATTTGACTTAGCGGGCCAAAATCAGCTAGACTTTGGGAGTAGCCTCATAGCTTGCATTTCCTATCATACAGAGTTAAATGCTGACTATTGACAATTTCTTTTAATGTTTCCCACAGGTGGTAGCTAACATCAAAGCTTGATACATATCTTGTTCCTAATAATATAGCTTGTTCTCTCTAACAGGTACTGCAGTAAGCTGATTTGAGTGCCTTTTTTTAGAACTTTGCAGAAGCGTAGTCTTTTATAGGAACAACTGAGTGATTCTGTAGCTTATACTATCAAATACTTATAGGAGAAAATAGAGCCTGTTGAAAAAATCATGCTCATTCTTGTAAGTTGAACCGATTTAAACTAAATCCAGGCAGTTGTTGCAATTTAAAGGACATGGTCTAGCTCAGATTTGAATTCTAAAACATTGTAGAACCAGATTTATAAATCTTGTAAACCCTTTTAAGGGAAACATCTAAGTGCAGAATATTCACTACAACAGCACTACAAGTTATTTTTATAATATCATAATTTTCTACTATGCATTTCTGTGAATTACATTTTTGCCTTCTGTTATGCTCCAGGTACAAATCCTCAAAGGGTAATTAGTATCTATTTCACTGGACTCAGTGGTAGGTAGTTATTTCAGAGATAGGGAACTCTGACATTTATGTTTTAAGGAGAGATTGGCATGAATGTTGAAGTTTTTTCAAGTAAATCTTATTCTAGTTATATAGCTACATACACTTTAGGGCTATTGCCAGCTAAAAGGGCATCTACTTGTCAGTTACAAATAAAAAAACCTAACAATACATTCCTTTACTACAAGAATGGTCTTTATCAATGGAAATAGCCCAGCTGGAGACAATAGGGTTGCTTAGAAAAATAAGCACTGGAACCAGTAGTATTATTTGGCCATAGGTTGTGCTCCCACCCAGCCAATATGCGCAGGTTAACCCAAATGGGCTTTCATCATAAGAAGGGTGGAGAAGGGGGGTCATCAGAGTCAGAGCATAAAAATCTAGCATTGCACCATTGCTTCAAACTGCCAACATGTAAATAGCATTGTTTAATAAGAAATTAAATGCCCCTTGTGCTGGAATTGGAGTGTTTGTCCATGCAAGGCTAAACCTGTGGTAAAGATGAGAGACATATGATGTCCAAAAACACTTTAAACTGTCTCTTTTAGTCATAAGCCACTGGTCTTTGAAATGATTCCTGTGTGGTTCTGAGCACATCCTGAGAAAATGTTCTAGTTGTCCTACTTCTTCTAATGTGTACTCTAATAAGAGCTCCTTTAATCTGTGCTTTAAATCTCCTTTAATCTGGTCACCATTTTACACTTGAGATCTGCCCCTGAGGCCTCCTCTTGCCTCAGAAGAGGCTTGAAAACAACCATAACTTGCTGCTTGCTTTCTCAGACATGTCTATGTCTACATTCCTGGAGTCAATGTTAGTACTGATAGGTATGTCCTAAGAGCAGACTCCATCCTAGATGCAAAAGTGGTCTGTGTGACTGGCAATGAAGCATGGCACTCATGGAAATACTCGCTGGTGAAGTGAAGGTCTGACGAGACATGCAGTTTGCTGTTCAGCCCATTTTGCAACCTGAGTGACTTAACCAAAGTCAATCCCAACAACCCATTTTGAAGTCCAGAAGAGCAACTGGAAAAGTTTCCTGAACAGTGTGGTATACCCGTGGGAAACAACAACAGTGCCCCAAAGCTCACTGTTTTCAGTGTCACTCCAACAGTACAGGGTGACACAGAAGTGGATGAAGCAGTGCCTAGCCTCACCTTGAGAAAGTACAGCCACGGCGGTCGTATATCACTGCCCAGCTGTTCAGGCTTGGGAAGAGGTATGTGCTCGGTTCGGTGCTAATTACATTGCCAAACCACTGTGTGTATGTGTATGTGTATGTGGGTGTGTGAGGTAGGAGCTCAGGGAGTTGTCTTACCTACCTCTATTACCTGGACACCGGGTATCTTGCCTAAACTAGTCACCTATGCTCCCTTTGTGTCAATGGCAAGAAGGTAGGGTAATACATCCTGTTCTAACCTAGGAGATAAGGCTTAGAATACTAAGTTAGAAAATGTACAGCTACTATTTAGTTAGCTAAACATGTTGTAAAAGTCTCCCCTTATTTAAAAAATAAGTCAAAACTATCACGAAATATTTTCAAAATATAGCATATTTAAGACAATTTAATTCCCTTCTAGGTTTAAAATGCACATCTAAAACTTTCTCAGCTTCTTTAATTTGTCTATTGCAATGAATTTTGACCCTCTCCATTTCCAACCTAGCCTGGTTCACTCCTCCTTAGGCAGCCTGGTGACCCTGAGATCCCTGGAGACCACCATCCTTGGAGATATTCAAAACTCAACTGGACACAGTGCTGGGCAACCTGCACTAGCTGACCGTGCTTGAGCAGGGGTTGAGACATGATGACCTCCAGAGGCCCCTTCCAACCTCAACCATTCTGTGACTTTGTGATTCTGTGAATTTGCTTCAGGAAAGAAAGCTTCAAGTCCTTGTTGAGTTGGTACTATAAGGACAACATCTTTTGATGTCCCATCTGTAGTAAATCCAGACAGCCCTGATACAGAAAATACGCACTAATTTTAACATAAACCTGGTTTACCCTTATGTAAATGACACTGGATTCACATGAATTGCATGTTTATTAGTATTCTATCCCTTTCATTCTCATTTGCCTATAATTTTCATTTGTGCAGCTCTCTTCAATTATGATTTTGGTTGTATTTCCCAGTTTGTATTTTCCCCTCAACAACAACAACAAAAACCAAACCAAGCAAAAATAAACATACTGTGTATTTTCTATGTTTCTTGATGGAGAGTTAAGAAATTTTGAGATGTGTTCTCTCTTTTTTTACTACCTTGCTATTGATTCCTAATCTATATTGATATTTATGCATATACACATGCACATGCTCAGACGCAAGGTCATTTAAGGTAAATCATTCAGGTGTTTTGACATTGTATGGACTCCTTGAACACTTTCTTCCATTCTTGAAGTTTAGCTGTCAGCTTTCAGAAATCACATTAGTAGCCACTAACACTGAACATTACTGATTATAATCATATTTTTATGAGAGTAAGAGATCTAAATCCTCAGTCCTACTTCACTGATCTTCAGTGCTCTGAAAACACAGAGCAAGTTCAAAAAGACTTTGCTGGATGTGTGGAAATCCCCAAGTGGAGTGAAGCCACCAACCAGAATGTCTCCCAAACCACCTCCTGGTAGGCACTGCCACAGAAGAATATAGCCTGCACAGATATTCTTGGGGACTGTTTGGCTGCTTCAATTTATACTCCAATTATGCTGACAGTCAAGTGACCTGGGGAACAAAGAGTTGTTTTAAAGCAACTTTGAAGGTCACTCATACCTATATTCAAAAACCTTAGCCCATGTCTCTTGCACTGATTCCTTACCTGTTTGCACCTGAAATTCGTTCTAAAACTCAGAGAGATGAAATAATGCCACCCTGTTCAGGCACCTGAGTTACACATCATTTTGCTTAGCCTCTTTCTAACTAACTGTGACTTCTGCAGATGAAAAGTGCTGTATCAATGCTGAAAACGGGTCTTCCATGTTGAATTGCGGAAGGCACGGTCTGCCAACCTTGCGGCACAGTGTGCAGTCACAGGGACCGAGCACTGAAAATACAAACCTGGATTGTATTTGGGTGGCATTAACTTGGTTTCAACCCAATCTTTTCCTACTGTTGCTGTAGCCTGGAAAACTATGCAAATGCATTGCTGCTGAAGAAAGGAGGGAAAATGAAACAAGTCCAGACAACAGAACCGCCTGCTCACATTAGTATTCTGCCATGGTGAAATAAACCAGATCATTCAGACAAAATAGGCACAAATGAAGGTCTCATCAGGAATGTAGCTGCTTGAACAGGAATGGCTCTACACTCAGCAGTGCCACAAATCCCCTTTGAGAAAATTAATTTTGGAACACCTTAAATTTTTAACTGTTTTTCAGTTTCCATGGAATAGCACCGTGCCTCAGGCCACTCTAATAACGTTCTTGGCTTGCCCTGCTGTAACAATCTGTAAAAACTCATCCAGTCAGATGATCTGGGTTTTAATATCAAGTTGCTTTGGAGAACATTCATGGTTGGAAGTGCATAATAGTATGTTTTATTATTGCTGTATAAAAAATAAAAAGAAAGGCTAGAGGAGAAGTGGTTTGCCTTTGCCCATTGGGGAGCTCTGGATTGTTATTGCATTCTATGCAATGATAATTAATGACTCCACAACCAGCACTAAAAAACTGTTCCCTGGCTAAAATTTTCAAAAGCCACTAATGATTTGGTGTTTCTTTTCTTTTCTGTGTTCAGTTTGAAATAACTTAAAGAGGGACCTAGTTTTCAAAAAATGCTAAGCACTGACTTTCTGCAAATTGTCTACCTTCCCCTTAAAACCTTCAGACCTTGTCATTTTAAGGTCATGGTAGATACTGTTTACTGGTAACAAAAGAAAAGTATGTCCATTCACAAATTAGTAATAGAGCACCAGAGTAGATCATAAATAAATCCATTTCAAAAGAAAATATTTTAAAATTATGCCTTCCTTGCACCTGCAAGAACAGACTTCTAGACTCTTGGGATGATTGGAAGCTACTTAATGAAGAAGCGTGTAAGCAAAAGAAGGTAGGCTAGGTACCGGTTCTAGCAGTTGTTTTGTATTACTCAGTAAAAGAAAGATCAAGACCACATCCTACAGTCTTGGGTGATGCTTGGACATGTCAGAGTACTTTTGAATGTCACTGTATGCGTTGCATCTGCCTGAAGCTGTCCTGGAGCCTGGCTGTCCTTTGTCTGGCAGGAGGAATCGCTATTAACACCTGTGCAAAGTGAGGAACCTGCAACTGAATCAGAAAGATGGTATTTCAGCCTTGGTGTCAATGCTCATTCAAGGTACGCAACGATGGAGAAGGGAGCATCATAGATGTTCTTTTTTCATCCACCCAAATGACTCAGCTTCAGAAAAATCCAGAAAGGCTTCCAGGTCTTTCCCCCAGCTCAGCTGCACTGGAGCAGGCAGAAGAAAGCAAAGGACTGAAAGAGAAAGCAAGTAACTCCTTCTGAGCTCTTCCTCCGCCACAGTGATTACACCAAGGTATCCTTATTTCACACCCCTCTACTTCTAGTCATGTTCAGTTAGCCCAGATTAAACCCCTGTGGACCTATGTCTCCGCAGCTTGGTTCCAGTCATGTAAGCAGCCTTGCCTTTTCTTTGAAGGGCAGTCCCTGGCCAGGGCAGGTGTGCTGGATGTTCAGGTCAACATTTCAAAAATAAATTTCTCTTCTGATACCCGAGGCTCTCACATTTTTAAGTGCAAATTTGCCTTATATTCATTTGGGCAAGATGCAAGTTTTGGTCTTGTAAAATTAATGGTGAGTATGCTTGCAAACTACCAGCTCGCCGTGCTGTGGCTGATTTTACATGCAAGCAAAACTGTCAGCGGGGTCAGTGGAGGCAAAGCAGGGTAGCACTTGGTAGCTCAAGGTGCCCAGCTGCATGGAGCTGGCTGACTTGCTGATGGGCATTCCTCGGTTCTTAATCCTAAATCTGTCCCATGTTGGGATTATTTTTGTTGGATTAGACACCAGGCAAGGCTCTGCACTTGTGTGAGCTTGCTCTACCTTCACCAGGATTGTCCACTTTTGTTTTGCAGAGGTCCCTGTCACTATTGCAAGTCCCACTTCCCAAATCTTGTGTTTTATGTAGTACATGCTCGTTATCCTTTTGCTTCAAGGTGTCCTCTGCTGACAGGATTTATCCATAGACACCAAGATTTCCTCAACAGGATAATGAAAGTGGTTATTGTTTTACTCAAGCTCTCTTTCCTTGCTATTATCTTAGATTTTCCATCACTAATTCTTCTCTGCCTGGCTGAAGGAGAGAGGAGTGTTCATCTAGTTCCAGTCTGAAGGGAAAAAGCCTGGAAGTAAGGAGGCAGCATCAAATGATCACATTTGTGATGACTGCTCTGACTTTCATGGGCAATCCTCCAGCTGTGTGTCACTACGGCTTAGAAGAAGCATCCTAGCACGGGAAGGTCCTACCACTACAGCTGCACCACAGTTCTCACAGACACACAGACTTCTGGGCACAGAGTAGGGATGCTGGGTCTGCAGAGAAGGCTGCTTGCTACACCAGCGAGAATTGAAAGGGGGCTGTTTTGCTTTGCTGAACTACAATTCGATTTTACAACTCCTGACACACTAACTGGTGTTTGGTGTGTGACTGGTGCTGCTGCTAGGAGTGAGGGGAGAACGTGTGCCTTGACTAACTTCATCAAACTTTATGAAGTTCTGTTTGGAATTAAAAAGTTTTATTTAAGGTCTATGCCTGCATTTGCTTTCTTAGAATTGCTCTAGGCTGCAGAGAGGATAAACCCTGGAGAAGGGAGTGGGACAACGTGCTCGGAGCCAGAGCTGCAGAGCTTGCCAGGGTCAGGCAATTTTTCACGCAGAATCAGGTTCAGTCAGGGACACACTGAGAAGGAACAATCCGACAGAGCTGGGCTAGGGAAACGCAGTTAGTGTGGTAGCTCAGGACTGGTGAAGCAACCATGGTGGCTGATAGCACAGAAAGTGGGCAGTGTCACCCAGGAGTGGCAGGCTGAGGGCACTGTGTGTGGCATGCCCAGCAGTGCTGCGCTGCATTGTTGGCAGCACACACAGGAGCTGGCGGCACGCCCAGGAAATAAACATCAAAAGATGAAAGCAGGCCAGTGCAGAAGGTAGCAGCCTGCTTGGTTTCCAGCCTCTGATCACCTTCTTCTAAGCCCTGTTTCTTCACAGTGTCCCCTTGTCCTCCCACAATGAATGGATCATTGCCCTCTGTCAGGAAAATGAATTAACTTATGAAAAAAGGGATTGCCCAGATGTTTCCCCAGAGAACTGCATTGCATTTCAGGGTGTGTGCACACCTGAGAATTTTCCTGAGAAAGAATGTGATCTGATTTCTTTTAATAGACTCATTGCAGCCTCATAGCCACAATTGCCCATGGCTTTCTCATATCCTTCCGAGTCTTACTGATACAGCTCTTTAAGGTGTCCATACCAACACATTAATACAGAAATACCACAGCAAGTCGCATCATGCTTTGAGGTCTCAGTGTTGGCCCCTTGTACCAATGCTTCCTCACAAAATCTAAGTAGATCCCACAGCTGTGCAGGTCAGGCTGGTGAAACCTGGAGATGATAATCACCAGTCGCACAGTCTCCATCCTGCTGGGCTCTGGCTACAGCGTAACTCTTCTGGTATTAGGAGATTTTCTTCTTGTTTATAGCAAGTAGCAGCCTGATTTCTTTCATTTCCTCCATCCTATCATCAGATCCCCAAAATAAAACATATGATAGTAAGAAAAAAGCAGTTGATTATTTCCCTCTATTCAGTTACCAGTTCTTTGCCAGAGTAGCAGACCAGAAATGTCTTTTCATTAGATGATGAAGACTGTTGCTGAACCTTAATCCTGACGAAAATGGTAACATCAAGAGGATTTGCTCTATGAATAAGAAGAGATATAGCAAATCTGGGGTTTTATGTTACTAAAACTTTATACTTCTGAGAAGTTTGTAAGTATGTAGCATAAAAATATTTACTACACACGAGAAATGAAAATGAATGCTAGTTTGCTACAGAAGTAATTATGAAGGGAAACAGCCTACAAGTTGAAGTTAAAACTGACTTATGGAACTTTTATACAAATGGAGTCAGTACTGGGTAACTACAGAAAAGATTGTTGTGGTTCAACCCCAGCTGGCAACTAAGCCCCACACAGCCGCTCGCTCACTCCCCCCCGATGGGATGGGGGAGAGAATCGGAAAGGTAAAAGTGAGAAAACTTGTGGGTTGAGATAAAGACAGTTTAATAGGTAAAGCAAAAGCCACGTGCACAAGCAAAGCAAAACAAGGAATTCATTCACTCCTTCCCATTGGCAGGCAGGTGTTCAGCCATCCCCAGGACAGCAGGGCTCCATCACGCATAACAGTTACTGGGAAAGACGACCACCATCACTCCAAACATCCCCCTTCTCTTTCTCCTTCTTCCCCCAGCTTTATATGCTGAGCATGACGCCATATGGTATGGAATATCCCTTTGGTCAGTTGGGGTCAGCTGTCCCAGCTGTGCCCCCTCCCAACTTCTTGTGTACCCCCAGCCTACTTGCTGGTGGGGTGAGAAGCAGAAAAGGCCTTGGCTCTGTGTTGCTCAGCAGTAACTAAAACATCCCTGCATTAGCAACACTGTTTTCAGCACAAATCCAAAACACGGTCTCATACCAGCTACTATGAAGAAAATTAATTCCATCCCAGCCAAAACCAGCACAAAGATAAGTGATGCTTTTGAAGCAAAAGCTCTCAGGTGATGTGGCGATATTAAATGTTACAGAGTCACAGAATGGGGGAGGTTGGAAGGGACCTCTGGAGCTCATCTCATCTGACCTCCCCCAGTCATGCAGGATCAGCTGGAGCTGGCTGCCCAGACCATGTCCAGATGGCGTTTGAATATCTCCAAGAATGGAGACTCCACGGTCTCCCTGAGCACCCTGTTCCAGTGCTTGGTCACCCTCACTGTGAAAAAGCGTTTCCTGATGTTTGTGCAGAACATCCTGTGTTTCAGTTTGTGCCCATTGCCTCTGGTTCTGTCACTGCGCACCACTGTAAAGAGCCTGGCTCTGTCCTCTTTACATCCTCCCTTCAGATATTTATATACATTGATGAGATCCCCTGAGCCTTCTCTTCTCCAGGCTAAACAGTCCCAGCTCTTCCAGCCTCTCCTCAAAGGAGAGATGCTCCAGTTCCCTAATCATCTTAGCAGCCCTCTGTTGGACACTCCAGTAGCTCCGTAACTCTCTTGTACTGGGGAGCCCAGAACTGGACACAGTACTCCAGGTGTGGCCTCACCACTGCAGAGTAGGATCACCTCCCTCAACCTGCTGGCAACACTCCTAATGCAGCCCACGATACCGTTAGCCTTCTCTGCAGCAAGGGCACACCGCTGCCTCATGTTCAACTTGGCGTCGCCCAGGACCCTCAGGTCCTCCTCAGCAAAGCTGCTTTCCAGCCAGTCAGCCCCCAGCATGTATGGGCCCCTGGGGCTGTTGCTCCCCAGATGCAGGACTTTACATTTCCCCTTGTTGAACTGTTAAGACTAACTAGATCCTGGCTACGCTGGCTCTATGTTTATTTTGCCTGTTGTTACTACTTGTTAGCTCATTCTTTCTCACAGTATTTATGTAGGACTGCCAAGTGGCAATTTAGCTGCATCCGTGCTGGGTGCACATGAATCCTTCATGAGTGCTACCCTGTTCTAGAAATGTAAATTCACACATTGGCCTCATCAGTATCATTTTGAATGCAACTAACATCAATTATGTATGTTTCATTTTATTTTTCATCCTCTTCCAAAGTACAGAATTGCTTATACAGTGTATTATTTCATCTTTGGGGGTTTTGCTGGTAATATATATGCTGGGCTGTGTTCTGTATGCAGAAGTGTTCTGAAGCTGCCTCTTCTCCAACCTGAATGAGGCCTGTTTCCTCAGCCTCTCCTCACAGGGCAAGTGCTGCAGCTTCCCCTGGACAACTTAGTGGCCTCCACTGAAGTTGTTACAGTTTGTTGAGGTTTTCCTTGCATTGGGGACCCACAACTGAACACACTATTCTACATGTGGCTGAGTAGAAACAGATAATCACTTTCTCTGGCCTACTGGCTATGCTCCTGGCAGTACATCCCAGGATGCTCTTGGCCTCCTTTGCTGCCAGGACACACTGCTGGCTTGTGGCCAACTTGCTGTCCACCAAGACCCTACGTCCTTTCCTGCAAAGGTGCTCCCCAGCCCACCAGTCCCCAGCCTGTATTGTTGCAGAGGGCTCTTCCTTCACAGGTGCTGGACTTGTTGAATTTCCTTGCATTTGTCCTCATTGAATATCATAGACTTCCTGTAAGACCATTCCTTCAACCAGTCTAGATCCCTTTGAATGGCAGTTCTGTCGTCCAGCATGTCCACTGTCCCACTTCAGCATCACCTGCAAACTTGATGAGCATGTACTCCATCACCTCCTCAAAAGTCACTGAGAAAGAATGATGTCAAACAGAACCGGCCCCTGCAGTACTCTGCTTGGTACTGGCTTCTGAGTACAGCCCA
The DNA here is from genome assembly GCF_013368605.1 of Nyctibius grandis. Lineage (NCBI taxonomy): Eukaryota > Metazoa > Chordata > Aves > Nyctibiiformes > Nyctibiidae > Nyctibius > Nyctibius grandis. The sequence continues at coordinate 31,174,354 of NC_090658.1, forward strand.
TTGACCCCTACCCTCTAAGCCTGATGATCTAACCATCTTTTTTCCCATCTAACTGTCCGCCCTTCGTACTGTAGTGTCCCAGATTGTCTGCTAGATGCAGACAGATGAGATGTGCGCTGGTACTTGGAATACTGAGTTGTCTTTTTGTAGTGGTGCAGTGAGTGATTCCTTTGTCCCATGCGATCAGATGTACTTCATCTGGACTTGAGCCAAGCTATGAGTTTACTCCCCATTATACAGAGGAAGGGAAAAGAGAGGAAACTGTTTTGAACGGGGTATTACTCCCTTCCAACAATACCCACATGTCTTCAAGAGTCTCAATGTGTAAGCATTTAGTAGTCCCGTCTGCTTACAAGGAACTGTTTAATGTGAGGGTGGTGAGACACTGGCACAGGTTGCCCAGAGAAGTTGTGGATGCCCCTCCCTGGCAGTGTTCAAGGACAGGTTGGATGAGGCTCTGAGTAACCTGGTCTGGTGGAAGGTGTCCCTGCCCATGGCAGGGGGGTTGGAACTAGATGACCTTTAAGGTCCCTTCCAACCCAAACCATTCTGTGAACCTATGATTCTATGACTTCTCCAAACACAAAGCTCGGGCACCTGGAGGCATTACCGCCATGGGCAGCAGCCACAGCAGGTGTGTCAACCAGGCAGCCCTCTCTGTAAAACAGACAATACGTGCACTCGGACCACGCTGGGGAGCGGCTTCGAACACTTCTTAGAAGCTTGTCAAGGCGAGCGGTCTGGCGGCGGCGAGCAGAGCCGGGGCGCGCCCCGCCGCCGGGCCCGGGCAGCCCCCAGCCCGCTGGCGGGGGCCGGCCGAGCCCCGTCCCGGGCCCGCGCTCGGTGGGATTTCTGAGGCCGGGCGAGGCGCTGCCTCCCTGGGACCGCCCCAGAGGGCCAGGGCCGCCGGCCACCTCTTCACCGGCGCCCGCGGGGCACCCCTCGGCCTCCGCTCGGGGGAGAGGCGGCGGGGCGGCTCCCGCCGGCCTGCCCCTGGCCGCCACCACCGTTCCTACGCTGACACCGAGGGCCGTGGGTGAATTTCGGCCCAGCTAAGGCTTCTGCGTGCAGCAGGCGGCCCACGGCCAGGGCTCAGACCCGGCTGCCGACCCGCGCTCCGACCCAGCCCGGTGGGGCGGGGCTGAGCCGAGCTGAGCCCCCGCCGCTTCCTCCCGTCGGCCCCCACCACGTGACCCAGCCCCTCCCCGCGCCCCTCGCCCGAACCCAAAATGGCCGCCGGCGAGCCCCTTCCCAGTCTGGGCATCGTGCCCGACTCCAAGATGGTCGCCAGTGAGACCAGTTGGAGACAGCCTAGCGGGTCAGTCCGAACGCTGCGGCCCGGTAGGCTGGGCGATGCCCCGCCTCAGCCAGCCTGCCGCTCCCATTGGCTCTACGGAGGGCTAGGCCAGCTCTCATTGGCTAGCGAGGTGTCGCTCCCGCTCTCTCCGCTCCAGGGCCCGGGGAACTATTTTCCATTCGGCGGAGGGGGGACGGGGAGGGGGCTCCGCCGATCGCTCTGTCCGCGCCGAGCGGCAGGCGGCGGGCCCGGGCGCGGCGGCGGAGGATGCTGCGGCCGTTGGGGCCGCCGGGACGGCGCTGAGGCGTCGCTGTCCCCGCCGCGGCGCAGCGGTAGGTGCCTCCCGGTCGCGGCTTGGGCTCGGCGGACGGGACCTGCGCCGCTCGCCCCCCGGCGGCGAGAGGCGGCCGCTCCCCCGGCCCCGCTGCTGCCCGACGAGGCCGCGGCTCCGTGAGGGAGGCGGGGAGCTGCCGCCGTCTCCCGGCCGCGGGCAGCCAGCGCCCGGGGGAGCCGGGGGAAGGGACGGGGCCGGGCGAGCAGGAGCGGGAGGCGGAGGGCTGGGCTGCGGCCGCCGCCGCGGGGCTCGGGCGGGCAGGGGCGCGGCGGGGTGCCCGCGGGGGAGAAGGCCGCCCCGGGGCAGGGGTGGGGGCGGGCAGCTCCGCTCGGTCCTGGCCACCTTTCTGAGAGAGGCGGGGGAAGCCGGGGCTGGCGTTTGCAGGGCAGCCCGGGGGGGCTGGGGTTCCACCCCCCCCAGCCCGGCGCGGGTACCGGCACCCCGAGGCAGTCGGTCGGGGGTGCCCCGTGTCACACGGTCCCCTGGCGGGGCGGCAGCCGCGGGCTGCGGCTCCTCTGGGGCTGCCGGGTGAACTGTGAAGCGGCTGCGGGCGGAGGGGGTTGTTCGGCGGCCTCCGGGAGCCGAGTTCGCAGCGTGTCTGTCCGTATGGAAATCGACCCTGCGAAACTGCTGTTAGAACGTCCTCGGGGCACACAACCTGCCATTAACCCCTTCTGCGGAGGGCAGCGCGTTAAACATCGGGTTGTTTACCTCATGAGCACTCGTAGAAGTTTGGAAGTCGTCTTTAAATGCATCTAACGCAAAGTTATGAATGGTTTCTTGGGATTGTAGAAGCAGTAAGTAGTGTTATTTCTGCTGTTAACTTTGTAATTCAATACTTGCACTGACTCACAATAGCTTAATTCCGTGGAATACACTTCTGTCTCAGGTATGTTTGTTTCATCGGGTTTGTGTACTATCTGAGCATATATTCTTATGAACAATAGTTACACTTCTATTCCCTCTATACTTATAGAGTGCTGCTTTTTTTTTTTTTTTTTTTTTTGTTTCCCCCTGACTCCCCTAAAGCTTATTGAAGTTTTCTGTGATGTTTCTGTGATTGTAAGGTATAAATTTTAGGCTAGTCATCATATGAAGTAACAGTATCCCGTCATGTGGGGTGTGATCCCTGACCATGCCACACAAACCCTATTGTGACAAATACAGTGCTTTTTCACTGAAGCCAATTCCAGTATGGTTTGTGAGTATGGTAAAGGTATGGCTTTTCTCGCATAAACTGCAACAACTTCAGGAGTGCTTTTGTTGGTGCAGTATACTTCTGTAACAAGAAAATATTTTGGGGATAGATGTAGCCCAAGTGAACTATTTGCAGGGAGATGATATGAATGGGAAGTACTACTAAAGCTTGCTTTTATATGTCATTATGTAAAAATACATTCCATAAATTTGCGCAGAAGTTGACTAGATCTCATTTTAAATTGATCTGCCTCCTTCAGAAGACAGGTGAACTAAGTATGTGCATTGGATATCAAGAAGAGAGTGAAAATCTTGGGAGATTTTTTTTCCTGGCTTTAAAACATTGTGCTAAAGACCAAACTGCTTTTTCATGGCTATCTAAATACTTCAAATACATTTGAGTGTTCTGTTTTCTTCAGTTTTTAGTTTGTCTTAACAGCTTTTGTTTAATTATTTTTTAAACTTAAAATTCCCTTAGAGATGAGCAATTGCATTTCAGGCCCCCCTTTCTCTTCCCTTCTGGGTGAATGGCAAAGAAGACCATTCTGTGGTTGCAAGTACCATAGTAAATACTTTACTAGATTTTAAGTGCATTGACATTTAAAATGCAGCTTTAAAGTATTTTCACTTTAATAATTTTGTTAACATCATATGACTTAAGACCCAATACTGGAAGGAAGTTGTTCAGTTGCTGGACCCTTTAGTGTGAACTTCTTTACAGAATCGGTGTCTTAATGTGCCTTTCTAGAAGTGCTTTTATTTTTATTACGGGATTATATGACAAGGGTGTAATTCCTAATTTCCTTTCGTGTAAACCTGGTTAACTTCAGTTTAGGGATGTTACTCCAAGATACAGTACAAAAGAGACTTTTTAGTCCTGTTCCTCCCCACAAAGTGTATTTTTGCAACATTGAAATTGTAATTTATGGGCACCAGAGGTTTTGAGTCCAGCAAGTTATTGAGGATGATGGAATGTCCTTTCGTAAGTCCATTTCAGGAAGGGAAGTTGGGGTTGTGTTACTAGGTAATGACTACGGAGTACATCATAGCCCCAAATGCTGTTTGCCTTACTCGCTTAGATCTCGTAACTTCTGAGTTCAAATCTCTCATGTGCCATCACGCATACGGATGACATTAGAGCAATTTTGTAGTTAAATTGTGTTACATCCATAGAAATCTTTGTGGTTCACACACCTCAAGATCTCGTGTCATGACATTAAAGGCTTCCTGCTGAAGATGTCGTGTAGCCCTCAGCCTGAACATAACCCCTCTTACCTTGAATATCGCCAGCTGATGAGGTGGCTACAGTGAGATATTGGCAAGTTTCCAAGTTAACAACCTCCTCATTCATTGAGTTGTCAATCTGTAAACCAAGATATTCAAGTGGACCTGCTATCAAAGCCTTGGGAATAGGGTCTCTGTCAGAACAGATTTCATTCTGTCTTTTTGTGGTTTTGGTACATTTAATAACTATGGCAGAGTGAATTAGCTATACTTTTAGGGCGCGTGGTTTGTCAGTTCAAAGCAAATTGTAAAAAGGAATACAAAACAATTTTAAGACCTGATGGACTGAGCTGCTGAAATCTGTTCTGGTTTTTCAGGTGGTCTAAATGTCTTGCATCTACTCTGGTTTCAGAATTACATTAGCAATACAACCAGCTAGTGAATTCAGACATCTGGGTAGCATGCAATAACTTGACATGACTTCATATGGATGAGAGATTGGAAGAATGGCTGTGTTAGTCCTTGGAGGAATATCTAGAATTTCTCTTCTATTGCTCTTTTAATGATGGCAGGTACATCTAAGAAAGAGAGAGCAGATGGAAGGGATTAGAAATCAACTGTGTTCTATTAGAATGTTTTTTTTTAATCTTTGAAACATGTGAAACCTGTCACTCTGGGGTAAGGTTCTAGAGATGACAGTTCATCGTATTTGATGTGGCAATTCACATGTTTCTGTGATGGAGTAATAACCCAAGATGGTATAGCATGCATTTTTCTGGTCTCATTTATTATGTTTAAAGTTAAGTAAAAGATGTATTTTAGTCTAATGAAAGGATAGTGATGATTGCTGTTAATAGTTTTAAACCACCTTGTCATATGATAGCCTGTTGCTAAATAGCTCGATTTTTTGGTAGATACTTCATGGGATTCAGATGACTCCATGCAACTTTCATATAGTAGGTTTATTTATTCTTAAGATTTAGTTAAAGTGGTGATGTTTCATTTACTGCTACAAATAGTGAAAACAAACATAAAATCTAAACAGGATACCTTCTTCACTGAAATGTACATTCCTGACTTTATAGAATGAAAGAAAGAACTTTTGATGTAAAGGCTTCACCATAAACTCCTAAAATAGATTGCTATTCTAAAATATTGGAATAGGCTGTCTAGTTAAGTAATGCTTGAGTAGCTGTCTGTTTTGGGCTGATTTCCTTGCCTCTTGTTTCCCCAAGAGCTGTGCTTAGTAGTTTCTTCACCCTTAAGGGGAAATTAGCACGTAGTATTTATGTTGTGGTATTTATGCCTAGAGGCTTCATTAAGGCCAAAAGGCTTGGTTGTGTTGAGCAATAGGCAGTGCCTCCCCTCCAACTGATCATGGCCTGCACTGCACTGAGATGCCTGCTGTCTTCTAAAGATCTCTACCTAGTTTAAAAAAAAATGCGTTTTGATTTATGGGATTTGGGGTCAGAAGGATTATCAGCTTTTCTGATACTGTTAACCTATGCATTGGTTTGAAACAAACATGCAATTGCTCCATTAAATAAGAAGTGCTCTGAAAGGGTATGTATTTGCGTGGTTTGGTTGTTTGACAGCTTATTTTAATCTTTGAGCTATATCTAGTTAAAATATTGTATTTAAAGTTTAGTCAATGTATGCTATACCTTCTGGAGCCCTTATACTTTGTCAGCTCTATAAATTAACTCTGACACACTGAATATTTTTCACCAGCTAACATAGCTGTTAGTTAAGTTAAATAAAGGAGAAAAGCCCACATGCTCTCTCCATGCATACAGCTGGACATCTCTCTTAAATTTTTCAGCAAAAATGAAATTTTGATTGCTTTTTAAAGCTTCATGAATACACTAATTGGTGAATCATCTAATGTGCAGTTTAGTTTCAGGAAATATGAAATGGCTCACTAGCTCTGTGGTTATAAGATTATGCAGACCTTCTGAAAATCTCAGTAAGAAAATGTGTGCAGTGGTGGTGGTTGATATTTTTGGCTGTGAGAGAGGTTGGCTAAAACTCAATGTAGTTATGCATAGTCTGCACTAGTTTATATGGTAGAAACTCCTTTGAAGAATTATCTGGAAGGAAGAAAGAATAATTTTACAGGTTTATCTGCTCTTGGGACATTATCCAGATTTTGTTAAAGAAGTTTGCAGTCAGGAACCTCTTCTGGATCTGTAACTCGTCCTGAATTCCTGGAAAACGTGGTAGTTGCTTTTCACCCTGTGTTTTTACACAGCCATGGTTGTTGAATTCTTCAGCCTTAATGTTGGACAGCTGCAAAACATTTAAAGCCTATCTTTGAAAGATTGGGATAAGAAGGAGGGGGAGATGGAGGCTGCCCAGATAAGTAGTACTTCTTGAGGACTCTGAAGAATTTTCTTTATGTAGCCATATACGGTGTGTTCCTGGCTAGCTGGATATGACTTGATTATGTACTGTGGTATCAGCTGAAGTATTTAAACCAGTAGTCCTTTCTTGTGAAAGTTTGTGTCTCTGCAGTAGTTGAATCAAAGAGGTCAGGAATTTCCTTTTCTTCTTGGTGCAGCAGAATAAGAAAAAAATCAGTGCAGTGCATAAGGTCGCTTTTGAAAACTCAGGGTTTTTATACTAAATATTCTTATCATTGTTAAAGATGCATGAACCATTCTTAGAATATTGTTGTATTGCAGTCCAGAATGTCAATCATGGGATTAAGAATTGTAATTCTGGGATAAAAAGGTCTGGCACTTAGCACCTTTTACGTATTTCCGTTAGTCTAGTAGGGACTCAAGGACTGCAGTTGAATTAATTAGGCTTGATCAAGACTGATAAAACCGACCAAGGTAATCTCGTAGAATATTTGGCCTTTAATAGCGAAAATTTAGGTTGTAGTGATTGCTTATGCCAGTTTCCCTTAATTTTCCTCATGGAACTTGGCTAGCTAAGGATGAACAGGTTTAATAGGGCAAACGTGCAAGTACCCTGGTTCTTGGAAAGGAACACCAGACTTCTATCTCCAAGACGTCTCTAACTTCTGGTACATTGAATTCTGTCTGCTTAGGTACATCTGCTTTTATATCTAGCTATATACCCTGCCTCTGTACCTTAGGTTTTTGGGTTTGCAGTAGGGCCTGTGCAGCAGAGTCTGATTTACTGACTGACTCGCTTATGGAAAAAGTACCCGTTACTAAACTTTGTTTTTGGAGAGCTTTTACAGTTGGCCTCTGTGAAGAAGGAAGTATTTTAATCATTCCACTAGTGCAATAAGAGGTCTCTTATTCTTTTGAAGTAGCGTATGGATAAAGAGAATGAATTTTAGACAGCAAATTATCTTTAATCTTCAGCTGACTGGAATCTTTGTGTGATAGATTTGGTTAAACATTTATGCTGCTTAGTTAATGCTTTCTTTTCTTAGATCTTTAATTCCCCATTTCGGTTGTGGAATGGTGAATTAGATACTTTTTTTTTTTTTAACTTGTTAAACCTCACTTGGATAGAAAGTGGAATTCAATTTAATATACAAATAGCATTTTAAAACTGGTTTGTAGTTTATTACTTCAGATGTGCTGGATGAGTAGTAAAACCAGCAATTTTATCTAAATATATTTTTTATTTAAAATTTGCTCAATAAGTTAAAATTCCTATTCACTTGTGTCTTGCAGTATTTTGGACTTGATAGATCTCGCTTCTCATTCACTGGTCTTACTCGTGGCTTGGAGGAGGAACATAACTATGTATTGTTAAGCTGCCAAACAGTTGTGGTGGTAAAATTATTAATACTTAAGATTGAGAGGTCTGGCTAAAAGCTGCCAAACAGTTGTGGTGGTAAAATTATTAATACTTAAGATTGAGAGGTCTGGCTAAGCGGTTATCTTTACTAAAAGAACATTCCTTTCAACTAAAAGCTAGCAGTCTGTGATTGTTTCCAACTCTCCACTTCTGAGCCTAGGATAATACCGTGTGGGTGTGCCACTCCTTGTAGGCTCCACCGAGAGCCATCGCTCTGTATTGTCACATTATTTACTGCTTGAGTCTTTCTTAGAATTGTGACTGTTAGCAAGGGACTTGAGGAGTCTGTTCCTCCCAGGGATGGGTACCTGGCTTTCTTAACAGTGAAATGATTGTTTTTCCTCACCTTTTTCCTTTTTCTCAAATGGTACATAGGTTGGGTCTCTGTGATGACTTGGCAGAGAACAGGAGAGATGCTATCAGTGTTCAGTCACTGTGATCGTAGTTAATAAAGCTTCTGTCTGACCTGCCCTAAATTGTACCTGTGTTATTATGCACTTGGAGTTCCCAGATTCTCTGACACAGTTTCTCAATTTTTATTCAACCAGTTTGTTTAATCCATGATGTTCTCCTTTCTTTCCTCTTCTGGGTTAGTTGGTGATGGCTTGTTTAGGGAGACCAACTCTGAGTGCTGGTGTTGGCATAAGAGAGTGGTCTGGGGTGTGTGTAGGGGCAAGGGGGTGCAGAGGGGTGATGGTGGTGTGTTCTTTCAGACTGCAGTGACTTGTTCTCTCTTAAGTCTGTCTCATCTAGCCACACCTTCAATGTAAGATAAGTCTCCCGAATCCAGTGAGCAAAGCTTCTGCTGCTAAGATCTCACTGTGTATTTCTGCAAGTTCTCGCCGGTGGCTTAACTCATTTGGACATTTGACATTCTTTAAAACTTTGGCAACAAACATGATCTGCTTTGATTTTGCTTTATTTGTTTATTAATAGTAAGTCAAGGCCTTAATGCAGGTTGTCACAATACTGGGTAGCTTTGGATATAAATTGTAATTTAAAGTTTTGGTATCAGACCAGCTTTATCTTCAAAAATATATGTGGTTTATCTACTGAAGAAGTTCCTCATAATTATTGTCCTTAAGATCTGGATGTGTTATTTATGGAAGTAAGAAATTTGACAACAGGATCTCTGGTTCTTACAGATGTAAGACAAATTATGTCATAATTTAGATTATGAGATCAAAATTTCTGTTAATATGATCTTGGAGAATGCAAAGATACTACCTCTGGGTTTAAGTCTCTGAACTGTAAAGTGCTGACTCTGGGAGAGGATATCAGGGATGTGTTAATAAATATTTTGCCTGTTCTTGTATTCTTTGCTGAGCAGCACATATTTGCCTGATGGGTTTTGTACTAGGTGTGCCCTTTGATGGTCTGTTATATCCCATTACTTGTATTTCAGGAGTGCATCGTCTGCCTGTTAGTATTTGCTGACTTGATTAGCTTACAGCTTGATTTGGCTGTTAACAAAATTCTGTTCCATTTTGGATTATGACATTGTGGTTGTTGGTTTCTTTTGATGACCTAGTTATCTTTAGAAGAAGATGTTTGAGATTGGACTTTGGGAGCAAATCTACATTTATTTTGGAAGCTTAATGTATTGTACACTGGTAAAATTGGTAGAAATACTGAGTTTCTAATTCCTATTCACTTTGAGGATGAAATTTTTTTTGTTCTTTATTACAAAGATAACCTAGCAATTAGTCCCTCGGTATGACAATTCCAAAATAACTTCTCTTACTGTCTTCTATGGTGCTTTCATGTCTCAAAATTTTTGCAAGTTCAGTAAATCTATATGGTGGTAATCTATATTCTAGAGGTATTTTTATTGCCCATTGAATTGTATTGTAGCAAAATTTATTTGAATAAATATAAGGGCTCTTTCAGATTGACCTGCTGATCTGCTGTCTCCCTTTACTGGACCTACAGAGAGAAAATCTGGGAATCTGTCAGAAGTTTTAATTTTTATAATGCTGATACAGTTGTGCTGTAAGAAGTGAGAAAACTGCTTTGCCTTGGGAGTCTGGGCTGACCAGTGTCAGTTCTCATGGGCAGATGATATAGTTTTGTTCTCTCAAATTGCTTGGGGTCTGAAGCATCTGTTAGAGGATTTAGCATTTTTGTTGGTAGAACTGTTAGTCCTTATATACATATGACATGGTTTTGTTCTCTCAAACATTGGCATCATAGATGACAATAGATAAGCTGAAGATTTGCAGTTATACCTATTTTGTAAATGGTTCTTAAGATATAAATGACTCTGGTCTTAGTCCTGTAATTTCTTGCTTACAGGCTGAAAAATTATCATGTTATAAAATCACATTTTGTTTCAGTTATGCAAATAATTCCCTTATTTTGACTGTGTAGCAGTAGAAACAAAGACTGCAAAATACCTACGTAGCCCATGAATTCTATAATATTTTTTTAAACTTTAGTCATATGAGAGATGAATCAATTTTGTACCATGATAAGCCAATCATCTCAATGCTGGTAAAGTTAACATAGCATACTAGTAGTACATCTATGCATAGCTGAGGAATATGTCATCCCTGTACTTGCTTTAAAGCCTGTAATAAGTGATAAGAATCTTGATTTGCCAATTTCATCGACAGAGACGTGTATAATTTCACAGAAGTTTCTTAATAGGGCACCTGCAATGGCATCTTCTGTTTTCCTGACAAATACAGAGGCACTAAGATTTTTTTTTTTTTTCTTTCCTTATAATCCCAGAGAGCAGTGAGTAAAGCAAACCTGAAAATTGTGGAGAAAAGAGAATATTGTTATGTAAGGAGGTAAAATGTTGTACAAGTGTGGTTTACAATTTGTTTATTATTATGAAATTCAATAAAATTATATTCCTCTCTTTTAGTATTAATGCTTTGTTTGACGAAAGTTTGATATCGAAAAGGTGTGCAAAGAAATAGTTTTGCCCTTTTTGTTATGCACTAAAAATCTAGAAAGAGGCTAGCCTTGTTCAGAGTCTGTTCTCAATCTTTTCCTCTAAGCTCACTGCTTGTATCTCATTTTCTGAGTTCTCACAGATGTTGGGCTTGGTTTCTTCTGTTACTCACAGACTTGCTTTTCTTTGTACCATTAAGTTACAGCTCTAATGCCAAAAAATCTACTTTGCAATTTAGTTTTGGTTGACTTGAAGAGGGTCAGTAATTATAGTTACTGTTTCCAACAAGTTGAGTTTTTCCAGCAGTCTTTCTATGCAGAATGTGGCTGTGGATTAATTGAACATAAAAAGGAGTCAAAAACTTCTTTCTGCCAAAGGCAAACATAGGAGTAGGGGCTGGTAAGGTTTTCAAAACTGTTACCTATGTAATTTGTAGATCTACTGTGAGCTGTTGCTCAAGGAAGCATAAAAGTGATTTAATTTAGTGAGGAAGTTATTGGGGTACAGCTTACTTGTAAAATTGATAGCAATTTTGTGGAAGTTTTTTTTATTTTCACTCTTAGAAACAAGTTGATGTTGAAGCATTGTTAAAGCCTACTGCCTCCAGACTTCCTGCCAACATTGAGGTTGTCATCTCTAAAGCATGGTACCCTGTCTTTTTTCAAGTTATTCTGAATCCAGGGAGGACAGTGAGTTAACAGTTGTTGATGTAAGAATATGCTGACATCATGGGTGACTTACCTAGCAGAATTCTATTCTGCCTTGTTAGTTTATGAACATTGCTTTAGTGTCCTGGAGGGGCTGAGGAGGCAATGGTGGTGCTCTGTGGCAGCGGGATAATATACTTTAGTCGCTGAATAGTGTGTCGTAGTATCCAGCTGATGCCTCTCTTCTGAAGGATATTTTAGATCTGCAGTTTCATTAATCACTGTAAGTTTTCCTAATGCTCAGTATGCACTTTTCTTTTATAAAAATACCATAATACTGGTATAAGGAATGATCTAGAGGGAAACATTTTGCAAACATAGCTGAGTTTGTTATTAGCATGGAAAAGTAGTCTTGATCTTAGCTGTCATTACTGTGCTGTCAGAAACCCTCATGGTTTGCAGGAGTTATGGTGGTGTTACAGGTACAGCTATGTTGGCAAAAATTGTAGTCTTTGATTTGGGACAGTGAGGGAAGCCAAATCAGGAAAATAATGTCAATATACAAAGCTACCTCTCTGTTAGAAAATCTTACTAGGTAGGCCTACTGATATGGCACCATTTGCAAATCCCTTAAGCATAGATGAATCCAGTGCTTCTGAGCCTTGTTTCCTACTCATTTAGCCTTGCATGTGTATTTTATAATCTTTTTACTATTTTTGGAGTTGAACCATGTGTTTAGCTCTAATGGGAAGTGATTGTACTTCAACATTCAAGGCAGCATAGGTAGTTAAATGCCTCTATACAGGAGCTAAGCCTAGGGCTCAAATAAATGCATGCAGAAAACTAGTACTCAGAAGGCTTTGCAAGCATACCTATCCGATATGTGCAGGAATTAAGTAGATAGGAGTAAACTATTCAGGTACTTTGGTTGTTGTATGGGAGTGCACAGAAGGAAGATAGACGTGAGCATCCTTGGTGAGGAGCAGCAGCAAGGGAGTGTATCATAAAGTGAGGGAGGAGAAGGAGGTCAGGTCAAGTTCTGTGTGTGTGGAGTCCGCAGAGCTGAAGCTTGCAGTGTGTCAGCAGTAGCATAACCGCTGGCAGCGGCGGTGGTGATACCATACTTGTGTGCGATCCCTGGGCTGTAATGTGGTCTTAACAGGTGATGCTGGTAAAAGAATTATTGCTGCTTTTGCATCTTCCTCCCCTCTTGTCAGGCAGAAAGGACATATGACCATGGAAATCTGTTGGGGGGGAAGGCTGTTGGGGGAACATGTTAAAGTTCTTGAATGCATCCAGAGGAGGGCAAGAAAGCTGGTGAAATGGCTGGAAGAAATGTCCTGTGAGGAGTGGCTGAGGACTTTGGGCTTGTCTAGTTTGGAAAAAAGCAGGCTGAGGAGCAACCTCATTGCTCTCTACAGCTTCCTGAGGAGGGGAAGTGGAGAGGGAGGTGCTGAGCTCTTCTCCCTGGGGTCCAGTGATGGGGCGCATGGGAATGATTCAAAGCTGTGCCAAGGGAGGTTTAGACTGGACATTAGGATGCATTTCTTTACCAAGAGTGTGTTCAAGTACTGGAACAGGCTTCCTAGAGAGGTGGTTGATGCCTCAAGCCTGTCAGTGTTCAAGAGGCATTTGGACAATGCCCTTAACATGCTTTAACTTCTGTTCAGCTCTGAAGTGGTCAGGCAGTTGGACTAGATGACCATTGTAGGTCTGTTCCAACTGAAATAGATTATTTTATTCTACAAAACAAACAAAGAAAAAACTCAACAACAACCAACCAGTATTTAGACAAAGGTATAACTTTGAACCAGGTGTATCTATGTTCAAAGGTATTGCAACGTTAGGCTGGCTGTGTGTAATGCTCTTCTAGTGATACTTCAAATAGCCTTACATTGCTCATAGTGGAAGTTGAGCAATGGTAACTGGATGTGAAGAGTTAGTGGCCATGGCTGTTTCTGATTTTGTTTATATATGATCTGAGGTTAAATAGGATGTCCAGGACTGCTTGGAAGAGTCAGAAGAGTGAAGAAAAAGCTCTCCTAGTCATTGGGTTGGCTTACTGTTGACGTGGGGTTTTTCCTCTCTTCAGACTCTTTGAGGGGTCTTACCTGGTCCTTTGTGGACTTCAGCTCCTGCTTACTATGGGCCTAAAAGTCCTCTATTTTCTGTAATAACTTAAGAGAATATTGTCTTCTGTGTATATCCATGTTCACTTTCTTGTTCACTGCCTCCACTCAGGGCTCTTAGGATGGGGTACACCATTGTACAAGATCAAGGCTGTGAAGTCTTCCAACTGAACGTAATAGCTCTGAGGCTTACAAAGGTCGCTCTGATTTGCATTTCATACAATGTTTTCTGCAGAAAACAAGATGGCATAGAGTGGTAATGTTACCTGATCTCAATGAGTAAACAGTTGTAAACATTAGAGAGGAGGATAGTTTTATGTTTCATTTGTGTTTGCTGGATCATCCTGCTCTGTCACTTAACTGAACCTGACATTGGCCATTACATATTCTGACAGCATCTGCTTATTCACCCATCAGTTTGCAAACTCTTAATGGTCAATTTGAATGGTTGTGATTCTGTATCATTAACAAAGTGTGCTATTTTGTTGCCCAGCTGTAAACTTCTGTAGCGAAGTGCAATGCTGCATAAGTGAGAATGGGAGTTCAGACGATTCCTTGTTCCCACTGGTGTTCTTCCTTCATCTCTTACTTCCATAGATAATAGGAAGCGTTAGAAAATTTTTTAAGAGATGCTGTATTCAGTTGTTTATAACTTTGCTGAACTCTAATCTTTTGGACTGAAATACTTTGTCTTTTCTTTGCCTTGAGTTTAATTTTCTTTAAAGCTTTCAGCCAAAATTCTTCATCTGTTTTCGGAAACAAAACTAGAATAATTCTGTGCCATTTTTGTGTGGCAGTTCTCTTTGAAATATTGTAGTGCGTCTCTGAACTGGAGCATGTACTTGAAATTTGTCAATGAGTGACCTCTGGCTGAGATGCAGTGTTTTAATTTTATATGAAAATCTGCCAAAACTGAGCCAATTCTCTTTTTGAAAATTTGTGATCTGGACATGGCAACATTTCCTTGTGGAATTCCCTGGAGACTGTCTGCACTCTGTGTGCTCAGCAGGATTTATCTTTCAAGTAGATCTCTGGACTGCAGTAAGCTGTGCAGAGGCTGGGAACCAGAATTGGCCGAAGTTAACTGGGGGGTTGAGGGGAGTCTCATGGCACAAAGCCAGGTGGGAAATCTCCATGAGACAGCCCTGGAATGGATCAGCTCCAGAATCATGGACTCATTCCTTCTCCTTTCCTGTCGTGTCAGCTCCCAAATACCTTTGAACTCCAGCCAACACCTGTACTCTTTACAGCGATGGCTCCTCCTGTATGCAAACAGATATTGTTACTTCTGAGCATAACAAGGATGCCACTCTTCATACTGGTGTGGAACTGTGCGTTGTAGGGAGCATACTCAATCACTTTGTACGAGTAACGTGTATGCGTTTGGTCAGTACTGACTGCTGTGACAGTCATCCAAAAAAGCTCAATATGATTCTTTAGAGACCTTAACAGATAAAATCTGGAAAGACTACTGAGACAATGAACATAAAGAGTTTTTTCTTCAGGAGTTCCAAACTGGGCCAAGTTTGGCTGTACTTCTGTAAGGATAGCAGAAGATATTCCACACAAAGTCCACATTTCCTGAATTTATAGGATGAGGAGGTATTGTTGTTTGCTGGGTTTTTTTTTTTAAGACACCCAAAAGGTGACTTTTTTGTGCAATTTTCCTACAACTGCTTCAACACTGAAAAACTATTTTAGGTAGCTACCAGGGCTGTAAATTCAGATCAAATCAGTAAGCTGCAGAAAGCCACTGAACATGTCCTGATAATGGGAAGCATTAGGTGATGGTAATAAACTTAAAAAATACAAATTTTTCTTTTTTCAAAGGCATGTTCCTCTTGTTGGGAAGAAGACTTTAAGCCCACCAAGTAGGCTGAATTTCTCTGCTACTTCTGAGGTGGCTAGTTCAAACTTCAAGAAGAATGGCCTTGCCTGTTGTACTGTACAGCTTAAAGTACACTTTTTAAATGCATTTCCCATGTAGCAAAATCCATGTCAATTATGTAGACCGTTGAAGTTGTGTGAGAGAACCTTCACTGAGTTTTATTGCTGGCCGTCCTCTGAACTAGCGGCAGAGCCCACTGCGGCAGCGTGAACTTCGCAGGAAGTCAGTACCCGATTGAGCAGGAGTTTCTTTTCCATGTTTGTTCAGTTTAGGAGAGAACAGACTGATTTTGCTGAAAGATGTTCCAGTCTGGCTGGTTATCAGAACTCTTATGAAGGTAAATCTTCATTTTTCTTCAAATCGTGACAGATTTTACATTACCTGCTGGTTAGTCCTGTATGCCTATGTGCCACAGATGCCAGTGCTGTCAGAAATTTGCAGTCTCTTGTAGATCTCAAACACTGACAGTGTTCCCTGGTTTTCCTCTCCTTCCCCCCAGCTCCAGTAGACTCCTGCCAAGCTATACCAGAAGAGTTTGAGATCTGTGTGGAGTTGCACAACTGGCTTTAGTTATTCAGAACCTTCAGCTTTATCTAATGGTTTGGGGTGTGCTCAAGCTCTGGCTAATCATGGGTATCCCAAGAAAATTCTTTAGTTTCCATCTGCTAATGAGAATGAGAATTTCGATGTTCTCATTCTTTTGATCACCCTGCATGTTTTCCATCAGGGACTCCTGGCCACAATGTGACAGTAGCTAGGTGTGGAGACTGCCACATCTCTCCTAATGATTAATTGAGGCAACTTGTATTTCTACATCAAGAATTAAATTCTTTTTCATCATGAAGGATACTTAAGGATCATAGCTTCTTGAAATCATTTATTGAACAGGTTATCCCTGTTGTCTTGAAAATGTTTATGTAGATTGTCTGGTATTTTAAGTAACAGTTGAACCATCTTTTTGAAAAAAATGAAGAGGAATAGTTCTTGTATTGTTAATAGTTTTTCCTGTTAACAGTGTTATGGCTTCTGGATCTTCTGACATGTACAGTATTTTTCCAGATGAGTCTTAGTCTCAAGGCTTCATTTTATCTTTTTTGCTGCACAATTATGACTTTCATTTAATATTTCATTTAATGAAACATGTTTCCTGGTATAAGGAGAATCTGGTTTAACATGAAGGAGTGGGGTTTCACAGAAATGGCTAAACCAGTGTTAACAACTCACTGCTGCTGGTAGAGATGGTTCTTCTCTCTTTCAGTCTTGGCATAAAACCCCAGAGCTTTTCCTACCCTTATGCTGTCACTTGTTTCTTCTGGCTTCTTTTTCCTAGCTGGAGTGCTGTTTGTCTGTCTGGTGCTTCCATTAATTAGCTTATAGTGAAAACAGAGGTCAGGTGAATGTTGGAGCTGATGCAAAGGGATGGGAGGGAAGCAGGAATATCCTTTTTCATAGCAGCAGAGTGATGATAGATTAGTTATCCTGGCTATGGCTAAATTCTATTAATGAGAAACAACCTAGAAAGACCTGTGCTCTTCTGTTCCTTTCATGCAGGGGGTGGTAAATGATCGTATCGATCGTATCAAGCTAATATGGTGAAATAGCATCAGTCGCTCACTTTGTCCCCCTTGTGTTTTGGGGTAGGTTTGGTTTTGCGTGTGGTGGGGTTTTTTTTAAATACCTGCTCTCTGACAAGTTCATCATCTAGTAATCACCTGCTTTAGGTTTGCTTAGTTTTATGTGGTGCTGCAAACTTTCTGCATGAAGTGCAGTCTCTTAAACCATTCATACAACTCAATCTCTGCTTTCATAAATCTGATTAAGGGCAAAAGAGGATTATTAGTTTTATTAGTCTCGTGCAGCTGGTAGTGCAGTTGTAAAGATTCATTTTTCTAGTCGGTTCCTTTGCTGCATCTTCTTGAAGCTCCTGTGACCTATAACTTATACTTAGCCGTATTGGACAGGAGCCCATAGATACTTAGCAACTTTCCAATACTGAATGAGCTGTTGTGTGTGTTGGGTATTAGAGTGATATCACAGGTTAGTGAGTTGCCTCTTTCAGATAAGCCATTTTTCTGTTGATTAATAGGAATGCGCATTAACTAATCGGTGGGTTATTGGTCAATGACTAGGGCTTGGTGCAACAATCCTTAGTGAAAACTGGAGGCGGCATTAGGATTGGATAGATGACATCAAAAGACAAAGCATTTATATATTTTCTTTTCAGAATAATTTAGGAGCTAATCAAACACGTACATTTTTCTTAGAAAATTCTTATCCTGTGGGGTCTCCCTTACTTAGCATACAAAGGTGCTGCTTTGCTAGAATAAGCGTTTCATTCAGATAGTTTTGATGTAACTGGTTGCATTATGTAAGCCAAGAACAAAGATGTAGACACATCTTAACAAAAAGCATCACTTTGCATCTCACTGTGCAATAGGATCTGGCTTCCTAAAGATAAGATAGTAACATCATAATCTAGTTAACACCTCAGTTGTAATGGATTGAGGCAATAGATGCTCTTAAGAGGAAAGACAGTCCTGACTTTTTAATCAATGATTGTTCAGTCTCTGATGCTTATCCTGTGCATTTAGTGATAATCTTTGATTTTTGGCAACATGAAGAGTTAGATTTTTTTTTTTTGCTTGCAGCTTTTATGGTACGTCCTGATACTATGTTTTGAATCATGGGCATTCCATTTAAAAACATGGAGGTCTCCTTGCTCATGAGTAGAGATCAAGAGAGCCTCTAAATTTACTCGTTAGTCTTTGTGTAAAGGTGCAGAATACAAAACGAGAGCAGTTTTTGCAAAGAGTTGGCTTCTTTGCTCTGCCATCACTCTGAGAAACTTTTTGTTGTTGTTGCTAGAGCATTAACTCTGAACTTAGTAATTTATAATCTCATTACACTGAGCTTTTTCTGTTTAAAGATTGCTAATGGATCTTTATATTAGTACTGTTTAACATCACTATCAGTTAAAGGAATGGTGCAATTGTTTATATAACGTGTTCAACTGAAAACAGAGCAGCATATGCCATGGCTGTTAGGGCAGGTTTGTTCTAGTGACACCAGTGGTGTGACTATCAAGCAGTTCCATTACAGTCTCTTGATTTCACGAACTCCATAATTCTGCATTAACAGTTATTGACTGAAATGTGTTTCATACAGAGACTATGTACAAGTGCTGACTTTTCCTTTTAACACTTCTAAATCTCCAGTTATTTAAGTTATGGAAATATTTGTGCTACTGGACAGTGTTGGAATTCTTGACTAGCAAGCTAAATGTAGAACACCTAAAATGTGAAACTTGGCAAAGGCATAGATATGGGTCTGTGCTGAGCACTTTAAAGAAATTTAGTTCTGACTTTTCAATATTGATACTTAAACTGTCTTGCACAAAAAAAATAAAAATCTGAAGTATATTGATGTCGTGTATATTTTATATGTATTAATTTTTGTGTATGTATATATATTTAGACACTTGTTGGTTCAATAATATAAAATTCTGGTAAAGCTAGCAAACTGATATATTTTTTCCCCTACTCCTCAGAAAAATCTCCCTATCTCAGGGGCTGAACCTGCAAGGCTAATGCTTTACATTTTTTTTTTTTTTTTTTAACTTGAGTTTTAATATTGAAAAAAAAACAAAGGGCAGAATTTCAGAAAGCTTCAAATTCACTGAAATGATTCCCAGTAGAGGTCCAAATATGTTCTAAGTGTCTTTTCACACTTCTGGATGTCCCACTTGAAGTTCACAGAATCACAGAATCACAGAATGTTAGGGATTGGAAGGGACCTCGAAAGATCATCCAGTCCAATCCCCCTGCCGGGGCAGGATTACCTAGACCATATCACACAGGAATGCGTCCAGGCGGGTTTTGAATGTCTCCAGAGAAGGAGACTCCACAACCTCTCTGGGCAGCCTGTTCCAGTGTTCGGTCACCCTCACCGTAAAGAAGTTTTTCCTCATATTTATGTGGAACCTCCTGTGTTCCAGCTTGCACCCATTGCCCCTTGTCCTGTCAAGGGATGTCACTGAGAAGAGCCTGGCTCCATCCTCTTGACACTTGCCCTTTACATATTTATAAACATTAATGAGGTCACCCCTCAGTCTCCTCTTCTCTAAGCTAAAGAGACCCAGCTCCCTCAGCCTCTCCTCATAAGGGAGATGTTCCACTCCCTTAATCATCTTCGTGGCTCTGCGCTGGACTCTCTCTAGCAGTTCCCTGTCCTTCTTGAACTGAGGGGCCCAGAACTGGACACAATACTCCAGATGCGGCCTCACCAGGGCAGAGTAGAGGGGGAGGAGAACCTCTCTTGACCTGCTGACCACACCCCTTCTAATACACCCCAGGATGCCATTGGCCTTCTTGGCCACAAGGGCACACTGCTGGCTCATGGTCATCCTGTTGTCCACTAGGACCCCCAGGTCCCTTTCCCCTCCGCTGGTCTCCAACAGGTCTGTCCCCAACTTGTACTGGTACATGGGGTTGTTCTTGCCCAGATGCAGGACTCTACACTTGCCCTTGTTATATTTCATTAAATTTCTCCCCGCCCAACTCTCCAGCCTGTCCAGGTCTCTCTGAATGGCTGCGCAGCCTTCCGTTGTGTCAGCCACTCCTCCCAGTTTTGTGTCATCAGCGAACTTGCTGACAGCGCACTCTAATCCCTCATCCAAGTCATTAATGAATATATTGAATAGAACTGGTCCCAGAACCGATCCTTGCGGAACTCCGCTAGACACAGACCTCCAACTGGACTCTGTCCCACTGACCACTACTCTCTGGCTTCTTTCCTTCAGCCAGTTCACAATCCACCTCACTACCCGATCATCCAGACCACACTTCCCCAGTTTAGCTGCGAGGATGCTGTGGGAGACCGTGTCAAACGCTTTACTGAAATCGAGATAGACCACATCCACAGCTTTACCATCATCTATCCACCGGGTAACATCCTCATAAAAGGCTATCAAGTTGGTTGAGCAAGACTTCCCCTTGGTGAAGCCATGCTGAGTGCCCCTAATGATCCCCCTGTCCTTGATGTGCCTAGAGACAGCACCAAGAACAAGTTGCTCCATCACCTTTCCGGGGATGGAGGTGAGGCTGACCGGTCTATAGTTACCCGGGTCCTCCTTCTTGCCCTTTTTGAAGACTGGAGTGACATTCGCTTTCCTCCAGTCCTCAGGCACCTCTCCCGTTGCCCACGACTTAGCAAAGATGATGGAGAGTGGCCTAGCAATGACTTCCGCCAGCTCCCTCAGCACCCACGGGTGCATCCCATCAGGGCCCATGGATTTATGGACGTCCAGATTGCTTAACTGGTCCCTGACCCAGCCCTCATCTACCAAGACAGATTCCTCCTCTATCCTGACTTCTTCTGGGGACGCAGGGGTCCGGGGCTCCTCAGGACAGCCTCCAGCAGTATAGACAGAGGCAAAGAAGGCATTCAGTAACTCCGCCTTCTTTTTATCCTCTGTCTCCAGGACCCCCACCTCATTCATCAGTGGGCCTACATTGCCTCTAGTGTTGGCTTTACCTGCAATGTATTTGAAGAAGCCCTTTCTGTTGTCCTTGACCTCTCTTGCAAGGTTTAATTCCAAGGAGGCCTTAGCTTTCCTAGTTGCCTCCCTACATCCTCTGACAACAGACTTATATTCCTCCCAAGTGGCCAGCCCCTCCTTCCACGATCTGTACACCCTCTTCTTCCACTTGAGTTTGCCCAGCAGTTCCCTGTTCAACCATGCAGGTCTCCTGGTACCCTTCCTTGACTTCCTACCTGTTGGGATGCTCTGATCTTGAGCTCGGAAGAAGCAGTCCTTGAATGCTAACCAACTATCTTGGGCCCCCTTACCTTCTAGTACCCTGTCCCATGGGATTTCCCCTAGCAATTGCTTGAAAAGGCCAAAGTTGGCCCTCCTGAAGTTCAGGGTTGCGATTCTGCTAGCTATTCTGTTCCTGCCACATGAGATCCTGAACTCTACCATCTCATGGTCACTACAACCAAGGCTGCCCTCAACCTTCACCTCTTCAACCAGACCCTCCTTGTTAGTGAGGATAAGATCCAGCAGCGCTCCTCTCCTAGTTGGCTCATCCACCATTTGCATCAGAAAGTTATCATCAATGCACTGGAGGAACCTCCTGGACTGGGGATGGCTGGCTGAGTAGGCCTCCCAGCAAATATCAGGGTAGTTGAAATCCCCCACAACAACCAGGCCCTGTAAGTGCGAGACTGCTCTCAGCTACCTGTAGAAGGCCTCATCACCCTCCTCATCCTGATCCGGTGGCCTGTAATAGACACCCACAACAGTATCACCCCTGCCAGCCTGCCCCTTAATTCGCACCCACAAACTCTCAACTCGCTCCTGATCCGCCCCTGGACAGAACTCAATACGTTCTAGCTGCTCACTCACATAAAGAGCAACTCCACCACCTCTCCTTAGCGGCCTGTCTTTCCTGAACAAGACATAGCCATCCATGACCACATTCCAGTTATGCGAGGCGTCCCACCAAGTCTCTGTGATTGCCGCTAAATCATAGCCCCCCGACCGAACACGGATTTCTAACTCCTCCTGCTTATTCCCCATGCTGCGTGCATTGGTGTACAGGCATTTCAGGGAGCGAGCTGGGCACACCGGTTTCATCCCAGATTCACCCCCTGAATTCACCCCAGGGGGATGGGGGGCCTCCTGGTCTACCTCAACACTAGAGCGTTGCCCCAGTGATGCAAGCCCAGCTACCACCCCATCCCCCTTCGAATCTAGTTTAAAGCTCTCATTAAGTTCCTCATGCAGCTTACTTTTATCTAGTTTCCAGAATGTTGGGCTTTTTTTTTTACGTTTTTTCCTTTAAAGATGCACTGTAATTTGTGATGTATCATAAACTGTCATTGCACTTGCTTTATATGTCCAATATACAGAATATCCAGGACAGTCCTAGTTTTGATTTTCTGGCATATTAGTCTGTAATTTTAGAGTTATAATAACACCTTAAGCTAGTTTTTGGTGGCATTTGAAAACCAAATTTTCAATTCTGCTGCAGTTTAATAATAGTGTTAACGTTGGAGTTGGCTGTGCTGCAGTGTGACCCTGCACAGCAAGGCTCTGTGGGCGCTCAGTGGCAGCGCTTGCAGGTACAGCACCATAAAGCACAGGTTCCTTTCAGCTGGAAAGTTGCAGCAAAATGTTTCTGATGGCTCTAACTGGGTATAGTCTAGGATGAAGTTGCCTGTGGATCAAAGTGAAAACATGAAACAGGCTAGACCTGCTGGCAGCCTTCCAGCTGCTTCTGCTTCTCCTTCTTTGCAGGGCTTGTATCCTTTTACCTACCATGGCCCAGCCTATGGAACCAGGTGCTTGCTGCCAATTAGTCTTGTCAAGACAGCCCAGAGCTTCTCTTGACAAGCCTGACTGCTGACAGCAGCTGTGGGGTAGTCTTAGGCAGGATTTTAACTCCTTGCTTGCCAAATACTTTGCAGGTTAAATCCCCTGGTCTCATTCTGCAGTTGTTCAAATATGCTTCTAGTTTATGAAAACATGTTTTATACAGAAAGTGATCTAAGATTGCCAGTGGTACTATAGTGATAGAGTTTACTTGTCAAACTTCTGGCATGAAAGAATGTAAGTTGGGATTTAAGTCATTATGAAAGTCACTTTATAAATTTGTGGATGCTATCAGAGCTGTCCACCCCAGGCCACCTTCTACTTGATGTAGAGCGTTGCTGTAGTGGATAAGACAGCAGGCTGGTCCAGCAATTTTCTCCCAGTAGCTTGAAGTTTATTCTCTCTTTAGTATTGCAGTGGCACAAGGGAGTTTGATCAATTTACAGGTGATCCATTAGTATAGTTGTACTATAAATTACAATTAAAAGTTTCATATTTTAAAACATTTCAAGTCATTTATGTTGCTGTAAAGAGAAGCTCGTTTTTAGTTGTGGAATTTTCCTGAGTTTTCTTGTCTTTTACATGTGCCTATGACCTTGCTACTATCAAGTGCTTTGCTCCAGTAAAGTTAGCAGTGAACAAAAAAATACAGATGCTATCCATAAAACCTCACTGGGTTTTTTATTTTCATCAGAAATGGCAAATTTATGAACTGAGCAACTCGTAGTGCAAGAGATTTTTTTTTTTTAAGTGTATGTAGCAATATTTAGTCTTCAGGTTAATGCTAACTTCTTTAATTGCAGTTCCTAAGAAATCACAGCTTAGGCTATCAGTCTTCTCAGTTGTGGTTCTAGAAACTTCTGAACTCTTGGGTCAATTTCACTCAAATTTGAAAGAAGGGCAGCTTTTTTTAAATATGTCTTGCAAATTGCATGAATAGCAATACTGCTTTTTCCTGTGTGGTTATCATTGTAGATACATCACTGAAGAAGGACAAGTAGAACTTTGTTTTTATCAATTTTAAGAGGTGGTAGCTAGCTAGTTTGTATTAGAGAATATGATCTTTCTCTTTATGAGAGAAAGGAAACATGGGAAGTAGCTGGGTGCGTGAAAAGAGCTCTGTGTGTGTAGGAGGTGCTTTTAAGCTGGTGGTGGGCAAGGGTAGTATGGTGAGGGAGAGGCCTTGGGCAGGCTGTTGAGGTTTTGAAAAATGTAGAGTTTCAAGTGAGAAGAAATAAGACTGTTAAAACAGTATAAATTGATCCTAGAACAGGAACTAAGTGTTTGCAAAGTATCCAATTTGCAATTTAATTAAATGCTCTGTTTACAAAATATCTTAAATTGGATGTTCCTACTGAGCTAGTCAAGGATGTGGTATGTGATTGACCCATCTTTTCAACTTACTTCCAATTTCCTTTGCTTTTAGTGAGGCATAGCTGTTAAGGTATGCTTTTCCTTAACTCAGGACTCCCAAGAATTACATACAAATTACCATTAGATCACTCTGTATATCAATTTGAGACCTATTAATATTTTAGAACTTGATAGAGAAGGATATGCTTTGTCAGTGTTCTTAAAGGTAGAAACAAATTCTGTCCTGCTAGGGAGAGCTCTGTAACTTTTTCTCAGAGTACTTACGGCTTTTGCAGAGGTCATCAAGAGGGCTGCCGTACTTAACTTGAACACTGCCTGGAACCATTTATTCTGCCCACATGAATTTAAAAAAAGGATATTGGCAGCTTCTGTTTGAGGAGAGTTAAACATAGCAGTACAGAAAACACTATTTCAGCGAGTCACTAGAGTTCTCCATGTAGTGTGTATCTTACTTTGCTAACTTAATGCTCTTTCTTTTTAAAGGATAAGGTGAAGTTATGAGTTGCCTGCTTAGGGTGTATGGAGGTAATTTAAAGGAAACTGCTTCCATTTAATGTTGCTTGTGTGGATTTACATGATATTATGAGTGGCCATCAGGATACTGCCTAAATGATTTGAGGGTGTCTTTACTTGGAATTAATATACATCGTCTTGAATTTGCAGAACTTCTACCATAGATGTCTACCAGTATGTGGAGTTCTCAGCAGATTTGTACAGCATTATTTCTATATTAATATCTGAAACTTATGCTTGCTACGTGTAGTTTCATGATCCTTATAGAATTAGAAATACTAGCTTTGTTCATGATGGTTGTGTTATTATCCACTAGACTTGTGTAAGTACAGGGGAAAGAGTACTTCAGAAACAACTGTCTTTTTATTTTTGCTTCAGTGTTACGTTCTGTTCTTCCATTGATGTTTTTCTGGCTTGTAGGTTTTAGATTTTCTGTAGAGAAAAATGGATGCCAGCTGTACACTATTTTCTAATCTAACATGTGAACACATATAGTCCTGACACTGTCCTTTTTGAGCCCCAGAGCCTAGCAAGGGACTACAAGGATATATTCCACTGTTCAGAATACCTTGAAATGGTATTTTTGAACTGAAGTTAGCAATGTGTAGCTGCTTGGAAAGAAACTGGCAGAACATCAGCTATCCAAGTTAAAACTGCTTTTTGCTCATTGTGAGTCTGCACCAAGGAGGGGGAGGAGATTACTTCTTACTTTCAGGTTGGAACAATGGCAAAATATCATTATTTTTCTTTGACTTGACAGTCTGCCAGCTTAAGTCCTTGAAACTCATAGCTTTCCCTGTGTTTTAGCAGGACGCATCAAGCCAACTCAGCATTTTATTTTTGAAGTGAATGTTTTGGTGCCTGAACTTTCAACATGAATGTTCAAAGCAACAGGTTAAATAGTCCTAATCTCTTCACAGCCAGAGCCCCACAGTTGATTTCTCTTCAAAGTAGCAGTCTAAGGTCTTAATATTGTGAGCAGAACAAACCAGTGCTGCTGGAAGGAAGCAGTCTTGCCCTGGCTGCTGCTTCCCCTCTCCTCATCCGCTCCTCCCTTGTGTTAACATGAATGTTTATACAGAAGTCATAAACCAGATGGAGTAAATGATTGAGATTTTTTCTCAGAATTCATTTTAGTCTGGATCAGTTCCTTGAGCTGGTTCACTGAACAGCCATACAGTGTGCAGACCACCTCCTGCACCAGCGCAGGTGGCCAGGAAGATGCTGATGCCATGTCTTTTGGTTGCAATGCTGACTTGAACCCATTTTGTGTGTTGTTGGAATCACAGCTTGGTATCCTTTACCTCTTCTTGGCAGGTTTGAGTTTTGATTTGGTGGTTCAGGCCTTCAGATTCTTCTCCCTGCGCAACTGCACTTCCAGATTATCAGAGCCTACTAGGAAAAAAAACGGTAGTACTTTGCCCTAATAAGGCTTTCATGAACACTTGAGACACTTGGCCCCTTTACCTTGTCTAGTTAAAAAAATAACAGCCACCTCTTCCTTCCAGCCCTCCAAATCAGTTCTTCAAGCTGTCTGCAGTGAGCATGTTTTTGTGTGTGTGCGTAAAAATGGTGGTTCCACTTAAGCCAACGTATTCCTCGTTTTTTAAGAAACGTTGTCTCTGGTATTACAGTAGTAATTCGTTATTTCTGGAATGTGTATTGGAAGGGAGGAAATTGCTTTGTAATCCTTTGTATTGCCCTTTCTCTCTTCCTCAAGTGGGTTACTTTAAATGGTAGGTGTTTGCCAGCCTTATTCATTTTGACTGAATAAGGTTGAGGAGTGCTTATGTGAGCAGCTTTGTTTGTGCACCCCTAGGAGCAGTAGCCTATAGCAGGCATTTGGCAACTTGCAAATAGGACATTAACCTCTTCAGCAAGCATACCTTAAAGAAAGCAAATGTCTTTAGTAATGGAATCTCTCATCACTGCTAAGTGAATCAGTTTAAAATAAGGAACAATCCAAACAGAAGTGTAGTCTGCCTCCGTTCCTTTTACTGCTGCCTCCATGGTCCAAGGCGATGTGCCCCAGTGTCACTGAATGTGTTAGCCTGCCTGCCTGTGTGGGCTCGTGCTAGCATCGAACACGATGTGTGCAAGGAGCAGAGAGACTGTGACTTCTTTCCATCCTCTCTTTTCCCTCCCCTTTCAGGTTATGGGGTTTTTTGACTTGT
The DNA here is from genome assembly GCF_013368605.1 of Nyctibius grandis. Classification (NCBI taxonomy): domain Eukaryota; kingdom Metazoa; phylum Chordata; class Aves; order Nyctibiiformes; family Nyctibiidae; genus Nyctibius; species Nyctibius grandis. Next base: position 31,201,191 of record NC_090658.1, read on the forward strand.
AAGAATTGTCTGGTTTTGCTTTCATTCAATGTTTTCTCCTTGTTATCGTTCAATGTTTTGAAGCTATCATAATGTGAAAATACCAAAACAAAGGATCTTGTAGATTCTTGTTTTTAAATAAGCATACTATACCTGTTTTGTAAGGTGTCATACGTTATGCAGTGTTTCAGCTTTTGCGAAGGTGGTACATTTTTAGGAGTTAATATTTTGAATGTGATTTACCATATTGACTAATTTTTAAATTAGGTAACACTGTGAGAGTGAAACAAGTGTGTTACCTCTAGGACAGAGCACAACCTTGGCTTTGAATGTTCCTCCTTCCTAGGAAGTCACAGGTGGAAAGCTCTGGCTAGATCTTGGGGCACACTTCTGGACAGAGTGGTCTGAGTTTTCACAGTAACCTGTTAATATGTGGCATTTCAGGATTACACACAGGTGGTAACTGTTGTCTTTATTTCAGTCATATTGCACAAACGGTTTTCCTAGCTCTCTTTGTTGTTTCATCATTTGTACACTCAGAATACTTGAAGACTACACTCATGCAAACTTCATGGCTTTGAATGTCTCTAAATTTGCTGCAAATGGGAATATAGTGTTAAGATACTGATGCTTTTTGCTTCTGTAATCCCTGTAGAATGCTTACTACGTGTTATTTTTTTAAGATAACTTATGCCAGTTTAAAGTAGATAGAAATAATTTTTAGTTGAAAAGAGATTGTTTTAGGAACATGAGTATAGCTTTTCTTTTTCTTAGAAGATCTACAAATTGATGAATTCACTTTGTGGATTTTAGTGGTATTAAATTTATTTTCTGTTTAGGCTGAAATAACCACTGTCAGTGCTCCTTTGTAGAACCAGGATGGCTTAGGGCCAGTTCAGAAGTAATTTGTATTTTGTCAACCTTAGCGCTGCCACAAGAAATCTGTGAAACCAAACATCTGTTGCACATCGATTTAAACTAAAATTACTAGACTGAATATTAAATACTTTACCAGTGACTCAAGTTTAATTGTAACACAAGGTTGAGAGGTTTAACAGAGACAGTCACCCAGATTCAAGAAACTGTTTTCCATTAGTGAAGGATGGTTCCCAAAGCAACCACTCCCTCCTGGAGCCATTAGGCAGCTTGTCCAGCAGGCTGTTCCCTCTGGCTGGCAATGGTGAGGTGATAGGTGGTACGTGGACTGCTCATGTTTCTGAGCAGAGCTGAGAAATAATAGTCGTGTATAAAGTTAAGCACCATTAAGTGTGAAATTTCAAGATAAGCTTGCCTGTCCTTTTTGTATTTTTAATGAGTTAAAATGGTTAGCGTGTAGCCCCTTTGCCACCTGTGCCCAGTAAAACAGCATTACTGGTTTTATTTGGAATGCGGGTATGTCTTCAGAGGCCTGAATGACCTAATATTTTAAGTAAGCCTTTCTTGAAAATTGTATAGCCCTTATTCTATCAGCTTTACCTTTCCTTTACTCTGTTAAGGCCTTGCTCTGAACCAATTATAGTAGGTTTTACTGTCTTGTGTTTTGTAGACTTGCTAGGAACATAATGGGGAACAAAGAAATGGGTGCAAACATTAAAGTTGCAAAAGAAATTTACTTTCGCTTTAATCTTCATTTTGGACTAAGATTTTGTACTTGTAATTCTGTTGCTCTCTGGAAAGGTTACTTTTATGGAATCTCTCAGTAGTAGTAGTATGGCCTAACTTTAAAAGCGTTTCAGCAATTTTAGTGCTTCCAGAGGTGAATGGAAACTAATAATGTTTAGTACTTTTCTGACGTTACTCTGGAGTTTTTGCCTAGGAATATTAACTTTTAATATTCACCTAGTGATTGCTCAGCCCAATAGTTGTTTTTTTTTTTATTCCAGTGAATATGCATCATATTTAAATATTTTTCTTCCTGTTCTGCATGTAAAGCTTTAACATAAGTTCCTAATGTTGTCCGTTAACTCTTACTTCTGTCCTGGGCTTGGTTCTAGTGTGGAGAAGCAAATTATTCTCCTCTGTCCTGTTACTGTTAGATTTCTGACAGTGATGTGAGCATATGAAATCCTTCAACTCCTCTTGGATTTCTGAAACACAATGATGATTATTTTAGGGAAGTGCTGACCTACTCTTTTAATAAAGAACTTGTCTTGTATTCCACTTACTTTCCCATTTTTAGAATCATGGTTCATATTCCTCTTGCGTCGCAATCATATAACATCCTTGTGGCGAGTACAGCAATTGCTTACCTGGAAAAGTAATATTAGAAAAGTGTGTATTTTTAGCTGCCTTTTGATGTGATGTAGCAGCTGGAAACAAGGAGGAGAGGCGGTATGAGGTGATCTGACAGCATAGCCAACCACAGCTTGGGAACCACTGCTTTGGACTAGAGACCAAAATGTGGGGAAACCATTTTTACAGGCCTGAGTATGCCCATTGTGCCTGGCACATCAGTGATCCAGATGCTATGGGTTCGCTCTTGGTTCTCAAAAGCTTCATTTGAGGGTCCTCTCCTGGACTCCATTTGACAAATGTTGTTAATGGATGAAAAAGAAAGTTCTGTGAAGCTTTTTGTTTATGTTAATATGCATTAAAAATACATAATGAGCAGACAGTTTCATGCACACGTTTAAGATATAATTAGTAAAATATTCCTTTGATACCAGTGACTAATTGTAAATATCTAAATTAAAAGATATTCTAACAACTAACAAAAATACTGTTTTTCTCTTTGTAGTAAGCATGTCCACAACTCAGAGAAGGAATCTGGCAAGTTCATGTTGAGGTGTACTCTCAAGACAAGATACAGTGACTGGTATGCTTTTCTGGGTAAGAAGGATATCTATATTCTCTTGAGTATGACAAAAAGTAGTTAACCTTTTAAATTTAACTTTTAAAAAGTACAGTCTGTCAAGCCCGTACAGTGGGGGTTTTGTGGGTGGTGGGTTTTGTTGTTTGTTTTTTCTTTGTTCTTGAGGCTTTCTGGGCAAGTGTAGGGAGCTTTCCACCCATCTAAGAGTCTAAAGACATTCTAAAATAGTGCAAAGGAAGAGCTATCGTGAGCAACTTTAGAATAAAAGACATCACTGAATAGCGTATGGCTGTTTGGGTAGAGAAGCAATTCCAGTTCATTGTCGCAAAGATGTGTAGTGTTGCTAGCCTGGTTTCCCGAGGGAATGGAGGTTGTATACTCTCTCTTCTTTTTCCCTTCCCCAAAATTTTGAACATCTCTGTGACTGGGAAGAGAAAGAAATGTACACTTCAGAGAAAAGTAGATAGAAGTCAACCTTATATATACAGTGTTGATAGGCTGGCAGCCAGCAAATATATGCTGCATCCTGGTCAGTCTGGATATTCTGAGACACTGCAAACAGCTATGATTATTGCAGTGGCATGATACATGGTTGTATGGTTCCTACAAATCTGTCCGTGATCTGACTTCATTAGTTCTGCTGCTCTTATAACTCTCTCAGTCCCCCAACTTGGTCCAGACAACTCCAGAAAAAACAAATTCAGGAATATTTTTTTTAATCAGGAACACATTCCTTGCTTATTTGCGTACACACTTTCTCTTTTATGTATGCACATAACTCTATAGCATCTTCTATGTATAACATTTTCTCCTTAATAACTACTTGGGTGTCGTTCAGATTGTCATTAGCACTGTGTTCTAGGTAACTTCTACCAGTAATCTCCAGAGACTGTTAAGGCCTGATTTCCCCACTTCCCCCGCCCCTCCCCCCCTATCTTGCTGCATCCACACTAAATTCTTAAGGTTTTATTTTATGCAATTGGATGTAGATACTTAGCTTGCTGGGTTTGCTGAAGTATCTGAGGAGGGGGTGGGGAAGAAAGCTTTTGCTCCTTTTGCTTTCTGTTCCTATAACAGTTAGAACAGTTAGGTGTTTCATGTTCGTTATCCTTTTATGTTTCTCATGTAAGCTATACCTCCGACTCTTCCCCAGTCTCAGTGGATTCTGCTAGGAAGTCATGGTCTTACAGCTGCGCTTCTGTCTTAAGGGACTTCTAGACTGATGTTTCCAAAGAACAGAGCAGTTTGCATTAAGAGTTAAATTAGATAAGACCACATGTTTTAGTCCTTCAAGTTTAGCACTTCTCTCAGAATTTAATTAGATCTAATTTAGCTTGGCATTGCCTGACTTTTTTTAGTACAGAATTAGCCTGTTTCTCTCTGTCCTAGGGCAGTTCTCTGTTTTTGGCAGTCTTGTTCCAATTATCAAGCTCTGTTTCTAAAGAAGTAGTTGCAGAACACACACTGCTAATGTTTTTATCTTTTTGCTGTATCTTCATGATTCACTGTCATTGTGTTTCTGCTGTGGAGCTGCTTTCTTTTTAAGTGCTCTTACTAAAGATAGAAAAGCTCCTTGGGCTCTTTCGTTCTTTTATATCTTAAGTAATAAAGCCAGACAGGTTTTTTTTTAGATGTTTCATATGTGTGGCTTTTATTAATATATCAGAGACTTTATAATTCTAAAATTCTGCTGATGCCTTACTGCCTTTCCTTGTCTTTTGGTGATTGCCTCATCTAAGAATGCTGAATGGGTTTTTTCCCCTAAATTTCTATTTTTGTGCTAATTTTTTTAATCTTGTCAGTTATAGCTTGGAATTTATCTGACCTGCAGCCGGAGCTTTTACTTTTTTTACTGGACATTTGCAGTGCACTTGTTAGATTTCACTAACTGCTCTCATAGTTTGGAGTGACTTGAATAGTTCTTTTTCAGGATTTGTTTTACTGCAGCTTATTGGAAGCTTATCAGGAGTCATACCTTATATATGGCTTACAAATTCTTCCTAAAATGAAGACTTTTAGACAGCATATTTCCTGTCCATCAAATACAACTATGCGGACCTACCTACATGCCTACAGAAAAATAGGAAGGCCTGCTTGTAAATAAAGTGTTTGTTATTTTCTGAACATTTTCTTCATGGTGATTTTTCTAAATATCAAAATGATGTGATGCATGTCACTTCTACATAACCACACAAACACTAGGGTACTTTTTCAAATATAGTGTGTTCACTTAACAGTTGTCTTGTCTGTAACTTAATTGATAGCTGAAGATGTATCCTCATTTTTTTAAATTGTATTTTTATTTTAATATTTCTTCTCCTCTTGAATTTAGATAACGTAATCCATGGATAAAGTGGGAAAGATGTGGAACAATTTCAAATACAGGTGCCAGAATCTCTTCAGTCATGAGGGTGGAAGCCAAAATGAAAATGTAGTTGTGAACTCCAATAGTTGCTCATCTGCTAAAGAGAAAGCTATCCAGATAACTGATTTGGCTCAACAACAACCCAGCAGCCCTTTGAGAGAAAATATTGGTTTGCAGTTGGGTTTAAGTCCTTCAAAGAATTCGGCAAGGCGGAACCAAAACTGTGTCACAGAAATTCCTCAGATTGTTGAAATAAGCATTGAGAAAGAGAATGACTCGTGTGTCACCACAGGAGCTAGACTTGCTCGAAGGGACTCTTACTCTCGGCATGCTCCTTGGGGTGGGAAGAAGAAGCATTCCTGCTCTACCAAAACCCAGAGCTCTTTGGATACTGAAAAAAGATTTGGTAGAACGCGAAGTGGCTTGCAGAGGAGGGAGAGAAGGTACGGGGTGAGCTCTGTCCATGATATGGATGCAGTATCGAACAGGACAGTAGGTAGCCGTTCTCTGCGACAGCGTCTACAAGATACTGTTGGGCTGTGTTTTCCCATGAGAACTTACAGCAAACAGTCCAAACCGCTGGTTTCTAACAAAAGAAAGATCCATCTCTCTGAACTAATGCTTGAGAAATGCCCTTTTCCTGCAGGCTCAGATCTGGCTCAGAAATGGCATCTGATTAAACAACACACAGCGCCCGTGAGTCCTCATTCAACTTTTTTTGACACGTTTGATCCTTCCTTGGTTTCCACAGAAGATGAAGAAGACAGGCTCAGAGAGAGACGTAGGCTTAGTATTGAAGAAGGGGTTGATCCCCCTCCCAATGCCCAAATACATACTTTTGAAGCTACAGCACAGGTTAATCCATTGTATAAACTAGGACCAAAGTTAGCCCCCGGTATGACTGAGCTGACCGGGGACAAAAACATAACACCTCCAGGAAACTGTGATTCTGAAGAGGACACAACAACCCTTTGTCTGCAGTCACGCAGGCAGAAGCAGCGTCAGATGTCTGGTGAGAGCCATGGCCATATCAGCAGGCAGGGGGCTTGGAAAGTGCATACTCAAATTGATTACATCCATTGCCTTGTGCCAGACTTACTTCAGATCACAGGTAACCCATGTTACTGGGGTGTGATGGACCGCTATGAAGCAGAAGCACTTCTGGAGGGTAAACCCGAAGGCACTTTTTTGCTCAGGGATTCTGCGCAAGAGGACTACCTCTTCTCTGTGAGCTTCCGTCGTTACAACCGATCGCTACATGCACGCATTGAGCAGTGGAATCACAACTTTAGTTTCGATGCCCACGATCCCTGTGTATTTCACTCCTCCACTGTTACAGGGCTTCTGGAACACTACAAAGACCCTAGCTCTTGCATGTTCTTTGAACCGTTACTTACTGTATCTCTGAACAGGACTTTCCCCTTTAGTCTGCAGTATATCTGCCGGGCAGTGATCTGCAGGTGCACTACGTATGATGGAATCGATGACCTTCCTCTACCCTCAATGTTGCAAGACTTTCTCAAGGAGTATCACTATAAACAAAAAGTCAGGGTGCGATGGCTGGAGCGGGAACCTATGAAAACAAAGTAAATGGAAATCAGAATAAGCTTCTAGAATGTGCTTTTTCTTTGTGTGTTACAGTTTAACTGCAGCGAGCACACCAACAACGTCTAGCTTTTCTGCAATATCCTATTTAAGCTGAGTGTTAGTACCCTGTCAGATGCTGCCTGCTGTTAATCAAACTAGGTTGTGATGCCTCTTGGAAACAATAAGCAGACACAATTCTGCACGTTTTTCATTAAGGCCTAATGAAAATATTTTTGCTAATTTCTAAATATTTTGTTTCCCTTTTATAGCTGTAGTAATTGGATGAAGAAACTATGAGGCATTTTCTGTGGGGCATTCATGTAATGCTAATAAAGAAAGGCTTTATTAGAGGAGCATTTTTGCTAATATTTGAAGTATTTTTTTAAAATTACCTTCTTGAAAACTTTCCACTACTCAAAGTGCTAATTTAGCTCACAAACAAGTTTCCAAATACTAGTGAATAAGAGTATTTTCTTTTAATGAAGAGCAGTTCGTTAGAAGCAGTCCATTAAGAGTTAATGGTATTTTGATGCTAGCAGATGAATCATGCTTTTCTCAGTGTATAAGGTTTCCTAATCATTAAGACTTGAATATGCCTGCTCAGTACTGTAATTCTATTTTAAACACTTGGAGATTTAAGTGGCATTGTTAGCAAAAGTGATACTGTCTTGGACAGTTAAATACCTTCCAGTGTGAATTACTGTTTCAGTGGCAGGACATGGGATTAGATTATTGCTGTGAAACAAAAGTTTGAGGGTTTTTTCTAAAACAGAAAAAATGTTTAGTTATTGAAAGTTATCTGATATTTTTATGGAGAAAATTACAAGTGGTTGCATTATTATAAACAGAATACAAAATCTGACATATCTGAAATAAATGTCAGGTTTCAAAGGTACTGTTACACTTTACTTGTAAATATCTTCCATTTGCGCTTTTAAAAATGTTTTAAAGTAATATGCACTGATTATAGTTTCAACAGATCACTTGGAAACAAGATTCTAAGTTCTGTTTGCTTATTTAATTGGAGATGGAACTTTTGTTCCATCTTAAGACATTTTTGCACTAAAATTTTGTTGGAATGCCCTGACCCCTGTTTAATGTTTTGTACCAATTACGAGTGCTCCCTAGTTTCTTTACCAGCTGCTACAGTATGTTACTACTTACTTCTCTATGGCAGTGACCTGTGCGAGGTAGGGAACATTTTGGCTGCAAGTACAATAAACGTTATTCTTGTATGCTACACTAACCCTTCTATTGACGTATTTTTCTGCTTGCTGTGCCTTGTTCTGGCTTTTTGTGCTAATAAAGTACAGTATGTTCAGTGTTATACTTGTATATCTGCTCTGTTTTTATATATTCGCGTAACTTGTAGCAGTTAGCTGAATTTTTAATAGGCTTTTCTTAGTACTTAGTATAGGTAATGCACAAATACTGTGCAGTTGCATATTGGTTGGTCAGCACACCATATTCCTGGGTTTTGTTACGTGCTTATCAGAAACCTAACAGTGTGCAGCATGGAATAATGTTTCTGGAGTCACTGCAAAGTAATAGACTTGTCTGCAGGCATAGAGCATTTTACAGTTTTTGTAATGTAAAGGATAAGTGTTAAGCAAAAAGTATTCTGAAACCTTATTGACCCCCCGTAACGGTTGCTGAAGATGTTTCAGCTTGTTATATGGCTAACTACTAAACTTAATGTTTTGCTACTCCCCACTGACTGAGGAATGGTTATTCCTGTAAATTGACAGTACAGCAGTGGCATTTGTTCACTTTTAGACTATTTTAATAAATCGATGTACATGTGAACTGGCCAAATGTCCTGTTATTACCAAAGAATACTGTCAATTTATGTTGGGGTATTTTTTTAGTAAAAAACTTAGGAGTGGAGAGGTGCAATTTCTGTTCTATCAAATATTTATCCCAAGCTATGAGAAACCAAAGTATTTGACAACTTCATCTGAACTTAAGTATTATGTATACATTTATGTTGGTAGAGCTTAAAACTTTTACGTCAACGGTGTTGTAATTTTTCTTGAACTCACAATGCACCTGAAGGGGAATGATTTAAATAATTTTGTAATGACTGGAACAGCACTACATAGAAGCTCATACTGCAAGGGGTTAATCTGAAGCACTCAGAAAGCACTTTAAAACATGTGTTTATATGCTTGTGCAAAATTTGTGATCCTGTTATGCATTCTTTGGAGTACCTTATCTTCTTTCATGTGTTAAAAGACTTCAGCTGTTAAAATAGAACTTTGTTTGGAATATGTAAATATTAAGTTTATGTAAGTATGTGTACAAATGTGCTAATGGTCACTTAAGTTTTGAATCGTGTGTGTGTCATTGGATATGCAACTCCTGGTTTAAAATCTGCTCTGAGCATAAAAAGAGGAAAAAAAAGTCACCAGCATGAAATTGCACCCAAGTGTACCTTCACTGTGTCATTCTCACTGTTCCCTCAGCTGGATCTGAATTCCAGATGAGTTTACTTTAAATCTTACTTTCAATATTGGTATCATACAGTCAACCTGCAACCAAGCTTTGTCCCAATGTAGGGACCTTTTTTTGTTATGTTTATGACACCCATTGCAGTTGCTTGTCATAAACTAGCTGATGAGATTCTAGCTGTGACATTATCAGTGTGGTCCGGAATACACATTCATTTAACTTTTTATCATGTGGTGGAATCTTTGGAGAAAAAAAATAAAACCCCCAAACCCTTGTCTCAGAAAGTTTGCTCTTGCATTTGTGTAAATACTCTTTATGGAGAGGATTTGTTGCTCCCTTAAAACATACAAAAAAAGGAAGGATCTATTTCTCTACAAATTTTTTAAAGCTTTGCTTCACTGAAATATACAGAATAACTTGCTAGTGTGGTTATGCTAAAAATAATCACTTTTTAAATTGTAGTAGACTTGAGCGTTGACTACTCAAGTTGGATTTCTTAACACATTTTCAGTTCTAAAGGCACTAAAACGTTAGTATGTTGAGAATGCAATTGATTCCTCCTATCTGTTTGAGGAGTATGGTTTAACGTTAACCTGATTTTCTTTAGAAAATTTTATATATTTCTTCAAAAGATGTGCACAAACCACTGGGTTGTTTTTTGGGGTTTTTTTTAACAATAGGATTCAATGTAATAAGGTATGCTAGCCTGATTCCATCTAATTTGGTTACATGACAGAGAACTATTTGAGCTTCAGTCTTGTGTTCTTTCGAGGTGATTCTCATTTCTGCAGAAAGGGCTATAGAAAGGGCTTACTTGGTAGGATTATGTTGCAAAAAAATCCTGCAAAGATCTTTGACCATATTTGAAAAAAAACGGGGTGGTGGTGCTATGTGGGAATTAAGATCTTTGGATACTTAGCACAATTTGGTGGTTTTGTTGTGTATAAATACACACATCGTCATATTTTAGACAGTCAGCAACAGCTCCAGTTTACCAAGATATGGAAATTATTTTAATTTTCATATAACATGTTATCTAACATTGAAAAATTACTGTGTAAATAAAACAACGTCATTAATGCATTGACATATAGTGCATGGAGGTTTTGTACTCTAACTGGGTTATTGTTTGTAGAGCAGAATTACAATTTAAAAAATGAGGGCATTAAATCCAAATCTTTTTAGAAATCTATCTTTATGTCCCTGTGGAATTGAAGAAAAGTGACTATACTATATTTTGACTATGTATTATGAGGGTCTACAGATTGGGGGTTTTTTATCAGTTTTAAAGGTGTAACTCTTCTGAAAATACTCTTAAGAACATGTAGACACTCGTCCAGATAATTTACTTGTCCGAATGAAACTTCTATCAAGAAAATTAGTTACAAAGCCATGTTTTGCATTTATGTACTGCACATTTTGTGTGTATTTGAAGACTTCTTGCTTTCAAAATTATAGTCTTTTAAATCAGAAGCATACAGTCCTTGAAAGACCTGTCTGTATATCCGTGGTGTTTCATAAGATGAATTCAAGCCTTTGCTAGACATCATACTGACTGTCACTCACATCCTTAAGTCCATATTTAACTTTAAGGTTCTGTGCTACTTTAGAAACAATCAAAAATTCTGGATTTCTATGATGCAACACCGGTTTGCATTAGTCTCCATTGCAAGCCAAAATATTTGCAGAATGCTTAAAGCTTATCTCTTCTGCAAAGTTGTGTGTGAGACTGAAGCTGTCAAGTCAGAAGTTGCTGAGTACCAGAGAGATGAATCTGCAGGGAGAATGGTTCTTTTTTGAAATACAGTATTTAATGGAAAGCTATGAACTGAATCTTCCATGTTTCTTTCTGACATAACAATATTTCTCTTTTTAAAATCATTCACATTTAAAATAATGAAAACACTTTTTGAGTCTTATTTTCCTGAAGTGTTGTGAAATTATCATGTATGTGCCAAACCTTAGTCTGCAAGAATCTACATAGCCCGTATATATATGTTAATGAGATGCCTCCAAGCATGTGTGCATTCATGATCTTTTTTTGAAGATACCTGAAGTGCACCAATATGGTGAGCGTTAATATATTGGAATTCTAAAAATTCTCTCTCTAACTTTGTCTGTGCATGGCGTGCATTGCAAATAAAAGGACTATTTTATTTGTATCTTTAGCTGTATTTATGTATTTTAACCAGTTGATTGGTGTGTGTTTTCCTGCTGTTGCTGCACTTGCCTAAACAGTTGTTTCCTGACTGTGACCAAAGGAGATTTTTTCTTTGTTCATAATTGCTTTTTAAAAAAATCTTAAAATAGAAATCAAATCAGTTGGCTTTTAAAGTGTTAACTCTTACAAAGTGTGGTATAACACTGCTAATTGCTCTCCCTTTTTGCAGTACTGAGCTACAAAGAATCATTTAGCTTAACCATGGGTTGCGTCTACCAAATGCAGTTGACTTAAAATGTCTGAATTTTAAGCTTTTTAAAAAATTTTTTAATTAAAAATGCTACTGATGAGGGCTTTGAAAAGGAAAAGGCTTGATGTTTTCACAGCAAGATACATAAAGTAAATGTTTTGCAATGAGGTAAGGATCTCTTAAAGATGCTTTTTAAGAAGATTTCCCCCTTTCACTATCTCTTAAATCAAGACTCTTTAAAAAGAAAAAAAAAAAACCACCTCTTGATGACTTTGACTTTAACCTTAGTCATTCAAAGACTGAAAATAAATCTGGCGCTTTTACTTACTTTGCTTGCATGTTGCCAGACTGATTTACTAGTAGTTGTTTCAAGAAGCAAATTTTAAATCTGTTATTTCAATGAAGCATTGCCATTTCTTATTTTTATAAAATATTCCGTTTACAAAAATCGTGTATCAATAGGATGTTAACCTGATACCATCTTTAAATCTATTGTTATCAAGGTAACTATGGTGTATGTGCTTTTCAAGCTGAATAAATGTTCACTTTGTAAAGTTGCATTAAAGCTACAGCTGTTATCAAGATAGGTTTCTTAGGGCCTACACAATGTATTTATGAGCTGAAGCTCCTGGTGCTTGACCCTTTTTTTTGTCTTCAGTAGGAAAAAAAAAAAAATACATAATTGTGTACATGTGGTGTAGCTCATGTTGCAGATTTTCTTGTTAAGCACACAGCTACACTGACAAGCAGAAACATATCTGAACTTGCTTGTCTGGAGTAAAGCAACCTCTCTGATCTCTCAGCAGGAGTTGTAACTTGGTGGCACGTTGGCAAAGAGGAAGCGGGATTCGGTTTTGTTGGTCTCTGAGCAGCTGTTAAATTGAACACGGTGTGCGCTTCCTGTTCGATAAGGTGTATTAACTGTTTAGAGCCCTGAGAATTTTAGTAGCTTTTGGAAGATACAAAACTACTTGGCTGCTTTGTCACTTCTTGCTTTCATACTTGTAGTTTTGCAAAAGCATGAAGAGAGATATTTATTAAAACTGAATCTATGTAGTCGCTGACTGTATGAGCACTACTTCTTAATACCTTTACAGAGATAGCAGATTCCTACACGATTATGTTTAAACTGTTTTGAGAGAATGAATAATGACACTGTGGGCACAAATCAATTCAGATTGCACTATCAACTTTCTTACCAGAAGCCTTCATTCTTAACAAAAAACTGCGATCCCTGCACAGAAAAACTAGCTTTGTTGATGCACTCTTTTGTAGGTGTCCAAAAAAGTGTCACCCAGATGGTCCCTGGACCTTTTCCCAACATTCCAGTTGAAGGGGCCCTGGCAGGCCCGCCGGGCACTCGAGGAGTTGGCTGGCAAGCGTGCCGTGCCGTGCCATTCCGAGCGTCGCCTGACACCAGCACCTTGTGTAACTGCGCTGGTTTAGGTCTGCCTAGCTTAGATGGTTTTTAACCCGCTGCAGCTTCAATGTTTCTCCACCCTGCCTGATTTGTCTTTGTTATCTGGTTGCCAGACTGTCTTGCATCTTAATCTAGTAAGAAAATAATGTGATTTATGGCTACCCAACCGGTGTATTAAGTAATAGATGACGCTGTCTTAATAAATGGGGTATAAACTACCACATTGTTTTCTTTTATATTTGTTTGGGAGCAAAAAGTTGTGGGTTTAGTGAGTTTATTTTAAGTCTGTACTGTAAATACATATTTTTACAAATATTTAGTTGTCATGTGTGTCAAAGGGATAAGTAGCTAGATCAAAATAATCAGTAACTCATGTTTTATTCCAGTCCATTTCTGTTGCATCTAAAATACTTGAGTGAAGAGATCAAGACTGATAATTATCATCTTTAGAAGTTTTATCACACTCTGAAATTCCAGCAAGCTCTTAATTTAGCGAGTTTTCACTTAAATCTCAAGGTTTTTTTTTTCTCCCCAGTTGTGGGCTGGGTGCATGTTTTTGTGACATAAACCTCTATTCTGGAGCACAGCCCCATGAGAATGAACTAAGGAACAGGTGTAGCTGTTGTCCTGTAAACCAAGAGACTTTTTCTTTGTGCCTGATGGGAGCTACTCCTAAAGCAAAGTAGTTCAAACTCTGTAGATTGTGAAAACTGGGCAAAATGCTGCTGATGAGCAGTTATAGCTGAGCACGACAACAGCCATGTAACAAGCTGAAAAAGCACTGTGGGCTGCTCTGTGGAACTATTTCAGGCTTTGTTAATTATATGTTTTTCTAGAGCATTGCTCCTAAAAATACATTTAGTCTAGGCTCCTTTGGAGTCTTTGTCTTTCATCACTAGTGAATTAATGGAAAAGCAAAACCCTGAAACAAAACTGTGGTTTTTTGGCTGTTTTATTCAGAGATTGCCTTTGTAGTTTTAGCTTCATTGAAACACGCAGAAGGTTAATTTTCTTAAACTTGGCTAAAATAAATCCATAGTTGATCAATAAATGAAAGTTATGGGAATTAACTTACCTATTACAGTGGTGTGTTTAAAATATGAAACACTAATTCTGTTGAACTTATGGCAGAGATCATAATTCATAGTATTATTAAGTATTTTGAGTGTTTAGGTAAGGAAGATGCAGGCACAATAATATTTCAAAAGGATTTCAAAACACCAGGTGATCTGAAGGCAAGATTTCTAGAGTCAGTCTCTTCTGTGTCACTTTCCCTGGAGGAGGAAATTTTAGGAGTCTGTCTCAGCTGTTTGTGTTGTGACTTTGCAGGATGTCAAAAGTACATCAGTATCTAGAATAGGATGTATAGGTATATCAAATAAATATAGGAGAGGCCCTAGAATGAACATGGCTGGCTACACTAGTGCAAGTTGTGCAGAAGAGAATATGTAGCTGTAGTGGTGTTTCTTGGGCTTCTAATTGTCCACATAGGCATTTATTTGGTCATCCAGATCAAATGCTGAGAAGCAACGCAAGAAGTTTCTGCACGGTAGAGATTCCTGAAGTAACGTTACTGCCGCCGAACCCAGAGGACCCGGACAAATGAATGCGTTAAGAAGTGTTTGTGGTGTCACTTCGCCTCTGAAGCAGCTGGTGGTGTGAGGGGCATTAGTATGGTTCCACATCCGAGCTTCCCAACAGTCAATGGGACAGCTCAGGTGTGGGTGAAACAGCGCTGGCACGACCTGCTTGCGAAACTGTTCTCACTTTGCTCTCCCATCAGGTGTCCTGTGTCATCTGGGAAGTCAAGGTTGTAAACCTTCAGTAGGACTTGCGTAGTGTCTTCTTAAAAATTAACAAAATGAATAAAAAATGCTATTTATAGGGTTATGTTATGTTAGGAGGAATATGTAAATTCATCTCAGTTTTAAGAGTGGGACACAGTCTTTGTAAGAGGGTCACAAAGAGCTGCTTGGAATTGGGCTTGCTAGATGTGGGGTAAGTTGGACGTGTTGCTGCTCGCTAGCTCGGGTTTCCCTTTAGTGAAAGAAGAATGATGATACTTGATCCGTTTGTGAAATACTTTGCGCTCTAGTGATGAGCAGCATAATAGAAGAATGAGCTTGTGTTAGTTATTTGGGAATGTCTGACACCCTTCCTTCACCGAGCAGTAGACCTGAGGTAGGTCTTTCAGTATTTGCAATTCAGTGTTTTTGCTCAAGTGATAACTGACGGCTGTGGACGCGATATATACAATACACGAGTATGTAGGGTACTGAGTGCCATACACCCTTAATTTCCTAACCCAGCCCTTTGTCAAGCCATAGTTCGGATTTTCCCCACTTAGAGCGTTGTTTTCTCCTTAAAGCTTTGTTGTGGAGACACTGCTTTTGCCTCCTCACTTCTGTCATTTTATTTTTTGTGTCCAATCTGATAAGGCCAATAACCTGCAAGCAGTGTGTGAGGAGAATTTCCTGGCACGAGCAGATGAATTGCTGAGATTGTTATCATTCTGTACTATAGAAGCACCCCGTTTTATTTATACACCATTTGTCTTCAGTTTCATTATGTGCCAAGAAGAAAAAAGCCAGACTTTTCCTTCGAGCAATTGCTTGTATAACCATTCATACTGTGGGCGCTCGGATGCCTGATACTTAAGCCAAATCCTTTTCTGCCCTAGTAATGTTTGTAAGGGTACTTTCCTTCCCTTCTCCCCAGTCTGGCACACGTGTTAATGTACTCTTGGTTGGAGGACGCTTTCACCTTTGTTCTAACTGTCCAGTTGAGGCGGAGCTGTCAAACTTTTCTTTTTAACTGAAAATTTGTTTTCTTGGCTTTGTGGGCATGGCTTTGCGTAAGGCTGTGGCTTTAAGCTGTTCCAGATGTGTCGGAGCCACTGCTGACCATCAGAGATGAGTACTGCCAGTGTTTATGCTGTTCAGGAAAAAGCCGGTGGGAAGCATTCTGTGAGCAGGGGTTTTAAGCGAAGAGTTTGCAAGAAGCATCTACTGCTTCAGCTATTTTTTCTGGAAGATTTTAGCTTCATCTTGATTCCATACTTCAAGGAGTCTTAATCCTTATGCTGGGTCACCTCAACTAGAATTTTTTACATTGGAGGGGAAAGGAAAAGAAGGGAAAATCTAAATAATTCCAGCACAAACTTCAAAAGAACTATTTCCAAGACTGGTATCTGTATTGCTTTAAGACCTCCTGAATTTCTCAGTTGTCTGGTATCTCTTACAGGAATTTAAGACTGGCACCAGCTCCAGAGATACAGTTGCCCAGAAAAGTTGAGTAGTGCCCTGAAACGCTCCTTGGCTGCAGCTCTTGGTAAATGCCTTGGAAGTCACTTTCCAGCAGGTCATCGCTTACTGCACTACGTTGGTGCCCTCCAGAGCTTGCCCTAGGTCCTGGTTTCTGGCAGTTTAGATGTTTTGACAAAGGTCCCATTTCTAATCCTTGCACTCCTCTCAGGACCAATGCCACCTAAGGAAACAGCCTAAGATGGTCTGAGGCTCTGAATGCGGCTCAACTTTCCTTTGCTTCTTGGGGAGACATATTGTAGGTGGAAAGAGAGGGCCAGGCACAAGAGTTGATCCCAGTCTTAGACCAGGCAGAGAATGAATCTAGTTGCCCACCCTGCTTTCCATCTCCTGTAGTTAGAGAGATTTTACTGTCCTCCTGTAGCCAGAAGCCTCAGGTTCACAGGAGAAAAATCTGGCTTGGCTTCTGCCTGAGTGAGCCTGTGGACCAAATCCCTCTGTCCTAACGGGGCCAGTTCTGGCATCCCCCTTGTCATGTGCCCGGTAAGAGATTCTGCCCCACTGCCTTGGTTAAAAGTAACAGAACAGGGCTTTCTTCAGGCTGCCTTTCCTGGAATATAGAGATAAAGCCTCTGCACCCATATCATGAGCAATTTGCGGTCTGAGCGGTGAGCTGCCTTCAGTTTTGCATAAGGAGAATTTCTGCAGGATTATTATCCCTGTCAGGTCATTTCAAAGGGCTTCTCTTGGTTTTCTCAAGACAACGTCTAGTCTCATCATGTCCATTGTAACTTGAGTCAGTAATAGCTTATAATTGCTTTGTTTTGCTACCGAAAATTTTGTCAAAAATAACTAAGCAATTTACTGATGGGTAAATCAAGTAGGCACTGATCAACATTATGTTTCAGACCTGCTCACAGATTTTTAAATCACCATCTTCACTCAAAGCTCCATTCATTGCCCTCAGTCCGTGAATCATAGGTCCTCAGTGTTAAATCATGGCTTTGCTTTTCTGTTGGGAGATACCCTAATTAACAGTAGAATGAATGCCAAAGACAAGTAATTAGATTCTCTGCTTGAAGTTTAGTTATCTCTTTCCCCAGGGACGTGTTCCTCCCCTTTCGTTCTGGCACACAGTTTGGTGTCTGAGCTTCTTAGTTAAAAGTTTGTCTACAGCCATCTTTGCTGCTCCAACATTGTTTTTCTCCTTCATCATGCAATGATGAGAAACCTTAAGCATTTAGAAACACTTCCTTCCATTCTCTTTTAATTTTCCTCTCACTATGTTATTTTAAAATCTCTTTCCTTAGGGGATATTTAAACTGGTTTAGACATCTGTGAAGGTGAGATCACTGAGCCCATGGCAACCATTCTGATGGCTGTCAAATCGATGAAAAGGGTGAGCAACACATGCCGTTACAGCTGGCACTCCCTGTACTGTCTGTCTTGACAAAATTACCTTTTGGACTTGCTTTTCTTTTCTATCTGAGGTGAGTTTTGTTTGTGCTGATTACACTGTTTTTTCCAAAACTGCAGATGTTCATATCTGAATCGTCCCATTTTATCTTTGATATTGAGGAACCTTTTGTTTTTCTGTTTGAACACCATGAAACTGGCTGGGTGGACCTTCCACAACTGAAGTCCAGGGCTCAGCTATTTTATCTAAAGCTTTATGGTACTAGAGAGCTGTCTGTGACACCACCTGTAACAAAAGTGAGAGGATGGAAATATTAAATGTCGTTAAAATACCACCCACCGAAGTTTGGACAACTTGGATGGACTGGGTGAGGCAAGCAGCTACCTGGAACAGTGGTTGCATCTTTACTGAGGAGCTTGCTGCTGTGAGGGATTGCAGGTATGGTGTGGTTTCAGCAGAACAGCACCCTGCTCACTGCTCTCCTAAGGACTGTGAAATACTTCATCGCATCGTTTGCTCAGGTTCAGGGGGTAGCAGGGTTGTCTATCAAGTGAACAGTCTGTGGAAATGGATGTTGCTCCTAGAAAAATCACATTTCTGTGACCTGTTCTGACAATACATTTAATCAGAGTGACTTTAATGAGGATGGGAATATATACACTACATCTGCTCCAGACACAAGGTAAGCAAAGTGTATGCCACTGGGAGTTGTGTAAATGGTCACAGTACTCCTCCAATACATTTCAACTGAGATGTAGCAAATCTGTTCCTTAACAGATAGATTTCCACTTTTTAAAATTAATTTCCTGAAAAATTTCAAGCTTACTGAAGTCATACTTGTGGTTTCTGTGCCAAACCAATCTCTTTGCAAGGATGAGGAAAAGGCTGTAAAACTTCAAGCAAATGCCTTCACTTAAAGCTTTTGAACTAATTAGTAAATATGCAAAAGGAGTTTAAAACTTTGTTACAACATTTTGATGTACAGAATGACCTTCCAAAGCTGCATCTTCATTCTACAGCTTACTTAATCTAATGTACTTGTGCAGATATGTATCGCCAGCTTCCCCCCTTCCACAACTTACTGTGCAGTTGTTGCTGGTCAGCATGCACATTAGGTGAAAGTCAGACACTGTGCTCGGCACGTGCGTGATGGGTCAACAGGTATTGGAACCTGGGGGGAAAAATGACAGGACTGGCATTCCTTCTGAGTTGTATGAGATCCTGGAAGTGCCAACCAGACCTGGATCGGCACCTTGCCTGCAATTTTCTGTAGGGTAGGTTTTTAGATTGAGAAATATGGAATTTGAAGCTGCAGGTTTTAATTATTTATGTGTATTGTCTTGATTTAATTGGTTTATTCTGCAGTGGTTAAATGCTGTTGTTTGAGATGAGAAATTACTATGAGTTTACAATGGGGACTTTAAGGGAAAGCTTTGAGGGGGTGTGTGGATTTATTTTGGGAACTTGAGTAACTAGACTTGGAAGCAGTGGACTGGGTTATGCAGCACTGCATGTCTGTCTGGGGCTGTGGGGTGTTCATGGGTTACCTTCTGGGGTGCACCCCGCAGCCCTAGCTCCCCAGCCAGCCAGCCTGTCAAATTACTGCAGCTTTTGAGCTGCGTGTTTGTATGTTGTTGGCACGGAAGCTGTGATGTGGGGAAGGTGCACGCTCACCTCTTTCCTCAAAATGTCTCTCAGCATGGACGTGCTGCCCCAGACCCTCTCTATGAGGCCACAGTCCTTCAGGAACACAGTTGTGCTTTGTTCCCTGTCAGTATTAGGTCACTCGTCCAAATAAGAGATTTCTTGTTGTGCGTTAGCTGGAGGAAAGCCTGGGCCTCCATTATTCCTTGCTTACCACATCTGGCTTGGGACCCAGTGCTATTTGGTGGCCTGTTACACTGCCCGTGTACTCATCCTCTGTCATGTTATTACATTATGGGTTGTCTCAGCTCGCTCTTTGTCCTCAGCAAACTGGCTAGGGTTGTGCTCCAGCATTCCCTGTTGCTCCCAGGTCTTCTGTGGGTATTTACAGTCAAACAAACTTTTTGGGGATGACACACATGGTCATCCTGGAACATGTTTGTCAAAAGCAGTCATATATGGCCTCAGCAAAGGCCTCGTGCTCAGATCATACTGTTAATGGAGTTGAGATGGCCGAGGGTTTAGCCTGCCATTTTCCAACAAATGAAATGGGCTTTGGGAGATGTTGTAGGTAATCGTTAGTTGTATAAGTTTCTCCCTCAGGACACACCCCAAAGAGTTTTGATCATGATCCCAGCAATCACTCGTGCAACAGAAAGGGTCTTCAACCTCCCAACGGTAATTAAAACAGGTCTTGGCAACATGAAGCATGGTAACTCACCTACACATGTTATCACTTGAATGGGTCCTATGTGTCTCTGTGCTTTCAGTGTATAATTATGACTAAAAATGTGGACATACTTAAACTCAGATTTTTTTTTTTTTTTTTTTTTTTTTTAAGCTGGTATGGAGACAAACAGTGTAAGTAATTCACTGCCTTTTCTTTCATGTAGTGATTGCTGAAATTTAAACAGACTAGACCTGCTGTTCTGGTGGTGATGCTTGCTGGGATTTTTTTTAAACATCTATTTAGTTAAGATTTATGTAAAATTTACTTATTCTAAAAATATTAAATGAGTATATAGGAGAAAACCTTCAGAAATTGTGGTTTTTTTTAAATTGCAGGTTAGTAGCTGTGACATTAGAGCTTTGCACTGCAAACTGGGGCATACCCACATATCCATTCATAATGGGACAACTCATTTTGGGATGAAATCTCTTATTTGTAAATCCTATTTATCACATGAAGCAGTAATGTCCCTTAATGGCAACACCTGAAAAGTTTAATCTGTAAAGAAGCATATTAAAATTAGTGAGAGTACTGTAGTATCTTGTATTGTAAAAAGTAAAGCAAAAAATCGATTAACCAAACAATCTTTCTGTTATCAGAGCTAGAGATAATAGTCTAAATATGTGTCATCTTTACATTGAATTTTGTTTGTGATAATGAAGGAAGTCAGACTGATCTAACCTTGATTACTCCTGAGTACACAAAGCCCCAAAAGTGCGTGTTTCAGGTTTGGGGGTTTAAAAAGCAACCTGCATTATTTGCAGGTTTTTTTAAGTCTCTCCTGAAGCCAGGGAGGCCTGAAAATACTGAATTCATCACATAAAAATTATATTCATCTCCAGGTTTGACACATTAAAGAGCAGAATCTGGCTGGTTAAACTAGAAGATACTCTTAGAGATGTGCTGAATGATTTCAGGTAAAGGAGAAAATATTCTAAGTGTAAGTAAGTGTGGAGATAAGCAGAGACGTAGTGCTGTTGTAGGAATGCTGTTGTCCTTGTTACAGTGGCTGAATGCTGACAACAGCTTTTTTTCTAAATTCGGAGATAATTCAAATCCCCGTGCACCTGAGCTTCTTTGAGAAACCTTAACAGAAGCTGGGGACTGCTGAATGGGTGCAGAGTGTATTGCTCCAGCAAAGTCACTCCATTACCACGATGTTCATTAGAGACTCTGAGGAAACTTCACTGTGGGCACCTTGGAACAGCCTGTCTCAAAGCTTCAAGTTTTCTTTGTCTGTCAGGTGTGTGATTCCAGCAAGGTAAAAATCACATTCTGGACAAATTTGATGGGAGGAAAAAGGCCCAGGTCAGTAGCTCTTGTACCTAGACAGGTTTTTAAGCTAGTAGAAGCAGTAGTAAGCCCTCCAAATTAGATAATTTTGCTATCAGAAGCAGCTGGAGAGCACAGTACATGCACAACTGTTATTTCAGACTGCTCCTCCCTGCCCCACCTCAGTCTGACTGTTTAAAATTGCTAAAACCCAAAGTGTTGGGGCAGTTCCCAACTGGACAAGGGGCACTGCAGCTTAGCTGGCCCAAGGACATTGGATGTGGTTGCTCTTCACTCTTAATCCTCCCTCTTGATGTCTCCTCTGGACTGATGGTTTCATCGAATCCCTCTGGTCGGCACAGGACAGCTTTCTTCTCTGTAGTATGCTTGCTGGAAAGTCTCTGAGTGGTCATCCTGCTGTGAAGATTTCATGCCAGCCCCATGCAAAGAGTTCCCCAGGTGCATGTCTGGAAACAAGCTGGGTACAAGACTGCTTCACTTTGCTTCTCTCTCTGTCTTGGGAGTCTGAAGCCATAGCTGCTGTCAAAGGTTCTCTGCTTCATGTGAGAGTTTACTTTAACATTTGTTTTCCTTGAATTCTTTGCTGTCCCTAACTTTTATGGATTTATTATGTTCTTTAGAAAGTTGTAATTCTATCAATGAGTTTTGTTCCCTCTGTAAATTAGAAAAGAGGGGACAGATGATGCCAGGGTTTGCTGAGTGGTACTTTACCATAGGTATGAGTACATCGCTGGTCCAAAGCCTGACCTGACAGCGAGGGACTGAACATTGCATCTGTAATGCATACGTTTCATGGCTGATGGATCTTCTTGTACTGACCAGGCTTTTAATATCAGAAACTAAATTTGTCAGAAAACATAATTTCCCTTTCATTTGAACATGTACAGCTGTTGCAAACACTGCTGTGTGCTGGTAGCAAAAAACACCACATTTTTCTTCTACAGTTTGAACGGGAAATAATTGTGGTTTCTCAGATCCCACTTTGAAGCAGCGGTTGTTTATAGCTGACTGGCTTTAATAACTGTAGCTGTGTGTGCAGTCCTGCTCCAGCTGTGCACTGGACACCATGAGTCACTGTCCAAAAACATCCCTTATGTTCAAACCCCTCTTAAAAGGGGCAGTTCTAAAATTCTCCTGACTATCTTCTGTTCTGTTATCAGGAAGTCCCCTTCTGGTCAGGCAGCTACATTGTGGACATTTTAGATGGATCTCCTGGAGTTTGCATAGGCATATCCCATGTTGCGTGCTCCCAAGCCAGAGCCAGGGACAGAGGAGCTGTCCCCGAGGAGCCGCGGCTCGGCCAGTGATGGGCACGTGTGGCAGTCTCACAGCACAGCAGACAAATCCCCACGTCACACGCGGGCCATTGCATGAGTCACCGGTGTCACCCTGGACCCTCTCCTGAGGGCAGGCGTGGGCCTGAGGACCCTTCCCACCTCTGCTGCTCACCCATTTTGTGCAGAACTGTGAGCTGCTTCTGCCTCTTTGCTCTGCTCCTCGCTGCTGCCACTCCAGCGTTTTCCCTAGTAGGTTAATTTGCTATAAACACCGAGAAATCCAGGAATTTGTCCACTTTGTCAGAAGAAGCCACAGTTTAAATGCCCTTGTATTGTACTTTTATAAATCTCACCAGGCTTGATAAATTCCTTTCCATTAGCAGAACTCAAGTCAGTGTATTAAACAGCTAAGTATTGCCTGGTGTGGCTGTAAAAGTAAAGAAACTGAGGCAGAGAAGTGGAGCTCTCCTTGTGTTGCCAAGTGGTCAGCAAGAAAGCTGGGGAAAAGGAGGTTATCCATTTCCCGCTCTCTTCCCAGCAGCTATTGCCATGCTGTAAATAAAGTTTAAATACTTAAATATTTTTTTAAGTTCCTTTAAAATAATTATAATAAATGACACCTTATTTCATACCTTTCCTGCCCACATAGCGTATTTACATATTACATGTAGTTGGAAGGTATTATTAGAGGTCCCTGTTCAAGTACCTGAGTCATAGCACCTTCAACTTGCCACCATAAATAGGCATGTTTGATTGAGACTGCCTGTGATGTGATGCCTCAGCCTGTGTGCATCAAAAGCTCTGTCTCCTACTGATAGCTAGGGCAGACCTCAAAATCAGACTTCTTTTCTACAGCAAAATGCCATTTGCCTGATTGCTGGCAGATGTTTGCACAAGTCTGGGACTTGAGCCTGATCCTCAGTCTGTTGCTGGCCTCATTGGGTGGGGTGAAGATCACCTTCAAGTCAAAACACCCGTGAGTCATCCTCTAAGTGAAGTGTGGTGGGACCCAGGGGATCATTCACTGTGATGCCAACATGACTGTCCACCCTGCCTGCCTGTCCATGTCAGCAATGCTGGAGGCCAGCTGCTAGTGCTCTGGGAGATTGCAAAGCACTAGGTCTGTGCAACCCAGCTGGCCAAAGGCAGAGGTTAGGCACTTCAGTCTGATTTTATGTGCTGAGGCATGTAGGAGGTGGGGAAAGAACCCTTTGAAGGTATCTCAAGCAGTCGGGTCTGAAAATGGACTCTGTAGTGCTACTGTCTGTACTAATATCTATTTGATTTTGCAAATACAGGGCTTTATACAAGAAATGTCAAATCTCCCTTGCCTAAGCTGGGAATGCAGCCCAGGTGCTACATGGGTTATCTGATGCTTTGGGAGGTCCTTGACTGTACGTGTGTGAATTGCATCTACTAAGTAGGACCCATTTTCCCTCAGGATCAGACTTATGTGAATCTACCATGCAGCTCTGAACAATATGTGGAGTAAGACTTTCCAGAAGTGTTATTATGTCCTCAGTGGAGGCAGAGTATATGCACTACAGTGCAAGTATGCCTTAGGTTCCCAGTTTTCTGGTAAGCCTGAGTCGATTTACTGCGTGGTTGTTCTAACCACTGTTAGACACACAGAAGTCCTGGGAAAACATGAACAATCGTTGTCCATCTGGACAGAAGCTCTGAGTGGGGAAGAGTTTTTTGTGGTTTTTTTTGGTTTGTTGTTTTTGTTTTGTTTTGTTTTTTTTTCCTGGAGGATGCTGAGTATATTTGGCCTGTAAGTGCACCCCTGCTTCTGCTTTGGTTAAAAAGTCAGTCCCATACATTTTCTTGGGTGATGTGAAGTTTTATAGCTCATTAGATCTGACTCAGTTGTTGAGACTGCAAAGAAGTGTTTGCTGTGGACTCCAAGAGATCAGCAGCAGTCCTGGAAGGTTGCTGAACTTGGGCTCTGTCTTTTGACGAGGAACCATCTGACTACGATGCAGAGCGGGATGTGGTTTCTCAAGCAGAATAGCCACATTCTTGCAGGAGGCTACGGGCAGAGGGAATTTTAAATTTAGTTATTGAATATGGAATCACTTATCTGCTTATGCAGCTCTTAAAAGGGAAGGAGAGCATGGTCATTCTGTGCAGTCCTTTGCAGAATCATTGTAATAGCTCAAGGTGTCCTTCAAACAGCCAAGTGGCACAGTGTGTGAGACCTGGAAGACTTAAGTAGACCTTACACTTGGAGCTCGCCTGACCTCATGCCACTGTCTCCCAAACTGCACATGGAAACCATAGGACTTCAGTACCATTAGAACAGTCTTCACTCGATCTCAAATTATGGTTTTTTGCACATTAGCAATCTATACGATGAATGATATCATAAAATTCTGACTAGCAAAAACTGCTGCCAATATTTTAAAATATCTACCAAATCCTCTTCTCATTACAGAATCACAGAATCAATCAGGTTGGAAGAGACCTCTGAGATCATCGAGTCCAACAGTTGCCCTGACACCACCCTGTCAACTACACCATGGCACTAAGTGCCATGTCCAGTCTTTTCTTAAACACATCCAGAGATGGTGACTCCACCACCTCCCTGGGCAGCCCATTCCAATGTCTAATAACCCTTTCTGTAAAGAAATTCTTCCTGATGTCCAACCTGAACCTCCCCTGGCGAAGCATGAGGCTGTGTCCTCTTGTCCTATCGCTAGTTACCCGGGAGAAGAGGCCAACTCCCACTTCACTACAACCTCCCTTCAGGTAGTTGTAGACTGCAATAAGGTCACCTCGGAGCCTCCTCTTCTCCAGGCTAAACAACCCCAGCTCCCTCAGCCGTTCCTCGTAGGTCAGACCCTCCAGACCCTTCACCAGCTTGGTCGCCCTCCTCTGGACTCGCTCCAACACCTCAACATCTTTCTTGAAGTGCGGGGCCCAGAACTGAACACAGTACTCAAGATGCGGCCTCGCCAGTGCCGAGTACAGAGGGACGATCACTTCCCTAGACCGGCTGGCTACACTATTCCTAATAGAGGCCAGGATGCCATTGGCCTTCTTGGCCACCTGGGCACACTGCTGGCTCATGTTTAGCCGGCTGTCGATCAGCACCCCCAGGTCTCTTTCCACCGGGCCGCTTTCTAACCACTCTTCCCCCAGCCTGTAGAGCTGCATGGGGTTGTTGTGGCCGAAGTGTAAGACCCGGCACTTGTTCTTGTTGAACCTCATGCCGTTGGTCTCGGCCCATCTATCTAACCTGTCCAAATCCCTCTGTAGGGCCTTCCTACCCTCCAGCAGATCGACACTCCCACCCAGCTTGGTGTCATCTGCAAATTTGCTCAGGGTGCACTCAATTCCTACGTCTAGATCATCTATAAAGATATTGAACAGCACCGGCCCCAGAACTGAGCCCTGGGGAACACTGCTAGTGACTGGCCGCCAGTTGGACTTTGCCCCATTCACCACCACTCTCTGGGCTCGGCCATCCAGCCAGTTTTTAACCCATTTAAGAGTCCACCCATCCAAGCCCCGGGCAGCCAGTTTGTCCAGGAGGATGCTGTGGGAGACAGTGTCGAATGCCTTACTGAAGTCTGGATAGACTACATCCACAGCCCTGCCCTCATCTACTAAGCGGGTCACTTTGTCATAGAAGGAGACCAGGTTGGTCGAGCAGGACCTGCCTTTCATGAATCCATGTTGGCTGGCCCCGATGCCCCGATTGCCCTGCATGTGCCGTGTAATGGCACTCAGGATGATCTGTTCCATCACCTTGCCTGGCACCGAGGTCAGGCTGACAGGCCTATAGTTCCCTGGATCGTCCTTCTGACCCTTCTTGTAGATGGGCGTTACATTTGCTGATTTCCAGTCAGCTGGAACTTCTCCAGTTAACCAGGACTGCCGGTAGATAATCGAGAGTGGTTTGGCAAGTTCATTTGCCAGTTCCTTCATTACTCAGGGGTGAATCCCATCGGAGCCCATAGCCTTGTGGGTGTCCAACTGGCACAGCAGGTCACTAACCGTCTCCTCCTGGATCATGGGAGGTTCACACAGCCCGCCGTCCCTAACTTCAGGCTCTGGGGGCTGAGTCTCCTGAGGACAACCGGTCTTGACATTAAAGACCGAGGCAAAGAAGGCATTGAGCACCTCTGCCTTTTCCTCATCCCCTGACACTACACTACCCTCCTCATTCAGCAAGTGGTGGAGGCTCTCCTTGACCCTCCTTTTGCTGTTGATGTATTTGTAAAAGCTTTTTTTGTTATCTTTGACTGTAGCAGCCAAATCGAGCTCTAATTGAGCTTTGGCCCTTCTAATCTTCTCCCTACACGACCTGGCCACGTCCCTATAGACCTCACAAGTTACCTGACCCTTCTTCCAGAGCAAGTAGGCTCTCTTTTTTTCCTTAAGTTCTAGTCTAAGTTCCCTGTTTAACCAGGCCAGTCTTTTTCCCCGACGGCTTGCCTTCCTACAGACTGGGACAGCCTGCTCCTGAATATTTAGCAATTAAAACAGTCTTGTTAAAATTATCTGCTCCAAACAGATGTTTTACTGAATTCTTGGTTATGTGGTTTTCCTTCTTGTATTTCTGTGAAAACATGTGTTTCACAAGGCATATCAAAGTTGTCTCATAGGCAAAAACATGTAAACAAGCAGCATGTCATTTTCTTCAAATCCCCTGTAAAAAGGCTAGCCATGTTGCCTTAGCCATAAAGAGGCATAAGAGGGAATGAGGATTTTGCAGACACTCCAGGCCTGAGGCTGGGGAAGATCTGAGCTGTGCATGTGTCTCTTCAGTTGCCCTTAGGAAAGTCACCCAAATGTGCTTTCTAAGCCTCAATTTCCCTGTTTGGGAGACAATGACCATGTAAAGCATCTGGGTTCTGCTAATGAAAAATATAACACGAGGTCCACATGTTGCTGGGTTGACTTCTTAGGTCTGGCCATACTGACTGTTGTGATACATAAGCCTGGTTTATGCTCCTGGGAAGAGTTCACTGCAGCACTTAAGGGTGTGAAGTTTCTCTCTTGCACTGGTTCCACATCAGGGCTCTTTCTCCTTAACGCAGACAATACATGGAAGGGAGAACAAGCTCTCTTATTCCATGCCTTAATTCCCTGCCTGGTTGTTTAGGGTGAATCATTAACCAAGTGCTTGAGTCTGGCAAAGCAAAAGTGTTTGTTGAGTGCCTTTTGCAGTCTGCATGGAGCCTTGGCCTTCTGCAGGAGGAATGGCTCCCCTCTCCCACAGGAACAAAAGCACAGCCGAGTCCCTATGCTCACTGCAGTGCTTTAACCAGACCTTGCACTTCCAGTGCATTTATATACTGAAGTATATATGCGTATATATATATATGAAAGTTCTGCTTTGGGGGTGAAGAAATTAATGGTGTAAGTGTCCTGTGGAAAGGAGTTAAGAAGTATGTTAACTTTTCCTTCAATTCATCCTTTATAGCCTACTCATGAGTTTTGTGGTAAAAGGAACAATAATCCTTTTCCTAACAGCAGTTAATGAATTGAAACTGTTCTCTAGACTGATGTTGACATGCCAGCTCTTTGTACCTGGAAAATGACTTCTGAGGTCCCACAGGAAAAGACTGCGTAGTCTGCTGAAGATCACAGACAAGATACCCTTCTGTGAAAGGTGGGGTGGTTTTGTCTGATGGCTGCTTCAGGTGTGTGTTTCCTCCACAGATCTTTCTGCTTGCCTTGAAACCATTGCCTTAGTGTGCTGGGCTGTAAATCCCTGGGGCAGTGATGAAGGAACAGCATAGTCTAGATAAACTCTACTTAACATGCTTATTCAGATGGAGGTTGATTGGCTTTTTCCTTTAGCCATGAGCCAAGACTGAAGAATTACTGAAATGCTGCAACATTATTAAGTGGGTAAGTGCTTTCATTGTAAATCTGTAAATCCTCTTAACCCCTATTTGTAAGAGATGAATAGGAGCCCTGTGAGCCAGAGCCCACCTTCTCATAGACCATCAATCCCATTCATGCCACAGATAAAATGTAAATACAGATTCCTCCCTTTTAAATGCAAGAGCATTTATCTGCCAGTCCTCAAACTGTTTCCATGATATAAGAAGTGTTGTCTGGATAATTAACTAATACAGTTACCACTGCACCAGTTTGAGCAGTTGTTCTTGTCTGCGCTTTTAGAGCGAATGGCCTTGATTTTGCAGCAAAGTCAGTGAGATGCCATCTGAATGCAAGGGTTCGGGTGCATGAAACGGTTTGTAGAATGAGGGCCTATATTTATATTTCTTCTAGAAAGTCTCACTAAACTGCACACAAACCCTGTTTGCGGGGGGGGGGGTGTTTACTGAGAAGGCACATTCAAGCCTTCATTATTAGGAGATGTCAGCAAAAAGATTGTCTGTTCGACTTTAATTCTTCCAGCTGTGCCTCTATCTATTATAATTGCCCTGATTTATTTGGTCGCAGTTCATTTTTCTGCAGCATCCCCTTGCCTGCTCAGTGCTCATGGGGCTGAGGTTGAACCCAGGCTGTGTGGCAGACGGGGCTGTGGTGTGGTAGACACGTCTGTGGTGTGGCAGACCCATGCTCGGGCTGTCACAGGGACCAGCCCGGCAAGGAGCAGCAGTACCTGGCTGGTGGGGCAGAGGAGCTGGGTGTCCTCCAGCCATCAGTGGAAACTGCTGCTCCTGTTGGCTCTCTGAGGATGGGTGAATGCAGTTGTTTCATGAGGAGCAAGAAAAAGTGTTTCCTCAATTCTTACCAGCTAAAAAATTGTCACAGAAGTTTAGGCTTGTTTCACATTGAAATTCAGTCGAATTTGGAAAAATATGGAGATGTCAGATGGAAATGCTGGTCTCCCCAGCCCGCCATTGGCTCCATACATTCACCATCCAGCCATGGAGGGGCTGTGCAGGCATAACTGGCCGAGGTTATTGGTGAGCACAAGCTGCTGCCAGCTGGCAGAAAGCAAACCCCTTTCTCACCTGCCTCACCGCCTCTTCCAGCTCTGTGAGTCCAGGTCTCCATCCCTCACCAGTCCTGTTCCCCATCCCTTTCCATCTTCCCTCCCCTTTTGTCTGCCCCTGCTAGCTCCCGAAGGCAGGCCCATTTTGAAACAAATCTCTATCTCTTTTGGTCTCCACCAGTCCTTCCCTTGCCAGGGCTCCAGGCCCTGTCTCTTCCTTGCTCCCGAGCTCCTTGGTTTTCAGTTGCACCTCTTGCTGCGATAGGTCTGTGTCTGACCTCCTCCTTCACAGCTCAAAGCGAGCCATGTTCCTGTGTCTCTGCAGGAGATAAGGGACTTCTTGCCCACAGCAGAAATAGCAGGTAACTGCTAGTCTGAAAAGCCTTTACTGAGCCCTTAACTGCAGGTTTTTTCCCTTGTTATGTAATCTGGCCAAACTCGGGTAGATTTTTATAGGGATAGACACATTTCTACCACAAAGGCTGCCTCTCTGCCAAATTTCAAAATTCCCCTTCTGAAGCTAGAGATCCTCATATAAAAGGTTGTCTGGATTTATTTATCATGTGCCAAGCAATATTTTTTTCCCCTAATAATATTCCTGGAAATGGCTGAACTGTTTTGGCTAAAGCAGATGCCGAACTGCTTGGAATCAAATACTCAGGTCTAAAATTTGCCAAAGTCAAGTAATGTGCCATTTTTTGCCATTGACACTGGGGAAGGAGGAAGAGGACGTGGCACTGCCAGTCAGAAAACCAACTCCAACCACAAGTGTTGCTTTTAAGAAACTGTCAGCTTGAAGCCAGCGAGGAACGTCCCTGTGCCTTGTGTGCCTGATGCACCGTGCGGTTGTTACCTTCTTAAATAGCGAACATGGCAACCCACAAGTGTCAGTGCTGCTTCCAGCTACCTTGAACTGCTTAAATCTGCCCTTTAAACCATCCTGGCTCCTCCTCTCCGTCTTTATCACTCCTGGGCTTAAGTCTGGATCTATATGTGGAATCTATAGGTGCGTATTGGAGTTTAGCCCGAAGTCACCTTATGGCCACCTTGGTGCTTGTTTTCCACCCACGAAGTATATCTGCAGAACCCCTCTGTGCCAAGCAAGAATGTCGCCCACAGACATTTCACCATTTCACCCATTCTTTTGGGTTAAAGCCTTTATAGGGCTGTGATGTGAATGAGGACAAGGCTCCTTCCCTCTTCTCTCCTCTATGCCCCGGCTTCTTCCTCTGTCTTTAGGACCCAAGGCAGTGACATACAGCTCCTGTTCTCCTTCCTGGGTATATATAACACTTTGGCACATAAATGAATTGTGAAATGCCCTAGCACCCTTTACCAAATTGGCTTTGTCACAGAAAGTAGAGCTTTCTTGACATTTCGTATTAAATTCTAAAATTTCTTGGTACTTCATTTTAAAATGAAAATGAATAAATGACTGAACAAACAAAACCAGTTACACTCTTAAAAAAAAATGGTGTGCCTACTGACCTCAGCACCCCAAGCTGGATTATCGTGCCCTTTCCAAGCCTGTGCTGTGCAAGTCCTTTCCATAATTTCTCTTGCTACTTGGCAGTTTTCTCAAACGATACTGGTACCATAGCATGGGCCCAGCACTTTTTTTTAGCTGCAGAGCTGTGAATATCTCTTTTTATGTATACAGTGTTTGCACAATGTGTCTTTGGGCGCAGGGTACTTCAGTGTTAGCATGGGGCTAATAATAGCCTCTAAAGACAATTTCAGAAGCTTCTTACCTTTCCCCAGGGAACAGGACATGTCTTTGTGATTTCCTACCTTTAGATGCACAACACGCTCGTGGGCTTGACTGCCTAGCAAATGCAGTGTGAGAGTCATCCTTGCTTATACTCATTTTTTCCTCCTTTATGTTCTGCTTTGCTGCTGGGTCATTTTCTGCCTGTTTTCCTCCATGCTAGTGATTTCAGCGTAATAGTCTGTCTATCCATGGCAAACTATTGCTCGTAACCCAAGTAAGGTAGCTGCTGTGCTAAGTAGCCCAAACTGACCCTGCCACTGCTTTGGTAGGAGAAAAGCTGTTTCAGAAGAGCACGGCTGTCCTGAGTGTGCCTCTGGGCTTTGTGTGTGCAAGGGCTGCTCCGGGAAGCCCCTCGACCCTGCACCTCTCTGTGACCTCTGCGACTCTGACTGATACCAGCGGGTGCAGTTTGTGTTGGGGCTTTGTTCTCCACTCTACAGCGAGAAACACTAAACTGCAGAATGACTAAGTGCCTTTTCAAAGGCCACATAATGAATCAGTGAATGAACAACCACCCTCAGCAGCTCCAGCCCCCCTTCTCTCTGCAGAACAATGCCTCTTTCCCTTTATGAAGATGTGCACGTAGTATACGTTGCATACAGAATTATGTATTTCAAAATAAATTTGGGTATTAATATTTATATTGTAGCAATGCCACTGTCCTCCAGGCTCTGTAAATAGCAGCACCACAACAATGTGAATTATTCCTTTTGTGCAAAACCCTGGCCAGTGAAATAGCTTGTCAATGCAAAATGAAATTGCTGCACAAAAGTTTGACAGCTACATTCATTATATATGTCAATCAAAGGATCCTAAAGGCTTTATTGTCACTGTACAATGTCTGAACAATCTGCTAGCCCAATATGGCACAAAGTTATTTTCTCACTACTCCTTTCATTTAAAAAATAGCCACCAATAACTTTTGTCAAACAGTCTGAGAAAACTGCACTAACAGCAAAGAAATCTTAGATTTTCTTGGGTGTCTGTGGGCTGGAGGCATTCCAGGCTTAACTCGCCACGTTATGCTAACATATCACAGCACTTGCAGTAGATGAGATCTGATCAGAAACACAGGATACACAAATTAAATGAGTGCACAAACCCCAGCACAGGCTGAGGCTGTGAAGGTGGCACGGTGAGTTACAAAGCAAAAGTTAAGCTAAAGAGAAGTGAATTTAACCACTTAACTTGCTTTTTTTTGTCTGCTTTTGCCAGGTATCAGCTATTCAGGCTCTTCTGTCCCAGGTCCCCCCCAGGGTTAGGAGTGGCTTTTTAAATTGTCCGGAGTTATTTTCTGAAACGTGGGTTTTGATAAGGCCTCGCTCTCAATACACTAGCCTACAACTTGGGGGAGAGTTTTCTGTTTAATTTTCTTTTTCCAGCATGCTCTCCTCACTGAACTTGTCAAAAACCAGCCACCAGTTGCTTAATTTGTTGTAACTGGGGGCAGGGGGACAGATGAGAAGGGCGGCTGTTTCCCCAGGAGGCCACAGCAGCCGCGGGTGGTCCCGCAGCAGCTGTGCTGCACCCTGGGCTGCCCCGCTGCCCTGCGAGAGGTAAACACCAGGGCCCAGCATTTTGGGTTTGCCCAGTTTGGAGGGTGCAGATGGCAGCTGTGCGAGTCCTCTGTGCCTTTCCAGCACGAAGCATCGGAGCCGCGAGAGGGAGCTTCCAGAGCTCCGTGAGCGCAGCCCCGCCAGCCAGCTGCTCCTGTTCCAGGTCCCAGCACCCTCCCGGGCGCTCCCCCTGCTCGGGGGTGCCAGCACAGGGGCCTTGCTTGGCAGTGCTGTGGCAGCAGGCAGTAGGAAAGGAATCGTGGGAGTTCTCCTACCAACATCCTCCTTGCAGACGAAATGTGGCGTCGTGGTCTTGTACCGCGACAGGCCATATCAAATCTGATTGATGAGGGTGCTGTTACGTGACTGACTAATTTGCTCTGGGCTGGAGCTTAAATTAAGTTTCCCAATTCAAAATATTTTGGAGGTTGGTTATTTCCTTGAAGTGGTCAGCTTGGTTCTTAGCGTGCGTTGGTGGGTGGCTTTGCTCTCAGGCCCTGGTTGCAGGCACTGCAGCAGCAGCAGCAAAACCTCAGAAGGGCGCTTCCTGCCCGCGCCTCCGGCTGCACCTTTTTGGTGTCTGCGTGTGGGATGAGGGGCTGCTTTTGGCCTGGGCTGAAGGCTTTTCTGGGTACTTTTCAGCTGTTGACCTAACAGTGTCAAAGAGTAGTCCTGCTCTTGTGTTTGGGTGTGAACCATGGAGGTGCTCTGTGAGGATGCATGCAGATGAGATGTTGCGACAGGAATGCTGATCGTGACAGCTAGTGCTTCTACTGAAAAAGCATGGCGAAGAAATGGAAAAATGGAAACTTTTGAAGAATTGTGGTGTTAATTCATGTGCTGAGAGAGCTGTGCTGCCCACTCACCATCCCCAAAACTGTGTGACATTTCCCCGAGGTGTGCTGATTGCTGCTCAGCATGGGCATGTGTTTGATCGCGGGTAAAATTAAACATGTTTTTGTAATCAACAGACTCCACAAGTAACTTTGTGGTACATGGGAGTGAAATACACAGACCAACACTTTCCACAGTGTTGAAGTTAGCGTTTTTTTTGTGTGTGCTCTCTCCATACAGCATTGCCCTCTTTTTGAGGTCCTGCACAGAGCCCTTTTATCAACATTTTAAATAATTACCACCGGTGTGGCAATGGCATAGAAGTCTTTTAGCACATCTTTGTGATGAGCACCAAATGTCATGCAACAGTGTATGTTACCTGTGACAGAGCTGATAGCCTAAGCGATGACTACCTTCATTTCAGCTTTGCAAGACTGAAATCAACGGAGCGTAATTAGGTGATGCTGACAGGACGCAAAAGGGTTTCTGTAGGCAGAGTGGGCTGTGCTTTTCTCGGTGGTCCACCTCCAGCCAAGGACAGGCTTTGTAGTGTGTGGGTGCAACGATAAAGATATTGCAAATGCTTTTCCTACTGTGGTAGGGCTGGGAGCTCCAGTTGCTACGCTTGGTGCTGTACACAGAAAAAAACCCTACCCACATCTGAAGCCTCAGGCACGAGCATCGCTGCATCAGTTTGTTCATTCTGACCCTAAAGAAAACCCTCCTGAAGGACATGGGGGAGGCATAAAAACGAGCAGTGAAGGAGAGGGGTACCCAGCCTCTGCTTCTGTGACCTCCCGGAGGGGATAAACCTGCCTACGTGTGGTGCTTGGCTGTCTTGCTTCACTGCCTCGTGGGAAAACGTTATGACTCTCTCTGCTTTGGGTGACTGCTCACGCTTCTGCACCCGTGGACTTTGTCTGTAAACTTTTAGCAGAAAATACACACCGATGCAGGGGTGGCTTTTGCCACCTAGGAGCTGTTTTCCTGTGTCACTCACTTTTACTAGGCATGTAGAACAACTGCGGTATTTTCTCAGTGTTTAATGTGACCTAATTGTGCACTTCCACTGTCTGGGAGGATCAGCTCTTCTGGTGTGACGGTTGCTGTTAAATTGGTGGCGAGCAGAAGCCTCTCTGGCATTTGCAGCTGGGTGCAAAGCACAAGTTCCTTGGTTTTGCTGTATCAGCCCAGCAGAACATTGCGTGGCTGTGTGCAGCCAACTGCTTTACATTATGCCTGGTAATGGCTTGTTAATGTAACCTCCAGCTATCTAATTTGCTCTAGGGGGGAGGAAAAAGTTTTGTAATAATCTTCATATTTACTTGGCATGTTTGGTTTGAAGCAGATGGAGGTGATGGATTGATCTACAAGGACAAGTGACAAAGCAAGAGGAGAAAAAGTGTGTGAGCGGCTGCACTTTTAGAGGGGGAGCAGGTGTTTTTGATGCTAGGGTCCTACTACTGGCCCTCTCTGGTATTTTTTGGGTAAGTCAGCTTACTGAAACTACAGCCCACCAGCTTGCTTCTTTGAGGATGGCCAGCTGTTTCCCTCAGGTACCCATCATTAGCTATTGCTATCACCTACAGGGAGAGGAAGATGCAGAGCCCTAACAAATGAGAGGGGCAGAGGTGGCTGAGGTGATTGGCACCTCCAGCTCAGCCACACTTGTGCCTTCTTGTCTACCCCAAACTGGGGGTGTGGGAGCCTTCCCATTGCACCACCTGCCTCCTTTCAGTGGCCAGACCGGTGAGTCCCTGTGTACTTTTGGCTGAGCTGGGAAATGGTCCTTCCTGAACCACTGCTGCAGGCACTGCCACCGAGCAGACCTGGGTCCTCCAGGGAGGCTGGTGCCGAGGCTCTGCCCTCCCTGTCGGGACCATGCACGCCAGTCGTGCTGGCCGGCAGCTGGCAAGTTACAAAATATGGATCAGCATAACTTTTCTTTTTTTTATATTAACTTGTACAGCTGTCCTGGAAAGGGTTAGAAATCAGTTCTGGAAAAGGCTGCAGTAGTTGTTGGTAAAGAGTTCTTCTGTGTCCTTAATTATTTATAAGCATCAGGATATAAGGACATCGTGTTCACCATCCAGCGGTGAGAAAGTGCAAATAATCTAATAAATTACACATGCAAATTTACGCTTTGGGTAGGTTCAGTTGCAAGTTCTGAGACTTAAAAGTGAGGAAATATCAGAATTAAGGCTGCTGCTTAATATTTTGTATGTCAGGCAATTTGTTTGGTCAGGCAGTTGGACTAGATGATCAATTTAGTTCCCTTCCAACTTGAAATATTCTGTTCTGTTCTGTTCCTGATGGCACAGCCTTCACCTACAGGGTCACAAATTTGCTTCCTGCCCCTGCTGGTCCCACCACCTTTTGCTGCAGCAGGCGTTGCTCAGGGAATGAATTGAAGGCAGGCTGATGGCCTCGGGGCCAGGCAGGGCTGCAGGAGCACTTTGAGGGGGATGCTGGTTTTGGCAGCTAGAGATGCAGGCTTCTCTCCCTGCCACAGGATTCCAGGGGCCTGCCGAGTAAGTCAGGGAAGCCAAATCAGGGCTCCTTCTTGGGCTCAGAAACCTCTGTTGTATGAGACGTGCTAGAAGAAGCGGTCCCCGCCCAGAGGGGAATCCGAAGAGACTTGCAGGAAATGTCATTTGCCACCTCCTTGGGGAAATGACCCTTGTGGCAGCATGCTGCACGGGTGGGGATGTTGTCAGACCACTGGTATGCATTGTCCCCCGTGCATGTTTGCTCAGAGCATGGTGCACTGGATCACTGACACATCCTTGGGACTGTTATGCTCTTCCACAACGTAATCTATGTTGCAGAAAAGCTCAGAGGCTTCAATAGATTTTCAAAGTCTTGTTGTGTCCTGCATTATATAAAAAAAGATCTAATCCCCATCGCAAGGTAACTCAATCTAAACAAGCTGCTATTATACTGTATCAAAGGATACTGTCCTGGTTTTGAAGGGATAAAATTTATAGAATCACTTTTCCGTTACATTTTGTTTCAGTTTGTGGCCAGCCATGGTATGGTGATCAAGGCTGTTAGCAGTAAGCCAGGGCAGCTGACCCAGGCTGGCCCACAGGTGTATTCTATAACATTAATGTCGGTTCACTATAAATGGGAAACTTGCTGGGGATGGGGTGGTGGTGGTGGTATGTTTTTTGCTGTGCTCTCTTCTTCCCTCCCTCTTTCTTCTCCTTCTCAATGATTGCTATCCCTGGAGCAACTTGCCACCACTCTGTGGGCTAAGTATAATTTTGTGTGTTTTGTATTAGCATTGATACTGGTTTCCTTATTTTATTAAATCTGTTTAAATTTTAATCCACGAGTTTCTCTCATTTTCCCAATTTGCTTTCTAGGTCAGGGAAGGGACACTGGGTGATAGAACAACTGGTTATTGTTTAGCCCTGGGTGTGGGCTAACCGAAGACAGATACTTAAAGATATTCCATCAGTCTCAAGCTGGAATATGGAGTGCCAGCATACAGAACTCAGTATTGTTCATTTTAACAGGTGTCTGGATGTTGACAATGTCAATGGTTTGATCTGGTGGTCTTGCAGTGCTCAAACCACTGCTTCCACCTTAGCAAACGCAGGTTTAGAGCATTTCTGAGATGTTCGGGTGCAGTGAGAAGAGGACTCTAGAGGTCACAGCTGGAGAGAGGGAGATCTCAGAGGGACAGCGATCTCTGCTCTCCACCAGCTGCCAGCACTGCTGACCTGTGCAGGCTAGGCAGGGCAACGCCTTGTTCTTCATGCAACTCAGAAGAGCAGGTAAAGCTAATTACCAGGTAAGGTCGTTAAATGTTTCATTCTCAACTGAACCAAGAGGTATTAGCTCCAAAGTTAGAATGATAAAATCAGAAGCTTCAAAGCCAAAAAACTTGTGTTTTGTAATACCCAGCAGAAGAGAAGGGGGGGGATTAAAATAGAGATTAGTCCATGTCATATCTTTGAAGCTGGATGCGTGCCCCATAGCTGTGATTCTGAATTGCTTCTCAAGCGGGAAGGCATGTGGATGGGGAATCTTGTGAAATAGCAGGTCTCTTAGGATTTCTGCCTCTTGAAGTTAGTCATGTTGCAAGATTTGGGCACTGTCAAGACTTAGTCCCATTTTAAAGTGAAGGCTTTCTTTTAAAATGAGCCTAACCGTTAATTTGAAATGGGTCTTTACATAGCACCTCTTCCAGCTGCTGCAATAACACCTGTTAGTGTAGCTATAAATAAATAGTACCGAGTATTATTCAAAATGTGCAAAAGCAGTGTGTATCCCCCGTACTGAGTCACAGCATAGTCTCTCCTGGCGCTGCTTGTGCCTATGGGACCTGTGGAAGCAACTCTAATGCAGAGCAAGTGCCTGTTATGCAGGCGTGAGCTGTGGTCAACATGGGCTGTCCAGACGTGTAGCTCCTTTGGCTGTTAAGGAAAAGGAAACTCATTTTTCTCTTTGTGGACGATTTCTTACCCTTATTTTACATTGCTTTTAGCTAAAATGCAAATGTTTAGAGGAACATTCTGGTGACACAGTGGTTTGGGTTTTTTTTAAATACTTCTGTGTGAAAGCTTTGGGGGTGGCTTGATATCCTTCATGCCATGTGCTAATATATTTTAAAGAACTTGAAGATCACAAAGTTAAGCACCCAAGCACTAGGAATATCAGAATGAAAGGAATCAGATTAAATTATGACCTACGTAAATTCAGTCCCTTGTGTTGTGCATTACAACAAAGTCTGTGGCTATGCTGTACACAGAGAAGAGCTGTGCAGTGTGCCAGTGCAGCTGGATGTCAGAAGATTTAGCCCTGTACCTCGAGGACAGGGCCTTTTGGACATGTGTGAACTGTGATTGCTTTTCACCAGGCTCCTGGCATGATCAGATTTGGGATAATGTTTGTGGGGATGCCAAAAACGGCATTCCTCTCTGTGGTAGTCTGTGCCAAATCCCAGTCCCGGGCTTTAATATTTTGGCAGCAATGAGACTTTTCAACAAAATGGGTAAAATTGTGAACAACTTCAAGGTGGGCAAAATAGTACATTCAGAATCTCATCTTGATGATGACTGAGAGGTCTTCTTTGATTGCAAAGAAATATCTAATTGCATCAACATGGTATCAAAAACTTTGGCTATATCTTGGCAAAGTTATAAAGAGCTGAAAGTAGGAGAATATGATGGAACATACCTCGTAGCTTGTGATAACAGGTGGCCCTTCCACCATTTGCAATAATTCTTTGATAAAATCAACTGTTTGAATGCTTAGTATATCATCTCTCAGACTTTCTTAATATTTTAGTTGTTTATTGCTCAGAGGGCCAAATACTATGTGCATTTAGGGGTGCAGATTTGGTGGCTACAGCCTGCTTCCATCAGTAGTATAAGTTTTGCAGAGCTTCAGCTTTGTATGTCTTTGACTAAAATTAATTGGCCCTATTCAAGAAGTCTCTTAAACACGGACTTAAACTTTCAAGTGTCTTTGGGACTTACCCAGTTAAGCCTTTAAGTTAAACCTATGTTTCCTTGCATTCTTCAGTATATTTTAGCATCTACTTATTAACTGTTCACATGCTATAGTATTAGAATGAAATCTGGAGTTTTGCTGAACATGGACACAAGTTTGTTTTTTTTCTTATTTTAGGTATTACAGCTTCTTGGGCCATTTTGAAGTAGGTGTTGTACACAAAATTATGGTGTTGTGTACAATCTATTTCTGTAGGAAAAGGAACATGTTTTCCTACCTATTATGGAGTGCTCTGATGCAGAGGACAGTTTATTTCTAGCTGTATTTTTTTCTAGCTCTTTTTTTTAGTGCCGTCAGTCTTGTCCTGTGTTATTAGGACAGTAGTTTTCAACACCACCCACTCTTAGGTGTAGAGCAATGAGATCATTTAACTTCATTTTGTGAGTAGGCTTGCAATTTCGAATTTTTCTTAATACAGGTTGGAAAAAAAAAAACGGAAAACTTCATAAATCTTGCTAATCACAGAATGTTAGGGATTGGAAGGGACCTCGAAAGATCATCTAGTCCAATCCCCCTGCCAGAGCAGGATTGCCTAGACCATATCACACAGGAACATGTCCAGGCGGGTTTTGAATGTCTCCAGAGAAGGAGACTCCACAACCTCTCTGGGCAGCCTGTTCCAGTGTTCGGTCACCCTCACCGTAAAGAAGTTTTTCCTCATATTTATGTGGAACCTCCTGTGTTCCAGCTTGCACCCATTGCCCCTTGTCCTGTCAAGGGATGTCACTGAGAAGAGCCTGGCTCCATCCTCATGACACTTGCCCTTTACATATTTATAAACATTAATGAGGTCACCCCTCAGTCTCCTCTTCTCTAAGCTAAAGAGACTCAGCTCCCTCAGCCTCTCCTCATAAGGGAGATGTTCCACTCCCTTAATCATCTTCGTGGCTCTGCGCTGGACTCTCTCTAGCAGTTCCCTGTCCTTCTTGAACTGAGGGGCCCAGAACTGGACACAATACTCCAGATGCGGCCTCACCAGGGCAGAGTAGAGGGGGAGGAGAACCTCTCTCGACCTGCTAACCACACCCCTTCTAATACACCCCAGGATGCCATTGGCCTTCTTGGCCACAAGGGCACACTGCTGGTTCATGGTCATCCTGCTGTCCACTAGGACCCCCAGGTCCCTTTCCCCTACGCTGGTCTCCAACAGCTCTGTCCCCAACTTGTACTGGTACATGGGGTTAATCAAATGATGCATAGTGGATTTGACTGTATTTAATAGAATTAAAAAAAATGTTTTCAAAATAGAAAATGGATCATTCCATTGCAGAAAGGTTGAAATAGTACATTTAAATCTTACTAAAACTCTGTGTTATCAGCTTCTAAACTGATTTTTTTTTTCCCCAAAACTGCCACATTTCACTTTCAGCTGTTCAGCATTTTCCAGCAACTTGCGACAACCCCGGCTGGGTACCATACAAAGTTTCCTCGCAAATAAGCAAACCTGCAGGACTTCATAAACAACAAACTGCAACTATTCTGTCTTCATCAGTCATTTTTTGTCTCTGTATGGGTGTTTTAGCTGATCTATCTGTGTCCAAAACATGCTTTTTCAACATGTCCTGGAGCAGGCGATCTCTTCCTATCCTTTCCACTTAACAGACCTCGCATGAAATCTTGCTCAGGCTTATGTTGTGCCAGATGTATAGGACACATCTGCCTTTCAACAAGCAGTTATGTTTATGGAAATAATGCCTTCTGGAACTGGGAATTTAGGATAACAGATTCAGAACAGAACACAGCTCTTGTAAGCACAGCACCCAAACAGATGCAACTTTGAAACTGCTCAGGAATAATTTAGAGCATGCTCTCAAAGTTTGGATAGCGTAGCTACTGACTCCCAGAAGGGTTAAAATTGTTTTTCTTCTGTGCTCTGACCTTATCTTTGAACCATTTTATATAAATTTTTTACCTTACTCTGATATGTGTGCACATATTTTAAGAGTGAGAGAGAAAGCCCAGAAATTAGCTGACTAAAGAAGTGCAATTAAAACCAGTCAAGACAGACCATATCCCTAGTGGCAGAGTTTTATTTTTTTCCCCATGCCTCTTTTTCAAGAACTTCTGTATTTTCCAGCCTTTGCACACTGATGTCAAAGAGGACTTGGCATCATCAGATGCGTGTTTGCATCTAGTCCGAGGATGTTCCTGTAAAATTGGAGATCTAGGTCTTCTAGGAATGTCTGATTTTGAGTGGGCCTGTACCACCCCAACACAATGTTCTCACTACAGAGCAAACCAAAAATTGTATCAGGGATGCACACTCAACGTTTCTGCTTTACAAAGTGCGTCATACCAACCAAGCGTGTTTTTCAGAAACCTTGGGTCTAACTCTTACCTTCATTTGTAGCATCCACGTGGGACACATAATGTTCCCAAATCCTCTCAAGAGAGCCACTCAGACAGGGGAAAACAGTCTTTCTAGCTCTGTAACCTTAACAAAGATTGCAGTATTCCTTCAGAGCAAAATATGCATGACATCTGGAAGCAATTATTCCTTTAAAAATCACTCTGTGAGTCAACGTTGAAAATACACTCAGCACTGAAAATGAAAACTAATGAACACTGAAGTTTCCAGTTATCCCACAGTCTGAGTGACCCGCACTGGAACAAAGTCATTTCTAGAAAGCCTGAGCAGGGTAGGCACAAAGCCGATCTTGGATCCCAAAGCTGGCCAAGTTGTGCTGAGAGAAAGAAGTAACATTTGTTTGGAATCAGATGGCCAGGGAGGTTTTCTTTCTGTTATAATATGGGGCGAGTACGAGGAACCGGGTCGCACTACCAGACCTTGCCCATCAAGGAACTGAACGCAGCATTTATGGATTTAGAGCCAAATTGTACTTTTTGGCAATATGATTTGTAGTTATCTGGCCATTTTAAAACAGTCTAATGTAGGATCATTACAGGGCTGGAAAACCTACAGTGAATAACTAGTGTGACTGGAGTCTACTGGGCTAGTGAGGGAGCATCGATGCTCTGCTGGGCTTCGCTGGCAGAGTGGGTTTCAGGACGTTTCTGGAAAGGGCAGATGCTGAAGCAGATCCTGATCATTTTAGCTCTCATCAGATGTTGCCTTCAACCTTTCTACGGTAATGCGAAAGATGGCTGGGAGCTGGTTTCTCCTCCCTCGGCAACATTAAGGTGTGCTCTAATACAGCAATTTCTAGATTAATTACTTTATCCACTGGCCATGGAAGACTATGGGTCCTTACCAGGCTGTTACTAGCCTGGTTTCCAACGGAAACAAAAGTTTATCTGATTATGCTGTGTCAGACTGTCTTTTGACCACACTTAAAACAAGAGGAAAATATTCAATTCCTTGAATTTTGTGAAAACAGATGGCTGCATAGAGGGGAGAGACCCAAGAGCAGTGTGAGCCCAGCAGCGCTCACAGGCAGCAGAGGACTCGCCCCAGAAAGGGGGCTCTGGGGAGCCCGTGAAGTGCCAGGGAGCCCCAGTGACAGGCAGAGCCGAAGGACATGTGGAGCCAGCAGCTCCCACCGGCGGCACTGCCTTGTTTTTAACCCAGCATTACCCTCCAAACACCTCTCAGTGGTGAGCCTCCCTCCTCCTCCCATGTGCAGAAGAGCAGTTTCAGTAGGGCACGCAGGCTGCCATGCCCAGACGAAACCTCCCTGTCCCAGTTCTATCCCCTCTGATTCCCTACATCCTTTTGCACCTGCGTAGTGCCCACTCAGTGCAGGCTGGCATTGCCATGCATGTACTAGTCTGGGGAGGTCCCTTTTGCAATGCAACCTTCTGCTGCAGTGTGTCTCCAGTCACCTGCAGAGCTTGGTTAGGCGGAGGAGGGATGTCAGAGAGCATGCACC
Source organism: Nyctibius grandis (assembly GCF_013368605.1). NCBI lineage: Eukaryota > Metazoa > Chordata > Aves > Nyctibiiformes > Nyctibiidae > Nyctibius > Nyctibius grandis. The sequence goes on from NC_090658.1 coordinate 31,244,279, forward strand.
ATGCCTTTATAATGATGCCCTGTTGCTCTGTTTTCCAATAATGTCGATTTTGCTGCACATTCTTCTACCCAGTGCCAGGGGCTCAATGAAGTCTCGAGGTGTTGCACTGTCTGATGAAATACCAGTTAAGTCAAAGGCTTTAAGTTGCTCAGTTCCCATCTCAGAGGGCATCAGGGCAAAAGCCCTGATGCCGCTGTGTCAGGTGGTATGATAAGCAGTTAAACACCATCTCCTGTTTTATGTAAGACAGGAATAATATTTATTATTGGCGCTGCAAGATACTCAACTGCTTAATGGTCATGAAGATCCCTGGGTACCTACTGTTCTCCAGAAGGAGTAGGTGGTAGTGCTGATGAACGTATTTGTGCTGATAAACATTGTGCCCAATTTGCATGCCAGCTGGATCAGCTACTTACTTGCTATTCTTTTTGCAACCATAATTTTTATCATAAATATTTTTCAGACATACATCAGTAGCTCATATCGCTTGGCTGGCAAGTCTAAGATAAGTCTGTCTTAGTAAGCCAGACGGTTTGTACGAAACAAGCTGACTCTGTACCCCAGAAAGTGGTCATTTCCTGACTCTGTCGAGTCTCTGAGCTCTTCCTCAATACCTACGGTACATCTGCAGGCAGATTATGGCAAGAATGTTATAACTCCACAGACATCAATGGAGGAAATGGCATTTTGCTAGCTTGCATTATACCTCTTTCCAGTGAAATGCTGTTTTAAAAATAACTTCAGGTTTGGCGGGTGTTTGGAGGAGGTGGTTAGGACCCCAGTTCTTAATCTTGAAACTGCAGTTTGCAGCTGCAGTAAAACATGTTGCTGAAAAGTAGGTGTCACTCCATGTTGCACTTTCATACGGAGAGGATCAGCAGTGAAGAGTGACTCCTGTGACTACAGAACTGTGGCCCATGTAGGCAAAGAGGGCAAAAACCAAGATGGGGTATGGGAAGGGAGATAAAGGAAAGACAGAGCTGCATGGTGGGAGGAATGGAGCTGATGTGCAGGAAAAGGAGAGGAAGCAGCAGAGTGGAAGGATGTTAAACCAGCAGAAGTACAGGTTTGCATTGCAGCCCTCCAAGAGGCCAGAGCCAGGGTCCTGCTGGGCTGGACACTGTTGAACATATTCCAGGGACAGTCCAAGGCTGAAGCTTGTGCTACAGCAGGTGAGGCAAAGGGATGGCAGGGGACAATGCTGCTCCTCCCCTTCAGGGGAAGGCAGGGGCTGCGCAGGGAAGGGAAGGGGAGGTGTTTTGACAGCCTGTCAGATTGTCATGCTCCCAGTGACTTTGATAGTCAGATCAGGATGGGATTTCCTCCTCACCTCAGGGCGGCAGGCAGGTTTTTGTTGTTCTCAGCACCCTGGAGCAAGACTAGCTTCTAAGGATCATCGGAGCATTTTTCCCTGAGATTTGATAAGAGCTGTTAGAGAGTGTGTGGTGGCTTGTGATGAGAGCAGGAGGCACAGAGGGAGGGTTTTTTGATTGGTTGGTTGTTTTTTCTACTCTTCTGCATTTTCTTTCTGGTGGTTACCTGTGAAGGTCCCTCCACAGTGGTCTCTGTGCAGCGAGTAGTGTGGGGCACCCTGAAGGGCTGTGTTGGGTGAGTCTGGAGCAGTCCCTGGACTGCGGTGTCTGTATGGTGGGTGAATGGGTAATTTCATTTCAGCCTTACTAAGCAGTTGGTTCACTGGCATATTTGAGACCCAAACTCCTACCTTAGTTTTTTTTCTTCCTTTAAAACTCAAAGAAGTAGAAGAGTGGAAAAGTAGGAAGTATACTGAAGTCCTTGCAGACTCCTGTCAGGTGGAGACTGGTCCAGATTTCATTGTACTTCAAGTGTTTTCTTACTACTCATATACTTGTAAAGGCATGCTGAGAAGTCCTCTAAGGGACAGAGAATCTGCTGATATGAGTGCAGAGGGTGGTCCTTTCTCTCACTGCCCTACTATCAATAGGATGCAAGTCCGAAAGGCTCATAGACTCTAGATTTTGACTGCAGCAGGTCCCAAATCCAAGCTCCCTGGCTACTAGTGCGGGGATGAAGAAGAGAATGTAGTTCTAAGTACCTGCATTTTACCTTGACTTTTGTAGCCGGCTCTGTGACCTGAGCTGCAGCAGATAAGCTGTAGTCTCTGCAGGCAGCGCAGGAGCTGCAGAGATCTTTGGTGATCATAGCACAGGCATCTTCTCTTCCTGCTGTAGCCCACAGCATTCAACTGGTCAGACTGGGTGAGAGTAATGGGGTGACATTGGTGGTATCTTTGACTCAGCTGGTTGGAACTTGCTGGACATTAATGCCTTCATCTTTGAATCCCTTTGTTGTACAAATGGCTGATTAAAAAGAAAGAAAACTGCTTGCAATCAAATGTAGCAGCAGTTTGTTTCTGGTGGCTAAATCCACTTTTTAAATGTTTCTAGCCAAGCAGTGAGGCATGGGATGACTTTTCTTCCTGCTGTAGGTAGAACTGGACAAACCCCAGTCATCTCTGCAGATGCTGCAGACCCTTCACGCTGCCAACACTCACTAAGGATCCTGTTTTCACATCTGCTTCATTCCTATTTCAACAGCTAAAAACAAAAGTGATTTTAAGCACAGACTGGTCCCCACCTGGTTGTTCTCACCTTTGCATTGCGTTAAGGACAGCTAGTTTAGAGGCAAGCTCTTTCCAAAATCCTTCTGCTTGTTTTGATGCTCTAAGAGGGAGCTATGCTCTTCTGAAAATGCTGACAGCCTGCTGCACTACTTCATGGTGGCGTGACTGGGAGGTGGTACCTTAAAGAAGCTCTTCCTTCTTTCTGGCTCATGCTCTATCTCGGTGCAGCAGGAGAGGTTTCCTCTGTCTACTGTCAGTCACTCGAAGATCATCACTTGCATCACTTTCATACGCTTTACTCTGGGCGGATAAGCAGTGATAAAAGAACTTGTTTTATTTTGGTGCCTCGACCTGAGTGATTCACTCAAATAATCTGATGGCGCCTAGAAGGCGTGATTAAATAGCTATGATTGATTAAACAACAGTGATGGCTCCAGCTCCACATTGCACGGACATTTCTTTGCACTTTTTAAATGCTGGCCCTGTCGATAGCTGATGTGTTGTACAAACTCTCTTTCACAGGGGTTTGCCAAAGTGCATAAGAGTCCATCTGAGAAATGCTGTGCTTGGGTCATTTTTTTAGATCATAGGTGCAGTGGAGAAACAGCTTGTCCAGCTCTAAATATACTGTCCTTGACAGGTGTGAAATAAGCCCACTGATTAAAATAGTTGCCTAGTTCCCACTTCAAGATCTTACTGTATAACATCAACATTTGGCTGCCCTTCTGATAAACTTGGAGAAGGACCGATTTCCATTTTGCTCCTTTCGAAAGGGAAGAGGTTGGAGGGTTGTCATGCAGCAGGAATGCACCAATTCTAAGAATTTCTAAACAAGACCCACTACATTGCGAATGGCAGCGGGAGCCGGGATTTATGGGGAGATTACTTGGTTAAACGTAGCCTGAAGGAACGAAAAATGAGCAGCCCAAAAAAGAAATTTGTTGAATATCTTGGCAGTGAATTCGAGTGGCCTGATTTATGAGCAATACCAAGTTATCTTTCTGCAAACAGATTTCTGAGAGTGGTTTTTCAACCCATGCCCTTTGGAGGGGCAGCTCTTGGTGAGATGTACGGTTGTGCCTATTGCTCATAAAAGGTGATGGGACAGGTTCTGTTTTTCTCTATACAACTAGGTGGAGTTCTTGGTGGATGTGGATGGTCAGCTGCCATAACAGGGGTGCTGGTGCTTTCTTACCCTCCAGCCTTCCTTGGCTAGTGGCTGTGGAGGACAGGAAGGAGGGCTGGCTGCAGGGGAGCAGAGCCCTGGGGTCCCTGCTGCAGAGAGGGACAGCAAACCATGGGGGGACAGAGATGCCAGAGGTCCCTGCTGAGGCTGAATGGGAGTCTTGTGAGTTCAAGACCAGACTGAGGAGGTCAAAAGGTGTTTTGATCCCTTTACTATGGTATGCAGTGCCAAAGGGACAGTCCACCCTGCCCCCGTGACTGGTGGGGCGCCTCCCCTTCTAGGTGCCACCCCAACGCACACACACGTGGCTGGTGTAACTGGGACAAGTGACCGTGAGACTGCAGGGTTAGAGGTGATGAGTCCCAGCCAACGCGCGTAAAGGTTGTGGATGAAACCATGGCTTTATTGGAGTCTTATAGACTTCTACTATTGCTTTCAGTGGAATCCCTAATTTTCCTGTGTTTATTTTTGCATGCATATATGCACTGGCATACATGTATATGTGAATCCAAGAGCCACACAAACCTGCTTTCCATTGGCAAAGCATCCTGTAGGCAACAGTTCCTCTGAAATTTTCCATTCAGCTATCTGCACAAATTTAATACTGCCTATGTCTTCAGGAGTCTCGTTTTTGTCCATGTGAAGCTAACTGTCTGTAATGAAGTCATGAGTTATTTGGCTAAAATAAGAACTCAGACTTCAAAATAAGAAACCCAAAACCAAACCCACAGCTATTTTTTTCAAGTTCTAAAAAAATCATATTTCCTTTTTAAATGAATCTCTCACCACTTAGTATGAACTTGCAGTTCTGCAAGACACGGAGAGCTTTTTTCAGCAGATGCTAAACTTGAAGTCAGTGGAAGATCTAAGCAAGTGGTTAAAGGTGAGCGCGTGCTCGGGCACTTGCTGAATTGGGACAGAGCATTCAGTGTTTTCCTGAGTTGCATCTTGTTTCAAAGGGAAGGACCTTTGTTTTGCTAAACGGTTCATTTCTATTTTGCTATGCGCTGAGATCTCAGGATAATCCCATTTGGAGAGAAGCAGAGAGGAGGAAAGGCTACACTTGGGAAAAGCTATTTTCAGTAGCTCTGTTTTCTCTAACCCCATTTTCCTAATTATGATCAGCTAATGCTGACAAACTGGTTCACAGAAATCAAACCCTATTATACGGTACAAACAAGTCAATGAGGCCTGGAGTTGGACCCTACTTTAACATAAGTAAAATAAAGATCCCCTGTGGCTTTTACTTCCTTTTTATTTAGTTACTTAATTGAACCTGCACTGTTATTCCTTTGTAATTGATTACCACACAGAAAAGGTAATGGAAAAGAAAACTTTTATTTTCTCTCCAGTGATTTTTATGGTTATCCTGGAAATGTTTTTACTGCTTCCTTTTGGGACATAAAAATTCTCAATATAGACAAAGGGAAATCAATGTTAGTTAATTGAAGGCATTTATGTGGTTGGAAGATTAAAAATTGGGTTTGTTTTTTTGTTGGTATTTTTTTTTCCTTTTTGTCTGTTTTTTTTTTTTTTCCCTTGTAAATCAGCTCAGATTTTTCAGAATGAGAATTTATCTGGCATTTTATTGTCCCTTCCTTTTTTCAAAGCTGAATCTACAAAGTCTGGGGACCTGGTCCAAAACCCACCAAAGCCAAATGGGAATCGTTCCATCTAATTGAGTGGCTTTGGATCATGCTTCAGAAGCACATATTCAAGATATATTTATATATGTATACACACACAGAGATGCCTATCTGCTCCACATGCCATTTGTCATAATTGGGCTTAATCTCTGAGCAAGATAAGGCAGGAAAATTTGTTGGTTTTTTTTTCTGGAAGCTGATGTTAATTCCCCAATTCTATAATTTCCTTTAAATCTCATTTCTCTCATACTTCTCTCTGTTTCTTTAACTTGTTAAGCTTGGCTTTCTTCATTTTGTACATGTTCTTCTTTCTCCTCTTCTCCCTTTTTATTTGAGTGTCTTGGCTGCCTTTAGCAGGGCAAGGGTCTCGTGGACGCAGTTCACCCAGTACCCAGCACTGCACCCAGCTTCCCTACCCTTTGTGAAGCTATGGATACTTCTTGATGATGCACAGAGCTGGCTGAGAGTTAAAAAACTCAAGTCTAAAAGTCTAAAGGAGTTGCCAACTTTCCTCACCCCTTGCCTTTGTGCATACAGCTTTTTTGCCTTGAAGCAATTTTAATAAAGACTATGTAACAACATGGTGTTGGCATAGCATGAGCAACATTATTCCATCTGTTTCTAGGGAAAATGTAAAAACATGTGTTAGTATAACATTAAGGTTCCAGTTTTCAATGGTTAAAAATCAGGCAACACTAAAGTTACAGACTGCTTCTCAAAGCTATTTAGTGATTTTCATTGCCTTTGGTTTTTTTTGGAACTCGCCTTTAACGCCTTTAAAAAAGGTCTCGTATTCTAAGAACTCTGAGCACCCATCCTTGGAAATGAAGACTGTTAGCTATTTCAGTCTGGGCAGCCAAATTCTTGGCTTTCTGTTGACAGTGTTGCAGACCTGATATTTTAAAGAGTATTCAGTCTCTCACTGTAGAGATGAATGAAGGCTGTAAAATTGTATTTGCAAACATTCATCTTATCTTCTATGAGAATTAACCTTACGTTAGGTGGAGGGCTTGAGCATGCTGACTTTAATATTTTGCCAAACTCAGGTATAAAAAAGAGCTTTAAAGGGAATATTCAGTGCTTTTCTGAATCAGGGCCTTAACACCTATTTTTTACTTTATTTTTTTGTGTGAATAATTATAAAGATACATCAAGCAGAGTTTTTACTAAACATCACATTTTAAACAGTGATGATAGAATATCCTTCAGTGCAATTGTGGTTATTTGTGCCAAAAGTCTCATTTTAAGAGTTATGCTGGTACAGTCAGGAAACAAGCGATGCAGCATGTGGCTTCCTGGCATTCGTACCTAGTGAGAACAGCTTTCACTGTCAGTGCTGCAAACTCAAAACAATGTTCAGAGGGAGATATCCATCAACACAGAGCAGTAGTAAGCAAAGGTATGATCCTGTACAAACCAGTGATCAAGGAGTGAACAAGAAAAGGTGCTTTGCTGGACCTGGTACCATGAACAAAGAATAGCTTGTTGGAGACATGAAAGTAGGAGGCAGCCTTGCTGCAGTGACCATGAGATTGTGGAGTTGAAGACCCTAAGAGCAGGGAGCATGGCAAAAAGCAAGACCACAGCCCTGGATTTCAGGAGAGCAAAATGCAGCCTCTTCAGGGATCTGCTTGGAAGAATCCTATGGAATATGGCCCCAAAGAGTGAGGGGTCCAGGAGAGATGGGTGCTCAGGAAAGGGCTGTCCCAAAGAGTAGGAAACAGAGCAAAAGTGGCAGGAAGCCTGTACGGATGAGCAAGAAGTGCCAAACTGAATGCAAATGTACAAAGGAAGTGTATGACGTTGAAGCAGGAGCGGGTGACCCAGGAGGAGTGTAGAGGTGCTGTCCAGTCTTGCAGGGATGGGTCTTAGGAACGCCAAGGCTGACGTGGAGTTGAATCTGGTAAGTCGTGTGAAGGGCAACAAGAAAGGATTCTGCAAGTACACAAACAGCAAAAGGAGGACTAGGGAACAAGTGGGCCTGCTGCTGAATGGCACAGGGGAACTGGTGACAAATTACAAGGAAAAGGCCAACGTACTCAATGCCTTCCTTCTCTGGTATTTACAAGGAGAATCATCCTCCAGGAATCCGAGCTCCCTGAGACCAGAGGGAAAATCTGGACCAAGGAAGACTTGCACTTAGTGGAGGAGCACCAGGTAAGGGAGCACTTGACCAAACTGGACATACATAAGTCCGTGGGGCCTGACGCGATGAACCTATGAGGGCTGGGGGAGCTGACTGATGTCATTGAGAGGCCACTCTCAATGATCTTCGGGTGATCATGGTGAGTGGGAAAGATTCCTGATGACTGGAGCAGAGCAAATATCCCTCCATCTTCAAGAATGGCAAGAAAAATCATCTGAGGAACTACAGGCTGGTTGATCTCACCTTAGTCCCTAGGAAGGTGATGGGGAAAATTGTCCTGAAAAGCATTTCCAAATACATGAATGGTAAGAATGTGATTGGGAACAGTCAGCATGGATTTACGAAGGGGAAATCTTTCTTGACCAACCTAATATCCTTCTACAATGACATGACTTGTGTGGCGGATGATAGGAGAGCAGTGGATGTTGCTTACCTCAACTTTAGTAAAGCCTTTGACATTGTTTTCTGTAACACCCTCATAGACAAGCTGACAAGGTACGGGTTAGATAAGTGGACAGTGAGGTGAATTGAAAACCAGCCAAATGACCAGGCCCAGAGGGCTGTGATCAGTGGCACAAAGTCCAGATGGAGTCAAGTAACTAATGTTGTACCCTGAGGGTCAACACAGGGAACAATGCTGTTTAATATCTTTATTTATGACCTAGTTGATGGGACAGAGTGCACCCTCAGCAAGTTCACAGGTGATACTGAACTGGGAGGAGTGGCTGATAACACCAGAGGGTCGTGCAGCCATTCAGAGAGACCTCAACAGGCTGGAGAAATGGGCATAGAGGAGTTTCATGAAGTTCAACAAAGGGAAATGCAACGTCCTGCACCAACCCCAGGCACCAGTACACGCTGGGGTCCAACTGTCTGGAAAGCAGCTTTGCAAAGAAGGCCCTGGGGATCCTGGTGAACAACAAGCTGCCTATGAGCCAGTAGTGCACCCTCATGACAAAAAAAGGCTAACAGCATCCTGGGCTGCATTGTGTGGCCAGCAGGCTGGGGGAGGTGGTCCTTCCCCTCTGTTCAGCACTGGTGAGGCCACAGCTGGAGTACTGTGTCCAGTTCTGGGTTCTCCAGTTCAAGAGAGACCTGGGCATACTGGAGAGAGTCCAGTGAAGAGCCCAAAGATGATTATGGGACTGGAGCATCTCTCATATGATGAAAGGCTGAGGGAGCTGGGTATGTTCAGCTTGAAGAGAAGGCTCAGAGGGAATCCTATCAATGTGTGTAAATACTTGATGAGAGGGAATGAAGAGGGAACCAGACTCTTTTCAGTAGTGCCCACTGGCAGGATAAGAGGCAATGGACACAAATTAAAAAGAGAAAGTACTATCTGAACAGGAGAAAACTGTGAAGGTGGTCAAACACCAGCATAGGTTGCCTAGAAAGGTTGTAGATTCTCCATCCATAGACATACTCAAAATCCAACTGGACACAGCCCTGGGCAACCTGCATTAGCTGACTGTGCTTGAGCAGGGAGGCTGGACAAGATGACTTCCAGAGGTCCCTTCCAACCTCAACCATTCTGTGATTTACTAGACTCCTAGTTAAATAATCATCAGTTCATAGAGCAGAAAAGATACCATAGAACAGGTGAGTCGCCACACATCGAGGTTATTAAATTTTTAACAATAGAGTAGGGAGTTCAGAACAAGAGTAGTTTGCAGGTTTTTTTGTGAAAGCTCTTTAATCAATATTTCTAAAGAACAAATTCATATTGTGAATGACCCATTAACAAAACTTAGATTAAATGTGTAATAACTATGATTAATGATACAAGCAACTCTGCGTCTGCTGATTTTGCATGACTATGAACTAGCATCTATGGCCTTTGGTTTGATCCACAGTCACCAGCAAAAATTGGTTGAATTAAAGTGGCTCACTCCTATAAAAGTATTTAAAGTTTTCCATAATAATTAAATAGTTCAAGGCCTCTTTCATGTTCATCCTTGGAGTGTTATTGTATTAAGTCCCCCCTAAAAAAAAAAAAAAAAATCCATCTTTTTAGTAGGTATTACACAAAAGTAGCAGAAAAAGAAATTTCTTTTACAAAGGCAATGATATTTGTGCTAGGTATGGATAACACACTCAACTTGGAGCAACCACAATTAAATGTTATCACATCATTTGATGCATGCAATACACGTGATATAGATTGTACTGCTTATCCAAAACCTTTCGGTAGCATGAGGTTCTGAGATGCTTTTTATGGTGGTGGTGGCAACAGCAGCACCAACCACCAGGTTGTTCATTTTTTACCTTTTTTGTTTTCTTCTGGGTGTTAGGCTAATTTACTGTGGATGCCACAGTAAACCATAAGTAAGAGAGAGAAAAACATCATTTTACAACGACTGCTGTGCTGTCTGATATGGTTTCTTGCAAATAAACCTAAGCACGTGCTGAGAAGCAGCCTCTCTGTTCCTCCTCACCCTTTTTGTGAACATGGCTCCACTTGTGCTCCCCGACACCGAGGGCACATGAGCTGGCGGTATCCCCAGGATACCAGGGTGGACCTGCTCCCCAGCCCTTGGCAGCGCTCCTCCGTGAGGGAGGCCCTGGGGGACCCTTCACATCCTCAACCGCTGGAACTGGCTGCTCTCAAATCTGCCTCTTTTTTTTTTTTTCATAAGGCGTGACTCACTAGAGTGATCTAGCTGCAACCTTGTAAAAATGGCTTTTCTAGAGCCATAGAAACCACAAGGTCCCATTACAAGCCATTTCATTTTCGATGACTAATGGAAGGACAGCAGTAATCAGACAAGAGGAAACTTAACTCTTTCTCAGATTCCCTTTTTTCTCTTTAGTAAAAACAAAGCTCACCAATAAATGAAATTCAGCTCAGATGGGTATTCTTTGTACATGCTGCCCCAGTGCCTGGTTAGTTGACAGAAGACTGCCAAATGTCTCTTCAAGTTTCTTGGTTTTTCTTCCCACAAAAACTGTTTGCTGCCTGTAAGATATATTTCAGCTACTTCAAAGGTCTCAGAACAGCTGCCTTTTTTTTAATTCCCATTTGTGATTTTATAGATCATGTAAGTGAAAGTGGTAAGAAGTGCCAAGGTTGCAGAGTGGATGCCTGAGCAGATAAGCAGACCTTCACAGCCAGACAATAGAGAAAGCTGGTGAAGTCAGTGTAGCCCAGTTCTGCAGTCAAAATTGCAGAGTTGGGACTCAGGAGGTCTCACTCGCTAATTTAATTGTAGCAAATAAAGAAACGAAGAGTGTAAGAGGGTAAACAGACACAGAAACACACTTTTGAGCTTACAAAAAAATTGAGCTGTGTGTGCTGTTAGCCCTATTAATGTAAGTGATTCAACATAGACCAACTTTCAGACCTATGCAGAGCTCTTGGGTAATTAATGTGAGCAGTATGTTGAAAAATGTAGAGGCATGGGACTCATAAGCAAGGGCTGGGAACTAAGCTTATGATTGGCGGGATGGGCAGTGCGTGACCGGGAGGTGGTGGACTGTGCACCATCATATGCACTTTAATTATCAAGTGCTTTTTAATGTCTGTTGAGGGCCTATTCAACTTAGGACGACTATATACATATGCAAGAGTCTGTGGTGTAATGGGCTCTGCAATGTGCTTGATATTGAAGGAGAACTATTGCTGGGGTCAGAGACCTACCCAGCCAAAGCTTCACTAAGTGCCCCTGAAGTCAGCATGAGCATGTGTAATATAATGCAAAGGATTGTACATCATATTTTTCTGCCTCTTTTCCCATATCGCTTTCTCCATATTGTTATATCTGTTTTCAGCTCAGTGTAGGCCTGAGGGGTAACGGCAGGTGACTTATAGACTGGACACCAATGGCAACACATTTACCTCATGTCTCTTGGCTGAGTGCTACTGACTGAAATCAGTAGCTCTACCTCAATTTACAGCAGCGAAGTGTCTGGTCTCGCTTGGGTCTACTTGAAAAATGGCACTACTTCTCCACATTCTCACCTTATGAAATCTCCAGGGGTGTGCCAAACTCACTCATGGCTTACCTCCCCCACAGGGGTGAACAGATTTAGGGAAGCTCTAAACAGCACAGGTAAGTGGGGTTAATGTTTTTTGGGGTTTTTTGTTTGGTTGGTTTTGGTTTGTTGTTGTTGTTGTTTTTTGTTTTATTTTGTGGGGGGTTTTTTGTTTGGCTGTTTGGGGTTTTTTTTTGAGTTCTTCATTTGCCTTTCTATAGAAAACTTCTAAAAATGGCTTATAATTGCAGGTGAGGAGATAACTGTTAGAGACAAATGGATGCCTGTGCAGTTCCTCCCAGCCACAGTCTGGGGGAATTTAGGAAGATGTGTAACCACAGGGATCTTTCTTTCCTACCTCAAGTAGCTGGTCCCGTTATAGGATTAATTTTCTGGAATTTGGCCAAAAACTATTCTAAAAGGTTTCCCTGTGGCAAGGACAAAGAGAAGTGAGGCTTTTAATACCAGCTTCTGAAACTTAAAGGTATTGAGGTGGGAGGACCCCATAGTTCAGCATGAGACATGGGCTCCTGTCCTGTTTTTTCTGGGATAGAATCATAGAATCAATTTTGTGTTCCCAAAAGCTGCATTTTTGAGAGGACTGCAGCACCCAATATGGCAGGAATGAAGTTGATAAGACACTTTGTTTTAGCTCATGGCCAGCCATGGTATGCGGGTTTCCATGGTGATCAAGGCTGTTAGTTTTCAAGTTAGACAGGTGCTTAAGCTAGGAGGAGCAAAAGCCAGGGCAGCTGACCCAGGCTGGCCCACAGGTGTATTCCATACCATAAATGTCATGCTCAGGGGAGGTTTAGCTTGGATATTAGGAAATATTTCTTCACTGAAAGCGTCGTCAAGCATTGCAACTGGCTGTCCAAGGAAGTGGTGGAGTCACCATCCCTGGAGGTATTTAAAAGACAGGTAGATGTCACGCTTAGGTACATGGTTTAGTGGTGGACTTGGCAGTGCTAGGTTAACAGTTGGACTTGATGATCTTAAAGGTCCTTTCCAACTAAAACAATTCTATGATTCTATGAAATTAGAAAGTTTGTTGACGACAGGCCCCCCCCCTCCCCGATGGTCGCCATCTGTGGAGGGATTTACTCATCATTCTGCTCCCTAGGCCTACTTTCCTGTTCGTTGTGACCGTCACACAGTGTTCAACATCTAGCATTCATTGGGCTGAGTATAACTCTGTGTACTTAGCATTAGTATTAGTTTTGTTACTTTATTAAATCTGTTGAAATGAAAACAGATCACAGAACCCAGTATCACTGGGTGATAGAACAGCTGGCTATAGTCTAGCCCCCAGATGCAGGCTAAATGTAGACAGCTCCCCATTAGCCACCCAGTATTGTGCCTGGCCTCTGAGACACCCGGAGAAGTCCTCGCCAGGCAGCATTGTCGCAGGTCTGAGAACCAGCTCCCCCTGCCAAGCCCAGGGCCACAGCCAACAGGTGTCACCAAACTGGTGAGATCTTGTGGATACTGTGGGAAAGCTGTGAGTCACGGACATCGTTTCCTGTAGCATCACTTTGTATGGTTCCCACTTAGGACTGTATAAAAGCAAAGGCTGTGCCATCTCCAAGGACACGCATGATGAAACTCAGGGGCTGCTTCTCAGGTGGCTGCATCTTCAAACAAGCTGACTAAATGAAATGAGCATTATCAGAAGGTCTGAATCCTTTGGAGGTCCAGCTCAGTTGTGCTGTTTAGTATCTATGTACCTGTCACTTTGCTTCAGTTTCATCAAGTAAGAAAAGGTGATGAAAACCAAAGAAATGAGCTAAAGTGATCCCATGCTGGATAAATTGAACAGAGTGACAGACGAGAGGTAAGGGCAGGCTTCCCTGACTAAAGTAATATACAGCTGATGGATGTGATGAAATACACAAATGCTTCTGTCCTACAGGTTTTACTGGAGTTAAGATGTTTCCTGCCTGTGACAAGTGATGAGAAGAGATTTTTTCAGGTTTCTTCTTGTAAAATCTTTGATAATGCAGATGCCTTCTGCGTGATCTTCAGTACCAGCAAAATAGGTGTCTCTTAGAAGCCTTAGGGAGAAGCATGAGAACATTTCAACACAGTGATGACTAACACCATTCTCTTCCCTATATGTTGTTATTGATCCTCTTAATGGCCCTCATTTATTGACTTCCTTTTTGCAGTAGCAGGGGAGCATTGACTGGGTATTCCTTAATATTTTGGGTCTAGAGGTTATTTGGGTAAAAATGACTGTAGTTATACTTTCATTGGCTCACTTCTGTTGTTGTACTTTTCACTGGCTGGGAATTTCCTATAAGAAAATCATCAAAGTAAATAATTCTGTCCCATACTGCAGTGATGAGTCCTGAGGGGAAGAGTAGGCTGCGTCATTTTTAGTACAGAACTGAAAGACTTAATCCAGGAATGTCCAAAGTCATGCCAGGCTGCACTAGAGGTAGAATTCACACATTCAAATCCAAGAGTAAAAAGGGCCTTGAAGTTTCTGTGAAATGAAGCTTAGGTACTGCAGTCAGCATTTTGCCTGGCTTTAGAAGTAACTGCTGACAAAGTCAATGCAACGTACTGTGCAGTGACCCGTGTATCACGGTATCCATTCAGAATCCTAGTGCAAATACTGAGTATTTGAAGACTTAAAGTAACTGACATCCTGTCAGGAGCAGAAATGGGGACAGTGTCAACACAGAGAATGTGAATGGAATCTTTTCCTGGGACGTTGATTTACAGGCTTCAGATTGGAACATCAACAAAAGTGACTTAGAAATGGTCTCACAGTGATGGAAGAATTTGTGTTGGAATGAAGTGTGTGTAAATGTATACATAACACATAGCAGCTGATTGGAAGATATCAGATAAAAATATTAATGTGAGGATCAGGTGAAAGTCTATCTTCTGGCCTAGTCATCTTACACAAATGAAACACAATAACCCAGAGACTATTTTAAGCAATTATTTCCTAAAATCCTACCTTGCCTTAACCTTTTCAAACTTGCCATTAATGTAAAAATGCGGAACATTAACTCATTAGGATTCTGAATATCAAATTTTACCTTGGCCTTTCAGGTAGGTCATGCAGGAAAATTGTACATGACTCTAAGGAGTACTGCAATTAAATGTAACGCAAGTCTGGAGTGAATATGTGAATCTTTGAGATATAATATCTCACGAGCTGCTGTACATTGGCACTCATCAGCTGCTACCTGAAGAGATGGTTTGATAGGCATTTGCTTAAGATCCCGGGGTTATCCTAGACATAAGCACCGGACACGGGTGAACCAAAGCTGTCCTAAGATAGTCAAGAAGCAAAAACATTAAAGACTGCAGGTGTGCTCTGTCCGTCTGTGGCTTGGCAGAATATATAACTCAAGACCACCTGAGGCTGACACAGCATAAGTGCTCATTGGAAGGACTGGCACATATGAGGTCATTTTGGCTTTCCCTGCAAACACCTGTCATACAACATGCACAACAAACTGGACAGAGCTTTTTTTAATCTTGTGAAGTGCAAAAGGAGAACAGAGATGCGCATGAGAAAGATATTTTTCACTCTAAGTGAGAGTGTGGTAGACAGGAAAGAACTTTAAAGTTGTTGTTTTTTGAGAAGTTTGTGTGCTGTGTATTTAAGTGGATGCTGGAAATTATAAAATCATGCTCTCCTCTCTTTCTTTTAAAAAATAATAATAAAAAATAATTCAGCTGCAGAAATTTTAGGACCAGTTGGGTACTGGGTATTAGCAGCATACTTCTACACTGAGTCCCCTTACCTCTGTTGCATTGGACAAACTGGGAGTGTACTTTCTCTTTTTGCAGAGAAGGAGCATGGTTTATTCTCCTGCTTTTGCTTGACTGGCCAACAGGTAAATTCAGAGTGAACAGGTCAGCTCAGACATAAGAAGGACCTAAAGAGATCAAAATAAAGGTAAGTGTCAATATTCACAAGGGGTTTTTTTGTAAAATGCAGCCTATGAACATTCCCAGTGCTCCTGGTTACTGAAAGCCCTGTTTTGTAATCTGGCTGAAGTGGGCTGCAGGCTGTGCCCCTCCAGCCACAAACAAGTATCTTCTTTGAAGAGGACGTAAACTTACAGTTGTTCATGGGAACAATGCAGAATTTTTTCCCCACTCTTAACTTTATCTAGTGTGGAAATTTTGGCCTTAAGCTTTACATTTAGAGTGCAATTGGTTTAGCAATACATGGGGATTTGAATCCTGATGTAAGTCATTTAAACAGGTGCCACGTCACATTAATTGCAAACAAAAGGCTTGCTGCACCACCTATCTGGTTGCATTAGTCAAAGTTAATGAATTATTTATTTATTAAAACATGTCCTCCAGCATCAGCTGGAAACTGTTCAGATGGCAGCTCAGGCTCTTCCACTCAGCAGAAGCATGAATCTGGCTATCATCAGTGGAGGTGGGAAGCCCAGGAGAAGGGTACTGGGACAAGTTTTCTGTACTGTTATTTTTCCAACCCTTTTAACAGTTTCCCCTGTGTTGGACTGCAGCACTATCTGATCAGCTTTCTGCACCCTTACCCTGTTATCTCCTGGCAGCACCCAGGGCTTTACTTTTCTCTGGTCAACAGCTGGGGGCTTATTACCTTTGAGTCTTACCTATTGCCACATATACACAATATACAGTGTTCCTCTGGTTTGCTGTGTGCTTCTTTTGCATTTCTGCAAAGTTAACCAATTTGTGGTCTTAATTTTAAGTGAGTGCTCAAACCTTGGGTGCTAGGCCATGCTTGGAGAAAGGGAAGAGGGATAGGTTACCAAATATTCTCTAACACCTTTCTGAATTTGGCCTGCGATAGTCTTCAAACCTACAATCTTCTTTTCCAGGGTTTATTTACCACTAATATTAATAAAGCAGGCAAGTCTGACCAGTTATGTTGCTCTTTATAAAGCCTCTGCCATTTGTTGTTTGTTTCCTTCGGCACTTGGCAGATTCCCAGATACTTTTTGTTATTTTCTGTCTCGTTTCCCCTCATGTCTCAAGGACCCCAGGGCAAAGCCCTCCTGTCCTAAAGGAGGTCTCCATCCTCACTGCAGAGGGGGAGAGAGAGGCTGGGGGAAGCCTCCGGCAGGTGTGAAAGTAGGATAATGACACAGATGAAGAAACTGTGTTGAACAGGAGGCTACTGGGGTACTCAGTGCCCTTATTGCACCCACCTGTACTGCTCCGCTATCTCCTCTGCTTTTCCTCATGAGGAACATGCTGTATAAAGACCAAGGTAAGAGGGGGTGAAGAAACCCCTGATCACATCGGAACAAAGAAGGGGTAGCACTGGACTTTGCTGAGAAGATGGGGAAAGCCCCTGGTACA
Source organism: Nyctibius grandis (assembly GCF_013368605.1). NCBI lineage: Eukaryota > Metazoa > Chordata > Aves > Nyctibiiformes > Nyctibiidae > Nyctibius > Nyctibius grandis. The sequence goes on from NC_090658.1 coordinate 31,261,159, forward strand.
GAGGAGGAGGAGGTAAAGGCAATAGAGGACGTCCAGATGCTGCCCCTCAGAACAGGAGACTCCTAAAGCTGCCAGTCCCGCAGTAAGGGAAAGTTCAGTGGTACCAGAATAGAGCCAAAGGCTTTTTTTAAAAAAACACATGTTCAGACTAAAAGGGCCTGACAGCATGCCTGTGGTTCTCTCTGAAGTTAATGACAGCCAAGGGCACACAGCGCTAGGCAGGACCAAGCCAGTGCTGTATGCATCCTGGGTGAGGGATGCCATCTTCTTCTCCTTGGTACTGGGCAGGGGGCAATCCGGCCTGGGGGTTTGCATCTGTCGCAAATAACACTGATGGTACTGGTGTCTGACCAGGGATGCTGTATTTGCTGTAACTTTCAGGAACGTGCTCTCTGCTCAGGGGCGGGAGTGAGGGCAGACATTTGCCAGGTGATCTCAGAGAGACTTTCAGTCAGGGTCCTGGGCCCTCCATGATTTGTCTCTTGACAATGTGTTTTATGTTCCATGTGCGAGCAGAAAAGCTGTTGCACTTTTCAATGGCTGTCTGTAATTTGGTCTGGGCTTTGGGAGTGAGACTGAGGCTCTGAGAGCTCCTCTGCTGTGTTGCTCCACAGTCTTGGCAGAATGAAGAACACCAAATCCAGGTTTTGATACCAAAGCAAAAATGCCTCTTGGTACATGCATACAACCACGTCAGGTTGCTCCTGTCTCACCTTCGTTCATTTCAATGAAAGCATGTGTGTGCTAAAAGACATACGTGGGTACAAACAGGTGTATGTGCATGCGTGCCACCCACTGCTTACGTGGTGCAGAGCATCCTTTAAAATGTGGGTCACATTTCAGAATTAATATCGAAATATTTATTAGTAGGAAGTGATTAGAAGCATTGTTTGGTATAAATGCAGCTTTATTCAGTAATTCACTTTCCTAGAAGTGCTTAATTCCTTAAGACTCCGCTTGCTCCATTTTGGATTTTATAGTACCAAATACAAATGCAAACTTTCATTTTGTTGCATGGCCATTTGCAGTCCTACAGTCTAAATTTTCTAGACCAGCCTGGACAACTGTTTGCAGCACAAGGCAGGTGGACACCAGTAGATGAAGAGGATGGGAGGGAATATGCGGGATATAAGCAATCCTTTGTCTGGGGCTTGGCCCTTGACAGGACTTGGGAGAGGCAAGCAAAACTCTTGTAAGAGAGGGTTATTCAACAAGAAAAGCTCTGGTAAGAGTGGGACATTCAATGTAATAGTAGATGCTTTAATTTTCCAGTTCCAAACTGCACACTGTGTTGTCATTTCTAAGACCACGGAAGAGAGAAATTGGGCCAAAATCATCCACAATCACACAACGTGCTTATCTTTTGTTGGAGGCCTTGGAAGTAGCCCATGGGCGAATTTTAGAGCTTGTCTTTTGTCTTTGAGTTTCCTGACTTCAGAAGTGAGGAGGAGGATTTTATGATGTCTTTCACATAGGAGTGCTCTGGGACTTCATTTACTAATGCTTTTAATAAGGTTTTGGTCTTCAAGTGAAAAGTCCAGTAGAATGACAAGTGACTGTAATTAGTAAAGCAAAATTATCTCTCATTTTAATGTTCAGTTCTTGACTTGGCTGTTATGATCATGTATATAATTCTCACTTGTCTCTGCTGATATTTGGACTCAGAGGAGGAGGTTGCAGCCTGATGAGCACAGCAATGACTGCTTACCATTTGTTTTTTTCGCAGAGATTGGATGTGGCAGCATTTTGTTGTCATGATTGTTGCCTGAATGAGCTAGGAAGTTAAATATTTCATTATGATGATTTTGATACTTGCACTGATCCCCTGCGGATTCATAATTGAAGACATCACAAAACAAAGCAAACCTCCCCCAAACAATTGTGTGTGTCTATATCACCTACATATGTTTCTTGTTCCCAGTTATGCATGGGTTTCTTTTTAATATAACTCTTGGCACGACAGAAACCATGCTGGTGACGTTATTGGTATTGTTGGCCTGGAATGTTTTCAATAACACTGAGTTTGTTGGGACAGAGCGTGAATTAGTTGTCAGTTCTTGAGAAGTCAAAATTTAATTGCTGATCAAATGTTTAAAATATGACTTGTATTAGTGATGGGTTTCCATGTAAATTCTTTCTCGTGACCTTTAGGCAAGAAGCCAAAAACTGGCAGCACCGCAGCTCTGCTCAGCAGCTACAGTTTGGAAGTCAGCTTCAGGCTTCTATTCTGGATGGAAATTCTCATGTTTTTCAGATTTTTTTTTTTTCATTTTGGTGGGAAAAACTGAAAATAATTTTAGGCCAACCTGAAATAAATCTTTCCCCCATTCTATTTTCCCAGGACAGTTGTCAAGCTGACAAATCAGTTATTACACAGTTCTATCTATTATGCTCCATATAAATCTATAGTTCCTACCAGTCTGTTCTCCATCACTCCACCTTCCTTCCTAGCCATCTTAAAATGGGCATAGAATCGAAGTGGGGTTTTTTTGCAGATGTCTGCTGCAAAAAAAGCAGACTTTTACCTGTGAAACGATAGAAGTGAGAGTAAACCAAAGTAGAAATTTTTACTGAGCTCAGCTCCAAACATACTGTGTTTTTACAAATGAATCTATCCTTTCTTCCTGTTTGTGTTGAGATTATCAGCCCATCAATACTGTTATTCCATTCTTCTGACTTGCACATGCCTCTCTTAACAATGTAGTGTGCAAACTGATTAGTCACACTTCACTGAAGTTCTGTTAATCTAATAGATAGGTCATTGTTAGGTCAGGGAAAGGGGAGGAGAAAGGGAGATTTGCTGTGGGAGAAAACACTGGTGCTGTAGAGGAGTCCACTGGTGATGGGGAGTGGAGGGCGGTGATACTTTCCACTCCATCGGCACACCAAGGTCAGAACTTTCCTTCTGCAGCTGTGAGAAAAAAAAAAAGTTAATCCAGGATTAATGATGGCAGATTCCCGTAACACAGAGAGTTGTGAGTTCAGGATAGATGTTCCCAGGATGGCAGACCAAATGGGTCATTTGTCTGTACAGGTATGGCAGTGTGAATGTTCTTCAACCTCCTTGTCCAGGACCTTTTGCTTACTCTAAAAGCAAAGTGTGAAACCTGCTTGTTCCAGTGGCTGGTAAAAGAGTCTGACCTATGGCCCCTGTAACCTCCCACTTCTGTGCTCAGCTTCTGAGTACTCCCAGAAGTATCCATCTGAAGGCATGCACCAGAGCGGGTTGACCCTTCAAGGCCAACAGAGTCCTTCTCCAGAGCAAATTAATTTCTCTTTTTGCTGGCTAAATGTCTCTCTACGCTCATTTCTTTACCTACACTGTCATCATCTGGAATTTGCCTTCGAGTTAATCGCATCAGTTAATATTTGTACCATGTTTGAAAAGTCTGAAGCACTATAATTCGTTATTATTTATTTTGTTTTCTTCCTGATATTCTCTCCAAGTCCAGATCACACAGCACACCCATCTCCCTCTGTAGCCTATTGTCTTACATCTGAACAACTGATCCCTGTTTTCAGCTCAGTTGCTGCCTGTTTAACTCCTGTGTTGCTAGAAATACATCTTGGAACTGGGGAGTGTTAAACACTGTTAATTGCTTGATATCATAATCATAGTACTGGCTTTACACGTACTTGTAAAAGCTGCTGAGTACACATCTAGTGTATTTCTGCAGTGTGTTTGTAGCACAGTGTTGTCTTCAGGTAAGCAAAATCTCTCCCTCTCTCTTTCCTTTCATTCTACCTAGTTGTCTGGTGGCCACAGACCCCTCAGGGTCTTCTGTGTTTTTCCACCAGAGCACCAGAAAAAACAGAAATATGCCAAACATGGATGAAGCTTTGGAATGTGCATTTGTGCTAGAAGCTTCTATGGAGCATGTGTGAACTATTAAAGGAGGGGTTTGGTTTTGCAGTTTCTTTTTCTTCCCCCCCGCAAAGACTCATATTTAGGAGAATTTTTTACATGAGTTTTTACTCTTTAGATGCAAAGGCCATGTCAGTGACAAATATTAAGTCCTTGCTCCAGAGCATGTGGTTCAGAGTTGCTTGTGCAAGAATCTTATAAGCATAAAATTGCAAACAACAGCTTCTGCTTTGGAAGCAGACCAACTATTTTGCTGAAAATATTCCAAAAAAAAGTTCAGGGTGGACAGAGCCATCAGAGTTGATTCAAACCAAGTGATTACAGCCTGGCAAAACGAGTAATGTTGAGTTACCAGGCTTCATGATATGAAAGAAATTGGTTACAATAGTGCTTATTCTGGAGTGCCTGAAAACATCCAACAGTAAGAATCCAGCTAGGGCAGAGAGGCAAAAAAAACCCCACTCTTTTGTGGTAGTTTTGTTTCCTGAGGGACAGATCTATTTCCAACTGTGATGAGTTCAAGTAAACTGCTCTTGTGGTATCAGAGGTAATATTTTTAGTGGGCACAAATGAGCCTGGTTGCAGTGGAAATAGCAGCTGCCCAAATTTTCTTCCCTGTGTTCATTGCAGCTGGCATTGGTGATGCTCCATGTTAAGGTGGAAGACCCAGTGGATCATAGCATGGTGTCACGGTTTAAAGCTGGGCTGGCTATTAACCAGGTGGCAGATGCTCTCTGTTAACCCTCTCCCCCCTCCAAGGGAAAGGGAAAGGGAAAGGGAAAAGGGAGAGAGACTTATGGGTTGGAAAGTTAAAACAGTTTTAATAAACCATAATAACGAAAAAGAGTATAATAACAATAATAATAGAAATAATCAAATATATACAAATATATACAAATATATACAAAACCAAGACTGAGAGCTTGGAAATCCTCCTCAGGCAAAGTTGCTCCCCCAGCACGGGCAGAGGGGAAAATGCAGTAGCTCCCCCCAGTACGGGCAGAGGGGAAAATGCAGTAGCTCCCTGCCATCACACCTGCAGGCTTTTAACTGGAAACTGGCAAAGCTGGTACCAATCAGTGGGAGACAGGAGGGCCCCTCCCTCCTGGGCCCCACCTCCAGGAGGCAGTGGGTTAGTGATAAATAGGAAAGTGAGAATGACGTATGTGGGATGGAATACCTCGTTGGTCAATCTTGGGTCACCTGCCCTGTCTGCTCCCCCCTGCAGCTGTGACCCCCCTTTGGCTCTTCACTCGTAAGCAGTGAGGAATTTAGCAGTGACCTTGGTTTCTCTAAGACTAATTGGCCTGGTTTGGGCCAAACCAGGACACATGGCATTGGTTGTTTTCCTCGTCTCTTAATTTTCCAGGCTAATAAATGTGGTAGAGGAGATGCACACAACAATTACTATCAAGATTTGTGGCTGAAGCAGCTTAGCAACAGAATTTCCCTGCAACCATGAGGACCCAATTCAGCCAGAAAATCCCAAGGCAGCCTCTGCATTGGTCTTTGAGTCAGCACAGGCCTGCTCGGAGGAATGCTTCTCTCTGGCACTGGTATGTCCTGGGTTGATCCACCTCCAAAAGCGTGTTCACCAGCATGGCTCTCAGCTGCCAGGCCCCCAACCAGCACCTTGCAAGGGCACATCTCAGGGTACTCTTGTTGTGTCCAACAGCCTGCTCTTCTTCTGCCTTCTTTTTTCTTCCACAGCAAACCTTTCTTTTCTCTGACCATCACATTTCTTGCTTCTCTCCAAGCTATCAAAAATCTGCATCTCATTTCCCCTCTTCGTCTTTCTCTGTACCCAGATCCTGCTTACACATGCTTTGTTCCTGCACAGAGAAAGGCAACGCAGGACAAAAGGCCCATGAAGCTGTGAGAATTGCTGTCAAAGTTGTTACCCAGGCTGTGAACTCACCAGGTTTCAGAAGATAATTAAACACTTTAAATATGATGCTTATATAGATTGGAGCTGAGGAGTCGCAAAATGGAGGCCTTTGACTTTGTTTCAGGTAGTTTACTTGGCTCTCAGCTGTCACTTTTCCATTCCCCAGCAACTCATACCTCTGACTTCATTCTCAAACTTTCCTATTTTGCCCATGCTGTTTGCTTGTTGGGTTGCTTTGGCTGGGGAGAGCACCTGTTTATACTAACACCCATTGGACAAGTTTGTTTTTTCCAGGAGACTTGCCAGTTGTGGCTGACATCTCTCAACCCCTATGTTGAAAACCCATCAAAAGCCATTCGAAGTCGGTAAACACAATGGCCTTATCCCACCCCCAGTCTCTTCTGCACACATTGCACTTCAGCGAAACAGTCTCTTGTCAGACCAGCAATCCAGCCCGCCCATGTTTCTGTTCTTCAAACACAACCTGGGGCTTTTTTCCATGTGTACTCCAGACCCTCTCCAGCAGGACCCTCCTGCCCTGCTGAATCCGCTCGCACCCATGGGATGCCAGATGCTCAGACATTCAAACTTCTGCCATAACAAAAATTTTGAGTTGATTCCCAGTGGGGAACAAAAGCTTGCCAAAGCTGTCCATTTTGCTTCAGTGACCTTTTTTTTCCCTTAAGTGCAGTCTTGAACCTAAAGCACCCCCAGCACTTAGGAGAGTGCTAGAAGCAGCAAGAAAATGCAGTGTGCACCCTGAAAGCAACAGGAAAATGGATCAGACTGTTCTTAAAATTAAAAGACTGACCAAAACATCCCAATGAGGCATGAAGGCACTAAAGAGTCACACCCCAGGATGGGCTAAATAGTAATAGAAAAAAGCTTCTTGTTTCAGTTCTCTGCTGGGGCCAGAAAGCTGATTCTTCACTACCAACTGGTTTCTTTTCCCTCTTCAGTGAGTTACTAGCTGCAATTTATGATTAAATAATTCCTTTGGGAAATTATTTCTTTTGGGAAAGAACTATGAAAAGAAATCCCCCCTTCCCCATTCAGCAAACCAATGAGAATGGCATTCAGAAAATTCTTATATCATGAGACTTTGCTTCCAATTTTATTTGGCTGATTATCCTGGAAATAGATTGAGTGGCGCCTTTGAGTCTTTTTCTTCCTTTTCCACTGAACATGAGCAAAAAAAGAAATCACTTTACTATGAAAAACAGCTTACATTTCACAGATGACCTTTTGTCTTTGGCAAAGAGGTTTTTGCCACATCTTTTTGAGAAGGCAGCCTTGCATTATTTATGATAAGCAGTTTACCGGGACAAATCTAATTTAAATCAAAGTCTAGCAAAAATGTCCAGCTTCTGTGACCTGAATTCAGTGCTGTCATGGATGGATATGCCTTAGCCAAAGCAAAGGATTGAGATTCTAGAGCAAAATGTGCCAAAAGATGAGGCCAGGACAGAGTTCTAGCATCCACAGTCATGATCTTCTACGTTGCAAGAAGTACTGGGAGGAACTAGTTTGTTCCTAACACTGTCGTGACTGTGTGTGTTGTACGTATGTCAAGGGCAGAGTTAAAGCTGTATGGGTGAGCTCTTTTACAAGCAGCCTTTAGGAAAAACAACAGCAACCATATAACCCTGGTGGAATTAAGGCTTCTTGGTAGGCAGGAATGTATTTATGACTTTCATTAATAAAGCAATGAGTTCAGTGTACCTGCAAGATAAATTAGATGTCTTCCTCCATCATCCAATGTTACGGGAAGCTTTTTTGCTGATACAACGCAGAGAATGGAAATTTGGCTAACTTTGGGTCCAAGGGCCCAGGCTAAAGAGTCCGATTAACGGTCCTGCAACTGGCATGTTATTGTATGATATTAGGGAAGATGAATGATGGCTGTGTTTGGGCAGATTCTTTCCATAATTTAAGAGAGAAAATCAGCTCATTGTTGATCCAGATTTTGTCATAAGTCATTTGAAAGTCCTCTGTGGGTTCAGCTGGAAGGCATTTGGAGTCAAGGAGAAAATGCGTGTTGATGTATGTTGGATTTTGGTGAGAAAGCAGTGTTTTATGATCATCCTGGTCCTGTGGGCACACCTAATAAAGCTGTTCACAATTAATTTGCAAGTACGAGGGGAGTTCAATCACTCTTTTTTAGCTCATTCTTATTAAAAAAAATTGCAATATAATTACAGGCACAGCAATAGTTCAGTCCAAGAGACTCCTTGAATGCCATTAGGAGACATATCGTATCCAAATGCTGCCAATGTTAGCTAAAACTTCAGAAGCCTGAGCCAAACTGAGACACATTTTTTCCTTCCTTCCTTCTCCCTTCTATTTTTCACTCTTTTCCTCATCACTGCAACTAAAAATAATGTGCCCTGCTTGCCTCATTTGCTAACTAAACCATGTATACCTGCTTGTTAAGCTGTAATTTTAACTTCACTTTGATTGATAGCTCAAGTAGGAAAGGTTTGAATTTTCGTCTCGTACAGATGCATTCAAATTGCTTGGCAAGGCTGTTAGATGCATTGCTTTTGTAGTCATCATGCAGACTAGAGCTTCCCCAGTGACTGAAAAAAGTTCAAATTTATTTAATGAATTTTGTGTTCTTTCTCTTTTTTCCTTTTTTTTTTTCTTTTTTAGTTAGGGCTTTAATAAAGCACTGGATGATTTGGAATGGTGAATGCATACCTTCTGAGTGAAGTGCAGCCAGAGCTGCAGCTGTAGCTCTCTTCCTATACATGTTGCTCAATAGGCTTGTGGGAACTGATGGAGCAAACTGCTGGGACTGCCAGGCGGGACAGCTCTGCTGTTGTTACTGGCTTGGGCCCAGTTTAATATGGTGTGTGTAGCTGAATGTAGGAGAGATGTCGAAGCGCTATTGCTAGAAAAATTCTGCTTTAAAATGGGACCCCTAAAAAACCCCATAATTTTGTTAATGTTTGTTCTAATTGCACACTCTGGAGCATCATGTCAATACCTGAGGAGGCTAAGACTTTTTACTTTTAATGGCTTCATGCCTACTTGCAGCAAGTGGGTCAAGTGCTTTGCCTGTCTGCTAGTCTATAAAGAGTCTGCACACATTGCCAATCACGTGCACTACTGTCTGTTGTGGCCTAGTGTACCAGCCATGGAAACTACTTGTGTGACTTCTAACGAAGTACTAATAGTGCTGTGACTGATGGTGTTTCTTTTTTTGGTAGAAGTGACAGGAATTGGTTTTTTGGAGTAGAGTTGCCTTGAGTCCAGTTCAGCCTGGACAGGTGTGGGGGACTGTTTGGGTATGTAGTCTTCCTTTGTAAGAAGACTAGGAAAAAACAGAGAGGAAGAAAAGACAAAAGCCAAGTGGTCCAGACTGAGTCTAAAGCCAGTATTCACTTACTGGTGCTTCTGAGTAACTCTAGCAGGACAAAAATGTCCCTGCTGGGTCAGGGTAATGTCCTATAGGTGACTGGCTAGTAGTGAATGCTTAAAAAAGGCACATCAGTGTACATCCTTGCAGCAGTCAGAGGTTCTAGCCTCAGCATCTGGACCATTATGGTCCAGCAAACAATGGATCTACCCTCCAACAATGTATTTAATCTCTGGAACTCAACATAAACTTCTTGCCACCACAACATTTTGTGGCAAAGGGCACTAGGATTAATCCCATTCCCTTAGTCAGATACAGGAACGAGTTGCACATTTAATAGTTCATTGTATGAAAAAAATTTTTTGTTGGCTTTTTTTTAGACTTGCAGCCAGAAAGTGTTACCAGACACTCAGTGTCTGTTTTACTAGCAGGATGATTTTTTTTTAAATCAGCTTCTCCATTGGAGGCAGATTTCCACCCAGCTCTAGTTCATCTGAGATAAAATTAGCTAGGAGATTGTAACCTGTTGTTAGCAATGTGGATAGTAATATCCTCAAATGGTAAAACCAAATGTGGAAAAGAACATCTGACCAAGCCTTATAGTGTGAAAACCAGCTTTTAAAATGAAATAAGCTTTGAATGACTTTCACTGAACTAGTCCAGTTGAACCTGAGGGAACATCTCTGTGTTAGCAAGATTACTTTGTTGCATCTTATTTTGGATTTGGTTGGGTTTTGTCCTCTTTTGAGTATGCCTCTTTTTTCTTTGGATACACTTTGGTCCTCTCTGGCTACACAGCTGATGTCTCCTTGCGTGCATCTTTAAATGCAACAGTCATGCAAGTAAATAAAACTGGTAATAAGTGGGTGAAACCACAAGCTGGTTCATTTCCCTGCCCCCATTTCTTTGTAATCAAAGATGAAGTCACTCCAGAAAATGCAGAGGAGGCTCTGCTGTCTGTGGCATGCTGTGTCTGCAGTTAGCACACATTTTAAATCACGGTTCTAGAGCTTATTTATACAGCTAAATGTCATATGTTTAAAAATAATGAGTTTACTCAGAAAGAAAAATTCTCCACAAAGTGATTAATTAATGGAAGGAGACTCGTTCCCTGTGTAACAGACAGCCAGAGTTATTCCAGGCCTTCTCTTGAAGTCAATTACTTGCTGGAAAATCTGTTTGCTCCACCAGGTCGGTCCAAGTTCCACAGCTAGAAATAATGAAGCAATGGTATATATCAAGAAACAGTAAATTTTTCATAATTGCATGTGCATCTCATTGTAACATGTCAATCACATTCTAAGACAACGAACTGTTTTGGGAGTTTAAAGTTAAAAATAATAGGGTTTAGGCAAACAGTGGCATAGATGTTTTTCATAGTGAAACAGTTTGCTTTTTGTTAATGTGTATAAGCCTTCCTGAAAAAGCAAGTGACAGTGATATTCTTAAAGACACCTGTAGGACTTAACACTCGGTATCATAGTTGCTGGCTCTTCAGTGTCTTGCCTCAGATTGAATTTAACATGAAAGAAAACGGCTGTGCCATAGAGCACTATCACAAAATTGCAATTGCTGCTCTTCAAAATCCTCACCTCAGCTTGCAGGCAGCTGTGAAGCACAGGCAGGCACGCACAGATGCTCTGCTCTCCCAAGAAAGCTTCCTTATTGCTTCTTGCCTGGTCTTTCAGCTAATACATTTTCTCTAGGCCCCAAACAGGCAGGGTCAGATGAGCTACAACCACAGTGAACTGCTTTTCTGGACTGTGACTGCAGCTCACTATCCTTCCTAATTTGGTTTTGCTCTTTGATCCCAACTTCCAGAGTTTCATAAAGGAGTTATAAAAACACATTTCACAGTGAAACTTGGCAAAGTGACAGCCAAGAAACAATTTTCCCTAGTAGTTTTAAGTGCATCAGTACAGTCACTGGTAAGATATTCTAAGAAACAGAGGATGGGGGAATAACATTTGAAAATTGTTATTATTGTATTTGAAAAGCCTGATGTCTCATGTTGATGCTGATGGGGAGATGTCATTTGTCTTTTGTTCATAAAAAGATCTGAGATCCAGTGATTTCAAAATATTAATGGCATGCTACATAAGCATCAAGTGAATATATTGACTGGGGCTGGGACTGCTCTTTTCCAGTGGATTCATAACATGTCTTGTCTAGTAAAAAGAAAAAATCTAATTGCAGATATTTATGCAGTTGACAGACCAGAAGGGCTCTGGTGGAGCTGCTGTTCTCTCTGAAGTAAATGAAATGCACTTGTAAAACTTTCTAATTACAAACTCACCCAAGGAACTGCTCTGATCTTCAGGGTAAGTACTACAAGATTTATACGAAATGTGCTGAAAGGGTTTTGTTTTGGTTTGGTTTTTTTCTCTTTTTTTTTTCCTTTTTCTTTGCATAGGTACTGAATTTCTGACACAAACTACCAACAGTTAAGCCAGGAAATTTAAAGCTACGTTTGACTCTGCATTATCAGCTCATTGTCATGGTTTGTCTTTCTGCTTAAAAAAGTAAAAGCCATGTCAGGCATAAAGTAACTTAAAATTGCACGAGAGGGTTTTTTTTAGGTTGTACCATGAGGTTATTTGAGAGATGTTTTCAATATTCATTTGGGAAGCAGGGGCAAATATACCAATTACGTTTTCTAGCTTTCCTTTGGAGGAGAAAGATTCTGTAGCTATATAACATCAAGTAAAGATCTCCCTAATTGAGAGTGTGTGTGTGGCCAGGGAAAATGAGGTGAAAAGATGCCAAAGAGGTGGTAGCTGAGAGGCAGCTGCTGGTTTGGAAAAGCATCAAGGTGGAGCCAGTGGGGCCTGGGCTGGTGGTGGGGCAGTGCAGGGAAGAGGTGGAAGCGGAGGGAGGTTCATGCATATTTAATATCTTCCGAGGACCAAAATCCTCACTTCTGCTAGGGGATGTACATAATAATTTCCTTCCCTTCTATGGAACTACTCCTCTTTCATGCTTTTCCTAAGATCAGAATCCAGCTCTGTGTGACAAAGAAATTTGTTTTGAGATATTTTTAACTTGTGTTAAAAAAAACTAGTGCCATTTTTTGTTTTCTGGTTGTGCCTGTAAGATTGGAAGAACCCTACCGATTTGCACTGCGGTGATGCACAGCAGTGTTTGTATTCTGAGAGGCGGGAAGCGAAACAATCACACATTCAAAGGAAAACATGCTTAATGAATCCCCATACATTAATTTGCCACCAATAGAGGTCCTTAGTAACAAAATGGATTATTACTCATGCAAAGATGATGACTAAAAACTGTAAAATGCATGTTCTCTGCAGTAAGCATCAAATGAGACAATACCACACAGATTTCTGTGATTTATGGTGCTCTGTTTTATTGTCTTCTAGGCTTGTACCTGATCAGAAAGACCCGAGAGATGGCAAAAACCTCCTTCTGTTTCATCTGCCCATTTTTTTTTGTATTGTTTGAAAGAAGATTTCTTGGGCAGATGTTATTTGTTTTGCAGCCATGTCCTTCTTAAAATATACAAAAAATATACAATGAAGACCAGCAGTGGGGAAAAAAAGACTACAGAATACACTTGAATGCACAACTTATGGTTTTTAACTGCTTTTCCAAAAGGACTGTGCTTTTAATGATAGTCTGGTTTTGTGAAGCATCTTCCAGATGCGGACTTCAAAATGTGGTAGACAATTTGTCTCAACATGTCTGTGGGATAGGTAAGTAATATTAATCCGTTTTTACAGAGGGAGAACGCTGAACATCAGAGAGCCAAGAACACGGTTTCTCAGCTTCAGCATTACGTAAGGACCATCAGACCTAAGAGTATTGTGCTAAATTCCACCCCGAGTCCAATTTCGTGTCTTGCCTTTCCAGCAGAAGGTTTGGTATAACTTCGTCTTTTCTGGTCATGGGTTATAAAATCAGCAAAGGCAGGGATAGGTGTGAGATACGGCTGGTCATCTCTGAGATGTACAACATGTATCTGAAGTTATTTGTAAGCTCCCAAGCTAAACATTTCATAAATATGTCAGAACGGATGTAGCCTTTCTTAAAGTTCCTCAGCCTGAAACTGTTGAACCTACCACTATGTCGCTTATCTAAGTTTACAGAGTGTGGGCAAACTTTCCAAGAACATATGGCCCTATTAATGTTAGTGGGGATTTAAATATCACAGACATCCTAGGTATTGATTGCTGGGCACATGTAGTCAACAAACTTACTTCATCTGAGTTCTCCAACAGATACTTCAGAAATACAAGGAACTAATAAGAAAGTTAAGTTCATGGTGAAAAGAAAAACCACAGCAGTCTATGAAGGCTAGAAGTCTAAAAGATATTTTCAGTCCTACTAAATCTTAGTCGTCATATAAAATTGCCTGTATTCATAATTATTTTCTTTGCCCACACTTCACTCTTCTCTAGAGATGAACAGAGAAGATGAGCAACAGGACACAGCAGTTTTGAGTGTTCATTCTCCAATTCTGGATGCCTAAAAAAGAAATTCAATGTGTTGCAAGTTAGGGGGAAGAGTTGTCTTGTCTTCAGGAGTTGTCAAAGAAGCTCTTAAAAGGGCAAAGAAAGAATAAGCTGATTTTGAGTGTGTAGTCTCTTTCATGACTAGTTTAGGTCTCTCTAGTACTTTTTAGGAGCTGTGTAGTTCCTTCCAAAGCATGCTAAAGCAAATGCACCAACAATAAGAAGGTGAGCCATTAGCTCATTAATACACCAGGAGAAAATATAAGAATTAGCAAACTCTGTGGTGGGTAGCCACAGCCAAACCAAACACCACCTCTGTGGAATTAGATGTGCTGCAAACACCAACAGCCTGTGCTAATATGACCTTTAAAAAACATATGTTTTGTAAATGGAAAAATGAATTAGAGAGGCTGCTGGTGAAGCTTTCAAGAAGCCTAACTGCTCAATTATACATTAACATCACACAAACTTCGCCAGCTGAGAGAGAGGGCAACACTGACAGGGGCTGCAGGTTTTCCTTTTTATATAAACCTGCAGAAAAGGTGGTAGCCATGGGGAATGCCCAGTGTAGGACATGATAAATAGATCTTTCTGGTGCTTGTCAAAATTGCTTTTTACAGTTTTACGTTGCCTCCAGTACCAGCCCCAGCTGGTCCAGTTGCAGCACCAGTGTTTGCTAACACAGGGTGTGGGAACAGATGGAAAAGCCCAACCAGGGAAACGGAGCTGTGCCCGTGGAAAATGGGCAGCAGGAGGGGAGAGCAGACCGCCGGCCTTTGCTGCGGAGAGGGTTGTCTTATGCACGCATGTCTCACCAAAGCAGGGGGGCAAGTGAAAAGAGGCAAGGCGCAGGTAATGGGTTTTGGGGAAGAGGGAAATGAGCAATGTGGCAATATTCAGTGTGTGGCTTCGCCATGCCCGCCTGTGAGGCCGGGGGCTTTGCACACAGGGGCAGGGACTGCAAGCACAGTGGCTGCCATGTCGCTTCGAGAAGCCGTGATGATAAATGCCAGCTCTGTTAGTGTGTGTGGCAAGTTACCAGGAGCTCAGCGAATTCCTGCACTTGGAGAGCCTCGTGCTGGAAAGGAAAAATGAGCTGTGAAGTAATAATGATAATAACAGGATTCAATGAGGCAGATGTAATCCACATTTCTTCAGCTGATCCTGGCTTGCAGCACCAACGCTGCTTGACAGAATTGTATTCATGGGGATCTTTTCAAAAGTTCATTTCAACACTCGAGCTATGGTGTGACTCAGACTGATCTACAGCTAAAATACAGCATTTTTTTTTCTTGGAAGTCATATTTACAGAGTACTTAAGTGAGGCAAGTACCTCAAAACAATTGTCCACAAGAATTAGTAGTTTGGGGAGGGGTTTCCCACTCATTTATAAAACCTCTGAGTACATTTTTGCTCTTCTGGCTTACTGTCAAGAAACCTTGGTAGTGCTGAGCTTCATGCAAATATGTATTTGTGGCAAGCCCACTGGAGCCAGAGAATAGCAAATATTGACCCTCTTGTGTCAACAGAAAAGCAAGTGCAAAACTGGCTGTGGGCAGATCAAATTTCATTTTCAAAATAAACTTTTGGTGTATTCTTTCTCCTTTCAGCTCAACTTGACATGTTGATAATAAGAGGCTGAAATCCCTCCTGCCGCAGCTTGCCTCTGTGTAAGATGTTGACATGTCACATGCCCTGGGATGCTCCGGGTCCAGACAGGCACTGCACACATTTTTTCTTCTTCTGACCCCCATTGCCATCTCTCAAACCATCTCATGCAGCTTCTTTGGGGCACATTGCTGTACCCTTTGGATACTCTGGAAAACACCCTGCAGGGCTTGGACACTTCTGAAGGTGATCTAGCGCTTGCAGATTCACTACACTTCACTACACATTTTGGACAAGAAATGTCTGCAAGCTACAGTGAAATCACTGTTATTTCAGTAAGACTAAGGTAAAACACAAGCAGAAGTATTTATTTACAGCATGCACAGTAGAAAAAAGTCACAGATATTCATGTGAGACCTAAATGGAAAAAAATGTACATGTGCTAGGGCCTTTGAGAACTCATCTCGACGTGTCATCTGGCTGGTGCTCTCCTGACTCACCCCTCACTTGAGGCTTTGCTCATCTTCCTCAGCTGTGGCCACAGCTCTCCAACAATGTCCTTTGGCATTAGCTGTCACCACAAGGAGCAATCCCACTGCCTTCCTGCCCCTACCCACAGAGTCCTGCCCTGCCACCTCCTCCATGGTGGCCTTGGATATGCTGGTGGGTTGTGCAGTGGTAGGGACTAGACCACCCATCCATACTGAGACTTACCTTTACTTTTTGTTGTTGTCAGCTTATCTTTCACTGGATCACTTCTTTCACCCTGTGGACTGTGAGACTGCAGGAATACTTGGGTCAACACCAGCAAAAGGGCAGGTGAAGGGCAGGAATGAGTGGTGGCCACTGGGCTGAGGAGGGGACCACTGGTGCATCCTGGCTTAAAGTCTCTCTGAAATCGTGGCCTCGCTGTGAGTGTTTCTGCCAGAAGCATCTCTTTCTTTGGAGCCAAATATTTGGTGTCTGTCCATTAACAGAGATACTTGATACAATTGTCTAAATGAGGTAGATGTGTGTAATCCCTGACTGGCTCTTGACTGAGAGCAGACGTGACAGTGATTAGCCACTTTGGGACATCTTCTCGTCCGGGGAAAGATGGATATGATATGATAGATGGAAATCTCAGAGGTGTGGGAGCCAACTGCAGGGTGAGGTTCACACTAAATGTGGGGCTTGAACTCTCTGCCTAAACCTAGAGATCCTCCCCTCCAAATAAATGTGAAGCACATTGGCAGCTGCCACATGCTGAGGCTTGCACAGAGTTGTACTGCTGTCTACTGAGCAGTGTATGCACAAACACAAGCGTCAAATCCTTGGAAGATATAAATTACACTTCACCACACCAAGTATAATTTAATTGCCAGTCGCCTAACCAGCACATCTTTAAATACTCATTTTTTTTTTCCCACTGGACAAAGGCACTGCATTGATTTTTACTATATAATTATAAATTATTGTATATTATTTATATTTTATTTTACTATATAATTATAAAAGGCCAAGGCAGGTTATTTTTCCAGATGATCTTTCCACGGGTAGCTGAAGTCACATGGGTTCCTAAATCCTGTTCTTGTGGAAATCTGGTAAATCTAGACAGTACCCACCAAAATCATAGTCAACATTTGCCAGTGAAGCCTAGGGAATGATGATGTGGACCATGACTTTCTTTTCTCCTGGGAAAACATGTGTGCTCTGAACCTAAAAGAGGAAAAAAAAATATTAAGGGTAGTGTGAAGATGACAATTTCATCTAATTCCACATAAAGTAATTGATCACAATAAAGTTTGATCAGAAACAGAAATGCCCTAGCATTTTGTTTCGAATGTGTTGGATTCACAGAGCCCAGCAGGGAAGATCTGGGGAGGAGCTCTGCAGGAATCGCAGCCCTTGGGAGACTTGTTCAGGTTCACAGCAAATTAGCAGTTGCACAAGTCTGCTCTGTTTCCCCAAATCAGGCAGGCTAGGCAGCTAGTGGGGTAATGGCTCAGATAAGGCAATGCAAGTTAGAAGTCTAAACTAGCAATAACTTCTCAAACAACAGGATTTGTATGCACAGGGAGACAAACGCATCTCAGTGACATATGTGTTGTTGGGGCTTTGAAAAATAAATATGAAATGCTCAGAGCATATGAAATGGAAGAAGATGTACAGAAACTTCCGGGTACATAGCTTT
Organism: Nyctibius grandis; assembly: GCF_013368605.1. Lineage (NCBI taxonomy): Eukaryota > Metazoa > Chordata > Aves > Nyctibiiformes > Nyctibiidae > Nyctibius > Nyctibius grandis. The sequence continues at coordinate 31,278,523 of NC_090658.1, forward strand.
TTCTATTTTTAAATGAGTCAAAGTGAAAAGGCAAATGCTGACCCAAAGGATGCTGCTGGATAAATGAAATACTAAAAAAATAGGGAAGTCATAGGAAATTAAATCAAAATTCTGGTGAAGCCGTGACGTGTGTTGCTATAACAGAGAAAGCAGACCTGAACGTTTGTTGAAAAAAAACCTTCTTATTTTCTTCTTTCTTTGCAAAGATTCAGCTAATGAGTGACTCAGCCTTATATAAGAAACGTCTTGATGGGGCATAATAAATGTGAGTCCCTATAACAAATTTTCAGATTTTCCTTGGGACTCTTCCTTACAGGTTCTTTGTATTAGGAAAAGGAAAGGGATAGGGAAAGACTTGCATCAAAACGCATAGAGCTATAAATACAGATAAGATTATGCAAACCACATGGAAATGTCATTTACTTCCCTTTGCATAAAAGTGTGGTAAGAGGGTGGTAAGAGTATGTACGATGCAGTCTTCACAGGCGAAGCAAAGTGTAAGACTATGGTAAAAGAAAGACCAAAAATACTACAGACATGAGATTTGTGTAGATACGACAACTAAGACAGTGAATTTCATTGCTTCAGCCTCTTGGAAAATGATCGATTCTGCAGTTGGTCAGTGTCTGACGTGCACAGAGATCAGGTGTGTCTGGGGATGCTATTCCCCAGGCGGGCAGATGTTTGCCGGGTAACCTTTGCACTCTGCTGGAGTAGCCACCCATGTCTGAAAGCTGGGTAGTGAAACTAATGCTCCCAATCCAGGTGTATTTTATGGAACCAGATAGACACTGAATTTATATTGCTTTAGAAGATTGTTTATCCATCTGAAAGCTTTGGAGGGTGACAACCCTCTTGGTTCTTTTGTTCTAGTGCTCTCCAAAAGCTCTCTGATTAATCAGATTTCCTTTCCCTTCCAGTCCCCGCATTTGGGACTCAGAATATCTCTTTATATTGGAAAATAATCATAAAATGGCTTGAGCCGTGACTGAGACATTCTCTAAAGCTTGTCGGTAAAGAAAATAAAAAAAAAAACAACCCCAAAAAAGGAAGGGACCTTTAGGAGGGTCTCTTTTGACTGCCCAGCTAACACAAATCTGTTCTCCTTGAATCGGATGATTCCCATTTAGCTTAGCTAGAAATGTATTTGATGATAAATAGATGTCAATTTTACGTCCCAAAGACGATGCCAAGTTTTACTTGTTTTCTGCTGAAAATCACAGTCTCCTAGGACCAAATGGCTGGTGCTTTTGTCTTTGTCTGCCTCACAAATTAAAAATGATGGTCTTGTTCTTCCAGGAGAACCAACTATGCTGATACCGAGCACTTCTCAGGATCAGGTCTGCTGTGACTCTGCACAAGTCACCTCAAATTAAAATTCCTTGACAGAAAACAGCTCTGGAAAGGCAATATCAAATCAATCCATTAAACACCTGGCAACAAAATTAGACAGAAGAGGGTAGCAGTCAAATGGGGAGCACCATTTGGAGGATCCTGGAACAGACTTCACTCTTGATTTTCATTTGCTTGCTGACTCTGAAGAGCAAATGAAAATGTAACCAGTAAAATGAAGTTCCTAGAAAGAAGCTCAAATTCCAGATGGCTGATACCACCCAGGCACCAGCCGTGAGGAGGTAATAAACTCTGCTTTTAAAAAGAAATAGGCTGTGCCAAGCTGCTATTGCTGCACTTGGGGGTTTTGTGTCTGCTGAATTCAGCTGGTTTTAAGGGACACACACCCCCAGGGTCTGCACAGTCCCTGGTATGAGTATCCTCTTTCTGATTGCTGTCACACTATGTAGCATGTACCAAAAGAAATGTTATTTTGGTAGTAGTGAAACCTTTGTCAAGCAATACCAAGGTGCAGCCACCAGTCATTTGGGCACTGGGTATGTTTTCCCTGGAGTCAAGAGCTCTCAATGGTTCAAGAGAATCCATGGCAGTCTCCACAAGGTGAGAGATTGTTTTATCCAAATTTTGCCTCATTTTAAACAACTGCAGTTGCTTTTTTTTTTTTTTTTATATTGACAAACTGTATTGACCATGATGTATGGGGACATCCTATCCTTTGGATGTTAGTTGATGGAGACAAGGAGCAGGGAAGGGGGGGACTGGGGAGCAGGCAGGAGCTGTTTTTGGAGAAGCATCTGGCCATGGCCTGAGAAGGTGCGTGGGGAGGGAGGGAAGATGGATACAGTAAACCATGTTGGCTGTGACACAGGGGAGAGGAGACAGCAGAAGCTGAGAGCATGGCACACCACAGGTAGGCTGGACTGGGAATGGGTGCGATTTCAACAGCTGAACTTTTCAAAGGTCTCCTCTCTCAGAAGCAGCACCATATCTCTGCGTGTCAGGCGTCAGAAACAGATGAAAGAGCCAGGCATTCTGGTCCCTCTCAGCAACTAAAAGGTTTTGGATAGCCTTTAGCTCACAGTGGACATAACAGTCTATTCCTGATGCTGCTGAACCTTCAGGAGTCTGTGTTTTGGTACTGGCTGGACCGGTACCTCCAGGTGACTTAGTCTGGAGACTGAGCTACACGCTCAGTGCCAGCTGTGTACTGATGTGCCAAGGCTCCTATGTCCTGTGGTGGCATTTGGAGCTGTGTGTGCAAGTACCTGGTGACACAAGTGGTCATGTAGGAGATGAATGCAACAGCTAAGCATGCACACTCCTATGCAATTGCAGGTGAATGGGTCTGTGTCTTGTGTCTTTATCAACCACAGCTCAGCTGTGGGAAACCAGGTTCTCTCCAAGTTCCTAGATTTGCTAACATTAGGTTGCTACTAGACTATTTCATGCTACAAAGGGGATCAGAGGTATGGAACAGACTCTGAAAGCAGAGCAGCTGAGAGGAATGAGATTGTGAGGTTCCCTTGCTGCTGCTGCTGTTGTCACAAAAAAATACAAACTAGCTTCTGCTTGAAAGGACACATTTCTGCCCCTCTGGCCAGGTCATATTGAGCCTGAAAAAGAGTTTTTGAAGAATTACACATCACATAGAGTAGAACTTGCCCTGTTGTTTTGTTTTGTTTTGTTTTGTTTTTAAAAAAAGTCTTTGATGTTCCCTAAATGGAATAATTAATTTCAGTGTTTTCGAAACAAAACTTTGCCTTTCCATTTTGACACAGTACCGTTAAGCACAGGGATTCATGCCCAGTTCCCCCATTATATTGGGGGTTTTTTTTGAAGAAAAGTTAAAAGCATTTGTAAGTTTAATCCTTTTAATTTTAATTTGAACTATATTTTTCAGGCTGAGCTGAAATGATATCTGGTTTTCCTTTTTGCATTGTTCAGAAAAAGTGTTTTTTGGTCAGCTCCCCTCTGCCTTTGGTTGGAAACTTAAAGCTAACAGTATTTGCCAGCTTTAAGTGAAAGTGAGTAAATATTCCTTAGACATTGGGTGAGATCTTTAACTGGCTTTGAGCATTATAATCCTACTGAAGTCAAAGGAATCAGACTGATCTATACCAGATGGTTCTCTGGACCTCCAAGGGGAATGAAATTAGTATCATGGATTAAATTTACCATCGATACGAGAAGATCTGTTTGCATTAGCAAGATTACATCTGTGCTTCCTCATAGATAAATTTTGTCCAAGTCTCCACTACTAATGTTATCACCTTCATGCTGCAGGTTGTGGTTCAAACTAGCAATAGAAGCCCAGGAGTCTTTTGCTGGAGCAATACTTCAGCCTTTGGGCCCAAGATTTGCAGCAATGTTCATGCAACCCTGGATTTTAAGTAGTTTGTTATCTGTTCATTTTGTGTGTTTGTGACAGAAATGTGTATGAAGACCAGAATGAAACAAAATGAATGGGAAGATAATTGTTTTGGTTGATTTTTTTTTTTTGAAGGATGGACACAGTAGTAAAGAAAAATAATTGGGTTTTGCCAAAGGAAGTTTATGTAACAGGGGTACTTTCTGTGGCCACCAGAATGACCACTGGTATGAACAAACTGGTGGGGAAAGACTTCCTGAGGTATTGCATTTGCATAAGCAAAGAAGCTGTTGCAGCTTGGAAAATTAAACCTGAAATTTATGAGCACAAAGGATTTGAAGTCAATATTTTGTTCTCCTTAGTTATTCAATAATGACTTTGACAGTTCCTCTGGGTTTGAGGTGATACAGATTTTCGGGCTGGCAGGATGCAATGGACTAGCTGATTTCCAAAGCTGTCACTGACCTTTGATTTATATCTTCTATATTTTCATTTTTGGACCAGTTAGTACCATCAAGCCTTGGCTTGGTATGCAGCAGCCTGTCTCCAGGGTAATTCCAGGATGGCTTGTCCTAGAAGAGGCTGCAACCTTGCTCTTCTGTCTTGCCCTGTTGTGAGTGAGTTTTAAAACCCAGAAGGACATTAGAGTTGTGCCTGGACCTTGTGCTGGGGCACATGTTGAGCCCGATGCACTCTTCCTGAACTTCTGTTGAATCTGTGTTTATAGCAGATGAGGCACTGAATTGACTTTGAGTTTGTGGTACTGGTGAGGATGGTTCTTGCCTGTTTGAGTAGTATGAGCCTTTCTTTCCCTGCACCATTCAGCCCTTTTCTGAATCTGTCAGTTATTCACATGCTTGAAATGATTTAAAATTACAAGTACAGTAAAAACCTTCTAGGATGTATAATTTGCTGTGAATTATTTCAAATTAGAGAAGAAAGTGAAGAATGAGGCCTCCTGGCTGTAGTATCAGCATGGTGTCCATATGTCTCTGTGAATTTCATGGACAAATCCCTTCATAAAGAAAGACAAAGTCCTGCACTGCACCGAGGATCCCTTATTGCTTCCCCTCCAAGGAGCATGGTATAAGTCCTTTTAGCAAGGTCACATGGAAGCATCCTGGTGGTTTCAGGCATCCATGAAAGAAGTATAATCACGCTTGCCTGTTTTCCAGGAAGATCCCCATGTGAAAAGAACTAACTGTAGCATAGTTATTGCATATAGCTATATACCTGACATAGAAAAGTGGGTGAATCGTTTTGGGACAGATTCTATTTGAACGTTTTGGAGCTGTGTTTGTTAAAGACAATGACAACTTTTTGAAGAGCACAGCAAAAGCAAGAAGGATTTAGGGTCTTGTTGCTGCTGTTCCTGGAGTGCTGCTGCTTTGTTATTCTTAGGGAACGACAAAGCCAGCTGGCATAAATAACCTTCTCATCCCAGTTTTTTTTTTTCTATTTTTTTTTTCCCATTTCCTCATTTCTCTATACCATCCATCTATACTGAGCAAGCTGAGTAATGAGACTTTACCAAGGCAAACCAAAGAGTGAAAAGCAGCTCTACAGGCTTTGGGATTATTTAATGTTAAGCTGTTTTCAGGGTATGTTTTTTAAAAAAGAGTGTTTTCCTAACAGGCCTGGTACATAAAGAATTTCTGGCTGAATCTGTAAATGCCTGCAGGGAGATGTTGATCTTTAACTAATGTTTGTTTTATCTGCACCCTACCAGAGCATATTGCTGGTATGTAAGTAGATTGCTGTCATATGGCCCTAAATAGTTGCTTCGTAGAGGAGTTCTACAGCTCCTTGATAAGGAAATTGTATTTATTTGTTTCTAATAACATCTATGCTCCTTGTCATTTGTCTGAGGGAGGTTGTTTTACCCGTAAAGCCACTTACATAGGTACTATTTTTCCACTTTCCAAATTCTTCAGCTATATTAACAGTACCAAGGAAGCCAAATTTTCTCATATTCACTCTCTTTTCTGATATCATTGCTGAGATAAAGGAAATACTGATGTGAGTCTAGGGTGACCTTGGGATTTTTTTTCATAGTAACACAGATTTTGAGAAACAGGTGTTAGAAATGCAACATTACTCTGCCTGTTTCTTCACCTTGCTTAAAAATCAGCAACAAGACTATAAAACAAGGGAACAGTGCTTCCAGTGGGATGGCAAGCAGAAGTTTTCCTGATAACTCTGGGTCTGTATCACTAGCATAGATATTGGATGAACCAAATTTTAGGCAGCTTTGTAAATATTCTCATAATTCCTGCAGCCCATATGGAGTCGTGACCCTGAATTTGGGAACGGCTGGACGAGCGTGCAGTCCACTGGGAATGGAAATGTCTCACGCCATCTTGGGCTGGCCTTTCCAGACTTGAAGGTGACCTGGCAGAAGTCACTGGGGTTTTTTGTTGTGATACAGACAGGGCTAGAAAGATTTCACTGCTCTGCTCACAGAGTCTTAACTGACCCAAGGAATCAGACAGCGTGGGTGAAGGTGCTGTTCCTGACAAAGGTGACCCTTTGATTTTAGAAACTGCTGCTCAACCCCTGCTTGTGGTCAAGAGCATTCTCTGGAGCATGTAGGATAAAAAATGCTTTTCTTAATTTTACTAGTTTACCAGCTGTGCTTGTGTTATGATCTCCACCTGGGAAGGATAGAGTATCCCCAGAGGACAGGTGTATCTATACATCCCAAAGAAGAATTTTGGGCAAGTGATGGCAGCATGCTCTCCAGCCTCAGAGCTTCTCCTTCTTGAAAAGATCTTCAGGTGTCAATTTGCAGATAAAAAACTGCCTTGTGCGGTTTGTGCTGAACCAGGCTTCAAGTAGAAAACATCAGAGTGACACTTTGGCAGCGATGGTGACAAAAAGACAAAAGACACTCTATAAAATACCTGTGAAATTGTCCTGTGGGGACAAGGTGCTTCTGGCTTGATACAAATGTATTATTTTGCTAATTTTGCTATGCCACTTCTCTGCCTGCTGGGTCCCCGGGTCCCATGGGAAGCCACAGCCATCACAGGAGGTCCCTGAATGCCTGGACCTGGGGCTGATCCTGCTTCATGGAGCAAGGGGAGCAGAAGCGCTTTGCAAGGTGTGCACCCTCTGGGCTCAGTCCTGCTGTGGTCAGGGGAAATTATGTCCGTGGCAGGAAGACTGGATCTTAATGTGTTTCAGAGGGGGTATCTTGTACAATTATTTCCTTATGGAAACTCTGGCCTTATTCAGTGCTCTGCTGTGTGTGCCAGTTAACCTAAGTCTTGCTTTTGATGCAGCATGCTTGCTTGTACAAGTCCCACTACCTTTCTGCTCTAAATGGCTAATTTCACAAAGGAGAGCTTTTTAAGCATTAATAGCATTTTTTAAGAAGATCTTGACAAAGAAAGAGAAGTCCCTTAAATATTTGCCTTCCCAGTATCCTGCAGCAATGAGGACACAACCTTGAGAGTTATTTAAAGTAATACATTTTTAATTGCACCTTCTAGCTGAAAGAAGCACTGGGATCATCAGTACAATTCCTTTCAAGGTGACCTTTGCACAGTTGCGTTGTCTGGACAAGCCATGGTGTCACTGTTAACAAGGGCACTCCTTGGAAAAATAGTGTCACCCATGTTAGGTCTGCTGGCATCCTGTAAAACTGCAGTGGCTGGGAAGGTGTTAATATAGCTGTGCCACGAAGCTTTGCTTCCATGGAAGGCACTGGGAAAGTTCCTACTGTGCTTAAATTAGTCAGGGATTCCTCGTTTAGTCTTTGGTTGAGGAGCATGAGATGAACAGCACAAGTCAGGGCTACAGTTCTACCTTTGCATCATGCAATTTAAATACTGTGCTTGTCACTGTCCTGTTGTCTTCCACCAGAAAATCACCTATGAAGTTCCTGGGTGTAAAATTAATATGTTTGTTGCTCCAGAGTCTATCATACAATCTTAAAGACTGATATGAAAGCAGAACTAATCTCTATTAACTGATTTTTACATACCAAAACTACCTCAGAGTTGGTGTGTACGAGGTAGGGAGCCTGGTTTTCCCCAGCTGCTGTTTTTGGCCAACCATTTACTTCTAGGTAAGGCCAGTGGCTATGGAGAGGTTACCAAATCACAACAGTACCTTCCCATGCTTTGTACTCCCATTGTCAGATAAAAAAAGTCAGTATCAGGAAAAGTTTTTGACCTGCAGGTTCCTGTCTCCTCTCCAAACACGGTTGCCAGCTGATGGCTGCTTCAGGAGCCTCTGTGAAATGAATCGGTGATTATAGTTCAGTTCTTGTTGACAGGCATCCACCTTACAACCTCCACAACTGGCAGCCTCGGTGGCAGGCACAGCAGAGAGGTCCAGGGCTGAAGGAGCAGGAAAAATAAACAGCGGTCTCATAACAGGATGTGACTGCCCTGCTTCCATGATTCATATCCTGAGCAGCCTCCCCTGGAGCAGTGTAGCCCAGCGACCAGGTCCTTGGCCCACTGGTTTCTCTTTGAGGTCTTTCTGATATTACTGCTGTTTACAAGGAAACTGCTTTTGGTCTGTTTTTTCAGGAACTCCAGCTCCTGGCTCTCCTGTGAGATAAAAATTTCTGCCTCGGCGAGGGCTGTCAAAGGGGCTTTCTAGTGCTGCCAGCATTACCTGGGATTTTGAAGTAAAAGTCATTTAAAGTTGGAGGCTGCTTCATCTGACAGCATTTCCTGTAGAGCTGGTCTGAGCATTCATCAAGGAGAAATGTGGTGAGATTTCTAGTGAAACGTTCATCTGGTGTCCACTTGCATATGGTGCAAATGTCTCCTTCCCCCTACGCTGCCTTGTCCTCAGCTTTTCAGACAGCTTTGGCATTTTCTGGCTGCTGAATCATTTGGGAGCTTTGTCGGGGTGCTTTTGGGATGGCACACCTCTGGGAGCAACCAGCTCCTCTCTAGTCCACTGACATGTCTTGCTTTCCTTCCCAGCATCTTGGTGCCTTCCAGGGAGATTTAGATTCCTTCTGAACAACCAGAAAATTTCCAGCTGCTATTACACAAACGTGTCTGCCATCTCCATGTTCTTCTTGAATAGTTGCCCTCACTATTCACAACCCAGGGAACATGCTGAGAAAGAGGAAGGTGGAAGATACTTGTAATTGATGTCTGTGGAAAATGAGTGTTTATGATATACTCACAGTGTCAGAAAAAAGCAACTTTCTCTGATGCATAACTACCCAAACTCAAGCTCTGAAAACATACAGCTGTCTTCTTCCCAGGTCTCTGCAACCTGGAAAAGTGAGGATTCATCCATTTCCCTCAACATAAATAATATTATGGCTATTTTTCTAATTGGTTGTACTTCTCCTTCTAGAAAGAGCAAACCCTTGCAGCTCCCAAGAGGTTCCTCTGCACCTGACAACAGTTTTTATAGCCTGTTTCCTTTTCCATAGCTAAGTTTAGCTCTTGATTTTCCTTTGCCTCATCCCTCAGGCAGGTCTCGCAAGTAGTTAAGCTGTTTGTGTTTTCTTCCTGCCCGCATCAAGAAGTTTGTAGAAATAAAGTGCAAGTTTTTATATCAGATTGGCGGGAAAATATCAGAAGATAAGAGAAAAACAAAGATGATTTCTGAAGTTATTGTGCCATTGAACTACTCACAGCAGAAGGTGGTTTTGCTGAGGTTGAGTTTATTCATCATCTCAGAAATCACTGCAAGAACTTGAATTTCTCACATATCTCACGTGAGCTCCATTCCCAACCAGTCCCATGTCACTGACTTCGCTGCTGACCTGTGTTCATGCCATTGTGGTGTCCGTGTGCACTGAAGATTGGCAAATAGCCAAGAAGGCAGGCCTGCCTTCAATATTTCATAGTCTGAATATATGACAAGGTGTAGCAGTCAGTGAAACTAACAGCTGTGGAAAGGCTAAACTGACTGTAGCAGAGCAAGAGGCAGCGAGGGAGGAGAAATTAAAGCTGTTGTCATGGGCTGGCCTTGACATCTGTCCATTCCTTCCCCATAGGAAATGTTTTGCAGAAGCAGCAGAGAGGAAGCTTTGAGGAACTCTGCTTTGAGGGGTGCGAGCAGGTGCCCCGGCATGTTGGGAATGGATGGAGGTGCTGGTGCATGAGAGCAGGAGGTGACTGTTTGCTTCTGGAACGTTTGGCAGGGTGAGGCTGTAAGGGTGAATCTCACAGTCTCTGTAGGGCTGTTGGGTCTGCCCAGACCCCCGGGGAAGGCTAGGGCCTTTGTAAGGTGATTGCATCTGCAAAACCAAATAATGGGACAAATTTTAGAGTCACAAAATGTTCAAGAATTCCTCAGTGTGATTGTACTGCATGGGTTGAAAAAAAGCCTGCCTGGAGCAGAGCAGCAGATCAAAAAAGATTTGAGCTCTCCCAGCAGTATCCTATTTCAGATAATCTTTTTCTATGACGTTAATTTCCTTGGGCAGAAGATTAAGCACCTTCAAATGAATTATAGTGATTTTAGTTTCTGCTGTCCTTGCATATTGCTGCAATCATCAGTGCAGTCTCTCAGTTGCCCTACTGCCATCACAGAACCAAAAAGGTTAATAACAGTTCAACCAAAAATTGCTAGATCCGTGTATGTGTGTGATATGTCTGCATCCCATAGAATGAGCACCTCTGATATTTAGATGGAATTAATTTCGTACCCCTGCCTAAACAAGGTCTGCTCATCACTTATCAAGGACGTTTCAAGGTGAATTTTAGATGGGACTTCTACTGGCTTTTTCCATTGGGTAAATTCCACTTCGTTTGGATGGGTTCCTCTAGTGGGTCATTTAACAGACAAGGGAGTGTCTTAAAGGTTGTGTTGAATTACCGAAGAAAAATGTACCTGATATGTGGTCTAGGTGTTGAAAATCCAAGGCAGCATTTGGATAGACATCCTAGCTACCGCCTAAATGGGTAAACCTGGGAAGTTTAATCCCAAAGGCAAGATTGAGCAAAGGAGGATTTTTATTAATTTTTGTGGTATCAGGGCATACACCCTTTTTAGACTGTATCCCTTGAAAGCAGAGGTACCACAGTCTGCACTAATGCTAGAAACAGCCATAGCAGCTATATTACTGGAGGTCTTCCTTCAGGTTAGTGCTCCTGCAAGTCACTGCATTGTGCTGCATGGATCATGCTCTGCTTGGCTCCAGCACACAAAGGGTGGCCCAGCTGAGATGCCTGGAAGACCTCAGTCACATGAGATGCTCTGACACTTTCTCACCAAGAGTTTCAAAGCTCTATTAACTGACACTCCAAACTGATTGAATTTAATGAGAGTCTTTCCACTGACATCATGGCTTTGATTTATACCCTTAATACATAACGCATTGTTTCAAATGTGAGTCTTAATGTCCTTATCCAGTCTGCAGCTCTTCCAAGTTAAATACGAATAAACAGAGAGAGAGAAGGGAAAAAACCCACAAGACAAGCTTAAGAGATTTCTGTGTGTCTGTTAGAGGCAACTCCTGACTAATGCCAAGAAGCAGCGGGAAGGGGTGTCTTTTGCCTAGGAATTCAGAGTCTGCAGGACTCTTCGCAGCCAGAACGTTGCACTGCTGAGTTATTTTCTATCAGAAAAGGCAACTGAACCTCTCGTGCAATAGTTAGACCAGTAAGAAGGTTAATGGACTAAAAACCTTGTATGTTTATGTTAATTAAATCTGTCAGCCACTGTATTTTTCTTCTATTTTTAGTCTGGTTTCCCAAGAAAACGAGGCTTATACAGTTGCAGTGGCTGTCTGTCCATCTTTTGGTCCCCCCTGCTCCTCCCTGTAACTTTCAAACTGTCAGCAAATTTCAGCCAATCTGGAAGGAAAGGAAAGCATCTCAAAGACATTACCATTTTTATGAATTTCATGAAGACGGGTGGAAATTTTCCAAAGGCTTGATTAATGTCCCCTCAAGGTAAAGCTGAGATCATTCAGCCATTGCTCTTTCTGTTTGCCCCAGCATACAAAAACCCATCTGCCCTATTGTGTGAGTGGCTTTAAACCAGCTACAGCACGGGCTGTTTCTTGCTTGCGCCAAAGCAATGGAAAAATAAAGGTTTTGTGAGAGTCAGAGATGTCACTGGACACTTGCAAGGGATTGGAGGGGAACTGTAGGGCGTCAGATGGAAAACAGAAATAAGTGAGACCACTGTGGTGAATAGGTGATGGCAAGAAAGGAGGGATACCTAGAAGGTATCACGCACAAACAGTTTTTCAGGGATGTGACTATTTTCGAAGGACGAGCAAACATAAGAAAACCTGAGAATATTGTGGCAGAGAGGAGGGCTGAGGAGTGCAGAGTAAACCCAAAGGTGTAACAGGGAGGGGACACTGGGCTGTAGTAGGTTAATTTCAGCAGTAGTGTTGGGGGTATGTAACAGAAATCCATAGGAAACTGAGTTTCATTAGTTCAGCTGCTCACAGAAGAACTTGTTTTATCAAGCTCTTTGTTGGCAACATTAGACTAGGGAATGACTGAAGTTATTCAGAAAATATGCTCTTGTGATTTCTTTGGGGCTGTGCAATTGTACTGATAGAGACAGCAACTCTTTTTCACGATAAATTATGTCCAGAAAGCATAACTACTCGCCGCCGCCTGCGTTCCTCACAGCACCCACTGGGTTTCTTCAATTCCAGGACTTAGTTTTTCTTAAAAGGATGATTGTTTTATTGTGCCCATGCCACTAAGATGGAGCTGCGCTGATTAAATAGAGCCTTTGTGAGCAGTTCCTTGGACTGTGTGAGGAAGATCCTTCTTTACAGCTATGTGAAAGCTTATACTTGGATGGCAATCAACATGCCTTGGTAGATGAAGCATTGGCCATCTGCGTATCATTAAGGAGCTCGAAGAGTCAATTCAGTCCGGACAGTAAACAATGAATTGCTGACACTTTCAGCTCTGCTGGGGCTCAAAAATACCAGTGCGCACATCTGAGCCATATCAGTGGAAACACGGATTAGATTCTTTTGGTGACGGCTGCATTTTTATTGTGAATAATCTGATGGGAGCCTGATGGTGTCCAACACATCCATTCTTGCCTTGTGATTCTTTCATCATCTGAAATGTTGTTAGTTTTAATGACATAATTATCCTTTACATATTCAGTTAGATGTGTGGGTTGGGTTTTTTCCTTTTTTTTTTTTTTTTTTTTTGAGTTATAATTAGTTTCCCTGAGAGGCTGCAGCTTTAATGCTTGGGTAGTTTTCTGAGAAGCTGGGACTGAAAGAAGCTTTTGGGAAATGACTATTACATGTCCATGTTTTTTATTTGGTATGCTTTATTTTAGTCTTTGTCTAGGCTGAAAGCTCTTGTTGACTGGCAGAAGATGGATTGAATCAGTGAAATTAGGCAATTTCAGCCTCTGTCCCCCCCTCCCCCCAAGAAAAAACATACAAAGAACTTGTATATTGACTGAAAGTAAAGTGCAGTTGTTTTGCTGAATTTATATGAAGTACTGGTAGGAAAAAATGAATACCCCTTACCCCCTATTCTCCAGGGCATTGATTGAATTCACATGAAATTTTTTGCTGAACTTTTCTAGAAGTTTATATCAACAGAAAAATTTGTAATAGATGCTTGTATCAAGGTAATTCAAACAAGATGAGACTATTTAGTCACTGTATCTTGGAAAACAGAAAAAAAATGGCTGTTGGCTTGTAAATGACCTTGTAACCTCCTTCTGTATTCCCCTTTCTGTGGTCGGCGCAAGGTGGCCCATGCCTTTCTTGGGGACCTTGCGGTACCTCATGAAATCCCCCTGGGGACTACTGTACTTACATGGATGCATGAGGACTCTGCAGTGGGTTTAAGCATTCGTAAAAGAAAACACCCATGGAAGCTTGTCAGAAGTCACACAAGTTGTTACCTTTTGAAGCTTGATACCCGCGGTTTGATTGCATTATACCCTAGCTTCACATCATCATTAGGAAAAAAAAGAGAGAAGGATTTTCACAGGGTTTGTAAAGTTCCAGTGGGGATGCACCAAGGTAAGGGCTCCCCCAGCACCAACAAGAAAACCCCGTGGTTTTGCCTGTAGTTTATGGTGCCATTCTGCAGCAACAAATCTGAGGAAGATGCTTAGTTTTGAGAGCATCTGAAAGGTTTCCTATGTTCTGCCTGGGTGAGAAGTTTCGTTATTATACTGAAATGATTAAGAAAAGCATTTGCTTTTGGAGACAGGGTAGGGGCACAAGTCCCCCCCCAATCCTCTCACAGTGCAAGGAGGAGCACTGACTCTTGCCATGCTGGAGCAAGGGAGCCTCCCTCCCTCGTGTGGGGCAGGCTGCTCATTTGCCCAGTGTGCTCCTTGCAAGAGGAACGGGGGGGATAATGTGCAGCTTTGCTTCTCCCCAGCAGCTGGTGCAGCCACCGCAGGACCCTTGGGGGAATTGAGCGCTGCCCTGACTCTGCTCCCCTCACTGCTCTCCCTGATGGGCCCTGGCTGCTCAGGGGCCCACAAAGGCAGCTGGAGGAGCATCTTGCTGGAAATAAGGGTGGTGAGGAATCAATACTAGTTCTAAGTTATTTTGCCCATCTAGTTTCTCCCAGCTTCAAGATACGCCAGGGCAAAGGCAGGGTTTCCATTGCTTCTGGGAGATGGCAACTGGTTTCTCTCCAAGAAAGCCCATAGCAGCTAGAAATGGAAAAGCCCTCGTAGGTCCCTTAGTCTCTCCCTCTCCTCCCTCCCCCTTTTATTTTTAAGCAGTATATTTGGGAATGATGTGTCCGTGCTCGTTTTGTCTGTCTCTTGTGAAGGGCTTCCAATCCCTTAGTTTAATGGAATATTATTCCCAGATGGAAAAGCTCATCTACTGGCAAAGTCAGTGATATAATTTGTTTGTATAGATTCAGTGCAACTAAAAGGGGGAGGGAGGGGGAAACGGGAGAGAGAAGAAAATTCCTTCACCATCTCATACTTGTTACTTGTCAAGTTGTGTACCCTCTCAGTAAAGCTGTGCTCTTGAGCGGTCAGGGATGGTGTGGCCCCAGAAGGCTGTTTGTAGGGAAGAGGAGACAGGGTGTCTGTCACTCTGGGCTGGGAGGGAGTGTGCTACATAGTTTTCATTTTCTGCATGCATGATTAAAATTAAAGAAAAAAAGAAATCTTGGCTCTAGCAGTGGGAACCACACAGATGAGAATTGAACGGAAAGCTGATTTTTTTTGCCTGTATGTCACCACTTCCTGTGACCTGAAGGACAGATTTGTCTGTTTTCTGCAGCACAGGTGAAGACATTAATTACCCTTTTCACAAATAATGAAAGAAAAGTACCGTGTTCAGTGTTTCGCTGTGTGCTTTCTGTGCTTTAGAGGGGTCTAGCAGCTTTTCAGAATCTCAGACCTGTTGGAGATTTTCTCCCTTCCTTCCTTTGAAGTTGAGGATCCCAAGCACTTTCCTATGCAACCTCTCATAAGGCCAGGTAAGGCACACACACCCCTTGAGCCCTGTGTGTCATATGGAGGAAAGCACATATGAGCCACGTGTGCATTTATACATCCCATTTGGTGATGACATTCACATACGCCATTTTCTTCCCCGGTCAGGGGGCTCAATACACATATGTGCATAGCCAGATGTATTTCTGTTGCGTGATCAAACACACATCAGCTATACATATACATTTTAAAGGAGGAAAGTAGGCAGCCGGGCAGGGACCCTCCTAGGGACCCAAAGGCCCTGCCAGCTGTGGTGGGTGCCCCGAGACGGGGAGTATCCTTGCCGCAGGGCAGTGCAAGCAGGCAGCTACACCTGCCAGAGAGTGTTTCCATAGCTGTCCGTGCCTCGTTAGCCCACAGCCCCTCCTATGTGCGTGGGCTCCTACTCTATTCACGTTACCTGCGTTTTCACCCTCACGCACTGTGCAGGTATCAGCAGGCATCAGCTTGCTGCTAATTGCCTCTTTCAGAGACCTCCCAGCTCTTCCGCACGGATGACGTCCGTGTTGCAGCTCTTCATCAACAGACATAGAAAGTCTTAGGCTGAAAAGCCAGGCACTTCACCGGGTGCCTTAACATGAGGTTACCGGGGTGAATAGACTAAAGTTTCACTTCCAAAGAACTAAGTTCAAATTTTGGTTTAAGTCATAGAGAGAATTATGTTTAAAGATCTTTTAATCCCTTGGGAAGCTTTCCAGTCCCCGGGGATATCACTGCTTAATCACACCCTCAACCCAGTGCCGGGTCATTCTCTCTCAAGACAGGTCTTGTTCAGGGACTTTTATGGATTTTTGTTTGCTTGCTCGCTTTTTAAGTGGGACTATTTTCCAATTTAATTTGGGGTTGTTTGTGAAAGGTGTCTGCTTTCAGAAGATTGTTGAGAGTTTTTTGGTGTAGAAAAAATTGAACGTGCTTCCTTCTGGTTAAAAGGTATACGGCACCAGAAAATGTAACTGGGAGAGGGAGTAAGGTGTGCAAAGGAGAATGGGGAGCATGAGGAGCCTGAATCACAGTTGTCATAAGACAGTCAGAGGAATTTCCAAATTGAAATATTTTGGACTTTGGTTTTTACGGGAAGTATCACATTTTTCCTAGTGGAAGGAGGGAGGAAAGTATCTGGTAGTGTGGGCCAGAGCTGATGTAACTGCCCCTTTGCTTGCTTTTGCATATCTCCCATGCTCAGAAGTACAATTATGCTTTGAAAGAGGAGTTCACCCAGAAATGTAAGTGGTGACAAATGCATCAGCCCCTGCCTGCACCTTTACTTTTCATTTCTGTACTCAGCAGTCCCCCATTTATGATACAACAGGAACATATTTTGTTCTGCTCCAGTAGCAGCACTCAATTGAGTGTTACTGGCTCGTTAGGAAATTAGATGGTCTAAACCTTTAGGCAAGGGACACATTTTTTAAGCAAGTATGGAGTGTTCAAGTGATGCCAGCAATAACAATCTGTAAATTACAGATGAGGTGCACTCAGCAAGCAGTGTGTTATCTCTCTGAATGTTTAAATTTTTTGCACATTTTGGCAACTTCTTTGAAGAAGGCAAGAGCTGGACAGTCAGCACTGATTTTAGTTTTGCAGTGCTATGGCTTTCTATTTATAATGGACATGAAAGAGGTCCTGAAGGCAGCGTGTCTTGTCAGTGAATTAAAAATTCCCTCATATCTGCAGTGTTTGCTTTAATTTAAATATTTGTCATGGTTAATGAAAGATAGCCTGAGAAAGCAGGAGCAAAGCAAGTTTCCCAGGTCCCATCAGTTTACTTGTGTCTTTTTCCTATATGTGGTCAAAAATACAGCCCTGTATAAATAGCTATAATGCTCTAGGGATGGCAAAGTGGGTAGCAGTCCATCACCAAGGGGATTTCGCTTCATGCGGTTATCTAGCAGCCTTGGATGTTTATGTGGAGAGTCTGGCCTATCTTGTTTATAGCAACTGATAAAATGTAAAGTGTCTGCCTCGAACACTCTGGTTCTGGGCTGAGGCAGTTTCCTGATGTTATCCTTAAGTGGAGCGGGAAACATGCCCAGCGTGCAGAAGGACGCAGGGCAGAGCTCTGGCCATGCTTCCAGCTGCAGAACTGCCCATGGTTCTCTGGTGCAGGAGCCGTGCTGTTGCAAATAAAAACCAGGCAAGCTCAAATCATGTAATAAGCATTATAGGCCTCTCTTATTTAGTTCACAGTGTATACCTTTGGGCAACGTTCAGACTCTCCAGTGCCTGATAATTAGTTTGTTTTCTTATACTTTACTGAGATTTGGATTGGCACCAAAGCCCAAAAGGGGAGAATCTAGCTGTCAAAAAGTGAATGTCTATAATGAGCGTAAGGTGTGGATGGAAACCACATAGTTGTCACACAGCAGCTATGACATAAAAGATGCTATTGCTTCCATACCATTTCCCATAAGGGAGAGAGATATTTTGGGAGGGCAGAAGACGTGATTATGTGAGACAGCTACATGGAAACTGTCATTGAATGCTCCACGCACTGAAATGGAGTAGTGTGCAGGAACAAGGCTGTTGTTAGAAATATTTTAATAAATGTTAAGTTCATGAATGAATAACAAAAATATGTAAGCATTAATTAAACATAGCTGACTAGCCTGTGAAGCATTGTGCAGTTGAGGAACACAGGATTCAGAGAGGGAAGCTGAGGTTTTCCTCCTGGCCCTGAAACTAGTTTTCTCTAAAATCTCAGCAAGTCGTATTTTCCACTGATTTCATACACTTTGGACCAGCAACATGTGCCTCAGTTTTCTCATCTCTAAAACACTGTTGTTTGCTAACATAGCCCCCAGACCACTGTCAGATATCGGTTACAAGTTATATTAGGACCCTGGAGTGAATAGCTATGAAAGTCTAACATATTAACCATCATTTGTTTTAGGCTCCTGGCCCTTTGCAGTGTGATGGCAGACTTTGCAGCCCTGTAAGAACCCTCTATAGAGACCGGGTTTCCCTTTCTGTGTCTGGGACTTCATCCGCCAGCCTCAGGCAAACCCCAGTGCTGAGGGCTTGCCTGCTGGCTGCAGTGCCACCCTGGCCGTTACCCACTGCTCCCAGGCAAGCGCCCTTGCCTGCGCACCCACACCTGGTGCCAGGCTGCTGCAGGCAGTATCAGCTGTTGTAATAGCTTGGTAATGAACTCTAGGGCAGCTACTCTGTAATAAGTTAATCTTCAGGAAGTCTGATGACCGTAAAGAGTAATCCTAACGTGTAGCATCTCTCTCTATAACAGCACAGCACCATGGGGCCTGTATCTCAGGAACCCTTTGTGCTCTGTGTGGTCAGTACATATCATAGAATCACAGAATTGTTTTAGTTGGAAGGGACCTTTAACATCATCGAGTCCAACCATTAACCTAACGCTACCAAGTCCACCACTAAACCATGTCCCTAATCACCCCATCTACTCGTCTTTTAAATATCTCCAGGGATGGTGAGTGACTCCACCACTTCCCTGGGCAGCCTGTTCCAATGTTTATAACCCTTTCAGTGAAGAAATTTTTCCAGACATCCAAGCTAAACCTCCCCTGGTGCAACATGAGACCATTTCCTCTTGTCCTATCACTTGTTACCTGGGAGAAGAGACCAACACCCGCCTCGCTACAAGCTCCTTTCAGGTAGTTGTAGACAGCAATAAGGTCTCCCCTCAGCCTCCTTTTCTCCAGGCTAAACAACTTCAGTTCCCTCAGCCGCTCCTCATAAGACTTGTGCTCTAGACCCTTCACCAGCTTCATTGCCCTTCTTTGGACTCACTCTAGCACCTCAATGTCTGTCTTGTAGTGAGGGGCCCAAAAGTGAGTGCAGTATTCAAGGTGCGGCCTCACCAGCTCTATCCAGTTGCTCTTGCAACATCCTGTTTTCCACGTGATGCTTCAGGGAATCTGTGATATCTTCAGAAGCACCCTTGGAAAGGTTGAAGAGAAGTAAGTAAATCTATGCTTTAAATAGGTTGCAATACTGAAAATGACTTGAACGATGAAGCAAAAGAAGAGAGTGTGCAAGTGACTAGTAGATGGCGAAGGACAAAAAATAGGAGGCTGATGTACAGCTCATTCAGCGCCTACGAGTCCTCTGGCTGTGTTGAGCAAAGGGCTGTACTGCTCATTAAGCGCTGTGAATCCTAGCAAGGCAGGCACAAAAACCAACACCTCAAACCTCCTTGCAAGCAGTGGAGTCGCAGGGAGGTGGTGACAGTCATTTGTGTGACTGATTTTTCCAGTCCCCATTGTGTAACTGCAGAAATACCAAGCTGTAGTCTCTAGGCCTGCACTGGAAATACAGAGACAGCCCTTCCCTGGGATGCAGTGGGAGGTGTGGGGGCTGCCTACTGCTCCTTTTTAGCAAGAGAACATCTCCACAGCTCCCTATACCCCCTTCTGCAGAATGACAACTAACATATGACTTGGGTTTGAAATCGTTGCAGCTGATGGAAAAACAATTAAGATCTCATTAAAATTCTATGTAGAGAGCCAAGAAAAGGAAGATAATGTCAGAGGAAAGGTGATACATAGGACAGTATGGAGAATTCTCTTAAGTTAAGCCTGTCATCAGGCGGGAGCACAGAAGGTGCTAATTGTACAGTGCATTTCATTCATCCCACAAAGAATAATTAACACTTTCCCTTCTGCCTTCCCCTTCACTGAAATGAATGGATTCAATACATATGATCTCTCGTTAAGGCAGGAGTTGTCGCATCCTGGATCTGTATGTGCAGAAGAATTTTACCTCTGTGTTTCTTCACCTGCTGACTGCTGAACAGGAATCATTATTAGTCATGTGAGAGAGTGCTGATTTCATTAATCTCATGTGTTTTCATCTCTTGCTGTTACAGAAATTATTGACCCAAGATGGGGAAGCATTGGAACAAGGATTGGAACCGGCTTTCAGGTAAGCACATGCTTAAATACTGCCCTAAGTAGGGAAGGACTGACCAGAGACTGCTCCTACTCTGTGAGTGTGCATAGATATGCTGGCGGGAAGGGAGCACAGTGCAAACAGGCACTTCTTGGTCCCATGTGGGCTCCCAGCAGCCTGGCAGGGTGCTGAAGATTTATCCTTAAGATTTATTTCCAGGCTGATCAAGCCATTGACAGAGAAACAAAAGCTCTTGCAGTGCGTGGACTCTGACCTGCCTTGCTGCCCTGATCACTGTCAGTCCTGAGCAATATTATTGTGACAGAGCAACATCTGCTTTGGAAAGCGGATCTGAGCTTTGCCAGGTCCTGTTTGAGTGTTTGCACGCAGCTTCCCGGCCTCCCACACTCCTCATGAAATTGAACTAGAGGTGATAGTCTTCACTTCCTTTTAAATCAGAGTAAGATTTCATTGTGTGTTACTACACAGTGGGTGCTCTTTACCCCAGTGGTGACTACACTTCAAGGCAGGGATGAAGTGATCCATGCCCATGTGGCCTTTCTATTTCACAGAAATAATTCAGATTAATTAGTTAGAGATTGTAAAGCACTCTGACATTCCTGGCTGAAAATGCTATCTCTAAATACAACGATAATGATCCTTTACAGCCTCTAATACTTTTGCAGGAGTCTGTAAGAGAAACTATGCTTGTACAAGCTGGCGTGCTTGGTGTTAACTGAAGTTCTTCATCCCAATTCATGTCAGAGACAACCCAAAGAAACTCTCTTCTGCTCTCCCTCAGTCTAGGCATCCTCAAAGTTTTGGGAAGTTTGCCTTAGGACACCGTGCTCTTGATGCCTATAAATGGCATAAGGAGACAGCTAGCTCTCAGGCTCGCTACAGCTGTGATGAGAATGAGGGAGCTGCACAGTTACACAGCCACTCCACTGCCTTGCTGCCACGACTGTTTGCATTACACCAGTATGGCTAAAGGGAGTCCTTTCATCCCTGCAGTAGATTTGCTTCTTGTTGGCACTTTGGGCATACAAGAGTAGGCAGTTGCAAAATGCCATCTTATTCTCAGTATCGTAGACACCTGTTACCATTTCCATGGCATGTGGGCTCTAAAAGTGCTGAGCCAAATTCCTTCCAAATATTTGCATGGGCTCTTGAGACAAAGGTATAAGATACCCTCGCATTTCTTTGTGCTTTGACACAACCTAAAACAGCAGCATCCTGTCCTCAGTCCCACCATTTCCACCGAGGTGCAAGGAGTCTTAGCTGCTGGTGACCAGAGGACATCTGTACAACCACACCTCACATGTGCTGTCCTGTACAGTCCTTGGTTCACCTGTCAGCCCCACAAATGTTAGTTATTTCCATATGCCCCCTTCTGACCCACGATTGCATCCAGTCCAAGCTGGCACAAGAGTAATCTAACTGAAATTGGGCTTGAGGGAGAAAGAAAAGAATTCAGGGAGCTAAAAAGGGATATGTCAGAAACAAGCTCTCTCACATTCGTTAAAGCATTGAGACTATTCCCAACCTAAGCAC
Source organism: Nyctibius grandis (assembly GCF_013368605.1). Lineage (NCBI taxonomy): Eukaryota > Metazoa > Chordata > Aves > Nyctibiiformes > Nyctibiidae > Nyctibius > Nyctibius grandis. The sequence goes on from NC_090658.1 coordinate 31,300,064, forward strand.
AACGAGCTGTACTTGAAGTCACTTAGGAAGGGTCGTCTCCTTTGGGCCACTCTACCTGTGGCTACATAGTCATTACTTGGACTTCACCCAACCTATTCTCATTCATAGACTCCTCACCACCCATCTGTGAGGCTTATGCTCCTCTGAATGAACCAGAAAGCTAAAAGGTATCCTAAGGCGATAATTGGGCTGGAGGAAGTAGGGAAGGAGATTCTTTGGTGCTTTGCTGAAAGCTAAAATGGATACGGGTGCTGATGGTGAGAGTAATTGGTGTACTGGTAGGCCCAGAGGAATGTGTGTGATGTGTGAGCAGGTGGGGTGTTCAGGGGTAAAAGTACGAAGGCTGCCACCGTAGGGGTGCTTACTGTCCAACAGTGAAGAAATTATATTTTGTTGGAGTCAGGGAGCTGATGGTTTATGGGATCAGTAAAGCTTGCAAATTTAGATCATTATCCTATAGGTCTCCAGACATTCATACAGTGTGGCAGAAACAGCTAGAGAACTTCCTAGGCAGATGAGGAGCAGTTATCCCTCCCAGTCTCTCCAACTGGCCGAGGTACTTGTCTTGATTTCATTCCTTCATAAATTGAAACAGCAGATAAAGTCAATGAGACCAAAACCTGCAGGTCAATAATACCAAAAATAGCCATTTCCCTCCTGCTGGAAAGGTAGGTCTTAGCATTACAAAAAGCTATTGTGGTTTTTGACACAATTCCTGTGTGGCAATCAAAAGGCATTGCCGTAAGAGTTGTGAATGCAACTCAGTCACCAGTGCAGAGAAGTGAGAATCTATGTTGGTTTAGGGACAGGAGACCATCATCTTCCAAAGTCTCAGAAGTATCACTGATTTCGCATGCCTAACAGAAAAAAATTCTCATGCTGGGCACCCAAATCCGGAGGCCACTTTTAAACCTTGTTTTGTTTTTCTTGGTTAAAATGGAAGAAACATTTCTAACATGCAGTCCATTCTTACAGGCACATTGACTTGAAAGTTAATCATAGTTCTGGCCCCAGATGGTTACAGTGCATCTGCTTCTCCATCTGTGGGAGTCTTAAAGGATACTTGATAGCTGTCCAAATAAGTGCTTAAAAATTGTATCATATAAAGGCAGAATAACAACATAGCATAATCCAGAATGATCCCAAAAGAAAGAGAGGCTGAGTAAGTGTTCCAAGCCCTTGTCTGTGCCCTAGAGATTTCACCTGAACTATAGATTATTGTATGGCATGCATGAAATGTTACTCATAGTAGATGTGCACTGAGGATATACGTACTTATTTTCATCAGGAAAATGTTATAGAAGTACATTTCCTGCTTTGCCATGGACAGGAATCTTACAATTAGGTAACATGTAAACAAATGTAAGCAAAACATTTTTCAGCCATATTCTATTCTATCCTATTCTGTTCTGTTCTGTTCTGTATTACAGTGTATTGAAACTTGATGTGGCTGTCTGAAAGTAAGCTTGTTTAGCAAATTGGTTTCACAACAGCCAGCACTCTTTCCATACCAGAAGCCCTTGATAAGTCAAGAAGAATGGTGCAAACTATGTACAGTCTCCTTCTGTCCTCTCTGTAATCCCAGGCAAGATAAATATAGAAATCTCTATGGCTGAGATGTGAGAAGCAGTATTGATGAGCAAATGTGGAACAGGCCTCAGTCAAAACATCATTAGATCAACTAGTGAGTTAAGATGGAGATAGAGCTAATTGAAATTCTGGTTGGGGGTGCTGCTGGGTCCCTTGCAGGCTTGTAGAGGAGCCAATAACGATGAGGTCTGAGACTGTGGAAGTGTAAAGTGACACAAAGCTTGATCCAAAGCTCAGTGAAGCTAAAGAAAATTTCCCATGGTGTATGAATATTGCATGTGTTATGGGACTTCCTTTTTTTGAACAATTATCTCAAATGCAGAGACACAAGAATTCCACTAAACCTCAGTCTTGTTCTACATGAGGGTTATGAAGGATAAGAGGGAGGAAGGAGGTGCTTTTCCTCACAAGGTGGATATGATTATAAAGTTAATTTCTGGATCATTCCCCATAGTTATATCCAAGGGGACAGAGAATTCAGTGAGGCTCTCTACATTGAGTCACAAGATGAGAAAAAGACAGGGACCCATTATGCCATACCTGCCATGAGGAAGCAGAGGAAGAATGAGTGAAACGGGCATAAACCCTCGCCTCATCCTCACCACATCAGCAAACTGCATGTCTGTCATGGACACAACACGTTCCCTCTCTTCTGGAACAAACCATGAGCACAAAGTATTGTGGTGTAAGTAAAACCTTTAATGAAGGTTGAGCTTTACAATTACACATGCTAAGGTCCTACAATAATAGTTTGCAAACAGGAATCATGTGTTTTGCTTTGTCATAATAACAATCAGTGGTACCTGGGAGCTGTTCTACCATCACAGAAACTCACTGCTGCAGCCTGGAAAAAGTCTCTTTCTGATACGACTCAAAGAAGGGCTGCTAACCATGTATGTAATCGCTGGGCAAATGATATGGCAGCAGTCTATTGAGCAATAGGCCAAGTAGGTATACGGAAATCTGAAAGTAATAATACACTACCCTGGGAATAAACACTATAGTATGCGACACCACTGGGACAAAGTGTTAGTGCAAAATGTGTACATAATACTGTGAGCGACCCTAAGGGATAAGTGTCTCTGTTTACAACACTCCTTAAAATACTAATGCCACACTCAGCAATTCTGTATTTAAATTGGTATTTGTTGTTTAACACATTGCTGAGGACTGATTTACGATTTGATTCCAACTCCTAAATGAATTGCAATTATTCTGGCAGTTATTAATTGTGTAAATTGATGTACAGGAGTTTATCTCACAGTATCTAATCTGTTTTTAATGGCTGTTATTTTATTGCACCATGATTGCTCTGGGATTGGCTTTGCTTGCCAATACTTACAAGTTAAAAACAAATTTTAATATATATGTTGGCTTAAATGTAACCCAACATTTCGCTTTTTAGCATTTTGGGGGCAGGGGTTGTTTCATTTGTGATTTGGGGATTTTTTTCCTCTTCATCTTCCTGACTTTTTCCTATTACTTTGTAATCCAGTTGCTCCAAGTCTGTGGTATATGGATCTGTTTCATATAAAAGCAATAATAGCAATTTTCCCTGAATAAGTGACAATACTTGGTGATGTGTCTTCTATTTAAGCAAGAAGGAAGAATCCAAACAGGAACAGTGCTGCCCAGTGAGGGGGAGAAGTGTCACCAGTGCAACATCGTAGCACTGCTATGAGTATGTCAGTCCAATGGAGTTGGGGCACAGGAAGATCTTGGCCTTTGCTAACACTGTGTATTCTCCTTCCTCAAATCTCTTTTTTCCTGGAAGGATGCCTCCACTGGGGAGGGCAGCAGTCAGAGCCAGCATATCACTATCAGGGATCAAGGAAACCATGGGAAACAGGGTATTTCTAGTCCACCTCCAGCAGAGTGAGAAGATTGGGATTAGCTGCCCAACTCAAGGTCAGATGCTAAGAGGAGGACAGAGAAGTAAAACAACCTTTTTAAGCAAAGGGCACAAAACCAAATGGAATACGTTCACATTGGCAATTAGAAAGTTTTTAATTGTTACAATCTAGAGCCAGTAAGAGAAATGGGAGGAAGAAAGCTACCTGGTTTTAAAGTGGAGCTGGAGCAGATAATCCTAAACTTTTCTGGACACTGTGCCTCTCACAGAGCCTGAAGTCACTAGCTTGCTCACACTGCTACGTGACGGCTCCCCTGCAGCATGATGAGGTCCTGGCACTTTGTGCAGTTTCCCACCATCCTACTTGATCTTGTGGTGACAATGTCTGGCAGAAAGGATTACCCAGATCCTTCTTTGCAAGGATCTTGTGCCTTTCCAAAGGGCTCTGACATATCTTGGTCAAGAGCAGACTAAATTTATAGTCAGCCGAAGCTGAGGCTGAGAAAATCTGGCCATCAGAGATCTTCAACTTCAAAGCACCCTTGGGAGCACTCTAGCAGGTAGAGCATAGACAGAGCCTGTGACCCCTGATCCTTTGTGAGCTTTGCAGTGGTTAGTTATGGTGAGCTGACGTTTTGGGTCCTGCTGGTTTCTATGTACTTTTCAGTCTAAAGACTCTGAACTCAGAGTGTACAGCAAAGCGTATAAATGGCCTTGGGCTTTATTGAAGTGTGGAAAACTTCAGATTAGATTTCTGCAATGCTGCATGAGTGTTGCTTTATCCCTGTGCCTCCATCCAGCCATCAGCCAAAAATTCTGTGGGAAACGGGATCTTGATGTCAGGGTAGAGTGGCTGGTGATTCCCTTATGATTTGGGGTGAGCTGGGGCTTTGATCATGAAACCTCACAGGTTTGAATGGTGAGGTAAAAGAAGGAGAACATGTGATGTTCTTTCAAAAGGTTGCAGAGTTCCCTTAATATCTGTGCTTCGGAGCCATGTGGAAATCTCGCTAAGCCACTCAAATGGTTTCTAGGGCTTTTGCTACACAGAAGCAGCCTCAAGGCTGTAGTGCAGGCTTTGGCTTATAGACAACATTGTTATTGTTTCCAATAATGGTGAGCTGATTGACTACTGCCATCAATTCCTGGCTGCTAGAAATGACAAAGAAAAAAAATTTCAATTATTTTTCTAATAACAGGATAGAAAATAAATAAGCCTTGCCACTCTGGAACCAAAATATGGGTTAGGCTAGTCCTGAAAATTCTGCTTTTAGATAATGAAAAATTATTTCACTGTGTAAAATTTGATAGAGTAAGTGAACATAATCTTCATGGCTCAGAGATACAGAACAAGCCTGTGATACAGTCACTAGCGGTGTTCCCCAGGGCTCTGTTCTGGGGCTGGTGCTGTTCAATATCTTTATAGATGATCTAGACATAGGGATTGAGTGCACCCTCAGTAAATTTGCAGATGACACCAAGCTGGGTGGCAGTGTCGATCTGCTGGAGGGTAGGAAGGCCCTACAGAGGGATCTGGACAGGTTAGATAGATGGGGCGAGACCAACGGCATGAGGTTCAACAACAACAAGGGCCGGGTCTTACACTTCGGCCACAACAACCCCATGCAGCTCTACAGGCTGGGGGAAGGGTGGTTAGAAAGCCGCCCGGTGGAAAGAGACCTGGGGGTGCTGATCGACAGCCGGCTAAACATGAGCCAGCAGTGTGCCCAGGTGGCCAAGAAGGCCAATGGCATCCTGGCCTCTATTAGGAATAGTGTAGCCAGCCGGTCTAGGGAAGTGATCGTCCCTCTGTACTCGGCACTGGTGAGGCCGCATCTTGAGTACTGTGTCCAGTTCTGGGCCCCGCACTTCAAGAAAGATGTTGAGGTGTTGGAGCGAGTCCAGAGGAGGGCGACCAAGCTGGTGAAGGGTCTGGAGGGTCTGACCTACGAGGAACGGCTGAGGGAGCTGGGGTTGTTTAGCCTGGAGAAGAGGAGGCTCCGAGGTGACCTTATTGCAGTCTACAACTACCTGAAGGGAGGTTGTAGTGAAGTGGGAGTTGGCCTCTTCTCCCAGGCTACTAGCGATAGGACAAGAGGGCACAGCCTCAAGCTTCGCCAGGGGAGGTTCAGGTTGGACATCAGGAAGAATTTCTTTACAGAAAGGGTTATTAGACATTGGAATGGGCTGCCCAGGGAGGTGGTGGAGTCACCATCTCTGGATGTGTTTAAGAAAAGACTGGACATGGCACTTAGTGCCATGGTCTAGTTGACAGGGTGGTGTAAGGGCAACGGTTGGACTCGATGATCCCTGAGGTCTCTTCCAACCTGGTTGATTCTGTGATTCTGTGATTCTGTGACTAGTAGCAGCCCTTTGGGTAGATATTGCTTATCTCACACCATATTGTTGTCTCTACTAGGCCTGAACTTGTTAGACATAGAACTTCAATCTCAGAGTACTGCAGTACTACTGCAGTAGCTTTTTACCATAGGACATAGAAACTTCATCCTACTAACTTCACCATAGCTAAATTTTCCTGATACATATGAAATCCCTATTGTGTACATCAAAAACTGATCATGGAGTGTCCATAAGCAGAATGCAAGAATGTTTTATAATTCTTTCATACTACTGGGAATGCTTTTGTTTCCCCACATTTATTTATACTTTTTATAAGCAGAGGAAATAGGTAAAAGTCTCATTATGCTGAAAGACAAGAAGACATGAGAATATTTGTACTTTTTGATCTGATGTGATGCAGAATAGCCTTTCAGTCTTGAATAGGGTCATATTCTTTTTGCCTCGAGCTGAGGCAGACTCAACAAAGGAACATTGGCATTGCAGAAATGATTCCCACCAGCATGAGCTGCCTAAGAAACATAGGCTGAGGAAAAGTTTACAGAGAGAGCAAGAGAGAAAAGAATGAATCTTAAATGCCCAGAGGAAAAAATATCAAGAAAACAATATGCCATCTTCTGCTGAACACTTAATCAAGTTTGGCCTGAGCTTTCTGGCTTGAGGAACTTTGGATCCTGCTACCCAAATGACTGGTCATGTGCATTTGATTCAGAAAAGCTTGCCTAGTTGTAGAGCACTGCTGATTGTCTGTCTGCTTTAAAAAAAGATGAAGGCTCTGTTTCAGGTTTGAACTCATTCACTTTTGTGGTCAAGGTAGTGGCTCCAATGAGGGATGACTGCAAATCGTGAATGAGGATTGTAGCAAGGAGGAACCTGGTCATCTTGAGTCAGTTTTTAGAGAGAGTAGTTTGTCTGAGGATGGAGAATATGAGGAGACTTGGAGGCAGCAAAAGAAACTAGCCCGTGTATAAAGTTGAATCCAGATTCTTCTGAGAGGAACACGGTGGCAGGACAAGAGGCAGCAAGCACAGGTTGCAATGTGGAGAATTCTCATCGGTTATCAGGATTTTTTTTCTCACTGGGAGGGTGGTGCAGCACTGGAAGAGATGCCCAGAGTGTTTGTGGGATCTCCAACCTTGGAGATACCCAAATCTTGACTGGATGAGGCCCTGAACAAACGTAACCTCAGTGGGTTCTACTCTGGGAAAGTGCTTGTCCCAAATAACCTACAGAGGTCCCTTCCAGCCTGAATTATTCTGTGATTCTGAGTCAGTTCCTACAGCTGGCGATGGAAGGACCTTGGCTATCATACCTGAGGATGGGGCAGCATGAGTCTCTGACTCATGACTAGGCTGGAGTCACTGATGAATTCAGTGTATTTCATGACTGTATGTCAAATTTTATGGGGACCCTGGCAGCCACAAACTTTTTGACTCTGCAAGGCAAGAAATTATTTGCTGACTCATATCACTAATAAATGCTGGTATTTATCCTATTCAGCACTGGCAGCTGATCCCTTTAAACTTTTCGTGAAGCTTTGGACCAGCATGCTCTGACCCAAACTTTCAAAGCCTCCAGTTCCCCAGCTGAAACTTGGTCTGCAGTGAAAAAGCTTCAAGCAAATGGCAGCTGGGTAGATCAAAGCAAATGTTCTGGGCTACACCCTACTCTGTCATAGGGTTGGTTCTAGCTGGCTGTTGGCTCTTCATTGCAATGGTAATGCTCTAGGTCTCAGTGAATGAGTTGATGGATTCTTGTTTATATCTGTATTCTTCGCTGGAAAGCAAAATTCAAGGAACAGCTCTGGTATTTTATCTGCCTTATGTGGGAACATGATCACTGATGCCCATAATTCATACTCTGGTATGACTGGAACTCTGGTATGTCACACAGCATTTCAAAATTGCGAGTGACAACTTCAAGTATTAAGCTCAACTATAGATGTGTTTTGTTAACCATATGATGTACCTATAGCAGCTTTTTATAACTGAAGAATAAGAAGTGGACTTCTTATTATCTAGCTGGACAAATGCCACACAGAGGGGCAGACGTACTTTAATTTGGACAAAAATCCCTATTTTGGTTATATTCAAAATACAGAATTTCATGGAGGTGTGCATTTCCATAGCATAGAAAGGAGGTTGGAGGCACTAACAACAGTACCTCAGATTGCTACAGCAGCTGCTTGTATGTTTGTGCCCCAACAACACTTTCTTGTCTTGGCATGAACAAGTGCATGTGTGTGCACTGTGTGCAGACTGTTTGATCACTCCTGTCATGCATAGCCTGGCAAAGACATGGTGTTTCCTACACGAACTGCCATTTCTTCCCAGCTCGCAAGTGAAAGGCTAAACATTAAGCAGAGACTAACAAGATTCCAGCTCTGCAGCGCGTTTTAATTTTCAGCAGTTTGTATTCTGCCATATATCCAACACTCTCTCCTAAGGGAAAAAAGCAATATAATTAACATGGGATAGATTTTGTTCAATGATGTACTCTGATTCCTTCCATTATTGTATTCGTCAGAGGAACTATTTAGAGAGAAGGCTTTTCACAGTATTGTGTATGGTCCAAGTTTTTTCAGTTGGTTAGGGTTTTATGGGTTTTTTGGGTTTTTTTAAGAAAACACTATTTTAGAGGCTGCATTTTCAGAAGCCATTGGATTTCAGCCATTTAACATACATAGTGAGAAGGGAGGAGACAGTAAGAACTGAAAAAGATTATTATTTTTCCCATTACCAGCAGGAACATCCTCATCTGAGTCCCATTAGAGAGGTAACTGCCTACATTAATAAAATAAACCAATATATAATCACTACCAGTCTTAATGCTGGGGCTGAATGACCTAATTTAGTAACTCATTTATGCTGTGTTTTAGTAGAGTGGCCTCTTTCGTGTTATCTGAGTAAATAGAACAGATGCAGATGCTTGCCAGAGGTTCAGAGTCTCATAAAATTGTCTCTACGGGCTAGCTTGAATGCACCTTATAAATTCACTGGTCTTCACTTACTGGACTCAAGCTTCAAAGCAAGCATGAAAGCTAGAAATGCAATGTTTATACTTACAGATCCAGTTTCTGTAACTCAGATCAGTCAAACAGCAAGAATGAGCTAGAGAAAGAAACAAGAGTAGCACATAAAGCACGTCTTTTATTAATAATTTTCCACTGGCTTTACTGAACCCTGTCTTCCTTCAGTGTCTGAGACATAGTGAAGAGAATCATCTCACTGTCTTTGTAGAGGCATTTTCAGTCTCTTACAGATCTAATTACCTAATTGAGGGACAACTAGTTTAGACATAAACAGGACTTTTGCTCTGTGGTTTGTGTTTCTTTCTCTGGTTCCCTCTCAGATTTCTGTATTTTTCCTGTATGGGGGAATCCATCTCCAGTGAAAGGCGCCTGTGTGCTTTGGAGTGCATTTGCTGAGGATGATGAGCAATAGCTGCTGTGTGTCAATAGTTGTAAACAAAAGCAAAACCAGGAGAAAATCCAGTAGCTAATCCAGTTCTCCAAAAACAACCGGTGGAAGTAAATAAGGTGAAGCATGTTGCCCTTCAGCCCCTGCACTAGGAGGGTTCTCAGGTGAAGGCAGGTAACATTTGTGTCTTGAGCAAATCCCTGAGCATGCCGATGGCTGGTCCAGTCTCACAGCAAAGCGACTAGGCACAGGCCCCCAGTAATTTGGAGGTCAGCACAGCACCTAGGTGAAAGGTAGCCGTGATGCTGGGGGAGACAGAGACACCGCAGCATCCTTCTGTGCCCAACAGCAGTCACAAAACTTGCCAGGGGAGTGGGACCCACCAAGGGTGACTTCTCTCATCACTGCTCAGCACCAGCTCTTTGCCAGTGGAAGAAATGATGACATCTGTCTCAAGACTTGTCTTTTTAACACCAGCAATATAATTTCTTCCTCTTCCAAAATAGATTCTTTTGAAGTCCTAACTTTCAGCTGGTTTTCCATGAGCGTATTAATTTTTTTGAGAATGAATGCAGTTTTTCCAGTTGCCTTCTTGGTTAGTCTAATGAATTTTCCTTCTTCTCTTCCCATCATCAAATACACTTTCCCAGATGATGGGGAGGTTCTTTTCTGGAGGAAAAAGATTCTTCTCTGACACAGAAAAGGTCTTAAATGCAGATTTTAAAAGTGCCTGGTGATTTAGAGGTTCTCAATATTTCAAGTACTAAGTTTGAAACATTGTAAAGTGACAGCAAATGCTGGGTACCTGCCCTCTGATCCCTGATGCTATTTATTTGAGGTATCCTAAATTGGCATACAAGATCATCACTCATTTTTGGCCCAAAATGTGTCTCAGACATTCAAAAATCTCATTCCCAAACTTCTACTTCTGCTCCAGATCAGAAGGTTGGCTGAAAGTTGCCAAGGTTGAAGTTTAAAACAAATAAATAAATACTTGGATCTTTTTAATTGCTTCCTGTTTTCTGAACTTTCATGGTTCATGTTTTCAATCTAATTTTTTCTGGCTTTTGGAGAGAGAAGATTTCCTTCTCGCCTTGCTTTCTAACTAACTAACTAACTAGCTAGGCTAAGGAGTTAAAAAAAAATTGCACAACTGAAGGAACTTTCCTAAATAGGATATATCTGCTTACAGCTCAGGCCTGAGCACAGACCCTAGATCCCATACTCACCTCTACATCCATGCTAACACCAGCTACTCACTGTACAAGCATGTTGGCAGATCTTCTTTGTGCTTACCTAACACAAATCTTCTCCTCCCTGTCTTTCTGCACAGTGTCTCCTGTGATCATACGTGAGACTCTGTGGTGCCCAGCTGCTGCTTCTTGCCCAGCTGTTCTGCAGGGCTTCATCGCCTGTCTTGGCATCCCATGGTAAAAGGACTGGGGGAGGTGACTGCCCTGCTTCACATATGAGATACGAGTCACGTTACTTTTTACCTGTTCTGCTTAATACAATTCACATATTTCCATTTTTTAGATTTATTATTTACTCTTGCTAGAATCCAAGGATGTTAATGCAGACTTCCTCACTCCTAGACCTGAACACCCAAAGGCATGGTGAGTTTTCACCAAGTGTTCCTTAAAGAACAGCTCAATATGAGAAATCCTCCTACAAATCCCACACGAATCCATGTAATCAGCCCTGCCAATCCACTGCAGACAGCAAACAGCCATAGACAGGATTCCAAACAGTGAATTTCAAATAGCTCATTTTCTCTCATCTCCGCACAAATTCCTGTCATGTTGCATTACATGTAAACAACTCGGAAACTTAATGACATGCCTTTCAGTCAAAACCTAGTATGGCTTTTCAGTCTGAGTAGATTAATTGCAGTTTGTAACAATATAAAGTGATGCAGCCTGATTAGAGTTTCTATTGTTCTTTGGGATAAAATGTTTTATGTGAATGTAAAGCCAAGTTTTCTGCTGGCACGACTTTATTGACTTCTGTGGAAAAATAAAATACTCATGTAAAATCCATAGTATATCATTGTTCATGTGCTGTTATAGTAAATAAATTTTACAAGCTTCTGTAATTTAGATGTGCCAGATCAGATTCCAGACCCTATGGAAATGGCATTGTCAATGAAGTGAGGCAATAGGAATATTTTGCTTTGGAGGAGACACTTCTGAATGAATCTTTTAGCATTTTGTGGTTTTGAAGGGTTTTCCTATTTCCGTTTTTTCACTGCCCCTATCTTCTTCCCAACATATTGCTCTTAAAATCTGCTTGTCATTCTCTTTAGTTTCATTCTTATGTACTCCAGAGTTGTTTTTCTGTTCTTGCTACAGGCGTTGCTCAGGTGTTTTGCAGCAAACCCGTAGACTCCAGCCCAGAAGCCATGCAACACAAGTTCTGCTAGATGCCAACAGGATTAATGTGAGGAACTTCCATGAAACCTCTCTGAATACATCTCTCACTGAGCAATATGCCTCTCAACATTTTAGGATGGGATTTTCCTTTTCCTTTTTTTTTTTTTATCTCCAACTCCTCTCATTTTTCAAGCAAAACATTGCACGAAAGACATCTAAGTGGATACTTAATGCACGGTTTGCTTGGGGTTTTTTTGAGGGGGGATGGGAAATCTCTCTGAGGCAGATATACTAATGCATAGCTGCTTGGCTCAGTCTCTTCCTTTGAAACATTTTTGGTTTGTCTGTTGGTTTGTATAAAACCAGTTTTATTTAGTTTAGTTTTCTTTGTTTATTTTTCCAGTTTCCAGAATGCCATGATTGGGTTGATCACTGCTCAGAGAGATAAGAAGTTGTTTGTGGTGTTTTGAATCCCATGTAACTGCACAGTGCGGGGGGGGGGCTGAAATTTTTTTGACAAGTGTGTGGGCTTGCCAATGCAATTCCATGCTGCTGGACTAAAAATGAAGGTCACAAATATTCTACAGAAACTGCCAACATCTGATTGTTTTGCCTCCTGTTGAGTTACCAGGATTCCAACAGGGTTTCACTTTTACAGGACTAGCACATTTTATAGAACAGGAGACATTTTTATTGTAATATTTGCAATATTCCATTTCATTATTACAATACTGCCTGACATGGGGGACCAAAGCAAAAGTACTAGATGGAAAAGTACAAGCTGCTGTGCTTTGAAGTAAAGCTGTGCGTATTGGCACAGGGGAGCTATGTAGCTCACATCACTGGTGGGATGTGTTACATATAGATCACATTAAACCAGGCTGCAGAATCAGAGATGTTTAAATCAGCATTGTAAAATCCTGAAAAAGTGTAAAAATGAGGAAAAAATTTACATTATCAAAACATTGAGTCATTACTTCGATATGTGTAGAAATCCTTTCTATAGAAACAGATTCTTTATCCCTGTCCATTTCTGTAAGGCATCCTCTTTATTTTATATATCCACTCTGAGTGGGTAGAAGCTTTTAGTTTTTGATGGGAGGAGTTTTGAAAGAAGCTATTTTCACACTGCACGTAATAGCATGGTTGGAAGGACAATTACTGCAAATGAATCCATTTCTGGGTGTGAAGATCCCCAAAGGCAGCTGGAACCGCTATTGCTACCCATGTGGTTTGTCACTTGAGGGTTAAGGTTTTTTTATTTTATTTACCCAGCCTATCTGCTGTAAGCCATCACTCCTTAGGCAAGTACATGGAGTTTCAATCTCAGATTGCATGTTTGTACATAGTTTTTGCTTACTATGAACAACTTCAGATAAAATATTACTTAATTGTTCAATAATTGTATATAGTCTCAGGACCAATTAATTCCTCTTTGGGGGACTTCAATTACTTTGATGAATATTGAGGCATGGTACAATAAGTTCCTCCCATGAGAATGTTTAGCTGCTCTTAAGTCAGAGGCTGTTGGGAATAAAAAAAAGCATCTGACAGAGTCAGGTTTTCATAAAAAAAAAAAAGCACCCCTCCTAAAGACTTTTTGAAGGGAAACTTCAACGTCAGTTGAACATTACTGATAATTTGTGCAGCGGGATAAATACCATTCTTTGACAACTGTGGTAGGCAAAGCATGAGGGTACTGGAAAAAAATGTGGCTTTATATTGAATTTTCCTTAACTGAGTTTTCTCAAAGCAACATGGGCTAACAGGTCATGAGGTGACTGCATGGGCAGAAAAGATATATAGCAGAGAATGACAGAAATCAAAACTAAGAGGGATGTGTTTTTTTAGACCCACTGTGGTTATCTCCAAACCTTGCCAGTCAAGAACTGTTCATAGAATCACAGAATCCATCAGGTTGGAAGAGACCTCTGGGATCATCGAGTCCAACCATTGCCCTGATACCACCATGTCAACTAGACCACGGCACTAAGTGCCATGTCCAGTCTTTTCTTAAACACATCCAGAGATGGTGACTCCACCACCTCCCTGGGCAGCCCATTCCAATATCTAATGACCCCTTCTGAGAAGAAATGTTTCCTGATGTCTAACCTGAACCTCCCCTGGCGAAGCTTGAGGCTATGTCCTCTTGTCCTATCGCTAGTAGCCTGGGAGAAGAGGCCGACTCCCACTCCGCTACAACCACCCATCAGGTAGTTGTAGACTGCAATAAGGTCACCTTGGAGCCTCCTCTTCTCCAGGCTAAACAACCCCAGCTCCCTCAGCCGTTCCTCATAGCTCATACCCTCCAGACCCTTCACCAGCTTGGTCACCCCCTCTGGACTCGCTCCAACACCTCAACATCTTTCTTGAAGTGCGGGGCCCAGAACTGGACACAGTATTCAAGGTGTGGCCTCACCAGTGCCGAGTAGAGAGGGACGATCACTTCCTTAGATCAGCTGGCTACACTATTCCTAATAGAGGCCAGGATGCCATTGGCCTTGGCCACCTGGGCACACTGCTGGCTCATGTTCAGCCGGCTGTCGATCAGCATCCCCAGGTCTCTTTCTGCTGGGCCGCTTTCTAACCACTCTTCCCCCAGCCTGTAGAGCTGCATGGGGTTGTTGTGGCCGAAGTGTAAGACCCGGCACTTGTTCTTGTTGAACCTCATGCCGTTGGTCTCGGCCCATCTATCTAACCTGTCCAGATCCCTCTGTAGGGCCTTCCTACCCTCCAGCAGATCGACACTGCCACCCAGATTGGTGTCATCTGCAAATTTACTGAGGGTGCACTCAATCCCTATGTCTAGATCATCTATAAAGATATTGAACAGTACCGGCCCCAGAACTGAGCCCTGGGGAACACCGCTAGTGACCGGCTGCTAGTTGGACTTTGCCCCATTCACCACCGCTCTCTGGGCTCGGCCATCCAGCCAGTTTTTAACTCATCGAAGAATCCACCCATCCAAGCCCCGGGCAGTTTGTCTAGGAGGATGCTGTGGGAGACAGTGTCGAATGCCTTACTGAAGTCTAGATAGACTACATCCACAGCCCCTGCCCTCATCTACTAAGCGGGTCACTTTGTCATAGAAGGAGATCAGGTTGGTCGAGCAGGACCTGCCTTTCATGAAAAAACTATAAACATGAAAGTTCGCTGTAGTATAGGCCAGATTTAACCAGAATATTTGTTTCAGTCAGTAGCTGTAAGTACCAATAACTCTGAAAACAAGAGGATTGTATTTTCTCCTTTCTTCAGATTCTGTTTTGTCTACTGAATGGGGAGTGGATCATTAGCGGAGCACAGGTACTTCCACCTCTGGCTTACCTGTGGCCTCCACCAGAGGTGACGAAAAGCTGTGGTCACCTAACTACCCTCTGAAGTCCCACATGAGGTACCCATGAGTGCATGTCTGTCATGTGAAAACCCTGATGGTGGGCAGCACTCAGCAGCAATCAGTCCTTTAAGACTTCTTCAGGCAAGCACTGCAAGCACATTGAAGACAGGCACCCTTTCCCTGCCTGAGCTGTAAAAGTAATGCAGATACATGGGTGAGCTCAGTTACCCCACATTTCAGGCCAACACCTTTCACAAGCAATTCAGGATCAGCTGCAAAGGCATACAACTCAGACTAATGAGAAGATGTGTATAGGAGGTCAGACTCACTGTCTAGTCTTGGAAAAATCAGAATATAATTTTTTTATTTTTTTTTCTTCAGGCATTTTTCTTTAAAATACATAATAAACATTTTTTTGTAAGAAACCTGGGAATTATTGCTTAAAATCAAGCAATAATATCTAATATTTGCAAGTCTCAGTAGAAGTTATGTTGGCCATGTTAATATATTTATCTTATTCTAGCATAGTAAAACATGGATTTGCAATTCCAATGAGTATGAGAAGGGCCTATCTGGAGCAGTTGGGTTTATACCCTCAAGGGAGAAGTTGAAGAAAGGAAAGGGAAAAAACAGGAGTACATTATTTTTTCTGTAATGATTCACAGATCTGTTTGCCATCAAATCTAGCATTGTGGTGGTGACATGGACTTGTTACAGCTAAAAGCAAAGAATGCAGAACATAAGGGGGTTTGACCCTAAAGCTTAAAATACTCAAAGGTTTAGTGTTTTGAGAAAGGCAAAGAAAGACAGTCTTTGGGTTCAGTGGGGATTTCATCAGGCTTTCAGATGACTAGCAATCAGCAGACTTCATTCTGTGTAATTCTGTATGAAAGAAGCATTAGTTCTCCAACATACAGTCAGCTGAGGAGGAATAAGATGCTCTGTGTCTTTGCAACTTACCCTTCTGTTCAGCAGACATCGCCGTCACTGAAGGCAATGGAGATGTTCTTGCACAGCTGGTGGAAAGGCATCTAGCTGTGCTTTGCAACTGCTGCTTCCCGCTAAGCCATCACCAGAGAGGGAAGTAGCAGAGACTCTGTTGTCTCATACCCCAAATCTGAACCCTGGGTTATATTTAAACGAGCACAGGAAAGAGTCTGAAGACTCTATGACCTTGGTAAACTGGGGGATTGGTTTTTCTAAACTGGAAGGCGAATGCTGGAAGATCAGATTACAAGTGTCTACCCCCATGTTTTCACTGTGTGGTGGGTCAGCTGGAGTTCAGGCTCTGCAAATACCAAGGAGGTGGTTCCAGAGCAGTAAGCACTTCAGCAATTCCTAGCACCGGTGGTCTCAACTTGGGAAGGATTTCATAACATGTCTGAAAGCCAAAAGCTTCTTTGATTGCTAATTTAAGAAAGAAGAGCAAGCCACTGGGTAAGTCCCTGGAAGATAGACTAAATCAGGCTAATTTGTTATATAATCCCTTTTTAATGTGGAGAATTAAGGTGACGGCAAGATGACTACCTGTGTAATTCTCCGACTAATTACTGGCAGGTATTGACATTAAAGATGGGAGAGAGCAAGTTAATTTCTGCTTGTTGTTTTCAACACGTGCCAAACTCTTACTTCACACCAGTGAGGAAAGGCTGGAAGTTGTGTGTTTCATATGCATGAAGTAACAGTTGGCACAAATTGCTGAGGGGAGAAAAATAAGAACCACTAAAGCCCAGCAACCCAAACTGTCACTTGCTGACAATTTTTTGACTTGCTCTGCTGGGGAAAAAAAAAGTAAATGAAGGCCTCACGCAGAGTATTCCACCTGAGTAAACCCAGGTGTCTAATCCTCCTCAAGACAAATAATGTGTGAGAAGGCAGCGATAGCCTCAGTTTTCCAAGCTCCTCCTCTCCCCCCTTGGGAAGCGCTGTCACGGACAGTCCCAGTGTGAGATGAGCGCGGAGCAGGGGAGGATGACAGAGCTTGACTCAAGTTGGTCTTTTCTTCTGCTGAGGCTCCCAGCCATGAAAAACCTGTTCTTCCCCATTGCTAGGAATGGAGGTGCTGGGGTTCTTCACAGCTAACAGCGTCTGCCCTGCTTTGGGGCAACTCCACCATGTAGATCAGGATAATGGAGTTTACATCTTCCCTTTACCAGCACTGCTGGATTTGCCCCAGAACAGCTGAAGGTAGCTATGTCTGCACAACCTTCCTCTAACTTTTGTGTCTTCACATAGGCCTGGGATATCTATGGCATTTGGGCCATGGCTGCCAGGGTTCTGGAGGCACTAAGGGGCCCTAAGGTCCCTGCCCAGCCCCCTGGTCACGCTCCCGAAGGACCAGGAGCCCATGTCAGCCCCCTGAGCCCATCAGGCCCTGCCCCAGCGATGACACAGCAAGGCCGGGCTCCAGCTCCCCACAGCGCTGCCTGGCCATGGGCCCCACCGAGCTGGGCCCACCTGCGGCAACGTGGCTGCCCTGGCAATGGCCATGGGTTAAGTGAGTTTTCTCATGTGTTTTCTGTTCGAGATGACGTCCTGTGGTCACAGGACTCGCTGACCATCTAAGTCTTCCCTGTCACTTATGTAAGTAAATACGCGAGTAAGTATATTTATTGAGAGTCAAAACATGTATATGATATACGGGATATAACATAAAGAAGTATTATGTATTGTTTCTCCACAATTTCCTCCCACCTCACTGTCCTGCGGTCTCCATTTCTGCTCCTTGTTCTTTCTAACTTGATGTCTACAGGGAAGAAGAGGAGCTGAGGATGAAGTCATGCAGCCTGGAAAGCAAGGGATGACACTGGGCAAATTCATATCAAGAGTTAATTTCAGCACATTTCCTATAAAATCACTCGGGAATCATACAATTAAATAATTTCCTCCTATTTTGTTGATGGCTAGAATATTACTTGTAAGCCAAATCTTACTTGTTCAAATCACTCCCTTATTTTATTTTTAAAGAAAGAAACTGGTTTTGCAGTTTGACGTTTCTTGTTTTCAGACTGTGTTGATTTTCTTGTGGTACACTCTAGGCTTCCTACGACTAATAGCTTATTATCTTGCCTTACAAAAATCATGCATGACTTCTGGGAGCCTTCTATCAAAAAGAGAGAACACACTGAGAAGCTGGTACCTTCTTTCTAATTATTGAGGTTGATGGTTGTTCAATGAACCTATTAACCGCCTGAAGCGACTTGCATCTTTACAGGTACGGTACTGCATGGTCTTTCTCTGCAATGTTTAAACGGCAAATGTTACCGCTGTGTAGTGTCCCAGTCTAACTTCACCTCTGGTGTGATGGTTCCCAGCTGGCTTCACTCACATTGGACAGTAGACCCCTTCCTGTGACTTCAGAAGTAATGGCTGTAGGTGAACGTTTCCTCCTCCCCTTATCTCCGTTCAAGGTTTAGGTCTTTCAGTGAAGCACTTAAGCACACACTTAGCTCTAAGCACTTCATTCCTGTCATTTCATTGAATAGGAATGGATTTAAGTGCCTACTCATAGTTCATGGCTTGCCAGCACTTCAGCAGTTTCTTTTGCAGTGTCCAGATAAGATAAAAGTTAGGAGCCAGCCCTGATAGTCCTGTGCTTGGGGGAATGGTTTGCTTTCTGGTAGTGATGGACAACACCAATCAAACCTTTCATGATACTCCAAAGTAGAGATTGACAGGGCCCTTAGGTCCAGCTGTTCACTGAGGATGGAGGAAAGGTGCTCTCCAGTAGCCTAGGTCTGACCTGCAGGAAAATAGGAGAGGGAAGTATTCCCTCACTTTCTCTGTTTGTGGCCCACTGGTAGTATCACACTCTGCAGGTGCAGGACACCTCAGCAGCACAGGGGGGAGCCAAGGCTTCGTGTTGTGGCCATAATATCTCAATTCCCCAGCACAGATCTGGTGGGGGCAGCTATGCCCTATCCCTTCCAAATCCTATACCAGCATCCAGTCTCCCACACAGATGTCTTCTCTGCTCTGCCTCCTCTCAGGATCAGCTCACCCTTAAGAGTCAAGGGTATATATGTTTAAGGGCAGCTCAGGAAGCAAAAAGATAAAGGAAAAACATCATGCCTGTTGTTTAGGGTCTGATTGAGCTAACAAAGTCTGAGCACCTTGTCCACACTAGAGTAAGTGCTAAGAAATAACTGATCATGAGAATAAGAGAAAAATAAATAGGCCTTATTCATCTGAACAGTAGAAATAACCTTTGAGCATGGTGCCAACATGAAATGGGATGTGTAGAAGTGTGGTCGGTGATAGACTCCAGTTTTTCACATCAGTTACAACACAGGTGAGTTCAGAAGCTGTACCTATCCTGGGAGGAGCAGTTGTAGCATGTGGTAATCTATCTCAAGCTGAGACTTCTCAGAGAGTTTTTGTCTGGCATTTGGAAATATCCTTGAAAGCTTTACAATCATCTCATTCTGCTTGAATTGGTGTGCATTAGCATTTTTATCTATGGCAATGAAGAAGGAGTTTGGCTTAGGACTAGTTGCCAGTGGCTTCCCAAGGATTAGAAAAGCCAAGCTAATAAATGACCTTGACCAGATGGCAAACCTCACCCTTGTGCCCCTGTGGCTCTATTCCACAGGGAATTATATCCAGCCAGTTTCCAGCCCAGGCAGCTGCTGGGGAAGAGTGGACCACTATGTCCACCAGAGCTTGGCAGAGCTGTGACCAGCTTTATTTAAAGGCTTTTTTTGAACATATGGTACATGAACATGAACATACTCTGCTCTCAGTTATACCAGGTAAAAACACGATACAACTTGCTGGCCCTGTTCTGGTCCTTTTGTGCTGCTGCAGCAACAAAAGGAGTCAGAAAACCGCACTCACTGATAAAGCATTGAGAAGTCATTCTGCAAAGGAGTCACTTGGCTTGGGTGGCCCTGTGCCCCTGCTCTGCTCCCTGTGCTGCCAGCACAGCTAAGCGCATCTGGGAGCATGGTGACCCAAAACTCTGGGCTGCTAGAGTGGCCCTGGCAGGTCTAAGTGGCAAGGCTCTGCAGAGGAGCCCTGTGGCTGCTCTACCTCATGCTGGCAGCCATGGACAAGCTGCATTTGTGCCCCTGTGCCATCCTGATTATAAAATGTAGCCATCAGGGATGGCTAAGACTGAGGGAAAAACTGGGCAACTTTGTTGACATGGGGCTTTTAAGTTGCATAGGTAATGGATGGACAGGTTAAGTTGGGGAGGAAGGACACTAGTCAGCCACCTTGGGAACCCCTCTTTCTGAACGTGGATGGTATCTTTTGTGGCACTGCTTTGGATAGCCATGTTGTGCAAACTCCTGGCTCTTCAGAGATGCAGTGGACTATCAGGCAAAAAAAAAAACCCCACATCGTATGTCATTCTGGGTATGTGGTTGCTGTGAATGAATACAAAGACCTATTCATCACTCCTAGTGCTCACATAACTGACAGATTAAATCACTCTCTGGCTGTGGAGATGACAGCGGCCCAACAGCTAATACTGTGTAACAGTTTCCATTAGAAGGCCTTGTTTCTGATTGTTTATAATTTTGCCAGGCTTCAGCTGCTTGAGCCAAAATTTCCCATGCCGTATGTCACCAGAAACTGAAGTTTTGTGTGTGGAAGGGCCAAGATGAACAGTCACGGCATTTCCAAGCTCATGTATCACTGAAAAGTCACTTGAACACAAATTTTCAGAGAGTAAATGTACATTTCTCCTTTCTTGAGGGAGCAGGAAAAACATCTGGATTAGATGCTCTCCAGTGGTCAGTGTTCAGGCTGAAGCTGGAGACACAGCTAAACAGCCTAAGTGCAAGAGGTTCCATGTTCAAGGCTCTCAACTTGGTAGACATTCTCGACAGTTTTAACCTTTTCCAAAATGACCAATGTCTTTTGAGGCTGTACTTCAGTTCACTGACATACTTAGTCCCATATTGTAGGCCATGCCGTTGACAGAAGTTGTTTAAAGCGGACTGAGATTATGCTACCAGGGAGAACAATTCGGGAAGATGGCATCTAATGGCTTAAGTCTGAGCGTATCTCGGGTTTGGGTATGTATGATGGCTTTATAGCTCTCCCCTGCTTACCCTTTACCTTCTCCACTGCTGTCCAGTTGTTGTATTTCTGAATGGCATTCCCTGTCATATAGGGTCAGGACCAGTTTTTCAGATCTCCTTGCTGCTCTGAGCACCAGGCTGAAGTTGCTGATTCCTGGAGATGAGTTAGTCTGGCACCTTTTAGAATTACTTTAATTTGGTCCACTGAATCAATTTTTTTTTTCACTGCATTTCCAAACAATACTGGAGAGGTCAACAGGAAGAGTTTTCAGGCTGAACTGAGTTGTCCTCAGGTGAAGTGGTTGTGTTGGGAGGCCACTTGGTCACCAGAAATAAGTGGCATGGGTGCAGGTGAGGAGTGGGATGGGGTTTAGTGGACCTAAAGTAACTTTGAGGATGATACGCTGCTTCTGGGAGTAGTATCCACAGATGACAGCTCAATTGCACATTGGGTGGAAATGTGCTCTCTGATCTGCAGCCTATATAACCCTTTTCCTTTCCCTACAGATATTTTTATTAGAGTGAGCTTTACAAGCCCCTAGAAAGCACCTCTAGCTGCCACAGGAATCTGAGAAGGCTTGTGTCAGGTCTCTAGAGGAGTTTTTCCTCAACCATTGCGCAACACAGAAAATTTCTAGATCTCAGTAAAAACTCTGTGTGTGCTACATTTTCCCAAATTGGGCATCAATGTGAATTGTAGGACATATTGGCTAGGAACTATCTAGAGGCAGACTTTATAACCACCCAGAATATTTTCATATAACTGCCCATACTACTGGACCTTCAGATGACTTAGAGCTTGGACAAACCTGAATTCCCATTAAAATAAATAGCCTGGGTCCAGTTAGTAACATTATCCCAGGAAGACAGTGGTCAGGATGGCCTGCAAAAAATATCTGACCATTTACTGTACTCTGCTTTTATGGTGGTTTTGCAGTTGTGCTGTATTTTGTAACGGCATTGCCATGGTGTTAGCAGTACCTTAGCTGGCTAATTTAAAGCTAGTTGGGTATGTTAATGCCATGCTGCAATTTTAATAAGGTCTGTGGTAGAGACACATCTGCAGTTAGAAATCATCATCATTCTGCGCTGCCAACATGGTGTCATACTCCGCACAAATCCTCAAGCCAGACCTTAGGAAACGAATTTGGATCCTATAAACATTTTAGTGGCAGGAAGCAAAAAGACTTACATGACCTGCCAGGTCTTTTTGTCTCATAGCTAGGACTTCATATGGAGGAAGGGGTCTTTTCCCTTGGTGATAATAAAAGCACTTTATATTTTTGCTACAATGGAAAGATCATGCGTTATATAGATCACACTGAACAGTATTCAGTAAACTGCAGTTTCCACTATAAACTTGATTTTATTCCTATTCCTCACTTTGCCAAAATTAGCCCTATACACCTACAACTTTACAGGCATAATCTTATTCTGGGACAGATTTTTTTGGAAGAGTTGAAGGAAACTGGTCAAGGTGTTTAAGAGAGATGATGGCTAAAAAAATGAGATCATCTGCTTGGAGAGTTTCCTAAAGACTTGTTGGCTTGTCATATCCTGAAAATTCATTTGCCTAGAGATTCAAAAAATATTTCAAATCTGTTGGTCTTGGCTAGAAATGATGCCTTTGAATAGTTTTAGGCTGTCTGGTGACAGAATTATTTGGTTACTGAAAGTGGTTCCTGCCTCAGTGTGTGTACGTATATGTGTTATGTGTTCTTTGGAGATCTTAACTCAACTAGTCAGTGCCAATGTGCTCATAAATTTATGGTGGCATATGTAAGGTTTCTAAACAACTCTGCATGTATCCTAAACAGACATGTTCCTTCTCTTGTTCCTTCCCTAGACTTGTCCTACCTCCATGTACTGCTGTCTAAAATCCTGACCTGTGTGTTTCCTGACTCCCACTGCAAACCACGCTGAAGCTGACAGCATGACTTTACAGTCCCTTCTGCACGGTCCCTGGAGACCTCTCCCAAAGGGAACAGCATTGAAATCTCATTCTACTCATCCCAGTGCTCTTTCCTGGGTCAAAAAATTCATACCTGCCATGTTTTCTGCCAATCTGTCAGTCTCTGATGGCTGTGAGCCACACATGATGAGACTTAATATTATTTTTCAGCATATATGTTTTGTGGCTTATTTCTGGTTTTATGACAAAATAAGTTCTGAGGCATAATGTTCTATTCTTAAAGAGAATTTATTTCAAAATATGTGCTTAGGGCTTTCTTATAATTGGGTCATTTTTAAAGACTGTTCTTGAAGTATGACCAAAACCAGAGGCAAACAGATTCATTAGACAATTTTCAGTGTCTCTCACTTTAAGTAAGAAGAATGTGACATCTGGAAACAGTATAGTTGTGCTACACCACTGCATTAATGTGGTCTCCTGAGATGTCTGCTTACCAACTGCATCATTCTCTCAGCTTGTACTGAAGGTTATAGCGTAGCAACGTCAACAGTAAAGTCTGCCCAACATGTACCATTGACCATGGGACGTTGCCCGTGTCCCATAAGACCTTTTTTTTAGTTAATAGTGTTGCTAACTTTAACATTTAAGCCTTGATCTTTCTGAGCTCCTAACATTAGCTGGATTTGTTGTTGTTGAAGTCAAGTCCCTGACCTACAAACTGATGGAGCCCGTGTGTGTATTTGGGAGAAGTACGACACCATGCTTTCTCTGTTTATTATTCCATCAGCATCTGTTCTTGGCGCCTATTTGAAGCAAGCTCTTGGGCTATATGGACCATGGTTTTGACTCAGTGTGGATGCTCTTACACTATATTCTCAGTGTCAACAAAAATAATAAAACTATTTGCTGAAAACAGGGCTAGGAATTAACTTCATCATTTTAAAGTCTCTTAACAGGCTTTTTACTGTTGTTCTTTTTTGGGAGGAGGCTTTGGTGTCTCTGTGCTCCAGAGCTAGGACTTGAATCCTAAGCGAAGCATTATCTTGGAGTCAGGTGTATTCTTTTTTTCCCCCATTTTGGTTCAAAGCATTCACTTCTGGCTCTTGACAAACACATTTTGAATGTGCTCGGTAGAAACTTAGTAGGGTTTTGCACTTAGATGCTGTTGACAGTGAGCATACTCTGACAGCACTGAGCAGGACATTGCTGGTTGCAGACTGCTCTGCCAAGCAGCACAGGAACTGAGTGCAGCAGGACTGTCCAAACGGGGATTGTCTTCTGGGACTGAAGAACTGCGTGACTGTAAGGCAGAAGTGATGACCAAGTTTTCAGCAGCTTTCAAGAGGGAAAATAGGTTATGATGGTAAGAAGATAGATGTAAAACTGACATCTAGATGGATTAGGGGAAAACTGGAATATACCTGGCTCAATAAGAGTCTACAGAGATAATAAGGAGAAGAGGAAAGGCTTATAGCAGGGAGAGAGGAGGACAGTCTGTGATCTTGGAGAAGACTTCTCTGAGACCTGGAGCTGAGCACAGGCTTCCTGTGTTCAGTTCCTGTGTTCAGCTCTCTAGCTGTGAAACCCACCATAAGGGACTTCTCCTCCCAATACGAGTCCATACAGATGCTGACAGTCATAGACTCACTGAGAGACATGCTTTCACTGGAGAGGAGCTGGAGAAGTCATTAACTCCACCTTTCTATCCCAAGACCAAGTTACAATCACGTCACCCCAAGCTACAGTATCTTATAGCTGATACTGAAGTTTTGTCCAATGTCTAATCTAAATCTCCCAAGCTGTTTGGTTTATGCTTCTTTATGTTTTATTCTTCCTGATCTTTCCACCAAGAACATATTATTTCCTTATTCTTTGCAACAGCTTTTTAGTTGAAAACTATTAACCTTCCTTCTTCTCAGTTGTTACTTCAGGAAAAAAAAAAACACATTTCTTGCAATCTTCCTTCATGTTTTCTGGACCTCTGTCCATTTTTGCTGATCTCCTCTGGCCTCTTGCCAGCTAGTTCATATCTTTCTTGAAGTACAGTGTGCTAAACAGGTCTTCCAGGTGAACCTTTAACAGTGGGGATCAGCCCACATGGATACTTCCAGTAGTCTTTAAGATGCTTTAGACATCCCAATGTGAGGGCTTTGCCGTTCATGTTCAGCTTGTTCCACCATAGTCCCTGGATTTTTCCTCTTGTGAACTGGTACCTAGACAGTTATGCAAGTACAGATGAGTATTTCTGTGTAAGCGTGGTATTTTGCACTATTGCATTCCATCCATTTTTGATGGCTTCTCTAAACATATCAAGATCATTTTAAATTCTGATCTTTCAGCATCTATAACATCTGCAGTCCTTCCTTGCTCCACCTGCAAGTTTAATAATCGTACTTCGTATTCCATCTTCTATGCCTTCAGTGAAAACATCAAATAAAACTTGATATGGGACCAAGGCCCACAGAATTCCTTGCAAAAACGTATGTATTTTGCTAGGTTATGATGGAATTAACCCATGGGTTA
The DNA here is from genome assembly GCF_013368605.1 of Nyctibius grandis. NCBI lineage: Eukaryota > Metazoa > Chordata > Aves > Nyctibiiformes > Nyctibiidae > Nyctibius > Nyctibius grandis. The sequence continues at coordinate 31,325,453 of NC_090658.1, forward strand.
CAATTATCCAACCAGACTTCACCTCCTGCTCCTTCCCACAGCAGTTTCATTTAGATCACAGTTCACTAGCCTGTTCATGAGGCTATTATAGGAAGTACCACTAAAGGCCTTGCAAAAAATAAAATAAAATAAATAAATTCAAGCTATATGACATCTGTGGCCATTACTTCACCCTCCCTTTAAAACTCCTTGAGTGAAGTTGATCAGACTCCAGGCAACTGGAAAACATCTAACTTAACTTGTTACTCTCTAAGCAGGTTTTGCATATTTTAGGCTGAAATGTTACCCTTTTTCCTTGAAGTAATTGCACTGCCTGCTTCCTGTTGATCTTTTTAGTAAATATTGATGAAAAAGGGAGAAAAAAAAAAAGGACATGAAACTCTTCTGCTTCCTTAACGTCCTCTGCTGGTAGCACCCCCCCATCTTTGAGCAGTGGTCCAAACTTCCCTTTGTTTTTCTATTACAACCTTATCTGTAAAATTTCTTTTACTTTTGCTAAGTTTTGCTTAGCATTTTGTCTTTACTGACTGTATACATGCTTCCCCCCCGCCAGCCCTCCTATGAATGGAGAATTGTGCTGGATTCTCAACCAGCTGACCTAGTTCCTACTTTACAGATATATCTCTCTCATGCTTGCAGTCAATTAAAAGGTTGTGAATTAGCTGACTTCTGCTGAATTTCCACACTTTCCTCTAAAATGGCATAGGTTGCACTTGGTTTCTTATTAGCATTTCTTGAAGGAACTGACAGCTCTCCATAATTTTTTTCCCTTAGATTTGCTTCTTATGAGATCTTCCCTACCCATTCTCTGAGTTTATTAACATCTACCTTCTTGAAACCTAGCACTGTCAGTCACTCAGTTGGATCAAGCGACAGAAGTCGACACTATGTTCGCTGCAGTACTGATTTCTTGCAAAATGTCATAGCTGGCAGTAGACTTCGAGTCATATAATACACTGCCCTCTACCTATGTGTTACACTGCTGCTCAGCTGAGGAAGGCAGTGGCAATTACAGTACGTACTAGCCTTTAAGATTTAGGCTGCTGTTCAGGATTTAGTGAGAAGAATGGGAAGAAAAATGTAACTTCAGAGAAACCTTCTGTAAGGCATTAATAACTGCCCTTATAATGGATCTCCTTCAATGTGGACAGAGGATCTGTGCTGAAGAAACGTTTAGAACACAAACTCCTTGTGATAATAAATAATCCAGAGTAAGGTTTGCAATGATCCTTGCCCTAATTTTTTTACTAAAAACTTGGAACATTATGCAGCTGTTTCATGGTGCAATGGGCAGACAGTGAGACTGTAATGGAGGAGAGGAAGAAAAAAGCAATTTCACCTTACGCAAAAATGATTGATCAGACCACACTGGACCTATGCCTTGTAAGAACAGTGACAGAAGCTCTTACTCACGCCTAATGCAAAACCAGTAAGACTTCAGGTCCTACTAAAACCCTCTACTATTCTTTAATGTTGGTTGAGACTGCTGTAGATGCCTCATGGAATCTCTCACAGGTCAGCTAGAGGTGGTCAAGAGGTCAGGCCAAGCCTGGTGCTTCTATTAGAAAGCCCTTCTGTTACACAATTATTTTTACTGACAATATTACAATTCAAGTTCCTTTACTATCACTTCGATTTGGATTTCCTGAACAATGAAAAGTAATTACCAGTAACCAGTCCCAGCTATGGTCAATTTTTATGACAGGTGTAAACTAATTAAAATGTGAGCATCATACTGGTAATGTGGTGTTGGAAGACAGAGTAGCAAGCCTTGCTTCTAAGCAGAGTAGTGGCGATGGTTTAGAGAAATTCAGGTTGTTGAATCACTCCAAGTTACATACCACAGGGAACGAATGTGCAGTGTCAATACGCTATCTAGTGGCTGTATCGATTATGACATTACTTCTGAATTACTGTTCTTTCACTTGTGAATTGTAGTATTAAAAAATACTTTAGATGAAATCAGGAATTGTAAGTCTGTAACTATTCCTTAATGAATCTAAGACATTTTGAGGTTATAGGTGATTCATAAAAAAAAAAAAAAAGGTAGTAAAGTCTGTGCGAATATGCACGCAAAACTCTTGCTGGGAAGTTCTGGCAATTATTCTTGTCATTAACAGCATTCTCACGGCCACTGGCCAAGCAGTTAAGATTTTTCTCCTTCATATACAGACTATGCTCTAGCTTGACTAATAAAAAAACTGCTCTGTTTAGGAGTGCTTCAAGAACAAGTTTTAGGTATTTTCTTTAGCTGCTGGAGTATGCAGTATTACAAGGCGAGATGTGTTCTCCTCTAACGCGGAAAACTAATCCCCATCCCTTGAGATCATAGACTAGGAAGAGGTGAAGATCACGCACTACAGTGTTCTCCCAGTTTTCTGTTTCTGCCAGGGATGCGATTGACCTTCAGTAAATCATACACCCCTTCTGCTTTATTTATCTTACCCGTGAAATGGAGATAGTGCTGTTCTACAGATGCTAAAAGAGCTTCATAGTTGATGAGTACTTCTGTTGTAAAGGCTGTATTTTCTGTACTTTTATATATATGAAACAGAAAATACTATATGTATATATAACCTGTACCAGTATTTAGGGTATCCCATGAGCTACAACTAGCTCATACAAGTTCTACTTAAAAAAAAAAAAAAAGTCTGACTCACCATTGCTTTCAGCAGTTTTGCACTTTTCTACTTAATAACCAAGAAAGCTTCCTAGACAGCTGTTAAACCATTTATCTTTAAAGTGCATTTAATTATGTGTATTTTCTTTAGGAAGCTGACTAAAGACACAGTGATGCAGGTTTCAGCTTGGGTATCATCCCCTGAATTGTTCTTTCTAGGAAAGCAGAAATCTTGTTTTGATCTTCCTCCATGCATCACGAAATCAAAGGTGCCAATTTTGTTCTTTATTTTTGGCAAGTTATTTTTTTTATTTAGACATACTTCTGAACCCTTAAAAAGAAGTTTGAAATAGTTGATAAGCAACGTCCACATTACCTGTGTTTACTGTAATTATTTGATATAAAGCTTCTGTGGTGCATGTCTTTTGCCACATACAATAGCAGTTAATAAATATGTACATTAATACAACATATGCATATAAATGTGCCCCACAGATGGTTGCTGGACTAAGTTTACAGACTGTGCTTGATAAGAAAACTATGATTTTTAAGAGCAGTGCATAAAAGTCAGTTCCTTGGTCTTGCTCTTTCATCCCAAACAAATCCAAAACTCAGAAGCTTATGCAATAAACATGTAAGAGTTGGCAGGTCTACAGGCAACCTGCTTTAAGTGCTCGAAGCTGAGGAGCTTAACCTTGTCTCCCCTCCTACCTGCAAGCATTTTCTATACTTTCTTATGATTCAATATTACTCCAGATTAATTACCCTCAAAAGAGATACTTAAAAAATGCTTTCACTGAAAGAACAACTTTAAGATGACTGCCAGTAACAGAGACGGGCTTAAAAATACGTCAGAAAATTAGGTGCGTTTCTCACTAGGATGTCCAGCCTTGTGTGTCAAGCTCCAGAGTACATAAACCCCAACTTATTTTTATTGCTTGTACAACCAGCACAACCCTAGCCACAAAGGTATCAAAATAAATAATCAGTACAAGAAAAAAGTCTGACACTCAGGATTCATTGCACAAACATTTAAACAGAGGAAATAATTTTTTACAAATGTGTTTATCTCGTATAAGAATAATTTTTTACAGAAAATAACTCTTTATACATTTTACAGAAATACGCTAACATTTAGATTCTCTATTCATGGATAATGATTGAATGCAATTTAAGATTTCAGTTATGTTTTAGAGTCACCAAATATCAGTAACACAGCAATACATCACTTCTCTAATATCCTTAAACTGCTTGACCTATCCAGTACTGAGTCAAGACAGTGAAATACATTCTTAGAACCATGCTAATTTGCAAACACTCAAGTATCTTGAAACTGTTAGTTATGAAATACCTCCTGAAAATAATACCATAATTTAAGCGTCAAGGAATATGAACTTAAACCTTAACAAGGCAGCATTACCTGCTCACTTAGATTATCCTGCTGGCTAATACTGTAAAACCCAAACTGAACAGAAGCTTTTATATTAAAGTGGTTTACTGTTAACATGACCTTCAAAACGAGATAGCAGAAGCTAGTCTAGTAAATGCTATACAGCATTAATACAACATGTAAATGTAATAAAAATACTTTCATTTTCTTAAGAAAACACCACAGAAGGTAGAGAAAAAAATTAGTAAATTAAGACATAAAAAGTAAATCTGTGAAGGACAAGAAGAAATTGAAAAACACGTGTATATATATGTAAAATGTAAGGGTATGCTAGGAAGTTAATAAAAATACTCAATTTCTTCAAAGACTGTGTTAAAGTCCATACGGTATCATGTGTACCTCAAACATAAGCCACATTCAAATGCTTTTCCTCTACAATTGCGGTTTCAAGCACTTGTACTCATATGCAAATTTTCTTTGAAATTAGTGGGAAGGAAAGACATTTATCCTTGAAATACAACTATATGCAGTAATCTTTTCTTGCTTTCTAGGTATTTTATAAGTTTAAATAGAAGATGTAAGCAAACAAGTACTATATAATCCAATGACAGAAAAACTGAAATTCAGGTTGTATAGGATCTATTTAGTGTTCACACACAGCCACTGAAGAGTTTGCCAGCTGTACCCTGTCTGAATACTGTTGACACTTCCGTGCTTCAAGATTCAAATGTGTAGCTATGTTTAGTCAAACACAGCTCCTGCTCTGAGTTAGCCAGTTTCTTACCACATACAACTTTCAAATAAATTCAGCTGGAACTGATACACCTCTCCTTCTCACAGCACAGAGGTTGATATGAGACAGTAATGAATCACATTATACTAGTTCACATTTCTATGTAGTTAGAAGGAGAAACAAGCCCCCTGCAAACCCTTATTCCAGTGATTTTGCAAATTCTGCATAGTCAATGTATCCGTCGTTGTTCTTATCATCATCTCTTAAGACATCATCTATTAGATTAATCAGCTCTTCTTCTTTCATTACCTGGGTATGCTCACCGCCTTCCTACAAAAACAAAACCACATCGAACAGTTTAGCAGTGCTTCCCATCTAGTGACACACATAACAGATTACTGACAACTAATTTTTTGTTAAGCTATTCATGTTTGGTGCCTAATTTGGCACTAAGTTTTATGTAATCATTTATACCAATATAAGCAACTTTTTACTGGTGCGAGCTATGAAGTCCAAGTTCTCTGGACTTCATAACAAGCACTCTGTATCCAGTTAATATTCTTAGACAAAAGTTCTAAAAGCTGAATAGCATAGTGTATAATGATGGATAATAATCTAACAGATGTATTCTTAATTTGGATCTTGATGTAGTATAGACACCATAGTTTCTACACTGTGGAGAAACATCTTCCTGTGTGTCAGAACTTGCAAAATGCAGAGCTTGACAGTAACAGAGTAGTGAAAAAATCCAGCACTGTAGCTTAAGGTCAGTAAAATTCTTAGTATCACCCCTTATGAGCAAAGGAGAATACAAAGAGGTGCCTTTGCACAAGAAACAGCAAGTCATCACTCTGTTCTCAGCTAGGTATGTTTTTGCCACAGGTGTATGCAGGAAGTCAGGCTATTCTGAACTGTAACTTCCAAAAGGCCGGTATGAGAAAATGAATCAGTATTGTCTTCCTCATGATTGTATCTTCCTACTTCGCCCTTAACTGTTCCTAGCTGGAAAGAGAATTTGTGTTTAGAAAAAGGCAGACCGTGACTGGTTCTTCTAATACTAATTTTGTGCAAGAAGTCTCTTATAGATTATGTATCCACAGCAGTAACATTTTGGAATTGAGAACAGCAGCCTTACAACCTTGAACAACATCATACCACATGCTGTTTCTATAAATCCTCGCGAGCATTATCCCAGTTTGGATAATTTCCCTTTCTACCCATCCCTGCCTATGAAAGTATTCCCTTTGTCAAATCCTTTTCACTCTACAGTCCTTCCTCACTCTAAAGTTTAAACTACAATGGAGACTTCTTGAAAACTGCAATGTGACATGAAAAGCTGTGATAAAGCTGGCACATTTATAAATCAAACCAAAACTATCAGGGGGAAAAATAATCTCATTTTCAGGCAAAACTGTAACTGCACTGAAGATGTGTTGTAACTGTTCTGTTCTACTGTAAGCTGCTTTTAGAGAGCCATAACTGTTTCCAAACACACATACTGTTACAAAATTCCACCTACCTCCTTGTGGACATGTGATATAGCAGTAGCAAGCTCTAACCCATCTAACAAATTATTGCCATCATAATCATGCATTTTGAAGTAATGAAGCTGCAACTCTTGTGGAGACATCTCAGATTCTGGTTTCTCAATAACACCTTCCAAATGTTCCATGATGTGGCTAAGAAAAATAAACAAAATCCACAACATATCAGTCAGTTAATATTTAATGGTTTGTTTACATCAAATTTAGTCTTTGATCAGACAATGAAGTACACAGGAAATACCGTATCTCTAAAAGCATCCTGGATAACCAAAAGTTACAGTTTTATACTAAGATGAAGGGGGCACAAAGGTTGTTTGTTACAGGTGCTGCAGTGGCCTCTAGTATGTTACATAGCTATTTCCCTTTCTACTGGCCTACTTAGCAGGTTATCAAAACAACCGAAGCAGTGCCCAAAATCTCCTTTTGGCTGTCTTCCAAAGCACAGGAACTGGAGGAAGATATTTCCTAGCCAAGCATGAAGTATTCTAGGGAGTTTTATTTGCTGCTACCACTGTTTTGTTTGTATGAAGCAGCAAATGAGAAAAAAAACCTCGCACTCTACCTGAATATGATTTTGCCTCAGGTATGTTGATCTAGGTAAGTAGGATTCCTGTAAGAAATTCTTTATAGTATGAGTAGGGCTAAAGGGTCCAGAGAGACCTTTCTAGGTCTAGTATCTCTACAAACTTATTGAGCCAGCATGTCTCATATCTGACTTCAGCTAGTCATACAACATCCTGAGAAACAAGGGTGCCCTAGGCTTAAGTCCAACTCACTTAACAAGACTTAAGAGATAAGCAAATCATTAAGAAGTAAAGTTTATCTTTTCAGAACATGGAACACGTACTCTTTATCTTGTACCAAGTTCTTATCAAGGCGAACATTTGCATGTTGACTCTCTCCTACGTGTTCCTCAGCTAGGGTAGAGATGAAGAACGCAGCCAGAAAGCAGAACAGCAAACGTATTCTAAAAATCCTCACGGACATCATGATCTCCTACAAAAAGTAAAACATTGCCCCCCAAAAAAGAACAGATGAAAAATGCAATCTACTTTCAGCAGATTTACAGAGTGTTTAGAAATAACCCCACTAAGTTCTAGAATAGAAGAACCTGCTTCATTTCAAGCATTTAGCAAGCAGAAAACCCAAGTGCTCCAATTAAGAATTTCTATGAGGGTCCCCATTTCAAGGCAGTATGCAGTAACTTTCAGAGAATTACTTTCTTTTCATGCAGTGAACGTGCACTCTTTAGCCGTGCTTGGGACTTCGTATAGCTTCTAGACAACCAACCACGCCAGCTTCACACAGACCTGCCCCACAGCTATGGGAGCAAAGGGCGCTCACGGTATCAAACGGGCTGCATCTAATCAGCAGATCTGTTAAGAGTGCATGCCCTAAATAACTACAACTTTAAAAATGCAGCGGTCACGGCCGCGCTCACGCCACAGGCAAGCGAGCCGCGGCAGCAGGGCGAGCGGCGCGGGGCGCCCAGCCGAGGCCAGCAAAGCAGCCGACGGCTGGGTTCGGCTGCTCTGCTCTTCTTCCACCTCCAGCTGCGCCCGCCGAAGCTACACCCGGCTTGCAGCCGTGCCGGGGTACGGCGCGGCGCGGTGCCGGAGGCCCTGACAGCTGCCACCGCGCTGGCCTCCCACCACCCACCCGCGGCTCCCCCGCCCGGTAGGGCCCTTGCGGAAACCCCAGCCCAGGCCGCAGCACACCCCGCTCCAGCCCTGGCTGCCGGGGTGGCGGACGGGCCCCGTCGCCGCCCGGCTACGCACCCTCCGGCGGAATGCCGCCGCCGCCGCGCCGTCCCTCCCGCGGGCAGGTGGGACTGAGTTCGGGTCAGGCCGGCCACCATCTCCGGCGTCACCGCCGGCCCGGCGCACGCGCCGCGCTCCTGCCCCGCCCCCTCCGCCCGTTCATTGGCTGCACCTTTCCGCCGAGCACGGGCTACGTCACCGCTAGCAGAATTCCACGTGGAGCCCTCGCGGAGGGACAGGTGGGGCGCCCCGCCCACCGCGGGGCGGGGCCGTCGGCGCGGCCGTGTTAGTGGGCGCGCAGGGCTGTGGGGCGCCGGTCACCTGCCAGCGCGGGTGGTCTCTACCGGCTCTGCCCTCCCTCCGCCAACCCCTTACCGGCCTCCGGGGAGGGGACCCGCCTTTCCCAAGGGCGCACCGAGAGGATCCAACCGGCGATGCCCCGGGTGGAGGGCAGGTGCCCGCGGCGGAGCTGAGAGGAAGTGCGATAGCATAAGCCCAGTGTGTGCCCGCTCATGGGGCTGTCCCGGGCCGGCCCTGCTCTGCGCCTTCCCCTCGCAGCCCCTGCCACCAACGGCCGGCTGTGCTTTCCCGGCCTCACCGCCGTTACCCTCTGTAGCTTATAAACCGTTCGTTCTCTTTGCTCCCGCCTCGCAGCAAATGTCGAAGGCCTCGTTATTTTACACTTAACAACTAAACAGCAGTTGCCTTCGCCTCTCGGGATAACCCTTAGAGCAAATTCCGGCCTCGGGAAGCCGTGTGGGCTTTTGGCTCATCACCCGTGCGCTGGGGGGGTTACTCTGTGCTGAAACCCTGCTGAAGGGGGATGGTGGCTGTGGGAGCAGCTGACAGAAGAGGCCCGGGGTTCAGGTGACTCCCGAGGCCCTTGGTAAGGGAGCAGCACCCTTGTCCCTCCCTGCCAAGGAAGGGAGCCCCGGGCCTCAGTGCAGATGTAGTGCCACAGCAGCGTTCCTAAGGCCCCACCGGCCCGCTGTGTGTGACAGCGCGAGGGCAGCCGGGTGGGTGCAGTGCCCTGGGCAGGCCGCGAGGCCGGGAGAGCGGCTGCCCGTGCCCGGGCACGCGTCTCTGGCTCGGGCGTCAAGTGAGGGGCGGCCGTAGCCGGGAGGCTGCGTGAAGAAGCCGCCGTCCCCGAGCTCGCGGCTCTGCGCGCACACGCTCCAAGCATCTCCCGGGCGCTACCGCCTGGGACTCCCCGACGGGCGGGTGGGGCGAGGAGGGCCCAGCCCGGCGCTAAGATGGCGGCCAAGGGCTCGCACTCGCACATGAAGCTGGAGGGGGAGATCGAGCGGTGCCGGGTGGAGGGGCACTGGGGGCAGCTCCGGCACCTGGCCCAGCAGCTGCTGCCGCCGGCACAGCCCCCGCGCAAGGCGGCGGTGGCGGGGGGCGCTCAGGACGCGGGTAAGCGGCGGAGAGAGCCGGGCAGGGTGGGGCGGAGCGGTGGGGCCGCCGCCGTTACCGGACCGCCCAGGCGTGGGGCGGCGGCGGGGCCGGGGCCGGCTTGTCGCTCCGGGCCGCCGCCCGGGGATCGGCAGCCTCGGCCCGGTGGGCTGCCATGGGCGGGAGCTGCGGCTGCCCCGTCTCCCGGGGTTGCGGGAGAGGTCTGGGGAGCGCCGGGGTGCCGGCGGAGGGAGCGGGGTGTCGTCCCGTGTCCCCCGTGGGCGCCGGACGGAGGGAAGGAGGGAGGGATGCATCCGCGGCGGCGGGAGCTCAGGAAACGGCGTTCAGAAAGAAAACTCTGTGCTTCCTCGTCATGTCAGCGCTGCCGAGCCCGTGGGGCTGCGAAAGGAAACGCATCGCTTGGGGCTGTCAGCGGGAGTAAGGGGCGGCAGCGCTTGCTTGGCGGCTTCTGTGCGCTCGGGATGTGGCCCTCGCCTCAGTGAGCACCCGGGCGCAGGTGGCGGCTGAGCTCCGGGCTTTGGTTTAACAAGTTCGGCTGGGCTGCGGCCAGGCTGCCGACCAAAATCTTCCGTGCTTGCAAATGTCTCTCTCCAGCTTCTCAATACGTGCGATGCTGATTCCCTCTTACCCCCTCCCTGCCCGCTGTGGATGCCCCTAAATTATCTCCTTGCATTTCTGAAGGGGACTGCTTTATTCAAAGGCTTAGGCTCACCCAAGTATCCTTTCACATGTAAGACAGGTTTCATAAATAGCAAATGTATTTTTACCTTTTTTTTCCTGTTACAACACACTGCTTTGCATCTCTTTTAAATTAAATCTCTTCTAAGAAGTGAGGCAGCCAAACTTAGAAATACAAAACTCTGTGTCTGCAGTGAACAGCAGTAAGTTGTGAAGAGGACCTGATCCAAGCCACTGCGCTGGTACAAGAGGTTCTGCCGTTGACGTCAGAGGAGCTATTTCTATGAATAAACCTGCTTCTTTAGAGGAGTTTCTAGGATGTGGCCCTAGAGTTAACTGAAGCTGGCTGGCGTGCAATAAACTTCACAGTGGGAAAACATGGTGGGGGGAGACGTTGGTAGCTTAACACATGTTTATTTACAAGGCTTTCCAAGTGTATACATGATGCAGATCGAACCCTGTGTTGAGAACCACACAGCCAACCTTTGAACTTTAGTCAGTTTTCAGCAGTGCTCCCTGGGTGCAGAGATCATCATGAAGTTTGGGGGCATTAATAGTTGAAGAGTTCATATTAGTTTGTTCCCTTGTAATTAAGAGGCATAACAGCAGTATAATTGCTGTAAAAACCTTATTTGTTAATTTGCTGCTATGTCAGCTCATAACTTTCTAGTTATGAAAGAGTAATGCTCTGTTATTGCTACAGAACTTTTCTTCCAGCAAGGCACTAGCTACAGTTTTGTGTTTCTAGAAACAATAGTGTGTCTGGATGAGATTTTTTAATAGTAGTATTTGCTTTGAGAGATTGTGTATATTTATTTCTTAATTGTATATGGTCTTATGCAATTCCTTAAGTTTGGTTAAGAGATTAGTGGCTACCTAAAGCTGTTCAGCGTTGCATAGAAATGATTGCATATGAGATTGGGGGGAAATATACTTGAACGTTTACACTTCCCATTTTATGTACATATACTTGTTCATGCAAGTTAGTTGTAGACCTGCAATTGAGCCTGAAGAGCTATGGTTATAATTTGATAAGCAGCTGAACACTTAAGCCACAACCAGAAAAAAGTTTAAACCAAAAAAAAAAACCCGCAAGTTGATTATTAATACCATATGTAATGTTTAGATAGTTAGTGGGGATAAGTTGTCCCATGGACTGAAGATATAGTAATAGTTACACTATCGTGTTTCATGCATTCTAGAATTTCAGACTTTGAAATGTGATATATATGAATTGTAGGGCTTGGGTCTTTGGTTTACAAAGATTTTCTTACCCTACTTGACCCACTAGTCAGCTGATGGTACTACTTTTATGAATAAATGAACTGCAGAACTGGAGCTGTCATGCAGGAACTCCAAGTACGTTGGCAGATGAAACTTTTTTTTTTCTTCAGTGCATGATTGCAACATCGCATGATGCTTCATGCTGTATCCAGTGCTACTAGCTATGTTTGTGTTTTTCTGTGGAACTGTGAACAGGAATGGATTTTAATGTAGAAAAGACTTTTATGTGGCATGTCAGTTATGTCACTGGATCAAGCCTTCTGTGTCTTTAGTAATAGATGAGTAGAATGTGTTTAAATTCTCTATTTTTATTTTTTTCCGTGAACTTTCAGGAAAATCTTAAAAGTTTTTGCTGTGGTTACTGTTCTGCAGTGAAATTCATAGCTTACCCGTAGCCGAAGCATGCATTTCATGCTTGTACATTTGTAAATCTAAAGCATGCACTTTAATGTTTGCAAAGACTGGTCTTACACTTTTGAAAGTGAGTTTTGTGATGAAAATTCTTAACTAGTATATTAGTGACAACACAAGAACAAACTGTGCTGTCGGAATAAAAGGATTCATTAGGGAAAATCTTCAAGTTAAAAGGAAATGTTTCATTTTTTCACAGGAAGCATACTGTTTCCAATAGCTTGAATTTAATGGAACTTTTTTCTGTCTGCTAGTTCTTACCCCCTTGTTTTGAGTTACTGTTTGTATGTCTGGAAGGTGTTTTCTTTTGGCTTTGTAATGCTATTTATCAGCACTACTGCAGTAAGCGGTGTTTCTTGTTGGTTGTTTCAGAGGACTATGGGAGTATGCTGCTTGCAGAGGCTCTGCTGGAAGAATGTTTGAAAGAAAACTTTGCTAAACTGAAGGACTCCATTCCACTGACAGAGAAGAATGAGCCAAAACTGAATGAAGCTAAACAGTATCTGACCAATATCTTAAGCAGAGGAAAACTACGAGTAAGTACGCTCTGTCGTCATAATTCCTGCCAACTGGATGCTGCTTCCATGTGATTATTAGTCTGATACAAGTTGTTGGTGTTGCCTGTTCATGTCCCTGTGTGTAGGGTGCTGTATTGCAGGTATTACTAATGGACTGGTAATTCAGTACCCTTTGCAGTGTCTTCTGTTGGGAGACTTGCTTTTTTATATGCAAACAAATTATGTGCAATGAGTATATATCATGTTTATTTTTTTATTAGAAAGAAGTAGGATAAATGTCTTGGAATTCTCTGGGGTGGTGGGGCATGGCCACATAACGGTGCTGTCAGGCTCCACAGCTGAGTGACCTACTGCTGCTCCTGGTCTGAGGCAATTGTGTACACCTGGTCAGCTCCAGATCAGAGGTAAAATGTGCTTCACGCTGCTGTCAGACACTTAAGGTTGTAGTGAGTCCAGGATTACAGCCTTGCATTGCTTTCGGTCTCTGATAGAGAAATTATGCCAAGTTATGCTTTTACCTTATTTTGTGGTTTGGGTGCATGGTTGGTAGCTGTCAGTCAACTCAGCTGCAGAGCTTTAGGAATGTTTTAAGACTTTGCCTCAATGTCTGCTGCTGTGTTGGTCTCCTTGGACACACAGTTGCATAACTGGCTTTAAAAAGACTGTGAATTACAACAGTCTCTTCTAGACTTATATCACTTGTGGTCCTGCAACTTACAGGCTAGTTAGCTTGGAAGCGTATGCTATACTTTTATCATGTTAATTTCCAGGGAGCGAGCGTGCAGCGACTTTCTGGGGGAGTTCCTTGTTCTTAACTTCTTGAAAGTGAGCGTATTTAGAAAGTAAAAAGGAGAGGGGAGGGAAGAGGAGTCCATCCAACCCTCTTTCTTTATAGTTTAGCCCCAGTAACAGCCAGAACCACTGAATTCTTACAGGTCTTAGTGTTAAGTTTGGCTGCATGAATTGCCATTACTATTTCTTTGTTAGTGGTGACTTGGCTACTTGTGCAGCATTGACCCTGTGTTGACTGCATGTATTAAAAAAATGAATATGAAGGCTTAGGAACCTTTTCATGCCTTCCAAAGCATAAAAAGGGTCTGAACGGATGTATTTTACTGAGATTTTTTTGTTACACGGATTTGTATGCATGTTTTCAATCCTTAAGAAACCGAACAGATCTTAGAAATAGCAGGCATGCCTTCTGTTTTTCTACTGTTGCCTGAAAATTCTTTGATAACTTCTGAAAATTTGGGAGCTTTCTTGCTCTTTAATTTAATGTACAGAGGAGAGGGGAGCACTTGACTAAAAAGTGATGGTTTCTGCCTAGTATAAAAGCAGGGGATTTTCTTGGTGTGTATGTAGGTAGTTCTGACAATGCCAGGCTTTTATGTGCTATCTGTGGCTGGTGAATCAATAGAGTAGGTCAGCTGAAACCAAAGAGGTGGCTTGTAAGCTGTGTATTTCCAAACTGAGCTCCAAAGTAGTTGGCTGCTGCTCTCATGAGCATAGCACTAAGACCTCTAGACACTTAAATCTTCCTCCTTTGGCCTGCGGAGCTAGCAATGTTGAGAGGAAAGCATTATGAATCTGCTTAATTTGTTCTGAAGTACCTCATTCTTGCTGTCTGGTATTTTACCATGTAAACACTATTTTCCTCTCCCCACTGCGTTTCAGCCTAAGTATATGACAGAGGCTATGCTGATCCTAGGAAAGCTTCATTATGTGGAGGGATCCTACAGAGATGCCATCAGCATGTATGCAAGAGCAGGAATTGACGACCTCTCAACAAAAGATGAACCTCTGTACATGCTGCGTTTGGTAACTGAAGCCTTCGTTATTAAAGGTAAAGGACCGTGTATGCATATTTGAAGTATGCTGTGTTTAGGTTGAAGCTGAAGGTATTTCTCCAAGTGATTTGATTGGAGCAGGGTTAGGGCAATGCTGTATGCTTTAGAAAATCCTACTGGGTATGATCTGTGTAGTTTAAACTTAAAGGCATTATGGAGTCTTAGTCCATGGTTTTTAAACTTGTCTGGCTTGTAAAGAAAAGCTTGAAATTGGAAATCTTTAACTGTTGGCTGTAAGTCAGCAACACACTTGAGCTTGTGTATCCATTTTGGGAAAATCTGAATCAAGCACTTGGGTGAACTGGGGCCTATGCTTTCTTTTAGAAAGAGTTCATCTATTTATAAGTTTTAATGATTTCTGTGAATTAAGCAAAGATGATGTTTTCAAGTTTTAAACTCTGGACTAACAGAATATGTGCTTTCAAAGCAGTTAGTGTATTTTTGCAATGCATGTCACACAGTATCAGACCTTATGTACAAACAGGAGTCTCTCCTCCCCCTTGTAATTTTACAGACATTGCACTGTTTGAGAGATCCTAATAAAAAGTGCCTCTACCGGTAGTGAAATTGTGTTTCCTTTTTGAGTGGGGGGAAAGGAAGACCCTAGTCAGTTTTTGACTTGGGGTGGAAAAAAGATCAGTGATCTTCATTTGCTTTCAGTTCCTTTATAAATGTTGCTCAAGTACTGCTACCTATCTACTGCTTTCTACTCTTTTCAGCATGTCCACCAGCTAATTAGGTGAATGAGAACTCTGATGATCAGATACCTTCAACTGGTATGTAAAAGAGTGAAACCAAATCAACCCAAAATACTGTTTGACTGGGCTGCTAGTATTACTGATAATAATTCGGATGTTTCATGATCTCACACAGTCATTCTGCTTTTTTGAAAACCTGTTTGTGCTGCTTTGCTTGCTTTGGTTTTGTTTCCTGTAGCACTGGTTGAATCTGCTTCATTAACAGGCTTTTGTGGAGCAGGACTAATTTACTTGTAATTCGCACTAACACTTGCATGGCGCAGAGGAGTGAGTAACTGGCAGTGCACGCATAGCAGTGTGTTTGAGAGCAACTATTGGTGCACTCCGGAGTCTGAAGGAGATGCACTATCGTCACTGGGAACTAGTTAAGGCCCTTGGTGAGGTGTGAATGTAATAAGGTGTACACGAACACTGCAGGAATAACACTGTTCCTGTAAGGCCTCTCCTATGGTTTTGACTACCTCACTTGCACATGAAGATATTGGGGGTGGAGGTGTTTGCCTCAGAGGATCAGGCCATAATTTTTTTTTCCCCATGTAGTTTAGCGCAGAAGGTAAATATTGTGTTGCCCCCGTATTTGTGTGTAAACTGTAAGGAGCCCCTGCCATAGCAGAGCAACCTCTGTGCTGTTACTATTCCACAGTTTTTATCCTCCATGATGATTGTTTTCAGATTAGCCGAGGTAACAAGGGCATAGTAAGTCACTCAGTATTCTACCAAAGTTCCTTACAGAGAGAGGTACAGCAGAGTGGAGCTTCTCCAACTGAGTCTGGAGAGGGCACTCACTGCTAGCTAGGATCACTGTTCCCCCATGCCATGTGCTTGACCTTCAGTCTGAGAGAAATAAGCCCTTAAGTGTTAGAAATTTGTACAGGTAACTATGGCAATAGCAGTGTGGATTTAAATTTTCATTTCAAAACATGTTAGTCCAGGCTACCTTTGCAGGGCAAGTAACAGCATGAAGTTCAGTTATTTAAAATTCATTTATACTTTATGCTAAAGATTTTTCTTATTCCTTTTTTTCATTTGGTATCTCTGCAGAAATTCTGTTGATCCATACCATATCATTGCCTTTGGCTGAACTACTGTTAGCTTATGCAAGCTGAAACCTTCTTGAAAGACACTCTTGAACATCGCTGGTAGTAAAATTTTTGCAGGGATCGTTTAGACAATAATCCAGAAAAGCCACAGTCCTGTCTGTATTTCAGGGCAGAACTTAGGTTCCCCACTTAATTTCTTATTCAGATTTTCAGTAATGGGAGAAAGCAGTTGGTTTAAGAGAATATCCCTGTTCATCCAGCATTAGCTGAACACTAGAACTTTGTATCACTTCTTGGTATTAACCTGAAACCACCTTGGTTTTGTGTAGCTAGTACTGCTGGATTGTTCTGCATGCAGAATGGCAGTGTAGGTTCTCAAACACTAAGGATTATGCTGGAAAGGTCATGGAAGAAAGAAAAGTAGAATCAAAGGCAGTCACATCC
Organism: Nyctibius grandis; assembly: GCF_013368605.1. Classification (NCBI taxonomy): domain Eukaryota; kingdom Metazoa; phylum Chordata; class Aves; order Nyctibiiformes; family Nyctibiidae; genus Nyctibius; species Nyctibius grandis. The sequence goes on from NC_090658.1 coordinate 31,341,896, forward strand.
TTTTACTGCTGGAAACAACATAGGAGCTACATAGATGAAGTCAGTGGTAGAAATTAAATGTGAACCAGCAAAACGGAGTTTGCTTTTTTTTAGAGCACCTTTTGAGCTCCATGACACTGAAGGTTGGACATTGAGCTAAATCTCTGGGGTGTTCCTCTGATGGTCCATAGCATGTAGTAGGTTCATATTACAGTAAGAAGTAATATGGATTTGCACCCCTGTGGTTGGACTGCAGAAGTTGAACAGGGAAAAAGTTTCTTGCTTGCCTTGCTCAGTAGACTTCCACCCAAGGTGAGTATCAAGCAGTAAATGTTGAAGTTATTTATAAATGTAGGGACTTGAGCAGTTGGCAAATCACAGGAGAAATGACAGAGAGGGAAAGACTCTCTCAGTTTCTCAGCTGACTGCTTCTGTTTGTCCTGTTTCTAAATCCCCGTGTTGTGAGGAGAGGAGAAGTTCTGTGGGCACTGTGAGTGGAGCTCTGACAACCGTTTGGTTTTTCACAATGACTAATTTTAACCTCTTATAGTTACTTAATAGGTGGTTGGTCTGTGCTTGTCTCCTCTCCATCCTCTGTGAAGTTAATTCTTCCTTAAAACCTCTGCTCAGTTCATGGTACTGCAGGTAATCTCTGATGCAAGCAGTTCTGGCTGTTGCATAAAACAGTATCGAGTAAGCAAACTTGCTCTCGTTTGGCTTCTAATTCACTTGGGACATGTTGTGGCTTCGTTACTGGCATTGTCAATTCGAAACAAGCAAGCAAAAAAGACTTCAGAACAACGTGTGTAACTGCCAGCAACCATTCATTTCCCTCTGGCTGTGCTTGCTGCAGAAACCTTGCAGAGATCTCTGTTGTTCCCAGTGGATGAATCTTCCTGGTAGTAGGGTAGGTCACAGCCGAACCATTTACAAAGCGAAGTATAGCTCTAGCCAGGGCTTTGGCATGCCTAAATTCCAAGTTTGTAGAAAGGCTACTGTGTTGTTGCAATGTTTGTTGCCCAGCCTTTCTTGCTGCGCTGTGTGAGAGCATGCTGAGAGCAGTGTTATCTGAAGGAGACTGTTGCCAGCCTGAGTGATGAAGGCTCAGGCATGGCTGATGTGGTATGTGTCCTGTCTTTGTAATGACTGAGAGTGCCTTTGGCTTGCAGCCACGCTTGCGGTCAGGATGTGTGGCATCAGAGCTGCTGGAAGGTGAGTCAGCCGTGTGTGGAGGAGCTCTATGTGCCCATCAGACCAGCTGTCAGGACAGGCACTAGACTTCCTCCACCTGGAACGGGGTAGCCTGGAGATAGGTAGCTATCTAAATCTGTGCAGCGATGACATAGGGTTGCAAATGGTATCCAGCTGGTTTTCTAGTGAGTTAAAGCTGTAACAGTCCCACTGCCTCTTATTCTCCTTTTCTCCCAGTCCATCCTGCAGTAATTTTTGTGTTGTTATTGGCCATTTTCAGGTCAGGGTAGGTTTAATTTGTGTAGTTCCAGTCTGAACTCTCTGCACAGTCAGAAGCTGGCAGTTCTGGGGTGGCACATCACCTCTTCAAACGGCGTCTGATATGGATGAAGTGCATGGTATTGTACAATACAGCCTCCTCTTTGGCGGCTGTCAGAGGAGGCTGTGGACTAACTTGTTCGTGGGTGTCTAAAGATGGGTGAGATTAATCCCTTGTAAATTTGTTTCTAAAAGTTTCTTTTTAAAAATTTTAGAAAAAAGATCCATTGTATCGAAACGCTTGCAGTGTGAGCTTGGCCTTTTTAGACCTTCGAAAAATCCATGTGGATGAGAACAAGGTGATACTGTGTGCTAAGAAGCCTAGATCATAGTCCGTGTTTTGTTATAACAAGTCCAACCGCAAGTCACACATACAACGAAATGAGACTTCGTTAGTTCAGTGGCTCAGAGCAATCTTTATTTTATTCTTGAACCCATTTAAGTCATTTAAAGATGATTAAGATCTGTAGTGTGACACTTCTGAAAAACCATAAGATCATGCGAAACTCTGCTGGATTGAGCCACTGGTCCTTAGAACCCTCCTAAGAGCTGTGAATGCAGTTGCTGAAAGCAAAACCCTGAATCCACCACATCAGGGTTTTTCCTGAACTTGATGATGCTAAACAGCCTGGAGCCTGCATCCAGGGCTCTGGGTTCAGTCCAGCTCTTTGGGGGTTTTTAGGGTTTTTTGTTTGTTCATTTTTAGGACAAACTGCTGATCTTACGCATTTTCCCATTTCTCTTACGGTTGTATCTTTTAAAACTTCAGTGATAACGAGGTCAGTATTGCTTGGAAGTATATTGTTCTGCTTTCTTCCCATGTGAAATCTTTGTCTTCTGTAATACTGGAGGTGGTTGTTTGGAGGTTATGGTAGTGTCCTGAAAGGAAAATGGCAATATCACACAGAGACAATAAACAGAAAAACTGACCTTTTACTCAGCTGGTTTGAAAACTACCCACTTGGTTTTAATCGTGATTTTAAATTGACCAACTGAAGCCTCGAAATTTGAATAATCTGTTTTAAATGTCCTTTGTGCTTGTGCCACTTAATTTCTTATTTTGTTGGTTTGCAGAACTACTAAAAACATGTAGGTTTGCATTCAGTAAACATAAGTCTGGTATTAAAATTATTCATTCTAGCTAGTCATAGGATATATCACCAGCTTGTTCATATACTTAATTGGAGTCTTTAATTTTGACGTTTGCTTGTGTGTTATTCGTTTTTCTAATATGGTTTTCTACAGGATGATTTATTTCCTAGATAAGATGTGTATTCAGCTGCATTTGTTTGGAAATTAGAATAAAATGTACCATTAAAGATAGCTTTATTGCAAAACTAATTTCTGATAAATCTGCTTTTTTCTCCTCTCTTTAAAGAATTTGATTAAGAAAATCTTTTCAGTTAAACAAATGAATTTCACTTGCTACAGAGTGTTTTTTAACTCAAGTGTTTCTGCTAAGTGTCAAAATTGGTAAATTTCTTGTCATGTACATTTTTTTTATTCGTAGATTAAAATGGGAAAAATAAGCTTTCCTGTTTGGTTTTATTTAGTCAAAGTTTTGTTAGTTCATCAGCTTTGAAAAGCTAATCATTGAACTAAATTAGTGGAGAGAACTGAAAGGGAGAAAGAAAGGTGAGTTGTTTTCTTGTTTTTTGTCCTCCCTGGAAGAGAATGTCTCTGTATTTTTAAAGACTCATTTCAGTACTTCATCAAACTCTTATTTCAGATCCTAAGCCAGTAACTTCTCCAGATCAATTTTTTTACTAAATGCTACTCATCCCATAGTGCAAGAATCACACAGAATCACAGAATCAACCAGGTTGGAAGAGACCTCTGGGATCATCGAGTCCAACCGTTGCCCTTACACCACCCTGTCAACTAGACCATGGCACTAAGTGCCATGTCCAGTCTTTTCTTAAACACATCCAGAGATGGTGACTCCACTACCTCCCTGGGCAGCCCATTCCAATGTCTAATAACCCTTTCTGTAAAGAAATTCTTCCTGATGTCCAACCTGAACCTCCCCTGGTGAAGCTTGAGGCTATGCCCTCTTGTCCTATCGCTAGTTGCCCGGGAGAAGAGGCCAACTCCCACTTCACTACAACCTCCCTTCAGGTAGTTGTAGACTGCAATAAGGTCACCTCGGAGCCTCCTCTTCTCCAGGCTAAACAACCCCAGCTCCCTCAGCCGTTCCTCGTAGGTCAGACCCTCCAGACCCTTCACCAGCTTGGTCGCCCTCCTCTGGACTCGCTCCAACACCTCAACATCTTTCTTGAAGTGCGGGGCCCAGAACTGAACACAGTACTCAAGATGCGGCCTCACCAGTGCCGAGTACAGAGGGACGATCACTTCCCTAGACCGGCTGGCTACACTATTCCTAATAGAGGCCAGGATGCCATTGGCCTTCTTGGCCACCTGGGCACACTGCTGGCTCATGTTTAGCCGGCTGTCGATCAGCACCCCCAGGTCTCTTTCCACCGGGCCGCTTTCTAACCACCCTTCCCCCAGCCTGTAGAGCTGCATGGGGTTGTTGTGGCCGAAGTGTAAGACCCAGCACTTGTTCTTGTTGAACCTCATGCCGTTGGTCTCAGCCCATCTATCTAACCTGTCCAGATCCCTCTGTAGGGCCTTCCTACCCTCCAGCAGATCGACACTGCCACCCAGCTTGGTGTCATCTGCAAATTTACTGAGGGTGCACTCAATCCCTATGTCTAGATCATCTATAAAGATATTGAACAGCACCGGCCCCAGAACTGAGCCCTGGGGAACACCGCTAGTGACCGGCCGCCAGCTGGACTTTGCCCCATTCACCACCACTCTCTGGGCTCAGCCATCCAGCCAGTTTTTAACCCATTTAAGAGTCTACCCATCCAAGCCCCGGGCAGCCAGTTTGTCTAGGAGGATGCTGTGGGAGACAGTGTCGAATGCCTTACTGAAGTCTAGATAGACTACATCCACAGCGCTGCCCTCAAGGATATATTCCGTTCAAATAAAGTTTATGGGTTATTGTGTGTTACAGGCTTAACTTAAGCAGCCTTATTAAATAGAGTCCTTCTGAAAACAGAATTTCCAGTTGGCTTCTCTGGGATGAGAATTTTGTCCAGTTGATTTTTGGTGGATGCGATGGCAATACCAAAACTATTGAGTGTGCTTGAATACAGACTATGTGGAATCATTTTGAGTGCCAGTAGTTTGAACAATTTCAAGTTCAGATAAACTGAGTTTGGAAACATTATGTAGCTTTGCAGGGTCATAATTTATGTCATAATCTTTTGAAAGTGAATTTACACTTCTAACTTCTTTTTGCAGGAAGCATTTTTAAATCGGGTCATATTTTACAAGCCTGTTTCTAAGCTATATGTGCACTTTCTGAGCTTGCTCCTCATTTCAGAGGCATAACCTTTTGCAAGGTGTGTTCTCCTTTTTTCGGACGAGCGTTTGAAATACTATTGTGCCTCTTGGATGCCAAAAAAAACCTCCCTGTGGTTATGCATACTCTTGTGCTTGGAATCTTTTCCACAGGCTGATTTTTAAGAGTTCTTGAAGTTCTCTAAGGAAAACTTTGCTGTAATACCTAGAAAGAGTGGAGGGGATCTTACTATGTAAGGACATATCTTGTCTTGTCAGCTGAGACAAATGGATTAATGGAAGGTTGATGGCATTTTTTCCATGTTCAAATAAATAATTTTCTTTATGTCCTCTCTGGGCACTAATAGGGGGAAGTAAAAGCATGTTGTAATTGCACATGTCAGGATAAAGATGATCCATTTCTGTACTGTTGTTCAGTAGCCACATGAGTTATGGGGAAAATACCCACATCTGCTAGTGGTAAAGAAAGAGGGAACCCAGTTCTTCCTCCCCTTCTTCCAGCCCAACCGACCCCCTGCTAAAAAGCTGAGTTTTCATACTGCCACGTTGCTACTGACTGACATGGGGGCAACGTGCTACGATGTACCCATTTAGCAGAAATGGGCAGTAGGTTGTAAGGGGCAGGGAAAATCCTAAGAGCATGAGTTCTCTCCTTACCTCTCCCAGTTAGTTTCAGTGTCAATTATGATGTTGTTTAGGCACTGTTGACATCATGGCATGCTTATTGTAGGCCTTTACTTGAAAGTCTAAATCTTCTCTACCCTAATGATCCTGTTTAGACCAGGAGAGTTGTTACTGTAAAGTGTGCTGACTTCTCTGGGGCCCCAATTCACTACTGTCTGGAACCTGCCCACCTCAGCAGTGATGATGCTAGCTGCTACTTGTAGTGTTCAGGAAAGCAACTAAGACGTTTCTATAGACAACACCAGCATTCCTCATAGTCTTTAGGAAAGTTTGATCATGAAGAGCCAAAATGATGCTAGGCCCAAAGTTAAGAAGAGAAAAGCATAGGTTTCGGTGAAAGTTGTGGGAAAAATTATCTAAAACTTTGCTTTCACTTTTTTTGTAAAAATATATTGCTCTTGGGTGGTAACTGGCTTCATGAGGATGATTGACACTTGGCAGTATGCAGCTGTGTTAACCTATAAGCTTTAACTAGGCCATTGATATACTGGTTTGCATTAGTCTCCCTCTGTTCCTTAACTGCTGTTTCTTCTGCTGGCAGCTACTCAGGTTACTTTGGTCAGTATTTCCAGCTGCTGCTATGACTAAATAGAACTGCAATGGAAGAGAAAAAAAAAAAAAGAAAAGAAAAAGCAAATAAATAAATTCTAAGTTTTCTTTTTTTTTAAATGGTCTGTCGGGCAGGACACAAGTTCCTTTGTGTTGGAATCCTTCTCTGATGACTGAAAATGGGTGAGATTCATATCTCTGTGCATTAAGATCTGTGGGGACATGGATTCCTCTAAACAGAGCCTAAATAATAAAACTAATTTTCTTTCCTCTCTGTTTGGAAAATAGAGTCCCAGCCACAAGGGTGTATGATGCAATATGGCATTAAAAACTGAGTAACTGAGGGTAAGGCATTTTGTTGGCAGAACTTGTTTTCACTTGTGCTTGACAAAAACTGCATCTTTTAAATGTTAATCCACATCACTGAGAGAGACAGAGACTTTGTTCTATACCTGGTATACACTTCAAAGTGCTAGTGTTCACAGTTCTGCCAGCTAGACAGGAAGCATGCTGTTTATTCATGTTGGCATCAGAATAACTGTCTGATAGGCAAAAGCGCCAGTTTGTACATGCTGATGTCTTGATAAAAGGGCCTAGTTATTAGTATGTCTTATTTGGGTTTTCAGAATAATAATTCAAGAGTTTGGAGTTGCACTCTACGTTGTAACACTGATGACTTTGAAGCTGTTGCATGTTGGTGAATTGTGTGCCTCTGTGCCACTGCTTTTCAGCTCAGGTGTGAAAGAGTTGCCAAGCCCAGCCCTGGCGTTCTTGGTGCACTTAGGCTTCCTATGGCAGCTGGAGAAGCAGGCTTTGCTGCTGCACTCCATGAGATCTTCTCTGCTGTTAGATAGGGTAGTTTAGTTTTTTTCCTGTTTGCATTTGAGAAGTAGTTCGTTTTGCACCATCTTCTATGCACAAATGCAGCATGGGTGTGATTTTAATGGCTGGTTTTATAAGACACCAGGCGTGACGGTAATACATGGGAAAGGTTTATGTCGGAGGGGCAAAAGGGTTCTGGGACAGGAATTAGCAGGGCTCATTCGGAGAGCTTTAAACTAGGTTCGAAGGGGGATGGGGTAGTAGCTGGGCTTGCACCACTGGGGCAACGCTCTAGTGTTGAGGTAGACCAGGAGGCCTCCCATCCCCCTGGGGTGAAATCGGTGTGCTCAGCTCGCTCCCTGAAATGCCTGTACACCAATGCGCGCAGCATGGGGAATAAACAGGAGGAGTTAGAAATCCGTGTTCGGTCGGGGGGCTATGATCTAGTGGCAATTACAGAGACTTGGTGGGACGCCTCGCATGACTGGAATGTGGTCATGGATGGCTATGTCCTGTTCAGGAAAGACAGGCCACTAAGGAGAGGTGGTGGAGTTGCTCTTTATGTGAGTGAGCAGCTAGAATGTATTGAGTTCTGTCCAGGGGCGGATCAGGAGCAAGTTGAGAGTTTGTGGGTGCGAATTAAGGGGCAGGCTGTCAGGGGTGATACTGTTGTGGGTGTCTATTACAGGCCACCGGATCAGTATGAGGAGGGTGATGAGGCCTTCTACAGGTAGCTGAGAGCAGTCTCGCAATTACAGGGCCTGGTTGTTGTGGGGGATTTCAACTACCCTGATATTTGCTGGGAGGCCTACTCAGCCAGCCATCCTCAGTCCAGGAGGTTCCTCCAGTGCATTGATGATAACTTTCTGATGCAAATGGTGGATGAGCCAACTAGGAGAGGAGCGCTGCTGGATCTTATCCTTACTAACAAGGAGGGTCTAGTTGAAGAGGTGAAGGTTGAGGGCAGCCTTGGTTGTAGTGACCATGAGATGGTAGAGTTCAGGATCTCATGTGGCAGGAACAGAATAGCTAGCAGAATCAACCGTGGACTTCAGGAGGGCCAACTTTGGCCTTTTCAAGCAATTGCTAGGGGAAATCCCATGGGACAGGGTACTAGAAGGTAAGGGGGCCCAAGATAGTTGGTTAGCATTCAAGGACTGCTTCCGAGCTCAAGATCAGAGCATCCCAGCAGGTAGGGGAAGGAAGGGTACCAGGGGACCTGCATGGTTAAACAGGGAACTGCTGGGCAAACTCAAGTGGAAGAAGAGGGTGTACAGATCATGGAAGGAGGGGCTGGCCACTTGGGAGGAATATAAGTCTGTTGTCAGAGGATGTAGGGAGGCAACTAGGAAAGCTAAGGCCTCCTTGGAATTAAACCTTGTAAGAGAGGTCAAGGACAACAGAAAGGGCTTCTTCAAATACATTGCAGGTAAAGCCAACACTAGAGGCAATGTAGGCCCACTGATGAATGAGGTGGGGGCCCTGGAGACAGAGGATAAAAAGAAGGCGGAGTTACTGAATGCCTTCTTTGCCTCTGTCTATACTGCTGGAGGCTGTCCTGAGGAGCCCCGGACCCCTGAGGCCTCAGAAGAAGTCAGGATAGAGGAGGAATCTGTCTTGGTAGATGAGGGCTGGGTCAGGGACCAATTAAGCAACCTGGACGTCCATAAATCCATGGGCCCTGATGGGACGCACCCGCGGGTGCTGAGGGACCTGGCAGAAGTCATTGCTAGGCCACTCTCCATCATCTTTGCTAAGTCGTGGGCAACGGGAGAGGTGCCTGAGGACTGGAGGAAAGTGAATGTCACTCCAGTCTTCAAAAAGGGCAAGAAGGAGGACCCGGGTAACTACAGACCAGTCAGCCTCACCTCCATCCCTGGAAAGGTGATGGAACAACTTGTCCTTGGTGCTGTCTCTAGGCACATCAAGGATAGGGGGATCATTAGGGGCACTCAGCATGGCTTCACCAAGGGGAAGTCATGCTTAACCAACTTGATAGCCTTTTATGAGGACATAACCCGGTGGATAGATGGTGGTAAAGCTGTGGATGTGGTCTATCTCGATTTCAGTAAAGCATTTGACACTGTCTCCTCCAGCATCCTCGCAGCTAAACTGAGGAAGTGTGGTCTGGATGATCGGGTAGTGAGGTGGATTGTGAACTGGCTGAAGGAAAGAAGCCAGAGAGTGGTGGTCAATGGGACAGAGTCCAGTTGGAGGCCTGCATCTAGCGGAGTATCTCAAGGGTCGGTACTGGGACCAGTTCTATTCAGTATATTCATTAATGACTTGGATGAGGGAATCGAGTGCACTGTCAGCAAGTTTGCTGATGACACAAAACTGGGAGGAGTGGCTGACACAACGGAAGGCTGCGCAGCCATTCAGAGAGACCTGGACAGGCTGGAGAGTTGGGCGGGGAGAAATTTAATGAAATATAACAAGGGCAAGTGTAGAGTCCTGCATCTGGGCAAGAACAACCCCATGTACCAGTACAAGTTGGGGACAGACCTGTTGGAGACCAGCGTAGGGGAAAGGGACCTGGGGCTCCTAGTGGACAGCAGGATGACCATGAGCCAGCAGTGTGCCCTTGTGGCCAAGAAGGCCAATGGCATCCTGGGGTGTATTAGAAGGGGTGTGGTTAGCAGGTCAAGAGAGGTTCTCCTCCCCCTCTACTCTGCCCTGGTGAGGCCGCATCTGGAGTATTGTGTCCAGTTCTGGGCCCCTCAGTTCAAGAAGGACAGGGAACTGCTAGAGAGAGTCCAGCGCAGAGCCACGAAGATGATTAAGGGAGTGGAACATCTCCCTTATGAGGAGAGGCTGAGGGAGCTGGGTCTCTTTAGCTTGGAGAAGAGGAGACTGAGGGGTGACCTCATTAATGTTTATAAATATGTAAAGGGCAAGTGTCATGAGGATGGAGCCAGGCTCTTCTCAGTGACATCCCTTGACAGGACAAGGGGCAATGGGTGCAAGCTGGAACACAGGAGGTTCCACATAAATATGAGGAAAAACTTCTTTATGGTGAGGGTGACCGAACACAGGAACAGGCTGCCCAGAGAGGTTGTGGAGTCTCCTTCTCTGGAGACATTCAAAACCCGCCTGGACATGTTCCTGTGTGATATGGTCTAGGCAATCCTGCTCCGGCAGGGGGATTGGACTAGACGATCTTTCAAGGTCCCTTCCAATCCCTAACATTCTGTGATTCTGTGATTCTGTGATTTAGACTGAGGAGAGTTAGCTGCAGGGTACTGAATGCAAATAACTGGAAAGTGGAAAAAGAAAATACCTTCTTGTTCCTTTTGTTAATGTGATTTGGTTTCTATGATGGTAAGGTTTTGTTAGTCTTCCACTCCCTTCTCCACACACAATTGCACATGCTGGTTGCACACATGCACAAAACCTTCTCCACCTCCTGCACTATGATTTAAAGTTATGGGGTCGGCAGCATCAGAAGATACAAAAATAGTTGTACATCCTTTTCTGAGGAAACAGAACAAGGAGCACACAATGCTTGTGTCATAACATGAGACAGCATGCTACACTCTTATATTTTTACTAAAAGAAACCAAATACAAATATTCTCTCACATGGCCTAAGCTAGAGGTAGCTTTTAGGTGGCTGTGATGCTGTCCTCATGCTGGGGCTGTGTTGTGTAGCATATGTGTCCAGTTGCTATGGGAAGATGTCCATGCGCTGGTTTACCCTGGAGTAAGCTCTGGATGTCTTTGACCATCTTTTAAGTGACAGGGCAACAAGCCTGTTAGTCCTCGCAGGCTGTGTCTGTTCTAACAAATTTTAAGTAGAATTGACTTCAGTGCGTGATATGAATCAGCATAGTAAAATCTGAATTACCCTTCCCTTTTCTCCCTCCTGCTCCCAAAGTACACATGAAGGTGGGGTAGTCTGGTTCAGTGCATGTGACTGCAGCTAGAAGAGAACTTTCTCACTGTTGATGCTGCCTGGCAGCAGGATGATGCATGCTCATGCAAATGAGCTCAAGCTGAATAAATCCCAGTACTTGGTCATCTCTCTCCCTCGTGCCCCATCCACTTCTTATTTTTTCTCTTCTGCTTCTGCCTGCTGTATTTAGACCAGAGAAAAAATGTAATTCTTGCAGCTTGACGTGAAAATTTATGGATGTGGATGGTGTTGACAAAGGCCTTTACGTGTGGGGCTGTCAGAGATTGCTGCTCTCCTCCATGCTTGTTGTGCCCCAGAGCATCGCTTCAGCAGAGGTATCTCCTTAACTGCTATCAGATATGTCATGGAATGAAGGTGGCCCCTTGTACCGGGACAATTAATGTTATAGCAGTGGTCCCCAAAGTGGGATGCGTGTGCCCAGGGGATGTGCAAGATGATCAACTGAGGTGCAGGAGAAAAATATTAGAACTTCTTTTTATGTTTATTTTTTCTTTAAAAAAATTAAAATTCATTAAAATTAAGCTTAAAACTAGATTGACAGTGGTGCCCTCACTCAGTCTGTATGTCAGAGAGTCCTGTGTCACATACAGCCCACGAAGTGTCTTGCAGAAGAGTGGGTGTTCCACAGTGCAGAGAGGCTCAAAGGGGCACCCTCACTTGTTCGTTCACTTCTGGTATATTGCAGTTCACATGCGCCTGGTTAAGTGGATTTATGTGTATTATCTAGTTTTAACTAAACTAACCCTCATGAGATAGACAAGTAACTTAAAGATTCCATCAAAGAAACTGTGGATTGCAGGTAATGCTAATACCATGAGCACAAGTGAACAATTAGAAAATGGCAGAGCTGACACTACTCCTAGCATGAGCTAGCATCAGACACGTTACGAGGTGAAAGCAATGATGGTGCATCAGCAATGTTTGAAGTCCAGTAATACTCAATTCAGGATTTTTATCATTAAGTTTATTGATTTTTTTTAATTTTTAGAAGTCTCTTTTGAGGTGTCTTACATGAGAGCAAAAGATGAAAAACCACATACTACTGGGAAACACTTGTTCTTCCTGCTGTGGCAAAATGGCTGAAATAATATGCAGAAGACAATATGGCAGAAAACTAAAATGCATTCCTTTGGAAGACACATAGAAGACATTGCCAAAGACTTGAAGAAACAAGTATTAGAACAAATTATGTGGTGTGGGAGGTTTGCTATACAGTTGCACAAAAGTACAAGTGCTTCTAATGCATCTCAGCTTAAGGAGTTTGCTAGATTCTGGTTCAACAATGAAATACACAAATTACTTAGCAGCAAAGTGGGACCCAGAAGTGTACAAAGTACTATACGGTGTCATCAGTGGGTTTAACTTTATAAACACAAGGCTTTTAAATACAATACTTTGTAGTGAGATGGGGAGTGACCATGAAAATCTTTTGTACCGCACCAGAGCTCACTGGTTGACTCATGGCAAAGTGCTTAAAAAAAGTTGTCAAACTTAAAGATGAGTTATGCCTTTTTGCTTTTACAAAAAGTCAAGTGTTCTGAATTTGCTGACCTTTTCTGTGATGACAGGTGGCTGTCAGTAGCGTGCTACCTAGCAGGTATTTTTGAAAAAATAAACACATAAATATATAATAAATACATTGTAAAGCAGTGTAAGTATATAACTGTATACATGTTTGGTGTGCATGCTGAATAATTTTTTTTCTTTTTTCTTTTACTCATGGGGTGTATGATCAAAGAAGTTTGGAGACCACTGTATTTACAGGTTAAAGCTACGCTTCAAAGATCTGCCATGAAGCTTAAGAGCAGCTGGCTGATAGGCAGCAGGTCTTGATATGCTCAGGAAAATTAGCATCTTTGGATTAAGGTGGTGGCTGATCTCTGCTGTGCAGTAAGATATGCAGTGTGACGCAGAGTGTACACGGCATTGATCAGGGGTAGGTGGCTGAGGTTGCATCTCAGGGGAGTGCTTACCACCTTCTGGCTTCACAGACACTCAATGAAAAAGCTGTCCTAGTTTTAACAGTCAGCTGTAATTAAAAGTCTAACCAGATAGAGTTCTTCATTTGAAAATAATTGGAATAACATTGTTAGCATTGGTTTATTGCATCTAACGGGAAGGCTGGGAGTAGAGGTCTTGAGTTCTGCTTTGATGAAACTAAGCAGCCTTGCACAAGGCACTTAAATTTTCAGGCTTCATTCCCCACTTATGGACAAAAAGGTCTTCAGATAATTTTATTTCGGGTTAGTGGAATTTTCTGCTTTTCTACCTTTGAGACTTTTGCATGAAAAATACCCCAAGATTATACCGGATTGCTGTGAATATACGGGGCTGTTGTGTAGCAATAATCCTGTATAGTAGGAAGCAATGGTGAAAGAAGTTTGTGCAGCTTTCTTGCAAAATGAAACTTCTCTCCACCTCCTCACCTTTCATGAGGTGCAGTATGCATGAATGTATTCAAAACCAAGGGCTTCTAGGCCTTTCTTCCCCCTCTTCTTCTATTTACATTGCAAATAAATCCTGCTGAGAAGTCATAGCTTGATTGCTGGGGAGATGAGTGTCAAGACCCATGATGTGAATTATTTAAACTGCTGTGAATTGTGGCAGAAATAATGCATAGTGCTGGGTCTTGCCTCTGTCAACCTAATCCCGCCTGCTGCTTTGGCTTGTTGAGGTTCAGGCTATTTTGCATTCCAAGACACTGTAATGTAATCGGTTGATTGAGGGCCGTGCCCTTATGTTCAAACCTTAGCTGTCAGGGCAGGCTGGCCATAATACCATCTCTAAAATGGTTTGCTTGTGCCTTTGAATTTTGGTGTCTTTGGAAAGTGTTTAGTATTCTGCTGAACTTTGGTTAGCCAGCGTGCAAGTGTATATGTTTGAGGCGCTAATTGTAAAAATAGTCTTTTTTCAGTGCTAATTGATTTTCTAGAGCCATGCTTCTGAACTAGGCTGAAGGTCACATGCTAGAAATGAAGTGCACCCTCCCCTTGGGGACAGCTACCTGGAGTGACCTGGCCTTCACCACAGGGTGAGAACATGCACGCAACCATTTTCCTTGCAGCAGTTGCTGTGCAATACGTTCACACCCAGCTTACCTCAAGATGAATTATTTATCTTCCTGTAGCTAGAGTAAAACTGTTACATGCCCTCAGCTTAGCAGCATATTGCTTTCTGGCCAGGGTGGCCTGTCTGTGTGGCACAGGATCATAGAGGCTGCTGTAACCTTGCTCTGTAGACTAGGGCTGATGCTGTTGGCAGGGCTGTAAGTTCCACCCTAAGCTGTGTTTTGCTTCAGGTTCCCATAGCTGTGTTCAACACGAGTGTAGCACCAGGACGCAACACAACAGGTAGGCTTCATGGTCTGTGTGCTGTTGTGTTTCTTTGATTCTTTTCTTAGAATGCCAGGTAGCTCTGATGCTCCTGGGGTGTGCGGTTTTAGCAGCTGCAGGCTAATGCTGTTGGTGAAAGTACTGTGCTGCTGCTGACCCTGAATTCTTCCACCTGTGAACCTGCCATTCCCCAGTTGTGTAAATTCATCCAAATACAGGAGACCAGAAGTCTGTGTAAAAAGGAAAAGAACCTGTGAGTGGATTGGTATATGCCTCCTACACAGAAGGAGAAATGCTGCTATTTGGTGAACTAGTTTATGAACTGGAGGAAAAGAAGAAAGCTACCTTAGCCTCCTCTTCTCCCTAGCAGTCGTGCAGCCTCTATGTGCTGAGGCTTTCAAGACCAGGCTCAGTAACGCTCTGAGCTGGGCCTGCTTTGAGCAGAGAGTTGGACCATGGACCTACTGGGATCCCTTCCAGCATGGACTTTTGTCTCATTTATGTTGCTGAGAATCTCATACCGCATGTCCACGTGCACATGTGTGTTCCAATTCTGGTAATAACATCACCCCAGAGCATTGGAGCTGCATGATACGTTGTCTTCCCCTGGCAAGGATTGAGATGAAAGTGGAAATAAGCCTTCATAAAATTTCCCCTTTCAGGTTTCCATAAATGAGAGCAGTGCGCATTTTCAGCTCTAGGAAGGAATTAGTTCAGTGACACCTCTTACAAACCTTATGGGTTTGGGTTTTTTTCTGACATAAATGCAGATTAGCTTTAGAAAGGGAGAAGATGGGGCAAAGGTTATACAGAGATCAAAGGCCAGAGATGAGTCTTTGGGAGAACTAGAGGAGGTGAATGGAAGCCTTATCTTTATGCAGGAAAGAAAAGCAGTGTATCTATACATAGAAAGTTACTGCCTCTGAAGTGGGTAGAAAGAGTTTGTTCTTTTAAAAAGGATAATCTAGAAGCATGTCTCTCTAAATCTTGAGCTTGGGCCATACTCTATTAGAAATCTCTACCTTCACTATATCAAATGTTCTTATGGTATAGATGTGTGTATATACTTAAATTCGGGCACCTGATTCATATGAGAAAAACCCTAGCATAGATAAGTTATAAGTTGGTATTATCTTACCATAACTGGTTGTGAAAAATACCCAAGTCGCTTTACCGTAACCAGCTACCAAGAAAGCATACGGCTTTATGCCTTACTCAGAAGCTAATTCTGTCTTAGCAACAGCTACACTTTTCTTGCTAAATCCAGTGTGGAAGTAGCATGAACTTTCATGTCTTTCTGACACTTTTTGAGAACTGAGTTGAATTTGAAATGTATGTTGTGCTGCAAAGTTTTTTCTGTGCTGATAACTAGGGGATGCAGAAGAGTTAGTGGAATCTGTGCTCTCAGGACTGGAGGTCTTGTAAACAGTCTTGTCCAACTGCACCTTGAGCAAATCTGTAATTGTTGGAGCTTTGCACTGTGAGAACTGAATTGGTGGCTGCAAGAGTATGGAACTTTTGTTGTTATTCTTCTGTTCTTCACTTTGTCTACTGGTTTTGCAGTCTGCTTTCTCTAATTTTTCTTTTCATTGCATTTCTGTGGTAGGGAAGAATAGCCCTGTTTGGATTCTGTGGAAGATTTTATACTCTGATGACATCAGGTCAGTGCATATGGCATTAGCAGAAAAAAACATGACTAATGTCACATCATGTGGGTCATTTTTCCTTCTTGCCCTTTACAAGTAGAAAAATGTGTGCAATGTAGCATAGTATCTGTTTTAATACACTGTATATTGCTCTGTACTTACTGTGGCAATAAACCTTTTTGGAGATTTTCGTTCCCCTGTCTCTGATCAGCCCCAGCTCTGTTTTTCTGACCGCATGGATGGGCACGTTTGTTGTCGGTACTTGGTGCTGACAAAGGCTGCTTGCTTTCCTCCCCCAAGTCAGAGCTTAGAGATAGTGGCTTCTTGCAATGGGCTGTAGCATGTATGTAAATGGCTTTTTATCAGCCTGTTCCCTCGGTGTGGCATCTCCCATGATAACCACCTCCATACAGACTGTGCTAGGATGACTCTTGCACTTTGATTAGATGCTGCATGTTTATGAATGTCAGTGGATTGTACTGGATTTCTTTCAGGGTCCTCAGCCCCACTTTGCACTTAAGGGGGTGGTGACTCTGAAATGCAACACCTTAAAATTTGTTTTCAGTTAAGGGGAATGACTAGAAATTGAGAGGTAAATAAAACTGAGACAGATATAAGAATAATGTTTGTAGGCTGATTATTCTAGCTTCAGCACTGGATGGTTTATTTTTCTGTATAGAGAGTTAACATCATCTTTTCCCCTTCATTACACAGCAACAGGGTTAGGAAACAGCAGCTTTGAAATAATAGGAAAACAACCCATGATATGAAGCCAGATACTTCATAGATGGACTAGAAGACAAAATCTGTTATATGTCAGATGCTGGACAAGGTGTATGTCAGTAGAAAGGAGAAAACACAGACTGGACATTAGTTAAAAGCAGCAAAATAATCATCGTCCCTGTCCCCCACACACTGTCAGTTTGAAGTAAATCCATTCCCCCTGCCCTACTCTAGTCAGGATTTTCAAAGGTGAAAGGTACTAACGTGTTCCTCCAAGATACCATTCGTTGAGGGAACATGCCATGCACCTCTGACTTGGGAGAGGGCAGAAGAAGTGGGGAGCCACCTCCCGAGCTTGTACCAGTGGGGCATCTTCTCAGCCCAGTGAGCTAACTGCTCACATCTGGCTCAAATGTAAGACATGAGATGGGGAAACTCCTAGCAGAGTAACCAAGGGGACAAAGCAGAAACACTGAATGTGAGAAGTAAACAAAGCTAAGACTGCCTAGGAACCACAGGCTCCTCCAGCATGAGTGCTTGTACCACATCGTTCATCATGGGGAAACCTGGCTCCCCATTGCTGCCTCACAGTGGTTTGTTGTCAGACTCCTGAAGTGCGCTGTGCTGAGGTGCTGTGCCTCCCAGGATTGTGGGGGCTCAGGAAAGCGTGACTCCTCATATGTGCAGGGGCTCCTCACGTGGAGCAGAATCCTTTGCTGTATGCTGCAGCAGTCTAACTAGCTTCCTTGGAGAGGCTGTCCAGACAGATGAACTCTTCTTTTGTCACCTCTGTGGATCTATGTCAGAACACTAGGATTTTGTGTTACATCTTATACATTTTTCATTAGCATTAGGGAGTGTTGTTATATGTAACATTTATTTGGAAGCATGTGCTGAACTTTTTACAACCTGTGTTGGGCTACTGTGCATCCGTGCAGTTGGGTTTGGTGTAGAAGACCAGAGTTTCCAAGCAGTGATGTGTTGTGGAGATCTGGTGTGGCGTAAGAACCTACACTGAACAGAGTAACATTGATATGTAGACGTGTAGCCTCTCCAAACAGATCTAGAGATATAAATGATGTAGTAGTGTGATGGCAGACAAGGATCTGATAATAAAAGATTTTCATGTAGGGACAACAGCTGTAGGTCTCCAATTCACATGCTCTTTGTTTGTAAGAGGGATTGGATAGTGATACAAGAAAGAGTTTGAATAGTACAGACCCCAGGGTTTTTTCCTTTCTTTGGAAAAGAGGGTGATCTTGTGGTTAGGAGTCTCTTGTGCCTTGCCAAGAGCTTGCTGTGTGTCCATGTGCAATTTGCATGTGCTCAGATTTTCCAAGAGAGGCCTCAGATTTTCCGATTTTGTTTTATTATAATTTTCCAGTTGTTTTTTTTTCCCCTCAAAACTGCTGCTTATTGAAAGCTTCACTTGGAATAGTGGATGCTTAGAAATTCTCAAATCCAGTGCCAGGATGTTGAAGCACCCAAAATCTATAGCCATCTTTGGAAATATAGGCCTTGATTTCTCTGCTTGCTCATCCCTACCAGAAGGATTGTATATCCTTCCTTCATAAAGTATGTGAAAGGCACTGTAGAAGTGTGCAGTGGCACTCTGTGTTAGAGCAGCATGACAAAAATGCCTTGCATGTGTAGGAATTATATTTTCCTGGGGGTCTTTTCTTGAAAGTCACAAAACCAAGAGGGAAACCCACCTGTGGAAAAACTTCCCTGCCAGCTGGTAAATGAAGGAATAACACAGCCGTGCTGCTGTTGGTGGGCTCCAGTTAAAGAAGATGTTGCTATTTTGCAGGTCTGTCACTGGAGCGCTCAACCAACTCAATTGCTTCACGTGCTCGACTGTGTGAAAGGGAGGAGGAAGTCATGGCTTGTTTTGAGACAGCGTGTATCATTGCCCAGGTGTACTTGCAGGAGCTTGAAAAGGTAAGAAGAAATGTGCCACCTGGTGGCCTGGGTGGAATTTCCAGGATTTTGACAGCAAAAATGGTGGGGAAATGCCAAGCGATTACAGGCAACAAGGAGTATGAGAACAAGTCTAAGGAGTGAGGTGTCTCACTATAAGCAGTTGCAAAACAGCAGTTTATCTGGTGTCTGCCTCTTTCCTCTGAGAATGAGGTCTGGAAACCAGTTTTGCCTGTGGTAAAGCACTTAATACTTCAGATGCACTCAGGTTGTGTCTCAAATTTAGCTCTTACTAAAAAGGGACTACAAACTTTGCATAGCAAGCGCCAGCATGAAGGAACCCAAGACATTTTATGTATTTGCCGTGTAAATGATACACAGTAGTGGATATTGAGATCCCTAACCAGCTGAAAATGACCTTTTGGGTCAGCCATAGCAGTTTATCTGCCAGTGCTTCACCTTCTCCAAGTGAAACTGGAGGAACCTAGATCATTAGTAGCAAGTAACTGCTTAGTCAGTGTTTGGCTAGGATGCTGAGTATGATGAGTACTTTGAGCCCTCCACTGCGCTCTAATACGTGCCGCTAATTTGCTTGGCACATGCTTAGTGGTCTCTATCTCCAGCCTAGCTGAGTTTAGCAGGGCACACCATGTGCTTCCATCGCCTTCCTTTGCCACACATTATGCTTGATACCAGCAGCACTGATGGCAATGCATGTTACATGTTCTTCTGTAGCTTAATGGCCTTTGACCTTCTGACCAGATATTTCTGCTCTTCTTAGTAGCAAAGGCGTGTGTCTGTTCCAAGTTTTGGTTTTAATTGCATTAAAACAAGAAAAATGAGCTTAGCACATATATAAAAATTCATTAAGAAAGCCAGCTAACAATTTGTATGGTCTGTTTCTTTGTAGGAAAAAGCTGAATGGCTTTTTTATTTAAAATTAAGTACTGTCCTTCCCCAGTGGAAGGATGAGTTCCTGCCAGTAGTGGGCACTGTAAATGTTTTTACTGATAGCTTGTGTCTGTGAAGAAGGGAGAGTCTGAAATGTAATTCGTTCATCTTCTGGACACAGACAAGGGTGCAGAATTACTGATAGATGTACTAAAAGTCCATAGGCCTTCTCCAGTCCTGGATGTAAAAACCTTGCTTTGGAGAGTCCACACAGGGCCACTTTCAGCAATGAAAGCTGTTTATTACCAGTAAGGAAGGAAAAGCAAGAAGGGTTTGATAGGAGAAACACAGGAAAGGCTGAGATTCTTCCATCAGGGCTCCTTATAAATACTTGTTAAAAGTTAGTAAGCTATCTTAAGGTAGACATACCTACTCAAACACTGCATTAATATTTCTGTGCAAGATCCTGGGTCTATGTAGTTGGAGTAGTACTTCTGCAGCCCTTGGTATTAATGTGTAGCTTTCTACTTACTTTATTAAAGGTTGGGAAGTAGTAAGGGATGGTGTTTCAAAACTCATATTGCATGCAGAATATTTTGTGGAAGTCACTGTATAGTTTATTTTAAAGTTGACTTTGAAAGGTTTTTGAATAACTAATGAAGGTAAGTTTTCAAGTAGTTTGAGGAGGAATCTGATGGCAGAAGCTAACATTGTATTGTTGGAGATGCCAGTTCCTCATGAGCCAGAGATCAGTTCAGACGTTTCTCTGTAATCCCAGATGTTTCTTTCCTCCTCTCACAGACCTTAAACAACACCCATTCAAGGAGTATCAAGGGCAGCAATGTGACTTACTCTGAGTTTGAACTTTCCTACTTCCTGGAAGCAGCTCTACAGAGTGCCTATGTGACTCATTTAAAGAAGGGGTAGGTGGATGCAGATGTTAATAAAAATAAATAATGTTGCATGTTTCGGAACAGATGAAGGCTTATTTCTTTGTTCTTTTGTGACTTTTTGCTGCTGGCTCACCTCAAGTCCCCTCAGTGTCCTTCCCTCCCTCCTATTTGTCTGTCTTAGAGTCCTAAGCCTCGTTTTTCCAGACCCACAAGTAGGGTGGAGTAGAACAGTTTTGTTGTCTTGACTCAGCTCTGTTCCCTGTGGAGATGAGGGGCGTTTGACCATAAAGAGAGAGAGGAATTTACACTGCTGTGTGCTTTTAAAATGTTCAGCCACAGGGCCTGCTTTAGAGCTCTGTGAA
The DNA here is from genome assembly GCF_013368605.1 of Nyctibius grandis. Classification (NCBI taxonomy): domain Eukaryota; kingdom Metazoa; phylum Chordata; class Aves; order Nyctibiiformes; family Nyctibiidae; genus Nyctibius; species Nyctibius grandis. The sequence goes on from NC_090658.1 coordinate 31,362,493, forward strand.
GTCTTGAAGGTAGTTTCTTTCATTTATTTGTTTGTTTATTTATGGTCTTAAATGTCCCAATCAAAACCCCAAATCTGTGTGGTTTTACTAGAGAGAATGCATATGGGAACAGTGCTGCTCCAGGGCATTTATCATGCCTTTGAAATACAGCTCCCAGTGAACCTGGGAAGGGCGAGAGGAGTTGGTATTTGCAAGCTCACAGTGAATCTCACCTGAGGAAAACCTCTTAAGAAAAATAAAAAAGACGTTGTAAATGCCCACTTCCAAAGGCCATTGGTGAGGACACACTCTCCCCTAAAACAGGCCGTGCCTTCAAAACATAATTAACTCCGTTTAGCTGATGGAGAGACTGCCGTGTAGGGAGAGTGTCTCTTCACCATGTGTAAACAGTACTTGTTAGAATCCATCCTTCCCTAGTCCTGTCCTTGCACTGTTTTATCACATTTGTTCTCAAGGAATCAAGATACCGAATTTCTCACTGCTCTGTGTAGTGTTGCTGGTCAAAGTTTTATAAACTTTTTTTAAGCAAACCATTTTTGAAAGTATTAAATTTTGGCTGTTTTTTTACTTTCACCCCCAGTCAAAGATATTTTCTCTAATTTTCTTCCCTCTTAAAATGGAGAAGAAAGTAAAAAAACAGGGGGAGATTGAAAGGAAGAAAACTAGAAAAAAAAATCACAGCAAAAATCAGTTTAAATTCTTCTGTAGAAAATTGATACCATTTTTTGACTCTGGAGGAGGGGTTGCTTCTTGATTAGGGCTTTCTTGCTAGTTTTTTTTCCCCCCTAAGAATGATTTTAAATGCAACTGTGAATAGCCTCTATGTTCCTTATTCTTTCATTAAAAGTCTGCATGTACAGTGAAGCTGTACATGTAAGCATATCTATGAGAGGTGTTTTCAGGTAAGTCTTGTTTAACTCAAAGGCTTACAAACACACAAAGCCCAAATGTCGTGAAATGACCCCTTTAGTCAGGTGAGTACAAGTTTATGTGTAAAGTATGGACTGATAAGAATAAGGCATAGTCTCAGTAGCACCTCGGCAGTAGGGGACAGGTATGTTTTTTTTCCCAGGTGAGGTGGTGGTTGACCAGCTGTGGCACAGCATGTGCTTTACTAGCCTTTTGCCATTCTCATGGCAAACAAAAAGCTCAGGTCTTGCCAGTAAGCTCATTAACTATGTAATAAAATAAAATCTCATTTAGAACATATGGCACTGATGTCCTCTAGGCACCTTTTGAATATCAAATTCACTCATGTTCATTTTGTTCAGCAACGTTTTAAGTTCAGTCTTCATCAGTTCAATATATCCAGTAGGTTGTTTTAGCTATTAGTGTGCACCCTGCTTGCTCCCTTCCCACGTTATGTTAATGACAGCCTTTAAAAAAAAAAAAAAAACCACCACAAAAAAACCCTACAGGAAAACAATTTGGAATCAAAATACATGTGTGAATTAGCGCTTTGATTACAAGCTGAATTGCTGCAATAGCAGCAAAATGTTCTCTGTAGCTGTCTCCTGATGAAAGAGCATCCCGGTCGGTGTGATGGAGCTCCTGTGGCTGGGACAGGAGCTGAGCCCCATGCGCTCCTCACCTCCTCCAGTGCAAGTGAGAAACACCAGCCAGGGAAATGAAAGGTCCGGTGGGGGGAAAAGGAGCCCCGTGGGACTCCACAGCTTGTCTCTGCCCCCCAGCTGGTATTCATGTGCGGTTTCTGCCACGAGAGGGCATAAGCAGCACTGGGATATATTAAGGAAAGAGGAAGAAAGTGGGAGGAAGTTTTTTAGGATGCTTCATGTGTATAATAAATTTTTCCACCTGATATTGAACAGCTCAAAGAAATGTTTTTGTTCTCCTTATTGCTTCCAGCGTGTTCAGGTAGGAAATAAGCCTTGGACGATAAATGCTTAAGCTAGCAGGGGGGTAGGTCCTATCAGGTGGGATGTCCTTCCCCAGTGGCACATGTGTACAAAAGAAATAGCGAGTCCTTTATTCTTGTCTCACCAGGCAGAAGGGCTGAGGGATATGAGTGGTGTTGTCATGGTTTTGTTCCTGCTGGCAGGAACAGGCATGCTCCTCTCCGAGCATGGTCAGGGATGCCCTTTTCTCTTGCAGTCTGCAGTGGGAAGAAGACACCAATATAAAACAAAGGTCCGATCTCTGTTTCAGATGGTGAGCCGCCAGCTGTAAGGACCAGCAAGTCTTGCAGCTGTGGAAGTCCCAGATGCTTTTAATAAGATGTTTACTTAAAAATATGGTCTTGCTGAAAACACGTTTCCTGCAGTTGTTTGCCCTGCTGCGTCCCATGAAAGCTTTCTTTTCTTCTCTCAGGGAGCAATGCTGATGCTGTGGATGCAGAATATAGGCAGGCAGATGATGTTGTACTGTAGGAGGCAGCCAGTTGTCTTTCGTGTTAGCATCTGCACTGGGTTTTGGTTTTGTTTTGTTTTGTTTTTTTTCTGATGTGGATGTGTGAAGATTAGGCTTATTTCTGACTGCCCTTCCTTTCGGGGTGTTGGACAAGTATTACTACTTTATACTATTATGGGGGCTTTTGTCAAGATGCTCTTAGTATTTTCTTAGGGCAAGCGGGCTTCACCTCTGTGAAGTAATGGTTATATGTATGCTGTTCTCTTAATGGCACTTGAAGCGTGTGTGGAGTTTCACAGGCAAGACAAATAAAGTCAGAGCTTTCTAGAGGATGTGGTTGGTTTTGGAAGCTCTAGATGGGACACTTGAAGAAAATGAATTTCTGAAACATAAATATTAATCGCTTACTAAAAATCAGATTTCCTTATGATCCTTCAAGTTAGGACCTAAATTACTTTGGAAAACCCTGATGAAAATGCCTAGTAGGGAAAGCTTACACAATTCTCTCTTCCCTTCTCCTGTCAGTTTTCTAGAGTGCTCAGTTCCCTTTTTGAAATTTGTAGGCTTCTGTTGCAAGGGCAATTTGAAAGAGTAACTTCATGTATGGGTTGTTTTACAGTAGAATCTAATGTACAAAGGCAGGCAGGACAATGTCTGCCAGACTATTCATCTCTTCTGAAGAATTTATGTGGGCTTTCTTGTCACTTATCTCCTCTTCAGTCCTCACAATCTAGCACCTTATCCAAGACACTGCAGCTGGTAGTTTGGGAGCGAGTCTTACTGCCTACTGGATGGATCTAGATAAGTGCTAAGCTTTTATTTTGTATTGGGGTTTTTTTTGAGCACCCCACTTCTGTTAGGCAGGCTACCATTAGGAAACTCTAATGTGCTTTCTTGTAGTTACTTGTCTTGTGTCTTCATTCACAGGAATCTGAGAATCTGAGGCTTACTTCTTCAGGTGTGTTTTGTGCCTGTGCATGAACGGCTGTTTAAGGAGGGAGTATGAATTTTTAGAAACCTGGGCAAGATGCAAAGATGCAAAAGGAGCTGGGCAGAGGCAATGGTGTTGCTGCTGTTTGTGTGCTTTGGGTACCGCTTTCCCCTGGAGAGGTGGCTCTACAAGCTGCCATGTAGTCGTCTCAAGATGGTGTCTTCCATCTGTTAGCAGCTGTTTTAACAGTTAAATGAATGGGGATAAGAGCATGATCTTCTGGTGCCCATGTTGTTAGGGGCCTGTCTTTGCAGATCTCTGTACCCACAGTCCACTCTGGTTCATTATCAATATTTTTCCCAGCAATTTGCATAGAAAACAGCATATTTCTTTATTTTCTTGTATCTTAAAATTTTATGTAGTGTTAACCAAACAATATGACATGAATGTGGTACGACTGCTTTGATTCATGGACTGGTAATTAATTACCCTGTATTAACAGAGTACTTTTTGTACAAACAAAACACATTTTCATGTTAAGCTGGACTGACTGGACTCAAGGTACTCTTTGTCACAGTTTGTGCCCAGGGTTTTCTGTGTTCCTCTTTATTAGATTAGCTATAATTGAATTCTAAACTGCATTTCATAATGCTTTTTTAAATGCCTCTCTTGCCACTTTTGTGGCTAAAACCAAGGCCGTTTAATGACCATGTGCCTTTCCCTTCCTGTTCTTCCTCATTTCTTTTTCTGGCATCTTAGCAGTGCAGTCAAGGCCCATGTACTCTTCCAACTCATTTAATTTCCATGATCTGATGTTCACTTATGATGCCATGGCTTGAGGCAACAGTACCTGGGATTTCCAGATAGTCTTCTATCCAAGTCCTGCAGAGGCTCAAGATTGCTTAGTTTCTGATCTAGACAAGATCAAATTGATTCACCATGGATTGCCAGAGGCTTTATATTTGCATCCTCATCCATGTATCTCTGTACATGTATTTCTGTTCAAATACATACTTTTCTTTTTGTTAACTTCTTTGGATCGTAATTTTAAAAAATCTCTTCAAGTGCACGTTTGGTATATGAAGGACATCTATTAATGGAACAGTAAGTTCCTTATCATTATGAGTAGAGCAATTTATATGCTTAAAATGAAATGTGTGCTCAGATGGCCTCCTGGCTTGGAACAGTAGAGCTGAAAGGCAAGCTCCTGTAGTGAGGTGTGTTTGCAGACTGCTGGCAGGTGTGCTCTGTCTCGTGTCACGGCTCAATAATGTTCAATAAAGTTCAAAATCTAAAAGCTGCCAAACCAATTGCTCAGTCCCATAGGATCGGTATTGTTGTCAGATGTTTTGCATGTTTCAGGGTTGAGAGCTCAGAGCGTGGAGCAGGTGCTCTCTGAGAGACCCTGACTGCACAAGCACCTGTCTGGGAGATGGTGAGTGCTGGGTGCTCCTCCTGTGCTGCCCATTTTGCACTCCTACCTTCTGTTGAAGGTGTTCCTATGCATTTGTCATGTGGTTCATGGTTTCAACCCTGACTACTTGCAGATGGGCAGCAATTTGCCTTTTATTCTTTCACTTCGGTGTTCCTTTTCCTCTCCCCTTCCTACCAAAGCAAGGTGTTTCTGCCATGAAGCTTAACATGGTTTATGGCCTTGTCTAGAAAGTGGAACTGAAATGGTGCTCCAGTTCTCTGGGAACAAAACTGTCTCTTTTTAGCACATTCTCTAGGTTTTTCATCTCTTAAGTATGTGCCAAATGTGGAATTAATTGGCTTTGCAAGTGGTCACTAATCTTCTTTCTGATGGAGTTAATGGAATTCATTGACACTTTATTTAGACAAATACCATTATCCTAACAAGAAATCTAAACATATGCATTTTTGAAAATGTTGTAGAACTGTTATACACCATAACTCTTCTGTCCAGCCTCTTAAGGAGCCCAAGAAGCATAGGAAATGCCAGTACTTTTCAGTACCTGAGGAGAGCAGTTGGGCAGGTGCATTTTGTGTAGATGGGGGAATTTATTGATTTTGACTATCTGATAATAAATAACATATGAACAATTCTGTTGGACTTGGTGTGACTACTCATGCATAAATATCACCACATGCTTTATTGTTTTCCTCAGTTTAAGGTTCAGAACTGCATCTTTGTGGGTGTATTCTTTCCTAGACCCACAGAAAAGCACCAGATGTCTTGGTCCTGTAATTGGACAGCTTGCTGAAGCATTAAAGTCCAACTTACAAAAACTTCCTTGAGCTTTTTTCCCTTGATAAATTCAAAGCACATCTTTTACTTAGGAGAAAGTGGAAGGAAAAAAAGAAGGACAGAATCTGACTTTCTCCACTGGGGCAAGTTTCTAGTGTTTTTGTTCTTGCCTTACTTTGTTGCTTTGTCTGTAGATTGCCCACAACTAGGTAATCTACAGATGACCTCAAAGTTCAAAATTTTGAGATGAGTATTGATTAGAAGTAAGGCCGCATGCATTTGCATTCTGTGACTTGGTGACCATAAGCTTTAGGGTGGCATTTTATGTAGCCAATATTCATGATAAACATGATCCCATTTTATTCCTCCCTGCCCCAAAAATAATTTTTTTTTATTTTATTTCTTCAAATGTTTGCCGTTGATTCTGGAGTGCAAGAAGGTTTGCAGTGCATGAAAGTGGGCACAAGTGCAGTCTGTACTCCTTACCTTCAAAATTTAATCAGATTAACAGAAAAGGTTGTTATGGTGTATGGCTTTTTTTTTTTATGGAATCTAGATTTCATCTGCACAGAAAATTCTCCTGGAATAAGCTGAAGTGGCAGTTAATGTACCAGCACAACTGCTTATCTGGTTGTCTTTATTTCAGTACAGCATTGCTCCTTTTCTGTTAGCTTGTATTTCTTTCATTGCAGGGTGGCAGCTACCCAAAGTGAGCTGAACCATTTTGTAATTACTGTGGTGGTAGGGCCATGTCCTTAGCCTTGAAGCGTTTATAGGCTGCAAGTGTGTTAACTAGTATTTCCAGTGTTTAATCTTTCCTCTCCGCATCTCTCTCGTGCTCAGACACACGATTAAGATGCCATTTGGCAACTAGTCTGGCTTAATTGCTCATGGTGTATACAGAGTAATGCGATTTTTTTTTTTTATTTTTTTATTTTTTTTTTTTGCCAAACCCTCTTTTATTGCAGGTTAAGCTGTGCTTGCAGACACTTACTGCAACTTAGCTGCCTGATAACAGACTGTTTAAACCACTGTAATTTCATCATGTGTCTGGACCATCAGACACAAGGCGGTTAAGCACCACCTAAAAGGAATCGTCATTTAAAAGCATCACGTAAGCTCAGTATAATTCAAACAAGTACAATCTGTGTGTATGAAGAGGAGATGTGGATGCTTTTAAGAAGCAGCATCTGCTTTATAAATATGAGCTATGAAAGGCTTCCAAATGTCCCCTCTGTTCATGAAATGCGAATGTGATCTTCTCCTAGGAAGCCATCTGGAGTAGGCATGCTACAGTCACTGCCTCGCTCGGTGCCATTGTCCTATCTGTGCCTCAGAGTGACTTGTCTTGCTACTACATACTCAGTATTAGTGATTGTTTCATGGGTTGGTTTGAATGTCAAGTTTGTTGCCAAGCTTTGGCCCATCATAAAAATATTTTTTCTCCAATGTGCTGGGGTTTTATGATTTTTTTTTTTTTTCTGACTTCCCCATAGAAATATTGTGAAAGGAATGAGGAGTCTGCGAGAAATACTACGGACTGTGGAAACAAAAGCTACTCAGACCTTCAAAATGGTAAGGGGAATGGGAGATGGGAAGGTGGGGTAATTTGCTGTGCAGGAATTCTCTCTGTTTATTAACCAGTGCAGTAGGATAAAAATATATTTGTCATCACTTGATTGATTGCTGCCTTTTTTTTCTCCCCCCCTCCTTAGAAGTGATGTGTCAAGTGATGCACTTAATTCAAAGACCTGCCCAGTTGAAACCTCCGAGCCTTCACACCTGGGCATGTGGGTTACTTTTGGGGTTTTTTTCAGTGCATTTTCTAGCCCTGGTAGAAATAAGGATGTGTATTTAGTTTGACTGTGCTGTCCTCAGGTGATAATGTCTTGTTTTCTTTCTTGCTTTTCAGTGTGTGCGTGCACAGCTTTTTGCATTTCCGTGTAGAAGCATTAAGTACTTCTGGCTCTTGCAACAAGCAGTGCTTTTTTAGACCCAAGTGTTTCAGTGTTCTTCCTGTAAAACTCCCTTCAGTACAGTATAGAGTGATTTTTAATTTTATTCTTTTTTTTTGTTGTTGGTGGTGACATTCTGCATCCTGTTATCCTGAGTGCATCTGGAAAAGAAATCGTGAAGAAAGTTATTTATGTGCCTGTTTAACTTTTTAGACCTTTAACTGGTTCTTCCCTATCTCCTCTTTAAGAGATCTTGTCCTGAGGTTACTCAGGAGGTGACAAGGTCAACAGCATGGAGAATAGCAGTCTTGAGAACATGAATGAAAACTTCGCAATCCTAAAAGCACTGACGTTGATACAACTATACTTGTTTTGTGCTTGTTCAGCTTTGTGTTTTGTGTAAATCCAGAGATGTGTGGCATGGGTTTGCATAGCATTTTGGAAATGGAGAGTGCCAGGTTCCAATGGATGGACTGACTGTGTGTCTAGCTCACATGCAAATGCAGAGCCAAAATGAAAGTGCGAGCAGGAAGGGTATCCTGGGTGCTTTTTTTTGCCTACGTTCCTCACATCTGTGTATTTTGGAATTTCTCTTCTGGAAATTAATCTTCTCATTGCCTTGGGATCACCTTATATGCCTAACTGAAAATACAGATGCGTGTGTAAGTTTGTGCAGGGAATTAGAAGAGGTGACTTAAGTAATTGTCACACTCAAATGGTTGCATGCTTTTCCAGATTGAGATCAGGGTTCAGGGGATTTTTTCTTGCTCGCCTGTTTTATCATTTTGCTGAAATGAATCTAACCATCTGCTGTTCTTATACCATGACAGAACGTGACACTCAAATGCTCCTGTCCCTGTGCAACTGGGGAGAGCTCTACAACACCCCTGGGGAATTAATCCCTAAGGGGAAATCCAAAGGTGTTCATCCAATAGTTTTTCTTGGGATTTCCGTTTTACTGGAAGTTGTATTTTCATTTTCTTGCTTATTTTTAAAGAGCTGTCAAGAGGGCAAAGGGAGGAACGTGCTTAATTAAACAAGTTTTTCAAGCATGAAAGTGAAACACAGGATTTTTTTTTTGTTAGTTTGTGGGATCACAGTGTTCTTCAAGCATAGTGATGCTTTTTTTAGCCAAAGGCAGTAATAACATAAATCAAAGTCTTGGCCTGTTCTGGTTTGTTTGGTCTTATTCAAAACAAGAGTGAAACTAATTTACACAGCTACTGTACTGTATATTAAAATCAAAGACACTAAAAGTATTTGGTGCTTGCCTTTTGAAAGGCTTATCACAAACTGTACTCTACTTCTGTGTGAACCAGTAGAGATCCTTCTGTTGCTGGCATATTATTTTTCCCTCCCCTCTAAGACGGTAGGAAAAAATACAGGAGAGTTGGCCCCACAGGCTAAAACTGACTAAATAATTACACACTGAGACGATAAATGATATTGGCTAATGTCGCAGGGGCCTAGGCCACTTTGCTCGTGGTTACTTGCCATAAAAAGCATAGAAAAGCCTAGTTAGATACAAGCGTTTCTGTAACTTGTCAGTAGGGTTGCATGGAACGTCTTGGGGTTTCCAGGGAGTTGTATGTGACAATATTTCTTTGGGGCACCATCATACATTCAGATCACTTTGCCATTTGCTAGGTACATCTATGAAACCTTCCTTTCTGGTGTTTAAGAAACAGTGCACGCTACTATGGTTGCATTTTAGACTAATTCATGTTTGGTGAAGTGGATGGAAATAAAGAACCTTGCATCAAAAGAAGTTATTTTTCTGAATCTGATAACAGGAACTTTAACCTCAGTATGATTCATTTGGTCCTATAGATGTAATACCTCAAGGGGAGTAATGCTTCAGTTTATCAATAGTACCTATCATGATATTTAAAAGAAAATGACTCTTGCTGGCCTCATAACACATCTCAAAGTGTAAATTGCATAGAAAATACATATGCAGTAGTCAGAGACGTTCCAAAATAATATTCACAAGTACTAGGACAGAAGGGCTGAGGTTTCAGCCTGCCTCTGTTCTGTGCAGTATTTACTTTACAGCTTAGAGTGCTATGCTGCTTAGAATTCACTGAAGATACCACCCATTTTCATGTCTCTCTGCTTGTTTGTGTGCTCATCTATTTACAATGCAAAAAATTAGAGATTTGTTGAGTGGAGGACAACGACAAATGCCAAAGGTAGTTTTGCAAAGTCAAGCTAATTTGCCCCCGAGCTTGCCAGCTATGTGTACAAACCAGAAAGGGAGTATTTAAGGATCCTTGGCCACTTGATGGTCAAAAAAGTGCACGTGATGTTGCTGTCTCAATATAAAGTTCCTAACCCTCTTCTCTCCTCCCTCCATTATTGTGACAAGAAGAGAGAAGCGGTACTGAGATGAAGCTATAAAAGGCTGCAGGAAGAGCGATATTAACAGATATAGGGTTGATCTCTTAAACCTAATACAAAAGTAGCCTTTGGGCTGAGACTTGCATACAAAATTCTGAGGCTGAGATCGCAGTGGAGTGCCATCATACTCTAGTACAGTAATGTTTGTGAGATTGCCTCAGTGGTCCATGTGGCAGTTGTCTTCATTCACCAAAGCGTCCCTTGCTGTCAGGCCTTTTTGATACTTTTTTCCTACAGCATTGCATCAAGACCATGTAAATGCAGAAGGCTGGCCTTTCCAGAGGAGGGAAGAAACTGCCACTGCTGTAGATTTTTTAGCAGCTGTTCTAGCTGCTCTAGCTTTCTGAAAAGTGGTACTGTCATGTTGTTGGTACATCTCCTTTCCAAGGTGGAACATGGGGAGAGGTGTTGGAGAAGGCTTCACTGATGTGTCTTTTTCTGTGCTGTTCACTGATCTCTAGACTGCAGCCAAACAGCTAGCCCAAGTACTTCTCCATTCTCTCAGTGAAGACTGTTACTGGAGCCCTTTATCTGATCCCCTTCCTGAGTTCATGAACAAGGAAGATCAGTCTTACGTTAGCAGTCTTCTTTGTCGGAGGCCCGAGCTGTACACAGAAGAGAAGTAAGCATTCTTTTTTATTTCAGTTTATTGGCAGAAGGAAGGAGAGTGTTTGAACACTCTTTGGTACTGCTACTTATGTCACTGATTCATGTAGTAGTTTTGTGTGTTCTTGTTTTTAACTTCCCATCAAAAGGCCTGCTGGAAAAATAACACATTAAACCTTTAGTGTTTGATTTTTTTTTTTTTCCCAGCAGGAAGGAAGAAAATCCAACCAAATAGCTATGTTTGCTATGATATCTATTTATGGGTCAGTATAGTTCATCTAGGATATATTGCAGAGCTCTTAATTGTGTGAACCTGCAGGAGAAGGTATTGCCTAGCAAATGAATTATGCATGAGATGTTTCAAGTTACTGCTCCTCTTGTGAAACGAGAAAGAGGCTGACAGGATATTTCTTGACCTTCCTCAGAAAAATATGTTCTGTCTTTCAGTGCGTACTGCCCTCAAGACAACGTAGAAGAGGCTCTTCTTCTCCTCTTAATCAGTGAATCCATGGTAAGCCAAAAATGAGTTTGTAATACTAATATCACAAAGGAATATCTTGTGTTTCCACATCAAGTCTTCTGGTTGGTTTTGTTTACAGAATCTTTCCTAGGTAAACAGAAGCAAGGGTTCCACTGCTGAACAAGAAATGCTATTTGTTCCTTTATTAGGGACACCACTTTTATTAAATGGAATGTCAGTGAAAGGTTTTTGGAATCCTCAAGGAGAGGAAGTGACTGCATTCACCATAGCTGCATGCAGGTTCTGACATCGATACATTGTTAGTAGACAGATGTTTCCATTCAAAACATCTGTGTGGATTTATGATCAAGAATGAGAGGAAGGGAGCCTTGCCTAAAGCCAGGCATGATGGTGGTACCTGCTGTTTGGCATTTGCAGGATACAATATCCTGCTTACATTCCTTAGTCTGCAGGGATAAAATTTTAGCTGTTTCAGTCCTAAGTAATCTTTGACAGTTTCTGATGCTGATGATACAGGGAGTTTTGTCACATGCAGAAACATCCACAGTGATCTACAGTAAAATAATTAGAAAATTAGTTGCTTTTAAAAAAATCCCTTTAACAGGTAAGGAAAAAGGTGGAGAAAAACAACTGTGTGGAAAACTGCATGGTAACCTTTTATGATTTTCGTGTTCTTAGAAGATGCAAACATAGAGAAAACATGTAAGGAATGTTTTCTGAAAACGTGTAAGGAAGATTACTGTGCTTTAAATACTGGGTGGTCACTTGTAGCTCGAAGTGAGATTTGAAAACCTTGGAGCATCAATGACCCTCTTAGGAACTTTTAAACGGCTTTCAGACAAGTTGGAAAGAGATAATGTGGAAACTTTGTTTTGTTTTATTTTTTGCTTCCTTCACTTTTTCTTTGTCTGGTTCTTCTGGCTCAAATCCTTCCTCTTTCCTGCAGACTTCTTCAGAACATGGCAATTTAATATTGTTTGCTTTTAAAATCTGAGGAAAATTTGAAAAGGTGGAACCACCCCAAAATATTAAATTGACTTAAAAATCACCTACATCTGAGTGCCTCTATGTGCTTTTTAGTGCTTTCTAGATTAAGCCTCTACAGTACATCTGCTTTGTGTTTTCAGGGGCTTTTCTGCAATTAGAAGGGCATTTCATAATTGGAAGTGGAGACTCCAGGAGTGAGGGCTCGTAGAACACCACATGCACTTCTGTTAAAATCGGACGAACCAGTGGCAGTGTTGCTTGTCAGGGCTGATCCAAGTGGGAGGAGGATCAGAGCTCTGGAGCAACGACAGTACTGGCTTCTCCAGCCTTTTCTGGGACTGGGCTTGCAGTCAGAAAGGCCTTGTGGGACCGTGAACTCTAAAATCTTCTGCTGAGGTGAATGCAAGTTATCCCTGTTTTATTCAACAGTGCGTAAAATGGCGAACTGGTCCTGTAACTGAGTTATGGATGAAGCAATGTGAAAATGCTGTTGATAGGAACTGGACTGCTGTGCTAACTTCAAGGCTAAATAAATAAGCTTGTGTTTGCTTAAGTGCTGTCTTCTATATATAGGAACTTTCTGGAGGTAGATGTAAGGCATTTTGATGTGCTGCATATGAAGCACTTAAATAATCAAAGATCCTGTAGTAGAGCGCTGCAGGAACCGTAACTGTCTTTCTGGGTTTTTTTGGGAAATGAAACACCTGAGCTTTCCTCTTGCATTAGCAATAGGCTGGCCATGAGTTTATTGTTTTAAGAAAAATACAGGACAAGTCTATAGAAATACAGCTGCGTGTAGAAATACGCTTAGGAACCACAGGAATCTGCTTCCTAAGTGGAGGAACAGAGGGAGCAATCTGATTCTTATGTATGTTTGCAGTCCATAAATATTTTCTTGTAGTTTTACTGTTATGGTACTAAGAAGGAGAAATTTTGTTCAACTTATGACATGAGACATCTTTTCCATGACAGCTTTGTTGCAGGCTAGTGAGTTTTCTCATGTACAGATTTGTTGTTTATTTGAAGTTTTTTAAAATTTGCTGAAGCTCATGGAAAATGAGTTAACAAGAAGCAGATTTCCAGTTGAGGTCTCCTTAATGATATAATGTTAACAACTGAATAAAACATATTTTCTTTCCTGGAGAGAGTGTCAGTGGCAAGCAATAATGATATGTTTCTCTAGGCCAGTAAGCAATATAGTTGGTGTTCCTGGATTTTGGCTGGATTAGGCGTTCTTTCAGTATTTACAATTATGAATCCTGTAAAATGAAACAGAAATATACAATTAGATTGGCTTGCTCGGAGCTCTCCAGCTTCTCTGACACTTTGATTGCTCTGTCAGAGCAAAATTCACCAGAAAGGTACTTTTCCTGTCTGATTTTTAAAGAGGCAAAAGAGCGACCATGCCATTATAACTCTTTTGCTGGACCGTAAAGCCAAACAGCTGCTCCACGTGCCTGTTCCTGACTTTTGCCACTCCAAAATGAGCTCAAGGGGGACAAAACTGGGGGGAGGAGGGACAGAAGAATTGTCAGCACATGAAGGAGACATAAAGCAAAGATGTACTGGGGAGAAGCATAAATCATCAGAGAACCTAAGAGTAAATATGTGATAAATTTGATGAAAAGGAGACATTGTAGCTTTTTCAAGAGGAATCTGTCTGGAACACCTTTTTTCCCCGCCCCCAAGCCACACAGTGGGGGAGTAGATCAGTGCTAGGTAGTTTGCTGCTGAAATTCATTCTATTTTCTGTTTGTCTTGCCTTCCTAAGGTGAAGCTAACTTCCCTTCACCAGGATCTGTGCAACTCCCCAGAAGATGTTACGGGGGTTACAAGAACTGTTCCTGTAAGGGGGAAAGGAAGAAAAGAGATCGCCTTTACGGTGTTGAGAGCCAGACCCTATGTTCCAGCACACCTCTGGCTCTTAGTGGTGCTGGGTTCTGGCTTGTGATGCTGCCTCAGCTTTTCTTCTTACCCCTTTACCTTGCATTGGAAGGGAGCCACTTTACATGTTCTGGCGGGATGCAGGAGAATATCTTCTAAAGGGGTAAATTGAGGGTTCCTTCAGTATTTCACTCACTCTGTCTCTGAGCCTCAGTATGTAAAAGTTTTTCAGATAGCCAAATAACGTGGTAGGCTCTTTCATAGCGTTGAAGATGCTTCTGTGGGTATATTAACCCTTACAGTGAAAGCCTGGGGCCTCTGTCCTCATAGCACTCTCCTGAAGTTGCCTCTTGTATTCTTTCTGTCCCACTGAATATGGGAACCTGTTTTCATAAGTTAAGGCATCTCAGTAAACAATGAAAAGCATCCCAGTTGTTGAGTTTGGCAAGTACTCCTCCTTTCTGCCAGCTGTTATTTAGTCACGGTGGTTGGCTGTAGAGTTCTCATGAAGGAATCTAGTGAAACAAATCAGGCAGCCTGAGTATTACCACAGTCAGGGCTGTCTTTAGTGGGGGTTGTGGCCTCCTGGCTAAATTCATTCCTTATGCACAGCCTCAGTTATGATATCGATGGGCTGCATTTGTGAGAGGAGGAAAATGGTCTCCTTCAGACCAAGGGGAAGGCCAGCTGGTGACAGCCTTTACAAGCTCAGGCTGTGGTAGAATGATGTGTTCCTATCACATGTTGGAAAAAATGGACTGGCCTATTTTTAAATCACTAGTCCTCTTTCTTATTGCATTTAACCAATCAAAACTAGTGGCACTGTTTGTGGGGAGATCCAAGGGCATATTGTGACTTGCTGCGGTGTGGTTTCTCTGCATCATGCTACTGGGGGGAACGGCACTGGTTCTGCCATCAGGGACTCTGGTGCTTTGTGCTGCAGGGCGTAGGCAAGGGAGGTTTGGCAGGACTAACCCGTAGCCGCAGTTTTGTTTATTTTAATAACCATTCTCAGGAGTATTCTGAGTTGACTGCACTGCCCCTTAAAGTCAGCCAGAAGTTTCTCAGAGCCAGGAATAGAACACTTTCTACTACTTTTTTACCTCAAAAGCAAACACAAAAAGTTCTTTGTTTGCACTTAGAAACCTTACCTTCTTGAATCTGAGGTCCAATGTATGTCTAAAATCGCTTTATTCAGCCCTTGGCAATTCTGGCTCTTACAACTGGGGATTCTGGCTGGTGTGGTCCACCAAACATACCAGGTAACATGGATATTTTTTTTTTTTTTTTTTTGGCTCTGTGTTCACTTCACTCATACTGAAAATGAAGCTCCTTATATCCAAAACTAATAAATTCTGTGCCTGTGTAACAAAGATTAGAAATGTCATCCCCATCTTATCTCTGATTTGAATCCCTAAAGGCGATTTGACCTTGGAGAGCCTGAGAGCACATAACAGATGGTGAGGGGGGAAGTAAGATACTGGAACTTGTCCTGTTCTTTTTACTGATGAGAGCAAACTCATGGCTGCGAGCATGCATTTAATGGAATAAGATTAAACCCAGGTATTTTTAAGCACAGAAGTAATTAAAGCCTGTTAACTGTACAGTTCCTAGCTTTATAAAATAATGTTGTCCAACAGATGGGTTGGCAAAGGAGAAGAATCTCTTGTTGCTTTTGTAGGATTTTTTTTTTTTTTTTTTTTGAATGACACCAAGCCCAGTGATGATACAACAGCTGGATGACAATCCTAAGTATTTTGTTGAGGGCTACCGGACTACGGCAGCTGAAGGAGACAGCTGGGGACAGGATTGCCTGCTCTGTTGATTCCTGCCAAATCATGGACATGCACTTACAATACCAAGCCTGACTATCTCTTTAACTGGTCTGAAAGGCAAAGCTATGTGTTTGGGACCTGCAAAGGTGGATTGCAGGATGTTTCTAGTGGGAAATACACCACCTCTGTTAATTGCTTCTTGAGTAAATAGTTCTAATGTGAGTTGCTGGAGCCAGGACGGAGAGCTTTTTTCTTCTGCTTTGCAGTAGGAAGTCTTGTTTCTGAACTTGCAAGGAGGATGCAAATTCTTGGAAGATCAGTTTCTAAATGCAGATTACTGATAGCAAGTATATGATTTTGTTACCCAAGACAGTATCCATAAACTTAATTACTTTCTCCCTCTTTCTTCCTTTTGTGTAGGGTTGTTGGGCTGTTTTGGCTGGGTGGGTATGTCTGTCTTGCTTTCAGTGATGTTTCTAGAATTAGTTCTGCTACAGTACAAGATGTTAAAATATACCTGGTGAGAGATAAGATGTATCTATGTGGTCATATTTGATAACCAATAATAATGGGCTATTTTGCTGAGACATCTGTATGGGGTACCAGTAACTGGTGATCTGTTGCCTACCAGAAATGAGACAGATGCCACACAGTTCACAAGGCAGTAAGTTTTCATTCACTGTGCTTCTGGTCTGAGATAGAGCAAGTTGTGGTATATCTGTAAGAGTGGTTTGGGGAGTGGCTGGAGTATGGTATTTCTGCCCTATTCCACCTGCTTCCTATTTTCACAGCAGCTTTGCAGTGAACCCTGAATATTTTCTTTGTACATGTTAGTGAGAGGAACCTTCAGGTGCTGCATAGAGATCATCAGTAATGTAGGTGAAAAGTCAGTAGCCTCTTCCATGTGAATGGGTCCTTGCCATTGCGAAGAATTCATTCATTTTGTTGGTAGTACAGGCAGAACAGCCAGAATGGAGATCCAAAGGACATGGGCTAAATATTTCCCAGCTCTTAGCAGCAGAGGCATCAGTTGCGTGATTTCAAAGGCTTGTTGTCAATCTTAGGCACATAGCATTTGTTTTCCTCTCTTAATGCTAGTATTGAATCACACCAATTACCTTATTACAGTACACTGTGCAAAACATGCTGCCGTTCTGTATAGATGGGTTGCAGTGGATCTGGCAATTATGTCTATTATGAAAAGACACAAGTTGAACATTAGAATGCCCGTGAATTAGGGGGCAGGCAGCAGGCACTCATTAAAGATTTTAATTGCTTTCTTTTTCTTCTTTGAAAAAAAAGCAGGGGGAGCCATGTTTCGAAGTGAGCAATTAAAGGATGCTTGATAGCTAATCGCTGTGAGAAAGGGCTGCTACGTGGAATATGCTCTACCATAATTCATGTGATTGCTTGACGTTTTATTAAAAAGCACATCTTTGTACTGTGGTAAAATTTAATTTTCTGCAGCGTAACTGCATGCGTAATAACTGCTGAAGGAATGGCTGTTTGGATCTGTTGTGGCTCTCTTCCTTTCTACGTGTAATAAACATGCCATAAATAAGCTGTAATTATCAGGCCATCGATGTACAGCAAATCCGCTGTGTATAGGTGGCTTATCTAGTTTGCAGGTAAGTGTGTTGTATATGTGGATAGGAAGGTACAAGCTGCCTGTAGCTCAGCAGGGTCGTTAGTTAAATTGCAGATCCCGAGAAAGGCAGATCTCTTCCCTGCTGTCAGAGCCAGCATGGGTCTGAAAGTCCCATACTGCTATATTGCTGGACCTAAAAAACCCTGCTGAACCCCAGCTAGTTCTGTGCCCGGTCAGGTTGAACACCTGAGATGGGCTTCAAGCGTGATACAGAGACATCAGCATGGCTGAGTGTTGGGTCAGCTTGGGGCTACCAGCCTGTGCTGGAGCCTTGTGGATGTGTGTGGCCTGCAGATGGGCTGTGTCCCTGGGCTGCGGAAAGGGAGGGCTGAAGGTGCTCGCTATCCTATGTGCTGCTCGGTCTGGGCTGACGGCAGACTGTGTCTTATCTCCTCAAATAGAATTGGTGTCATGTCTGAGCCACCTGCATGCACAGCTAATTGTGTCTAATACAGCCCAAAATATGCAAATGCGATGCACCTCTGGGTTGCTCCATTATCTAGGAGTACATCAAACAGAGGGGCATTGACTGTGTATTTTTGCTCTGTATAATGCAAGTTACGCTGACTCCCGATGGTGAAACTCCTGTTGGTACCATTAGTGACCTTCTCCATCCCACGCAGCAGCCTTGAACAGAGGTTCTCTACCTTCAGTGGTGTGACTCACCAACTCTCTCCATCCTGCTTGTGTGCTGTGAGGTATGTCTGTGTGACAGTGTGAACAGCTTAAAGGGAAGAGTCAGGCTGGGGGTGTTGAAAATGTATTTGTAGCTATGTTTTACTGCCGCTTATAGCAGAGGAGGAGGAAGTAACGCAGTAGGACTAATTGGTAATTGCTGCTTTTGTTATTGATATGCTATTTGGAGATAAAATACAAATAACCCTTTTTCCATTTGTGTTCAGGAAAATTAGTGGTTTGAAGCAACAGAAACACAGGTATTGAAAAACTTTTGGTGTAAATGGCTTAGAATTTGTGCATTGTCAAATGCAAAATGAAGTATCTCTCTGTGTATGTTTCAGTAAGTAAAATTCCCCATCCAACAGAATCGGTGTATGCCGTGTCGCAGTAACTCTGAAACTGTTTTGCACCTGTACTTAATCAGTGACTGTCAGGATTTCTCACTGCCAAACTGAAGTTTACAAAACCATCAACAAAGGTAAAGACAAAAAAAAAACTGGCTGATGGTGATCTGGGTCACAGCACCCTTCTTCTGTGAGAGGCTGGAGACAGAAACATGCCAGTTTCCCTGACTGGGTTTCAAGAAACAGTGATTCACATTCCCTTCTCCACCCTCCTGTATCTAACACTGCAGTAGTAAATGATACCTTGAGCCTTGGGATGATGATTTATGTTATTGTGTTAGATACACTCCATGTTCTTGCTACTGTTCTGTCAGTTTTGCCCCTTTTGGTTTTGCAGGTTTTTGTTTTAGATCTCTGTGATAATGAGGGAACTCCTTGATTTTTTTTGAGCAGCTGGAATTAGCAACTGCAAATAGGTTCAGTATGAAAAAAATTTTTGGGATAGAAGTGATGATGAATTTGCTCAGTGGCAACTTTTATGCATGTAAGTACAGAGAGTGATAGATTGCAGAGACCTATGGCTTTGAGATTTGAAAGCTTGAACAAAATAAGCAGCTTTATGACCTTCTTGGAAAGAATATTAGTCATGCCTATGCATATGTTGTTTTTAACTGCTGTCTGCCCAGGTAGAGTACGGTATGTACAATATGTTCAGTATGACTGCAATTCTAGAATGTTGCGTCCTTGTAATATGTCTCATAACCCTGCTTATTGCAGGATTTGGACATGTTCTTCCCTCTAGTACCAATATCTGTTAGCAGACGTTAATGGGCGCTCACCAATCCTGATTAATTTTCTATCTGTGCTAATGCATCAACTTAAAAATCATAGCTTGGTACTAGATGGATATCCAAAAAAGCATCAGGCTATAGCTGACTCTAATGGGAGGCTGATGGTGAGATTACAGAGCATGGAGGTGCTATCTCAGTAGCTATTTTGTACAAACAATTGTCATAACAATGTAACCAGTGCAGAAAAAATAGTTAATGCTATTGTATATACGTAGGAGGATTCACTTGGCAATGAGGATCGTTCTGTATATGCTTTGTCTCTAACTCTCTGAAGTAGCAATCTCAGAATTGTTCTGTACATGCCTTTGCTTTAACTCCTTTTTCCCTTTTGAAGTAGCAGTCTTGGGTTAAATACAAACAAGCTTAAACATCTATTTATTTTTTTATTCTTACTTGTTTAGTTCTGCTAATAGAGGTAGACGAGCTATGCTTCTGTACTTTGGTTGCAGGATTTTCTCTTTGATGTTGGTTTCATTCTCTCATGCAACCTATTGTTCTGAACTATTTTAAATCACAAACTATGTCTTTTGCAGTAACATGAAAAAGAAAAACACTTTTGTGGCTACAAGAGTCAGTGTAAGTTTATTTGTGCAAACGCTAGACTGAGTCTGACCTGTCAGTTTGCCTTTAACTGCAGTCGCCATTTAGCTCTTGGTTGTGATTGTGTTAGTTGTCAGTAATTGTGTTTGCTGTCTCAACTGGAGGCTGTGATGAAGAGTGCTTGGAACTGGGGCATTACACAGATAATATCATGATGAAACAGCTGCAGCTTAATCGTAATGAAATATGCGTGGGCTTTAAGGGCTGCATATTCTGGAAATTTTTATTACACTTAATTCCCATGTTTAACCTTTTTAGGAAAAAAAATCTCCCTGCAATTAGAAAGAAATAGATGTAAGTTTATAGTAGTAAGTATTATAAAATAAATTTCATAACCTTCCTGCTTCAGGGAGGGAGCATTTTGTATGTCTTCGCCCCAGGTGAAACTGCTGGCAATCTACTAATTTTTCTGATCTTTTAGATGTCTAGACCTGAATGTCTGATATTGCACCCCTTTCAGCTGAGGAGCCCGGGGAAGTGTATCTGTGCTATCAGTCAGTGCTAGCGCTCAGTGGCATCCAGCACTGCCTCTCTCAGAGGTTCGGCAGTCTGGGTGAAGTCCTCTGTGTTTGGAAATCAGAGGGACTTTTCTGTTTACTCTGGGATTGAAATCTCCCTCTTTGTGCTCAGAAAACAGAGAGGCTGGGATCTTGAGACAAATCTGAGTCTGTGGCATATGGTATTTTGGGACATCCTAACAAATTGCTCGACTGATCATTTTATGTCAAAAGTGATGTTTCTTTTTGATCTAGGCTGAGCAATGCACTGGTAGATTAGGCAAAATTAACACTGATAAGATTTTTTTAAAAAAAAATTATTTGCTATTGCATTGCCCAGGCCTCTAATTGCATTAAATTGATGACACGCAAATCTGATTACTAAGGCAACATGCTCGAATTAAAAAATAAGAAGTAAATAGCAGAAAAGAAAAACAAAAACACATGCTATTGGGAAGAAACCAAGTGCAGACATAGAAGATAAAATATCAACCATGGAAGCAGTTATCACAGTTGCTGGCAATTGAAGTAATAAGGAATGTGGGTTAAAGATGGCCTTGAATTTCTAATTATTGAGGAAATCAGATCTGCTAGGTCTGTTTCCTAGTGCTCTAATTCTGTGAAACAAATCCAGATGAGGTATTCCTAGCAGTTCCTTTCCGTACATACAGCTATCTTCTTGAGTTTGCTTCATGTGGATAAAAAGTAGCTCTATGGAAACACCTTCCTTATGTTGGGATGAGTTAAAAAGAAATCTCGAGATGATTGTAAACAAAATGCCATGGGTGATGGGTGGAACGTCGTATGGAGGAGTTGGTTGTCTCTTGCTCTTTTGCGGTCTGATGTTCCATATGTGTCTGTGCCCAGGCAAACCGGGACGCAGTGATCAGCCGAGCCCCCGACCAGCAGGATGACCGAGCTGTCAGCCTCCGAGATGCTTCTGCAGTCTACGACCTTCTCAGTATCACGCTGGGCAGAAGAGGGCAGTATGTCATGCTTTCTGAGGTACCTCCTCCTGGCTTCTGCCGAAACTTCCACTTGAAATGTGCAAGCAAAGCCTGTCTTTGCAGTAATTTGATGGGGAAGGTGGAAATGAAGCACACTAGTTGGCAATTAGTAGAAACAGCTACAGACCTATGGCAGCACAGGCCAGAAATGTACACAGAACTGTCTGAGACATTAGAATAATTTATATGTAGGCACTTGAACAAAGCAGCCCTCATTTGAAGTGACAGTGTATGCTAGCAAGCCCTATTAACTGAGGAGAGGAAAGTGGTGTCATTAAAAAAAAAATACAAAACAAAACCCACCTGGGCCCTGGACTGCAACAGATTGTCTCACCTGATTTGGTTACTGAAGCAAGCAGCAGTCTTGACAAAAGATATCCCAAAAAAAAAAAAAAAAATCTGACATTTCTCCCAACATTTATTTCTCAGTGCTTGGAGAGAGCCATGAAGTTTGCATTTGATGAATTTCACCTTTGGTACCAGCTTGCCCTGTCCATGGTGGCTTGTGGAAAGGTAAGGTTTGAATGTGCACAGTCATGTATATTGTGGTGGTAGGTGCCATCAGACACCTACGTGGAAGGACAGTGCTCTCCTTTTAGACTGTGATTGCACTTTGTGATCAGGTATGTGCTTTTGGTATTGAGTACTCTTCTTTCCATGTAGTGTTTGCTTCTTATTATCAAAGAGAAAACAGATTTTGTGCATAGCTGTGGATTGACAGGCATTATAGAGCTGTCCATTCTTGGCAGGTTCAACATAAACGTGCTTAGCATAAGAAAGATACTCATGTCTAAAACTGTCATCAACTCACTATGTCTTTGGGCAGTTGACTTAAATTCTCTCTAAGCTGTGATTTCTCCATCTGATTAAGGAAATGTTAATGCTTTTTCATACAGAGCTTACAAGGATTAGTATTTTTGAAGTGCTTGATGCGAAAGATACTATAGAAAAATAAATGATGTGTCAATGTTTGCATGGACATGTGTTTTAGCATAAGTTTTTTTTTAAATTAGTATAGTATTTGTCAAAGTTACCAGTTAACCACTGCAATGGCTGAAGTCTGGTTGCAAAAGATAGGCAACGGCAGCAAGAGCTTTTCTTTATTAGTCTTAAAAGAGTAGACTTCCTGCAAGAAACGGGGATAGTGCAAAATTTAGCCTGTTCATTCTGGGGGTCCCCACCTACACTTTCAGGAGATTGAGCAAATAAATGCTGAGAAGTAGTAGACCATTTAATATGGTCCTGTATTCTGTGCCCATGGAATGTAGGGGAATTCATGTGGAACTGGGCAGAGACCACCAACTAGCAGTCATCTGCCAAATGATAACTTACTACTGGTCTGTTATGACTATAAGCTGACTTGGAAACAGTGGCTTTGTAGTGGAAACTGGAGATGAATATACAGTGGCATGCTTTTGCAAGGAAGTTGTCATCTTGTGATGTAGAAGTGCCAGCAAAGCTTGGAAGATGTCTGAAGGGATTCGTTCACTTCTGTGAGCATAGGCAAAGCCTTATCTTGGACACCTGTCTGTTGTTATGCATTACACTTCAAGAAAATTGGAGACCAACAAGAGAGAGCCTAATAAAGAACACTGAGGATTACTAAGGGTATAGTAAGCAGGACTGCAGAAAGATTGAAAGAATTGAATTTTTTTGCCTTAAAGGGGAGAAAAAAGTCCAAGAGAAACAAGTCTTCAACAACTCTTAGAAGAAGGGGTTAATCTTGTCTGTGGTGGGTAGGACAAGATGTGATGGCTTCCAGTTGCAGCAACACAAGTTCACGTTTCCTATTAAGAGGCAAAAAAATGATAGTGGTAAACTGGAAAAAGATTGCCTGTGGAGGTTCTGTGGAGCCTGCGTCACTAGGGATCTGTGAAACACCCTAGGCAAATATTGGTCAGCAGTGACACCACTGTGAGGCACCAGGGGTAGGCTAGGTGGGACCTTGCAAATTCTGACTCTGTTGTGGGACTCCACAGTTATCTCATAAGTCAGCTAGATCTGTTATAATCAAAAGGAAACATCAGAACTTTGACAAAGCGTATTAGATCAGCGGGGAGCTGAAGGGAAATGTTTAGTGACAAAGGGGCTTACAGATTCCTATGTGAGTTCCATAAAAGCATTTCATAATCCAATTCCAAGTATGAAAATGATGGCTAGACTCAGTCATATGTAAGGAAACCTAAAGCTACTGGTGGAATACTTGAACAATGAGCTTGGTGCCATGGTGCTAATACCTTGCACTGGCCTATATGAGGTGAGGGGTTTAGAAGTCAGGTCCAGCTCCCCTTGGCATTCAGCTGGAGTTAGCACGTTGCTGCCCTCTGTGCCTTTGCAAATCCTTCGGATACCACATCTCTTGATACTGAGGACAACAATGACTGGATAGGCTATGATGGAAAGATGCTTCCCATAAACACTCACAGGACTTGTCTGGGAGCTTTATTGGCTTTACAGGTTGTGTAACCTGTTTCTCAACAGCAGACAATGCTGTAGCTCTAGTAATCTGCTGGAGAGCAAATCTTGATTTTAACTGCTGGTGGTTGAGAGAGTGAGGGTATCCAGAGAGTAATTGTGGTTCAATCTTAGGTTAGTATGGAGGCGAAAAATAGGACCTGATCTTTAGCTTCTAACAATTTGCATGAGAACTCTGTCCTTCTCCTTATTTGTTTGCATACCTCTTCAGCATCCCTAGAAGTTACTGAATATTTGGTACTTCAGAGAAAAAAAGAGCAACACAAGTATCTGTATCTCTCTAACTGTCCTATCTTTTCAGATTTTCAAGTATGTCATGTCTTTTTGCCTGTAGTTTAAATATTTACAAGGTAAAATGGCCTGATCTTGCCTATTGATGTAAAAGCTCTAAATGTTCCGAGCCCTATATGCATCAGAGGGAATTCCCATACCCAACAATCCCATCTGTGCAGTATTTCACTTCTAATCCCGAAGTATTCCCCGAGGATTCCTGTCTTATACTCTGCAATGCGTCATCTTGCTAATGGGAGATGTGGCATACATTTTATACTGCTTCGCAGCTTGATAGCAGGACAGAGTTCATTTAAAAGTAAGTGCTCCAGTGTAGCAGAAAGAACTGATGAGAAAACAGTGTGGTCTGTCTAGACTGCAGAATGCAGAGTACACTTGAGCTTTTATAAGTAAAAGATCTGTTTTCACCTGTCTCAGTCACAGCCAGTTCCTGATCTTATTTCTCAGTAATGAAATCTCACATCCTGCAGCTTTACTTGTTCTGCAGTACAGCAAATCATGCTCATAAATCCTGGGTATGACAGGAACAGTTTTATCAACCTGTAAATGCTGGAAACTTTAGTCTCTCTGTTTTTAAACATGCCTTTAGGATTTGCAAACTCTGACCTTCTTAAGTGCTGTAAAATCTGATCTTGCCCTCTATTCTACTCTGCATTTGACTAGTGTTACTTTCATTTTGTATATTCATCTTCTTCAGGTTAAGTCAATCAAGTTGAACTTCAAACTATTTTCTTCCTCTGCCAGCCAAAAATTGCCAAATGGTGACTGTCATTTTTAACAAGTGATCAGTCTGAATATCAGGCCGGCCACCTAGGCTCTTTACAGTATGTATGCTTGAGTTTACACATTATTTTAAAAAGCATGTGTCTTAACAAAAATAGGCACATCACTTCAGTAAGTGCTTACAGAGCAAGTGAGGCCTTAGGGCTTCATAAAACAGTGAATGAAAAAGCTCAAAGCAGCGTAACCTTCCTGTCTGTCTTCTATCCACTTAAGCGGTGGAAATAATGGAGTGACAGCAATTTCACTTTCCTGTGCTTCTCAACAACTTGTGTAATGAGTAAGATGGTGTGGTCTGGTTTTTTTTAACCCGTTCTTGGGCATGTATGTATACTGAGCTGTATATTTTCTGTACTTTTGTAGGGAATTTTAGATGAAATGCTGGGAAAGCTGAGACAATGGCAAAGATATGTCTGCTGTAGAAGGACAGTAGTGAGAGATGTCCGATGTCATCAAGCGCAGTTCTGGATAGGCAAGAGAAAGGTTTAAACCAGTCTAATGCAGCACCCCTGTTCTTCTGAACTGGTGCTGGAAAACAGAATGCTGAAATCTTCACAGCTGCTTTAAGTTGCTTCTGCTGGTAATAACCTTCACAATGTGAAAATACGACAGCAAGAGGCTGAGTGGGCATAGCAGCTCCCTGGCTCTGCTGCCACGCATAGACAGGCTGGAGTCTGAGTGGCGAGTGGTATGATAGCCGGATGCCATCTGGCAGAGTCCTCAGGCAATGAGATGAGCCACTGTCCTGCTGCCAGAGTAAAATGAGTGCAGTAGGTTGCATCTGCTTGTCTCAAGATTTTAAAAAAGTAACCTGTATTCAGCAGAATGGGGGAAGGAAGGAGCAAACTCCTATAGAAAAGACTTCATGGTCTTCACAGTAGTGGAGAGACAGACAGCTGTTTGAGGCAGATTTGTTCTCTGCTGCTGCTTTTCAGCTGAACAGTTTCCACTGGAGGTTGTGGAGATTACCAGCACACAGCACACCTGCAGACTAGGGTAGCTCTACTAATGTATCTGAAGTTGGAGGCAAAATTGTCATAGTGTCTAGATGATGTATTGCAGGCACAAGGGATATAAAATAGGGTCCCTGTGCACTTGCAAGCATTTCCCTGGCCTTGGACCAGTTGGATCAGTTATGTGTTCCCTTGTTCAGATTTCTGTCCCCTTCCACACCTAACAGCCTCACACAGGATGCAGCCTGGGTGTCCCAAAGTGTCACTGGAGCTCTCTGGGAGTAGAGACTCAGAAGTGCATCATGGGATTGAGCTTTAGCTTAAATTGACAGTACTCCAGAAAGTCTTCTAGATCTGCATCATGAGCATCTTTTTTACCTGTCAATCTGCTTAAGGGAAAGATAAACTGATAAAATATGTGCCTTGAGCAAAGTGAGGCAACATTGATGCCTCTCTTCTACCTACCAGCCAAGAGGACAAGATTTGTATTTAGTGACAATGATGTGCAATTTTCCTCAGGGTAGTGAGGGAGGGATTCTTCAAGCATAGATGTGAAATTATTCTGTGAACACCGAGTCTTAGTCTAAAAGTGCTGGGTACCCAAATTGAGCCATTCAACTCGCAGCAGTCTTACACTGCTCTCTCATGTCCAGTGGATGTTTATTATTATTATTAGTGTATGCAGTGCATAAAACCATTTTCATGCTCATATTTAATGTTTCTGCACAAAAAAAAAACCCAGAACACAACTTGATTAGTGATTTAAAAGCTTTAGGATGTGTGTTTCTTGAGAGGAGGGGTGGGGAGTGGTGGAGTTTCAGGCCAGCTGAGGGAAGTCTGGAGCATCTACTAGGAGAGGATAAATCTGCTCTTACCCCTCACCCCTTTTACTCATTTAGGGGATGAAGTGCAGCAAAATGTGCATAAAGGAAGAGCTCAGGAGCAATTGAAGGGGCTGTGGGGAAGAGCTGCTGTGAGGGCCCAGTGGAGCTTGAAGCAGTTACCTGGAGGCAAGGGCCACGCTCAGCAGGCCTTGTGCTGGGATTGCTAATGATGGTTATGTGTTCCTGGGGTGCCTGGCACGCAGCTATCCAGCCCCTCTCGTCCAGTGTCGACAGAACACCACCAGCCCAGTGCTTGCCTTTAGCACAGCAATTGCATGACTTTAGAAACAACTGCATTGTTACTGACCTTACCCCAGCCCCTGCTAGCCCATACTGAGGACACCATAGGGATAATGGTCAACATTACCATATAGAGAAGATAGGCTGGCAGTGGGGGGATTTAAGCGCCAAGCATGGTACCTTGCAAACCCCGGCAGATAAAGCTGCTTTCAGCTACGCAAAATGCTTCTCTCTGCTCTTATCCCTTATGTTTGTTCATCTTTAAGGCAAAGAGGAAGAGAGAGTCATGCTTGTCTACCTAAATGGTTTTCTTAATAACATAACGCTTCAAGAGGTGTCTGGTGTTCCCTACAAAGGGAAATAATCACATCCTTCTTGGCATCTGTCATTCAGCTGTTTTTCTGGGGGAGTCAGCTCCAGCTCTTCGCAGAGCCAATCTTGCAGTGTCGCTGTGCTCCCCTTTGCTGCTCTGCAGTTGGAGATACTGCAGCCCTGCCCAGGGCTTGTGCTGGCAGCATTTTTATGGTTTTGAAACCAGTCTTACACAGACATGAACTCTGATTTTGGAGCCCTTTGCAAGTTGCTGATACATACTGGTCATAGCCAAATAATGACAAGCTAATGTCTGAGCTGCTCATATCTGCGTTGCACCCAAAAAGAGGAATGTATCCCATTACTTAAACAGTGCAGCAAAAGCAGATGTCTCTAACAGCTTCAAGGAGCTTCAAGTTTGACTCAGCCATGCCTGTACTGCCAACATACAGCTTTCCAGAAGGTTAGAAGGAAAGTTATAAATATATTTAATACATAACTCTGCAGCAACAGCAGACGAATTTTATGATTTAGGCTGTTCCTTCTGTTGGTTTCCTTGCAAAAGCTTAGGCTGGTTGCTAGGCAACTGGCATAAAAAAAAAAGTACATTTCTCTTTGCATTGCAGGCAGGAACCTTGGGAGCAGCAGAGGCCTTGGATGGCTCCTTAAATAGCATTGCTGGGGAATGAAAGTTAAAATATGGAACATTCATTGGTTAAAGATCCTGTTACAAAGGTCGGCTATCTAGGGAATATTCTATAGTTTGGTTTCCTTTGGTGAAAAGAACGATTAGAAGGGGGTGTGCCTGTGTGCTGTAGATAGTACAAAAAATGGAAATTTCCAAAGATGCCTGACTGTGGAGCAGAATACCTAGGTGGGCTATATAATTGCCTTCAGTCTTAACTCTCTTTTCTTGACAGAAATTGTGAAGTGAGGTGTTTGTCACATTTGCAAGGACAAATTTATGCTTATAGATCTTAGAATTTAAGAGGTACTTTTAAAAGTGAATATTTGAAGCTGCTTAACTCCAATGCTCTGATTTAGCAACACAAGGTAAAAGAAAAGGGGGAGAACTGGTCCCTGTGTTGAAAGAAGTAAATGTCTTAAGGGAATAATGTTCATGCTGAGGGGTTCGCAAAAATCTAGAAATTCAGTGGAAAGCTAACACCAAAACAACTAATTCCAGAATCCTCAGTTGCTGGCTCGCTCTGTCATCTTCCTGTGTTGGTTCAAGGTCATTTATAGCTAGGTGGCTGTGAATCCCAGGACAGAGGGAATACTAATTCTTACATAATAATGAAAGATTTCTCCCCCTTCCCCACAATCCCTTTGAGATAGTGCGGTTTTTAAAATCAGACAGGACGATGCTAGAAATAAAGCAGTACTAGTTGTGGAGATTCATCTGTGTATTAAACTGCCAGCTTGGGAATGAGGCTGTCTACCAAAACTACCACCTTGAGGAACATTTTTCCCTCTGGCTGAAAAGTATTACTGAGGCAGCAAAAAAGTAGAAAGGTTTTTGGAACCTTTGCAAGAGAAGAGCAACTGTTTATGGTGTGTCAACTCTGCCTGGCATGATTTACTGTCTGGAAATTCTTCTTCCTTTTACTTACATTTGTGGTTTCTTTATCTTCTAAATATGAAACGAATCTCTGATGTCCTTCTTTTGTTGCTTTGGTATGGTGGGAGAGAAGAGGAGGGGAAAGAATGAAAATTGTGTTGGAGTGAGCTAGGAAAACCAGCATTTGGGCAGCATCTGTCTGTTTACCATAATTGATGGCAAGATCTCTTGAGCCTTTTGGAAAAGTAAGAAAGAGAATTAACTGTAGACTATTCTTCATTTTCTGCTGCTTTACTATGCTTTACTATATAATTAGTAAATGGGGAATGGGAGTTGTATTTGGATAGAAGTTTTTCTTTACATTTTACTCCCTTATAGGATTCAAAACCAAGGCTGCTGTAATTACTTAGGGGGAGGTGTCCTCTCCATCCTTCTCCTTCCCCATAGCTTCCTTGTGATTTCTCACTGCAGATCGAGAAGTGCCCCTCTCCGTATTGGATGTGGTACATAGAGCTCTTTCAGAGGTCTATATCGAAAGTAGCCATTTGTCAGCATTGCTTGCTACTTCCCAGCGACTGCCTTTCCTAATTTTCGTTCTGCAGAAGAAAAGTATCGTATGCAAGTAGATTAGGTGAGGAGAACATTGACAGAGAAGACCAGCTTCCTATAGATACTGGATTTAAATATGGAACAGCAGTGCCATTCCCTTCCCCTTCTCCACTGCAAAAAAACAGAGTTGTTGGTATGTGAAGGATGGAGATGCCCAACTCAGGTAACTGAAGTTCTTAAGTCCCTTACACAGTTCACCTTTTTTTCTTTTTGAGGGCTGAACATTCCCATTAAAGCAGCGTTTTCACTCCATAACCTGATTTGAGCTCTGTGCTTTGTTGGTCATAACAAAGGGGAGGATGGTCATGAATCTCTTTAACCCTGATCAGGTTCCCAAGGCTGAGAAATCCTACATTGGACCTCCCATAAACAAAGCTGAAACCCCCATGAGGCAGCTGTTGGCAAGCTTGCCATTTCTTCAAACCGTGTCTGTTTCACGGGTTTATGTGTGTTTGAGACTTAAAAGCCTTTTTCCCAGAGAAAGGCAAAATGAGACCCAGAGGCAAATACCTAGTTTTCTGAAATCCTTGGGAACTGGTTCCAGTGTAGTCATTATAATCCAGCAATTAGCAAGCTAAACAGAAACCCTGGCTTGCATTTTTATGTGAGTCCCTCTGAAGCTCAGAATTGTGAGTAGGAAGCATGCACTCGCTTGGAGTTCAAGCTCTTCTCTTCTCAAAACATGCCTCACCAATAAATCTAATTATTGTTGCCTTGCAGTGAATCTCACAAACAATGCGCTTGGCTGCCTGGTCCACCCACTCTAAGTGAAAGAATATGTACATTTTAATTATCAGATTATTTCAATGTTACACAAACACTGTTTCATATTAAATACTTTTACATACCATTGACATCTGTAATCAATACTGAGTGGATGATATTTGTTCTCTGCCTATTAATGTCTGTAATTAATATCTTTAAAACACCTTGATATTATATGTCACACCAGTCTCCCCTAAGTAAGGTCACTGTGGGAGTGG
Source organism: Nyctibius grandis (assembly GCF_013368605.1). NCBI lineage: Eukaryota > Metazoa > Chordata > Aves > Nyctibiiformes > Nyctibiidae > Nyctibius > Nyctibius grandis. The sequence goes on from NC_090658.1 coordinate 31,392,801, forward strand.
GATATTCTTTCTACCATCATTCCTTGGCTAACATTTTCATCATCTATATATAATTTCTGCTGCGTAAAGTTTTCAAGGTGAAATTATCTCTTTAGGTCTCTTTAATTTTTAAAATGCAGCTGGGGAGAAAGGCTTCATGCTACCCTGTTTCTAAAACCACTTCTGCCCATATGTTTAATTGCAAATTTTATAAACTTCTTTAAAGTTACATAACTTTGTAAATGTTTTAGAAGCAGTGTGGAAACTGTGGCTCTTGCTCTGTAAATGAATGTTCAGCAGCAAATGAGTGCAAGTGATAAAGTGACTCTGCACATGAGGTGTTTAGGTGTAGGCACAGGGTGGGATTTTCTGCTTTGCGGGATTCAGCAGTCACTGTTTTGCAGTTACTTCCTGACCAGACTCAGGACAGACATGAGAAGTGCTCCGGGGTTTGAGGGTAGCGGAGGCTGCAGGGTTGGCTCGTGTCCTGAGGACCAGCCTTACTCAATGGACAGGTTGCGGATGGGGAGGCAGCGGAGTTCAAGAGGAGCTAGCAAGGAGCCGGGTTGTACTACTTCTCTTGTGGTGTATGTAGACCCTGGAAGGTCCTGCAGCTATGGCCCAAGGTAGGATAGGCCTGTGACTGCTCTAGTTTGTGCTAGTGCTGGCTGTGCTGGCCAGTGGGGCAGCTGTCACCAGCTCCCAGGTGCATCCTGCTTTCCCTGCAGTTGCACTGCCGATGGGGACCTGAGAAACCACCACCGAGTTCGGTTTGTTTCTGAAAGTATTGGCACTGGGCAGTGTACAGTCTTTTACATACGTGGCCTTTTCAGTTCACTTTCATGTTGAGATGACAAGGGTTGTGGGGGGGAGGTTCAGCTGCAGATACACCGACGAGCAAGGTGCATGTTGTCCTGCTCTACTCTTGGGTTTCTCTTGTCTGGAAACACCTGTGAGGCTGGAATATAGGTAGGAGGGCAAGATGATGATGTGCCAGGCTAGGACCCTTATGTGTTATGCTTGCATTTCCAACATGTTCGGCAGTGCTACTGGGAATACCAGCTGCCTGCAGTGCAGGTAGTGTTCTGTGAGAGAGAGGAATAAGATGCCATTAAAACCTGAGACAGTACTTGTTCTGAACAAATAGGTGTCAGGGAGGTTCATTCTGAGGGATGCTGGTCACCCCGTGACAGCAGAGCACAGCGATGTGTTTCTTCCATTGCTTAGGATTGAATTACCCAAGTCTTTGTTTCTGAGAATAGTGAGGTAATGGTTTAAGCTCTAGGACAAAGTTTATTGATTCCCATCTTTGCTCTGAGACAAGTTTACTTCTGGCTTTAAGCAAATTGTGCATTTGGAATTGTAAAATAGCAAATATTTCCTTACTTTTATTGATGCTACCTGATGCTCTAGGTAGGTGGGAGCAGCCTTGAGAACATAGGGCGTGCTGTTGCTCCTCTTCAGACCACGCAGCAGGTACCCAAGGTCTTCAAGCAGGAGGGTTTGCTCTCCGCTGCTGTGGAGCTCGTGTCTTTGGTTACGAAAACCATCTTTGCCGAGGCATGGGCAGGGCTGCTGTACATCTGTTTCTCCCTTTTCCAAGGCTCCCTTCCAAGCAAATTTCTACATAGACTTTTGAATCCCATAGCAAGAAGTGGACCTTCAGTCCTATGGAGAAAGGAGGTGGCAAGCGCAGCCTGCTTTGGTGTGGTGTGAGGGAGGGGGAGTGCCAATGGCCGGTGGGAGCATGAAGCTGCGGTGCAGGGCTGTGGGGGATTGGAGCAGGCACCAGACCCCGCCACATGTGCTGGTCACAGCTCTGGTGGGGAGAGCCCTTGGGGGTCAGGGGCAAGAGGACATGGCCAGGACCTGACAGGAGTAGTGGTTAGTTGACTGCAAGATTCTGTTGCTTCTCTCCTCTAATATGGAAAGTCCATGACTATTTAATGTGCTTCTGAGAGGGAACACTGAGTGGGAGGGGCCTGTGTATGTCTTGGGACCATGTGGAAGTGTTTGGGAGGAATGGGGCATGTAAGGAGAAATTCTGAGAGAAGAAAACTTCCCCTTGAGCTCAAGGATGAGAGAATTTGTGGGGGATCCAGGGTCAGCAGTGAGGAGGGTTGGAAACGTGAAAGAAACTGTGGTCCAGGTGGGGTGGGCTAGGAGACTGTGGCAGGGAAACTGTCACCTCCTCATCAGCTCACAAGACCTTCTCACCAGCATCTCAGACCAGAGCTTTCCTTATTCCCATTTAAACCTTCTGAAATGTGGCAGCCATGAATATGTGCTGTAAAAAGCAATGTTTGTAGAGCACATCGAATCAAAAGGTCTGTGTAACTGCTAATCTTAATAAACATGATTCATTAATGGTAAGCTAACACCAGAAAGACAGCAAGAGTTTTATGGGCTTTCTTTCCAACATGTGGTACTCGGACCACCCGCTGAACAGTGTGTTGCTCTGCAGTTGCCTGCTCCGCCCTTTGTGGGGTGAGATGTCAGTTGTATTCTTGTATGTTCTGAAACTGGAGAAGACACAAAAAAATCTACAGAGGCGATTACTTGAGCTGCACATACCTCTTTCTGAGTAGAGTTGGCCTAAAATGTTAACGTACTGGGGATGAGCTCTCTATGATCTTTTCTGGCTTACTGCAAGATGGTTGTGCGTGAGGAAAACTATAGCAGAATTCTTGCGAATTGAGAGGGCAGAGTTAAAATACCCAGTGTGTTAATGGCCGAGGAAGACTGTTTCTTGTAAAGTGCACAGCCAGGGCTGTTCTTTGGCGTGTTTCCTCTGAGCGTGGGAAGAGTGTGTGTTTGTGGGCGCATGCGTGCACACGTGTGTCTGTGTGTGTGGAGGTGGGAATAAAGTTGCTAACTTGTTGCTGACATGATTCTTCATAGCACTCCTTTGTACATTTCACTGAAATATCTTGCTTAGACTCTGTAACAGCATTGTCTAATCAGCCTTTTTTATTTCCTCCTCCTCTCTCCCTCTCCTCCTCCAGTCAGCATATGCTGTGTCAGTGCTCAAAGAGTGTGCTAAACTGCGACCTACAGATCCCACCGTTCCTCTTCTGGCTGCCAAGGTCTGCATTGGGTCGCTGCACTGGGTAAGCAAGCTGATGCAATTCTTATTATGTAATGGATCAGGTGCTGCAGGGACAGTGCCACAGTGTAGTTGCAGTGGGGAGAAAGGGAATCCCTGTTAAAAATCATACACACATGCATGCCTTTAAAAAAAAAAAAAAAACAAAAAGAAAAATGAATAACCCAGCAAGAAATTTTGCGGTGAGTCACTGAAATGCGTTTCACTGGCACATTAAACAAAGGAGGAGGAGGGGGAAGCCATCACAGCTATTCTGGGGACTGCTTCTTCAACTGAGTGTTGAGTTGAATCAGCCACTCTTGTAGCCCCTGGAAGACAAAAGGTAATAGTAAGTGGACTGTCAGATAGTTCAGGTCTGCTGGACAACTCAGTCCTTTGTTCTTGAAGTTGCTGTGTCAGTGTTTTCTGTTCTGGATGTGTTAATGTATGCCCCAGAAGCAGAGTGGGAGTGGAAGTCTGCGCCTGTGAAATTCTGATTATCCCAAGGAGCAGAAACATCTGTCAGTCTTTTGCTGCTTGGTTTAATTAATTGAATGGCAGCCTGCTGTTTTCACCTGTCCTCACCACGAGGTGTCCCTGCAGTCAGGAAAGGATTATAATTGCTATTACAAGTAAAACAAAGATAGAAAAAAAAGCATGAAAGAAAATACTAGAAGAATCTGTTCAGATTTTCATTAAAAATTGTAGGGGCTAGATTTGCTGCTGTTGTGTCCTCCTCCACCCTGCCTCCCCATCTTCTACATCCCTATCTGATGAAAGTTGGTATTCAGCTGAACTTAACTGAGCTGTGTCAGTTTACACTACAGTCAGTGAGGAGATCTGGTTAAGTATGTTTTTGAATGAACTATGCTGTTCAAACTACAATGGTTAAACTCATATGTGAGCGAGCAAAAACTGGTATCTTGTTCTAGGAAAAATCTTACAGGTCTGAGGGCCTTGAAGGGAATCCTTGCTGAACCCACCCAACCTTCCTGTTTTCTCTATATGGAGCAATTTAACTCTCTTGTATCCCTAGCTCAGTATCTAAATTTTGAGGGCTGAAAGTCATACAGTGTTATAAAATAACACAGTGAATGCTTTGTTGTTTGTTTTTTTTTTTTAATAAAGCAAATAAGGTTTTTTTTCTGATTCTCAGGGATGTTAAAACAATATGAAAGCCAGGTATTACAGCTGTGTTGAACACTTATTAGTATCTCTGGCAAAGTTTTCAAAGCAAGGTCAACTTGTCATTAGTCTAAAACTTCAGCAAGTATATTGATAATTTTTACCCTGTAGACCTTGAAGCTAGAGGAACTTCATGGGCTAAATTCCTGCATTCACCTGGAGCCATAGTGAGGGACTGCAAGACTCTGACAGCTTCCCCTGGCAGTTCTGCTGTCTCAGTGATTGCCAGGAGGCAAAAAAATTAAAACCCAGCAGAACAGTTGTGTTAAATGTGAGGAAAACCTTTCTTTGCAATCAGGCTAGTTTTTGTCTAGGAGCCTGAATTTTCATATAGGAGACAAACTTGGGATCTCCATATTGCAAATAAATCTTTTACTCTTCTGCCTTCCTGCTCTGTGAACATGAATCCAACAAGGGGAAGGCACTGGAGCCATGAAGCCAATGGGGAAAGATGCTCTGTTGGACCTGGTACTTACACACAAGGAAGAACTGTTTGGGAACGTCAAGTTTGGGGGCAGCTTTGACTGCAGTGACTACAGGGTGGTGAAGTTCAGGATCCTGAGAGAAGGCAGCAAGGCAAATAGCAGAATGGTCCGTTCAGATGTTCTTTGACTGACTCTGACCACTTCTAAACACAAATAGTGACTTCAAGAAGTCTGTGGTCTCTTGATACTTGCTAAACATGTGACCTCTGCCATACCTAGCCTTTGGACAAAATTGAAATACAGTGAAGGCATATTGTGAGACTCCATGCTAAAATCAAGATCCCTGGAACGTTCTTATCTTTAACAGGAGCAATGAAGTTTTGACGGAGGTACTCTACCAAACACTGGGTCATTGATGTGTGTTGAGGTGAAAGGACAAGATTTCTGTACTCTGAGAAAAGAAATGTCGTAGAATCCCTTTTCTTTCATGTGCTACCCTGGTGTTTATGCAGCTCTCACTACTGAGGACTACATTTCAAATGGTGCCATTAAGGTCCACTAACTTTGATGGATGAGGAGTTGAATGTGAAATTATGAGCCCAAATTGAAGATGCTGCTATGCCAGGAAATGGGCAGAGTCAGGATTTGTCGTTCTCATTGGTGCTTTCCCCAACATCTCTTTGGATCCTCTAGCACAGCTAGCATATAAAGAATACCTTGTTATAGAGACATTTAGAAAAGAAGGTGAGACTGTAATTCAGTCAACTCTGTCCTCAGGCAATCCAGTATCTCCAGACGTTTCATACGTGGCAGAGCTGATAAAGCAACAGTCTAACACTAAAAAGTAGGAGAAAGAACGGGAAAATGAGCTGGTTTTGATTATTGCAAAGTAAGAGGGTGATTTCGTCTATCTACTGCTTTTTCATTGTGTGAAACACTTTTTAGCGTTTTTCAGTCAGACCCTGGCTCAGAGCTGGGGGGCAGTATGAAATACAAACATGAGTTCACAAGAGGGTAATTTTACTGTAGCTCTCTAGAGTGCAACCTTATGAACTAAAACCAAATTAAAAAGATTCCTCTTCCCTCTTCCTTTCACTTAGTGACCTATGTTCTACCCTGATACCAAAGTTGATGATAGTATAGAAGAGTTTTAATTAAAGGGATTCAGAGGGAAGTCGGAGCATGTTTTAAAAGAACTGAAATGATAGGTTCCTACATCTCATAGTCAAAGGGATGCTTCTGATATTATGGGCAAACTCCTGTGCCTAATAAAGACCTTCCTGCTTAGCAGACCTGTTTTTCTAAATGTCATCCTTACAGTAATTATTTGCATTTAAATTACATGGCAATCAAATCAGAATTGAATCATTTAAACTGGAAGTGAACAAGCTGATCAATGCCAGTATAAACAGAAAGGAGGATAGACATGGCATGGGAACAGTCTAACAGACAAATATTAACAGTTACAAATACTCAAATATATCTTGCTTTTCAGAACATATAAAATATGATTAATTTCTCAGTTAGGAAATATATCTATGTACTTGATTGCTGGCTAGGCAGGAAAAGGGTAAAATCAGATCACCATTTATCTAAATGAAACAGCTAATTTATATGCCCTGCATCTATCTACTATGTGCTTTTGGTGCAGTATTGTACTCAGTTTGTTTATGGTCCATGGACAAGCAGTACTTCAGTCTTATTTCAGTTACTAGCAATAAAAAAAAAAAAAAACCAAAACACTTATGCAGCTGGATAATTACAGAATGTCATAAGGAGCACAGAACAGTTTCTTTCCTGATTAATCTAGTGGTCATTTAACTCGTTTTTCTGGCTTTGTACATGGTGTCCCAGCACACTTTAAGAACCAGGGAAAACAAAAAATTAATTGAAATGTACCATAGCGATTTACAACATTGAGGATGCTCAGATCTCATCTACGAAATAATCTCTCAATGCAGAACAAATCTAAGTAGAAATATGCATACATTCATACTGTGCCATGCAAATCAATATATAACAGAGCCTGATGTGGAAAAGAACTAAACGCCTCCAGCTTCTGTTGTGACAATATGACCAGATTATTAGCTGATGTAAGTTGGCACTACTCCACGGGTGTATTACTGGCACCACGCTGGCTTACATCAGCATATCATCTGCCCCATCAACCGTTAGCTGTCAGGTTTGGGCTTGCAGTAAACAACTGAGTTGATATAAGCAATGTTTTGGTTACTGTTTTCAGAATTACAGGTTTTCACAAATTAAAAAAAAAATGCAGAGTGAACAGTAAATTAATACTTCATTAATTCTAAAGCTTATATCAGTTGTCTTGGAGCACCAGAAAAGCTCCAAAACTAGTGCACCTATATAGACCACACTTGTCTGGTTAGGATGTGTCTGGACCTGTACTTAATAAAGCTCATGAGATACAAAAGTTTTCAGCAAAGTTGGGACTTTTATACTGTATCTAGCGCATTACACGGGTGTTTTAAATGTCTTTGTAGTGGGCTCAGAATTATTTTTAAGGTATCATGCTGCCTAGCCTTCCAGTTTGCTAGGGTGTCAGCACAACAGTTTGCTGAACTCACATGTGAATGATTCTAGCAAGTGAACACAAAGCCGGTTTGTGTTTAGCCAGCTGTCTTTTAGCTTTCCAGAATGCACTATGAAGGTTTTGACTATTGGAGTTCAGAGTATTGTTTTAAATTTTCATAGTAAAATTGATATAGCTTACAGTAGAATATATCCATACTGAGCTTGTCCTGCCTTGGTCAACTATAAATTTAGAGTTCCACTTACTAAAAGGCTTGCTGCAATTTCCTCTTTCACTCAGCCTTCCCTGGCACAGCCTCAGCTGAATGCTCACTTGCCTATTTTGGCAGTGACTTTGCGTTGCAGCATGAGTTGTTGTTTTTAATAGTGCAGTACAGTTAATTTCACTACTAATCTAGGTTCTCCAGGACCCTCTTATGGCAGGTGTTGTGAAAATACTCAAACCAGAACTTCTGCCTACAGGCAAGTGTTATATACTGACTTTCTCCATTTAGGAGCCTTATTTAAAGGCATTTATGGTTACTATGATGCTTTCTTGTGCCTTCTAATCCATTGATTTCAATGGAGGCACGTTGAAAACTTTGTAAATACACATAAAGACAAATAGACTATAGTCCTAGGATAGGCTTGAATCTTCTAGGAGTCTGGTCTGACAGTAGGAAGACATGAGGCATGTTCTTACTATTTTCATTGCCCCACAGTCGATACCACAGAAATAGTAGTAGTGTGCTAAACTTCTGTAGCACCAAACGATGCCAGTATTGCCAGCTAGTATGAGCTTTTGGAGGGACTTCACCCCATGGCAAAAGCTGCAGCGCAAGATGGTGCTGTGCATCCCAGACATTCCCCTCATTGTTTTTAACTCACCAATCTTAGTGTGCACAGTGAAGTGCTCTGATCCAGTACCTTGCCTGGAAGACAGAGATCATGCCATCAGTTAGGGAAAGGGAGAAGAGAGTGGGGTCAGGCTGGGCCAGTCCAGGCTATGCATGGAGTCATAAAAAGTGAGTACGACATACCATGAGGTCAATACATCATGGGGGTGGGAGGGGAGGTTGGCAGGATGGAGATTTAGAGCTGCATACTTCTGAGGTAACAGCTTATCATTCATTACTTTCACAGACCACTTAATCCGAGAGTGCTTCTCTCTCCTTCTGTCCGTTGTTGACCCTGTCACTATAGATGATAAATGCTGTGCATGTGCCTGTACCCAGTTGCCTAGGAGCCCTGGAGTTGCATGGAAATGCTTAGGTCTTACTGCAGTATGAATAAGATTGAAAGATCAAATCTAGTCCCATTATCGGATTTATTCTGCCTGCTGAGCAGACACTCTAGAGGACTGACATCGCTAGAGCGAGAGGCTACTGAGAAGGCAGTGAATGGTAAGGAGCTACTAGAGATTTCTTCCATCTTTTAAAAGACATTCTCGCTTACCTCACAGCTACTGTTATTGGGGCAGTCCCGAGGGTTTTACACATCAAAAATGACCAAGAATTTTGCCTTCTATACATCTCCCTTGTGAACAAACCACTCTTGCTACAGTGGAGGAAAGGCCCAAGTATTCCTAAATGCTGGGGTCTGTGCTTACATGCAGAGTAAGTTGGGCTTAGTACTGGTGACACATGGAGAAAATGCTGACTAGACCAACAAACAGAAAGCACAGGATTTTTTTTTTTCCTGACATATGTAACATGATTCACTCTGTATGCTGTAAACAGCTGTGGGACAAAACCTTTCCATCATTCTATGCCTTATTGGCCACTTTCTTTCTGTGCATTTTTCCTCTTCTCATTCTCTTTTCCCAATATTTCATTTTTTATCCTCTTTGAATTAGTCTCTATAGCTACAACCCAGTATAATGAAAATGATAAGAAGAGGTCAATCCAACTAGTTACATGCATAATTTTGCATAGATATGCTTTCTGTAGGATTTGGGTCTCTTATGTGCTTGGGTATGCCTCAGTCTCACCGGTTTTCAAACTACCCTGCTTCACTAACCTTGTCTGCTGCCTTAAGTCCAGTGTCACTTGATGTGTTTCCTGCCTCCTCCCTTGTGCACTCCTCTTTCAGCGCAGTGAGATGCCATTTCCATGCTGCTGTACATCATCAATTTGCTTGTCCTCAATTGTTCTAAATCCATGCTGGTGAGAACTGTAGCTCCCACTTATAGTACTGGAGGGTGTTGATTCAGTGGGGTAGGGCTTGAGCTTTTCTAAAAACAAGCTGGGTGGCAGTTGGAAACCAGCTGGGTGGCGACAGGCCAGGGGACAGCACCTGCTGTTCCCCACTCCCTTGTCAGTATGCCCCCAGGCTTGGCTCGAGCACACACCAAAACCTGCAGTCAAATAACAAGGGTGGCTGAAACAGCCACTCTCTGTTTCAGGGAAAACATCCCTCAGGGTTATGCACCTAACAACTGTTCCTTTTCCATCAAAGATGATGGAGGGGGTGGAAGGGGGGGAAAAAAAACAAACAACCCCACAGTATTACAATCTTATCGGTGTCAACTCACAGTTTGGCAGCCTGTTTCTCTCCAGGTGCCACGTGTGTGCTTGTTTCTGGTGTGGTGGAGAGGTTGCTTAGCTAGTGTTTCCAGGTGCCTCCTGATAGTTTATACAGCTTGAGTTCAAAATACAAAAAGTTCCTTTTAGGTTGTTTTTTCCCCCCACACCTGCTTTCTGAGCTTTCTTCCATGCAGGTCTTGGAGACAGGGAACATCTCCCTTCAACCTGTGGTGCTGTCCTTCTCTCCACTAGCTATTCGGTGCAAAACTCGCAGGAAAATGTAAGAACAGTAAGGGCCAAATCAGAGGTATATCTGCGTGGCTTTGAGACTGTTTTTTGCTTGCATTTGAGAGAATAACAAGTAGTGATTCTAAGGAAACTGAACTCAAGCTGTTAACCGACACTCTTGATGCCCAAAGAAATATCTTTTGTATGGTGCTGGGAGCTGCCATTGGTGCTGCTAGCGATCAGGTAACAGCAGTATGCTGTGCATTTTCTAATCACAAAGTGATGCTGTGCCATGCCTGCTGTGGGGGAGGACATGTGGCATCCTGTGGCTTAGAGCTTACTAGCAAGGGCCTATAAGTTGAAACAAGTTTTCATCCATGATCTTTGCCCTTCCAATGCTGTGTTATGTCACCTTAAGGCTGGAGTTCTCTGAAGTGAATGAACCATTTAGGATTCCCTTCCTATTGAGGCTGGCCCCTGGCCTGTGCCGTAGGAGTAGGAACAGACATCTGATTATCCTGATGAGCTTTCTGCCACTTAGCTCACTTCTGAGTACCCCAAGCTCACAACTTCTGGGAGTCCCACAGGGTAAGACTTCACATACCTGGCACCACATGGGGAGAGGAGAAAGGGGGAGCAGCTCCTGCTGCTTCAGGTCATATGGCAGCACGCAGGAGCTGCAGCTGAGAATGGTTGTATCTGGTGGGGTTCCAGAGGGGTTGATGCCTCATTTGGAGGCCTTCCTCCCCTCCCTTTCCCATCACTGCAGCACAGAGTGGAGACATCTCATATGCTTAAGGACCCCCACGGACACAGCTTTACTGGCAGATTACAGCTCAGGCTCATTACTGGTCCCTCAGGTGTATGGAGAAGGCATTTTCACCCAGACTGCAATCCAGTAAGGGCAATTTGCATGGGAGAGTTGAAACCTCACAGTGGGTGATATGAGTGAAAGGTTTGGCTTTTCACACTTGCCCAGAGTGATTGAAGAGTGGGAGAAGAGGGGGCAGATGGCAGCCACAGCAGGGCTGGCAGGGGAAGTGGCTGAGTGCAGTAAGAAGGAAAAGTAAATGCACTCATAAACAGAACCAGCTGTGCTGGAGTTTGTAAGGCCACTTATTTTCAAAGCAGCCTTCATCTGACCCAAGTTTGCATTCATGAGAATCTTTGTGGCCATTAGTGTTAGTACAAATAAATGTTTACAAGAATGTTTATGCTAGAAGTGCTCTTCCAGCCAATCTGAAAAGTTATGGTTTTAATTATTAATAGAGTAGATTAATCTGACACTCACAGGTGGCCCTGGATAACTGGCAGGCAAGAAAGCTGAATGGTGTGCTGCTGATTTATGCAGCATAGGCCATCAGTCAGAGACTGGAAACACCATCAGGTGACCATTCAGAGAAACAATGGAGCAAAACCTCTCCAATTTTAAATGTCTCCATTTCAACTCCAAACCTTTCATTTAATCTCTTTTTTTCATACACTCTACCCACCCCTACCCTTGTTCGCTAGTCATTAGAATTCCCTGTATAGCTCTTTTCTTCATCTAATGGAGACTTCTTGGACAAAAGTGTGTGTGGGGAGAAGAGGAGAAACAATGAAGAAAGAGAGTGCAAATATAGCTGTTCATGGTGGCAAAGAGCCACATAATTAATTTTCTGGCTGCAGAGCTTTCATGTCTTACATAAAAGTTCCTGAGAACTGAAGAATTCAGTTATTGTTTCATGGGAAGGTTTTTTTTCTTGTCTTTTTTTTTTTTTTTTCCCCCTGTGTGGCAAGTCATGGGACACTTTCTTCTTCCATTGTCCTAGGCTCTGGTCCAGAACACGCTTCAGTTTGTGACAGGGAAGTCATTAGGGCTACTGACAGGATTAAGAAATCTCCTGGAACAAACCTTGTCTTTCTGATGTGATCAGAGTTTGAAGGGTCTCATCTGAACACGGTTGAAGTCAGTAGGACTATTTCCAGTGTTTTCAGTAGACTTTGGATTATGTAGTTAAAGATAGTCCTTGCAATTTAGTTACTAGCCCCAAGTATGCCCCAAGGAGGTATTCCTGTTTCAATTAGTAGTTTCCAGATTCATGGTTGACTAGGCAATCAGCAAGATTGTAATGCTTTCATAGTGCTTTCCGGGAAGAGTTTGATGATAAAATATATGTTGGTCATTAAGCTGACTGATCTGAGGTTTCAGAAATTTGGGAACTATTGGTCTACATCTAGTTTGAATTGTGTGGCCTCAGGAAGCTGTACAAGTGAGGAAAAGACCCAAGGAACGGAGATCGCTTCTTCACTCACACTCTTCAGCCTTTCTTCTTGCTTACATTAACAGTAAATTTTTTCTTATGTTTGATATCATTGAACAAATACCAGCTCCTTTGTTTATGAAGCTGTTAGTTAATGTTGTCACATGAATGATGTAACTAGGAGGCCCATTGACAGCATAGTATCTCAAGCCAAGTAGATTCTGTTTGTAAGTAGTATATTAACGGATCACTGCAGAAGGGCAGTTTCTGGTCTGCTGGTACGTTTTGATTCCAGTTCGTTATGGGTGACTCCTTTTAGATGTTAAGGAACTATGAGGTGCTGAAATCTGACAAAGCTGAGTGTTAAGAGAGCGTGTTTCAGTTAACATCTGCAGTACTAAACTAAATCTAAAACAGTTGGATTTCAAACAAAAATGTATTTTCTCAAAATTAAACAACGCCATCCCAGAAAGTCAGTTGTCAGGTAACAAAAGTTTCCAAAAGGAGGATTTTTTGGATAGTGTAATGCTGTCTGGTTCTTGATTAGGGATGACTCTAGTTACGGTTGACAGGATCTGCAGACTGTGTTGTACAGAAATGAGGTCTTCCTGTAGGCTCTGTGTCTTTCAAACATTATCTACAGCTTTTGCCTCTACCTCTTCAACCTATACCTTTCCAGGAATGTACAGTCTACAGGTCTTAGTCTTTTCTACTTACGATGGGTGAGTGATGTTAATGAGAGTTTAAGGTTAGAAATGAGGAACACTCTATTCTGTAATAAAATATTCAAATTATTTTTTGTTTAAAATTCTCATTAACTCAGATTTCAAAGATACTAAAGCTTTGTATTTTCATTAGACTTAAGTCTGTGTGGTCAGCTGGAAAGGAAGGCTGGGCGGAGCAGTCTGTACTGTAGTAGAAGAGACCAGCTCATTTATTTCACCATTTTGGAGGCTGATCCTGAGAGGTCGTGACCGCTTTCTCTTCCCATTACATTCTGTAATATAAAATGCATTTTCAAGGAAATTGTGTCTTTGCAAAAGATGCAAAATGTGGCTAGTGCAGCATGAGCTGCTAAGGTAGTGTGGTATTTCAGATCAAAATTTGTGTCCTGAATTTGCTGCCTCCTCCTTGGGGCAGCAGAACTGCAAGCAGCAGCTGAACTTAGCTTGCAGTGGAATACTTTCTTGTTTTACTCTTGTAACGTTTTAAAAGGAAGTAGAATTTACTAAGGTTTAAAAACATTGTACAGCAAAACTAGATGGTCTTCCTTTGAAGGCAGAAACTTGTTAGACCTTTCAATGTACTGCTAGGGTAGTATGTAAGTAGCCAGTTGGTCCAACATTTGTATTTAAGGTTGCATGATTGAAGCATGCCTGAAGGGAAATATAAAAATAAGATGGTATCCTTCATTAACCTTAAACATCTGGAAATAGTTTGGAGTGGATGCTTAAAACAAAAAGAAAACTTTTCTCCAAACTCTGCCATGTGCACAAGGTCTGCTCATCTGGCCTTCTGCAGCCTCCTTTCTATAAGTGTTGACTGCGGTCACTGGAAGCCCTTGTATGAATGGCTCTGAGATCACTTAAAGGTAGGTTTCATGGGATAATCTTATTGAAGCAAGTATAGAGGAAATGCCTATAAGTCTCAACCTACCTTTTTTGCAGCTGGAAGAAGGAGAATACTTTGCTAAAATGGTGACAGACCTGGGTGAGGATGCTGGAGAGTCCCTAGCAAAGGGTTACTTGGCACTGGGCCTGACATACAGTCTTCAAGCTACTGATGGTGAGTTATCCTGTTTGTCAAGTATGTATATAGAAAGCATATATTCAAAATCTTCAGTGCAAGCAATGGAAATTTATTAGAAACACTGCTTTTAGTGCTGACTGGACATGGAAAACAATCAGACTGCAAGACAAACAGGGACTGTTCACTTGCTCAGAGAACTGTCTTCTATGGTAATAAAAGTGAAGTTTTTAGGTAAAGGAAGACATGCAAATCATTACTTAGGAGGTGATAATCAGACTGTAGCCAACAATGCTTGGTGTGCTTTACTTGGATATTTGTAATACAGTTCTTTCACTTATTTACACAACAAAAAGTCAAACTTTCCATCTGTTTTCATATTTTTGTCACCCACTCATAAATCACGTAAAGAAATACAATCCAAGAACTGGAATCAGAAATGCCTGACTTCAGTTCCTGGCGTGATACTGATTCCCCACAGAGATTCAACCTCTCTGTGATGTCGTTTCTTTCTCTGCTTAGAAGTAAACAAGATAAAAATATCTACCTCACTGGTACGTGTCGATGTTGACTAGATACAGACCACTGAATGTAAGAAGTATGGGGGGGTTTTTTGATGCCGTTTGCTTGGGTTTTGAATGACTAGACAATGGGCTCCTGCAGACTTGGTGCTTGGTAGCCAGAAGGGCTTGAAGTCCCAGTGTTTGGGAGAGTTCTAGCTCTGACCTTCATCAGGCTTACAGGTGGGAACAGTCTTTGTTTCTTCTATGACTTCTAATATAGGTAGATGACCGTCTAACATCGTTTCTTTGAATAATGGCTAAGCTAGTGTGTTTCCTAATCAATTTGGCAGTCCTGCCCACATGCCAAGCAATGGCTTTTCCGTCAGATGGGTCGCATAGGAACGAACCAAATTCTTCCAGCAAATGAGCCTAAAACAAAGCTAAAATGACTGTATGGTATCATGGAAGTATGCTGGCCTTGCAAGTTACACCAGAATTCTGCAAGGCATGTGTATGATGAAACGGCTTGTGCTCTTCAGTAGAGCAAGTTGGTGTGTTTTTTCAGCCGGCCGTATCTGATGAGCTGTTCTGAGAACTGCTTTCCAATGTGGAGGCTAACAGGCACTATAGCTCTCTTCAGTTCTGCATTTCTCTGCCTCAGAATAGTTCCCGCTAGAAAGTTCGTGTCAAGAAACATATGTCCTTCCTAGCCTGAACTTTCTCATATATGTATTTTTTTTTTAAGTTCATTAAACACTGAGTTCTGCTTAACAGCCTAGCTTTTTAGGGTGTTTTACCTAGATTTTGTTTAAACTATCCGTAAAGCTATACAAGATCCTAGAGACTATTTTCAGAGATAGAAGGTTTTCTGTGTTAGCCTATTACGATCTATTTGTTATCCTCAGTATGGAAAGGTGATTTCGAAAGAATGGAGTTGTAGAGGCATGTGCTGTCCTCTGGCCTTAAAAATACTTCGGTGTAGCAAAATCCAAGTTGGAAACTCTCCTTCTGGAAGAGAAATCTTCTCTGAGTTTTCAAGAGATTAGTTCGGATGTTGTAATAACTGTCCTTTTTAATGTAAAAGAAACAAGTCTTCACAAGAACTGCTTTGGATTTTCTTCCAGATTAGCATCTGATTTATGTTGTGAAACAGTGGAATATCTGCCTTCTCCTCGTATCTCTGGCCTTTAAGTCAATAGGACAAGTCACTCAGTTATTTGAGGGAAATCTGAAGAGTATATTTCCATCTTTCAGGTTATATTTTAATAAAATGGATTAAGTCCTTCAGAAGCACACTTGTGATGATCATGCATATGGAACAGCATTTTACTAGAAAATGTCAAATTTGCACTAATGAGACATTTTTCATAAGCTTCGTTAAAAGATAGCTTACCACAGTGAGGAAGCAAGAGTAGAACATGCTGAAAGGAACATAGCAACTCCCCTATGTAATCCTGCATCATACTGTCAATCTTGTTTATCGTTGTGTTTATACCAGTTCACAGTGACATATGCAGACACACAAACATCTGTGTATATATATATATATGACTTTCATAACTTTCCACTTGAGCTGACTTTCAGTGAGTCAGCATTTTCAATGGTAGCTAAGTGTTTCAGAGACACTTGACCAATTGACTTATAAAGCTTACAGCATTATATCAAGATGCCTTCCATCTAAGGTTAGGCTTTCTTATCACAGAATCACAGAACGGTTAGGGTTGGAAGGGACCTCTGGAGATCATCTAGTCCAACCCCTTGCCAAAGCAGGTTCCCCTAAAGCATGTTGCACAGGGTCGTGTCCAGGCACGTTTTGAATATCTCCAGAGAAGGGGACTGCACAACCTCCCTGGGCAGCCTGTTCCAGTGCTCTGTCACCCTCAAAGTAAAGAAGTTTTTCCTCATTTTCAGATGGAACTTACCGTGTTTCAGTTTGTGCCCATTGCCCCTTGTCCTGTCACTGGGTTACTACTGAGAAGAGTCTGGCCCCATCCTATTGACACCCGCCCCTAAGGTATTTGTAAGCATTGATAAGATCCCCCCTCAGTCTTCTCTTCTCCAGGCTAAACAGACCCAGCTCCCTCAGCCTCTCCTCATAGGAGAGATGCTCCGGTCCTCTGATCATCTTTCTAGCCTTCCGCTGGACTCTCTCCAGTTATCTTTCTTGAACTGGGGGGGCCCAGAACTGCACACAGTACTCCAGGTGTGGCCTCACTAGGGCAGTGTAGAGGGGGAGGATAACCTCCCTTGACCTGCTGGCTACACTCTTCCTAATGGTTATTTAATATATCCTTTTAGTAAATATTTCTCCTGTGTGGCAAAGGCGCTGAGGAATTGTAATAAAGCCTTTCCTTTGTGAACCTGAAAAAAACACTTGCTAAAAAGTGGAGTCAGAAGAGAAAATCCTACTGAATGACAATTCAAAGAACTTGTGGGAGCATTTGATAAAGTCACTTTATAAGTATTAGATTTACTCCTGGATGAAATAAGACTTCCTGAAACTTATGCTGAGTAGCAGTATGTGTAACTTCCTTGTTCTTAATGTCTAATTACATGTTTCTTGAAATAAGTCTCATTGAAGTAGCTGAAAGGTGTGTCCTCAGACACTTTTGTGTGAGCCACTTTTGTCTCACTCTTAGCACAAATCTCTTGTTCATACAGACATTCATACAGAATGTTCATCTATTGCTACGCTAAATTTTCTGCAGATCTGTTCCCAGTGGGTCAATATCAACAGCAAACCTTCCTCTTGTAGTTCCAGTTTTGACATAAGCTGTATTGTCAACTTTTTCCCCTTAGGTCTGGTGAAGAACCCATTGAAGACAGGGGAAGGTGAGATGAATTTAACAAAGGCTAAAGAGGAAAGACCAGGTTGACAATGCATTGTGAAATACAAGTGCTCTTCTTATCTAACATCACCACCTCACATCTTGTGAAGTCTTTGTAGATTTAACAGACCCTCACTGTTTTGGAGATGAGAGAGTGTGCAGTGTCTCTATTTTCATTTAGAATTTTGGTATAAGTCCACATATCAAGGACTGAATTGGAAACTTTTTCTGTCAATCCTTGTGGATTTTATAAATAATCAGTATACTGGTAGCATTGGTTAATGTTAAAAAAAATAATTTAGACAGTGCTTTTTAGTGAACAAACCCATTTTTCTTCTGGAGATAACAGTCAACACATGCAATCTTTAATTATAATTCTGGGTGCTATAACTGTACACTTTGCTGTGTTAGGTGTCTTAACACAAGGGAATGTTTTTTGAAACCCACTGATATGTGCCAAAGGGTCCGTGCGTGTTGGTGTGTTAGTTTGGATCAGAAATGTATTTTTGAAGTCCATCTCTCTTGTCATCCTCACTTTTTATGTTGTGATTCACATAATGGAACAGTTTTACACAACACAAACTGAATTCTTTCCCATAAAACTAATGTGCTACATAAGTAGACCTGATTATGCTGCATCTGCTAATGGGTGTTCAGTCTGTGGGACAAGACTAGAACTAGAGACCTGTCCTTGTGTTTGCAGTGTTGATGCTGGTCCTCAGCATTAAGTGTTTCACTCCATCCATTCACACCTACTGTGCTGCACCTGCTTACTAACACAGAACCTGCCTTCTTCTGTTTTTCAAATGTGACTTTAGAGCGTCATATTGAGGAACCAAAATGTTGCTGAAGCTCCTGTTGACTTTTGGTAAGGTTTAAGCTCCTTTAAAAACCCGGAGTGCTTTAGAAAATAAATTTTGGGCTCCTAAGGTGGCATTTGCAAAAGTACTGTGTCTTACAGGAATAACTCCTGAAGTTTCAGAAACTTAAACTCCCCTGTGCTCTCTGCCTTACTCTGGTCAGACTCTGCTTTGCAGGTTATTTTAATCTAAGTAATAAGTCATACTGCATTTAGTTGGTAGAACTGTAGCAGTCATGCTCACAGTGGGTAAAGTTGGGTAGCGGCTGAAGAATTCATTACTGCTGTCAACCTCGGAGAACGGAGCACAAATTTTAGAAATTTAGTCAGACCCACCTAATTCTGTCTACTTGGTGCAAGCTTTTCTTTGTCTGAATTGAGAACTTTTCAGTAATACAAGTGGGTTGCAGTGATGATGACTTCTTTGAACAGTTCCACAGGTAGGACAACTTCTCTGGGCAACCTGTTCCCGTGTCTCCCCACCCTCACAGTAAAGAATTTCTTCCTAATAGCTAATCTAAATCTACCCTCTTTCAGTTTAAAACCATTCCCCCTTGTCCTGTCACTACATGCCCTTGTAAAAAGCCCCTCTCCAGCTTTCTTCTAGGCCCCCTCCAGGTACTGGAAGGCTGCTATAAGGTCTCCCCGGAGCCTTCTTTTCTCCAGGCTGAACAACCCCAACTCTCTCAGCCTGTCTTCATAGGAGAGGTGCTCCAGCCCTCTGATCATCTTCATGGCCCTCCTCTGGACTCACTCTAATAGACCCATGACTGTCTTGTACTGAGGGCCCCAGAGCCCCCAGTACTGAACACAGTACTCCGGGTGGGGTCTCACAAGGGCAGAGCAGAGAGGAAAAATCACCTCCCTCGACCTGCTGGCCAAGTTTCTTTTTATGCATCCCTCCCAAAATCAGTTCTCATTGCTTTTTTTTCCAATTTACCTCCTTTAGCTGTAAAGGCCCTGTAAGTGGCATGGTTAACTTGCAGCATCATTCTTCAATATTGTCAAAGACAGATTTCAACTATTTATCCAAGTCAGACACAAATCTAGAGACGGACAACCAAATTTCCAACCAGATTTCCAACTTAGTTGTAGCTGAAGATGCAGTTCATATTGTGGGAGGTGGAACTTGCATGCTGTTTCCCAGTAGCGCAGACAAAGCTGACTGGTTGTAGAATATTCGCTTCATTTCCATAACACGTTTTGCACTCTTTCTGACTACAAACTGAACACTAGTCAAATGTCTTACCAGGTGGAACCTAAAAGTTCTCCTAGCTTTTCCATTTGATGTTTGTTTTGGGGGCAAATAGTAAAATTTCTTTCAGTTTTCCTCATTGTGTGGCATCTCCAGAAGTGCTCTGTAACTTACATAAGGAATCATGTAATTTCCATGAGAAACAGAATCTGACATATTTTTCTGGATGAATGTTTATAGCTATGATCAAATCCTTTCCAGTGTCTCCTCAAGCATTTTTATGTTTGCATCAATCTAGATTCTTTTAATTTTTTTCTCTAAGTTTTCCTCCTCTGTTACCTTTTTCCAGTATTTGGCAGTGGACCTGAATGCTCAGTTTTAGGCTCTTGAGAGTGAAGTATTTCCAGCTACTTCTAATAAATGCTGCGTTTTGCATGAAAGCCCATGTCTTCAAGTTTATTCTTTAAACTGCAAATTTTTGTTCAGTTTTTACTACTTAGAGTAGATTTTGTGGCATAAGCAATTTTTTATTTTTATGATTTGGGAAATCCTGAAGATTGCTGTTCCTCCCAAATGAGCTTGGTGTTTTGAAGAACTGTTGGAAGACGTAGGAATAAAAAAGGTCTGATCATTATAACTACTTTAGCAAAATAAATTACTTTCAAAGTTTCACTTGCTAATGTGTTGCAGAATCCAAAGAAACTGATTACCTTTATGTCTTGTAGAAGAACACAACTCTTTCCTCTTAACTTTTAAGAATACTTGAATTTTATCTGGTTTTGTTGCTTAAGTATATACTGCTTACTGACTTTCTGTTCTGGAGCTTACACTGAGTTGATGTATGAAGTCAAATATATTCACAGGTGGATGTTTGCTGATGGTTTAACTACTCATCACTTTTTTGTGCTGTTGATCCATAACTCTCAAATTCAGGATAGGTAGAACAAGAAACAACTGCTATGCAAATCTGAAAACTAAGAACTGAAACAAGACAGCCAACGTGCTTCTGAAAATTAACACTAGCTTTCCAGATATTTTGGATCTGAGAAAGCCAGATCCAAGAAAGCTCTTTCTCTGTTCCCCTTGCTCTTGATGATGATGATGTCTTATGATACCCTGGAGTAACTTTATTCTTCTCCTCCTTTTGTGGTTTTGCCTAGGTATTAATCACACATTGAAAAGTGAGTGTAGTGGGCAGAATCCTTTAGTCAAGCCAGTAGAGACACCAAGGAGGGCATTGGTGGCTAATGCCACACCTGAAGTAGCCTAAAAGTCTGTTTGTGGTCTCAAGGGAGGGTGGTGTGTTGCCAAGGGATTTGTCGTAGAGCTATAAATTTGGCTCCTGGTGTTCCCTGTGCAACCTGCAACACCCTCCGACGTGAAGATGGTGGTGGAGACGATCTGTAACCGAGTCAGAATATGCTGCTAGTTACTGCTTTTAGCATGTACACGAACGTGGCAGAGGGCCTCTTATGCTCTTAGTATCTAGTTAGCGTATGTTCCCTTCTCCTCCCAGACCCTTTCAGTGGCATATGTAAATAAAAAATGCTCTAGCATTTCAGATAAGGGAGTCGTAAGAGTCTTTAATAAAAATGAAATTGGGAATTCAGGTTAAAATACTGGTTTTGCTCTGTTCTTTAAAAACAAAATGGCATGTTTTTCAGCCATGAACACAGGTGTCACCAGATTTCCACAGTTTTTATGCTCCCAGTTTGAAATACTCTGTGCATGTGTAACTCTTTATTTATTTAATCTGAAACATTGAATTCAACTCTTAAATGGCATTGTATCTTGTCCTACAGCTACTCTGAAGGGCACTCAGGATGAATTAAACAAGAAAGCACTTCAGACTTTGGAGAGGTGAGTAGGAATATTGCGGATACTTGCATTGTGTATTTCTTTGGATGAATTCAGAATGATTGTTGTTTCTAATGTTTTTTTTTCCTGTGTGTCACGGTTTAAAGCTGGGCCGGCTATTAAACCTGTGGCAGATGCTCTCTGTTATTCCCCCTCCTCCCCTCAAAGGGAAAGGGAAAGGGAAAAAGGAAAGAGACTTCCGGGTTGGAAAGTTAAAACAGTTTTAATAAGCTATAATAATGAAAAAGCGTATAATAACAATAATAGAAATAATCAAATATATACAAATATATATACAAAACCAAGACTGAGCTCCCCTGAAGTCAGCTACGTCACCACCGGCACTGCAGGGCAGGCTCCGGGAAGGCCCAGGCTGGGCCTAGCGATGGTCGAGAGCTGGATTCAGGAATGCTCGGATCGGGGGCAGCAGGAAAACAGACGGAGTCCTCCTTGGACACCGGCCATAGCAGAAAAAAGAGAGCGAGACCCTCGTGATCCCCCCGCTTTATACCGAGAATGACGTGTATGGGATGGAATACCCTCGTTGGTCAATTTTGGGTCACCTGCCCTGTCTGCTCCCCCCTGCAGCTGCGACCCCCCTTCGACTCTTCACTCGTAAGCCAGTGAGGAATTTAGCAGTGACCTTGGTTTCTCTAAGAATAAGTACAGCAAGAGCCTTTCTGCACAACATCCCTACCGGTGCCTCAGTGATAACTACAAACTTCGAGCGTTATCAGTCCTGGAAGCAGACACTGTCTGCAAAACATGCAGTTAGTTTCAGAAATTGCAGTTACTTAGAGGAGACTTAGCTGAAAGTAAAAATCACTGAAAGGAAAATCGGCCTGGTTTAGGCCAAACCAGGACACTGTGTAAGGCTTCCTTGCCTGAAAGTTTAAAAACAGTTCAGTAGATTTCGGCAATAGTCTGTCAAAACCATTCCTGTGATGGCTAAATGCAGTGATTATTTGGTTGAATATCCAAGGTAAGTGTACCTGTTCTGCCACTAAACAGAAATAACCTTAGCCCCAAATTAGCTGCATTGAGATCTACAGCGCTGGGAGATGCACCTTCCTCACGTGTTGCCAGCAGGCAAGTGTGAAAAGCTGGATTTGTCTCTGTTCCTGTGTGAAGCAGGCTTAAACTCCTGTTTCCCATATGGTGGGAAAGTACCTTCACCACCAGGTTGTAGGCTGCTATGGGGTGGCGTGGCATGGGTGCACTTACTTACCAGGAAGGGGATGATTGCTGTCCTAACGAGTGTTTACATGAGCTATTGTATGAAAAAGGGGCTACAGAGCCAGCAGTACAAAGCAGTCACCCTTCACCTGTTCTTCACCACTGTGCTTTGTGGGGGAGTCTGATCCAATGGTGCTGCCCTGGAAGTATCTGTGATTTAAACTCCTCTGTAACTATAGTTACCTCACGTAAAAATGCTTGGGTTACAAACCTTTTTTTTGTCAGTTCTGTTGTGGTAAAGAGGTGAGATGTGAGCTTCCTGGCCCTGTTATGACTAAGTTGCACCACCAAAATACACTAGGTGGTGTTTGGGCAGTTAACATTGTAAATGTAGATGCCTGCAGTTCCGATGGCAACTAAACGGAAGCTTATATGGTCTAAGTCTTGGGCTGAAGTATCTAATTCTGGGTTTGGTGTGGTCATAATTACATTACAAAAGTGAAGAAAATTTGAGATCTCTGGTATCTCAAAGT
The DNA here is from genome assembly GCF_013368605.1 of Nyctibius grandis. Classification (NCBI taxonomy): domain Eukaryota; kingdom Metazoa; phylum Chordata; class Aves; order Nyctibiiformes; family Nyctibiidae; genus Nyctibius; species Nyctibius grandis. Next base: position 31,415,700 of record NC_090658.1, read on the forward strand.
ACAGATGTAGCAAGTTCAACATGTTACTGGGTCTTAGCTGTTTTTCTGATGGTAAGCAAGGAGGAGTCCAGCATGTTTGTCTTGCACTGTTTTTGCAGTGGTTGCAAGAGCATGTAGTAACCTGAAACTGCAGATGTAATTCTGGATATTTACCCTATGGAGATCTGAAAGATGAGATTTTAAAAAGCTATTTATTTGGTCACTTTTTACATCAGGAGTATACTTCAAGTCACACTAGTTCCTGGACTCCAATGTAATACTTTCACTACTGCCCAAATTTGATGTAATTGCAGTGCTGCAGTGCTTTTAAACTGCATTTATTTTTATCCTTTGACCTTTTCTGCTGGCTGTGGCTTGTTTTCATGATATCTTAACTCTAGCTAGGAAGCAGACAAGCTTCTAGCCAAACATTAGGTACTCAGACTTCAGCCAACAGGGATGTGTAACAGTGAGCTGGTTACTAGGGTCTTCCTAAATGCCTGAGTTTGGTTTCTTTTTTTTCTCTTCCTTGTTTTTCACCTATTTTAAAGTACATGTATGATCTCTCAGGCCATCATTTGGCCTGTAGCCATGTTTGTAAGTGGAGTCTTGTTGTTGGGTTTTGTTTTGTTTTGTTTTTGTTCTTGGGAGTTTTTTGTGGGTTTTTGTTTTGTTAGGTTTTTTTTTTCTTTTAAAGTGGGGGGAGAAATTAGTGGTTTGCCTGTACTAATTGCACCTTGATGGTTTTGGCATTGCTTCAGAATCCTTGAGTGCTACCTTGACTTGCAGAGTTACAGGACACATTCAGTCCATATTAAATTAATTAGTTCTAGAGCCATTAGTTATAAAAGTCAACTCCAACAGCTTCTTGCTCAAAGGCCAAGTCAGCATTTGAGAGGTGGCTGCTGCTAAAATGGTGTGTGGTTTGCTTCCTGGAGTAATTCTTTGATTTTTGTTTGTTTATTTGTTTGTTGATTGAATGAATAGTTTTGGCAGGGTTTTTAACCACCAGCCTTGTCAGCCTGTCATTTCTTCCTCATAAGGATGGTAATTGTGCTCGCTTTGGGCAGGGCGATGCAGGTGCAGGCTTCCCTGGTGGCCTGGAATGCAGCCCAGAAAGAGGTCAGGAACGTCGGTTGGCTATGAGGGACCTTCCTCTTCCCCATCTCTCCTGTGTGAAATGATTTCCCTGTACCACAGAGTTAGGAGTGAGCTCTGTGGGTCAGTGAGGGGATAATCCACTGGTCCCTGGACTGGGCTGCCAATGTGGCATGAGCCAGTGCCCCACGTTGCTCCTAGGCTAGGGCTCCAAAATGCTGTCTTCACGTTGCCTTGGTTAATGGCTTTTCCACAGGCTAGCAAGCTCAGACTGCAGTTTCATGCTTAGCATAGTCTGAGAGGGACAGTTCTGCTCTGGTTGTCCGTCCCTATTCCCTGCCTTGCACAAGCCTGTGTGAAGGGCCTCCACATGTACTTCTGGAGACACTGCAGCCTTCACTAGCCAAAGGATCTCTGCAGTGCACGCTGTTGCCTGCTGTGGACTAGAAGGTAATCTCTAAGAGGTCCAAGCTTGAGAAGTAAGGGCCTTGGGTTTGGTCCAGGCTCAGCTCCTGCCATCAAATCCTCATTCCTCTCTCAGTGTCTTCCCTTTCCAAATTAGGAGACTACTGTCCATGATTAGACTATAAGCTGCAGGGTGGAGGATGTTTTGTGTGTTTGAGCACCATCTCGCAGTCACAATAATAGCAGAAACAATTATTACTTTCTCAGTGCTAACCTAACCCTCTCCTATTGTTTGAAAAGTGGCAATATAGGAACAAGTTGGACAACTATCTCTGTCACCTCAATTACTTAAAATAATGCTTTAATGGGTTTGTCATGAGTTAAGAGCTACTTTCTCCGTATCAGTTATCCGACTTCCAAAACATTAAGTGGCATTTAATGAAGGAGCGTGTAAATTGTATAACATCCTGGCCGTTGTGTTTCTCATACTTGTTCCTATGAGCCTGGCTCAGCCACACCAGCATTGATGTGTTTTTTGTCTAGTTTCGGTGTGCTCCCCCCCCCGTTACTGGACTAGTTTTCTGTAGGAGAGGAGTGGGCTTTGTTCTGTGCTTGTGTGTGACTCATGGTGAAGGAGTTCTGCAAAGCACAATCTAACAGTCACTTTTCTTTTTGTGTTGTGTGGTCGTCCTTAAAGAGCACGTGACTTGGCCCCGGAAGATCACCAAATCATCCTCTACCTGTCACTGCAGCTGGCTCTTGTCAGACAGGTAGGTGCAATAATTGACAACCACTGAGTCATGAGAGGGTGGGAGAAGGACAGTCCAATTGAGCAAGACCCAGCCTTGCTAAACAGGATCCTTTCCTTCCTGCATTGGAATCGATAACAATCAATCAGAATATGATCGTGTAAGATTTTTTTATTATTATTTTTTAAATAGTAATTCTATAGCACATGGAATGACCTTCCTTAGGGCATGCATTCAGCTCTAACTTGTGAGCAGTGCTGTTCCCACTTGGAGCAACTTTGTCTGGGTGGGGTGAGCCAGGTGTGTTTATTCCTGTTCCCTGGGTATCATGCTGTGTCCTGCTGCAGGCCACTCCAAAGGCTCTCTCATTACTTCCTGGTTCTATATCACACCAGATCGCATGCCTCTGCGCTGGGGGTTGGTTTATTCCATACTTGGGCACGTTTGGTGTTAGGCTTTGGGTGCTGGAGCTCTGCAGTGAGTGGGATCAGTTGGCATTTGAATGCTGCTGCAGGTGTTAACTCACAAAAATAAAGCTGATCAGAAAATACACTGCACTGCATTTCAGAAAAAACATTGGGGCTGTGCTTTATTTTTCTGTCCCTTCTTTTTATAATAGGGATGTATTTTATTTCTCTGTCCCTTCTGCTTAAAAGCCAAAGTCTTTATTGGAACAGCCCCTATGTTTTAAAAGCTTCTCTAGCTAGATTTGAAATTTCATCATCATAGTTTCCTTCTTTGGCAAGCTTTCTGCTTGCTGCAGTTTTTCTCTCCTTAGTCTACACTACAGAGTCAAACAGTTGGATCCTTCTTACTTTCCTGAGCTAATTAGGGGAGCTGTGTGTTCATTAGGTTAAACTAATTGTTCCAAGAGAGCACACTCTTGATAATGTCACTTTTGTAACCCTTTCATAATGACAGCAGTGTGCTGTGAGGAAGCCTGCAATAAGAAAGGATAATTAAAATGGCTTATTTAACTTTCTCATCTGCCTACTGGCTGCTTTATGATGCAGTTTGCTCAGGGTCTTTCATTAAAAAATACCCAGCTACCCTTCTTCCTCTCACAGCTTTTGCCTTTTAGGGAGATTGTCTGATCTGCTGCCTCTTCTGCATCTTGCCATGAGTAAAAGCATTACAGCTTTTCAGTTGCTGTCCTTAAAAAATCAAGGTTTTTGTGGTCATTGGCTCTTTGTTGTTTTCACTGTTATTGGTTCACTGCATTTTAACTCATTACCCTTTCTTTCTCCAGTTGTAGCCTGTCTTTACAGTGTTGTTTCATATATCTCATTTCATCATTTCCCTTCCCTCCTGTTCTTTCCATTCAGTCTCTTATCCTCATGTTCACTTTCTCTTTTGTCTGCCTCACCTGTGTATTTTCATCCTTGATGTTCTGCCAGTTGCCCCTGCTACCATAGATGTGTGATCTAAGTGCGTTATGTAGTGTCAGCCTGACCCCTGTGATGCTGGTCCTGCTCTTCTCCATCTAGTGAGATATAAATCTTTAACACATGCTTGGAGAGAGAGGAGGCACCTGACAAATCTTTATTTTTAGACTGCTGTAAAATATCCTACTCTTCTTTTGCCAGTTTACTTAATGATAAACATTCGGTAATGCATTTTTAATATCTTTAATTATTGAAAGTATCTAATATATTCTCTTTCTGATTAACTGAAAGATAAATGATACCTTTTTTTGATAGATTGCATTAACTATTGAATGTCACAGTCAGGTCTTTCATCAGGCGATGCTACAGTACCAACAAATCAGGCCATTCCTACACAGTAGGTTATAATGTAATACCTGAATGTTATTCTCAACAAATAGGCCCTTTTGTTTCCATAGTCAAGGTCAATAAATGAGGTAACCTTACCCAACAAGGAAAAATGTAGGTATCAGCTTGCATAGATAAGAGAGCGTTTTCATGGAACAAAGCAAGAGAGGCAGCTGACCAGTAGAGTGCCAGGCAAAGCTGGAGCATTCCTCTTCCTTGGAAGACTCTGTAAAATACTTCCAATAGTACTTGTTTCTGTCAGCACTGGGCAAGGGAGAGGGGAAATGGAGAAGCCTAAGCTTCCCTCTGACATGCGATGAGAACATGACAAGAGGAATGGTTATAAAAGTTTTTCACAAAGTTGGCAGTTGAAAACCACCAGCAACCAGCATGAAAGGTGATGATGATGTGCTTCCTGCTTGTGTTTGTGTGTGTGGCTCTGTGTCTTAAAAGACCACCAGAGTCAACAGGAAGATACCAGTGACTCCTGGATGGTCTAGGTCAGCCCCACTGCATTTTAGGGTGGATTTTTCAGCAAAATACAGAGTGGAATACCCTCTTCTGTAAGGAGGGTCTCAATCTGATTTTCCCCCAAAGTTGAAGTGCCACGAGGCCAAGGTCAGCATTTGCTGTGGTAGCTATCTCTATCTGTAGCACCTGGCTGGCAGCCCACCGAGCTGATCAACAAATGAGACTTGTAACTCCCAACTCCCAGCAGCTGGTACGGCTGCTTCTCCTGTTTCTGTGGTAACAGCATTTGGATCAGCAAAAACAAGGTAGAATGAACATTTTAAAGCTCACTGATTTTAATGCCTTGCCTTGTTTTTTAGCAGGCCAGTTTCTATGGAAATGACTCTAGAGAGTCAGCACTCTTGTTAATTTTAAGTGCTGGTTCCCTCTTGTTTTGGGGGGTGGTGGTGTTTTTGACCTTGAATGCCATGTAAATCAGTATCAGCTACATAAAAACAACATATGGGGGTTTCGTACCATTTTAATACTTGATTTGATTTGACCTTTCTTTGCATGAAAATAGGAAGGGAAAGACAGCCAGGGGCCAGCAGCTGAGAATTAGAGGTCTCCCTTCTCAATTTAATCTGTGGGCTGCCAGCAGACCTGAAGTTTCAAGTGGCAATATCCAAAAAACACCTACTGCCTTCCAGAGTGTCTGGATGTAAAAATAAAACAAAGATCGGTTAAGACACCAGAGAAAATATTTCAGCTGTTTTCTCCACAGTTTTTATTCTAGATTCAGGAAGGAGAGGCTGCTCTCTTGTCTTTGGCCCAGGAGGGTAGCTCTGTTTTAGTAGGTATCAAGAGGCACTTCTTTCCGTGACTGCTGGATGTGGGTAGTGCTGGTCTGTGTTTCTCCCAGACCAGCTAGTGTCTTCTCTGCTGAACAGTAAAATGCTGCTTTTCTGTCTAGGTCCTGGTCTAGATTTTTCTGGTGATGAAAACCAGCTTGTAGTAAGAATTAAGCAATAACTTAACTCACAGATATGTCTGCGCCTGCTTTCCTGAAGTTCTGGAGGACTGTAGCAAGTCTGTTTTCAATGGAAGCTCTTGCCAGTCAATAAAGTTTTCTCCTTTCTATAATCCCTGTGTTATAAAAAGAGATGGAGAGGATAGTTTTAATGGTTAAATAACTGTAACTCACAACTGATGTGAAATTATAAGGCCTGAAAACTCCTCTTACAAGATCCTGTTTCATTTACTATTCTAAATATGCAAGTGCATTCTACTTTTGGGAATTATTTTTAACGCTAATACTGTTTTCCTTTATATACCTACAATTGTAACATCCCAGCATTGTTTTTAAGGAAGCATATAGCATTACTGAAATAAATCCCGTTATATAAGAGGCAGCCTAAACAATCCATATTGTGGCATTATTTTGGTAGTGCTGCAAGATGCTATTTCTGGCTTACTGCAGTATCATTGCTTCCTAATCAGTGTGATCTGAATATACCTGTGTGCCATGCAGAATACGTGTGGTATATTTATTAACAGAAAGATGAATCGGAGAAGGGTAGCATCTTCTAATTGCAGGCCCCACTCGGACTTGCAGTCCAGCTGAAATAAGGTTACTTTAAAGCACAGGACTTGTAGGGAATTTAAACTGGCAGCCTACCTCTGATACAGCTCTGAAGTTTCAGGGTGCCATCTGGGCTGCCACCTTCCATCTTTCTCGTATTACATAGTTACTTAAATAAAGAAGCTGTGGCATCTGTCAATAGATGATCTCTGCTTTTCAAAAGAAGTTTGTGTTGACTGATGCCAAATATTTTGCTTTTGTTGTTCTAGAAATTTAGTTTGTATTTTGTTGCACCTGGTCTGCTGCAGGTTGTTGTTTTGTATAGTGCTTCCTATAAAGGAATATAGTTCCTTCATGTTATTAGAGCGTATTTTTTTCTTATCTGTGTTTTGTCCGTTGTTTCTAATTATGCAGCAGTACTGCGTAGGCTACTAATGGTGTTACAGCACTCAGGAATCTTTTTGGGCTCAAGTTAAACAATCAGGTGTGAGCGAAGCATGATTAACTTCCAAAAACAACCATTGCCTGTGACTCTGATGGTACTAGAGGGAAGCACTGAAATGAGATGTAACCATTGCAAGCCCTATGCTACAGAAGAGGGGAAAATTATTTTAGATTATATCTATCTCAACAGTATGTGACTGCCTGTTCAGCAGGCACAGGTTTGCAGGAGCGACCAGAACTTACTTTTGTGCTGCTTTATTTCGTGTATATTGCAATGGAGTTGGAGAGCTTCTTTGATAGCTGGCCTATGTTAGGGGTATGAACTTGCAGTTGTGTGATCATCAGACATTTGCACATATAAAGCAAAGTCTCAGTGACTTAGTTTGCATGTTCACGTGCAAGTAAGGTCAAGTATCCTTACAATTTCAAAGTCCCTCAGAAAAGACACTAGTTGCAAGTATTATTCTTTGTCTGAATCTTACTAGCAAAATAGGATCACCTTCCCAAGTCTTTGAATAGAATCATAGAATAGTTGAGTTTGGAGGAGACCTCTGGAGATCACTCCGTTCAATCCCTGCTCAAAGCAGGGTCAGCTGGAACAGGTTGCTCAAAGCTCCCTCCAGTTTGGTTTACATATTTTCTTTTTCTTCTAAATGAACTTATTTTTCGCCAAACTTGGGATTTCTTTATGACTACTTGTGCAGGTCTGAGACAGAGGAATAGAAAAAATACAGGTGCTTTTAGTCCTGAGAACAAGAAGAGTCTTGATAGCGGCTTTGTTTTAGCAAGTCAAATTTATATACCTCTGGTATACATACTGAAGAACTTCGTGGACGGGCGGATCTGAGCCCACCACAGTCTCATGCCTGTTGTCCTGGTTCCAAGTTGTCTTGTCATTGCTAGTGTTTCTACATTGTAAGAAAATGTGTCCTAGTAAACTGCTGAAGGATAATTGGTGATTTAAGCCAATGTGATTACCTTTGCAGTAGGCTATAATAATACATGTGGTTAAAGTAGCTCCAACGACAAGCAGTAATTCTTTAAAGCTGAGCACTCACGTCATATATCCCAACCTGAATCTAAGACAGGACGTTCAGCGGTTTTGAAGCTGTGAGCCAGATGCAAGTTTGGGTTTATGTCCGTGGAGCAGTCGTGCTGATCTCCAGACTTGCATGGAGTCACCAATAACAGAGTAGTTAAATACTTTGGCTTGCATATGCACAGTAAGATTGAAATGTCACATGGACATTAGGATGAAGTTGCCCATGAACAAAATGTGTACCATGGCTCCAGAAGTATACCTGGGATCTAGATAATCAGCAACCTCTGTAATTGTTGCTTTCCTTAGTTATGTGCTACCTGTTTTCCTGCATGATCTGTGGAGGCGGTGAGTATTTGACACTGGTGGAATGCCAAGGCAGGAGAATGTCTGCAGAGCTTTGCTAGGTGGGGGAGGGGGATAAGACCAGGGCAGCCACAAATGAACCTAGGGGTGACAGGCCTGCGTCGGGGGCAAGGCCGCTAGCCCAGCTGAAGTGTGTTTACACCAATGCACGCAGTATGGGCAATAAACAGGAAGAGCTAGAAGCCACTGTACAGCAGGAAGGTTATGATGTGGTTGCCATCACAGAAACGTGGTGGGATGACTCTCATGACTGGAGTGCAGCTATGGATGGCTATAGGCTCTTTAAGAGGGACAGGAGAGGCGGTGGGGTAGCGCTGTATGTTAGGGAGTGCTTGGACTGTGTTGAAATTGAGGAAGATGGTGAGGATGACAAGGTTGAATGTTTATGGGTGAAGATCAGGGGGAAGGTCGGCAGGGCGGACATTACAGTGGGAGTCTGTTATAGACCACCCAACCAGGATGAGCAGGCGGGCGAGGCATTTTACAAGCGGCTGTCGGAAGCCGCCCAGTCACAGAATCACAGAATCAGCCAGGTTGGAAGAGACCTCAGGGATCATCGAGTCCAACCGTTGCCCTGACACCACCCTGTCAACTAGACCATGGCACTAAGTGCCATGTCCAGTCTTTTCTTAAACACATCCAGAGATGGTGACTCCACCACCTCCCTGGGCAGCCCATTCCAATGTCTAATAACCCCTTCTGTAAAGAAATTCTTCCTGATGTCCAACCTGAACCTCCCCTGGTGAAGCTTGAGGCTATGCCCTCTTGTCCTATTGCTAGTTGCCCGGGAGAAGAGGCCAACTCCCACTTCACTACAACCTCCCTTCAGGTAGTTGTAGACTGCAATAAGGTCACCTCGGAGCCTCCTCTTCTCCAGGCTAAACAACCCCAGCTCCTTCAGCCGTTCCTCGTAGGTCAGACCCTCCAGACCCTTCACCAGCTTGGTCGCCCTCCTCTGGACTCGCTCCGACACCTCAGCATCTTTCTTGAAGTGCGGGGCCCAGAACTGAACACAGTACTCAAGATGTGGCCTCACCAGTGCCGAGTACAGAGGGACGATCACTTCCCTAGACCAGCTGGCTACACTATTCCTAATAGAGGCCAGGATGCCATTGGCCTTCTTGGCCACCTGGGCACACTGCTGGCTCATGTTTAGCCGGCTGTCGATCAGCACCCCCAGGTCTCTTTCCACCGGGCCGCTTTCTAACCACTCTTCCCCCAGCCTGTAGAGCTGCATGGGGTTGTTGTGGCCGAAGCGTAAGACCCGGCACTTGTTCTTGTTGAACCTCATGCCGTTGGTCTCGGCCCATCTATCTAACCTGTCCAAATCCCTCTGTAGGGCCTTCCTACCCTCCAACAGATCGACACTACACCGGCCGGTCGCCGGCCCTTGTACTCGTGGGCTACTTCAACTTGCCGGATGTCTGCTGGAAATACAACATGTCAGAGAGGAAGCAATCTAGGAGATTCCTCAAATGTGTGGAGGACAACTTCCTCATGCAAGTGGTAAATGAGCCCACTAGAGGAGGGGCCCTGCTTGACCTGTTGTTTGTGAACAGAGAAGGACTAGTGGGAGATGTGAGGGTCGGTGGCCGTCTTGGGAGTAGCGACCACGAAATGTTAGAGTTTTCGATAGTGGGGGAAGTAAGGAGGGGCAAGAGTAGAACTTCTGCCTTAGATTTCCGGTGGGCTGACTTTAGCCTGTTTAAGAGGCTGGTGGACCGAGTCCCTTGGCAATCGGTCCTGGAGGGCAAAGGTGTCCAGGAAGGCTGGACATGCTTCAAAAGGGAATTGCTAAATATTCAGGAGCAGGCTGTCCCGGTGTGTAGGAAGACAAGCCATCGGGGAAAAAGACCAGCCTGGTTAAACAGAGAACTTAGACTAGAACTTAAGGAAAAAAAGAGAGCCTACTTGCTCTGGAAGAAGGGTCGGGTAACTTGTGAGGTCTATAGGGACATGGCCAGGTCGTGTAGGGAGAAGATTAGAAGGGCCAAAGCTCAATTAGAGCTTGATTTGGCTGCTACAGTCAAAGATAACAAAAAAAGCTTTTACAAATACATCAACAGCAAAAGGAGGGTCAAGGAGAGCCTCCACCACTTGCTGAATGAGGAGGGTAGTGTAGTGTCAGGGGATGAGGAAAAGGCAGAGGTGCTCAATGCCTTCTTTGCCTCAGTCTTTAACGTCAAGACCGGTTGTCCTCAGGAGACTCGGCCCCCAGAGCCTGAAATTAGGGACGGCGGGCTGTGTGAACCTCCTGTAATCCAGGAGGAGACAGTTAGTGACCTGCTGTGCCAGTTGGACACCCACAAGGCTATGGGCCTGGATGGGATTCACCCCTGAGTAATGAAGGAACTGGCAAACGAACTTGCCAAACCACTCTCGATTATCTACCGGCAGTCCTGGTTAACTGGAGAAGTTCCAGCTGACTGGAAATTAGCAAATGTAACGCCCATCTACAAGAAGGGTCGGAAGGACGATCCAGGGAACTATAGGCCTGTCAGCCTGACCTCGGTGCCAGGCAAGGTGATGGAACAGATTATCCTGAGTGCCATTACACGGCACATGCAGGACAGTCGGGGCATCGGGGCCAGCCAACATGGATTCATGAAAGGCAGGTCCTGCTTCACCAAGCTCGTCTCCTTCTATGACAAAGTGACCCGCTTAGTAGATGAGGGCAGGGCTGTGGATGTAGTCTATCTAGACTTCAGTAAGGCATTCGACACTGTCTCCCACAGCATCCTCCTGGACAAACTGGCTGCCCGGGGCTTGGATGGGTGAACTCTTAAATGGGTTAAAAACTGGCTGGATGGCCGAGCCCAGAGAGTGGTGGTGAATGGGGCAAAGTCCAACTAGCGGCCGGTCACTAGCGGTGTTCCCCCAGGGCTCAGTTCTGGGGCCGGTGCTGTTCAATATCTTTATAGATGATCTAGACATAGGGATTGAGTGCACCCTCAGCAAATTTGCAGATGACACCAAGCTGGGTGGGAGTGTCGATCTGCTGGAGGGTAGGAAGGCCCTACAGAGGGATCTGGACAGGTTAGATAGATGGGCTGAGACCAACGGCATGAGGTTCAACAAGAACAAGTGCCGGGTCTTACACTTCGGCCACAACAACCCCATGCAGCTCTACAGGCTGGGGGAAGAGTGGTTAGAAAGCGGCCCGGTGGAAAGAGACCTGGGGGTGCTGATCGACAGCCGGCTAAACATGAGCCAGCAGTGTGCCCAGGTGGCCAAGAAGGCCAGTGGCATCCTGGCCTCTATTAGGAATATTGTAGCCGACCGGTCTAGGGAAGTGATCGTCCCTCTGTACTCAGCACTGGTGAGGCCGCATCTTGAGTACTGTGTTCAGTTCTGGGCCCCGCACTTCAAGAAAGATGTTGAGGTGTTGGAGCGAGTCCAGAGGAGGGCGACCAAGCTGGTGAAGGGTCTGGAGGGTCTGACCTATGAGGAACGGCTGAGGGAGCTGGGGTTGTTTAGCCTGGAGAAGAGGAGGCTCCAAGGTGACCTTATTGCAGTCTACAACTACCTGAAGGGAGGTTGTAGTGAAGTGGGAGTTGGCCTCTTCTCCCGGGCAACTAGCGATAGGACAAGAGGGCATAGCCTCAAGCTTCACCAGGGGAGGTTCAGGTTGGACATCAGGAAGAATTTCTTTACAGAAAGGTTTATTAGACATTGGAATGGGCTGCCCAGGGAGGTGGTGGAGTCACCATCTCTGGATGTGTTTAAGAAAAGACTGGACATGGCACTTAGTGCCATGGTCTAGTTGACAGGGTGGTGTCAGGGCAACGGTTGGACTCGATGATCCCTGAGGTCTCTTCCAACCTGGCTGATTCTGTGATTCTGTGATTCTGTAGGTGGGCAGTTCTCATAGTAGGAAAGAAGGAGCTACGTCCTCCATCTCTTAAGGGAAGGTATATAGGAGGAAAAGAAATGTATACATTTTTCTGTTTTGTTTTCTGCAGGCTTCCAGGGCCAAACACAGATCTGGAATAATTTAAGTAACAGTAATTTCAGACACTAGAGAATCTTAAAGAAAATCCTTTATATAAAACTTACTGGTAGCTAAAGGAAAGAAAATCGACTAAGAAGTTCCCTTTTGAACAGACAGCCTAAAATAGGGTATTGGATCACAAAGAGCATGTGATATACTTGCATTCATTATAGATGTTAAGTTTTCTGCCAAGTGAGACTTGATTCTAGTGACATGCTGCTGCTGTGAGTGTCAGGACTGCTCTTTACATCACTGCTTGCAAAGATACTTCTTTTTTTGACAGCATTTTGAATCTTGACTCTTTTACCCTTGAACATTCAAACTTAATTTTTATGTTCTTGATTCAAATCATGAAAGGCCTTGTACAGCCATCACAAGAGACAAAATGCAACAGAGATGTGTAATGCTCTCCCACAAGTGAAGAGCCAGCCACTCATCCTAGAAAATGGAGCTGAGAATTGGGCATATATAGTGAATCTGTTTACAGCATAGAAGCAGCATGCCAAAGTAAGAAGGGATTGATTGGGTCAGGTCTGCCGCTCCTCTTTATAAGCAGTGATTTAGTAATGCAGCAGACTCTTTTCTCTAGAACGTGTGGTTTTTTTCAAGCAGTGCAGTCTGTTAATTTTGTCAAACTGTTCAGAGAGAAGCCTTTCTCATAGGTGCCTACGTAGGATTTCTTCAGAATTTCTAATGACTGTATTTGTTCTTACCTTTGGGATATAATGTAGGACTGAAGAAAAAATGTGTTCTCTTTTTATTTCTGCCCCATCTCCTCCCAGATTTCTGATGCTATAGAACATCTTCAAGAAGCACTGCAACTGTGCAAAGATGACATGAATTCACTTCATCTGCTGGCCCTCCTGTTTTCAGCTCAGAAACACTATCAGCATGCACTGGATGTTATCAACATGGCTGTTGTTGAATACCCAGAAAGCTTTAGGTAAGAGTTATTGCATGATGCGGTACATCCAGTCAGGAATTATGTGCTCAGTAGCTCTGTTGTTCTCAGTTATACACAAGGAGCCTGTTAAATCAGGTATGCTACTGGTGCGTCATTCTCCTTCTGGGTGTACTGTGAAGCTAAAACATGTGAGGCTCAGGGTATTCTTTTGATTTTCTGTCTTCTTGGTCTTTCTGTTTTTAAAACTAATCCTTGTGTTTGTTTGCTTTTCCGATATTTGTCTTTCTATATTGTGCTGATCATGTCTTCTCCCATATATCTCCCTGTACTTTTTCATATGTCACTTTACACGTGGAGAAATGAGCGTAAGACAACTATGATGATGTCTGTCTGTGTGACAAATAATTTCATATTTGGTAAACTTCCTGATTAAAGACAAACAAATTCTTCTTGTATTGACAGTTCTTTTGATGCTCATGTATGGCACAATTTGCTGCAGTAGCACAGCTGGGGAAAAAGATCAGTTGAAAATTACAAGCTGTAGTAATGTATAGCTGAAAGGATGGTTTGGCTGCCTAAGAGCAGGTTTGAACCAGCACAGACTTCTTGGAGCCAGAGGTTTCCACTGTTCTATGTTTGACTCAGTCCTTCATCCATCTGAGGGAGATGAATTGAATTCCTTGCAATTTCACTGTCATGACCTTTCAAAACAATGAATTTGTCTGTTCTGTGCAAAAATTAAAGCTACTGTAATATTTTCTGGTGATTGCATACTAGCTGAGTTTCTCAGCCAAACTGTAGAAAATCCTGTTGTATTGCTGGAAGACAAATTTCCATTCAGAATTGCCTGTATTTAACTGATGTTTTAAATCCATGCAGCATTGTCTTTAGACAGCTTGCTTTCTCAGTGGAGAGAGGGAACAGCCTCCACAGGTGTAGTCCAGCAGCTGAGTGCGATGTTCTCTATCTGTTGAGGCTATCTAAATGTGAGCTTGAATCATAGAGTGGTTTGGGTTGGAAGAGACCTTAAAGATCATCTAGTTCCAACCCCCCTGCCATGGGCAGGGACACCTTCCACTAGACCAGGTTGCTCAAAGCCCCATCCAGCCTGGCCTTGAACACTGACAGGGAGGGGGCATCCACAACTTCTCTGGGCAACCTGTTCCAGTGTCTCACTACCCTCACAGTAAAGAATTTCCTCGTAATATCTAATCTAAATCTATGCTCTTTCAGTTTAAAATCATTCCCCCTCGTCCTATCACTACATGCCCTTGTAAAGAGTCCCTCTCCCACTTTCCTGTAGGCCCCCTTCAGGTACTGGAAGGCTGCTGTAAGGTCTCCCCGGAGCCTCCTCTTCTCCAGGCTGAAGAGCCCCAACTCTCTCAGCTTGTCTTCATAGGAGAGGTGCTCTAGCCCTCTGATAATCTTCATGGCCTTCCTCTGGACTCACTCCAACTGGTCCATGTCTTTCTTATGGGCTCTGAGGGCCCCAGAGCTGGATGCAGTACTCCAGGTGGGGTCTCATGAGAGCAGAGTAGAGTGGGAGAAACCTTCCTTGACCTGCTTTAGGATCTTTTAGAACTATGGTGCTATATCAGCATATAATGCTTTTCCTTGTAAGCTGCATGCTGCCATTTAAAATAATTCTGCTGCCTGTGTTTTTGAGGTTACTTACTTTGTGTATGTGAGGAGCTAAGACTGTCAGTGCACATCTTTGAGAATTAAGTGAAAATTAGTAATGGAAAAGCTCTTAAAATGATGCCAGCATCTCTTCAGAGTGTGAACATGGGTATGATTGAAACAGGAAGTACTCCAGTGGCTGCTAAATTGGGTTTTGTGGTTTGAAAGTAGTAAGGATAGTAAAAAACCTCATTGTACAGTCAAAGGTCACATCATACAGTCAAAGGTCAGATGTTCATTGAGGACTATAAACACTAGAAGATAGATAAGACAGACATGGAAGAGGAAGAAGAAACTGGTTGTTTACATGAGAAACAGAGTATTTGCCATGTCAGATCAACCAACTGGTCCATCAAGTCCTGGATCTTTACTCCAGCACTTGCTTATGTTTCAAGGAAGGACAAAACAGAGAAAAGATGGTGTGCAAAGTAGCTTGGAGGGCTGCTGGGTGCATTTCTTTATGCTGTCTGGTAATCTGATTTCCCCAAAGCAGGAAAGAATATTATCTCCTATGCTTCTAGCAGTGCCAATCTTCATGTGCAGAAAGACCTTGCAAGGAGTAGCAGAACAGGTTTTTTCTGGTAGAAACAATTAATATTGGTAGTGAAAGCCACAAGTTCATGCTTACTCTTAGACACAGACTTGCTATAGTGTGTGCTCTCAGAGGAACCCCTCTTCGCTTCCTGCGTGCACTGTGATACGTAACACAGTTGACAGTGAGACTCATTCACAGGTACACAGGGATGCAGGAGTAAGGGCTGGCTTCTTGCCTCTATGACTAGCCTGTGTCAGGGTGTGTCTTTCTCTAAACTAGCCAGCAAATAACCAATGAGTGAGGGAATAAAGAAGGAGCATCAGAGTCGCAGGACAAAAAAAAAAAAATAGAAAAAGCATTTCTGAAGAAAAAGAAGAACAGGAATCAAATGGCAGGGA
Source organism: Nyctibius grandis (assembly GCF_013368605.1). Lineage (NCBI taxonomy): Eukaryota > Metazoa > Chordata > Aves > Nyctibiiformes > Nyctibiidae > Nyctibius > Nyctibius grandis. Next base: position 31,431,092 of record NC_090658.1, read on the forward strand.
AAGCAAGAAGAGTAACAGAATACACCTATAGTTTGTATCAAATCTGAAGCTGTTCCAGACTCTAGAGGTCTAAAGTACAGTTTATGCTGGGAGGGCTTTGCTGCTTTGTAAAACCTCTTTGAAGAGAGAAAGACCTGATGCTATTGTGTATCTCCAGTTGTTATTGCCTTACAGAAAAACTGTAGTAAATTTTACTACTGCATGGAATGAGTACAGGATGCTTCATGTAAATAGTATAGGCAAGTTCAACTGCATGATTTTAAAGCTGTATTTAAAAGTGGTTGGTTATTTTTTCCAATTCACATTGATATGAACCAGGCAGCTGTGTAATGTGGTGCCTGGGGGCTCCATTCATAATGACAACTCTTTTGGGAAGCGTAGTTTGATGGCATGTATCAAGAAAAGAAGATGAAAGCTGCATTAAGGGACCTTAGGGCTCTGTAGATGGCATCCATGTAGCTGGATGTATATCCTAAACAAAAGAAAGAATAATACATAAAAACTTAAGGTCATAGCTGGCCCATCTCATACTGTTTCATTGATCTCTGACTGTATGTAATTAAGATGAGTTTGTTCCTGCTTTTTTATTTTCATATTAAACTCTTTCATTATATATTTTAAAGAAGGAATCATTCAGAATGTCACATAGTTGTTTAGTGGTTGAAGCAATTGGAAAAAATATACTGCGTTTCTCAGCTAACATACAACATCCTTTGGCATGAGCCCAATGATACTGACCCAAATGTGTCTAGAAGTGCCCCTTGTTGGAGTGTTTAAACTTAAACGTTTACTTCACCTTTCAGTGGTTGATATGGTGCATAGGGAGGAGGGATATGAAAGCTAGACACTGAGTACAGTGAGAGATGAACTGGGATGTTTTGGATTGAGCTGTTGGAGAAGAATGTTGAAAAACAGCTGGATATCCAAAAGCACAAATTGTTTCGAAAAATGAACTTAGGAAGATCGCTTCTGCTTGAAAGGTGGCATATAGTAACAAACGCACTATGTTACAGTCAGAGAATGACTGAATTTGAGCACTTGGATGTACTGCAAGCAATGATAGAGGAAGATTGGATAGAGGAAGAATGAGAGCTAGCTATGTTGGACATATTGCAAGATAGAGTGAACTGGAAGAAATACACTGCCTTGCCATGACTATAAAAGATAGAAATAATAGCAACCTTTACATGGGGAGGTGTCACCTGAAAAATCGTTGACTCCTGTGGAGGCAGACTACCCAGGATAAAACTTAGTGTTCTTACATCCTGTCCATGTTGGTACGCTTTTAAAAGAAGTTCATGGATGCAGCAGCAACAGTTGGTTCTGGTATATTATTTCAAAGCACTATCTCCAGCGCATTTGGGAGAGAGGACTCCTGACAGCATCAGGTATCTCCCCTCCAGGTCAGTGATTCTGATCATAAGCCTTTCTTAAGATGGATTCTGTCAATTTTTTCCCAGCTCAAAGGCCAGCCTTTTGGGCAGTGTTCTATGTGGGATTGACTGTGATTACCTCCCCTGGCTTGTCTTAGGGATAGATTTTTTACCTGGAAGAAATAATATTAGTGAGCACCCCTCTTGCCCCTCAGGTGATCTTAAAATAATGCGTTGTTTATTTAGAAAGAAAGAATTTCCCTCTTTAAAGCCCATGTTCACACATCACAAAATGTTCCATTCAGAAGTCCCATAGGTCTGGCAGCCTGCAGAACCCCCCACAGAGTGTGGCTGACACAGTCCTTTATCTCCAGCTAGTAATATTTCCTTCTTCCTGTTTTGTTCATGTAAAATTGACTTTGTCCTCCTGATTCGCCCACTCTTCCAGAGACTTTTACTCTCTAGTCATCTTTTAGCTCTAATTGGTTAGCTCCCAGCACTGGAAAAAAATTAAGGTCCGTACCTAGCCTGAGGTTGGAAATAGGATATCAATTTTGTGGATACTCTATTGCTTTATAGTTGCTCCCAGACTGCTTATCAAAACCTATTCTGTTGTTTGCCAGCTTGCTTTTTGTCTTCTGGACGGCCCCCCATTAAGTTACAACAATACATTCTTCTGGCATAACATACAACAACTTCTAATCGCTGCCCAATGTGACAGTGCATGTTTTGTTAAATGATAGCGTCTTTGTATCTGTAGCAGTTCTGCATCTGGCACAGGAGTCGTAACTCTTTTAAATTAATAGCTGCTAGTATTCCTTCTCTTTCTAAACTATAAGTCACCATTCTGTTGCTTTTGGAGTCTCAAAACTAATTTTAAAGAGAAATAACAGAAAACTTTTGGGAAGCGCTGCTATTCTGCACATAAAGACTCAAAAAGAAGCAGGTGGGTTGGTGTTTTGGATCAATGTAGCTGTCAGGTGCAGATGCTTTTGTTCTACCCACATATTTGCTATCACAAAAGTAATAACGGTAAAAGTAGTGCAAAAAAGCTCAGAAGGCCAAGAAATATTAAATGTGTATCTTGGAGACGATCAATAAAAAAGGAAGTAAATTTCGCATGAGGAATTGTGTCTGTTGTCTTGGTGTTGTTTTAGCAGAAAGTTTTTTTTTTTTTTGCTACAGCCAGCCCTCAAAATACAAAGTCCTCTTCTAGATTAGAAGTGGTTTACTGACAGCAAATGTCCTTGACTTCATCACTAATTTCACTAAGGGCCTGTGAAGTAATCATCTGGCAAGATTTGTTTGTCATAGTCTGGTGCAGACTTACTGTGGGGAGAGCTCTTCTGTGGTATATAAGCAATGTCATTTACCAGGTGCTTCCACTTGCTCCAAAAAAAACCCAATGTAAAATCAGGATCTCAAAGTGCATGATTAAACTGGCATTTCCAGTTTGAATTCTTTTTCCATTACTTGTCAGGCTATTTCTTGTATGTTGAAAATAAACAACTCATTCCTTCTTTGAGCAGTATCTTTATGGGCACTAGTGGAGTACTGCAGTATTGTTGACAGCCATAAAGTAGAGCTGTCTTTTTGCCTATAATCTTCATAGGGAATAAGGAGTCAGTTGTCTCTCAGTCGATGCTGTGATATTCCCAATCTATACTACAATTTTTGTGTCAAGATAGTTGTACCTCCAACCCCTCCCACCTCACCTCCAAGTAATACGATTGTGTGTGCTGTAGAATGGTTTTACCACTTTTCTCATGAAAGTGGTGGTGTGACCTCACTTAGATTTAGAAGTATGGCTTTAGAGAATCAGATCAGCCTGTTTATATGATTCCAGTTCATCATTAGGCAAGAGGCAAGGAAACCTGGTACATCTTGTGAGTGGACATTGTGATAAAAAAGCTTGTTAAAATTCTCAGAATATTGTTTTGTTTGCTGAATTCCTCAAGGGTGCAGGGTCTGAGGATCTAAAGCAGGGATAAATTAATATTTTGGCTGTAGCATTTGATCATGCTAGACAACTTTTATAACTACGATATTCAAAACTCTTAAGGGTGGAGCTTTTGTAAGTTGACTTCTTGTAGTGATGTGTTCACACCCTAGCTGGCGAGAGTGACCCACAAATGTTTTTATCTTTGTTTTGATGCCCCAGACAATAATACAAAGTGATAAAAAATGGAAGTATGCACCTGGTGATATGACCTGTGATATGACGGTACTGTGCCACAAGAATACAAAACATATATTAGGTTTCTGTGATCACTTAAATGAAAGAGATGTATTATGTGGAGTTAGAAGGGTTGAGATGGGTTTTTTCCTCTGGTAACCATGAATGTTTGCTTTTGTTGGCATGTTATGATCCCTTGTTGTTTTTATAAAATTAACCTAAAAAAACCTTGGTGATGTATTGCAATAATCAGGACTATACTCTGTGGAACTGGTAATGATATTGAGTATTTGTATGCCAAATATATGAAGGGAAAGCTTTAAGCTAGTCTCCTGACTCGTATTAATGATAACACAGATACTTAAAGCTAAAAGAATTTTAGAAATAGAAATCTGAGGGGGTTTTCTGGTTTGGATTTGTTTCAACATTTTTAGCTTTTTTGTTTTCCTTTTTTTTTTTTTGCCCTGGATGATGAGGAAATAGAATGAATTCTTGAGTTACACTATCCAAGATTGGATTCCTGTTTTGGCAGGTTCAAACAGGTGTATTCACCTCTTTCCAAGGATCACCGTCTGATCTAAGACAAGAATTAAGCAAATGAGCATGATAGCCTTCTATCTACCATCTTAATGCAGTGAGAAGAAGTATCCCCCTAGCTGGTTCGTGTCCGTTTGTGCCAGGAATGGATTTGTGTTAGCGTGCATATCAATTAGTCTTTAAATTATATGGATGGATTCAGTGGCACCTGGGGAGAATTCTATTCCCTCATAGCACAGGGTTCAGAATATAGATAAAAGGAGTTGAACAGAGCTTAGAGAGGAAACCTGCAGACTTACTTGTTTCGTATGCTATGAAAGGAAGGAACAGCCATGCAGTTTTCCAACCTTAGCGGCAATGGTTTGAGTCTTTCCTCTGGATGAAAAATCAGTTTTATTTCATAACTTCTTTTTTTTCTACCTCCTGAGTAAATGGCTACTGCCTCTATCCATTTAAGACCTTTATAGTGAGCAGCAGTGCTTCTAAATGCTGGTTTTGCCATTGGAGAAGTAACACAGGTTCTGCAAATACATAGGCTTCACTTCAGAAATTTAGGAATAAACTCCGAAATGCAGAATAGCATGGCTGATTTGAGATGAGGTAGTTACCACCCACAGGTTCTGTACTTCAGAGCAATTTATTTGTGTAAAAGCAGGAAGTTCCATGAGGGAATGTCAGTAACTCTGTGTTTGAGACTTCAAGCTCAGATTTTGCAGGTTTTCCTGTAGATTGTTGCTGTGTGTTTGTTGGAGCTGCTGGCTTGTCTTTGACATGGCATTTAAGGCTTAGTGACTACTGGTAAGGCAGAGGAAAATGAGACCTGTAAACCACTTTGTGGTAGTAATAACTGGCTAAATTACTTGTTGATCTTTAAAATTTGTTTCTTTGATGGGTCAGGCCATAATAGAATAAACTCTGACCGTTCAGCACAGCTGGTTTTTGAAACAGCACAATGTCAATTTTATATTCCCCTACGTGCATTTATCTTATGCAGTTAACTTCTTGCCAGTACTTTCTCACCTAGATGGAGAAATGGATGCTTTTTGGTTCCTGCTGGCTCACTTCAGTGCATTGTATATATCTGCCATAGCAGTGAGTTAGCCCACCCAACACATGCTTTTCTCCCTCTCAGTGCCATTTTCTTTTGAACAGCTGCAGGGTGTTCTGCTTTATATTCAAAGGAAGTGCTTAGGAGCCCTGACTGTCTACGTTGAATGCCAGAATGTATTGAAAAAATAGCATGTGTGTAATATCTGGGCAGCAGAGTCAAGTTGCCAGTAGGAACTCTGTGGGGTGGAGTTTAGCTGTAGTACATATTGGGGTGGGGGGGGTATCCAAGGTGAGGAGGGACTTGGTGACTGGGATCACTGTGTTTCTACCAGGCAGTTTTGTGAACTCCAAAGGTAGACCTGGGTCGCGGAGATCAGAAGGAGGACCTGAGGCATGCTTGCTGCCTGGAAATCAAAAAGAGAACCAAGGGGGAAGGGTGGTGCCAGTGTGGGAAGCCTAGCTCTAAACTTTCCCTTACTGCTTCGGGGCTACACGCGTACACAGAGGGGCTGCGTAGGGTGCCAGCATTAATTAGCAGCTTCAGACATCAGTTTCTGCTGGAAAACATGGTTAGAACCTTCTTGAACTCAACACCTTCAAGGCTCTCTTATTGTATGGATAAAGGAGGAAACAAAATGCCCTGCTTGGCTATTTTTCATCTTTGTACATCTAGCGAAGGTGAAGGCTGTGGAAAGTCTGCTGTCAAACATACAGATATGATAATCTGAAATTGTTTCCTGAGGCTCTCGGAAGCAGATCACCAGAGGAGTAGAGGAAGATATGCTGGGGGTTTTTTTTCTTACAAGGCCTTTCCAGATGCTTCAAATGCAAGGATGATCAAGAGTCTCATTTTTGGATTGCGAATTTATTTTTCAGAGTGAAGAACATCAGCTTTATTAGCATTCACTGAGAATTACTGTTGATAATCGTTTCAGGAAAACACAGGTTCTGAAATAGGAGGCATGGATGTTTTGCTTAGCGAATTGTTTTTCAGTGCAGTAAATGTCTTTCCAAGAAGCCTGCAGTGCAGTCAAACCATGTTGTCTCTCAGATGACTATAATGCTCTGATCACTCAATAAAAAGGTTTGTTTTTTCATCTCCAGCTGGAAATTCCAGACTTGAGTGACTTCTACTCTAAGGTCCTAGGAGTATATATTTATTTAATGAGAAGAGCACAAAATGTTTTGATTTTTATTATTTTCTTCAAAAAGAAGAGGGAGGGGAAAGTATTCAGACTTTTTGAAGAACTCACCAGGGAACAGAATCAGAATATGGTAATTTTTCAGCCACAAATGTGGTTTTTACGTTGTGAAAACAGGGAAAGCCCTTGCCCATCACTCTCTCAGAAACACTGGTAATAATTGTATCTTAGATGATAAGTCTACTTCTGTTGCCATTGTCATTAATGTCTGCAGAACCAAGTATGTAAGCAGGCACAGTCATACTATTTGATATTAGTCAGTATTCATGTTACTTAGTATTTTACTGTCTGTTAGTAAGGAAAGAGAATGATGAACGGAGATGTTATAATCGAGAGAGAGACACTGTAACATAGTTCTGCATTACCAACATGTCTTTAAAAACGTCCAGATGTATTCCTTAATATGCTGACATTTTTACAACACAAAACAGATAACATGAATCATTTTACTCTTAGCTTTATTCATTTTTACCTTGTCTTGAAGCTTTCTATTACGTATATAGTTCAGCAGTAAGTTTGTCATAAAAGGAGGAAGGGTGAACATGAGGATGGAGAGCTAAATGGTCTAATCGAGTGTTGCAGTCATTAGCAGAGTTCTTCCTACATACACCAACAGAAAATTCAACCCAGAACTACACAACTGTGACGTAGAATCGTGTTTCTCACCACTGTGGCTGGAAATGCAAACTGCTGGAGATCTAGCAGGTTAGGAATTGAACGCAGTGACCTCTACTTCGTATGTCTCTGTCAGCTGCAGGAGTGGCAGGAGGCACTAGCACCTCAAATGAAGATCATACAAGTAAGCAGTTGCACTGAAATTCATAGTCAAAAGACTCCTGGACATATTTTTTCCCTGGAATCTGGCCATTTGCGTCTACTGTCTGAGCACTTGCAGTGACTTGTGGTTATTCTGTAGTTTTTCTTGTATTTTCTCAGGACAAGGTCAATGTCTTTCCCCTGTTGGTAGAGTATGTGGCACAGTGGGGCTCTGAACCCAGCTGAGAATATAGCGTGCCATTGCAGTCTGTGTGATGAACAGGAGAAATGGCCAGTTGGTCCTTCCATAGGTGGGCAAGGGAGCTGCAAGGAGCTGTGCTACTGAGTGAAGGAGGGAGCCATGCCTCCTGCCCCACGAGTTCCAGCAAACAGTTGTTTTGTCTCATTCTTCAAAAATTAGGCATTTGCTGTGTTGGGGAGAAAAGGGAAAAAAATCTTTTGCTTGGCTTAATAAATTTCAGTAATATTTAAGTGGGAAAAATAGTGGCAAAGTAGGAATGACATAACTCAACGTGAAACAAAGGGATATGATAGAGGTGTGAGGATCATTACTTTAAAGTCTTCTCCAGCCCTCCCCAGACCATTTCAGCAGAAGTGCTTGGAGAGGCCACCGTGATGCAGCATTGCAAAAATGGCACTTGAGGAGAGGAACGTGCAGCATCTGCCCACCCCCAGATGTGTGTACCAGGGGCTGCGGCCCTGCCAAATAAGGATGCAGAACTCATAGACGCCAGCTGCTAGACCATCCTCACTGGGGGCGAGAAACAGCTGGTGCATAAAAGGGAGCAGCAGTTGCAAAGGATATGTCCACACTGCCGGAGCTGCTCCTCGCAGAGACGTGGCTGAGCCAGCTTCAGCCCAGTTCGTTGGGCTGCTGCAGACGGAGTCTCCATAGAGACACGGATCTGTGTGGGCGAACTGCCTGGCTGTTTGCACTTGCACTCTTGAGCCTTGTGGACCCTGTGGACTGACCTGAATTGTGCAGCAGTTCTTCAGCTAGACATCAACTAGCCTGAACGTATCGAGCTGCAGCGACTGCCAGCAAGGCAGGCAAAGCACCACTGGTAACTAGCACCAAGTAGCAGACAGAGACTCTGAGAGCAAAAGGGTCAGATATTTTCTGGGCCTGCACAAACCAAGCATGTGCTAGTGCACAGAGCAGTCCCCAAGGCCCCATGTACTGGGTTAAAACAAAACAAAGCTACTGGTAATATGCACCTCAGGAAGCCACTGGTAAGCAGCATGGGTCCGGTGTTCATTTGGGGTAGTGCATGCCACTGCCAGTCAGCTGTGCTGATCTCACTCATGGGGGATTTTTAATCTACCTGGGATTGCTTTAATCTGTGCTCTTCCTACACCTCCAGAAGGAATGGCTCCTGAAGGCATAGACACTTCCTCTGCCTTTCCGAGCCACCACTGTAATGCTGTTCTGTAGAAAGACTTGTTCAGAGCTGTGCACGGTACTATTGGGAGTTCATTGTTTGGAGGGGGTTTTTTGCATCTGAAGTGCTTGTGTGAATTAACGCTTTTTCTTTTACAATTGCATGTAGGAGTCAGGATACATATACTAAATTATCTTTCAATCAGAAACATTCTTCTGAAACTAAACTGGATGGTACATTTTATTGTTTATTGCTCCAGTGTTAAAGCAGCTGGAAATCCTCGGAGTCTCCTTTGTTGCCAGGGGTATAAACTACATCACTTCTTAATCACGAGGCTGCACATTGTCAGTTTGGAAATGCCGACTAGAAAAAGGTTTTATTTTTCAAGTCCACTTTAAAAAAGAAAAAAAAAGATTCAATATATATGCACTCTTTGGAGCCTTCACACTAGATGATTTTCAAATATGATAGGGGTTGAAGCCTGCTCTACCAGCAACTCTGGGATTATGTTGCTTCTTTCTTGGTGGCAACCAGCAATTGCCTGGCCACCTGCAATTGTCAAGGGTTTGTATAGCAGGGGCATAGTCCTGTGCAAAATGTTTGTGGGGAAGAGGGAGGAGGTCCTGTAGGATAGTGGTGTCCAAGTGTCTGTGGTGTGCACTGTCTGTGGTGTGCACTGTCTGCGGTTTTGCAGGGCAGGAAAACTTGCATCCGAAAGCTTATGGTCTTTGGTGTTATTTCTCTTCTCTCTGTGCTGCCCTAGACAGTGTGCATTTCTTAGTTTGATAGCCATATTTTGTCCCACATATCTAAGACTGCTTTTGAGCAAAGCCCCATTACATTTCTTACAATTTTTAAAAAAATTTTTGCAGAGGCGAAACGCACCTGAATCGAACCTCATTGTTTTAAAAAGGATTAACTCAAATATATAGAAAGGGAGAGAGCAAAGCAAGCTTGACTTAAGACTTACCCTTTCAGTTAAATTTTTGGGGGATGTAGAAACAAACGCATGTTAAACTTCTGCAATGTTAGTTTATTATTTAAGCCCTATCATGGTATTGTGAAGGACAGTATCTAGATAAGCTGCTGCGGAGCTATTTTATTCAGCTCGTTAGCTGTGATAGAAACATTGAAAAGCATGCAGAGAATTCTAGTACAGGTTTTTGATGTTCTAGAGGTCAAACTGGTCTTAGAAGAATGAAATAAATTCTTCCAATGCTTTACCAGCTCAGATCATACCTAATCCTTGCAATACGTTTTTTTCATCTGATGCATGAATGTGCATCAGGTATTAATTTAGACTTTGCTCATTTTTCTGCCTAGATTGCCTGCAAACTTCTGGTGCAAAAACTGTATTTCAGATATGGCAATATCCAGTTCTGATCTCATCTAATTGGCCCCTGCACATGGCAGAGCTGGTGTCTCATTTTATAAGGCATATCAATATGTGCCCTGAATCTGGGAGTTCTGGATGTAGGCAATATTGTAGCTGAACAGTAATTTATTTTTTCTCTAACACAGTATAAGCAACGGTACAGTGCAAAGTTGCAGTGCCATGAAAAGCTAGAAGCAACACTCAGAAATTATGTATTCCAGCAGGTACTCATTATTTGCCTGCATAGACTAGGCTGTTAGTCTGGGATTAGTTGCAAGACGTTGGAGAGACAGCAGTCATGGTTTTAGGTGTCACTGCGAGCACTGTTATTACAGGGAAGAACCGATGAAGCAATTCTGTATCCAAACAGCACCTTAAGGAAATCATGTTTCTTACAGGGTAGGGCAGATTTACTCTTTAGCACTTATGAGGCTGTAATAAGCTGTAAGACTGGTTGCAAATAATGTCACAGCTAAAAAAAAAAAAGTGTTGCTCTATCATTAAGGACAAAGCCATATACAGATTCTCACAAATTAATAAATTCTGAATGCTTCCTCTGATGTGTGAACTCTGAAATTAACACCACTGATTTCTGCACACTAAGAATAGTACAGGGTGTCAGCACCGAGGGAGGAAGGGAAAGGAAAGAGAAAGACACCTTCCCAGTCTTCTGTAGCGTTCAAATTGCTTAAAGCTTAAGCTATGCAGCATAAATGGCTACATCTGCCATTTCAGAAGTTAACTAAATAGCCAGGTATCAGTGCTGTAGTAGAAAAATCCCTCGTCATTGGCCTGGCCCCAACCTGAGCGATGCTTACAGCAGGAAAACAAGTGTACAAACAGATGTATTTTCTGACCTCAGCACTTGTAAGGGTTTATCTTCGCTTGCGAGCAGGTTCTGTTTAGGCTGTTGGCCTTTTAAGAAAAAGCTTAGTGTCTAGATTTCAAGCTGAAGAGAAGGAAAGCCACACTGTTTTACCCTACCCAAGTAGGGGAAAAAATACAGCTGAGAATGGTGCACATGGCCTGAATCAGACTGGCACACAGTACTGGAGTATCAGCGTCAGCTGACTACCTTAAAAAGTGAGGTCCTGCCATCTCCCTGTTTTCACTGGAGATCTCATAAGCCACTTTTCTGAGATTATCCATAATAGCAGTTTGTCTGGCTGAAAATATCCCCCAGAAGAACAACAACAAAAAAAAAAATTAGTAAAACCAGAACGCATTAAAGGCTGAGGAAGAGAGGATATTTATTTTTTGTCTTACTGATGTTAGACTTTATCAAACTGAGCTGACAAAAATGTAACAAAACAAAAAATCACAGTGCTGCAGGATATGTGTTTTCTACTCAGTGCTCTTCTAACTGGCTATGTGCATTTTTTTTTCCGTCAAATTCAACCAGCCTCTCAGCAAATTTTATTAAACTTGATTGCCAGTTTCTCTTGTACATGACAGCCACTGCTAACAGCGTTAACTGATTGGGGAGGAAGTCACTGCTTGTTTTACTCAGTCCACAGTCCATCTAAATTCCTTCACGGTTTTAGTGTATATTGTGAACAATGTTGATTATGTTTTCAGCACTTAAATAGTGCCATTAAACCACTGCTCAAGAGTATGCCCTAATCGGTGTGAAAGCATTTTGAGTTTGGGCTTGGAATAGAATTTCCAAGTGGGACTGAGCACAGAGCTGGTAGTTTCTGAAGTTTAAGGCTGCAGTTGCGTTGAGGTTTTATATAACAAATACCTCATGCCTTAGTCAGGGCCACTTGTAGTGAGAGTAACTATAGTAACAAAACAAAGTTTCTGGCTAGGGAAGGAATATTTCCAATGAGCAGGACATCAGTCTCTAATCCAGCCTCTGAAATATGCTTATTTATCAGTTTTGTGTGCAATGCTATTTTAATAGCTACTACTGTATTTTCAAAGCTTTTTAGAAATTTTCATTTGTTTGATTTTGGTGTGGGTTGGGGTTTTTTTTGCCTAAAACCTATGGAGGGACTTGCTCCTTTTGCCTTCAAATGGAAACATTATAATTATATTCCTGCTTTTTTAACTTGTTTTGCTAAAGAAATGGGGATTATGCAGTTGGGCTTTTTATACCTTGAGCACTTTTGAAAATATTGGCTGATTTAAAACAAGTTTTGACAGCGTGTTGGAAATCCTGGAGATAAGTTTCTACAAGTTTCCTAAAAGCAGCTGGCTGAGTCCAGGCTGGAGGGGGCAGGCAGAGCCGAGCCGTGCTGTGCCGGCTTGGCAGCCACCAGTGGGACGGCGAGCACACGTGAGGTGGGTACGACACACGGGGACATGGCAGCAGCACTGTCACGAGGTCTGCCAGAGGGCTCTGGGAGAAGGGCTGGCGGGGGGAACAGAGACAGATTGCAATGGGAGACAGGGGCAGAGGATGCAAATCCATAGGAAGTTGCATACCGCCTAGGAACGGAGAGTTTGTGGCATGGAAGTGAAGAGTATATAAATACCTACTGTTTGTTTCTGTGTCTTATATGCTCATTTGCATGTGTAACAAGCGGTAGCAGAATGAGTAAGGAAGGTAATGAGGGATGCCGCAAGTGGTAATCAGCAACAGCTTAACCAAATCTGCACATGTTGGAGGTGCAGTAAAAGGCTGGGGTCTCCGCACGGCCCTCAGGAGTCAGCCTCCCCTGGAAACCAGGGGATCGCACCTCTTTTAGGTTTTCACAGAAATCCTAACCTAAAAGTGACAGCCTGGTTAAATAACAGCAGAAAGAATTATTATTCCATTAATAAAAAGGTCTTGTAAAACTTCAGTGGAGAGCTTTTCTGTTGCCAAACCGATGTTTTATGAGGAGCAGGAAGACATTTTTAAAGGAAGCATGGCATTTGCTGAAGCAAGCTGAAAGCACAGTACTGCGCCCTGGCTCTGTCTCCCCAAAGCTGTGACTGCGTTTGGACGGTCTGTGTGTGAGTTGCCTTATCCCGGCTTCATAAACCAAAAAAGTGCTAGTTTTTAAAGAGATCCCTGACCCTCTTTTCTATTGTCTGTGAATAATTGTCTTTTCTAAAGTTCAGTAACTTTCTATTCAAATGGATGAGATGTAAATTCACATTATGAGCCTCCAATAAAACTAAGTGCTTTACTGCACTGAAGTGGATTTTCCCATTCCATGTATTTCCTCTTCCAAGCAACAGCTTCTTGCTTCTACTAATTCTCTAGCCATTTGGTGGCGGAGTATTTGGAGCACTAGGCAAGGAAACGGAGGTGTGGAAAATAGAAAGGAAAACAGAGTGAGAGAAAGCCAAAATCTGTTCTTTGGACTTGAGGGAAGGTACAAAATCCATCTGAAGCTTTTACATAGTTTGTGGGGCTGTTCCTGCGAATCAGAAAACCTACATAGTAAGATGCTGTTTGTCCATCAGTACAGAGGAAGCAAAGAGATGTTCTTTTGCAAAAGCATGTTTCCTAGATGGTGTATAACTGTAGTAAACCATTTCAGCCCCAGACTCCTTGCAATGATACTCTGTTTGAACTTCCCAGCAGCCCTGTGGTGCATCAGACATCTTGTAATCACTTTGTACACCAGTGAAATGCAGCTGTGACTGGGGGAGAGTAGAACAGCTTTTTAACAGGGAATAACAATAGCATGTATCAGATTAGGCTGGGAAGTCAGGAAGAATAATCTGCCTAGTTGAAGTTGGCAAGATGGTCGTAGAGAGGCAGAATGTAGAGACCAGAGCTGGAGTTTTACCATACCATATCAGCTAACAGCTGTGTTCATGCAAAAATGTGACATAGGCTCCTCAATATCTTCAGTTAATTAAAATTTGGGTTTTACATTTCATTAAAAATGCATTAGTGATACTACAAGGGATAGGACAGGTATTAAAAAGGATGAATCTTAAGGGGAGAAATGTAATCTTAAAGACCCAACTAAAAGCAATTTCGTTCAATGTGTTAAGGAAAGATGGCCAGGTATAACTGAATCCATCTCTTTCATTTGATGGTTGGAAAGATACTTTTTTACTCCCCCTAAATCAGCTGCAGCACTAAATCCCATAATAGAAACGTTCTAAAATTAGTGGAACTGGCTGGGTTTTCCATCTTTGCTGCACAGTCCTGGTTAGGATTATTAATGAAAAACTCAACTTTTGCCTTTCTGTCTTTTTAATAAATTAATAATAGGATGAGTTAATGTAGGCAGTAAGTTTCAGGCTTCATTCTACATCACATCAGTTTGTATTGTTTTCCCAAGAGTATTTAACTTTGTGGTGTTGTATAGCGGCTTCTGCACAGTGTCTCCTCTATAACTGCTTGTGATTTGTGGTCCACAAACTAATGCTTGTGGATTGGACAGGTTCATCCCGTGGATTCTCTAGATCAAAATTCCTAAAACTGTAGATCCCAATTCCCTGCAGAATGATAGTAGTGTTCAAAACACGTTGCAATACAGTAGCCAGCATAGCTCAGTTCCATGGATACAGGGGCCTGAGACATAGCTGGAATCGCTGCTACTAAGGTTGTCCCTTCCTTCTTCTGCCAGTCCACCATGCTCATAAAAAGTAGTCATAGGTGCTTTGGGACTGGGCTGCGCTCTAAAACTTAAGAAAAATTGGCTGAGGACCCAAGCGGAGACACAACTTAGAGCAGTCAAAGTATTTCTTTCACTCTTGTAATTTAGGCCTACTTCCTAAGTAGCAATAATAAACCATGGAATGACTCACTTAACAAGGTAAGTTGCAATTTAACTTTTATTTATGGCAGCAAAAGAAAATTTTGTCACATGAATGTGTCCTGAGGCAGAGCTCATGGGAGAGGAGAGAGGGATGAGTCCAGTGCCCTGGCTGTGTTTTCTCAGTTATACAGAGAGTCTTGCAGTTACACAGTTTAGGCAGGGAGGGCTGGTGTATCTGAACAGAGCCTCTCCTGTCTGCTACTGCAGATGCTGCCCGCAGTGAAGCATGGTATTTTAAGTCAGGATGGAGTGATTCTCAGTGGTACAGAGCTGTACCAAGCCATACCAGGCTACCCCATCAATGCGATTAGCTGGTTTAACAAAAGGGGACACACAGCTTACATGGAGAGGGAAAATGTTTCTTAATCCATTTCCCAGAGTAGTGTTTTCTGGGTTAACTCCTACAGAACTATTACAGAGCAAACTGAGTAGATGATGTGTTCTACAACTTAAGTAGTGTCTAGATGGTAGCTTTGGGACTAGATGCACTTGGGAATTTATGTGCTACAGTTGTGACTGTAGTGGCTTTGCAAAGGTGATATTTTTGTACTTGAGCCTTCAGTTGTCCATTAGTTGTAATCCTGAATAAAAATGTCAGAATTTGTATCCCTTGGACAGCAAACTGCTCAGAATAGATGGCAATCTGGAATACATGGATCCTGCAGGGTTTACTGAAGCAGGCTTCACCAGATTTCATAGAATCATAGAATGGTTTGGGTTGGAAGGGACCTTAAAGATCACTTAGTTCCAACCCCTCTGCCACAGGCAGGGACACCTTTCCTCTAGACCAGGTTGCTCAAAGCCCCACCTGGCCTTGAACACTGCCAGGGAGGGGGCATCCACAACTTCTCTGGGCAACCCGTTCCAGTGTCTCACCACTCTCACAGGAAAGAATTTCCTCCTAATATCTAATCTAAATCTACCCTCTTTCAGTTTAAAATCATTCCCCCTCGTCCTATCACTACTTGCCCTTGTAAAAAGCCCCTCTCCCGCTTTCCTGTAGGCCCCCTTCAGGTACTGGAAGGCTGCTAGAAGGTCTCCATGGTGTCTTCTCCAGGCTGAAGAGCCCCAACTCTCTCAGCCTGCTTTCGTAGGAGAGGTGCTCCAGCCCTCTGATCATCTTCGTGGCCCTCCTCTGGACTCACTCCAAACAGCTCCATGTCCTTCTTACATTGGGGACCCCAGAGCTGGATGCAGTACTCTAGGTGGGGTCTCACAAAAGTGGAGCAGAGGGGCAGAATCACCTCCCTCAACCTGCTGGCCACGCTGCTTTTGATGCAGCCCCAGATACGGTTGGCTTTGAGTGAATCAAGCACATTACATTATTATTTACAGATTTCTGTGGAGAAATGAAACTGGGTAACTGGAATCACAGTAAAAATTCTGCATTGAGGCTGACTGAATGGCAGGTATTACCTGAAGAATAAATTTTTTACCTGGAGAGACCTGACACATAGAACTGTGATCTTGGCATAGAGTAGGAGGAGAAGGGGATTGGGGAAAATTTAATGGAAAGACCTGTATCTATATCAAATCTGCCAAATGTAGATACTATAGAACCTCATTATAAATAACAAACAAAGTGGAAGAAAAACACACAGGGGGAAAAAAATCAGTCATGCCATAAGCAATCACAAATCTGATGCATTAAGGAATCTTTCAGCTTCCAGCAAAGCTGATGTTTCTCCAAATTAATTAATTCTCTGTCTCATTCGTGCTAAAAGTACACTGAAGCTCACATGTCTATGCTTTTACTAACTTCTCTAGTTCCTTCAGGAAAAAGATGCCCAGGAAGTTTATTGACTGCTGCCCTGAATACTCTGTACAGGAATTGGCCTCAAGGATGTAATTTGCAGTACTATTAAGTCAGCATGTTGGATTTTATGTTGCATTTCTATTGGAGAGAATCATTCACGCAAGCTGATGCAGGATTTCCTTGAGCACTGGGCAGCAAACACTATAGTTATCCTCAGTAAGGATATAGTTGCACTGTCCTGGAAATTGCACAAGTGAAATTTTCGTACGTGCCTCTGCAGGCCGGGTAGCAGTAAGCTGTGCCAGCTCTTCATGTCAGCCACTAACTTTCCCTGCTCTAGAAGCTCATTTCCCTGGGTAGCCACACAGAGCAGCTCATGGCTGAGTCAAAACCGCAGGTTATGCGTGTGAAAGCGTTAATTCACTGCTGTAGCTTTGAGGAGCTACCTCACCCAGTCAGCATCCCTACCCACCCTCCCTACTTTTTTTCTCCAAAGACCCTTTTATATGGTAGATGGACTTGGTACTTTCACGTGCTCTTGCCCTTCCCTCGCAGTTCAAATTTTAGTATAATTCAGGCCTGTGACTTGACAAACACTTGCAAAGTGCTCTCATCACCATTCAGCTTGGTACGTGTATGTACTGAGGCTTTCATAGCTGGTCTCAGTTTCTCTTCTACTTGGAGTCATCTTGTGCTGAAGCCTGATGAACAGTAATCATTTGAAAAAAGATTACAGCTCTGAATCTTTTTCACTAAGGCTTAAGGAAGTTATTACTTCATCTTATATTAAATGGCACGTGGTAATTTTAAACACCTTCTGGATTTCTAATGAATTAAATCAAATCTGTTCAAGAACAAAGAACACTGATTTTTATCTGTATGTTTCAACAGTTTTTAAGCCAATCTCTTTATGACAGGATTTAGTCTATGCCATGTGCCTACAGTCGAGGAAAATAAAAATGTCAGGTCTTCCATGGATGCATCTTGGTGTTGGGAATCTGATTCAAAATGTCAAATTTCAGGTGCATGCTGTGTATTTGAACCGTGCTTTCTCTGGATGTCATTCCCTAAGGGAATTAATTATGGTAGGACATATCACATACATAATGACAGGCTCTGTTAAGCCTTCCAGAGGCAAAACTACCAATCAGGTCAGCAGAGAAGCCTGAGCGCTTTCAGTGGACTTGGAATAAGGAGTTCTGCACAGGTACTTTGAGTATCCTTTCAGCAAGGTACCTCAGGAAAGGTGTGGACATAATAATGCAAATAGGATGCCTTCGGTGTGGTGGGAATGGAGAGGAACGCTATACCTGTGTTTTGGTGATATTGGTTTAGAAAGAAAAGGAAATAGAAATTAGATTGTGTGCTCTGAATTACAGCTGGCTTGTACAGTGGTATTTTAAGAGGGAAAGTAGAGGCATACATAAATGTAAAGCATTTTTTATGCCTAATGGTAAAACACAGGACAGTTATAATACTCTTACACTTTCAGGTTGACATCTGTTCCTCCCCTTCAGACTTATTTCAAGGAAAAACTGGTACATGCTGCTAACTTATCAGAAGGCAGAGATTATAAATACACACTTCTGATTTATCCTAGTGTGCTCTGATCTCTTACTCTGCAGAGAGCTCTGTACTGAATTAACAGGATATGTGAAACAGTATAAACACAGGGATTTCATTGTGTCCTGTCAGCAGGAGTGGGTGTGAAGGAGTTCAGTCCAGTATCTTTCTGTCCCCCTCCTTGGCTGAGATGTGGAGATGCAGAGTTTGACCTCAGGCCCCTTGCAGCTCCGCTGATGAGCGCCGGCAGCCCCGCAGAAGCCAGGTGTTTCTGCACAGGGTTTCTCTCCACAAAGGAGAATGGAAAGTGTAAAGCTTTATCGAGTGAAAGGCTGGGGCTTGCTATTCGTCATCGCTTCTGTTCCTTTCTTTTCTTCAGTTGCAGGATCGTTATGGAAGAACTGAACGTGGTTTAGTTCGTGGGGTTTTTTTTGGTGAGTCACTGGGAATATTTCAAGCAACTCATTTTTTTAAAAAAAAAATTTGCAGGCTAGAATTCTGCAAATGAATGGTTTACTTAAAGGGATAAAGTAGGAAGTCAGCTGGTACAAGCTGATCAAACTGCACTGACCCTGCACTTTATTTCTGTGTTTATCTGATGCATGCTCATTTTTAGGCAGTTAAAGTCAGCCTGCCTGAGCTTCTCTGACTTGAAGCTTGAGCGCCAGATCCCCAGCCAGTTTAAAAAGGTGAAAATCCGTTCATTTCAGTTGAACAGAGCTGATTCCCTTCAGCTGACTGTCTGGCCCTGAATGTTTAGTTCCTTTTACCTGTTTCATTGCAGCTGTTATCTCTAAATTTTGGAACAGAGTTCAGTTTTATAAAGCACCGTGGCATTAAAAATATTTAAAGGTCAGTGGTTGCTAAGTGCTGAACTGTTTCTCAAAAAAAAGAAAAAAAAAGAGAGAAAAAAGCCTTCCAGTAATCTGTGGGTGAGGAACCCAAAAGTAAACCCAAAAACACTAATCCTATCACCTGCACTGTACTATATGAATGAGACTGTTTTTCAACAGTCAAGCCTGTTTTATTCTATCCAGCATTTAAATTGTATTTGCAGTTTTACACTGAAGTGTCTTTTCAGGCTATTATTGAAAGAAGGCCAAATATTGCTATTTTTGAATGATTAAAATGTAATAACTATGCATGTTTTCCCAAAGGATTTTCTTTAATCACACATGCAGTGCTTGGAATCTATAATATTGTGTCATCTTTTCTCAGCACATCTGGAAGATCTGTCATAATGGGGTGTAATAGATATCGCAGAAAAATAATCCATTAATCTGATTTTAGGCTCAGTCTGCCATGGATTCTCTTTTTATTTTTGTTGTTGTTTTCTTTTTTTTTTAACCGTCCATGTATTTCTCACCTTTCTCTTGAAGCATTTAGTCTTTGTTGGCAGTTCTAATTGAAATTTGTTAGGTATTTCTGACAGGTTGAGAGACTGCTGATTTTTCTTTGTTACTCATGAGCAGTGACTCAGCTTATTTGTACAGTGTAAGGTGCACCTGCTGGAGTCATACATAAAACAGTGAAGTTACCATTTCCAGCAAAGCTAAGAAATGAAGCTTCACCTTTAAAATACAGCCTGCAAGATCCTCAGCTATATTAGTGTTCAGCTGAACTGGGTACAGCTCTCTGCTAGGAAAACCTTGTGCTGAAGCAGTAGTCAAGGATGCAAGCTGTGGAATTGGGTTCTGTAAGTAGGCAGTATCCTTGGGTTGATGTGTATAGTTGGGAAATTTCAAGGAAGAAAATCTAAATAATTGTTTTATGTTTAATTATATTTGTGTTGAGAAAACAAAGAATATTTAGGTTAAACTGAAATACTTAAGTGGCTGTACACATACTTTAACTCAAAGAAGAGTGTCCCTACATATATTGAAGAAGCTGGATTTATTAAAAAAAAATACAGTCAGTTGGACTGTGCTTCTAGTGTGTATTTAAATCATGGTGACCTTTTTTCAACATGACTAGAAACATACAGAGCTGTTCACTGTTATATCGTGAGTTTGATTTTGTCTCAGAGTAATGGTTAAGGAGAGCTATCACGACACCAGTTCAGCCGGCTTGCCTGAGATCTGTGGGGAACCCGTACTGTGTGGAAGGGTAACAACATGACCAAAAGTGCTATCGTTGCCAAAGCCAGTCTGCATGGTCTCAAACCTGACAAGGACTAAGGGCTACAAGTCCTGCCCTGCAATTAGCTTTGTACGGGATGAAAAGGAACTATAAAGGAATTTTATAAGGAAATTTAGTGCATCTCCAAAAACACTGTCTGTGGTGAAAAAGCAACCCAGCACTACCATGAATACAATTTTGTCTAATTTTTGTAAGTCAGTGTGCTGTGTCAAGCCAAGTGGTAAGTGCAGGTTTTGTTAGGTTAACTTAATTGTCCCAGTAAAGGATTGAGTGAAACTGCAGTAGCACGATCTTCAGCACATCTGTCTGTTGAAGTACAGACCTGGGTGTGTACGCTGAATGCTAGCTCTGCATTAAAGGTCATGCTTCTGTGTCTTCCTGGTGCTGTTACTGCGCCATGCTCAGCTGGCGCTGGTGCTGACATAGACTGCAATTGCATCATGGTTTTGCTTTGCAGACTTAGACAAATATGATTCCTGCTGGTAGCAAAATATCAATTTCTTTCTCTAGGATTTTCTTTGGTGAAGCCAGCAGTTTTCTGTCTACTTATCACAACACAGGTTTGTTCTAGATTATGTGGGGTTTTTTCTGAAATGAAGGAGCTTTTGTCTGTCTTCACTTCTGTCACTTCTTTCACCTTTTAAGCATGTCTTTCCCCATCTTTTTGCAGGCTGACATGGAAAACCTGCTCCTCTGTATCTTGCTGAACAAGCTCATCTTATAAAAAGCACTGCCTCTGAACTGTCGTAACTATGTGGTGGGTTGTCTTAGCGAGAACATAGGTTGAAACATGCCCACACACACCCCAGAACCAGTATTCTGTAGTGAAATTCAATGGTGTTTGGCAGATCGATCTCTATCTTTTTCACCTGCGCTGAGACATGCAGATAGTGAGTGCTAAATATCGTCAGACTCTGGCCCTTCTTGTGTTACATTTATGCTTTGTCCTCCACAAAGTTAAGCAGTTAGGAGAGACTCTCATGATCCTTCTCCTCATAAAGAGCTGGATCTACCAAGGTTCTTAAGCACGCACTTAGTTTAAGGAGAGGAATAATTGACTTGTTGACTTCAGCAGGACTACTCATGCGCTTAACGATGAAGACCTTTTATAAGTGCTTTGCTGGAGTAGTGCCAAAGTGGCACAGAATAAAATGACAGAAAGAGTGAGGTCCATTTAACA
Source organism: Nyctibius grandis (assembly GCF_013368605.1). Classification (NCBI taxonomy): domain Eukaryota; kingdom Metazoa; phylum Chordata; class Aves; order Nyctibiiformes; family Nyctibiidae; genus Nyctibius; species Nyctibius grandis. Next base: position 31,452,314 of record NC_090658.1, read on the forward strand.
ACATTGCGTAATGAATTTCAAAAAAAGAAAGGCTTATTTTACACTAAACCTATTTTTTTTTATAGCAAAGCCGAATTTTGTGTGGTTCTAATTTACTAATACAGTAAGGGTGTGATGCAGTTTCAGACTGTTGCCTCCAAGTATCAGTAACACGCAAGATTTCATAAATGTGTCAAGTTGCCTAGAAATGTTTTATTAATCCTCTGGGGAGGGGTTCTGCTTTACTGTATTTTGTTGCATAATTTATACAACCATATTATGAGTCTGCTATCACTTTTTATTACCTTGACACTAGGTTAATTAGGAGGTATTTCAAATATGTGAATATTTTAAATATGTGAATCAGGATTCCGACATACCTTTCCAGACAGCAGGTGTGTTCTTGGTTGCAGATTGAGGTGACTTGGAGGTTGATGTTAAATGTTACTTTATTAGCCAGAGTCCTGGCATCCTTTCCTCTAAAAGTCGCTTAAGCTGCATGTCCTGGAAGCTCTTGTGAAAAACACAACAGTTTAGAAGTATAAGTGAAGCATCCAGTTCTGCAGTCTTTGGGGATCGGAAGTATTGACAGCATAGTAAGTACTTCAGCTTTGTCCCGTTAATGCTCTTTTCTTGTCTGGCAGGATCTCAGCTCAGCAATTAGAGACCCTAGGCCTGGTTTCCGTTTCTGTAAATCGAGAGTTATTCCAGTGGCTGTGACAGCATGATAGTTTTCAGCTCTGCCGTTCCAAATGAATTCCTATTTAATCAGGGCTGGCTGCATTTACTAGGGGCACATCTGATGAAATTCTGAAGAATCAGGCCCAACAGATGAGAAAATGTTTTAAAAGTTATGTCAGTTACAGAGGAACTCAACCTAGTTTCCTTTCTGTCCACAAATAACTGAAGTTGAAAGCACCAGTGTTAAGAGATTAAATGTAAAGGATATGGGGAAGGCAGTGATGAATCTAGTTCTCCGAATGCCTTGCAAAGGTCATTGCCATTATCTGCTCTGCAGTTGGAAGAATTGAAGCACAGGGAGCTGAAGTGACTTGCCCAAGACTGGCCAAGAGACCATGCCAGAGCAAGAAACAGAGCATGGCTCTCCCATCTCCCTAGCCCAAGCTATATGATATTGGCCACACTGCCACCCTGGGCAAAAGACAGTGGACCACGGTTTCCAGCATGCCCCTGAAATTGCCATGTAGGTTTCCTCTTCCACCCACAAATGAGATACTGTACCAGAGAGTCACTTGAATTTAAGTGCCGGGGCTCGGATCTGCTGGAGAGGCTGTGCATTGAATTCCTACCGAATTCATAACTGAAATGAAATAGGAGGTAGACTTCTAAGCTCCAAGCCTTGGATGCTTGAGACCTGGCCGCCCTTTTCGAATGTGCTCGTGCAGTGTCCAGTGCAATGGGGAGTACTCTGTGTAGTTGGAGCCTGTCAGAGAAAAAACAATTCATAAAACAACATGGGGGGACACTTGCAAATTAAACCTCAGTTTAACATCTTCTGAAATGTTGCAAGAGTAAGTCTAATATGCTGTCCTTACAGAGGGAAATTACCTATAAAAAGTTGATGTAAACACTCTGCGTAGCAAAACCGGAAACACTTTTTTTCCCAGGTTTTGCTGTAAAACTTATAATTGTGAAAATTATTTTTGTCTTTATTCAGGAAGGATATGGACTGGAATGTGTATGATTTGTGATTGCACAAAATCATTTTGTTGCCAGTTCCTCATGAGGGTGAGAGGAAGATAAAAACTCTTTTCAGGTGTATCACCCACAGGATCCTGTGTAACACAGGGTGGGAGAAGGGTTTTTATCAGCTCTGCTGACAATAGCTTGATTCTTACATTCTTAACAAAAAGCAAAATGCCATAAGCCTGGGATTCAAAAGGAATGATCTAACTAGAAGAAAAGGAGACAATAATTCTGATCATTTTTTTTTGTGCCTTCTTTTCTTGGGTTATGACTAGATAAGGCTTGATTCTGGAGAAGGGTGAAGACAAGGAAGGCTTTGTTTTTTCCCCAGCAAATCAGCATACTTTTTCTTTCAGCAGACTATTAGTTAGTTGCTGTTTTTCCTTCGAGCGTCAACCTGCCTGGGTTTAGCAGATAAAGGAGGTTTGGTACAAGAACTCCTTCCAATGTAAGTGACAGTTTCTGGGTGGGCCACATCAACGTTGACTCATATTTGCCTTCTGCGTCACAAGTGAATCTGATGGACCTGAATGCTGAAATAGGTGCATGAGGTTGCGGGAGTGGCTGCAGACATCTTGTCTTGGGAAGTTATGTTTGGGTCCGTGCAGAGATACACAGCATAGTCCATCGGCAGGACCTTCATCTGACTGACAGGAGGCCCTTCTGCCATCAGGCACATGCTGCAGCTTACAGGAGGAGGTAGTCTGAGAAAAAACACCCAGAGCTTGAGCCATGCCAGTGGCTGCTCCTTTGTTTTTGCTGTGCAGTCTCTGACAGGCTGGCCTGTAATCTTAGCTTTTCTGGTCATACTTTCTTCTGTTTCCCTCCTACTCTATAAGCAAGAGCCTTCTAGGTGCCCGTTGTCATGAGGCTAAGCCTGGCAAATTGTCTTCATCATGCAAACTTTTAAATAGCCTAGTATGTACCTCTCTGGAAGATGTGCTGTGCTGTTGCAGTCATAGTTCATGTAGCAGCATTAGCTGAATTGCTGTTGTCATGCAAGACTGGGGCTGTGAGCAGGACGTTCTTGTAAGGGAGATGTCAGCTCTGAGTCTGCTAGTTTTCCTGGGCTGGGAAGATGAAGTCAACAGTTCTTTGGACGTGGTACTAGGCTGCTTGTTGTTGTTTTTTGTTCATATTGGGGGGTAACTGGGCAGGGAGCCATAAAAAAAAGGACTGTATGTCTGTAAAAGTATATGATCAATTTATTTTTGTTGGGAAAGTGATAGATAACATGGCACAGCATGAAGTTATAAAAGGAGGTTGCGGTCAGCGCTGCTGGCATTAATTTAACTAGAGAATGTGCCCTTAAATGTCAGGAGACTGCAAGAAGCACTGAGTTATTTGAGAAGACAGCAACTTTGATGTTGATTTTTAGCAACAAAAAAGCAGAAGATTAAAAGCAGCTTTCCAATTTTGTCAACTTTTTTTCTTATTGATAACATGACTAGGGCTTTAGCAGGTGCTCTAGGAAGGTTAATGAAACCGTAATGGTCATGGTGAAAGGGTATACATTAACTAATTGGCTTGTGTAGGTGACTTACCACTGAAGCCAAACTCAGCAACTGATACACTGAGCAGCTAATTTGCTGTGAAGATACTACAGCTCCAGATACACTGTCCTCTCATACTGGCAGATAAAACAAGACCAGACAATGGGGGTTATAAAAAGAACATGGGCTGCAATCACATTTCTGCTGTATCAAAAAGTAAGAGTGGCCATTTTTGATCAAACTAAGGGCTTGCCTGGCTTCAGCAGGGCGTCTGGTGAGTGCACAGGGAAAAGCATGTGGAAACGTGGCAGTAGGATGATTCTACTCTTTGTATGTCATCCCTGCTTCTGTCAGCTGAGTGATTCAGAGGCTTTCGGAGCCAGAGGTTGCATTAGGTTGTGTTTAATGCCCCTGATGGGCCTGTCATCCGTGAATTTATCTAATCCCTTTTTGAACCTATTTATGTGTCTGCTCCAGAACATCCTGTAGCAATGGGTTTTGCACGTTACTTTTGCGTTGTCTGAAAAAGCACTTACTTTGCTCCTTCTAAATCCACTGCTTGATTGCTTTATTGGGTATTCCTTACTTCTTTAATTGAAACAGCACAGACTGCTTTGATTTCCTGATCTTTTTCATGGCATTAATGTTTTTATAAATCTGTTATCTCTTCTCTCAGCCTCTTTTCTGGGCTGAGAAGTCTGTTTCCTATCTCCATATATCAAAAGCATTCCAAAACTTTGATCATTGTTTTTGTCTTCTCCATCCTCTTTCCAGCTCTGTTAAGTCAGTCTGTGTCCTGTATCCACCTCTATCCTCCTTTTGAATCCATTACCTTAAAGGGGAAGAAACGAATTCGAGTTCAGTGGCCAAAGTGTTGGGGGTTTGAATCCATGCCTCCCAGTTCCTCAGACAGCATCCTCGGGCCATCTACCCATCCAGGTGGTGGCATTCCCCTGCTTTTCATTGGAGCTGATGTGGAATATTTTTCTGGGCTTCAAAGAGGTAGGAGGGTGAGCTGGACTCTGCTGTCCAGTGGTGCTTGCGTGCTGCTCCAGCACTCCATCAGTCAGTCATTGGATAAAGTGCATTTGCTGTCCTTGGAGCAGTGACTAGGATTCTGGTTTGTCTCTCCAGGCAAATGTCTGTGAAAAAATAAACAGGCACATGCAACCTGTCATGTAGTGAAAAAAAAGAAACAAAGTACAAATAGTAGTTGCAGAAGTTCGGTATCTTCATGCTAAGGTACACAGTTGTCTCTGTGAATTGGGACATATTGCTGCTGGTTTTGATGTTTTGTTTTGTATTCAAAATCCAAAATAACCCAGCAGCTGTATGTGTAGGTAGGCAAATCTAGGTCAATAATGAAAGACTTTGGAGAATGATGGCCCTGATCTGGTAAAGCTCAAAGACATGTAGATCTCTGAGCAGCTGCTGCCAAGCTCTGAAGAAATGGAAGGGTTATGAGCAGCCAGTGAATGGCAAAACATATAGATAAATGACTCATTATTCCTCATTTAGTCTCTCAACCTTGAAATGAATGGAATGTGTTATTGTTTGTAATAGTACTAGCATTTTTTATTGCTTGTCAGATGACAGGGCACAGAGGTGCCACTGTGATGCTTTATAAATGTGTAATTAAAGGGCTACATTTGATACTAAAAACTCCATTTTAAAGCAGCTTTTAAAAGTCCCAGTAATTAACTGATTAATACATCTTTATATCGTCCTAGAGCATCCATAAAGTAGTCAATAGGTTATTACTAAACATAGCGACTTACAACTTCTTCCACAGATGTGCTCGTAAGCATTTATAATATACCATATGCACATGTGAAACCTTCTGATAATAAGTATTAACTGTTAAACCTCAGTAATTAAATTGTCACTGATAGTAAAGAACTGCCTCTTTTCTTCATGGGTAAAATTAAACAACTTAAAGGCTGAGCATTTAGCCATGTAGGATTAGAAGACTCTCAGGAGGGCTACGTAGGTGTATTTGGCCAGGCCTTCAAACACGGTGAATATCAGCAGCTGAAATCAGTCTTTATGGAGACAAATGTTGAATACTTCCTGGAATCAACCAAAGTAGCTTGCTGACAATTTTCATAGGCCTTCCAGTATTCCACTCCCTAATTTTTTTGTCAATGCGTGGCATATTATAGTGATATTTGTGTCATTTATACTACTGAAATTTTGGTACTTGGGAAACCTAATTTTGAATTTTCAGAGCTTCATATCTCAGCAAAGTCAACTGTATACAGATTTTAATTTGCCAGAGTTAATGTTACTATGATAGATATGTATGTTTGCTTGTGGCAGTAACCTGACGTTACATCAGGGAATCGAAGCCTTTGCTTACTGTCCACATACAGGATAAAAGAAAGCCTCTTCTGAGAGGGAGCTTAGAGTCCAGTATCAAGAGTAAGCACTGGTTATTTTCCATCGTTACTGTCCCTGAAATCTGTGGATTGTTTGCTCTGTTTTCCTATGTTTATGTAGTAGCAGTTTATGTTTGCTTTAGCCCAAATAACTCTGTTTTCATTTTCAGAGGCTAACAGAATTACCAATGACTATATTGATAATCTTGGGGCTATTTTTATATGTTGATTCTCTTTGAGTCTACTCTGCTTAATATTACAAGCATCATACAAAAGTACAGTAAAATAATATTAAGAAAATATAATAAGGTGAGATCTGTGCATGCGTAATTTTTATTTATACCCCTGAGAGTTGTGTGCAGACACTGATACGACACAATACCAATTAGATTTATTTGTAACAAGAGTGCTATCTCAGTAATAAAATGATAAGCTCAAGGTAAGTAATGCTGTCACCTGCTTCAGCACTTTCCTCATATTTTTATTTATCTGTTTTTGCTGTTACAAAACTTTCTAGAAGCTGAGAAATACAAACAGCGTATAGCACATACAGCCTAATGTCCTGATTTTATTTCCACCTTTTAATTATCATGTTTAATTGCATTGTTTACTACTGTTGTCAGTATGATTTGATTCCTTTTGCCACTTATACTCTTCCCATTTGCCCTTTGGTTTGGTTCATTATATTACTACATGGTAACATGAACAGCGCTATTCCAAAGGTGAATTACCACAACAGCTAACCATGCTCGGCATCTCCAAGATCTGGTAATGTTCCACTGCAGAGACAGTTGCTCAAGTTGTGATTTTTTTTTTTTTAACATTTAAAAGTATGTTTAAATATACTATGTAGTGATTTTAATTGCCTGATGATAACTAAGCCATCTATGTCCCTACTAATGTGAAAGGGAGAAGGAACCCTTAATATAACCCTCCTGTATAGTAGTTTGACTGTTAATAAATTATTCTTTCCTGTGTTCTTCTCTTAATATTAAGAGTGGTATCTTACAGTGTTCAAAAGCATGGAGTTATTCAGGGATGTAATATGACTATTTTCTTCTCTAGGCCTTAGGCTCCTGGACCACCACTCTTCTGCTGCAAGGAGGGTCATACAGTGCTTTAGAAGTTCTTTCATTTTGAAAGTTTGTACTGGCTTAAAGAATATTCTATATGCTTAAAATAGCATAGATTTTTCAATGAGGTTGTTTGTTGGACTAGTAGCTATTTTTAATAAAGTAATTGCCAGAAGGAAGGTGATGACGCAGTCCTAGAATCACAGAATCAATCAGGTTGGAAGAGACCTCAGGGATCATCGAGTCCAACCGTTGCCCTGACACCACCCTGTCAACTAGACCATGGCACTAAGTGCCATGTCCAGTCTTTTCTTAAACACATCCAGAGATGGTGACTCCACCACCTCCCTGGGCAGCCCATTCCAATGTCTAATGACCCTTTCTGCCTCACCCCTCTGCACAGCCCAGTCCAAAGAAGCTTGTTCACGAGCCTGTGCATCAAACCCATAGCTTCTATTTGTGCATTACGATTGCTTTCCAGATTTTATCCTGTCTTGCTGAAGAGGCTTTAAAGACTACAGAATTTACTATGCACCCAAGGTAGTTGCTGCAAAGATTATTTGGTTTGATAGTTATGTGTCTGCATTTAGTTATAAATCTCCATTTGACTAGTTTCAGCTTCCAACAAATCCTTGGATTTTCTGATACCTTTTCTTTTAGATCAAAGACTCACAATTATATACTTGTCCATGTAGATGCTTGCAGGCAAAATAATTTCTTTACTGCTTCTCGGTTAGACCAAATTGAGCTTCTTAAGCCTGTGATGAAATACGTTTTTCTAGCCCTCAGATCACTTGCATAACCTTTTTCTGAACCTTATCCCATTTTTTCGTCATCTTTTGGAGTTAAAGAGCAAGACTAGAAACAGGATTGTAGTAAGTGTCTTGCTGATGCTGTGAACAGGAATAACCACATCTTCCAGCTCCTACTTGATGGTGCTTCCATATATGGATGCTGAGGGTTGCTTGACCTCTTAACTGCATTGTTGTTCAGGAACTCCACATTCATGAAGCTATCTGTTATAATACTGTTGCACTCCAGCGTATAACCTCCCATCTTTCTAGTGAGATATATATTCCTTGCTCCTAAGTGATTGATTCTATATTCTGTTATATTAAAACAAGCTTTGTTCTTATGAGCCCGGTTAACTAAGGGATACAGAGCAGCGTGCATCACTGGCCAGTTTCCATTGCTAACCACTCCTTTGAATTCAGTCAGTCTCATTTTTATTAAGAGTGTGTCCGCTGTTAGATTCTTTGTTCCAGCAAAATTTTTGATTGGTCCATAGATCTAGCCCCAAAATAACTACCTGAATCATAATAAGGGCACTTCCTTTCAGTTAGGGGGTCAGCATCTCCAAGAGCAGGGGATGTTTTTATTAGTATTTGTTTTGCTTCAGTAAGAAGAAAATCAAAGGTAAACATAGAGTAGAGATATAAAATAATAAAGGACAGAGACAAATTCTCTTGATTATGAATCTTGATCTTCTATTCCTACCCTAAATTTGTACCTGGGCAATTTAGTTGAATGCTTGTCTTGTGAGGTCAAACTGTAGCAGCAGCCATGACCAGACTTCCCTATAGCGGTTGATGCAGTTGGGCTACATTTTGGTGATTCCTCGCCACCACCCCTCCCCCCCCCAAAAAAAACCTAATGTTTGTTAGTGCAGAATGGGACTGCCATTTTAGCACGTTACTGTAGATACACACCACAGAGTCTTGGCTGCAGATTTCTAATTATTGCAAATGAAGGATCTTTTATTCAGCTGAGAAGTCTTCTCTAACATCATCTATGCAGTTGCTGTTGTCTCTTTCTGAAGTTGTTGGGATTACCCAGGGGCCTGCAGGTCGCATTCACAGTACTGGTTTTAGGATTTTTAACACTCAGCTGTTAATGTTGTATACATGTGTGTACATATATGTGCATCCAGCGGATTAATCACTAGCCATATCAAGCTGATTCAAAATGTGTAGATGTTGGACTTTCTGAAAACATTTAAAGAAGAGATAAGTTTACATTAGTAAATAAGAAATAAAGCCAATTATCTTGGCAATTAAAAAAAAATAAAATTAGTGTTTTGAAGGATGGCATTAAAAGCCATGCTAGCAGCAAGTGGTAGGTTGTGTCATTGCTGAATCTGTCTTCTAACCTCTGCTTGACCTGATTCTGCTGAATTCCAGTGGTCTGTGCAAGTACGTATTCTCTAGGTATAAGAATAGTAGCAGCAGTTACACTACCTAGAACAAGAATGTACAAGGGCTATCAGCTGTCTTGCCTAGGGGCATGAGATGATTGCCAGCTGGTGTTAAGAAAAAGCATTTCCTTCCTGTGAAGCATTACGTAATTGTCTGCGTATAAAGTGTGTTGGGGTTTTTGTCTGTAATTTATTATATAAGCCAGTGCTATAGGAAGATGCCAGACTAAAAAAAGAGTCTGGCATATGTATTGTGGCAATTCCTTTTTATTGTGTTTTTAATGCTGTCCAAAATAAAATGAGATCCACTGTATGTTTCACCTTGTTAGCTTTGCAATGCGTTGCTTTTAACACTGTCCTGCCAGCTTTGTGACGCAAATTTGACTGCAGCTGAGGAATATTGTTAATCCTCTCATCTTCCTGTGAGGAATCAAAGTTGAGCCAAATGAAATGTTTTGTGCTACAGTGTTTTCTTTTATTGCTGCACATACAAAGCAAGTGAAAAAAAATACAAAGCTGGCTGCCAGGATCTCGCTAGAGTGATACTGATTCTCCACTTTTATGAGACGCCAATAAAACAGAAGATATTCTTTTTCATCTTGCAGCTTACTCTTCACCAAAGTAAAACTGGAATGGATACATAAAGGACCTGAAGAGGCTCTGGTGACGTGCAGACATATGTTGCAGATGTGGCAGATGGTATATAATGTTTTGCAGCACAGGTAGGCTTTCTCCACTGTCTAACAAGTTCAGATTTCATAATGGAGATGCAGTTGCCTTCTTTAATTGTCTAGATACTTAGGTTATTTTGCAAAAAGAGTAATAAACAGTACTGTTTAAAAAGAAACATAAGTAATATTTCTAACGTGATTTTAAAAAAAGCAAATTTTAATAGCCATTATATAAAAAAAACACACAACAAAACAAAACCTCAAGATTTTAAGATTGAAGAAACAGTTTGAAACAAGAGTTTCTGATCTGAGTGTCTAAACATCTCTATCCATACTCAGATGTCCAGAATGGAGAACAGATTTATTTTTTTTCCCAATAGCGCTAAGCATCCATGAGCTATTGTTCACAGTCTGCTGTAGTTGGCACCACCCAGAAACGTGTGGGGGTGACACAGTCCTGAACCAAGTAAGCCAAGGAAAGGCACATGGCCAAGACTCTATCATATGCTGTGATTGCATGCCAGTTGCATAGCCTGGTGCTAACTGGGCAAGGAAAGGAGTGAAGGATGTAGCACCTTTCTCCCTTCCCTTGTCTTAGTAAATCTGCATTTAAATAGCGCTAGGTTCCCTCTTTGTTCCCTTCCTCTCATCTGCTTCCCCTCCGAAAGGAAAAGTTTAGCAAGTGTCAAAGTTACCAGGTTGGGTTTTCTTCCTTCTCACACCCTTTGAATATTGTCCTAGTCATGATACAACTGTCTTGGGAGTGTTATCACAAGACTGTACTTATCTCTCACCTATAATTTCCGTAGAGGTTGTGGTTGATGGGAAGGACAGCACGCTTGATGGCAACAGTCATGACAGCAGACTGATGAAGCTTGTATTGTTCCCCAGTTTCTGTATGCATTTACATAAGCTTTATAAACACCAGAAGTATATGTACAGAATGATGCATGTCTATATACAAGTTGTCTTTGAGGGATTATTAGTAATTCCTTGTTGGTTTAGCTAATGAGCAGCAGACCAAACACAAAAATCAAGATATTTACATAGCAGCAGAGAAATGGTCTCTTACAGGCTGGAATCATTGATTTCCTTAGGCCTTAGTCTCTTTAGCTAAGGATTCAATCACGTACCTCTCACATGAATAATCTTTATACCCATGAGTAGTCCTCATGAAGCTGATCAAATCCACACTGAACAATTGCGACTGAGTAAGATTTACTCTTGCAATGGCGGGCCTCAAGCCTGAGACTGAAAAGAGTACATTGGAAAACAGAAAAATAAATAGTTCAGCCATTTGGACTGCATTCGGATCCCAAGCTGTGCTTTGGCTGTTATACTTAAAAACCCAAGATGCGATAGCTTTAGAGGCTTTTGATAAGCTTTAGCCACAGAAGCCTAAACAAAACAAATTGCTTTGCTTTTGCTTTTAGGAACTCTAATGTGTATTTCACTGCTATTCCCAGTGGGACTTTTTGGCTTTCTCAAAAAATACTTCATAAAGCATTTTCTATTGGGAAGTACTGCTTGAAAGGTAACAAGAATGAACTTGGTACCTGCAGTTTTAGTTTGGATTCAGTGACCCGGGAAGCCCCTTGTATTAAGCAAATTGCAGCAATATCAGCTAACAAATATGTAAAATATTCCGGGTTGGGTTAGCAAAGGAACTTAAGGGGAATTCCTATCAGTGAGACTTGGACACAGACATATTTAGGGCCTCTTGGAAAAGAGAAGCCTGTATTTACATGAAGTTGAGAGCTGTTGCACCCAATACTCTTCAGTAGTTCAATCAGTAGCTAATCACCCACACAATTAAGTTGCACTTTGGTTGCATTTGTCTGGCCTAAGTTTCCTGGCTTTGCAATCTTACTATGACTCTGCTAGACTAAAGAGCCTTTCAGGGCCCAGTATTTGCTCCCCAGGCAGCTATTCATATGCCATGCTCAAGTCTCCTCTTGTCTTCTCTCTGATAAACTGATGCCTCTGCAGTCTCTCACAATCAAGTGTTTCCTTCAGCAATTTTTGTGACCATTTTATCCACTGTCTCAACTACCTTTTAGAAACGTGGGCAGTGTGGAGTGGCAACATGTCCCACTGGCAGCCTTCCAGTGTTGTATGCAGAAGGCAAATCATCTGGCTACTGTCCCTTCTGTGGTGCATGGAAAAGTTTCTTGGCTGAAGGCCTTGTACTGCAGCTTTGAAGGAGCAGCCCATTTTCAGCTCTTCTCCAGCAAAACAAATAAAGCCGTTGGAAGTGGCTGTTTTGCATAATGCAGACCACTTGGTTTTCAGGCTGGGATTTCAGTCTCTTTTCCTAGTTAAAAGGCCGTGCTGTTGACTGTATTGAGATGCATTTTTGTTAACTGAGGCCACCTCATCAAGCCTTCTCTGGATGCTGCTCTCCTGTGGTCGGCTTTTACTGTGACCAAACTTATGCTATCCACCAGTCTCCCCAGCTGTCCTTTGTCTAGGAGTATAGCATATAAGCCAGTGTTCGGCCATGTGCCTGAGCAGTGACATCGTGGTGACGGCTGCTGCATCGAAGCAGTGCCCACCTCACGGGAGTAATACTTGGAAGTGCAGCTGCCATGTTCCTGCACATGCAGTGCACCAGCAAGACAGAAAAGCCCTTACGGTTCCACCAGCTGCCCCCAGCCAGGGCACTGACACTTGGGTTAATCCTGGCTAGGCAAGGCTGAGGCACAGGACAGAGAATTTAATTTTCCCTTGTATCTGTCACCACGTGATAGTCTCAAATGAGATATCAGTGTGGAAACCAGTATGGAAGACAGGGAGGCCCAGTCAAGGCCGGAGATTTGTGCAAACAGTCGAATGCCCAAGAATTTAGGGTCCATTAACAGAAACATTTGAATCAAACAGAAAAGTTTGATCCCAAAACCCAAGTAAAAGGTTAATTAGGTATTGTAAATATGATTACCACTATAATGAATGACAGTAAGTGGCTTTCAGTCCTAGATTGTTAGCTGGGAAGGACAAGACTTGGTTTATCTCTTGCTGTTGTTTTCTGTGATAACAGAATAATCATGTTTAAAACCAAACAGCAGTCCCAAGCTAATTCTTCTGCTAGATTAATGCAAATTCAAGGGAATCCTATGCAATCCCTACCAAAGGACTGATCAGACTGGAAAACTGGGCATCCACATCAATCATGACTCTGTGACAGCTTGTTTCCTGGGAAGAATGTTGTCCAAAGGCTGAGCTGGAGGCTTGGAAGCGTGCCAGAAAAAGTAGCCAGGGCAGTCACTTTTCCTTTTGATATTTTGTCCCTTAATGGATGATGAGAGGAGATATCATCACCGTCTGATCCTGGGGGGATGGCAGCCTATGTGGTGACAGGAAGGCTCAGGAGATCTGCGTTAAGTGATTTGTGTTAAGTGCATGATTTTTTTTTTTTTTTTTTTTTTGAGTTTCCCTTTGGAAGACCTCTGCTCTGAGGACAGAAGTCTAGTAGAAGAGCAGACCAGATAGTCTTCCTTTCATAAAGCAGTGCTGTGTGGTAGCTTTTATCTTCCTTCTCTGTTTGAACGAAACAAAAGTAGAAAATAATCCCTTTGAAATTAAGAAATTAGCACCTGGGTGGAAGGTGGTAATTGGTCTGTTTCGAACAAATCCTTCTGCAGGCAAGCCCAAGGGATGGTGGTTCTTTCTGGGTGTGGGGTTGCTGGTTGGCCTTCTCTGGTCTGGCTTCTAGCTGCCAACATGTTCCTTGTCCAGTGGTTTGCAAAGACCTCAACAGCCAAATAAGCTGATAGTGGCACGCACTCTGGAGCCCTTGCTGGGCACTGTCTCTCTGAGCTTCCTGTCTGTTGGCAGGGTGCAGGTGTTAAAACAACACGTTCAAGAAGCTGGTTGCCTGTGACTGGAAAGCTTGAGTTTTCACTTCCAGTGGCAGCTAGATGAGACTATTGCCTGCTTCGAGGGAAACGTCGTCTCTCCACTGAAAGGTGGCCAGGTAACACGGTTTTGTTTCTTTACAGTGGCTCTGAGAGAGGAAGTAGTGTGACTGAAACACCGGTGATCAAAAAGCATAACGGACTGCATCTCACACTGCCAGATGCTCATGATGCTGATTCTGGTGAGGAAACAAGATTTGTGCTTTCCCATCCTAAATACATACTTTTGTGAGAGAAGAATATTTTATTTTCTTGTGGGAGGGTTGCTGGGCTAGAGGGCAGGAGGTCCGGATCTGTCTCTGGGGCCATCTCTGCTGCAGAGCATGTCACTGTGGTATCTCTGTTCCTCGGCTTCCCCATGCATAAAACAAAGATATGGGTTCCTGCTTTCTTTTATGAAGTGCTTTGAGACAAGCATGAAAGGTATTAGATAGGAGTTCACTATACTTCTGCAAGAACTGTATAATTCAGTCCTTTTTTTTTCCTTCTTTTCCTTCCTTTCCACCCCAAATTTGATCCTTATATATATCCTGATCAAGCCAGCTATTATTGTGGTTTGGGAAATCTGAGTGAGAGTGTCAATTCCTGTTAGAGGGTGATTTGCTTTGGGATTTGTACATAAACATTGTGATGCTTTATTATATGGTAAATACACATTCCCAGTAACAGATATAGTCAGGTGGAAGTAACTGAAACATCAAAGCTAATCTTGCCAGGAAGGGCAAAGGAGGCTTTCAGAGAGTGCTGCTGACTTGTGATTTTATCGTAAGTCTTGTGATATTTGGTACTTCCTTTAAAACCCTAACTCTCAAAATCAGATGATTATGTGAGAAACTTGCCTTTTAGTTTGGGGGTTTTTTTTAGAGAAGCAACTTTCTACCCTTGTGTATGTAAAGAAATGCAAAAAAAATGAACCTCACAGACTCACGAACTGGACAAGAAGAATATAAAAGCTTATTTTTAAAAAAATCTAACATTCAAGCAAGCCTCATACTTTGGGGCTAGGGAATCAGGGTTTGTCTGAGTCTTAATCTTGAACATATGAAATTGGTAAAACTGAAGTCACATGCTCAGTACATACGGCTGAGATGGAGGACAAGTTCTTATGTGTTAAGTACATGACTTCTATTAAATTATGTGTTTTTAACCCCTGTTTACACCCACCAATGGTTAAAAAGCATTGCCAGGTTAGGTCTTAAGCATACAAACATTCAAACATCAAAAGGTTATTCAGTGTGTCTGCTCTTTTGTTTGTAATGTTAAACCTTTAGAGTCTATATTTATGACATTGTAATCTTACTGATTCTATACACATATATTTATGTAATTTTAATCTGTTTGTTCCATTTCCCTTTTATTACCCTTTGCTGAGATGAGTCTCTGTATTTTGTATAGGTCCTTTCTCTCATTGTTTATATCACAATGTTCTATAGTCTTCGGCTTAATAAAGAGAACAGGCCAAATTCAGCACAGATAAAGAGGATATACTAAATGAATATGCACTGTTTGGCATATTAAAAATTATCTGGAAAAGGAGTGGATATGACATGAAAGTTTCCTGGTGATACAAAATCATTTAGGATAGTCATCACTTTGATAGTTGTGAAGATTTGTGAAATATCCCCTATCGTCCCTGATGCTGGGCAGTAAAATGGACTTTCCATTTCAGTGAATATATGAAAATGCCTTGGAAAACACTGTAGGTAGTTTGCAGAATCCATCAGCCACTAGGCATTACTAGGAAAGCAATAAAAAACAGTATTATTTGCCACTGTACTTCTGTTATCCATGCAGTTCCCACTCTGCTGCTGAAACAGTGAGTGGCTTATGGTACCTAGACTGTGGGGCTGAGCCTGGATTGATCCCTGCCCCTTCAGCTCTAGCTGGTGCTGAATGGTATGTAAAAGGCATTCTGGGTGTGGATCCCATGCTTTTCTGGAGATCTCTTGCCTTGCTTTGTAATTGTCTAGAGAAAGGAGTGTGGCCAGGTTTGGGCTACACCCACTTCACAGCATGGTTTGAGATTTTGAGACCAAATTGTCACCAGCAGAGCCTCTAATATTTTGATGTGCTGGGGTGCCACCCTTCTAAGACCTCACTCCTGCCTCCTCCTCACTGTTCTGCTACAGACCTGAAGCACCTCCTCCAGAGTCACAGCAAAGCTCAGGCACGTCTGGTCTCTGTGTAGTGCCCTTCTCAAAAAGTACCTCTGTTGGGTACCTGTTCCAGCCTGCTCTTAGCCCAGTTTTAGCAGCCAGCTTGAAATGGAGCAGCTGTAGTTCAGCAGAAAGCACTGTATGCCATGGTACTGCCTGACAGAAAGAGCAAATTAATGTAAAGTACAAGTTTAAACCAGCTTTTAATGCACACAGAGTGATTTGCACTGACTGCAGTTTGGTTTTAGCCAAGAAATGTATTCCTCCTCCACTTCAAGAATCTAGGTTTCCATGCTAACATGGCTGCACCCACGATGGACGTAAGGATAGGGCTCGTACTGAAATTACACCGTCTGCCTTAGCGCAGGACTGGCACTGGCTGTTTTCAGCAAGGGTCTGTGGCTCGCTGCTCTGCAGGCTCTTAGGTGCTGCTGTTCTCCAGCTGCAGGAAGGAGGCAGCTGGGTCTGTTGTCCCGGTTGGGAGCCTCTTTGAAGACAATAAAGAGGTGATTTTGGAGAGTGCAGCTTTGGCCCCTCTTGCCCTTGTGCCTCCCCAGAGCTGCGGCTGTGGCTGCCTGCTTTGAAGGAGGGAGGAGGTCTGATTTTTTCCCACCTTTCTGGAACAGGCTTTGGTTTCCATCGTGAAATCCCCTGGGAGCGTGCGGCAGCGTGCTGTAATGCACAGGCACTCTGTGATCTCTGGACTTGTCACTGAAGGGGGGGGGCTACTGTGGCCGGGTTTGACACTGTCCTCTCCCTCAGTTAGACCACAATGAGATTATTTGCTGTGCCAGAATTTTAGGTTTGCTGCCAGGAAGATTAATTCCTCTTTATTTTCTTCATCTTCTCCTAAGTGAAGCAGTGTTCCTAACTAAATTCACTGGTATCAGTCAGCTGCATTGCTGTTTCATTCTTTTTCTGATTTAGTCTTATCTTATAATGCTCTTGCCTGAAGTGATTTAGGCTAGGGAATTCTGTGTTTCTTATAAGCCTCATAAATCTACTGAGGTGCATTTCTATTTTGATAGCAGTTTTTTTCATAGATGCAAAATATTAAACTTGGTCCTTCTTGGTCTTATAACAACCCTAGAACGGTGCTTTAAAATTATTTAGATATATTTTGTATGGCTTATATGCAGAGCTCATCACAACAAAATCAATTTTGTTATTTTTATGATTTCT
The DNA here is from genome assembly GCF_013368605.1 of Nyctibius grandis. Lineage (NCBI taxonomy): Eukaryota > Metazoa > Chordata > Aves > Nyctibiiformes > Nyctibiidae > Nyctibius > Nyctibius grandis. Next base: position 31,469,061 of record NC_090658.1, read on the forward strand.
TTCCAAAATGTGTGGAGGGCTTTATTGTAAAATGGGAAGTTTATATTCTGTCTAGTGGAGCTGTTAGAAAGAGACTGCACTAAAATAACAAGTTGATGTGATATCCTCTTATGCCAACATTTGCATTTATTTTGAGGCATGACATTAAAGTTCTGTGAGACAGGTTTTGTGGGGTTTTTAAGTGTATAAAGATCTACATTTCTTTAGGAAGAGATATTTTATAGTGAGACATTCAGAGGCATTTTTTTAATGTCGCTTAAAGTTTTTCCAGCTCCCCCTGCCACCCTGAGGTCAGAGTGATACCAGTGTGATACGTGCCTATCTCCTCTCTCAGGAGACAGCGTGTGATAGAGGTATACTCTTTTCGGGCTCCAGTAGCCCTCAGCCCACCCCCAGGGTCACCGTATTGCTTGCCTGAGGTTCAGAGCTGTGGCTGAGCCCCTTTCAGTCCAAAAGGACCAGGCTGGCAAAGACCTTCTCTTACAGAGTATATTTGGGCAGACAAGCTTTAAGGAGCGTTTCTGTGAGCGGTGCAGCAGAGATGGGTAAGAACAGCAGCAGCAAACGTGTGGGTAGCGGCTGGGATGGAGAGCGCCTTATCACCTGGTGTGTGTGTGTTTAGAACAAGGAAGGTATCTGTGTCTGAGGCTGGGCAGGGATGGGAAGGGATCGGCTGGTCTCTGCCTAGTGTGGTTTGCTTCCTTGCGTAGGCTGAAATGGAAAAGAAAATAAACATCAAAGGACTGGAATGCCAAAGGCTGTTAAATGCAAAGAGCCTCTGCTGTAAATTGCTAAATAGCTTGGGTTCCCTTTTTATGGCTGTGCAGATTGAAGCCCACAGCACTGGGCAAGATCAGTCTCAAATCGCAGGCTTTCCCCTCTTGGCAACTACCCGGCTAATGAAGAGAAGGAGAAGAGAAGCAGCTAACTCATGTTCCTTCAAGTGCAACTAGCTCATAGTGATATTCCTGTAAAGCCTGCTTTGTGAGGGAAAGATGCTTTAGTAGATCCTAAGTGGCTGTTCAGCCTCACAGCAGAGTGTGAACCTCTCCAAAATGCACAAAGGTGCCTTACAGTGACATAGTCTCCTTGGATTTATTTGCAAGGAAAAGAGGATTTACCTGAGCTCTGTGTGGATGTGAATAAAACACCAGCCCATCTGCCCACCTAATGCAATCAGACCAGCATCACATACGGGTGCTTGCAAGAAATACAGCTCCAGAAAGCCTTTCTGAAAGAGGGCAGTCTTGGCAGAGAAATGTAATATTGAAAGTTGCTTTCAAAGCATACTAACATGATCGGGAGCACTAATGTAAGTATCTGGTTAGGCTGACTGCAAAATGCCCAAAGCCCATGTAATTTTTTCAGTTTTGCCAATCTAGAAGGTAAGAGGTCTGCCCTAACTTCAAAGTGCTCCTAATAACATCCCTAGCTGTTCCCATGGCCATTTTCTTGTTGCCTCTGCACTGCAAAGAAGCTGTCGGTGTTTTGGATGGCTGGGGGTGACTGCCTGGCAGTTTTCCCTGTGTTAAACAACCCTTGTCTGACTTGGATTCCTGGAAGTTTTGGTGAAATTTCTCCCAGGTAGAGGGAGGGATGGAGGGAGAGGAGTGTGTGTGGGCAGGGCAGGGGGAGGAATGCCTTGCAGTGAAACAGGCTGAAGATGGATCTGTTAAATAAACTGTTAACTATAATAAATTCTTGGTGCAAAGCAGAATGGCTTTTACCATGCCATTAAAGCCATAACTGCTACATTACTGCACTGTCATCTCTTGGAATATTAGATCAGGAATGTCTTTGAAAATATGTAGGAATTTAAGAAATGCATCTAGGAAGAGCACATTTGCATTTTCCAAGAGAGCCGTGGGAGGCGCCTGCGCTGCAGGGCTGTTTTGCAGTTCTCCTGCTTAAAATGAATGACATTAGTTAGTGGTGAGATAATGGGACAAATATTTCCCATAGCAGTTTTAGGCTTCGAGTTGCACTTGCGGCCTCTCCCTAGCCATGACACTCTCAGAGGCAGGCTGCACTGCCTCTGGTCAGGTAAGAGCTGTGGGCCGTATCCTGCCTTGCGCCGCAGAGGTGTCAAAGGCACGTGGGGTAGATATGTGCCTCCCCTCGCGCTTGGCAGAAGGCTGGGTCCCAGCTCAGCGTTCAGGGGACCATGGCCAGGGGACCATGCTGCTCTGCCTGCTGGCGCGCTGGCCCTGGGGTGATGGTCTGCTGGCGAGGACGTGTGGTTTGGCATCCCTCTCTTGAGCACGCTCCAGCTGGAAAAGCCTGCTGTCCGTCTCAGATAGACCACTTAATGCATACTCCCTGTGACAGGTTTTTTGCCTTTCTGTCCCTTTCCTTGCCCAAAGCCATCCCGGCTTCTCCGAGTACCTGTTCCTAAGCTCTGCAGCTGCCTAAGTGTGGCTGCGGTGAGAGAAAAGGTGCTAATCAGCACAAGTGCTTCAGTCACAGCAGCTCTCCAGAGAAGGAGCTTATCAATCTTAAAGTCACGTTAAACCTATGTATATTAAAATATTTATTTTCCAAAGCTTTAGGAAGCCAACTCTGAACTCTCATTTTGTCGCTTCTTATTTTGTTACCATCCTCTTGGTACCCCTCTGAGAGGTCTGCTCACCAGTATAATCCTGCTTGCTGTACTGGAGAACGTGGTCTCTGCCCATGCGTTCTTCCTGGGAGTAGTTTTTGATGTGATGTTTTGTTCCCAGAGATGTGGGCGCCAAATACTTTATTCTTGCGTAAATGTTACAGCCCATACTAAAGGTTAATGTAGTCAAAGCAGTGAGCTCTCTGCTCCCCAAGGTTAAATGAAAAGCCATGCTGCCTCTAAACCAGTAGAACAATATTGATGTCACTTGAAAGGTGTGTGCTGTGTGAATGGTGCCAAGCTACTCTGTAATGCTGTACTAAGATTTTACATTAGCAGGCTGTATTTTGTGGTTGTATGGTGACAGCGTGCTTATAAAACAGGTTACTGATAAGTATTTGTGGGAAATATTTGATGGTTGAGTTCTGCTTTCCAAATGAGCAAAATACAGTTGCTTCCTTGATGAATGCTAAGGAGACCTTTATAAAATTACTGTCTGTCTCTTAATTCACTTGTTTAAGCTGCAGCCCTCGGGTAATTTAGTGGCATTTTTTTCAGTAAATTAACCTTTTATAAAACGTGGTTCCCCAGCTGGTCACGCCAGAATTCAGTGAAGTTCTTATTACATAAAACTGATGCAGTGAGTGGAGAATCAGACCTGCTGTCTCAATGAGTCGAAGAAATATCCCAAAGAAATATAAAATGCATTATTGTTCTTGTTTGTTTGATCCATAGGATCACAGCGAGCCTCTTCCCTTGCTGCATCAAGACTGGAACAGGCCATGTCTGAAATAACTATGCAGAGCAGCGCAATGAAGCAAGGACCTATGCAGCTGTGGACAGCTCTTGAACAAATTTGGCTACAAGCTGGTAAGTCCTGGACCACCTGGAGTTCCTTTTTCCCTCCAGTGGTGAATGAAATGACATCAGTATTAACTGAGTAGTACAAATCAGTAGTTGAAAATCTTATTCCAGCAGAAAATCTGCCTATCTATCCTAGCCGGTTTTTTTTTTAAATACCACTTATTTGATTCAATATAACAAATAAAATACTGGAGTAGTGCAGTATGTCAGCTCACCTCTGTTTTTTCATAACACACAGAAAACTTCAGTCGTCACTAAAATACGCTTTTAAAAGAAGAGGGTAGGTAGTTCTTCATTAACGAATGGTAGTTGGTAGGCACAATTGTTTTCATTCTCCTTTTCCTACGTGCTTCCCTGTAATAAGACTGGGCAAACAATGTATTAAGTCTTATTTAAACTGGGAACTTTTCAATCTTTGCTGAGGTTTAAGTGAAAATTATTAAAAAGATTAAGTCCTCCACTGATTTTATCCTTGACTGTTTGAATCTCACAAGGACTTGTAGGTTGCATGTCAGTTTGAGACACTCATGCAGAGATGCTACAGCAGAGCACATAAAGGGAAAAGAGAACAGTGAGAAGGAACTCTACCCAGAGGCGATCTCCAGACTCATGAAAGGGTTTTATGTAGGACACTTGGTGAGGAACAGAGTTGCACAGCACATTCTGCCATTTGCATTTCAGGGCTGACAGAGTTCTGACCCTGCAATTTTGCTCTTAAGAGACACAGCTTTTCTTCCGCAACCAGGCCCACATTTGTGCACCTGAAATTACATTTGAACGCTGTGATTGCTTCTTAGATGTGTCTGCTACCATTTGCAATGAAAAAAAAAAAAAAGCAGAGCCCACTGGAACCTTGCTGATAAATTGCTGTTCTGTATGCAGAAGAACCTTTCAAATTCTCATTTAGCTAACCTGTACAATTGACAATTCTCACATAAAACCTGGCAGTCTCACCCTACTTCTCAGCAAAGATTTTTATAGCTGTTTTTGTGGGCCATTTCCTACCAATTAGACTTCAGTTCTGGTACAAAATATGTGACATTCTTTTTGTTACAATTTGACTAACTATTAAAGAACAAAAGAAGTTACTTTATGGAATGCATCATCCTTTAAGTTAATCATGTGTTCACTTAATGGCTTGTGCATATGTGAATTTCGGTGATGTGCTGTGGGCTTCAAAATCACTAGCTTTTTTGCTTTATTCAGTTTACACTCCTGATTTAAGGCTGCAGAGAAGGCTGGTGGGGAGCAAAAAAAATGGAGTTTATTGTGATCAGAAGTCAGGTGTCTGTTGTCCATCGTGCTGCAGATAGCTCTAGGCAGTTTACATTTTTGCTGCTGTGTGAAAAGAGAAAAGCAATAAAGACCTAGTGCTTGCTGTGACCTAGCTGTGAACTGCTACGATTACTTTTCAGTGTAAATTGAGTGCTGTTCTCAAAGGTGTTAATTAATTCTTTTAGATATAATTTATTTTTATAAACTGTAACTTTTCTGTCCTATGATTTTTTAAATCTTTGTTTTGTTTCGTGCTTACTTTTAACTGGACTTGAATCAGGATTGATATTCTGAAAACACATACTGTGACTGCTTTGTAATTTCGTTAGTGAAGTCAGTTATTGTTACAGATGCAGCTTAATGAGCTCTTGGTGAGGTACTGCCCATTCTCTTCTCGCAGTAGTGCGAAAGTCGCTGCGTTCTGGTATCCTGAGGGATGAGGAGAGATGCAGGTATTTTGGGGAGGCACAGAACCTGAATAATTAGAGGACTTATTTAAAGTGGATCAGATCTAACAGTGGGCTTAGTGAGTGGAATAGTCCAAAAGGGTATCACTGACCCTCTGTACTAGAATCTTTCCCATCTGGAAGGAGGGGAGAGGAGGAATAGGTATAGTCGTAAGAAGTTAATAACTTCCAAAATAGAGATATTTCATAAACAACAAATTAAACAGAAATGTGTGGTTAAAAACAGTTCAGATAGTCACATGCTTTTGTATTACAACTCCACCCCCAAATTAACAGCTGAGGAAAGCAACAGGAGATTAGCATAACACTCTAATGCTGGCATCCGGAGTCGCTTCATATTCATGACAGAGCTGCACCACTATGCTGTAGATTTCTATCAGTTTTACCTTAGACTTAGGTTAATGGTTGGACTTGATGATCTTAAAAGTCGTTTCCACCCAAACCAATTCAATGATTCTATGATTCTATAACTTGGCCTTTTTCAGTCAGTGACTCATCTTGTGACTCTAGGCAAGCTGCCTAGCTGTTTCATACCTCAGTGTCCTATCTCTAAAGGGAAAAAATGTTAATCTGCCTTTGGGAAATGACTGGTGTATTTGTTGTTTTTGTTGTCGTTAACACTTTAACCTTTTTAGCATGAATCATAAATCTTTAGATAAAATTATTACAATTTCCTAACCTCATACTACAGTAAATTTATATCAAAGCATCCGTCCTTTTCAGACACTAACAGGACGCAGCTGGCCGTGTCTCTGTGTGTGGGTATGGATTTAGAGCACCAGGCTGCAATCATGTCTCGGTTCCATTAGAGCCATTACAGTTCCCGTGCCTCTTCGTATCCCAAGGCATGAAAACTAATGGTACCAACCGACTGATCCAGTTAAAGCTTTCTGCACTTAGTTTGGAAAGAGGCATACAAAACCAGCTATCCCACAGCTATGTGGGGCTGTTCTTACAGCCCTCCAGCAGCCAGGCCAGCCCACAAAGCCAGCACATACGCTTGCAAGGGGACTGTTAGTGGCTGGTAGATATCAGATGGTGCTTATGCAGGGGAATTGTTGCTGTATCACCCTTCACCTGCATCTGCAATAGGAGTTCCTGCCTTGTGCAGAAGCATTCTCAGTCCCTTGGAGCTGGAGAGCCCTTGTTGCGCCTCTAAGGGGTCTCTCAATTAGTGCATGAGAACATGTGCATAGTGAGGCTGTGAACTCTGTGCAAATAGTTAAGCTCTTTTGTCCTGTGATAAAGACACTTATCTCACACATAAGAGGGCATAGATTTAATGTTTTTATGTGTAATTTTTGTGGGTTTATGACCAGCACAGTTATGTAGGGAAGATAATAAAGCAGCAGCTTTGGAAGTGCAGCTGCTACATCCAAATGTGCTCCACTATAATGGATGCTGCACCTTGGCTTTCCCTGTAGCAATGCCTAGTGAACTTTGGCAGGCTAATTTTTTGTCACTTACTATAAGCAAGCAAACAGCTACTTGATGGATCTGTCGTTTCTGGAAAGAATCGTCTTCTTCTCTTTCACACATCCAAATAAATCTGTGAATTCTCACTGTTAATCTTATGTCCAGCCATCTCTTGTAGGACCAGCTGGGACTACAGTCATCTGCAGCAGGGAACTTAGCACATTTCTTCAGTGGGCTTCCATATCTTCCTGTTTTCCCTGCAGGTAGTCACAATTAGCTTTGGAAGAGTACATGGTCTGCTGTCCCCAAAGACCAGAGCGGTTGTCCACTCCCTGCGGCAGGCGTGCTTAGGGGAATACTAATAGGCATACTCTGTTTTCAAGTGTTCTGCAGCAAAGACTGTGATTAACACGGCTTGTCTGGTCCCTTTTAACAATAACCTCCAGTCCTCTTGAAATGTAACGGCTTCCTAAAAGGAGAAAGTTGTCTCATTAGGCTTTAACATTAATAAGCCTGAACGTTATTCTTAGTCCCAAGTCTGAGAAACAGCTCATTTCAGGGAGTACTCAGGAAGGGTGCTGCAGTGCACATGCTGCTGTGGTGCAGCTCCAGGAGAGGTGGTCTTTATGCAATCCATATGCCTGTTTTTCCTCTTTGTTCTACTTTTCATGACTGAGAGCTTGAATTCAAGAGGAGAGAAGGAACTTCTGTGGCATTGGTAAAGCTTGTTAACGCCTTCCACCTCTTGTTGCAGGAAGAGCTGCAAGGGGAATCCTAGAGATTACTGGTGATAATACTGCATGTGTTACCAAGAGAAATGTCTGACCTAGGAACTATTTCTACCCCTTATTTCCTTTTTAAAATCGTGCCAGTGCTCCTCCTTTCTATTTAGAAAATACCATCACGCTGTTTGACTAAGGAAAATGTACTTGAAATGGTTCAAATTTCTGACCAAAATTTACCTTCATTCGACATTTTTCTAAGATTCCTTTTGACCCAGAGAGCAAAGTGTGTTAGTACTGAAAAGGAATAGTTTTAATAGTTTTAAGCTCTTTAGGTAACTGGAGTGATTTCTTATCTGAATTATGTGTGATTATATTTCCAGGCAGTAATAACTGTATGCTCTATTTATATGGAGCATTTTAGAATGCTGCAAGCCAGTTTTAATAAGAGTTCTAATATTCCAGCTCCTGTTGCTATATTATTTTAAGCTTTACTTTTAACTACAATGTCCACTTTGTTTGTCTTTACTAGTGCTTTATATCTGACAATTTAGCTTCTTGACTAACCCAGTGCTTTACCAAATATGGCCACTCACAGCAAAGTAGGTCTGGTAATTTGATCTAAGATTGGCTGAATGCCTGCTAAGTGTAGTCTGCGAACCTCACCAGGTAGACCTAAGGCTAATTTAAAGGAGCATTCAAAGAAAAATGACTAGGATATCTATTCCATGTACTCACAGTGGGGCTGGAGTGGGCTACCTGCTGTCTCAGTAACGTGCTAAAGTTTACCCTAGGAAAAAAAATATTATAATGAACATGCCATGAACAAGAAATGTAAAGAGAGCCAGTGTAGCAGAGAACAGTGAGCTAATGGAAAAACATCTGCTTCCCCGAGTTATGTACAGCAGGAACTTTTTTTTTTCCCCCTTCACAAAACACTTGTGATTTATTTATTTTATTCTGTATGGGCCAATTCCTGGGAAAAAGCTGTGTTAGAGGAGATGGGCTTTGTTCCACGAGAACGTGTTGTCAGGGCCAGCGGGCTGGAATCTTCAACCCCGGCTGGCCCGCGGCTGCACAGCCGCACAGCGGGCACCCTGACAGCAGCCAAGGGCACAGCCGGGCCCTCCCCTGCTGCCCCTCGCCTCACCCAGCACAGCTTGTATTTGCACAGCTCACACATGGGTATTTAAATGCTCTTCATTCCCGAAGCTTTTAGCGATCCTAAGCCCCCTCAAGTTATTAGCTCTGATATTAAAGGTGTTTATCAGCTTTGGGAGACATCTTTACTGATATTGCCAGGATAGCTGGGATCAGCTACTGTCCTGTGATGCAGCACTGGTTGTTGAAGCAATTCTAATATTTTTCTTTCTCTTGTTTTTAAAAAAAAGTGCTTTCAAATTTTCGAATTTTAAATTTAGAACTTCCCCATTCACTGCTTGAGTTCTTGAGCTCCGTAAGCGCTGCTGATTTTTGTGGCTCTTTACAGTGACACAAAGCAGTACGAAAAGCTGGAGCCTGGCGAGGGGGAGCCAGGAGGGAGTAGTCCTTTACACAGCTATTACTGAAGAGAATAAAGGTATACTGCATAAGATGGCTGCCCTGCAGTGTTTACTTACTAGGAGGGATTAGGAGCACTTCACACTGGAGATAGAAATGGTAAAGTGAGGTGGTTTGGTCCCCTTTAAAATGTTACTAGTGAATTTAAGAGCCAGCAGTGGTTCTTCTAAGCCTCTTGGTCTAGCAAGCTCTGTCCTAGGCTTTTCTGGTGCAGGCTAAGGATCACCAAATTCCCCATTTCTCTTCATCTGAATGTCCTTAGGGGGATACTAGGTTTTGATCTATACTCTCCAGCTTGGTTTATTTTATTTTCTATCAACAATGAATTTAAAAAGTCAAAAGGAGTCATGGCCTTATATCGGCACTTGGCATTTTGGATTGCTTCCCCCATTCCTGAGGCTTCTGGATATTTCCATTGCTGGAGCAGGATGTGAAACTTTGTGGACTGATAATCCGTTGGCATGGGCGGTCTTCAAAGAGCACATGCCATTTCTCGAAATCTGGGACATGCAAACATGCACGTGTGCGTGAACACTCGCATGTGAAGGATACAGGCAGCAGCTAGCAATGCTCTTTGTTAAGCAGTCTGTAGATGCTTTGCTGAGAGATGGAGAGAAACCTGTTGCACTGCCAGTGGTACCCATAGAATGACAGAGGGTACCAAATACTAGCATTTCTTCAGCTGCATATTAACTTTTGGGCAAGTGATAAAGTGTACACAGTCACGAGGAAGGAAGCAGAACATTTATTCATACCAGAGACAGAAAATAGGAATTTTACTTGACTGTGCTGGAATATGAAGACTTAGAAGTCCTTTCTTTGACTATAGCCAGTAATACGTGTTTTGAGAGAGGGTAAAAGAAAACCCAAAAGGTGCCCTTCCAACGGAAGCATTTTTGTGTCACCCTTATCGGTGGTGGCCTTATTGCCTAGAAGATGGTGGCTTGCTTCTCCCAGTTGGGAAAGAGCTGTTTCCTCACCAGTGAGCAGTGCCCCACTTCACATAAAGGAACCAGCTATCTTGTAGTATTTCAAGTGATGTTTTGACTGCACTGTTTAGTATAGAAGGTAGCTTGTGATAGTTCTATGTTGCTTCCAGAAATTTTCACTCTAATGCTGCATTTGTAAATAAGCTTAGTGGCCATTTTAGCCCCTGTGACACCCGAAGCTTGGAAATTTAAAGTAGGTCCCTGGGCTCCAGTTATCTACCAGTTTGCGTGCAAAGACGGCTTCTGAGAATGTAGATCTGTTGCCTCTTTCAAAAGAGCAAGCAGCTGAGCTCAGGTGTATGGGAACATGTGGCAGTTTCTGTTCTTCATTTCTGTATCAAAGCTTTGCATCAAATGAAATGATTGCACTCAGGATACGGCTTGAGGAATCTTCCATCTAATCTGCCTGTGAATTGTCAAGCTGCTGCGTGCAGGGTAGTGTCATAATATAGAAAAATGACTAAACCGTCACCTGCCAGAAAGGAAAGGCAGTGGGGGAACCCTTTGTCACGGTAATAGCTCTGTATACATTGCTGAAGGCAGAGCTGTCTCAGAGGAGTGGGTCTTTCCAGCTGGTTAAGGGCTGCTGCAGAAACAAGCATTAATAGCTCCTGAAGGCAGATGATGTGGAACAGAAATCACATCCCTACACATCCCCGCAGGTGCTCTCACCTTCTTAAAGTATGAAGGGCTGCTCCCCACTGTACCATCCTGCTGGTCACTGGCTGCATTGCCCTGGCTATATTGCTATGCAGGAGCATTTTTGGGGTGGACAAGAGTAGCCAAGTGCTTTAGATCCAGCAGGCACGCACAGCTGAGTGATGTGGAGCAGTCTGCTTGTGGGAGTTAAGTGCTGCGTCTTGGATAACACCGAACGTGATTCGCAAGAAATGAAATTTTAATTCTTGGGTTATTCACATCGCAGAAATACATTTAAAATCCATTTGTTTTTTTGGCTAGAATTACAGTTGTTGCTGCTTCTGTGGTGACAAGCACAATCTCTCTTGACACTGCTTTGAAACACTTAGGAAGCGGGGAATAGAGTCAGCGTTCAAGGTGATGGCAGGCAACTTTGTTCCTCAGACTAGCACTGTGATGCAGACATGAGTAGATTACACTGTTGTTACTCCTCTGATGGACTCTCTAACAGAGGTCTGTCAAGTAATTTATCTTGGAGATGAAAAAAGGAGCCTGACTGCAGGAGGCCCAGCTTTGTCAGTGTTCTGGGAAATGCTCTCGGTCTGTGCGTTTGTTACTGGTCTTTGGAGAGTGAGTTGATGATACCCTTCTGGCAATTCTCACTTGATTAAGGATCTTCACTGTAGATGAGCTTAAGTGCTAGCAGAAACAGCTGGAAGAACTAGGAGCTCATATTAGGAGTTAACGATAATCTGAGTGGAGATGCGTGCTGCTCTCAGGGACCGGGCCCAGCATTAAGACTGGTGTGTCAGTGGAAGTCTAGTTGCAAGTCAAGAGAGAGGCAGGCAATAGCCACAAGAGATGACAGTTGTTCGGAAGAACAGCAGAGTAGGCTGGATACTACTGCAAGAGAGCAAGGATGGGAAGCATAAGGTGGATATGGGAAAGAAATGAATCAAGCTAGGCTGGACCTTGGAGTCAGCTGCATAGCTGCTTGTGGTCTCAGTGGGTGAAGACTCAAGCTTCAGCTAGTGAATGAAAGGAGACAGTGCATGGTTCATCCCATCTTTGCCCATCCATGCAGTGCACTGTCTCAGCCCATACCTATAGGTAAAAATGCTGAAATATTTCCTAATAATCACTCACACTCAGAGTTTCTAGCATTACTCCAGAGATGCTAATAGAGGAGGTGGTACATCCAGGATGATAATCTCTCTTTGCCTAGTAGCATTCAGAGAGCCTTTGGTGATACTTGGTTCAAAACAGAAAGTAATTTGTTTTCTTTTTATGAAGTATGGTGTTAAGTGAGAGCAAGGAAGCTTGCAAACAGGCATTTGGCTTCAAAGCTGTGAGAAATGTCAGTGTCCAAGACACAATGTAGTCCAATAGTTGGAAGTTCATAAATGGTTTCCCTGAAGCATTGAACCTTTCACAGGATAAGAATTACAGATCTTCTCTACCTGTGTCAGCCTGAGGAGATAACCCTCTTCTTTGGAGTGGAATTGGGTGCCCCATCTCTATAATAGGGACTTCCTTGTGAGGGCTGCTAATTTGATTAGATGCTTATTTACAGCATGATTAGGTGATATGCTGAATAATCCAGTGGACAGGAAGCTGCTGACCCAGGTAACGCAAAGGCAGGTGTTTCAGTACTTTCAGTACCATAGAGGAGGCAGTAGTATTACCATGATAAATTTAATGAGTCCTTGTTTTTGGGTTTGATTTCTGCCTCTAGCTGTGTTTTTATACCATGTTGCATAAATGTGTCTTGTTAATCTGTAAATAAAATGAGTATGTAATAGAAGTGAAAAATGAGTTTACAGAAAACACATTTTAATGCAGGCCTAAATGATTTCCCTTAATGTCTATTTTTAGCTGGGTGGGTGCACTCCTTTCCTTTCATAACCCAAAGGCACCTCTCTCATTCTTTTTTTTATGCAAATTAGGCCTCCCACACCATTAAATCATTTTTTTATTGACTATTGAGCCTGCAAAGAAATGGACTGAACTTTAATATGCTACATTACCATACCATAAAATACAATTCGTAGATCTTATTTAGATTCTGTGTAGCTGCACTTCCTCTAAATAATTGTTATTACTGAAGAAGATCTACAGGCACTGTTGAAAGAAAGAATAAGTACTCTCCATTTTGTATGGATTAAAACACCGGCTGCGCGTGATTTCACATCTAAACCCCCTTGCTCCTGATTCTTTCTGAAACTGAACCCGGTCTCATTATGCTGTTAGTTGCTAATAGAGCTTTTAATACGGCAGTATCGAGAACTTCTGCTGACTTCAAACAGTGCCAGGATTTCACCCCTTCTTTTGTGCCGCAAAGTTTGTGCTAACTTTGCAAATGAAGTGTTTATGTTCAGGCTGTGAATCGTCACTTTGCACATCCCCATCCTCATTATTGTCACATGCACAGCGTCAACTACTATGCAGCACTTGGCAGGAAAATGCTCCATTCCTTGGAAGTGCAAGCAAAATACTGTCCTCCCACAAACATTTGAATAAGGCTGCGCACGTACTCAGCTTGACAAGGTACATGGCCTTGCTTTCTGTTATTATAGATAGCTGCAGCCTCTTGGAGCCAAGAGAAGGATGCATGCTGAGATTTTGCAATGATTAACCAGAGAGAAATGTATATGAGTCACTCTTAAAGAGTATAGCTCTTACCAAGGAACTAATGTTTTTGCTTCATGTTGACAGCCCTTGGAGAATGACATTTATCTGTAGTGCAACCTAGGGATGGCTAAGAAATATTCGAGCATTTTCTCGACAGGTCTCACTCTCTTCTGGAAGGACCCCTTCAGACGTGGAAGGTGTTCAGCCATGCTGTCACTTTCAGTACACAGTCATTTTCAGTGCCAATAGAAGTGCTATTTGTGGTCACCGTCTCGTGTCAAGATAGGCCAAGGAGGGCCTTTTCATGGTCAAGCAGAACTGCCTTTGAGATGCCCTTCTGCTCACCTCTACCCAGCAAGCTCCTTGTTAGCATGCCAAGTCCCACAGTCATCTGGGTCTCCCAGTGTTTTGAAACTGGCTGAGTTTCAAAGCTATTTAAGATGAATTTTCAGGGTAATTTCCCCCCCCCCCGAGACTTCCTGAGAATATTCACTGCCTTTAAAAGTCAGGGCATTTAAGGTTGTACCTAATTTCAGAATTATTTATCTAAATCTGGAGCCTGAAGTAGTCATTTCAAATTGGACTCTTGAACTGTCAATACTGCATTAATACATCCATTAAGAAAAAAATTAGACTTTGAGCTTTTGCTGTGATAATGTGTAGAACACAAACAGGTTATGGACCAAAAAGCAATGGCTGCTGTGTGAAGAATTATTTTATATACATACGTGCATACATACATACATGCATACGTATGTATCTCTCTAAAAACACAGTTTCCGTTTTCAGTTACTTGTGGCAGTGAAAACTGAGTATCACTTTTGAAGCCTTTTGCAAGGATTTAATGCATTATAAATCTAGAATTAGAATAGACTATTTCAGTTGGAAGGGACCTACAATGATCAGCTAGTCAAACACAATGATCATCTAGTCCACCGATGATCTAGTCCAGATCCTGAGAAATGTTAAATTTTAACCATGAGATATGTTATGAAATTTATGTTTAACATGAGAAATTATTTGATTCAAATTGAGTCAAGCACATTAGTATGCCTGCTACATTTTTTTTCTTAAGAAAACCACTAAGATAGTTGCTGATAGTTGAAGAAGTAAATGACTAAGCAGTCTCTTCCAAGAGCTCTCTTTTGTTTTTCTATAGAGTATGTATGAGGAAGTAAATGTGTGAATACACAATATGAATAAGTTTCTGTGATAAAAGCCTTTTGATTTTAATAGTCTCTGAAAAGTTAAGAAACAGCTATCTCATAAACTAGACAAATAAGCAGAGAGAAAAACTTTTAATCGTCTTTTAAAATGTGGAAATACTCTTTTAAATAAGTTATCTAATGTTCAGCTCAGTCAGATGTATCCTATTACTCTGACATGTTTAAAGTTCTCAGTAGACAGTGATGGCTTATTCTGTTCTTTCTTTCCCCAGATTATTTGGAAATACATATGATGGCTCCAAGTGGCTACCAGCCCTGCTTCCTTAGGGCTCAGTTCAGCACTGTTTACATTCCTGATTGAGGAATCCTTAAGGCCGTCCTCTGTCAGGACAACACCTAAAGATGTCCATGAACATCTGTACGGAGCCTTTAGCACTAAAAAAGATCCGTTCAGTGAATCAGCTCGTGATAATAAGCACTAACCATAGTAGTAAGCACTGTGCAGGATCATGGCCTCATGTTTTAATATGCTTAAGGGAGATGATATGTAATTAATGTGAAGAAAGGTCTCTGAATTATTTCAACTAATGGTAGGGTGGTTTTTGGTTTTTGTTTTTGTTTATTTTTTTAGCTGAACTCTTCATGGAACAACGGCATCTCAAAGAAGCGGGCTTTTGTATCCAGGAGGCAGCTAGTCTTTTCCCCACATCTCATGCTGTACTGTACATGCGTGGGAGGCTTGCAGAGATGAAAGGCAATTTGGAGGAGGCTAGGCAATTGTATGATGAAGCGCTCACAGTGAATCCAGCTGGAGTGGAAATTATGCACAGCCTGGTGAGTTTGCAGGGGCTCAGCTCCATTATAGTATTTATGTTCCTGATTAACTGTAATAAGAGGGGAGAGGGCTCATGCTTGCTCTGGATGCCATTGTCTTCATAATCCTGAGAGCAAGTGGCTGTTCCAAGAATAAATTGGGTAGCTTGAACCTCTATTTTAAGACTGGATTGAATGTTTTTAACTAATTAGGACTTATGTCAAAAGCAAATATTTTAATTGACAAAGGCTGATAGTTTTGGAAGTCAATTCACTGCTTCGTCTTTCCTGCTTTTCCTACTAACTGTTACACATTTTAAATAAGCAGTACACTGATGTTTGAAAGATCTGAACTAAATAACTGTAGAATATAGATATACATGGGGTTTGCAAACCTTGGGCTGGAGTCTTGTGTCTACTCAAATCAAGCTAAACTGTGCATTTACGACAAAATTAATCTGTTACTATCTTAAGCTGCAGCTTAGCTCCAGCCTTCTGTAGGCGAAGTGACTCCACATTTGTGGTTTTTTTTGGTAACACTCCCATCCAGGAAGTATTTTTTCTGTTGCACCATCCCCAAAACAAACTTACTTACAGACACAGGGCCTAGACCTTAATAATAATAATAATAATAATAATAATAATAATAATAATAATAATACAGGGAGCTTTGTGGAAGACCAAAACCCACTTCTCTTATGAAATCAGAACAGTTAATCATATTTCATCAATTATGTGTCTTGTTAACTGTAGCCCTTACTAGGTCTCTCTGGGATTTTAGAAGTCTTTCTTGAGTAATTTCATTTTTACAGGAATTCTGTATCCGTGTGACCACTTTGTGTCTTTGCTAGTAGATTTGTATTTCCTGGCATAAATCTGGTCCTGATGAGATTTGCAGGCAACTCCAAAACTGAAAGGATATCAGCGCATAACAGGACAAACATAAAGTGAAGCTATAACTGAGAGAAAATAGCGGAATCTACGGGCAAGGGATGAGATATTCGGTAATAACGAATGTTCAGTGCAAAACCAGCAAATGAATAGCTAGTGCATATGTCAGGAGAAGGTTACAAAACAGCTATGCACATATCAGGCTTATATGAGGCAATAATGTTACTTTGTTGCTGTGATCCATCCTTTACAAAAGCAGTCAGTAAGAAACTGGCAAGATAGAATGACGTTCTTTGCTTAGTGTCATGATTTCAGACAAGTCACTGATATCAGAGCAGCCATCGAGTTAGATGCCAACATGATACTAATAGCTTTCATTTTTGTCGTATTTTATGGACAGAACCACATACTGTGTCCTCCCATTTCAGTTGCTTAAAATTTTCTGAAACTAGTCATTTGGAATAAAAATTTCTGAGATGCCCATCTGCTCTGGCCCAGTTTACTCTTGGAAAATGTCACCCAACATGGCTTAACTTTCTGAAAACAAGGCTAAAGAAAGGACATTAAATGCTTCTGTGACGTCTTCTTTACTGTGCCTTAGTGTCTCCAGGTTTTGTCAGGAATGGGTGATCTTTGTAACATATTAATGTGCTTTTTACCCTCCTTAAGAAATTCCTTCCTAGGTTATCCAAGCTATAACCTTTAAAAAACACATTTTATACGTGCTTAGTAGATACGTATTTCTGAAACCTCTAAGGAGTCTGTGAATGCTCGTTTCCCTCAAACCCCAGTAAGCTCCATCATCTCTTAGTCAAGGATAGGAGTAAAATTTAGGAGAGGTGAAAAAGACAGTGAGATGTGGAATTTGGGGGCAGAGACTCAGTCCATAAGTAAGTAGGGAAGAGGAAAGATAAACTCAATTACAAAGTGAGAGGAATGAGGATAGATAGAAAATAAGATAGGTAACACTGGATAAGACTGGATAGATAAGAGGAATGAGGCTGGGTTAAGGAACCAGGCCGAGACACATAGGTTGAGGGGTGGGCATGTTGGAAAGGATGAATTAAAGGGGCCAGTCTTATGAGAGAGACAAAGGAGCATGAACATGTAAGAGTACTTCTACTCCATAGCCTTCAGTCATCTTAAAATTCTGAATCTTCCCATCCTGGTGCCAGCAAGTATCGGTGAAAATCACTTTGCTTAAGTGTGTGCCTCATCTCCTTTAGCTTGGCCATGCTGGCAGCCTGTGGTTTACACCTGTTAGCTATGATAGCAAAGGTCTGGTCTATCCCTGCTGATATGAATCATGGCAGTAGCTATAGGATGCCACATAATGGCATTCCTTTGTATGCTTTTCCAAAAGCTAGGAAATTGCACATAAGAAGTTACAAGCATCTGATGAGCACTACAGAAAAGCCTGTAAAGAAATTAATCATTCTGCCTTCAGAACAGAGCTGGAATAATGTGCAGTAAACAAGGCTTTTAGGGCTATGCATCAAATAAAAAGGGCAAAAATAAAATACTGAATGGCTGCTAGCTAAGTGATTTTGTCCTGTGTACTGAATGAGAGACAGTTGTCCCCATGGAGAACTTAAGACTGGGTTTATGCAATTGAGGATATAATGTAAGAAGTGGTACATTCTGCATCTCCTCGAGGCCATCAGAAGACTGGATGCCTTTCTGAAATGTATGTATTAGCCAAGTACTAGCTGTACTGCTATTAAAAATACAAGTTCTTGAGCACAGTATGTTCAGTCCCCTACCAGAGGGAAATGTATGTCTTGGGTTATGCAAGAGGGCAAACTAGATTATCAGCTAGTTCCAAGTGGCTTGAAACTATGCAAGACACATGCACAGGCAGCTGAAATTAAGATTCACATATGCTGTTTCAGTGCTGGTCTCCCCAAACATTTGAGTACATACTTTTCCCACTGTAGTAATACTATTGTGGATGTGTAATAATTTAGTGAAAGAGGATCTGGTTGTGAGAATTACTATTTGACTTAGTGCAGTTGCCATCCAACTGACCTAGTCTACTTTAAGGGAAAACTGTGCTGTAGACAGTGCTGATTCTCCCTGGTGTATCAGCATCAATTAGCAAAGTAGTCATGTCTCTTCCCCCGGGTTCGCAGAACTGGGTTGTCAAAGCTATATTTGGAAAATTCCAACCTGAGGAGCGTTGCTGGCTTTAAATGAAGGGCACAGATCTAGCAATGAATGAGTCCATTGGTTGTCAATAACTTCACTTTTACACAGGGTAGAGTCACCACCATAATAAACACAAGTTCTTTCTCTGCGTAGCTGAAAACGGTGGCGTTTTACTGTGACTGTAGGGTGTTTACAATAGCTGTCAAATCAGTGTGCTTTCCATATAAAGCACACTGCTGTGTGGAAGAGCAGCACCGTACAGCAGGACTGCAGTGCTGACTGCATCTGATGAGGTGGGTAGCACGCTCCGCTTCATAGCGGGGTCTCTTGGCAGTTGGTGTCCAATACTGTGGTAAGCAAACTGCAGGCACGTTGAAAATACCACACAGTTGACCCGGCTTCTTGCTAGCGCTTGCAGTTTGCAAGTCATGCCACAGGATCCTTAAGCCTGTATTTAGAATCCACCAATGGCCTTTACAAAGTAAATACTACTGGCTAATACCTAATCTAAGGAAGCACATTTGTGGAGGAGTTGTGCTTTCATTTGGAAAAAAACTACATAGAATCAGTTTTTGGGGCTATTGAGAGCTTACTTAGGTACCAAAGTACTCCTGGTGAGGTGTGGAGCTACTCCTTTGGTTGAACAACTGTTTGCTGTCAGAAACAATTAGCTTGGCTTGGCCCTTAGAAACTGTACGTACTGTAAGAGCACAGCTCTCTTTAGGAAATACGACTTGTTAGGGTTTTTTTGCCACATTTCTCCTTTTCTGTCTCACGCGTTTCTGTTAGCTCTGTTCTTTTCTTCTTCTTCCCTTTCACAGGCTCCTTCTGGGGCCTGCTTGCAAAGATCATAGAGCACTTCTCCCTTCCAGGGGGGCGGATGGAGTTTCCACTGAGTAAGTATCTTCACTGGTCCAGAAACAAGAGCTTAGCTCGCATCCCCTTGTCTTACACTGTGACTAGTCAGCCATGTCAGATGCTAATCTCTGACAGCACATTTCTAAACCAAATAACTACATCTTACTTCTTTCAGTATGTACCAAATTTGGTTATATAACATCATGATATACACAGCTTTGGGACAGTGATAACAAAACTGGCGTGTGCCCAACCAAGTCAGAAAATATAACGTAAGCTGGGTCAGATGACACCTCCTTGCAAAACGATACACAAATCCACCTACCTGTATGTCACTAAAGACATTGAAATTCGCTAGTTCCCAGCCCCAGTGCGTTCAGTACCATTCTCCTTTTTGATTCAGAGGAGGAGGAAATCAATGCCAGCGTGCTGGATTTGAGTCCTAAAGCTCCATATGTAATACTGCAAGATAAACTAAAAACATACTGAGATATGCAGAAGACTCCTGCCCAGCATTCATCTCACATAGCACTTTGTCGAGTTAGAGCAACTCTCAACATGTTTTAGTTCAGGGAAGAAGAAAAAGAGTTGTGTATTTAAAAGGGAAGGAAATGGCCATCCTCATGTCCGTCACTGTGCCAGTTTTAATGAAAACAACAAAAAAAATCAAAGAAAAAAAATTGCTTCTTTCATACTTGAGTCTTATTGATTGCAGTGGAAGACTGTAATGATTCCTCACTTCTCTTGAAGGCCAGGGCAAGGATGATAATGTTGTTATCAGAACGCCACGTAGCTGTCTGCACTGCTTCATCCTTATGCTTGATAGCGAAACAAAGTAAAGTATATATTGGGTTTTGTTTGGTGAGTTTTTGTGAAGGTGAAAATGGAAAGCACTCTTCATAATGTATTTCTGCGTTCTGTTGTGACCACATAAATGGGTGGAAAACAAAATCTAGTGAAAATATATTTGATTTGTTCCATAATCAAGTCAAGTAGAATACACAGGTAACACCAGTTGTGCTAATCGTAAGAGTTCTGCTTTTTCTTAGAGAGATTTGCGCCACAAAACATAAGATTGGCAGCCACACCAAGGGCTTTACGGTCATACAGTATCTTCCAAGTGAAGCTGGAAAAACAAGTTTCCCACTCACCTGAGTTTAAGTCACCTAAGCTGCACCAACAAATTGACTGCAGGCTGTTTTGTGACCCTTGTTTTCTGAGATTAGTGTAGATTTTGGCCTTTCCCTAGGAAGGCCTGGTTATTTTTTGGAGAAGTTCCTATGGTAAATGCAGTTTGGGAAGTATCAGCCACATAGCAGAATCACAGAATGCTTGAGATTGGAAGGGATCTTGGGAGATCATCTAGTCCAACCCCCTGCTCAAGCAGGTTCAGCTAGAGCATGGTACCCAGGACCGTGTCCAGCTGGGGTTTGAGTATCTCCAAGGATGCAGTGTTTTATCACCCTTACAATAAACAAAGCTTTTTTCATGTTTAAATGGAATTTCTTGTATTTCAGTTTGTGCCCATCCAGTCACTGGATACCACTGAGAAGTTTCTGGCTCCATCTTCTTTACCCCTTACCATCAGATATTTAACCATATTGATAAGGTCCTGCCTGAGACCTCTCTTCTACAGGCTGAACAGTTCCAGCTCTGTCGGCTTCTCCTTGTATGACACATGCTCCAGTCCTTTAATGACCTCAGTGGCTCTTTGCTGGACTCTCTCCAGTACCTTCCATGTTGTTCTTGTACTGGGGAGCCCAGAACTGGACACAGTATTCCAGGTGTGGCCTCATCAGTGCAGAGTAGAGAGGAAGGATCACCTCTTTCAACCAGCTGGCAACACTCCTCCTAATGCAGCCCAGGATACCGTTAGCTGCCTTTGCTGCAAGGGCACATCACTGGCTCGTGGCCAGCTTGTTGTCCACCAGGTCCTTTTCTGCAAAGCTGCTTTCCATCTAGTCATCCCCCCAAAGTGAATCTGAAGCTAATACCAGGAATTTTTTCTTCAAGTAGATACTAAACGTAACATTGGCATGACTGTACTGGGTCAGACCAGAGGTTCAACTAGTCCTTCTCTCCCAACAGCAGCATAAGGAAGTGCCTAGGAAAGAATAAGAGCAGGGCAGGCATATATGGTACTTCTAAAGTTATGACTTAGCTCAGGGACATCCTAAAGTAGACATAGATTCTGCTTGCTTAATAATTCACAATGGATTTCTCCTTTGTGAACTTGTCTTGAGTCTGTGTTAGCTTTCAGCATTCACAGTACCTTTCGGCAAGGAGACCCACAGGTCTGCTTTCTGCTGTACAAAGAATTGCCAAATTTTGTATGTTCTTGATGCAGCTCTTCCTAGGCACACTGATGCACGTTGTTCTTATTTTGGAAGACATAACACACCACTGATTCTTATTCATCCCCCTTCCCATTACTGATTTTATAAATACCTATCACCGAAGCAGTCCCGTTCCTTTGATTATTGCTGTTGCCTCTCTCTGAACTTCTTACAGTTCTTTTTAAGATGAGAAGGCTAGAGAGAATAATGCACTTACAAAAAATTAGCTTAGCTTCAAATGCAGTGTTGTAGACTCAGTGTTAAAAAAACCCTCACTGTCCCATGGTCTTCTATTCATATAATTATTACCTATATACATTTTCATACAAATACAATGTTCTATTTCAAATGTTTTGTATTAACCTGATCTCATTATCACAGCTCTGTTTCCATCTCCTCGTAGGGAGCCTCTAGCCTGTAGGGGCTAGATTTTTTCTGAACGGTCAGCATCTCTAATGAATGGATTATGATTTATAATAGCAGTGAGCAGTATAACAGTATTGTCTCGGGTCATTGCAGAGATGTCAGTGTCCCAGTCCGTGAATACAACACAGCCAGCAAGCATGCAGTTATAGTCTTTGATATATATTCTTCATTCTGCTTGCCAGAGACATCCTTTTAGCTGGTGGAACACAAATTTCTCTCTGCTGGTAGTGCTAGAAGCTGAAGAGCTTGCTTGAGAACAGGTTTTTGTATAGATTATGTTCCTTTTGCCCAAGATAAGTACACTGCTTTTGATTAGATTTGAGTGTTTAAGAGCTATATGATGCTTTGTTTAAATCTTCTGCTCTTAATTGTTCAGTTGGATACAAGGGCTGAATAAAAAGAGCCTTTACAAAGAGTCTTGGACTGTTTAATTTGGTGTTCATTGTGTACTTAGGATGCAATTTCATGTTCATTTTAGCAGAAGAGTCAAACTATTGTCTCCAGACTCGCATTTGGTAGCATCAGGATAATTTGAAGACTACAGTTTCCACTGATTAGAACATGGAAATGAATTATTTCTGTTCATTTATTTCATTTTACCTCACAGTATGGTGCATGCATCCTTGTTTTCAAAGGCATCCATTCCTATAATAAAAACACGGCTTGATTGCTTAATATTTTTAAGGATGACATGCGTTACTTCCTTGGGGATTTGTTTCATGCTGCCATGAAGTAATCATATAAATCATGGGGCAAATTCTCAGCATGGGTAAATTATCATAGCTCCATCATACCGAGGTCTGTATGTCTTGTAAGGTAGCTAGGACCTAAGTAAAAGCATTTTTACCTTGAAAGCTGAAGTTAGAATGCTTTCTGTGCTTAAATGTGGGAACAAAAGAGCATACTTTCCACATTAATAGTGTTATTTATGCTTTATGTCCATAGTTTATCCAATTTGTTTGCTATTTTGTCGATAAGTATGCAGTCATCTGTTTCCATTTTCTAGTGACATTGCTTGCTCAGTTTTTTGTATTTGTGTACAGAGAATCAAACGTCACAATTAAAATGCATCTCCCTGTGGTTAGGAAAACTGTGCATTCATCCTAAGTGTAATTAGGTGGATAATTGTATCTGGAGACACAATGAGCAACCTGTTTTTATCTGTTCTGGGGATATTTCTTCCTAGCTGCATTTGATGTTCCCCTGCTCGTGTTTTTGCAAAGGTGAGAAGCAGAGTTAGGGGCTGGGTAATTTTGATTAAGGGGACAGTTGTACTACTTTTATGATACTGAGAATATTTTTCATTATCACAGCTACTACTTAAAGACTTGAAGAGAATCTTTAAGAAATTGCGGTCATAAGAACTTGAATTTCAGTAGATAATGACAGGAAAATGAATTTCTAACTATTCTTTGACATACAAAACAATTGAAGCTTTACTAGTAACACTATTTTTGAAGTGTTGTTTTTTTTCTTAAACACATATATACATTGAGTTTATTACTTTAAATATTTTTGGATGGTATCAGATGTGTTTATTATTTCTATTTATTATCCAGGATTTCTGTATGTAAAACGTGCATCAAGAGAGGGTTATTTTAGGGTTTTGATGTATGTATTGACTATAGTTTTTAATTACATGGTGTCTGTGTGATACTAGGTCAGTGTGGCTTCTGAGTTCTAATATAATACAATGCAATAGAAATAGAAAAATAAAAAACAACATCACAGATTAAAGTACTTAAGATGTTATGTATGCCGTGTCCTGAGAAGCCACGAGCCACATTATTAGGACTGTTTGTGGGGGATGCTGACGCAGAGGTGATCTCTTGGCGTTTCAGAAAGAGCGAGGTAGAGCACCCAAAGCAAATGTATGAGAGCAAGCGACCTCCTGGTTTCTCTTCCCAAGCTGAGCACTGTTTCATGTTTTTTATCAAAACACTTCAGGGTAGGGCTTTGCTACTGTTGTGCAACAGGGTGGGTCCTTCCTCTTCCAGAGAGTAAAGAGCTGCAACTCGGTCATTTTCCATTGAAGGCAATTCAGTGGAGAGGGCTGGAGCGGAGGTGGAGCCCTGGCTCTCACGAGCCCTGGCTCTCACCATCCCTGGCACCGCCAGCTCCGCTGCACTTCCAGCTCCGATTATGTGTCACACTTTAAACCTCTGTAAAACAGGGATGAAGCTACTAATCTACTTCATCTGGGGTTTGTGGAGCTTAATTAATATCTGTGCATACTTGCAGATGACAGGCGCTCTGTAAGCGCAAAATCTTATTTATTCTAATTATGTCTTGATTCCTGTGGTGCTTTATTCATTTGGGCTTTTGGACCACAAATTATTTTGGGCAAGGTACTGCAACTGTTCAGCACAAATGACGTGCTTTACAGCTCTGAGTACCCTTATGTCCCTAAATGTAAGTAGTGATGAAAACATTATTGTGGTGGGAGTGGGATTTAGGAGACAGATCTGTGAACTATTTCTTCCTCTCACAAGGATTTGTTTTCATTAGAGGAGTCTGCCTTGCCTGTGTGTTGTGCCTTGCCCCCCATTGCATTGATAAATTGCTACAGCGATGCTGTGAAGGAGAGAGTAAACAGAAACAAATGTGACTCTGACGACTTTCTAGCACAGCCCTCTTTTCTTCTCTTCCTGGGGATAAGATATGACAACGCCTGCAAAAAATAGCTTTTTGCAGGGCAGGAGGGAGGGTGCTTCCTTTCTCTGACAGTGAATGTATCCTTCTGCTCTGCAAATTCAGTGCAAGCAGAACATCTTTGTACCAGTACAGTTCTGCAGTTTCCCCTGGTGAGAAGGGGTTTGGATTTTTAAGAGCGACATGACAGACCTAAATGTAGAAAAAGCATTTGAGTAGGCAGTCATTACCAGCCTTTCCAAAAATGGAGCAACCTTGAACAAAGTGCGGGGTTTTTTTTCTTCCTTTCTTAATTAAGTAAGTAATAGTGACAGTCAACAGGAGATTCTAGCAACCCAGAGGAAGACCAGTGACGTCTTCTGTGATGCAGCTTGAAGAGCTACAGACTCTGGGACTCTCTTAGGTCTACCTAATATGGAGTGTACAAGAAAACACTGGAAGGGTGAATTTGCTAAGTCCTAGTCTCCAGCAGGGTATTTTTGGACTACTCTGATAGTACAAAACTTTTAAACAGTTCAGCCCACTCCATAAGTTTTCCCTCAATGTGGGGAAATCCCTATATGCTGTTAATGGTTTTTTTCACAATTTTTGTTCTGTTCAATGCACTGCATTTCTCTAGTACGCTTGGAGAACAGGCAAATGGTGATACATATATGTATAAGAGAGAACGGGAGGGGAAAGAATTGGAAGGGACGTAGAAGAGCCAGCACAGACTGCTGCTTACTTTAAAATACTGAGATAAAGCACTGACTGCTCAGAGACAGTTAAAATCACTTCTTTTCTCTTCCATTAGCCATTCAACAGGTTGTTTCTTCCTTTTCCATCCCTCTCTGCCTTGCGGATTCTGCAGTAGGTGAGCCCAACCTTGATCTGCCCCAGAATGCTCTTTCAATGCTATTTATTTGCTATTTCATCCAAGAAAGGTAAAATTCACTACAAAGAATCCAAAAGTGCACTTAGGTCAGAAACTTGTTCCAGTGGTGTTGAAGGAGCGTCTGAAAACAACAGAACAAACAATCCAGGACCAAGGAATTGGGAGGAACTCCTCAGCACTTTGGAAAATTCAGCTCCTGAGGCAGGAACTTAGTACACGTTTCCTGTTTGTTCTTTGTGACATCTAAACTTGTGCATTTTTCACATGTTGAAAACAATCCTCTTGCTCCTTTCCTCTCGTCCTTCCCATGCTTCTATAAAGCTCCAATCTATCAATGAGCTGCTCTTTAATATTGCTAATGTGACTTTTGCCTATGTTTTTTGCAAAAGTGCTCACAAGGGAGAAGCCCCGACTGGAAAAAGCAGGGGAAAAAAAAACCAAACCGCCTACGATGGTCAGGGATGGGCAAGAGAGAGCTTGACTTGTCAGGGTAGCAAAACAAAGACTGGGAAGGGATACATTTGCTCTCTGCAGGTACATGTGGAAACAAATAGTGAATGCTGTGGGGAGAGAAAAGCTGAATCAACTAAAGGATGCAGCTTTATCTGCTATAAATCAGCACTGGAGATTGCAGAGGGTTCCCAGCCATCGGTGCAGATTGGTTCTGGAGCAGACTTCCAGGGCAAGATGTGGGAAGAACAATCTGACCCCTCTGATACTGGAGCTTGATCAGTTTACAAGGGAGGGAGGGGGCAGCCCTGAAGGTCCTTGTAAGTGGGACTTAACCAAACCCAAAACAGTGCTTGTCCATTCAGGCATGCAGGCTGCCCTGCATCAGTGACCAAATTCATACTGTCCTCACATGTGACCTGAAACCTCGACTGTCCAGCTAAAAATGTCTTGGAAGCCCACCTGCTGTCCTGTCTTCCTATTTCCTTCTTTTCCCAGAAGCATTTTTTAATTGTTTTGAGTTTTATTATTTTTTTTAAATTAGAGGTAGAGTCTGAATGTTGGTAGGGCTTCCCTGGAACACAGCCCTGACCTCCATTTTTTATATATCTTTTTAATGAGTTGTTGAGTGGCTTATGTATATCATGGAGTGGAATGATGGATGTAGGTGGACTCAGGAGAGTTGCATTGAAATTCTGTTAAAAATAAGCAGCATTGTGGCAGCTCAGCTCTATTGACAATAACGTTAAGTCAGATTTAATAGTGTAGTTCCTTATTGAATGAATCCACCCTGTAGGAAACAGAATGACCTTCCTGTGTGTGTGCAAGACAAAAAAAATCAATGTTAATCCCTTGGGAGGAGAAATACAAGATTAATGGAACCGTTGAGTGAGTTTAATGAGAATCAGATGGCAAGAATGTTAATTTGGAAAGAGATACTTGTGTAAGCTGTCTGAAGGTATAACACGGTGGTTTCCATATATCACCAAATGCCATGTATTCTCCTTAGATACATATCTGCAAGATGTAATTTAATGGATTTGCAACTCTTCTGTATGGCTTTCTGACAGAACAACAGGGGATTTTCAAGCTGATCACCTTTCAGTGGGGAGATTTATGACCTTTGTAGTTAGCCAAGCCTTTCCTCCATCAGGAAGCGCATGGACTGGAGACACTCATTGGGTGCAGCATACCAACTGGGAACTGCTTAATTAGAAACAGGCTTGAGCATCTCTGTCTGGGGGCTGCTCTCTGGAGTCATGCAGTTCACTGGCATTGTCAAATATAGTGTTTGCCTAACTCGGTCCTCATTACTAGTATTTTTAGAAGTTCGGTGGGTAGGAATTCTTCTGTTGTGCTTTACTTAACAGCCATCGGCTTTGTAAGAAATAAACAAAACAATGGGCTTTTATACTTCCTCTTCACTTCTGAGAGTCTGAGGTGACAGTTCCATTTTAAGTGCTTTTAAATCGTAGGTAAAAACTCATGTTGCCTAGTTCTCAGCCTTTAGCTTAGGTAGATGCATTGGTCACTCTTTCCACCTGTTGCCCAGAGAGAGGGACTTCTCCAAGGTTGGTGCAGAGCCCCTTTTGTTAGGCTCCTGCTCTGCATGGCTTTGTGGCAGAGTCTACCTCTGTTCTTCCCCTGAAGATAAAAGGAGACTGTGCAATTAAAGTGGGTGCCTGTGTTTGTATAGATCACATAGCTCTTTAAATTAGACAAGTGAGGCAGTTGAGCATCTGGTGCATGGGCTAAGGCAGGAAATGAGGTGAAATTACATTGACTTGTTCCAGACAAATTACTGCATTGGCGTTTTCGTATTTAGCCCAGCTCTCTCATTGCTTACACTCACCTGTTCAGCATTCATTTTAATACAAAGAGTAGGCTCATAAAAACATCAGGTTTACAGTTGCATCACTTACTGAGCTGTATCTGCTCTCCAAGATTGTCACCAGCGTAAGAGACTGCAAATAAAAATCAACTGGAACACACATGGCAGCATCTCAGTAGTGCCAGGCTGTCCAGTGGAGATTATTTGTTTGTGCTTTTATTTGCCAGCATTGACTAAACAAAGATAAGAATGTAAATGCTGTAGCAGAGCTTCTCAAACAGGATTACTGGGGTGATAGGAGTTAGCACTTAGCATTACAATAATAAATGCCAATGTGGGAGAGACATCACTGTCCACTGCTCCTCTTACATCCTAAGAGCAGAGCAATAAAAGAAGAGGCAGGTCTGTGGAGCTCTATGTGAGGTTTGCTGCTTTATTCAGGAACATTAATCTTTTACGGTTTGATTCATTAGGTTTGTACTGTGTGAGCTTTGCTTTGATTCCCCCAAAATCCAAACTGTGGTTAACATGACTCTGAAGGAGGGCCTTAGTAAGTTTTACAACAAACAAACCAGGCAAGCTCAATATAAGCCCTGAACTGAGTGGGGAACAGGCCTCACTAATGGGAAGTCAGCTAATTTTGAATGTCAACGTGCATGGTACACAGCTAATTGAGATACGCAGAAACTGCCATGTGCCTTTTTAATTTAGACAACGTGTGCAGTATTTGAGTCAGCTTGGCAGTGTTCCAGCTGATGAAAGTATTTATGATACCTGACACAAGTGATGATATATTAAGTGTGCTTAATGTCTTAGCGCACATGTCATGAGGCACATTAGAATCATAAAAGAATTTAGGTGAGAAAGGACTTTTCCTCTGGAGGTGGTCTGGTCCCACCTCCTGCTCACAGCAGGGCCAACTTCAAATATAGAGCAGATTGCTCAGGGCCGTGTCCAGCTGAGCTTTGAGTATTTCCAAGGATGGATATTCCATCACCTCTCTGGGTTTATGTTCTGACACTGCACCACTCCTTGTGAAGAGTTTTTTCTTAATAGCTAATCAACCAGAATTTCCCTTGCTGCACCTTAATCTGTTGCAACTGAGCACCTCTGAGAAAAGTTTAGTCCCATCTTTTTTCCAGTCACCCATTAGGTATCTGAAGATGGCAATTGGATACTTCCTTAGCCTGGAGAGGGAAAGGCTGAATAAATGCTCCTCTCTGAGAGTCTTCATAATATCATGGTCCCCCTCCAGCCGTCTCAGTGGCACTCCACCTACCCTTCTCCAGTTTGTCATCATCTTTCTGGTACTGGGGAACCTAAAACTGGTGACAGCACTCCAGATCCTGTCTCACAAATGCCAACTAGAGGGGAATAATTACTTCAGTCTGCTGTGCTGTATTACCTAATGCAGCACAGTATGCCATTAGCCTTCAGCACTACATTGGGTGCCCTGCTCACTCCTGCTCAGTTATTGTCTACCAGCATCCCTAAGTCCTTTTCTCCAGAGCTGCTTCTCCCCAGTTGGCATCCAGCCTGTACCATTGCATGGGCTTATTCCATCCCAGGTGCAAGATGTCACTGCTCAGCAAATGCGATTCCTCTTAAAGCTCCAGCAAGACTGCGGCACTGAAGTGACAAGCAAGACCTGTGTCATTAAGGACCGGAGGCAAATCACACGTAATGATCAGTTACAACGAGGAAGACTTTTACACTCAGAATAAGTAAAAGATTAAGTTTGGTCAGTGCTTAAATAAAATATAGAGCTGCCATCTCTGAGTTACGCTGAGATTTTGGTATCAACTCTGAATTTTTCAGTAATCCACAGAGCCCTTTGTACAGAAAGCCACACAGTGTTCAGTATTTTTTTCCACATTGTAGACAGTAAGGAATGGTATTGCCCAAGGCAACATGAACAAAATCAGAGAAATGTGATAAAATTAAGCCTGTTGGGAAGTCACTAGTCATTGGAAAGCTGTTGCAGTAAGACACCTTTGGTAGGAGGGACCCTGGTGTGATCTCGTGATTTTGTGCTTTCAGTGTTTGTTTGTAAACAGGCAAGCTGTGGGAATGGTTCTGGCATCTGCTGTGGCCTACAGCAGGGAAGTAAATGTGTGTGTATGTGTGTACACACACACATTTGTGTACCTCAGAGCTACAAGAAATGCAGTGCCAGCTGGTTTAACAGGCTCAAATTTGGTTATGAAACTCTAGATGGAAGGAGCATCTCCTGCATCCCTTGAGCAATCTCTTCTGGTTGGAGTCTGGTGCTTTGGAAAGGGGACAGATCCCCAATGTCATTTGGTAAGTGGGCTGTGCCCCAGGGTGGAGCAGAGTAAGAAAATGAAGAGCTAGATTCTCAAGAGGACTTTCCTTGCAGAACTAGCCAGGCCAGGACAGGAGGATTCTAATGTGTTGAAAGAGTGAAGCCTTGTTTGTAAGCAGTTAGTGATCCTGAAGCAAGTAGAGCAGGAGGCTGAGTGAGGGCAACGCTGGATACATGAAATGGAGAGCCACTGGTAAACCACTACCCGTGCTCTCGTGTATCTGGGGCAGTTAACCCTGCGGGTCATGAAAAGCTGCTACTCCATTTATTAGCATGGCAAACGCCGTTGCCGTTCAGTGGTAAACTTAATCCTTGTGGTCTCTGTCTCCCCTTGTGGTCCAGGCAACAGCTCCCCCTTCTTCTCCACAACCTGTCAAGCCAATCTATGTATTGCAGACCTTAACACCTGCATTGAACATGACATGAACCAGCACTAAAGAGGCAGCGGGCGGCTGAAAGATAGCACTTGTTCAGCACATTCATGCATAACATAGCAACCCAGCCAAACCTAATTGGTAGCGAAGGATGAACTATGAATTGCATTTAATATAAATTCTCAAGCAGCTCCAAGATTGTGATTATTTTTTTGAACAAGGAGAAAGGTTAGCTTTGTCCTTCCTGTAAATATTCCCCGAGGCAGTGTTCCCCAAAGCAGCTAATGACAAGCAAGTTTGACACTTCTATGGGATTGTGTGGTTTTTAATAAGGGAGCAGTATTATTCTCTTGCATCTAAACAAAATCTCAAGAATTTCTGAACTTCTAGTTATAGTCATTTTTGTGCCAGATTGGCAGGCAGTGATATTTTCTCTTTGAGGCTGTCACTTGCAGCTCAGCAGAGTACAGGAGTGACTAATAATGACAAATGAAGCTAGGTCAAATTAAAGAAATGCCACAGTAAAACATTTCTAAAGTCATAAATGATCCCATACTGCATTATGAGGCCCAAAGCTTGATGTTGTAGGAGAGTTTGTAGACTTGTTAACATACAGCCAGACCCCACAGCTTTTAAATCTTTTCTGAACTGAGATTATGTACACGAGGATAGTTCAGGACAGGCTTCTGCAGGTACAAGCAGATATCAGTTCTCTTTGTGACGTCAGTGAGAGTAAGAGATTCTGCACATATTTCATGCACATTAAGAGCAAAATTGCCTGAAGTATCTTCGGCACCGGGTTCATGGACCATTTGGTATCCTGTTTGCTTGAAAAGTGTCTTGCCTTGAGAGCAAGAAAAGTAAATAAATGTAGAGAGAGACTGATAAAACCCACAAGCCCTGGAGATTTCCAGGCTTCAGGAGCAGAAACCCTCACTTTAGGATTCCTTGCTCTTGTTCCTAGAATACCACAAATAGGTCAAACGAGCAACCTTGAAAGCTCAGAACTGCTTTTCGCGAATGATAAATGATTGTGCAAGTATTTGAGATGAGTGTTAATTTCACATTTCTGCAGCTTTAAATGATTTTTCTTTGAATATCACCATAGTCAACAGTGATTAGAAGACTATCTCAGCTCATAGATTTTGTGTTCTCTGAGAAATTCTCTGTTACATATTAGTTGCTGGCTGACACAGCAAATCAGACAGACTGGAAGCATATACCATTTTAAACTAAACTGTTACTTTCAATAGTGAATGAAGAACAATCAAAGGAAATGGTTTGGAAGTAACCCATTGTTTGAAAGCAGCTTTCCCAAACCAGCAAATATAAAACAGCAACATCAAAAATAGCAGCATCACAAAGTGAAAACGGCATATATTGAGACCCTTGAGGCAAAAGGCAGCCTATTTTTTATAAATTTATTTTTAGCTTGGTCAGCTGGACTAAGTGATTTTATCAATGTAGCTTGTCTCTGGGATAGGAACGCTCACATAATGTAGTGTCAATGCAGGCAGCTGTGACAAGTCATGATATATACATGTAATGCAAATGCTTTCAAATCAAATTCATACAACTGAAATTCTGCAAATACATTAAATCTTGATAGTCTTGCACTACTCAATTTCACTTGCACAAGTTGGCATCAAACAGGGAGAGAAGAGCAGCCTTGTTGGAAGTTCAGCCCTGCTATTTTGCATACTCTGAACTAGACAACTTGCAAAATTTTTCCATCTCAGTGGTCATAGAGCCTGTCACAGTTTGAGAAGAACCAGAGGGACTGCTACTCTGCATCTCCTACTAGAAGAGCTCCCTTTAGAAGAGATTTCCCTTGCTCCGATACCACAGAGCTGATGGTGAAAGATGAAACCTTTCAAATTAAAAGGAATTATGATGGCTTTTAGGTATCTGTGGCAGCATATCCCTTAGGGCAAGGAAGAAAAACCTACACTTTGCCTTTAACACTACCTAGGCTTGAGATGTTAGATAGGATTTGTTGTTCCCAAGGAAGAGGGTTAGGGAAGAAGCTGTGTAGGTGTGGATGCCACCCCCTTCCCCAGGTGGCTAGCACTGCTTTGACAAGCCCAGGTAACCATGCTTGAATGTTACTGTCCCTCACTGCACGCAACACAAGAACCTGATGCTTCCACAGCTCCTCCAGGATGTTGGGAAATCAGCACTTAAAGAGGTAAACCAGGGAAGAGATAAAAGTAACTATCCCAAACAAAGCAGCTCTGCTTTCAGTAATTCCCCTCTGAAGGAGAAGAGGCAAAGGCAGCCTTGAAAGCAACTGGCTTTCTGGATATTGTACATCATAAGTGCTCCTGCTAGCACTCTTACACCACAAGTTACCCACTAACAGCAGTTGTGGTCAGCAGCCCTGCCTCACAACAAAGGATAGGCGATGGCCAAGGTTAACAAGGATAAAGTATTTGATAGGCAACGAGTCTAATGCCTTAAAGAGGGTGAGGGAGCGCCATGAGAGGTTTCCTTTAGATATTACTGTCCAAAAACTTGAGGGCAGTTTCAACACCCAGCCAGCAACAGACTTAAGAGCAAACAAACTTCAATGGCAGTAAAACAGGTGGGGAACACATAGCAGGTATAAAGTTAATTTAAAAATAAAAGATTTTTAAAAAATGGAGTGAAACTGTGCAGCAGGTACAATCTGAACGTGACTTGCTGTGGCTTCCTTCCTATGCATTGCGATACACTGCGTTGTGCGGCTGTTCGTCAGCAACAGAGTATGGTTTCGTATTCAACATTATCCCTGTTACCCTCCATACCACCAGCACCCCTAAATCAATACTTGCATCATGTGTTTGGCACAAGTATCTTATGCTAGTTCTGTCTGGAGTGATTTTGCCTTGCAGGTGACCCTGTGAACGAGTTTGCCCAGCCTTTAAAAACCAAACCCTCAAGTATATCTTTGCAGAGAATTTTTCAGCCTGAGCAAAGTTAGTGCCTAAGCAGGAGTGAAGAAAAAGAAAAAAGTCTATTTTCAGACTTTTCCTAGGTGCAGCAGTGTCACACAGGATTCTCCTTAAGAAAATCCTGCAGCTGTCCATCAGAGCTAGTCAGAAGCAAAGGCTGGAAGCAGAATGGGGGCTGTGGGAGGGATTTCATTCTTGTACAGGGCCAGATCCTCTGAACAATAAAGCCAAGTGAGTAGAAGCAAAAGACATGTTAACTGAAGCGAGCTGAACTGTTCCTTCGTCAGTGCCTGAGGCGCTCTCGGTTTATGCTGCGTTTAATTCTGTCATTTTGGGCCCCAATCCTGCACTGATGATAGGAGGGTGACTTTCTCCACCCGTGCCTTAGTCCATCAAAAAACCCAGACCTTAACATCATGAAAACCAACCTAGGTACTCTAAATTTTTGTTTAAACCAAGCCTGAACAAAGGTGTTATTGTTTAACTTGAAGCTCCAGTTTAAAAAATAATGAAAATCCAGTATTGCATGTGATAAGCTCTAGATCCTAGTTAAGCTATACCCTGAAAAATGCAAAATGGAGATGATGTTGAAAATCCTTACCAGCCTCAACCCCATTAAAGCTACTGAAGTTTGGCCAACACGTCCTCACTGGAGCTTTGGCCAAGGATTTAAGAGATCTGTGTTTGTTTAAAATTGTCTCCAGACTACCTGAAACTAGAGGCCCAGGATCTCTGCAGAGCCATTCGGCATTGTTTTTATTTGTTTTCATCTGTGCATGAATTTCTTTGAAAATACCCAGCAGAGCAATAAGAAGAGATTGTTTTTAATCTTTAGAGATGATAGCATGCTGTTATGCATCAAGGACACTCAAAAACAAAGCATCAGATAAACTGCACCAGGAGATTTTATTTTTTTTACCTCCAGGCTCTTCCGAAAATAAAACGTGTTCTGCACGGAGCTTACTGCTGCTGAGACATCTATAGGTTTGGTTCATCATCCCAGAAGCATTAACACCACCATATTCAGACAATTTATATGTGTGCGTGTGTGAAAATGCAGCTGGATTCTGCCTGTGCTGGGCACCCCGAGGGAGGGTGGTCATTATCACTACAGGGACAGCTGGGACCTGGCCTTGAGCCAAGGCCTTGCTTAATGCAGTCAGAAGATTTCGGTGATACAGAGTGGATTTTACATCCCCCTTCTCTGGGAGAGGGTAGCTGAAGTGGGAGTTTTATGCCCTACTGCTGCCTGAGTTTAAAACTAGCCTGTGCATTTTTTGTGTTACTCTGGACAGCACAGTGGAGAAAAGAGTGCCTTCTGCCATCCAGGTTTCAAATCACACTAACAACTATTTATGTGGCTGCAAATCTACCATTTCTCTTGTTTGAGATCTCTTCAGCAGTATCCTTCCCTGCCTGAATGAACGAGGTTATAAAACACAGTAATTACGAATCTCATTGACTGCCTTGCATTCAAGGGCGTGTTCCCCTCAAGCATTGCTGTGAAGCGTGTTACCCAGGAGACTGTCCTGTACAATCCAAAATAGAATTATTCTGACCCAGTGAGCTTGTTGGAGGGAAGAACATTTGGGATGCTGACCTGCTGCCACGGCACAGCAAATGCATTTTTCTCATTTCACAGCAGGGCAATGCCGCAGTACAACAAGGCCAATACATTCAAGTATTCTTTTGAGGCATGACTTACATCTCACTGACAAGTGCTGACTCCCTAAAGATGCAGAAAGGGAGCCTAGGACAGCAATCACAAACTAGAAGTCCTGCTGCCTGTGCGCACAATTTCAGCATCTTTCTCTGAAGGTTTGGTTGTCTTAGACCTTCCCGGGCAAAACCATAAATACCTCAGACAATATAACACAGTATCCATAAAACCCTTTCTTAAAACGTTCAAATCAGGCTGTGCTCATAAGACAGGCTAAGAAGTGTTTAGTAAGTGACAGCTGGCTGTTCTGACTTGCACTACTAACCACAGCCTGCTTCAGTGCCATCCTTTCCCCATCGATTTGATCATAGTAGTCAGGATCCGTACAGGTACTTTCCTCAGTCCTGAGGGATTTATTACCGGCATCAATCATGATGCCCTACAGTCGGGAAAATACACAAAGCCCTGTCAATCCCCCAGTCTTGCAAAAGGGATGTGAAACCTGAGCAGTATTATGCTCTGGGGGAAAAAAAAAAAAAAGAAGATAAAAAAAAGTGCTTCCTAAAACAGTAGGAAACACAAAACACGTCTGTTGCCATCCATTTTCTCAATTGCTGTCAGTGCACAAAAGGAACATAGTGCTATGTGGTAGCCATGTGTGCTATGTAGGCAGTTGCATCCTCTTTGTGCTCAAGTAGGAGAGGGAGATGAGGTGCAGAGCAGTCATTCCCAGCAGGTGTGCAAACCAATTGAGTTTAATTAGAAACATCCTGCTGAAAATGTAAATGTTTTACAAGGGCATCATCCCCATCCAGCTGCTGCTGGAGCCTGTGTTTTGTTGAGGCTTTGACACAACAACAACTGAGGATGCCCCTCTCCCTCACTTGCTGTCTCCAGTGCTCCCCCGACACATGAGTGCTGGACTCATGTCATACTGATACACGACGGGTCTTTTCCACATTGCTGCTTCCCTGGGCATCTCAGAGATGCAGGCTGGTTCATTGGACATACCCATGCCCGTTCCTCGTAGCACAAAGGCAGACCAGCCTCACTAAAGTGAAAGGGCTTTGCTAGACTTAGGAATGGATGCAATGCTAGGGATTGTACTGCTCTGTAAATGTCCTCTTCACTCTACATGGTTTAAAAAGGCTTCACAATCTTTGTGATTTTTTTTTTTTGCTTTGGTCTGTGGGCAGCACTAAAATGTATCTTATGTGTATGTTTCTGTGTGATTGCAGGAGCTACCCAGTTCATTATATTTAGGAAGTTGAGTTTTGTCACTGGTTTGCTGAAAATCATGAGAGATTCATTTTACCCTCTTTCCTGATGATCCAGTATTTTTCCTCTGTCAGTTCTCCAGAAAATTCATTTTTCCCACCTCCAAATACAGTATCCATCATTAGACTACTGCCAAACTATGTAAGCAGCAAAATAACTGGTCTGTAGCGCAGGCAGCTCTGGTGCCGTCTAAACAAGAGATACTTTACAGAAGTTTTTCGTCAATTCAAACCTGGTTCAGGTTAGTAGTCATTACAAGTCATCCCCTTACCTGTTGTCTCTGGAGAGGTTGCAACTATTTTTTCCATTCTCTTGAATTAAGTGACAGGCAGATGAGCCCGTGCCTGCAAAGGAGGTATGCAGATGCTTCAGGAAATCACGTGTATGGTTTCTATAGATGGCAGGCTGTCTAGAGTCAATCCTTTCATAAAAATAGAATTAGCTATTCCTCCCTGCACATGGTTTTAGACTGTGCTGTACTGCTTTAACATTATTCAGAGCTCATGTAGAGCCATGTACCTGCCAAACTGACAGCCCCTATGGTGCTTCTGTAGGAGCAAGGACTTCTCTGAATGGTGAAGTGCAACTAGATAGTTCTGCTGCTGAACCAGTTCTCTATAAATCCCATGTGCTTCTATTTATGTGAGGATATCAGCACCTTTTCACAGTATACCTACATTGCTTCTAAAACAAAAATGCAAGTATTAGAGTATAAAGCTAAATACCTTAAATCACATGCCAACGAAACAATTATGACTGCTATATTTTGAGTAAATATTTTGATCTCAAGTATCCATCTATAAAAGAGCATCATATCACTTTGGAGTTTTAAACAGTTACAGAAATGCGGACAGATCCTGACAAAATATGCTTGGTGCTTGGATGAGTAACAGTTTTTTTCATGCTTGACTTCCAGAAAGATGACTGCTGTGGAAGTGTCTGGCATGGTTATTACATGACAATTAGCAGTTGTTTCTCTGCTGACAGATGTCCACATCAAAAAGCACTGATTGTCTCTTTTGTTTGCAATTTTAGAGATACCATAATCAAGTAGCTTAGACCATCTCCAAGAGCGATTGTCCTTTGCACCAAAAGCGCAGCCTCATTGCCTGGGTTCACACTGAAGAAAGTCAGATTGTGAAATATTATAGCAGATGATTTATGTGGAAATTTAAGTCCTTTCTCCCCATAGAGAATTAAAAATTGCAGTTATTTCTATGGATAGTTCTCTTATCCAGGATAGATGAGCAAGCTGTATTTCAGCATTTTGTTTACTAATGAACTGTTTCAACAATGAAGCGATCTACAGTATGCACCCATCACATCGGTGGCATTGCTCATCTGAGACTGCTAAGAAGCAAGAGAAGGGAAAGGAAGAATTTGTAAAGCAGGAGAGAACGACTTCACATGAACACATTCTGGTGAACAAAGTTCACAAATTCTCTTACTGCACAGCTATAGCACGGAACACGTCTCAAAAGAAAGCTTCTTAAAATGTCACAGACAAAATAGTATTATTCAGATAATTCAGGGGAAAAATAACTTTTACATTAGTGCTGAAAAGAATGCAGTGCAACCGTGACCTAAATGAATATTTCTGCCTGTAATCCAGAGGCCTGTCCTCTAGCCTTTCCCTCCTGCAGCCCACTGAAGTTCAAAGGAGTCCTTGCGTGAGGGTTTTTGCCTGAGGTAGGATTGCAGAATGATGTTCTGTGCCTGGCAGTGTGATTTTGAAACATTTGCTAACAGGCAAAGGTCTGTGGGAGCAGACATGAGACTGGCAGGTGGGATTTAATAGCAGAGATTTTGTGCAGCTGCCAAAAAATCACAACCCAGATGCTGGAGCTGAACACATGCTGCCTGATAGGAATGATGTTCTGGGGAAAAGAGGAAGCTGGCAAGTGTCTGTCAGAGAGAAGAATTTGCTTTTGAGTCCAGCACTGCCTTACCTCGTCCTTCTCCTGCGGTCAGACAAGTCACAGCATTGTCTGTGCGTCAGTAACTGGCTGGGCATGGAGATGTACTGCATTTTTTCATTATGCTGCACCCAAAAAGTACCTTACCAAGTCAGACTCCTCTTTGCCTCTCCAGGAGCTTATTTAAATCCCCTACTTATGTCTGCTTGTCCTTCTCTCTCTCTCTTTCTTTGCATGAGCTATCTTCTCTGAGCTCCCTGTTCCCCTCACACATTCATTCTGCAAGGTACATTTTTATTGCTGCTCCTCAGAGACCATATTCTTCCCAAGACATTGATCTTCCTCACTTTTTTCTCCATCCCTGCTCTGTTGGAGGTCAGTTCCCTCTCTGAAAAGCACCAGCAAAGAAAGCAAACAAGCATGAATGCACTGAAACAAAGAAAAGCACAGCAGCAGACCAGCCATCTTTTACCCTTCCACAACCACCCTGATCAATAGGTAACTAGGATTAGCACTGTATCCAGGCACTAAGGGCATCCACAGTCCAACTGGTTGCTAACATGCTCCCACACCCTAATATGAAAGATCTGGGCAAAGCCAGCAGCCTGCAAACCAGGCCAAGCACTTCACCCTTTCTGCCCAAAGGAGGAATTTCCTAAAAATACATGTCCTGGCATACCACTGAGCCACATGGCACAGTGAGTGCAATCCTATTTTCAGCCTGCTCTGCAGGGTGACATAGCTAGTTACACCTCCTCCCAAAAATGGCACGTCAGCAGCGCAGCACTTGCTGGTGGACCATCAGCGCAGCCTCCTGTGGGACGGTGCTCTCCACTGGAATTCCCCGTCAAGTGATCACACGCTCGTCGTGCGTAAGGCTGTGGTTGCAGGAAGCATCCCCAGTCGTGCTGAGTGTGATCAGGACAGCTGCTTTCTGCCCTTTGGTACGGCAGTGGTACTCTCCAAGTCCCAGATAAGTGGGTTATGGGCTGGGGAGGAGAGGGCGATCAAAACTAATTCTAATCTGACCCTAAGAGAAGCTCTGCCAATGGATATTATGCCTGTCTGGCACATACCTTTTGCAGCTCCACCAAGCAGGACAACGGTAAAGCAGCGTTTGGCTTTTGGAGGTGATTGGTAGCCTCCTTCCAAACCATGGCTGGTTAGCAGATTCTGTTTTCCCAACTCTGAGGCTTATTGCAGAATCCCAGGAATGTTCCTGCACTTCAGATATCCCAAAATAACTGCTCTAAGCTCTCCTTGGGGAAAAGCGATCCTTAGAGCAGCCTCTTAACTCAATTTTTTTGTGTTGAAGCAGCTGAGCTTGAGGGAGAGAACTTGTCTTTGCCTCTATTCACTGGCTCCCACAGGAGAAATGAACATTTTGGATGCTTACATTAATAAGTTTGCGTGTCAGCACATTCACTGTCCAAGGAATTGCAAACCCTTTGTTCTCCTCGTTTGTGTTTGCTGCGGAAACCTCCCTCCTCCCCTGCCACTCTCCCTGCAAATCCACTGGTTAGCTGGCAGCTTCAGTAGCCCAGCCAGCGGAGCAACTCCCTGGCTGTGCAGCAGGATCACGGCTCCTGAGCACCAGTTCGGAGCTGACAGAGTTGTGTCGCAGGTCTGTTGTCTGCTCTCTTCCTCTGCAGTTGCCAGCCTTCCTTCCTCCATCCAGAGGAGACAGTGGAGCCATCACAAGCAAGGTGATAAGTGATTCTCTGACACTGAAGCCATCAAAGCTGTCACTTAGACACTACAAGTGAGCATTTCCTCTCCTGAGGGAACTGTGCATTTCCCTCATCAGGGAGAGACCAGACCTGCTGGGGTCTTTGGGGTCGCTGGAAGGAGCAAATTTGATCCACTGCGAAGCGCAGACATTTCAGCCCATTAGCAGGAGGGCTGGTGCTCTGCTTCTCAGAGGTGGATTATCCTGGTTTCCAGGAAATCTGTAGCTCCTGTTTATCTGTGCCAATCATTTGCGTTCCTCTGTTGTGGTAAGTTATTCTCCCTGTCCCTGAGGTGCTCATTACCACATTATTCAGGCTGTTTACATAACTTTAGAAACCAAAATAAATTCCTGAAAGACAAAACTCCCTAGCTCTTCTCTGATCCCTTCTCTAAAGTGTGTGTAACACCTTACAAGAGAAGAACCGGATACATTTCTTAAACCCCTTGAGTTCCTGGGGTAGTTCAGTCATCTCTGTAGAATAAAACTTGCATCCAGGCCTAAAAACGTTGTCCTTGGCCTGATCTCTCCATGCAGCAGATGCCTCTCCACTGAGCTCCAGCCTAATCTTCCAGAAGATTACTAGCTTTAGTTGTCATTTACCACTCACAGCCCTCAAGATACCACTGCAGCTCTACTAATCAGTATTGTCCTCATGCTGTGCTTTGCTCTGAGATCAAATTAAAACCTAGAAATTGTAGCAGTCAAGATGGTCTACAGCTGAACTCATAAATGGTGTTTCAGAAAGTCCTCAGGGAACTGTCAGAAGGGGTGGAATGACTATCCCCTTTATACTCAACCTTCAAACACTGTTTTTCACAAACAGGGAAACCAGTTAAATTAGTTTAAATTCTGTGCTATTTAGGCTACCTGTTATCATACCAAAGACAGGACAGAGTGATAGACTGTAGTAATATAGTATATAAAAGTGTGTAACACAATAACAGAGTATGTTGCCTTTTGGTACATAAGACATAGGTGCACAAACAGGGGCGGGATGGGAACTAGCAAGACCTCCAGGTGTTCAGCAAGCTGTCCCAATACACTGAGCTGGCCGCAGTCAAGAGAAGGAAGCAGAAGTCCCTTCTTGCCAAACAAATGGGAAACGTGAAAACATAACAGCTCTCCAGTGTTGCTGGAGCTTCCATTTACGCTGATGTTATGTGAAGTATTTATCAGAAGTCTTTAATTATTTATTTCTCAATGAGTTTCATCATTCATCCTCTTCTGAGAATGTAACAGAAAATGCTATCTGTGATTCAGCAAAATCTCTTTGTGTATGGAGATTCATGATTTATGAGAGATTTTATGTTAAGAGATGATAAGGAAACATGCTCCTTGTGGGATCAGAGGCACCGGAGCAGAAGCCAGAGGCACCGTCTGGACCACAGCAGTGTGTTCCTGCCCAGCTCGCTCTGTGTTTCCCAGCAGCTCGGCTAGCTTAGCGCTCAGCTGCGATACTGCAATCTGAGGCTCCGGCTGTAGTTGTGCGGAGGATGTCATTAATAACGTGCTATCCCAGAGACTGCCAGTAGTGGAAAACTAAGCAAATTAAGATTTTTTAAATATCTCAACTCTCCTTTCAGAAGACATCTGCTGCGATCTACATTGGCACGCTATGTGCTTCTGTCAGCCGTGACTTCGCCGCGCTACACCCTTCCTCAGAGACTTACTGAATGCGGTGCTTGCTCTGGCGATTAGTTCTGTGGCACTGAGGTTCACAGAGACCCTTGGCAGAGCTGAAGCTGTTATCTAGGAGAACCTGTTCGTGACTCATACGTTCAGACAAGATTTACTCTGTACAGAGAGGGGAAGATAACTCTCATGGGAAATGTGCACATCAGCCCCTCCTGTGTTGCAAAGCAGTGCATTAAAAATTGGAGAAAGATCCAACATTGGCACTGGAAGAATCCTAAGCAGGCAGAAATTCCTTGTTCATCAGCCACAGCACATCATTGTGAGCACTCGGATTAATTGGGTGACCAAGTCTTACGCCTAGACATTCCCCCGCTATATGCAGCAACATCTTGCTATGTGCAACAGAACATACGTACCTGCTTACTATCAAAATAGAGACCGAGAGCTGTTTCCCCCTCTGGGGGCAATCGGGGTGCTTACCTGCTGCCCTGACTTCTTAAAAATATTTGCTAGAAGTTATTAGCATGCACCCCTTGAGCACAAGAAAGGCAAGTTCTCAACCCTCCTCAGCCTGCAAACACTTAAACTCAGGACTTCTGCCTCCCAAAGCTTGTCCCTTAATGCTGTCCCTGCTCTCTGAATTGTTCCTGAGTAATGGCAGATTATTCAATGCAAAATGCATTAGCAGCTAATGAAGCACAGCAACTGCTTTCTAGTCAAGTGCTTTAGCCAGCAGGTTACCTGCCACTCTTCGGCACCCTGCATGTATGTTGCATGCCTTTTCTCTCGTTGCTGATGCTTGTGATTCTGCACGTTTTGAAATACTTGGATATATCTAGGCTGAATCTCACTAATTTCAACACGGCTTTCTGCCAGGGAAGCAGGTACAGTGCATAACAGAATTGAGACCTTAAATTATAAATTATCTATTCTAAATTACTATTTATTATTAGTTTGAGACCTTCTCTTAGTGCACGTTTTTACAGATGACACCATGAGCTTGAGTCCGAGTTGAAGCTACTGTGCGCTCTACTGCAGCATTACTATGACAACTGCTAAGATCAGGGCTGGAAGAAAACTTGCCTTCCTTAGGAAAAGAGAGTGCGAAACAAATGCTGCATTTAGTTAGTCTCAAACATGTGGTCGAGGCATCCTGTTAGGTTTCCTTGCTTGCTGCTTCATCTCCATGTAGGGCTCAGGAACGGGAGAACTATCTAGAGAATATTCAGCATGCAGCAAACAATTTTGCTTTGGATGAAGCTTAAGTGACAACAATCCAACAAGGCAGAAAAACTCTTCATTCTGCCTAGGCTTGTATGACCCTCCCTATGAAGAGATCAGAGCCTCCTGGTTTCAAACACTGCCTTAGGGTTTGCTTTTTATGTCAATAAATGTTTTATCACATTTAAGCTTCAAACACGGTACAAACATCCCTGCTAACATTTGATGAACTCAAATAGAGACAGCGAGCCTGGGCAGAGGGCAGCGTGCAGCATTGGCACAGTGCTTCCCTTCTGCAGGGTGGGGGGCTTGCCTTGGCCTCACTGGGGGGCTGGGTGATATGGTGCCTTTGCAATTATACACTGCCTTGAAAAACACATTGGCAAGCTAAAGAACAGGATGTGCCTCTCTTCGGGTCTTCACCAGTTTTGATCTTTTCTTTCTTTTGCTTTTTCTTCTCTTCCTGCCAAAGCTACCTCGGTATGGTTGGTAAAGCATAGCTGCATGCCCAAGTCTGTGGTGGGCTTAAGACATCTCTGTCTTCATAGAATCATAGAATGGTTTGGGTTGAAAAGGACCTTAAAGATCATCTAGTTCCAACCCCCCTGCCGTGGGCAGGGACACCTTCCACTAGACCAGGTTGCTCAAAGCCCCATCCAGCCTGGCCTTAAACACTGCCAGGGAAGGGGCATCCACAACTTCTCTGGGCAACCTGTTCCAGTGTCTCACCACCCTCACAGTAAAGAATTTCTTCCTAATATCTAATCTAAATCTACCCTCTTTCAGTTCGTTCCCCCTCATCCTATCACTACTTGCCCTTGTAAAAATCCCCTCTCCCGCTTTCCTGTAGGCCCCCTTCAGGTACTGGAAGGCTGCTAGAAGGTCTCCCCAGAACCTTCTCTTCTCCAGGCTGAAAAGCCCCAACTCTCTCAGCCTGTCTTCATAGGAGAGGTGCTCCAGCCCTCTGATCATCTTTGTGGCCCTCCTCTGGACTTGCTCCAACAGAGTCTCACCAGAGCAGAGTAGAGGGGCAGAATCACCTCCCTCAACCTGCTGGCCAAGCTGCTTTTGATGCAGCCCATGATACGATTGGCCTTCTGGGCTGCAAGTGCACACTGCCGGCTCATGTTGAGCTTCTCATCAACCATTACCCCCCAGTCCTTCTCCTCAGGGCTGCTCTCAATCCATTCTCCGCCCAGCCTGTATTTGTGCTTGGGATTGCCCCTACCCATGTGCAGGACCTTGCACTTGGCCTTCACACTCAGCTAGTGTCTCTCCTGATATCTCCTTGCAGTCTCATTTCTTCTCTTAGCTCACACTTATCTGTAGCGCCCCAAGATGCTGCAGTGAAGTTTAAGCAGCAATCTGCTGCGAGGCTGCCTTTGGTGCCTGCAGTACCAGACCTGAAATCTCCAGGCTGAACCTACTGAGTTGAAACCCACAGGCTGCAAGTGCTACAAATCGTGATGCAAACTCTGGTTTTCGCTTTTCCCAGCACTTGCCAGTTCCCCGCCTCCGGTGCTGTTCCTTCGTTTTTCCTTTCCACATGCTGTGTTTTGCAGTGGCCCTGCCTGCCCTTCCCTCTCCTCCCCTCTCCTTCCCCTCCTCTGCTTTATCAAATGCAGCACTTCAGCGTCACTGACTGACAGGGGATGCAGCAGCTTCGGCGGAGGAGTTGGGGAGGGGGAAGGAAGAGAAGGAAAAGCTGCTCTCAACAAAAGAGGCAGCAGAAACACTGAAAGACGAGCTTTCCTCCAGAAGCTGATCTCAGTCACCCATCGTTAGGGCAGCAAATTAAGATACGGTCTCTAATTCAGTCTGTTTGGTGAGCAGACCTTGACTGCTCCATGTATTCCTACAGTGTATTTTCAGAGAACAAAGCTCAGATGTGTAGCTCAGGTTTGCCACACCTTGGACTGAATCAGCAAAATGGGTGATTAGCTACCCCGCACATTGCCAGCCGCTGCGGGCTAAGTGA
Organism: Nyctibius grandis; assembly: GCF_013368605.1. NCBI lineage: Eukaryota > Metazoa > Chordata > Aves > Nyctibiiformes > Nyctibiidae > Nyctibius > Nyctibius grandis. Next base: position 31,513,721 of record NC_090658.1, read on the forward strand.
CAGTACAACAAAAACTCACTTCACTGCTCACAGCTTAAAAAAAATCCTGGCTCCTCAGAAATGCAAAGGTCATGAACGCAGGGGGAAAGAATCACAGAGCAATTGGCTACTTACATGTCTGTCTTTATTCTAGGAGACCTAGGATTTCCAGGGTTAATCTTTGCCATTTTCTAAAAGGACTCTGATATTTCATGGTTTATGCAACAGATTTTGCTTACAATTTATTCTGATTGCTAAATAATTGCAGAAGCGTGTTGCCCTGTAGCAGTGCAGATTTTTCTGTTACATGAGACTGTATACGTGAGATGCCAAATGCATCTCGAAAGGCTTTTTGTAGGGTTCTGCTGAATAAGCACACTTTTGAACGAGCACTTTTCTGCAGCCTGCCCTCATCTTGCCAGCTGCTGATTGCCCTCCTACTAACCACTAGTGACATGTCCGTATTACAGATTGGAGTAGACAGTAAGGATACCCCATTTACCTTGAAATTAATTAACTAATGCACTAGCAGAAGCCCTACAGGAAAGCCTGCAAAGTCTGATTTGTTCTGGAAACTTCTTTGGGTATTTAGACAATAATGGGCGAAAATGCTCGGCTCAGTTGAGAAAAGCATCAGAGACAACCTCACTTTGGAATTTGAGTCTCATGCAAAGAAAGAGAGAACTTGCATTTAAAGTAATTATTAAAATCAATTTGTAAATGATAAAGATAGAGGCTAGACCACCTATACAGCTTCTCCAAGAATGAGTTGACCATGCAAACAAAACAAAAAGCAATCTTCCAGGTATGAAATAAAACGTTTTTCTGGACATGCCTTTCCAATGTAAGCCCCAAAGGAAAGAACAAGTAAATCTGTGCCACCTTAGTGGAAGGAGACAAGGATACCAAGATTCAGGATAACTCCCTGCTGCTCATCAGGTGTTTGAACTAAACATTTTCAAAGGAAGTTTTGACTTTCGTTACTAAAAATAAACTCTAGCTTGTACATGAGGCTTATTTTGTAGTCTTCCATAATGTCTTTTCTGCACTATTTTCTGGGAATTTTATGAGCTAACAACCTTTGAGAAGGTTTTGTCAAACTTCAAGGAAATAAAGGCACAGATCAGAAATTTCACAACCTTCTGAAGTGGGACTTCAAGAGGGGCTTATGCTCACTTTCTTTATTAGTGGAAATTGAAAACAAGTCACTTTTGCTCATCTAACTTAAATTGAAATATGGCTCTGGTATTCTAAAACAAAAATAGCCTCACTCAAGTATCAATTACTAAGTATCACATCACTGAAGGCAAGGGAGTCCAAGGGAGTTTCCAAGGGAGACACACTGGTGTCTCTATAGAAGTGATTTAGATTTTGTTTGGTTTGCATGTGGTCAAGGTCAAAAATACCTTTGAAAAAGCTTCCCATATGCACCCCCTGTCCCCTGAAATTAAAAACAATAAATTCAGGAGTCCAGCTGCTAGCATAAGGCACCCTAAATCAGCAAACCAAATTCGCTATCTCCCCTCTGCCTTCGTGCACCGCTAGACTGTACCAGCTCTGCTGTGCCACAGCCCTTCACCTCAAATGAATTTCTTCCGGTGCTTTCAGCGCTGTCTTTTAGTCTGGCTTGAAAGCGCAACCTTCACTACTCTGTCTCTGTTTACAAGATCTGAAGTATGTCTTCAGACCTAAAGAAGAAAACTAAATCAATCTGCACAAGTTACCCTCAGACCTCCCTGAGTGAGTGAGTTAGCATCCAAGCGCTATACAGCTATATTAATACGAGCAGCTCATGAAATGCCTACGCGTGGCTAGCACAGGCCTGGTGCAAGCCCTAGTGACGTGCTGCCCACAGGACCTCATAAGCAAAATGATTCCCACACACCTTTTGGGTTGGTTTGGGGTTTTTTACTACTTATAATATGCTTGAGTTTAAAAAGAAGCCTGTCCTCATTGCTCCTTAGGGCCTGACTTGGTACCAACAACAATGACAGAGCAGACCATACTTAGAGGGCAAAACCAGAAGTGCCGGTGCTAGCCAGGAGGTGGCAGAGGAGCAAGGCCACCTTGTACACGAGTTTCTGTATTAATTTGGCAAAAACACAAATACAAACCAAGGAAAGACAACAAAACCCAGCCCCACCCTCCATCTTCAGGAATAAGAGGATGAAACCCTTAATCACATTCCTGCTTGTATTTATACTAATTGCTCATCTTCCTGAGATCTGACTTTATGAAATTATGCATGCACACCAAGCAGATGAGTTTCCATAGAAACTCAGGAACTGAACTTTCATTAGAAAAATCTTTAAAAAAAAAAACCTTCCAGATAAAAATGCAAATTGCCTGTCAGTGGGTGGCTTTCTGAATTTATATATAATTTTTTTCTTTTGCACTGTAGGCAGATTCCAGCTGGACCTACATAGCAACAACATGCAGGCATTGTTTATAGCAAGCCAGACTCCATGGGGAAATAAGAAATTCAGTAGCAAGGAGAAGCTCTCAAGTGCAAATACCTCAGGGAAACAAGAAACTGAAGTGCTCAGTGCTGCGTCTTTGTGAGGCTTGTGGATTGTGCAGCCTCCAGCTCTCACAAAATGCTTGTGGTTTGCAAGGAGCAGGATGGGGAGGAGGGGAGAGAGGCAACCCAAAGCAAGAAACACTCCTGCACGCAGAATTAATGATGTTCAACCTCTCCTTTAAACATCCAGCAGCGTATTTCTGCCGGTTCAGTTAAGCCTCACTGGAAAGTCTGACACCATCTGTCGCGGCTCACGCTGGGTGAAGGAGTAGGTCTCAGTGCTGGGGTATGACAACGTTGTCAGGTCTGGGTTGGAGAGCAGATTGGCCACAGCCCAACATCCACTTGGGCTGAGGCCTAAAGCACAGCATCTTTTGCCCACACCACATGGAAATCCAGGCGTGTGGGCAAGAGGGAGACATGGGGCTGTTCCTAGTCAGAACAAGAGGGAAGAAAGATGATGGGCATGCCTGGGAAGGGCCATGGGCCTGGGCAGCCTTTGGCACTAACAGTCATACATGTAAGCAAGGAGGAGGGGGGGCAATCTTTACCTCCTTTAGCAAGTGTTTCCTCCTATGTTTCTCCCCAAAAACATGTAGCAGTTTTTCACTCATGCAGTATACTGCAGCATCAACAGGAGGCTTTCTGCTGGCTTTGGGGAGCCTTAGATCACCCTTTCTGAGGGTTCCCAGATGTTTTTTCATCTAAACTGGCATGCTTGAAAGCACTGAATACCAACGAGCAAATGTTCACATGTGCTGCATTTACTGTTGGGCATCAGCTTCAGCATCTTCCCCAGGTGAACACAATACCTGGGGTTTGCGTACAGCCTCTTCCCAGTGCTGCAGAACATCTGCAGGGTCCTCAAGTACAGGCAACATAAATGCAGCGGCTCCACGCTGGGGAGCTGTAGAGGAGGAAGCCATGCCAGCCTCTGGTCCTTGACCAGCAAGGGTGCTGGGGCAGACAAGGGAGCTGTGCGGCACGAGCGGTTTACGATGAGGTGGATTTCACTGCAACATTGTTGAGAGGCGCGAGATGTCAGCCGGGGAGGAAATTCCCCTCCTCGTTGGAAAGGGATGACAAACAGCAGCTGCACGGGCTCTCTCGCCCCTATGCCTCCAGGGCCAGGAGCCGGCTGGGAGCGTCAAGAGGCTCGATGCTGCTTAGCGTCAGGGTAAGGACAGCGATGGTTCCCCGGCCACCAGAGAGCACAGTCGGCTCTGCTCGGTCAGCGCAACAGGAGGAGTTTTTAGGAAGAGTGGTTTTGTGGCTGAGGACAAACATGAGCTGAGATAGCTCCCTTCTATTCTTGGCTCAGCAGCAGATTTGCTATGGCCACACTACTTGCCCTTTCTGTACCTCATTATCCCTGTCAAGCGGGTGACTCAAATTATAATTGCACAAATTCCTTCCCGTCTGTCATTACATGCCTGTGGTCGTCTCCGGGCAGCTACCTCTGAGGAGCCAGCCTCTCCCATCAGGGTACTTCTGTGCTACCTGTGCCTGCTCGCAAGGGGATGGTAAGATTAGGCCCTGTTGTCTCGCCATTTTCCAGCAGAAAGAGAAACTTAAAGAAAAAAAATATCCCCACTGCATCTTTAGATGATCAGATTTGATACTGAGTTGATTATTCAGGTCAAGGTTATGGGCAAGAAAGAGGCAGTGAAACTTTTCACAGTAGTGCCGATAGTTGATTAAATGGGTGTTTCTTAACTTTTTTCTCAGGCACCGTAATGTGTTTCTGTAGGTATTAGTACCGTCACTGGCTGTAGGGTCTTAGTAATGCTGATGCACCCTGCGTCTAATGGAAAAGCAAACAAAACAAGTCAAAAGAAAATTCTTCACTACTTCCAAAAGTATCACCCTTCTTCCATTAGAAATTTACTTGGGTTCTAGTTGCAAGAGATTTCAGGTTTCTTTTGTCTTTTCATACCAACTAAAGGCAATTAGACACATTAAAGATGAAGCTAATGCTTTTCTTTATATATATGCATCCACATACTACGTAGTCCCAGGAAAAGCATGAAGTCAGGCAGTCATCTCACTTCCCAGCGTTTCCGCGGGTGGGTGGAGGCAGAGGCCATGCAGAGCTTTGCAGACGACATGGAAGTGTTGGCTGCTTCTTCCCCAGGCCACACCTGGATCAAACTGGTGGGAGGTCTATCCTGGTGTGTGCACCTTCAGAAGGAAGCAGAAAAATGCCACTAATGCATTGTGGCCTGCAAAGCCTTCGTGACCATCTGGGCTCAGTGTGGTTGACTGCTGTATAATTAAAAGGGAGTCTGGCTCATTAGATGCTTCGTGGGTTCAGATGCATCCATGCAAGCCCTATAGGAAAACATGTTCTTCCTACCACTTCTTTCATCCTCCCCCTCCTGTTCCTTCCAGATGGTTACACCCACTTGTGTCTTTTCTTACCCTAAGGACAGCTCTTTAAACAAGGTTCCTCCATCCTTCTCCTCCCCCATGCTGCTTTAGGATCTACATCAGAGTCCAAATAGCAAGAAGACAGAGGGCCCCGTGCTGTCATGTACAGCCTGCCCCTAGAAGGCTGGAAGGGGGCCACATCCCTCTAGCCCCATTTGTCAAGAGGAAAAGTCTTTCTATGTTGTCAAGATGTAGGAGCTGAGAGACTTTACCTCATCCTCAGCTGGATGTTCCAGATGTGCAAGAGTTATTTAGATACTCAGTGTAATGGAAACTGTGTGTATTTTCTTGGGAATTAGAAGCCAGTGAAACCTTCTCAAGGAGAGAGGGATGCTTAAAGGGCCTGTAGCCTTTCTCTCTATAACACTAGTATATGCTCTCCCAGTAACATGCAGCAGGAGCACTTGCAGAGCTGAATCAGTCTCTGCTTAAAAAAATACTATTTTCACAATTGTTTTTTTAAATTAGACATCACAATCAAAAAAAGCAGAGCTTAACAGCTGATTAATACTCTTCTCCAGAAATAGGTGGAGATCCCCTCCTAGGTCTCCTGTGCCTGCACTCATACACCTGCCAGCTTGCTGGGAGCTCAGGGCGCTCCGTCTCTTCCTCTGTTTTGTGCCGTTGTTAACTCCTCATCTATTGTTTGTTGACAGGGCCTGGTGCTGAGCAGACTTGGGCAGAGGGAACTGGCCCAGAAAGTCCTCAGAGATGCCATCCGGATCCAGACCACCAGTCACAGGGCCTGGAACAGCCTTGGAGAGGTCTTGCAAGCTCAGGGGAAAAATGAAGCAGCCATCGAATGCTTCCTCACCGCTCTGGACCTCGAATCCAGCAGTCCTGTCATCCCGTTCACTGTCATACCCAGGGAGCTCTGAAGCTTTGCCCTGCAGCTAAGCACCTTCATTCAATGGACAAACACCAAAACCAAACAAATAAACAAAGAAAAAGCCCAACAGAAAAGTGCCATTGTAACCTGGAACTGGGCAAAATAATTCCAGGATAGGGCTCAGGTCTACACACTTAGCTGAGACAAGCCTAACTGTAGAAGAATATGCAACAGGCAGAAATAGAGAATGCCTTTTTTTTCACGGGTGCCTGGCTCACCTCCTGTGTAAGTTAAAACCAAAGTGTTCGTTCAAGGTGACTGTCTGTAGAATAGATCATGCTAGGGTATAGCTGTTCTAAGCATTTGCACCTTTCAATTTTCATTAAAGATAAAAACCCCAAGCCCTGAATTAAAGCCCAGACCTGCTCTAAACAGTAAATGCACCAGCTAACTTGGCCAAGTTGTGCTTAAGCATGTGGCTGCCTCCACACAGACCTGACAGGATAGAAATGACAATTAAACCTCATAGACATGCAGTATATGCCATTTAGATAATTATTTCAGCTATTTTGATAATCCTTTTTCCTGCCTTGCTCTTATATATTACATGTACTCACTATATTTTGTGTGGCGTTTGCCTAGACCAATTTAAATTAAAAATACTTTTTTTTTTTTAAAGCTGCTATTGCAGTATGATTCACAAAAGCAGAAAGACCAAAGACCAAATCAGTTCACACTTGAACCAGTATTAAAAACATTTATGTATCTGAAATTACATATTTTTGAAAGGCCTTACATGAAGTAGCTAATTATAAACTCTGGGCTTCATTGTTATTAATCACCTATTGCATCACTTTTAGTGAGGAATATAGTGATTACCAGTATATAGTGACTGAACTCTCTGCTTTACTGCATTGCCATGCCTGGCACAAAACATTTTCATATCCATCTTTTCATTATATAAAAGATGGCAGCAGTCTTTTAAGGGAAAGTATGCTGAAGGCAGTATGTGTATATATGAATTACTTCTTTCTTAGAACCAAATCTTTGGATCGACTGTAGAAATTTCACATTAGGGGTACGGAGTTGAGCCTTCAGCGGAGTGGGATCATTTTGCATATGGTATCAGATGTAAGAGTGATCTCCAGAGCCATCTGAACAGCTCATAATCTGTGCAGCCTCCCCATGACTGGCACGGCCAGGGGACGCAGCTGGCATACCCCCTGCTAAGCTGCTCCTTAGCTCTGCTTGACCTCCCCCGGGCCTCGGCAGTGAGGTAGAGGTGTACTGTGCTGTCACACGACACATGAGAGCCAACCCCGTCCAGACCAGTCCCAAGATGAAGACGATGCAGAAATGAGCTGCGGGCACTTTTCTACACAAAAGCTTGGGGCTCTGTGCCCGTTCCTGTCCAAAGAAGATTTGTGACTATTTCGTAAGTGGGTTTGCACTAAAACACACTTTGTATTATAATGCTGCCCAGTATTGTGATCTGCAACTAGTTCATGCCAGAAATAATAATATCCTCAGGCAATAAATGAGTGGGGGTTATTTCTTAAAGAGCCTGAGGCTATGGCAGCAGACTTGAAGTCAGTGTTGTTTACAATTATTTGGAAATCTGCAGGCTGATGGAGAGGTGGGCTCCTTGCACTGCCCCCAGACTACACCATCGCAGAGCTCCTGCCCCCAGCCTCCCCTCGAGGCGTCCGCACCAAGTGAAGTACGCTGCCCTCCGCTTTCTCTCAGCAGCCTGTGGCACTGCCAGGCTAATATTATTTTTTTTCCATTAAATCTTGCTGGTGCAATAGCCCAGCTTATTCTTCTGTTCACTGAGGGATCTGGAGTGAAAGCAGCCCAGCCATGAGAGGTGCTCGGGCCATGAGGTGTCTGGTTTTCCAGTGCCACACAGGCACCAAACCGGGCTTTTTAGGCCAGAGGCAGGTTTCCAAGGAGACAGCGTTACCCGGCCGCTTTTCTCATTTGCAATAGCACCATCAGCAGAGGAAGGAGTAGGTGTTAAAGTACCAGAATTAAATGAGTTTCATGAAGACAGAAAGACGCAGCAGAGACCCATTTTGCTGTGAAGGATGCTATGAAGTCGGCTTACTCTGCACTGCAGGTGGGAAAGGGGGAAGGGGAGGGGGAGAGGTGGTGTTGTTGACATAATATGTAAATTGGTACCCAGGTGTTTTAAACCCAGTTCCACAGTCAGATGCAATCTGACAATAGACCTAAGTAGAGATAGATGGGTAGATAGATATTATATTCTGGTATTTGTTCTGCTCCACAGTTCCCAGGGTGGGAGCAAGCCTTCTGTATAACACACAAAAAAAGAGTCAGTGTGGTCTGACATCACCACTTTCTTGTGCAACGTCTGTCTGTAAAGCGCTGCCGTAGCAACTTCTGTGTACTGGACAGCTGTTTGGGTACAAGCTATGCAGCCACCCCTGTGACAGAGGAACCGCTTTAAGAGTCTGTAACGTAGCTGGTCTGTGACCTGGCAGGAGGGCGCCTGTTTCTCAGCAGCAGCTGAGAAGCAAACACTCACAAACTTACGCGTGCATAGCTTGTAAAGAGCCACCAGCCCGTCACATTTGTTGCCATCAGATGAACTTCATCTCGGTGATAATCAGACTTGCACAGCAGTCGTCTTCCTAGGAGAGGTACAAACGTGCATGAGTGCTTCGAGTGTATCAACCAGTCAGACGTTGCCAGGGTGGTCCCGTATTTGTCCTGTGCACTAAGGAGTGTTACTGGCATAGGAATTGCAGTCCTAAGAGTCTGCGTCAGGTGTGGCAAGGGAGACGTACACAAGTCAATGCCATCAGCATCAATAGGAATTACACGCGCTACCAGCACAGCACACTGCAGCCCCTGTGTCAGTTGCAGACAAAGTACAAACTGGACTCGATCCTGAGATTTGCTGCATGCTTCCCAGAGGATACAAAGCACCAGTTGGCTGGAGGGGTGTTACGTTGACCTGAAATGCTCTGTACAGTGCAGGAAAGGGTGGTGGTTTCAGACTTGCAAGTATTTTGTGGGTAAATCCTCTAGCTACATTTATTATTAGTGCTCACCAAAACAGAAGCCTTCCCAAGCTTACACACTAGCTCTGTTCTTCAGCATGGATTTTGTTTATACTTCCAGGTAGAGAAAAACAAAGGCTACTACTTCAGACAAGCCTATGTATTGTAGTATTTATTTAGATAGCAATGTTGATAAATGTAATAGATCTGCTTTCCTCAGCTCAGTAAGTAATACTTTGTGTAGCAGGGAGACTGGCATGCTTAATGCTCAGGGTTTGAGACTAAGAACACAAGATTTACATCCCATCCCTCATATGATTATTACAGATGATCACAAGTAATGGAGGTTTGGGGAACAGTAAGTGAAATACCAATTCTCTGAGTTTTAGCACTGACTTGAGTCCAACAGAGTTTTCTCATTCGTTTAGAAAGAGGAAGAGAAAAAAGGCATCGTTGCCTAAAGGATCCAGGTATATCCAGGTTCCTCTCATTCCACCACAAGGTTATTTTCCTTTGTGTTGTCAGAGTGCATACAAAAGAAAAATAATTAGCTCCTGTATTTCCGTTACATAGTAAAGGAGTAGTATTTGCCCTTGCCTTTGACCAACAAGAAGGTTTGTATATTGTAACAAAAATGTCTCTGCCTCCAGGATAACAGGAGGAGAAGCCCAACAGGCCAGGGAACAACCCCCCATCCCTGCCTTACCCCGTCTAAACTGCCATTAGCTCCACTAGAGTTGTTGGTATTTATGAGCATTTCCTCCAGCTGAGGATCTGCCCACCGGTGTACTCATTCTGTACAGGGAGTACAACAGTGCTGCCATATTCCTGCGCCACACAAGTACCTACCCCAGTCCGTTTCTATTGGTAACAGTTCGTGCTACTGATTATCACAACGCTTCAGAAGCGCTAATTATCTTTTCTTGGTAATGACTAATAAATCCAAATGGAGAACAGTCCTGGAGGGTGTTTACTTTAAAATTCACTGGCTGGGTACCAAAGTAGGCACAGCACTGACTGCTGCAGTTTGAATTACAGTTATTTTATCCAAAAAATGTTCCATTTTCAGAGAGTCTTGGTGAAGACAGAGTTTGGCTAGTTTATATTTCGTTTTAATGACAGCAGAGTGGGAAACGATCCTTTTTAGTGAAAAGACATCACTGCCGTGATCTTTTTTCAGCCAAACCAACAGAGATTTGATAGTTGCAATTCAGCCTAGGAGAGGAAGGCTCCCCAGAGCAACCACAGTGCAGCAGTAATTGCCTCTGATGGAATTGTATTACAGGCATATTTGACATTTACACAACGAGCATGTGTAGCTGAGATGTCTCTCCCTCCCCCAGCATGTCACATATTTGGCTAAGGAGAGCTGCTTTATGCCCAAAGAGACAACTGCAGTGCCCATCTGGGTGCCCATCAGCACCGCCCTGGTGCCTGCTCTCACCTGCGAGGTGGCCGCTGCCACCAGCTGCACATTGGTCTTGTTGGCCAGCACCCCCTCGCTCATGCTGCCTTACCCAACCCTCTGACTGTTCCCTAAGCCTGGCCTCAGGTGATAGTCTCCCTGCTGTTGTTGTTCAGTGCTGCAGGATACCAGTGCCTGGTCAGATAAAGAGTTATTGTCTTAGAAATGAGATGCAGACGCATCCATCAGCTTGGTGGTGTTGGCAGGTGGGGAGGTAACCACTGACCCAGCGGCTGCAGAGATGGTTCCTCTGACTTTGCCTTTAATGAACTGGCTCGTGCCTTCAGCTCCAGCAGACCAAGGCAGGTTCCCAAGTAACTGGATGCTAAAAGATCCGGCTCGTTTCCCCCGAGAAACACATGCCAGTCTGTGGCTAAAACCACTGATAGGGATGCGACACTGCACCGTTGCCTGTGATGGTACAAGTAAGAGCCTCTCCAAGCCGGTGCGCAGAGAGGTGCACAGCTTTTGCACGCAAGCGTTTCCTACCCACCACTCGCGTACTGTTAACGTGGTTGTCGGAATCGGTTTTCCGTGTAACAACTTTTTTTGTCACTGCAAGACATTTTCACCAGATGATGAATAAAATTGACCCTGTGGAAAACAAAAAATGCTCCTCATATTTCCTGCCAATGTCAGGACTTTTAATATATTCATGCCACGGATATTTCAAGCATTATGAAACAACCATTTGTTATATTAACTGGAACCTAGTGTGCCTAGCAAGTTACCAGTTGCAAAGGGTATTTTGGCCTACACCCTGTAGTTCATGGGAAAAACGAGAGTGAGCATGCAAGCAGCGTGCTTTCAGAGAGGAACAGAGCCAGGAAAAAGGAATAATGTAGCTTCAGATGTTTGGATTTATGGAGATTTAAGCAAGCATCATGCATTTCTTGTGCTTCCTCCAGTAAAAATAAACAAAGGTAGTGTGAGAAACTCTAACATCGAGGTAATATGCAAATACTATGTTGTCAAGTTTAGCGACTCACCTTATTTTGGCCACAATGCCATTAATCATCTTTTTGCTACAAACAGTTACTCCTGTGGTTATTTGGAAACAAAATGCCTGCATTCAAGAGCTTCCAGAGCATTCTTCACATTTACACATTAATCTTTTGGGCAAGCTTCAAGAGGGCCTTCTTAAAAAGCCAGCTCCTTAGTTTCATACTCAAATGAGATTAAGGACAGGGTTTTTGAAGAGCATTTCTTCATAACTGTGGCTGCTTTGCTTTATGAGTGTGTTCAGTATAACTCAAGCAGAACGAGGCTCCTCTGCGGCAATAACAGAATTAAGTCCTTCAGCTGTTAGTACCAAGTCTTCGAAACTGGAAATTGAAGCGAACAAAATACTAGCTCTGACTTTTCCCCCTCTCTTTCCCACAATACAGAGAGAAAGTGAAACAGTGGTGTGGGGTTTCTGCGGGGGCAGAGGGAGGGAGAAGGCTGCCACGGCCCCTCCGAGCAGGAGCCCAACTGGAGGCGTACAGCTGAACCCCAGCGAAACTGGCGAATTTCACTGTTCATTCCCCTCCGAGGGAAACCACTTCTCTTTGCTTCCATCATAACGCCAGTACATTGCCTGTTCTCCTCTCTGTATCACACAGGGGTTTTATATTCCCTTTCTGCTTAAATGGGAAGAAATAAGCTTTTTCACCCCTCATTTTTGCTAGGAAGAGCTCCAGACAGTTTGGGTACTTTCCACCCTTAATTCAGAATCACTTCTTCCCTTGCAGAGGACCAAGTTATATTTCAGTGGTAATTTTGACATGATACTCTTGAAAGGTCATTATGAGTAATTTAATAATTTTTAATAATTTAATATATATTTTATATAATTTTTAATAATTGATTCATACCTCCGCTTCTGTCTTTCTGCTGCAGAATGGGTAAAACCAGCTCAGATAAATACAGTATATTCCTGCCGTGTGTGAAGCCCTGATATTTAGCAGTCATAAACAGCAAGGGAAGAGAGACGAGAAGCGCCGCTGCTGCCCAGATGCTCACTTCCACAATAGTCGCTGGCTGTCAGGTTTTTTGTGGAGTCCCTGAAGCAGCAATGTTGACTTTGTCTTTAACCACATCCCTCAGGAGATGTCATATCCCAGTCAGATGTGCCTGAACCATTCTTTGGAACAAGGAAAAAAAAAATACATGTAGCCTAATGATCTTTAAAGACTGGTGTTAGAGAAAGTAGCCCTGGGTATCACTGGCTTATTCTGTTGCCATTAGCAGTCACTATAGCATTTAACTGAGCTGTGTGGCTGTTGAGCCAGTTTCCTCTGCTATGTTGTCTCCAAAACAAAGAGCAACACCTCACAGCCAAAAATGTCCCCACAGGTCCACCAACTGAAGAACAAGAATCAAAGGATTTCTCAGTGCTCCAAGTTAAGTAAGTGTTGAATTATGGAGGAAAAAACCCCTACAGGTCATTCCCCTGCATGTGCAGAGCTGCCATTTTCAGATCTGGTCCCATTTAGAACTGATGTAGCTGCTGTGGTCATCTGGCTGATGATAACAGAACAGAACACTTGAATTTTATACAGCAAAAATGGCAAGCATTGTAACATGTCTAAAAAAAAAAGCGCAATGAAAACTGTAAAATAGGAGACATTTTCCTTACTGGAAAGCTCTCACAGAGGCAAAGCCCAGGTTTGCTGGCTTTTCTGATGGAAACACGCAACAAAAAAACAGGCTGTGAGCATAAAAGCAAACGTCAAGCAGCCCCTCGCCAGCCTCCTGACTGCAAAGGCCCCTCTGAATCTTACTTCTGCCTCTACCCTGTGCCATAGCCAGAGACCCCAGTGCAGCCTGAGAGCCCGGGGCCAGACTCTTCCACCATGTGCTTACGGCAGGTGCCAGTCCCATGCCCAGCTCTCGTTGCCTCTCAAAGGACAGCACGCACCTCGAAGCAAAAGATTCATTACCTTTTTGTATGACAAGTCAGGCATCTTTTTTATAAAGCAGTTGCTTACGATATCATAATTAGGTCTGGAAACAGGGATGTTTGTAAAATAATCAATCAGCAATGAGCATTCCTGTATTTTGTTGTCCTGTGAGAGCAGCTGACATAACGCAGCCTGGGTTTGCAATGCCAGGTACCGTTTCAGAAGGCTAGGAGTTCAAGGATATAGTTATTTTTCTGGTCAGTGGAGGTTAGAGGTGCTTTTGTGCGCAGTGTAAATGGCATTGTCTGGCAGAGACAATTAGCAAATGAAGCGCTGCCTCACCAGAGGCTTTGCAGCTTTGGAGGCTCTTCTTCTAAGCTGACGACAAACAGAAATTTGAGATGATATCTTGGGTTTCCAAAACAGGAAGCTGCTAAATCCAGCAAGCGAGCAATTCACGTCCCAGTTATAATGATGCTGCTCTTGTATCTCCTTGGAGGATACTGAAGTGTTTTTTGAAGGATAGCAAGGGAGGTGTTTCATCCCCATTTTTCACCAGGTGAAAAACTAAGTCTGCCAGAAGTTGAGCTGAGAGAGGGGTGGTTTTCTGCACAGAAATGGTTAAATTGCTATGGCTGGGGTTTTGTTCCTGTCCGCAGTCTGCCTCCCACCCGTGACTACCATGCCCTGGTCACAGCATGGCACGGGCCTCCTTCAACCCCCTTTTTTTTTCAGGTTTCTTCTGCAGAGGCGAAGCTAAGGGAAGTTTCCACTCATTCATTATATTCATGCAGTATATGTGACTTCTTCTATAAATCAGCAGAGTGGCCCACATTAGACACTTGTTGGTGCAGCTAGGAGGTACAGGAAGGTACAGGTACCTCTGCACAAGTCATCCAGGTCTGGTCTTGGAGTGCGGCTGTGTGAAGGGGATGGCTTAGCACAACCAAAGTTTTTGTTTATGAACAGCTTCTGTTTTCCCATCATTCCCTCTTGGGTACTTGCAAAGCGCTTTTTGTTCAGCCAGCTAACCAAGAAGTAATAAGCTGAAAAACAATAATTTGTTTCAAGCTACATTTCAAAGGAAAACTTCAGAGATTTTCAACTAAATAAAGAGCTTAAAAAAACTTCCAATTATACAAAATATTGTTCTGACAGGAGTCCTCAAGTAGTATCTTCAATAACTCAGATTTATATGACCAGAAGTTTTGAGAGACTTGCCAGAAGGGAGAGCATTTTGAAACAAAAATTCAAGATGTTTAATCCTGAAACAATCTACACAGAACATTTAAATTTTCCTTTTTGTCTTCCAGCCAAGAACTATTCGCCAAAGTTATCTCAAGTTTATACGTGGCTCCAGTTTTCTGGAACTTTACTTTTCAGCAAATACCATACTTGAAAGAGTTTAGAAGTGTTTTCCAGTCCCACTTTTTGTTCTCAGATGCGGCTAGTGCTGGAGCTCCCGGTGTGAAAGTGCTTCTGCACAACATTACCAAACATTGCACCCGCAGTCCAGCAAGCACAAGTTGTTTCCTGGAGATTAGTACGAGCTGCTGAGTAAACATCAGCACACACTGCTCCATGCGCACGCGCACACAAGGTGGGATCGTCCCCACCGAAATAAATACAGACCAATCCCAAGTACTTTTGGAAATCCCACCCATGTACACATCTGCACTTCAGGTAATAGTGCTTAACGTCTGTGGCTGGCTCAAACACACTGGGTAAAACTTAGTTCTTGAATATTTTGAGTCTTGCTACCAAAACAAGTGTGCTTTTACATATAGCAAAGCACTAGCAAAGTCCCATAGTTGCAGCGCCTGCAACACGGGCAGAGTTCCCCTGGCTGTGCCGGTGCTTGCGTGGGCTGTGAGCTCGGCTGAGTACCTTACACAGACTGGTTAGAGCTTCACATGCAGACATTTCCATGTGCACCTGCTTCCAACTCACCGCTCTCTCGGTCGCTACCCACTGCTCAATAGCAGCCTACTATGGAGCTTTTCAACTTCTTGTGATCCCTAGGAATTTTCCATGGGATGTCGACAACTGTAAGATTTACTTATGCAGATTTCTGCATAGGATATGACCTTTCCAAAAAGGACGTGTTCAGGGTCCCATACTAGTTGGCCATAGACACCCCCCGGGATCTGTAGCTCACAGCCTGAAGACTGAGGCCTTAGAAGTTTTCTCCTAGATTCTATTCGAGCTTCTTAATTAAAAGGCCTCTTTGGGGACCTGAATTAAATTGGAAACCATGGTGATCACTTAGGTCAATCAGCACAGAGATGATTGCATTTGGGAGAGTGAGGTGGAAGATGAGATTGTGTGCATGTTGAAGAGCTTTAAGAAAAAGGAAACAAAAAACCCCAAACTTCTGTAAAAACAAGGAGCATGCATGTTTTGCAAAAGAATGGTTAGAGGATTCACCTTATAGGGCTCACCATTCACTATTGAATTAGAGACTAACAGTTGTCTTACAGCATTGAAAAATGTCTTCAACTTTTATCTCTCTGAACATTTGATCAATGGATTTGACAGTCTGTCCACTTTCTCAAGTCTGTGTATGCACATTATCACTCATGTTGATAACTACACCAGGAAAACCGAAATGCCAACTAAGCAGCTGTGCTTCCAGTCAACCCACATAAAAGAAAGATGTTGTTACCAACCTACTATGGAAATAGAAATGTTCATCTGCATACAGTGGGTCCCATAACTTCATTATGCAAAAGCTAATATATAAAGAGATGCTCAGTATCCAGGAAGCATTCTTGCTCAAGACTTTAATTCTGCTGCTATAGTTAGGAAATACTCATTTGTGATCAGATAACGCTGAATAGATATACAAAGATATGTTTTAGTTTCAACTTCCAAATCATTGTACTCCAGGACATCAGCTCCAGGACAATGAAATCTGTTTCAAAATCGGAGCTGTTTTGCTTTCACTAGAAAGAACAGTTCTAAAGTTCATATTTTCTTCTTAGAGAAAAGGTTGACATACCACTAATCTACTTTAATATCATCTTCTTCTCCCTTTCCTCTAATAGGAGAAAAATCTAAATAGGTTCCAGGTATGTTCGTCTTGTAAGCCTCCACCAGAAATAAGTAACCTTGCTTCACTTGTCTTTGCAAATTACAGCATTTGGATCAAGAGCTTTTACAGACTAGACACTTCAGTTGTTCCGCCCATGTGTAAAACACTTTGTATTACTCTTGAGAAATCTTATGATCCCAATATGCAGGGTTAACCTGTTATAACCTCCAGCAATAAATAAGAACATTCACATAATTCATAGGAGACTGAAGTCTGTTAATCCATAAACTCTCTAAATTAGCAGTCTCTTACGAGCTTCTTCCTTTTCTAAGGTGGAAGTGAAAGAGCAGAGCACAGAGGTTGCAGGAATTCAGATCTTCCTCTCTGTCACCTTGATTCCTCCCCCTGCTCCAGGTCTTCTGCTTACTTTATGGGCAGTATATGCAACACCCTCCATCCCCAACCCTCCTTCTCCTGCCATCAGCTGTTCCATACCAAATTCACAACATATAAAGGATAAAGCAGCAGATGATGCTGACGTGCAGAAACAGCAAAAGTTGGGGTTTCCTACTTATTCTCCAGTTAAGTAATTGCAAGACAGACATGCTGCCAGCTATAGCGTACTGGCCTTCAGGACCACACCCACCCTGATGGCTGCCTTTTCAGTAAGTGCCGGGGCTTCGGACCTGTAAGAAAGCTGGAGCGTCGGTCAGGCTAATATTGCTTGTCAATTCATTTCAGGATGACATGGCTTGTATGATAGGTTTAATTATTCCAAGTAGCCCTTTGCTGAAGCTTTCCCTTCAAGGCCAAGTTTTATTCTATTTATATTAATATCACCTGGAACACATCAGTGGAAGTCAATAACCTTTGCTCTCTACTAACTTACTCTGGAGGGTTATAATTGCAGCTATATAAAGTATAAGCATGATGTAGCATGCATATGACAACGTGTATTTTTCCAGCAAAGGTAGAAGCAACTCTGTGCCACCGAAGCAGTATCAACGCCACAAATCCCAAATACAACAGATTCAAGGAGTGTCAGTCTGCTCCAATATGCATCAGTCACTGCCTGCTTTCATTTCCATTAGTACGTCCCTGAAATAAGGCTACAGACTTAAAACCTGCTGAATGAAATTTTCCCCTTGCCTTCATTGCACAGTCCCATATGTCCACACAGTCAGCAGCATGATGGCAAGTGAGTCACCCTGACATAAACCTGCAACAGCTTCTCCTCAGTTACCCGGGTCACAGCTCTCCCACTAAACAGGACAGGCCACAGCACGAGTCTTAAGTCATGTTACTGAGGTCACTTGGAGTTTTCAGTGACTAATCACTAGCTTTTGTTATTGCAAAAATACTATATAAAGCTTCAGAGATGCTTTGCCACTCAAAATATCTACCGGTGCAGGTCTCTGCACACACACAGCTTCCTGCGGCAGCGCATTTCTGTGTGGGTTACTCTGTACCGAGCAGGCTATTCCTGATGCATCCTGTTTTCACTGCTTGCAAAATGACCAGAGTTGCCATATTCCTGCTAGCAGTCTTCCTGACAGAAACATGTGCATGTTGAGCATTGTTTTTCTGACTAACCGAAGTAGACTTTTTGCCAAAAAGTTAGTCTACTATTTTCCCTCCTCTCCATTTGCTGTTGGAGAAATATTTTCCACAGCAAGACATTAGCCACAGAGCCCTGTGGGCAAATCCTGATAAAGGCTATTCTGTGAAGCTTTCCACTTGTAATCAACATTTGCCCACAGGAACCAAAGCCCTTTATTTTTTTTTCCTTTCCTCCTGCAAAGGAGTTTAGCCCTGCATCATTTGGTTCTGGTTTCGAAAGTCTTTGCACAGGGGGACACATCCTTACTCTTTTATACACGGATGTGGGAGAGCAGAATGAGACCTCACTTTTTGCTTTCTACCTAATTAGTATGTTCAGAGGAAACCTTAATGCCGTACATTAATTTTCAAATCTGGAGCATGTTTTCAGATAACACAGAGATATTACTTCAAAACAAAGCAAGGGCATTAATAAACACAGTACCAGGAAATCCACAAAGGTTAAGTGATTTTCTACAGAGTAATTCGTTCTCCTAATGAGTTTGCTGCAGACATGGTCTCTGTGAGCAGTTATTGCATATGTATCTTTAATTTGTGTGTTTATATAATTCATAGTAGTGCAAAATAGATTTCTATGTAAAGTGTCCTAATAGATGAAGTGAGGCTATAATATTCTTCCAGAGCTTGTTCATTACAATGTGCACTGGCACGGAGTCCAGAGGGAGAGGAAGCCATTAAACATTAAACAAAACAATTGCTGTCATCTTCCAGAGGGACTGGTTTTGTACATGCTTGTGTTAACACTGTACAAGAGAGTTGGGTATTCGGGTAAAATTAGAGTGTTAAAGGGAGGGAGGCAAGCACGTCGTCCTCAATTTCATCAGATTTGGTTGGATAGCTAACGACATTTGGATCTTCGTCCTAGAAGAAGAGAGCTCATCCTCCCCCAGCCGCAGACTGGGCACCCCTGAGAGCTAATTGTTACCAGCAAACGGAAACGACGAAACAAAAAAAAAACGTTTCCAGTGTTTTCTATCCACAAAGCTGAAACACTCCCCTGTGTGTGTTTTCAATTTAACTAAAATAGATCACTGTGTGTAAACAGCCACTCTATCTGCATCATTCATATTTGATGGACTAGTCAGTACAACAGATACTTTTATCCGTCCCGTAAGTGATGAGAAACTAGACACTTCAGTGTCTTGTGCTCCTCTCAGTTAACATGAGTGGCAGCAGCTGTTATTCTAGGCTCCTTAACATGTAACATTTGATGTAGAGACAGGAAAATTGGAGATGTATTTAGTGGAATAGGGTATAACAAAAGTAACTTTCATGATCAAACCCTCCCGGGAGAATACACAGGAAAGCTCTCACCATGTTTGTTAACAGCAGCCCAGGCATTTGTGTTCTTGGGCTTTAGAGGCTGTATGATAATAGTATTCTTATCAGGTTAAGAAGTAACTTGCAGAAAAGGTAGGGCACAATCTCAAGATGCCTTCATTCACATTGGCAGCAAAGCACAAAGGTGGTCCAGAACACCATCACCAGAGACTGTAAAGTACATAGTAAATAGATAAGCTTGTGCTTCAAATAGAGTTTTGTACATACGATTCACATGTCTGTAAGAAACTTGTGAGCAGACTTTTAAATCTATTGGAAACCAAGAGGAGATATTGCCACTTTCTTCTGCTTGGAAGAGACAAGAGTAGCTAGTAGACATAGGAAAAAATGTAGCATCCCAGAAACAGCACGCAAAGGCAGGCAATCCTTCCTTCTCTGAGCAGGTACCTGCAGGCAGGAACTCCTGGCCCAGCTCAGACGAGGGTGTGCTGGTGGTGGTAGTGAAACACCAGCAATTCCATTTAAACATGAAACCAAACTCCTTTCAGTGAAGGTGGTCAAGCACAGGAATGGGTTGCCCAGAGAGGTTGTTGGGCATACACCCTCTGAAATAGTCAAAAATCCCACCAGCTCAGCAATCTGCTCTGGTTGACCCTGCTTGGAGAAGGGGGCTGGACTAAGTAGTTTCCAGAGGTGCCTTCAAACCTCAACCACGCTGTGATTCTGTGAAAAGGAGGTTGGCAAAGCAAGGCCACAGGCAGAATATGATGTTGCCAGTGTTTGGCAGCAGGCTTTGGAGGAACCATGTAGATATACCAAAAGAAAAGAGCTTCTTTTCCTTCTTTCCAGTCCCTCCCACCCCAACACACACCTTCTGTGCTAGCAGGTAGGGAGGGAGGAGAGAAAGTGACCCACCAGCCAGAGCTTCAGACCTCTCAGACCTGGGAAGAGCACATGAGAAGGAAGACCCCTTGCCTGCTTTAGGACATACTTGAGGGAGGCTCGCTAGACCTCTTGCCAGCTGGCATTTTAGTGACACCTCTTGTAGACTGAGAGGTTAACATCTCATGAGCTAAAATGCAGTTGCTTCATTCGTGGCCTCACTAGAGAGGGCAGCTGCAGCCCAGTTTTAAGTATCTGCTCTGAAGCAAGAGCTGATGGAAAGAAAACTGCAACTTCTGCCTTCTCTGGGAAGAAGGTGGAGAAGGTTTGTGCGAAGGCCATTTTAATATTAAGCCAAAGGTCCAAGAAGCACCAGACAAACAGTTCTGTTTTTCCAAATAAAGAGTTAGTAACTACACGGATATAAAACTTTCTCCTCTCATTTTAGCCAGGCTGGTCCTTCCTTATTCCCAAAGGAACACAGTCATTTCTTGGGCATGTTTTTATATATGCCACTGAGAGTCAGCAACAGGAGACAGCATGTGCTCGCTCGTAGGTTTACGGCATGGGGCCTCTGCATGGAGCAGAGTCGCAGGGTGCAGGCTGGCCATGTGGATCAGGGACGGGGCCCTTGCAGACCCAGGCTTTGAGGCCTTCTGGAGCCAGGACTGCATCCAGCTTCTGATAGACTCTTCAGTGGGCCTTGGAACATGCCTACAGCTAAGGTGGGAAGATCACTTCTCTCCATTACTAAGAATATAGTCAGGGAAACATTACCCTCTGAAATCGCTTTAATATGCATCACACAGCCACATATACTTTATGCCCCTGTTTGCACCCTATGTGTCAGTTCAGCTCAAGCCCACGGCAGCTGCCGAGCTCCGGTAGCTACCAGGAGATTCCCTCACATGCACTGGAGAAACGGGGAGAGCAGAAGACAAGAAGGCTTTCCATGAGGCTTCTTGCTGAGATGCAGGGATGGAGCTCACCTCTTGCTCCCGCCGCATTGCTTTCATCCACTGAAGGCAGGCTGTAAAGCAGAGAAAACTGCTTGGGGGGGCATGAGTGGAAACCGGGTGACTTCAGGGCAGGTGGAGAATGCAGAAGCAGGTTCATTTTTAGATTAAATCAGCCCAAGTCTATGACATGATCCATGAGATGTGAGCAGCACAGAACAGCCATTGGAGGAGGGCTCCCCTTTCCTTACAAAGTGACTTGCTGGCTGATGGGCATAAGGCAATGTGGGTGACAGAAGTACTGCCGAGGTGGCCTTTAGCTACAGGGGCCACTCAGATGGCATGCACAGAAGCAGAAAGAGCGATAAGAGGTGAAAGGCTCTGGCTCCCTCCCCATCATCTCCCTGTGCAAAAGTCTGTCATAAATAAAGGCATAGGTAGCAGGAGTTGTCCTTTCTCTGTACCTTGTCACCTCAGATGGGGAGTGCAGCTGGTTACTCATCTGACCTGCTTATTCCGCTGTGTGCTGCAGCTGGCTGCAGGAGGGGGGACATACTGCAGATCCTTACAATTTAATGCTGTTCCCAGGCTAACAAATATTAACATTTCTTTTAGGTGCTTCAGACAAAAGCAGGACCTCTCTCTCTCCTACAAGTGCCCAAAGCCCTAAAACCTGAACATTTGGGGATTTGTATATATTCCTTATCTTAAACTATTGCTTAGCTACAGACTTTAACCAAGGACATGTTTGTGAAACTGCCAGGCATATCTGTATCTGCTAAGTGCAAAGCAATAAACACACCCTCCCAAACCATCTCTCTGCTGGGATCACATATGTAGCAGATGATCAAACTGAGCAGAAGGTTATCAGCTGTATAGGCTCTTAGTATTTTTGGAATGCTAATAAAGTGATCTCGACCTGGATGAATCAAAGCTTTTTCACTGCAGAAAAAGTGTCTTTGCATACCAAGTAGGTTGCAGATGGAGGAGCACCCAACAGGACTCAGCGTGATGCAGTTCTGTGGCTGCTCCTCCCACGTGGAGAGCAGCAATGTACGTGTTTATCTAGCAAGCGTTAGGTGTTCCCCTGACACACTGCTACGTCTGCGCATACTAATAAGGAGCCCTGTTTTGGGAAAAAAAAAAACCAACACACTTCTTAAACATTACTTTAGATACCATCTTGGTATCTACCAGCCCAGCTATTCTATCAAGCAGTTAATAAGGCAAAGCTTTAACACCAGTACTGTACCTCAAACTGGATGGCAGCCGCCAGTCCAAGGTTATGCTTCTCAGTTACGGTACAGTGGAGTTTTTTCCCTTCCAGTTACCAGGCTGTACTTTACCCACTATAAGCCACAATGTAAATATGTAATACACATCTATATGATAACTGGGCCTGGAAAGACGGGCGAACACACAGGCCCTTCTCACCTCCTTGGGCCTTCCAGCCCCAGGGGCTGACGACTGTGCTTCGCTGTGGAGAGCTCGCAGTGGCCTTCTGCAGCTAAAGGATCCCCTCCTCTGCAGAGTTTCTTTTGTGAAACAGGAAGATCAATTTCACTTCGTGTATGGGCTGAGGGGAGAAGAACCGCTTTCCTGCCTAGAGCAGGGATGGGATGTGTTGACTGAGGCAGGGGGTGGCAGCTGTGAAACAGCCAGGTTTGGCGTGCGGGGCGGCAGGTGATGAGGCTGCAGCCCCTCCGCTCACACGCCCTAAGAAAACACGGGTGCACACACGGCGTATCGCAACATGGCATATTGCAACACAGCGACACGCACGTTGCTGTGCCTCGTCCTCTGCACACCAGCACCGCAGCCATGCGTGCGCCTCGCAAAAGGGGCAGTTTGAGAGGCAGGTGGTTCGGCGTAGGGCTCTCGCGCTAGTTTCACAATAATTGCTGAACTATATTTTACAACGTTGTTAAGAGCTTGCATCATCACACCGAGGGCTTGGGGAGGCAGAGGACAATCCCACACAATCCTTACCTCTGTTAGCACATGCCTGTAACACCATCACTAACGCAAAGGCCAGGCACGCTGATGCTCCGGCTGCTGCGGTGCCAGCTACTTCCAAAGACACAATGAAACTCTTAATGCCCGGTCGGAGCTACAGCAAAGGAAGAGAAGCCCTTCAGACTGGAGGAAATGTGAAGCACTAAACAGTAATGAGCAGACAGCACATTAAGGCGGTCTCTGTGGACAGCTCTATTGTAACCGGTATCATCTCAGCACTGACTTAAAACTGAGCAGTACACCAGGCTTGCAGCAGTTTTTAAGGTTTTAATCCAGGTTTCAGACAATTCATTTGAGACCCTTCATGAGCCATAAGCACTTAGAACAGAAGCTGCAGTCAGGCCTGTATCATCTTAAGACATGCTGATGTTAATGGCTGTGCTGGCAAGAGTGAAATCGGTGCTCAGTTCTGGGATGTGCTGGACACACATCTTGCACTGGAGTCAGAGTTGTATATCCTCCATTTTACTCATTTTCTTATCAGTTAAAAGAGGGAATGGAGGAATAGGGAAAAGAAAAATAAGAGAAAGAGCAAAAACCCCTATTAGATTAAAGAGGGTAGATTTAGATTAGATATTAGGAAGAAATTCTTTACTGTGAGGGTAGTGAGACACTGGGACAGGTTGCCCAGAGAAGCTGTGGCTGCCCCCTCCCTGGCAGTGTTCAAGGCCAGGCTGGATGGGGCCTTGAGCAACCTGGTCTAGTGGAAAGTGTCCCTGCCTGTGGCAGGGGGGTTAGAACAAGATGATCTTTAAGGTCTTTTCCAACCCAAACCATTCTATGATTCTAGATCTCACTGATTGTACCCTATGGCTCATAAAAGCAGATTCAGCCAAGTTTCCGAAACATAGATATGTTCCTGGTATGCTCTCAGTCTGAGAAGGTCGAGTACATCCCTGCTGAGGACAGAGCGGAAGAAGGAGGGATGGTCCTGTGCCAGCAGGATCAAGCCACTTTTGTCAGGGCTCCATGAGCAAAAGGAGCACAGGGGATTAAAATCCTTTCTGAAATTCTGATGACAAGAGGAAACATAGCTCTCCCATTATGCTCCTGCAGATAAATATTTGAAAGCAGCTATAAAGAAAACTCAGCCATGCATCCCCTGCTACCTACCAGGCAGCCACATCAGTACAGTGGGAGCCACGTTCAGACAAACAGCAACACAAGGAGGTTGAATGTACCAAGTTCACAGGCACCTATCTCTGTCGATCTCTGCTGAGCGCTACTATTTTCTATAGCTACCTGTTTATTTGAAAGCCATCAGAGCATGTATTTTCACTACACGATGGGAATACCAGTATCATGGACCATGAGGTTTGTATTCAAAGGGGAGATGAGGGAACAGCAGAACCACCTCCCCTACTCGAAGGGGAACCCCAGGGTTACACGAGCAGAAACATAAGCGGTGGCACAAAACCCTGCAGATCAGATTGCAGGTTTGAGTTATTCATCAGTCTTTTCCTTCCATTCAGGGACTCATTAAATCAGGCACCGCAGATCCATTCGCAGTAAAGGTAACCTGAGAGCAAAGGCTAGCCCTTAACCTGACACAAGTCAAGAGCTGTCTTCGGTGGACAATAGCCGAAGTGTTGTTGGTGGTAAGGCACAAGTATGTAAGCTACTGACTTCTCCACACTGGGGCAAGTCAGGGTGGGTGGGAGGGCTTCAGAATCAGGATCTTAGTACCTTTCCTAGAAAACTTAAGTCAAGCCTAAGGACACTTAGCAGGAAGGACAGCAGCTCACTGGGCTGTTGGATGTCCCACCGAGCAGGCAGGGAGCGTGTGCTCAGGGTTCTTCTCCACTCCTACTGTCTCTGTAGTGTAACACTCTGCTGACCACAGTGAAGCCACACCTAATTAACACCAGTGCAAGCAAAGAAAGGATCAGGTTGGCTACAGTGTTCAGACTTAATTTCCTTTCCTGGACCAGCATTTCTGAAAGCTCTCCCAAGTCCTTTATGTGCTAGAGGAGCAAAAGGTCTCCTGGACAGACCTGTCCCATCAGCAACTCAGCCGGCAGCTCTGACATGGTGCAGTAAGGCAAGTCAAGAAACCTTTGTGCTGCCCAACACTAAGGAGCAGCATATAATTCGTCTGCGCAGAAGCCCATGTAGGTATAATCAGACTCTTCTATATACACTTTATCCCAGTCATTTAGCTGGAGCACAAAGCAATCTATTACTTACAGGGATTGACAAAAAATGTGGTGTTGGGCAACTTGCATGTTACGAGTGCTCACAACACAGAAGCAGATGGCCACCTAAGCTCTCCACTTCCTTCGTGTGCAAGCTTCTCCCAGCCTCCACAGGAGGAGCGACCTTTAGAATTATTCAAATTTCAAGAAAGGCCAAAGTATGATCCGAGATTGGATTCCCTCTGGGCTAGGCGTTGTAAAGCCGCAGGGGCCTTTCTTCCAGTGTTCACAGCCTAAGCAGATAATGCCTGGGCTTGCTAACAGAGAATGGGAATGCAATTTGTCCATGGACAAGCACCAGGGCTCAGAGAGGGGCTGAAATACAAGTTGCGTTTCCTTAATACCTACGCAGAACTGCAGTCAAGCCAGGAAGCGTGCAGACCCCCACAGCAAGCCTCTTCCCTTGCCCCTTTAGGACCATCGTGCTGCAAAAATGGCAAGGGGGGGCACGGGCAGAACGGGTTGATAAGCGCTAGACCACGCTATTTCCAGTACATAAAATGGCTCCCATGTGCTTAAGTGCAGAAACCACTTTATCTCATATCCTTAGCTAGTTACTGATTACCAGAGCCAATAACATCACTATGAATTCACAGGCTGCAAAGACATTGTCCATCCCAGGGACGGGAACATTTACCAGTCCCACCTGATACTGGGGACAAGTCTGCTCTGGGCTGCTCCAACTCTTCTGAAGTTTTCCAGTAGCAAGAAATACCAGCAGATATTACGGCTCTCTGCTTTGATGTGTCTCAATGAAAGAGAGATTCATGATGCCTGATAAGGGTGGCTCTCCCACCCCTACATTTGTTTCTCCATTTGTCCTTACTTTCCTTTGAGGCAGCTACACCCAGCTGCTCCACCCTCATTCTGCCTTTCCATAAGGAAAAGAAATAACACAGTTTTTCCCGTGGGTGTATCGGGGGGACCCACCTCCACTCCAGGCTAGGTGGAAAGCACCACATCAGCCGAGAGGAACTTCACAGAGAAGATGATTTAGGAAAGCTGTGAGAGACAATGAAACAAGGACAAGGCGTTTCTGTGATGGCTTGTTCACAGGGCTTCCCTGGGCAGGGTGGTAACCCCTGGCCGCACCAACCTTTCTGCTCCCAATGGCAGCTCACTGCTTTCCGCATGGTGGCCTGAGGACACGACACACTGCAGCCCCAAAGTTTCTGGTACAGGCCCTTTTCACCACTGTTAAGGAAACCGTGCCACCAGAGAAAGATGTAAAGCAACAGCTGAGACAAGAAGGGATTTTTCCCCCTCTCAGCAGCTGGGGACCTTCTTGGCATAGTACATCAATACAAGTACATCAGTATGGGCACCTGCATTGCTAACACCAGTCAGCAGATGAGACAGTCACATGCAGAACACCGAAGCCACCATACAAATTCGATTGCCAAATTAAGAGCAGAAGTCTTTACTGCCTTTCAAAAGCCATTCAATGTTTCCCAAGTGAGTCTCAGCCACAGCACTTTGTGGAAAGCTTTTCCTGCCTGAGGATCACCAGGAACCACACAAAGAAAACACCTCTGGGAAGGTCTTGCTTGCCTTTGCTTGTCATCAGCAAAGACATACCCTGTCCTACCAATCCCTCTCCATTAATGCAAGGCTTTCCAAGACTTTGTTCAGCCTTGCATGGAGAAGAATTACATAGCTGTAACATTTTTCAATTATTTCAGCAAGAGCAATGGTGATGAATTTAATACACTGTGAGTTTATATATTGCGTTTTAGAAGCTTACTCTGCAGTTTCCCTTGCCTGTATCCCACTTCAGTTGTAGTATTAAGGCCCAGTTATTTATTTCACTCATCTAAGCAGAAACCTAAATCTTCACCTACACTGGCAACACAGCACACTGTATCATCCTATGAACAATCTATTGTGTATTTTTAGGACTACTTCAAGAAAATGACAAGAACCAAAAAAAGGTAAAACAAAAAAGGTAAACTTTACATCCCTATGAAGTGTTCAGTCTTACAAGTATGAGGAGAGAGGGTCCGTGCACCTTGCAAGGCTGACCTCTAATTGAAAACAACTGTATGGGTTAGAAAGCATTTCTGAAATATTTAAAGCCAGCACATGGAAATAAAGGCCATTCCTGATCTAAAATGGCTTAACTGGTTTCCCTCAAGCCCACATGCATGAAACCAGTTTCAAAAGCAAACCATCTGGAAGAGTTCAGCTCAGTACGTGAAGTTTCAGAAAGTTGTAAGCAATTGTAAGCGCCAGAGAAGAAGCAAAAATAGAATTAAAAACACTTTAGCAAGCTTAACCAGCACAGAGAGCATCACTCCTGCCAAAGCCCCTGGCTCCGACAGATACATAACACACACACAGCTCTCAGAGCACAAATATTCCCACTGAAGTCCTTTAAATTATACATTGACCTAAGTACAACCCTAAAATTAGGCCAGAA
This sequence comes from Nyctibius grandis, assembly GCF_013368605.1. Taxonomy (NCBI): domain Eukaryota; kingdom Metazoa; phylum Chordata; class Aves; order Nyctibiiformes; family Nyctibiidae; genus Nyctibius; species Nyctibius grandis. The sequence goes on from NC_090658.1 coordinate 31,541,259, forward strand.
AATAAAACTTCCAGAGTTTTCACTTTCTTTAATTACTATCTAAAAGGACATTCCCTTACTTTTAGAGCCTTCATTTCTGATTAACATTTACCTAATCACGGTTTCTTGTCATCAGGTTTATTTCTACTTGTCCTGCCAGAGGGCTGTCCAGGTTTTTTTAGAAAAACTTTTCAATCATCATCTTCCTCCTACACCACTGAATATTTTTCCTTCACCCGAGCCCCATGGCCTGTGACTCCCTCTGCATTTGTGGTTATTTCCAAACCACCTCCCAGGTTCTCTCAGGTGAGAAATTGTGTCTGGAGAGAGGGACATAGCTGCCTTCCTCCTTGTATCCCTGCCACTAGTTTGCAAGTTGAAGCAGGTGCTGTGCTCCTGACCCAAGCCAGCAATAGTTCATGGCTGCTTGGGAAACCACCTTGTGGGTGTATAGCTTCCAGGCCCTGGTGTTCCCCGCACAAATGGAAAACAAGAAATATCAGATAAAGGGAGAAGGAGCAAGCAGTAAACTCCCAGCACTGTTAGACAAGGACTTCCTTTAGGAATATCGTGTTACAAAAGGGTCTGAAAGCTCCAAACAAGAGCAGAGCCTCTTCTGTGCAATGTATTGGTCAGTAACAATTAATGCCTTTGAATAGCTATTTTCACCCAGAGATCTCAAAAGTAGTCTTCAAAGGGTGAGAGTGTCACCGTCTCTATAGATGGGTAGGGAAGTCAAAATATGGAAAGATGAAGTGACTTGCCCGTGGTCACCACAGCTCTTCAGTCCCCCCTGAGTACACTGCTGAGCCACACTGCCCCCAGTAACAGAAAGCCCAGAAAAAACGTCCAGGAAGATCCCCAGATTTTATTCATTTACAAGCATGTATGATCCAATTTTCAGTGCATCGACTCATGCACTTAGAGGGAAGCACAGACACAAATCTCTGCAAAGTCAAGGGCTAAGAAAGAGACACAAGATGAGAATATACTAGTTTTTTAAAAGTGAGCACCTGCTTGTTGCCTCCTTTGCAGAGCTCGTGTCCGGACCACAGTGTGTTGTGTGCTGAGGGCACACAGCAAGTCACTCTCTGTATGTGAGTTGTGCACTGGTTTGGGATTCCCGGGCTCTTGGTTCACTCAGTAAGGCCGAACTCTTATTTCAGTTACTTACATTTTAAATCTTATTTTCTTTTAGTCATTTCTCACTCCTGGCACTCAATGGGGATGGGATTTAATTCTTTGGCATCGTAAGGATTTCCAAGCCAGACCAGGGGTTTGCCAAGGCATCTATTACAGTACCAGGGCCTCCATGTTAATGAGTCTGTGATAAAGCCCAGGATCAATCAGGAGGCAGCAGCAATTTTAAAAAATTCCAAAAGAAATTCTATCTTCCAACAAAGAAATAAACTTTCTCCCCACAGGATTTGCAACTTTGCAACCACTCAACCACTGAAGAGCTATGCTGGTGCAGAGGGAGCCTGGAGTGAAATTCAATGTGAAATAATCATAAACCATCTAATTGGTATTATCCAAGCTGAAAAGTAATGGAAGTAAGCAAGCACAAATAAATGACACTGGATTTCTTTTTAAAATCTTTGGCTTTAAATGTGCAAAGTCTTACATAAAACACTTCTGTATCTATATAGGTATACAAGGATTTTTCATGTTATTTTGTATTTTATAGGACTGTAAAACAGAATGTAAATGGAATAAGACATTGAAATAAGCTAATGATCTTCTGCAGCTTCAGAAATCAAGAAGAAAAACAGAGCTGTGTATATATTTTCTTCTCTAAGGAAGAAATAAATGTGCTGTAATGATTCTTGTCTCTGGAGAAAGAATCATTGTGTTGCATTTTGTGGTTTTCTAAATAACATTCATCAAACGAAGGGCTATTCAGAGGTGTGGAGTACAGCAGGTGCTAATTGGCCCCAGGGCTAGCTTGACTATCCAGACACCTGTGAGAATTGAAGTCATAGCTGATAAGGAAGCCTTCATTGTGCTTATACTTGGGTAAACTGAAAACAGTCTCGTCTTTGTTCATATTTCCTTCTCACAATTGGCTCACTAGACCCAAGCCCATCGTCACCGAGGTTTATCATCTCTGGAGGTATATCCCTACGGATGTAATGTTAATCGAGTTGTTTGCCATTCAGATACTTTACATAGAAGAAAAGTTACATCAGACAAGTGGTGATGAGTAGAAAGTAGAGGAAATAGAGATCTTTTTTCTCCAAATCTAGGCAGATGAGCATGACAGATTACAGGACTCGCAAGTGCCAACCGGGTCACATACTGCTCTGGAACTGAAATTCCGTCATCCTGGTGGGGAATTCTTCATCCACTAAAGGCACTAAATGCTTTCCTGGCAGACAGAAATTTCAAGATGTTGTGATATTTATAAACCTACACCAGCGAGGATCTGCCCACAAGGAACGAAGGTTGATGCCCTCTTGGCCTTTGCAGCTTATGATCGGTGTCATTTGCTGTTTTGTCTCTCGTAACAGCATGCCGCATGTTTGAATTTTACCACTCCTCCAGCACTCCCGTTGTGTGTCCTTCCCAAATTAGTGATAGACCTGGAAGATGAGTGAGTGTTTCTTCTGACTAATACAGTATCAGGATAAAAACAAACCAGATGCCTTTAAAGTGTCCCCAGATCCATTTGAGAGAGCTATTATCCCCGTTTAGGAGGTAAAAAACCTGAAGCATATAGATGTTAAGCAATATGCTCACCTTTATGCATTTTTGCCAAGAGGAAGAACACAAGCCATTACTCAAACTGACGAGCGTGTTTCCTGCCCTCTGTATTCTGGTGTCTCTGACCTTGGCAATACAGAACAACATTTTCTCCCACGTGATTTTGCTCTTTACTTTTTTTTTCCTTTTCTCTTTTTTTTTTTTTTTTTTGCTTAGTACCATAATCATTTACTTGAAGTGTTTGGTCTTAATTACAGTAAACATTTTTCCATTTCTGTACAGATGGGAAATGCACTGGAATAGAACTGATAGAACTGGATGGTTTAAGTTCATCATCTGTTCATCTCTTGATAGAGATCAATATAGATTAGAGGTAAGTCTGTTTATCCATATTCATTTTCAAAAACCAAAATGATATGCAACAGATTTATAATTAAGCAGAAGTGATGATGTTTTTTGTACAGCTTAGTTAAATGGATTTGCCACCATGTAGAAGCTATAAAAACAGACCAGATGTTGCATTTTTTCCCCTCACTCTGTGCTGCAATTTTCATGAGAGTCCTACATCCTAAATAAAACTTGAGGTCAAAGTTTTCTAATCTGGGGATCTAATATTAGTCTTCTAAAACCATACTGGCTACCCAAATAAGGTGGCTTAATTTACAGAGGCAATGAACAACCCTAGCTAGGAGTAAAATCTGAATTAAATTTACTCAGGGACTTATGTGCCCGAACACAGTGGCAGCCTCAGGTTCCTAAGCCTCCTGAACTCAAAGCTTCTCGTGTAACTCCTGCCTTGTAGCGCAGACATTTACATTTCTGCCACAAATAAAACCAGCTGAGTCACAGCACTGCGAAGCCTATCTATCTTACAAGTGAGCTGCAGCAGGAATCCTGCACCAGGCGTTGCTCTGCCAGATTAAGGTAAGCCCTCCCAAGAGTCCTGAGCACACACAGCCTCCGTGGTCCTACAGGGGAGACTCAGCTGGGCAAAACTTGGTACTTCTGCACGTCTCAGTGCAGTGGTTGCAAGATTTGCTTTCATAACCCCATCCTGCCGGATTCAAAGTAGGGATTAGAGCTCCCACTGACTTTGTGGAAATACTTGGTTGAAAGAAGGATTCAGCCTGAAGTATAAAAAAGACAGATTGCGTAAGCCAATACAAAGCACCTGAGACTCAAAGACATAAAGTAGTACCTCTGCGTTTGAGACAGGTATCAGCTTGGCTGGTGAGTGTTTCACCCTATTCACTTAGTAAGAACAAAAGAGAACACTGGCCCCATGATCCTCATCTGTCAGTTGCTAGCGCTGGACAGAGTGAGACCTTGCAGGTGAGATCCTGTCCTCACTGCACACGATGCGTGTTTTACCACTGTCTCTGGTGGAGTCGGGCTTTCACAATACTCCATGTTTCATTCACAATGAAGTCACTGGGGTTATTAATGAGGCAGAGGTACCAGGATATAGCCCTCACATCATGGAAAAGGGTAGGCTTGGGCAAGGACCTATTAAAATCAACATTGCACAACTGCTTCCATGGGGAGCTACTTTTCTCCAATTATTAGCCACAGTGATTAAGTGTGCTGGGTGACTCACGGACCTTATGTTGCCAATCAAGAGTAAAAGCTGTTTGCAGTTAGATAAATGCCCTTAAAATGTATTCTTTAACATATGTAGCTCACAGTATTTTGAGCACCAGTAGCTGTGATGTGAATCATCTCGGTGTGCTGAAAGTTTGTTTGTTGCTACTTCGTTTATTTAAACAAACAGCACGCCTAGTAGCTCTGAGAAACTCCAAGATCGCCCCAATCAAGCAATAAAGAATGAGCACTGATGCTGATTAAGAGTTTTTGCTTCATGCATTCAGTTTCTAGCAGCCTGGCTTTACAGTGTGCTACACATCCCGCACGTCCTCAGTGCAGCTCACAGAATGAGCACGTAACCAAAGAAAAACAGCCTCCTATCTGCCAAACTAGCATTTTTAGAAGTAAAAGGAGATAGTTATTTCTCACTTCAGGGGTCTCTTTAATTTCCAAGTGGCACTTTAAAAGAATATCTTAATTTTTGAGCCCTCCATACTACTTACAGTACTTTTACTGATGCAAGCACTTCTAAAGAAACCAATGCACAAGGGAGAAACTTCTTATGAGTACTGGTTTCAGAATAAGCAGGGATTTTGAAGAAATGTAGCTGCTCACTGTATGCCAGGATTTAAAAAAATGCCTAAGAACATCATTAGCATCTCTAGCCAGCTAAATATTTTTTTAAAAAAACCCTGTCCTTTAGTCTCTTGGATTGATTAATGGAACATTTCTTGTTGTGAATAATTCAATGCCTTGGAACACTATTCCAATCACAGCTGATTATAAATTAACACTCATTTTAACTGATGCAGATAACCATGCCAATGTCACAGCAAATACATTATCAAGCATTACATATGGATGCTGTAATGTAAACAAGAAGCTGAGAACTCCATTATCTGCTGGTGCATCACTACCAAGTGATTTCTAAATACTTCATCATTGTTTAGACTGCATTCAGATTACACAGCGTAACTTGCTACTTATAAACAATAGATGCAACTGTTTTCTCAGGTATAATTAGCAACGAAAAGGAGTAAGATTTCCTTTGTTACCAGTTGAAATGCTTGCTAAGGATATTGGAAAAGAAAATATCTTCCCTGGACTCCCGTGATAGGCCATACTTCCCGCCTAACAAGGAAAGATATTTCATTGAGGGGAAAGAACTAACAAAAGACTGATAAATAAGCTCATGTTTTTATATAGAATCAAAGGAAAACTTGACTGCTCACAGCACTGCGGACAATAACCCTTCCCCTCACTAGTGTTGTGAATGACCGGTAGAGATATAGACCATTTTATATTACTTCCTTGCTTTTCCCTCTCCTGGGAGTCATACTCACATTTGTTGAGTTAACACAGTCGCAGAGTACAGAAACTCATGCTGACACATTCTTTTCTGGTCCTCAGAGCAAAACGCTGCCTGTCATCTTTTTTTACCATAGTCCTCCTGCTGTGGTTCATCGAACAGCTAGAGCAGCTGCAGGGCTCAGCGAGGTTCTTCTGCTCATTTCTTTAGAGTTTTTTTAACCTGTAGGCTTTTAATGCACGAATGAGATCTGTACTTTCCAGAGCAGAGCTACAAACAGGTATTTCATTCTTGAAATGCTCTGATCCCTGCTCTGCATTCACAGAAATAAATGCAAGGTATAAAATAAAAGTAGACTCATCCTGTTGAGCTAAAGTACTTTTATATATATAACAGATTGTAGCCTCACATTTTTTTTTGGTCAGTGTCACATTAAAGGCTTATTTCTGATTAATCTTGATAGGCACTGGTATAAAACTCTCACATTATTTCAGCATCTCCTGTTATTTCAGAGTGAGAGGGGAACTAACTAGGAGCAGCATTTAGGAAAGTTCCTCCTGATACAAAACTGAAGTCCTATCCACATCACTTGTTTGCAGACATAAACAGTAAACTACTCTGTAACTCAAGCTTTCCTCTGCATATTCCCACCTAACTTTAAGCCCAAACTTGAGATTTCTGCAAGCAAAACGATCAAAAGCAATCCAGAAAAGGCATTTCTAGTTATATTTGGAAGTTGATCTCAGCCATTAAGAAAATATATAGCAAAATATATGGAGGGCGGGGGGGAACAGTGATGTTAAAATAGCTCTAGCATATTATGTAATGCATTTTCTTTGTATTTATGTGTTTCTTTCTAATAGCCATGTTATTTTTTACTGGGAAATGAGCTAGAGCCTACATTTTGAACAGATTCTTCAATTTTCAGTCCTGTTCCAAACCAAAGCCAAACAATAATTTTATAGCCATAGCAGATGTAGATAATGCTGATGAACTATAACAACTGTGCCTGCTTCTCCAGAAGTTTCAGGTTATGAGTCCCATCTTGAATGAAAACACACATTTTGCTGTGTGAACCAAGAGGATTTTGGAATACTCAACTGAAAAAAAACAACCCAGCAACTTCCACTAGCCAGTTTTGAGTTATAATCTTGAATAAAAGCCTTTTATATTTGTCTCCAGAGAAAAAATCCAACTTGGTCTTTAACAGCTGTGGTCCAGTCTAAGCCTGTTCATAACCATTAGGTAGGGTAATGTATATTTATTAATTCTCCCTGCTCCCCTCCGTTATTTTTGATTGTCAGGTTTATTCAGGCATAAAAATGAAGCTTTTGTGCAGTCAGAACATCTCATGATTTTTCATGTAGCACTTCATTTTGTTTGTCTACAGAAAAGGATTGTGAAGTTAGGGTTTGTTCAGTTAACAGGACATTTCACTCAGCCATCACATTTTGACATTTGATAAGTAATTAACTAAAGGAAAGAACAGCTGTTAAGAAAATGCTTAGTGACAGCATGTAGATGATTTAAGGCCAATTCATGAACCACATTAAGCTCCATTTAAATCTAAAATGTCACAAGATGCACAGTAAAAAAAAATTGCATGATGTCTTTCCTTTGCAGTCTAACAAAGAGTTTGCCTCCATCAGCTTGAATATCCAAATGTGCCATCAAGTACTCCTGTCATCTAGGATGAGAAGCTTAGGCTCCCATATCCTAAAGACCAACCTTATGACAAATAGTAAATATAAAATACAATAAATAATTACAAAAGAAGGGAGCTTACTGGATTTCTTTCTTAAACTTCAGCAGCTTTTTCCCTAGCTTTCATGTCACAATTTTTCTCATGTCAATCATTTAGAATAAAAGATCAGACAGATCAAAGGTGGTGTGTTTGAAATAAAAATTAGTAATAAGCTAAGTACAGCACTATGGGCAAGACAGATAAGATGAAAAAAAGAGTAAGCAATATGGGAAGAGCATGACAGAGGTGGTGGATGACAAAGGAAAGCAGGTTTATGAATGAAAAGCATTCTGAAAAGCCACCTCTCCAAAACAGACCAGAGTTTTGGAAGATCTCATGCACATGGTTACTGTTACTTGCACAGCTGATAAATCACACTGATCGTGACCCAGTGACCATTTAAGGACTACTCATAAAAGCCGATTATTAATTTTCATAATATAGATAGGAAATAAACAATTTTCCTTCCTGAAAGATACCTTCTTGAGGTTCTCCTTACCTGGATCTTAGCCACAGTACTTAGTATGATATTTATACATCTCTTGGCTCTTGAAGCATTGTGACCTCAAATGGCTGTGGTAGTAGGTAGAGTATGTGCCAACCTACAAGCTAGCCAGCGTATGCTGCACCCTGTCATTACAAATACTACCATTCTCATTCTACAACTGCTTCATTAATGGGTTATTATTCTAGGACAAGGATTCAATTGCTGGTGGTTAATAATAGCTATTTTGTACGCTTCAAAAGAGAAATAAGAAAGAAGGTACAAGCACCTTAATACCACTTTCGATAGCCAACAATTGAAACAGGCTTGCAGCAGCCTCCCAGGGAAGTGGCAAGGCTTGCAGAGACATTCCTATATACATTTGGCAGATTTTAATATCCTGGTCAGAGGGAGATATGAACAAATCCATTTGGCTGGATGCTGTTATGCAACGTGGGAATGGTTCTTAAATTATTTATGTTTTCTCCTTCATCAAAGAAAAGACCAATTGATCAAGCAAGTTCAGAGGGGAGAGAAATTACTTTCTGCTTTTGGAACGAGGAAGGGTAAGAAGGTTTCCTGTGAAACTCAAGTTTCTGGTGTGCTCTGGGGAAAGCAAGCAGCAGAGCTTCTGAGGGAAGACAGCCATGGACCTAATCCACAACAAGCCAGCATACCACTCAAGTGGTGAAATGAACCCTGCAGTGACCATTGACTACAAAAACAAGCTTCAATGCTTTTCAGAAGTGGACTAGAGTGCTCGAGGCAGAAGCCTCACAAGTACGACAGCTGTAATTGGACCGTGGAGAAGGGAAGAGGGTGCCAAACGCAGGAGATCAAGCCCGTAGCCTACTGGATGGTGGCAGCCTGCATCTCTGGGGCAGTGCTGGTTCTGACCCTCACCAGCAGCTGCAGGGCTGTCCCGGAGCTACAAAGCAGCTTCAGAGACCTGGTTAGGCTTTCAGCAATTAGCAGTAGGGAAGGGGAAAAGCATAACCAAACTGGTTTTGGAGCCTGTGATCCTTCTCACTGAGCTAAACCAAAAAGTGCTGCAACTTCCTTGAGTAACAGCTAACAAAAGACTGAGCCCTTAATTTATAAGCTTAGCAAATTTGGCTTGAGGTTGATTAGTTAAGCAAATGTGATTAACGGGAAAGGCATTTCCTGGCATGGTTGGGACCCCAGAAAAACAAACAGGAGCCCTTAATCCCAACAGTCACAGACCCTTGCAGTCATGACTGTTAAAAGACTGGGTTTTTTTAAATGAAACGAATGTTGGAAATATAAACTGTGGAAGCGATAAAAAATATTCTTATATGTGGAGAAGCTGACATTTAGCAATAGACATGAGACTGTTAGTAGCATAGAGCTTTCTCCTGACAGTTAATACCAGGTTAAAAAAAAAAAAAATCCGGAAAGTAGGACTTGTGTGTAATCTGCTATGTTTATAACTCAGAATGAATATAGAACACAGAGACGTTGCTCTTACAAAATCCTTTTCCTGACCGTAACTGTATTTTAAGCCACTCACAGGATGTTGATATGCATTTATGAAATTGAAAAGCTAGCCCCCACAGACAGTGGCACTGCACTAGTGCATCAGTTTGTGTCGTTATTATTATGGTGAGATTTAGAAGGGGAGCAGTTGCTTATGAGATTACTTTGGGTATATGATCAAAAACCTCAGCATGGATGCCATTTATAACTAGTTGTTAGCTTGCAGTCAAATGAGAAGGTTTCTGGCACAGAACAATTACACAGCAAAATAAACAAAGTGTAAAGCTGTTCTGCAAATCAGCAGCCAAGCAGATCTAGGCCGTCAATAAAGCACACCAGATTCGGGCTGGAATTCCAAGGCTGGAAGCGCAATTTTAAAGGGTGTTACAGATCATTTGTTGCAAATCATTGTATAATAGCAGTACCTATAACTCATTTAAGAAGTTGCTGTTTACTCAGAATGGCTTTCCTACCACAATGGGCCACCTGGCATGGAGCAGTTAATGAGATCCTAAAGGATTTTCAAATAAAAGGTGAGCGTTTACTTAACTGAGAAAGTCTGTCCCATGATAATTTGTGTTAACACAATCCTTTGCTGTACTTTCAAATAAACACTGAGGAACTGTACTGATGTTTACTTTATTTCTTAAAGATACCATTCCTTCTAAAACTATAAACGTGACAGATAAAGAATGGATAATTTGTTTTGCAGGATAAAAAACCCTCTTCTCATTTCCATTGGATATCTAGAAGTTACTGGTACCTTGAGATTGTTTATCAGCAGAGAGATTCAGCCCCAGAAGGGAAAAGGGCCTGTCTATCTACTGTAAGAAACACAGCCAAGACCATGGCTGAGTTAGGCATGAACTCCTGACAGGCAAAAGACAAAATGTACACAAGCATTATCTCTGCTGATTCTGGTTTTAAAAAAGTGAATTAGCAGCTGTAATAAATTGCCTTTTCCAGGAGGACCTTCTATACTTATATTTGTGTATATACATATATTTTCCCAGAGTCTTTCCCAAGTATATGTCAAAGGCTCTCAGGAGGTATGCGTTAATATTCTGCTTATACATTATAAGAGGGGCATCATCGGCTATAGCTGTAGTTCACCTTATCTCCAGCTACTGCACACTTGTCCTACTCAAAGATGACAGATCCTCAGACCTCATATAAAGCCTTGCAAGGAGCATGTTGTGCTTGAGACACACCTGGTTATGCCAAGTTTGAGGGGGGGGTCCCAAAAATGCAGACATGCTGAGGGAAGCATCAGTCACATTTCAGCTGACATCCAGCTGAGTGCTCTCAGCAGGGGTGTTTTCACTTTTCAGTCATGCTGGGGAAAAGCAATCTGCCAGGGCTCAGCCTACTCACTGCCTTCTCTCTGCCAAGTCTCTTCCACAGGGAATATGTGGGCAGCAGCCCCTCAGCTCCCCAGAGGTGCAGGGCTGCAGCTCAGCCATCCCATATGTGCCCCTGTCCTCAACAAATGGTGCATACAGGACACCGATGCCATAGTCAAACCATTAAGTATCAGTGATCTGTTCTCATCAGACCGTACGGATTTTTGAAGCACAGTTCAGTTTAAGAGCAAAGTCTGCCAGTTTGGGCTGCCCGGTTATGAAGTTCATCACAAGACAATGTCCCATAAGTTTTGACATTTCACCCACTCTGTGAATTATCACCTTCCTTTATTTCAAGCAGCCAGCCGGAATCACTTGCTGTGAGACCAATGGTTTTCCTTTTATGGTTTACAGATTTTTGTGGCTAATTGTGAAGAAAGCCATTTTTGGAATGCCTGGGCAGTACACGCATGAATCACAGCAGCAAGCAATTGCTTCTGTCTCCCAACATGTAGCATGGAACTATTTTCTTCCATCCCTTTTGTAGTACAGTACATTCTACACTGTGAATCATTTTCATGCAAAAATAGAAAACAGTGATGACTCTGTGTTCGCTTCACAACAGAGAAGTAAGAACTGGCATCCTATGATTAAAGTGCCAGGTTTAGTAGCATTGTAACAAATTGCTGCACAGATGGGCTTGAGTGTCAGCTGTAGAGAGATTAATAGAGCCCTAAACACATGTTTCCTAATAAAATATGACTTTTTTTTTAAAAAAAAAAATCAAATTCTGGTCCTCAGGGAAGATCCAAAATAACACAGATATTTAGTGCCATGTCCAAAAAGGGGCTTAGATGTTGTAACGCTTAATGCCATACCTACATGCAAAAGGAAATGCTGCCATTCACAATGCTGAGTTAGGTGCCTGTCATCCCTGTGAAGTAAATGAGAGGAATTAAGCACCTAGGAATCAGATTTACAGTCAACAGCATGCTGAGTTGTGGGAGGTGAAATGCTTAGGCCAGGCAATATTTTGGCCATCTCTTCCACCGATCCTTCCTATGTCACACACCGGTTCTGCTGAGCTGCATCTCCCAGACATTAGCCACTTGGAGCCAGAAGCGTAGCCCTCATCAGGAGAGTGCCAGACCTGATCCAATAATCCTTCTGGGAGGCTGGGAATATCCGCTCATGCTCATTGCCACCCTAACATGGCTGCTCAGCTTCTCTCCAGCCTAGAGCCTGCACCTGCATGGGACGTGGACAGAGAAAGCCTAAGCCCTCCTGCAGAAGATCATGTAGAGATTCCCTCAGGTGCCTAACTCGGGCCATGACAGATGTTCATTTTGTGAAGCGTGGTGCTGATTGCAGCTGCTCAGCGCAGCCCATCGTTTAGTTCTGCTGGAAGAAGAGGCTGCAGTAATACTTTCATTTCCAATTTAGCAAGTTCAGTCAGGTAAACTTAAGATACCAGCTGTTTAATCTGAAGCAATTGCCCCCTCTGTAATACTCCAATGGTAGAGTAACTTGAGCATTCTTCAGTGAGAATACATCATACTGTCTTCTTTTTTTTTTTTTTACTGGAAGTTGTGTGACTAGAGGGCTATTTGGTGAGGTAGAGAGTCTATAGATGGGATGTACAGCTAGCTCATAGTTACCCAGGTTGGGATTGCCTGTGTAGGGATAGCTGGCAATTTAATAAACAACATGCAGGATATTTTGAGTGAAGCAGTAAAATGGAGCTGCGGTGGCCTTGAATTTGATCTCTTGCAGTAAATCAGGAATTGTATTACAGAGGCCAGAGAAGTCATGCTACTACTGAAGTGATTAGGATCAGCCTTGATACTTCAAGGGCTGAAGGCATTTTAAATTTTATGGAATTGTAATTTAAGAAAGAAAGGAATTTTACAATAATTTTTCTGCCACATAGGCATGATATGCATCCAGTCCACTCGCTCCTGTTTTCAGCTGCGGACATATTCATACTTTGGCTCATCTACAATCTGAATTCATCTTAGCCACACCGCCAAAATACACCTTCTAAATCTGGCAGATGCTTTTAGTTCTTTTAAACCCTTAAAAGGAAAGAAAAAAATACTGTTTGTCAATTTTTATAGGGATGGTTAACAATAGCAACAATATATATTACTTTTCACTATGCACACCATAAAGGGCCTTCAAGATAAAGTAGTCAAAGAGAAAGCTGAAGCGGTTTAGTAGCCTTCTGAAGACATTTTGGCCAAAATCCTGTAACCTCAAGCTGATGTGTCACCTTTCTTCCAGCAGCAGTCTTGTTGCCATTAAAAAGACAATTCCTGCTATACAGTTCTTCACCAGCTGTGCTAAGAGATCAATGACCACATGTGCTGCAAAGGCCACAGGCATAGGAATAAAGGGTCATGAGGGTAACAGGATCTCACGCACCAGTTGAGATGAAGTTACTGTTGATTGTTGGGGTGTTAATAGATGAGCTTATTATGCCTTTCTGCAGTAATTTAAGGAGTTACTATCCCCATATTTGAGGCTGTCATGATCACAGTGAAGTCAAACGAAGAGAATATAGTTAATGCCTCAACAGCTTCAGTGAGAAGTCCATTGGTTTAGCTTAAATTTCGCTTCACCTGCAGTTTAAAGTAAGGAGCAGACTGTGGCAATAAAGCAGCTGAGGTGGGGCACACATCCTGTCCTGCTAGCTTTGCTGTGGAAAGGGGCAACCTCCAAGCCAGGACTAGAGTCGATAACTGGGGAAGGCAGCTTCTTAGGCTGTAACAGAGAGATTCACTGGATCTCATTTATCAATATCTCCAGCCTCAGGCAAGTTTATTCAAATAAGGCAGCCCCTCCTAGCACTGTCTGAGCCGACAATCCAGAGGACTAAGCTGGTTTGAATTACTTCGCATGTGCTCAGGCCATACATAGAGCTCCTATGCCTCAGCTGACACATGGCAATTTATGTACATGTTTTGCATTTGAGATGGCCATGCATATTTTATTAGTGGAAATATTCATTTGCATCGTACTTACTGAAGTAAATTTTTGAGGACCTCTGGACAGCAGAATGAAACATGAACTGCCTGGACTTTGAAAAAGAAGCAATTATGGTGAGTTGAGGCACTGTTGGTACTGTTTCTGTTCTTGCAACGGTTTCTATCTATGAAGCTAAGCATATCCTTAAAAACATACTTATCAGGACCTACCCCATAGGTGGTCAAGATACTGACTGAGGGCTTGATCCAGATACCACTGAAATTAGTGGGGGACTTCAATGGCCTGTGGTTGAAGCATATAAATGGGAGTCACAGGTGTGCTTCAATGTTGAAAAACATAAATCAGTTTTCCTACCATGTAATTTTCATCTGATTTACTTACTTGCATGCAAACCTGGTAACTGGAAGAGAGCTGAGGGTTTAATGTCCTGGTGTAGTGTTAATATCCTGGAAGAAAAAGTCATCACAGACAGGAGGAGGATAGGACCTTCAATCTACTGATTCCTCCCAGACTTCACATGACAGAGAAGAACAATATGGTGGAGCTGAAGGTAGCATCTGACTCACAAGTATGGTCCATGGTTTTGCATAGGTATCTTCCAAGGTTCTGATCCTGCTTAAGCACAGCTCCCCATAAAGCTGAGGCTCCAACGCTTTTCTAAAGTGTTAGTTAAATGATCTTACAAAACTGCTCTGAATAGTGGAAAAATATTTATTTTACCATAATCATCCTTTATCAGAAGACATTCAGGGAAAAAAACACTTAGGATAAAAATTAAATACTTGAGTCTTCAAGCAAAAATGGAAGAATTAGAGATGGCAAAATCCAAAAACCTCTTAAGTTGAGCTGAGACTCTGTCAGACTCATTGCTGCAGGATAGCTTGACTGAATGGCTCAAAATTCATATGCCATTTTTGTTTTCATCCGTACATTACTGAGATTTCTGTGCTGTGCCAAAGAGCAAGTAAGTCTGGAAAAGGATTTCCTGGCTAGGATCTGCTTTGGAGCTGTAAGTTAGCAGAGAGGACAGGCCCTCCCCCTGATGAGCAAGTTAGAATATACATGCATCATGAGCAATATTAAGGATCTGAAACAGGGCTGTTTTCTGCCTGACAACAGGTTTACATAGGCTGTATCCAACAGTTCTCTGTAGGTGCCCTGAAGAGCCTTCTAAGCTTCACTGAAGAGGTAAAAACTCTGGTCAAGAGGTGAAGAGTTTTGTTGCTGGGTACCCATCATACGAGACAGTCACCTGCTGCCCATGCTCTCTCAAGCACAGAGATTCAGGACAAAAGTATCATCCAAGAGGACACAATGAAGGCAACTGTTGAGCAGTGGCATTCAGAGCAGCTGAACAGAGTCCGATGCCTCTGCTCTGGTTGTTGGCAAGATGAAGTTCTCTCACAAGAATGACCATGGACCAGAGAAGTACCCACCTGCTCTATATTTTGAACATAAAATAAGATTAAGTCAAGGAAGGAGATGTGCTTTTCGCAGAAAAACTCAGAAGTTGAATATGCAGGTTTGTTTTGGGATTGCTTGCATCCACAAAGGGGAGACCGGCAGCAAGAACTGAGGAAACAGGGCAAGTATGCAAGAATGTGGACCTTTGACTACACCACTCAAATCTCTACCTAGGGAGAACAAAAAATACTTCTTGTACATGAAAATTGTGAAAACACAAAAGCAAAATATTCTGAGGAACTTATTTTAAAGCTCAGGTGAAGTAGACAATACAGGTCACGTATTATCTACTAAGAGTGATCCCTAGAGCTTTCACCCACTTAAACTCCAAAAGTGAGGCACAACTTGTTTCTCTCATATGTACGTATCTACATAAATGCTTACCTTGTCTTTAGAACGTAAGATGCTGGGATTTCTTCTTGGTGTTTTTAAGTGAGTATGTGGCTTTTCCCTGTCAAATCTACAAAAGCAGGAAGAGAGTACACAGAAGCACACTTTGTAGCGAGGTATTAGCTTTTGGTTTATAGATACTCTCTGCCTTCTCCTTTAAAACTGTGTGGGCTTCACTCATTTGAGCTGGGCTTCTTGAAGAAAATCTTATACTGCATAGCTACCTAGTATTAGCATCGGCTGAGTAAGCAGGTGGGTTGAATCTCTTGTGCACTTTATTCTCTGAAGACGTATTGGAAATGTAAACCCTCATTTCTATTTGTCTTTATTTTAATTAAAAGTTAGTCAAAGACTGATGAAAACTCAAACTGATATTGGATCCTAATTGTTTCATCAGTGAAATTATTAAAAATGGAGGAGAGTGGTTTCTTATGAAAATTATTGAAATAGCTAATCAATCCAGCACTATGTACATGTTTACAGGCTAAGTGAAATCTCTCATCTGGAAAGGCTCAAGAGTGTTCCCCAGAGGTATATGTCAGCAGGGAAATTTTGCCCTTCAACATGATTGGCAAGGCAGGGTCTGCCTCTCCCCTTTGAGGAAACGAAGTGTGACTAAAGTAGAGGACACCATTCATGAGACTCCTTTCATCCTACTGTGCTAACAGTGAATGGATGTAACTATCAGCATTTTTGGTGAAAGCATCCTGCTTTGGCTAGGTGTGGAAGAGAAGGCTGGATGAGGGCTGAAGGAAGAAATAAACACATATTTGAATACTGGATGCATTTTCCCCAGGCTTCCAATATAAAAATGTAATTGCATCAGATGTTCTCTGAAAACTGCCAGTTTGCTTAAGACTATTCAGCAAATTACCTCAATAGCTGCTTGCCTACACTTCACAGATAGATTGCAAGGAGGTACTTTTCTCTCAGATGCAGAATAAGATCTTGGGATTGATGTAGATGCTTCCCATCTGCTTCACTAGAAAACAAATGATTTTTTTTTTTTTAACTGCTAACATGGCAGGCAGACTTACCTTTAGATAGAGGCAGCCAAGAAAGTAAGGACCATGGATATGAAACCTTGCCCCCGCCACAATTTTCCCCAATTTCATTGATTTTGTAGTGAAGATTACTTTTTAATAAGAGCAAAACAGCAAAACCATTTTATACCTCTCTTCAGTAGCCAAAGAGGATTTATCAGAACCTTGGTAATAAAACCCATCCTCAAGTGCAATTTATGCCAGATAAATGATGAATCTACAGTATGGCAATTTGGGCCATTCTAGGAGGGACCTCCAGCCTAGACCACATGGAGGTTTCCTCAGGGTACATGGAGATGTGTCTCCTTAGTTAATGCTTCCTTAAGGAACAGTAGAACATGGGCAAATTCAAGGGAAAGAAAAAGCTGCCAGAAGTAAAGGACATTTTTTGGTAGCATTTCTTCCAAAGCCCAGTAAAAAAAACACAAAAGGATTTTAAAAGGTTTTAGGGGAAGCCACTGCTTGCAGAAACCCCCACAGCATTAATCCAGTTACAATGCTATAGCAAGGGGGTGGGAAAAGGATGGAAAAGCTAGCAGAGAGGCATAACTTTCCTCCGTGTTTAGCCTGGGCATCACAGCCTGTTTCAAAAATTAATAACAACAAATGATTAAAACAACAGGAAGAATTGCTAAGCGCTCATTTGCTCTTGCTTTCAGATGGTCTTGCAAACTGGCCCATTAATCTGGCTGGTGGGGATGGCTTCCTCATAGCAAAAGTCAACAGAAGACAATCCTCTTAATACTTTTTATTTCAGCAGCCTTTTAAAAAGTAACGTACATATAAATAAATGCCAATATTAATTCCATGGAAAAATGCCTAGCATTCTCAGAGATGAAAATGCAAATCAATTATGAAGTCTGTCTTAATTCTACCAGTCAGAAAGGAAAAAAATTCTAGTGACACATTACACTGCTTTGTGAATCAATTCTAAATTATTGGAGATTTTCACACATCCTAATCCATTAAGCAGCTTTATTTTTAAGCATATTCAATTGAATCAATGTAAAGACTACACTGACCATAGAGCTTTGGAGTACGCATGAGTGTCTAAATTATGATTTTCCTATTCTGTGTGAATGATTTGGCAGCAACAAGACTCTGCCTTTCCACTTTGGACACAGGGAGCTTCAATGGTCTCTTTCAAAGGCTTCAAATTTAGTTAATATTAGGAGAAACAGTGGCTACTAAGTTGGTTTTTTTTTTTTTTTTTAAGGCTATTTATTGGTTTAACCCCCAAGCTAAGCCCCACAAGTCACTTGCTCATTCTCCCCCTGGTGGGATGGGGGAGAGAATTGGAAGGGTAGAAGTGAGAAAACTCATGGGTTGAAATAAAGATGGTGTAATAGGTAAAGCAAAAGCCGCACGCACAAGCAAAGCAAAACACTGAATTCATTCACTCCTTCCCACGGGCAGGCAGGTGTTCAGCCATCCCCAGGACAGCAGGGCTCCATCACGCATAACAGTTACTTGGGAAAACAAATGCCGGCACTCCTAATGGACTTTGAATAATATTAGGTGTAAGAGTTATTGTATCATAGAGTCCAGTATCACATGCTCACTCTCTTGTCACAAAAATAATTCTCTCCCCTTTTCAAAGTTCTGTTAAGCATAGATCTATTATGCAGTATGCAAGTTTTTCCAGCGTTGTCCCTTTTGGCTGAATGTGACAGGTTTTTTATACTTAGACCGCACACCCCAGTGTATTCATATACATTGTCATCTCAAATACCTACTATTCTCACTTGGAAAAAAAGATTGCTTTTCAAGATTCATTTTTACAGTAGTTCTTTGATAAACTGAACAATTTTTAACTGAGAAGCCTTATCATTTGACAGACTAACTCTGAATTAGAATGAAACTTCCTTAAGTATCCATTACAATATGAAGACTTCAATGGAAAAGCCATTTTTAAATGCAGTATTTTAAGGAGAATTTTTAAACTCTCTCTAGTATTTCCCACTCACCCCCACTGGAAATGGCCAGCAGTAACAATTAATCCTGAACTATGGAAGCTCCCCTTACTTACACAACAGTTAGTAAACCATTTTAACCCAGCTTTTCTCTTAATTGGACTGAGTTGCCATCCAAGGAACATGGTATAGTCATATAACAGAGGTGATATACCTAAATACAAGAAAGCAACCATTTTGCTACTCATTGTGTCCAGGCTGTTACCAAACAATTCCTGGAAGTGGCCACTCAGATGCAGCAGATTTAGCTACTTTACTCCTGCAGAGTCAAGGCTTTAGAGACCAATGGCCCCATTTGAAAGACTAAATACCCACCCAGTCTGCATTACCTCCAGGGGGTACCATCAGCTGTGCTCTTGCCTTATATGCTCATCTACCTTCTGAGCTATAGTCTCCCTCAAATAATTAGACTGATCTTATTAGCAGGCTCCTAATCCTCACTTACTGTCTCCTTCACCCATTAGCCATGCCTAATTTACTAGCTATATCTTCACAGGCTGCAAGCTTAGCGGTTACTATTCCTCATCCAGGGATACACTCCCCCACCAAAATTCCACAGATACAAGTGACTAAGGAAGTATTTACTTTCGGGACAGCTCACAGCCTTGAGGTACACAGGTCTTCTACAGTCCTGCTTGGTGCCTCCTAACACTACTAGAATGAGTTAGAGACACACAAGCAATTACACATCTTCCTTCACAGGGAAACACCCCCATATGAAGGTAGGGTTGCACACCACAGTAAGCCTAGCAAGCTAGCAGGGGCACTTTCACCTCAATCATTTAGATTGGAAGGGATCTCTTGAGATCACGTAGTCCAACTTGCAGCTCAAGCAGGGTCAGCCAGAGCCACCTGCCCAGCACCTTGTCAGCTGGAGTTTGAATCTGCAGGGACTCCACAACCCATCTTTGACCACCCTCATAGTAAAAAGTGTTTTCTCCTGTTCATATAGAACTTAATCTTTTAAAATTTGTGCCCATTGCCTCTTGTCCCAACAGTGGGCACTACTGACATGATTCTGCCTCTGTCTTCATTCTCTCCCATCAGGTTTTTATAGGCATTGATAGGATCTCCCCCTAAGTCTACATGAGGGAAACGGCAGTCTTTACACATAAGATGTCTCACCTCGCCCCTCAGTTTAGAATAAAACAGCATCACCAGGTGTTTTACTGCAGTGTTGTACCATTAGTTTTTAACAAACAAGATGAAGGATTGTATCTTAACAAGCTACCAGGTGGTGAACTTGAAATTTCGGAATATTCCTACATACACACATATCCAGAAGTCTGCCTAGAGCGACCTAAGGGCTACCTGCTTCACAATAGCAAAAGCACCTGCAAACACACCTCAGCCAAAAGGTTCCAGTGATCAATGCCATTAACTTCCACCACACTTTACAGACTATACCTCAGAAGACATTCTTCCATTAGCAATAGTATTGAAAAGTACCTGCCCCCATTCTACAGTTGAAATATGATGTAAACTGGGCTACAAGACTTCAGTATTAACCTAGAAATCAGGCATTTCATTTAGGTAACAGCAACACAGACACACTAAACAAAACATCAGCTTTGATTCCTGTGACTAAGCACTCTGAACAGGGAGCACCTAAAATGACAGTAAATAAAGGTGGCCTTCTCATCACACATTTTTCACCCATTCATTTTACAAAAGGCAATTATCTTAGCCAAAGCAGTCTTTCATAACAGGGAGGACCCTCTCCTTTTTACCTTAGTCAGATGCTTCCAAACGCATGCCAAGTTGTAGCAGAAGACTATGGGTCAAAGTGTGATTCCCAGGCTACTGAAAGTCAAGACACCAGATTGGCAAGTACAAATTGTCAGATCCTTGTTTACATTACTTACCTTTAAAAAGGACACTTCCAATACTCCTGCAATTCAAACTCCGAAGTGGTTGTTCTGATGGTTCCATCAAATTCTCCTCATCCTGTGCCGGTTTAAGCACCTATGTCTTGTCCCCAAGCTCCCAGGCCACAGGATGAAGACTGGATAGGAAGTGTTTATTTGGTCACTCATTTTGTAGAAAGCAAACCTTAACTGCTAGAATATTTAGGCTGCATAAGCTTCCTGAATCAGATTGCCAGTGCAAAACAACAATTCTAAGGAACTCTGATGCTGGCAATTCAAACATTTTGGGCAAGCCTCCTTTGGAAAACCAATGGAGCTGCTTATAGTCCTTAGGGCTTTAAGATCAGTGACCATAACCATTTGATCAAGTATTTCTGAAATCAGGTTGATCAGCTGTCCTAATTTTACATGTTCACTGTAATCATAAATAACTCAAAGATGATTAGAACAGTTTTAAAACATTAGGTAACTGCTCTGCTGGGACAAGTGAGGGTAACCAGATGCAGGGGCCAATGCTTTGTTTAAAGGCAACCAGAATCCCCAAACAAGATAATCATATGCAAGATCAGTCAATTCTTGTTGGGAGAGTAGAGAGGCAAGGGGCACAACAGCCTCTAGCATTCTTTTGAGGTCTTGAATTTGTCCTTTGTTTTCCACTTTAAAAAAAAATTTAAACCTTGACAAAAAACTAGTGCTAGAAGCACAATCATGCTCATTAGCAGAGCAGTAAGAGAATGTTTTCCTTTTGTACTTTGAGCTGACTGCATCCTGAATGGCAACTCATACACAGCAGTTCCAGAAAAGCCCAGGTGTGAGACTAAGAGACCCCAATGTAGCAGCTGACAGGGAATAAACTCCAAAATAATTAAAAGAAAGCAAACAGGTTTAGTTGTCCGAACAAGGAATTTTAATTTTAGGTCAACTATTGAACTAGGTCAACATCCAGTTCACAACGTCTACAGATAGTGGGCATAGTCAGTCACTACGGTAAGTTTATTGAAGCACCAAGCTCCACACAAGACTGTAAAATACATTTTAAACTACTAGTAAGAAAGCTTCTTCAAGTCAACAATACTATTAAGGGCCAGAGTTTAAGGACTAAGTTTTCACCTTCCAAGCTATTTTAAGACAGCCAATCCATTGCATAAGCAAACCAAACTGCTACATACTGAAACACAGAGAGCAGCAACTCTATTGAACAATTCCTGTAAATAATTCAAGGATACATTGAAACAGTATGGGTAAATTGTAATTTTTTATTGGAAAACAAATATACAACTTGGAATGGATTTGAGGCAAATCGTGCCATAAGCAGATTTTTTTGAAAATAAGTGGCTAAACAAAGTTTAAAAAGCATAGTAACAAGAGGAGAAAATGTTTTCTGGTACAGGACCAGCAGTACAAAAAAAACTTGTGTACGAGTACCTGGATAAATCACCCGTTTTGCATTAGTGCAACTTAAGTTTCATATTGTTGACTGTCAATCGTCCACAATGTTAAGACTCCACATTTCAACAACATGTTACAGGTATGGCCACAAACAAGTTACTCTGAAGTAAGCTAGGAGAATTATTTTTACAGTGCATTAGCCGCATATATATATATACTATTCACATGGTTTTATCCTGCAGTTAGCTGCAAGAGTTCTTATCCTCCATCACAGAAAGTGGAATAAACTCCTTTATGTACTGGAGAAGTAGAGCCAGCATGTCGCTTTAACTAAGGAATTGCTAATGCATGCTAAACCCTAGCTGACTTTATGTAACTTGTTACACTAGTCATACCTAAGTCTAAGAAAGCTACTTTTTTTAAACAGACAACCCAGATGTTCCCTCAGTTAACCAACTCCATCTAACTTTAGATGTGCAGAAGGGCTTAAATATCCAGAGTAAGCCACATGCAACATTTGTTACTTAGATCAATTTTCCAAAAATCAGAACAATGACAGTAAGATAAAGGAGAAAAACATGGAGGAATGGCCTTCTAATTACTATACATGCATATTCTTTTGACAGTAAGGGAAAAACCTTTTACAGATAAGTTACAAACAGAGAAAAGGCAAATAAACAATTTTGTACAAGAAATTTAACACATTCTGTACAATGTCTTCACTTCGCTGTCATCATTTGTACAAACTCTGTAAAAGGAAAGAGTTGCATAGGAGTTATTCAGAGAAAAAAGTGAACTGCAAGATCTGAGAAGTGACCTGCCTTACCAGTGCTGAACAGTTTCAAAACTATGTTTTCAGTTATATTCAAAAAGGCATCTTCACAGCAGTCCCCTTTTCCACCAATCACACTAAAACCCACCTGTTTTTAATGGCAAAAGGCCTCTACTTCTATCAAAAAAAATTGGTCCCTCAGTGCACTGGTGAACAGCCTTACTTCCAAAATAGAACATTACAGGGTCCTCATACCCACCAACATACAGATAGGGACAAGTTATCCAAGAATGACTAAGATCAGTAGAAATCTTGCTGAAGTGACAATCAGTTAAGCAGGTGTACAAGCAAGACATTGTGTTGGTTTGAATTTTTTTCAAAGCAGAATAGCTCAAGTCTTACTATTTTGCCTGACTGGCTTTAAGCCACTGAATCATTGCTTATTCACAGCACATTGGAAGTTAGATCCCACAAAATAGGATTCTTCACTTATCTTGGTGAACCATAATTTCGGGTACTATAACAAAAAGAAACTGGGAACTTAAGAGGGCTTAACTAGTTGTTCAAGTTTCAAAAGAGCAACTGGAAACAAGGATGCCTACCCTCTCTAGTGCCAGCCTCTAAACAGCCTATTTGCAAGTGCAGTTATGGAGTAGCAGCCTTGTTCACAAAAACACCTTTTCACTCACAGGGGTGCTCATCCTGAGGCCACAACCAAAAAGGCCTTAAAGGGAAGCCACACCTACACCTCAGAAACAGTAAGGGTATTATCTGAAAATAACGCAGCTCTTTTCAGATGTTCAGGAAGTTAAAATGAAAACAAGCTTAGTGCTTCTGAGCTGCAAGCAACTGTTTAACAGAACTCCTCCTGCTTGCATGACTTCGTCAATGCCATAAAGAAGGAAATAGAAATAAGCTACTGCTGCAGCTGATTTGTGTGAAATCACTTAAAAGGTCTTCTAAAGGCCTTGAGATTTCTGCATATTTTAGAGGATTTCCCCCTTTAATTAGTAATTTTAAAAGCAGTAATAAGTGAGTGACTTGCTACAGTCAGATCAACATTCATTAGTTAACAGAACAGTATGAACAGTACATGACCATCTCTGCTAGCTTCCTTATTCTAATGGTCATTAGACATCATTAGATTTAGAAAGTTATTTCTTACACTGCACCGTTGAATAGTCATTTTTTGCCTTTGGCACAAAGGTAGCAATAACCCACTCAAACTTAAACCTATTTAGATGTACACGATGTACATACTAAAAGACATTAGCTTATAGGAACACTTAACTGTTGAGAAGATCCCATCTGAACATTGCCCTATTTAAACTCGGTGCAGCTAACAGCATCTACACAGTCACCAGCATGAAAGCACTACACAAAAAGAATAGGTTAACAACTCCTTACCTTCATAGTTTACTTGACCATCACCATCAATGTCTGCTTCCCTAATCATTTCATCAACTTCTTCATCTGTTAGCTTCTCCCCAAGATTTGTCATCACATGACGGAGCTCTGCAGCACTAATGTAACCGTTACCATCCTGGTATGGGAAAAAAGGAAGACTGGAATAGACTTGTGTAAGGCCTAGTAACTTAACTATAACTTAAGAATATTGCAGAACAGTTGAACATTAAGAAGTTAGCAGAGCTATAATCGCTAGCATTTGCACACAGCAAGCGAGAGCTGTAAGCATATCTTCATTATTGTCCAGGATTTTAGTCTTAAAAACATTTTAAAAACAACTTACCCAATACAGTCTACTTTGGCTGAGACTTTATCCTGAGACTTTTTTTAATCACTGACAAAGCAACCAGCACCTTTTGCAACCCTTTTAGGAGACAGATGCCTGGTTCAAGTGTCTATTTCTCAGAACAGAAGCTACTTATTTCATTCACCTGTTTCATGGGAGTCTAGCACAAAGCCACAAGGCCTTCAGAGACCACTTTCACATATTTCATTCTAGTTGAGACACTAGCTGGATATCTAAGTACTAGTGTATACAAAGTCTGGACTGACTTTTTGCCCCCCCACACCCCAAGGTACTTAACATCATAGATTTTGTTTAAAAGTACATCTTGCTTAAGAAGCTGAGTAACTTTACTAAGTAAATTGCTAAATGAGTCAAAAAACTAAGTCAAAGATTTAAAAGACTACGATTTTAAACATTTAAGCAACTTCCCTGCCAGTCTTGTACAAGTATTCTAGTATCATAGCAAATGGTAGCTTAAAAGTATCACCCACCACTATCACAATGACTTATTTGACTTTCAGGTACAGCACCACAGTAGACTGGAACTTTAGGGTGACTAGTGAACCTAGAGGTTCTAGATGACAGGACTGCAGATACCCATCAATTCACTGAGGAAGCTCATTAGAAGTCAAACTGAGTTTTTGACAGAAATATTTGTTAAGATAAACATTTTAGTACCTTGTCAAACACACGGAACGCTTCTCTAATTTCTTCTTCACTATCTGTATCTTTCATTTTTCTTGCCATCATTGTCAGAAACTCTGGAAAGTCAATTGTGCCATTGCCTGCAAGATAGTTACTTTGTTAGAAAAACACGTTTTAGTCACATTATTAAATTACTTACTAGTAAAATCTTACCATCAGCATCTACTTCATTGATCATATCCTGTAGCTCTGCTTCTGTGGGGTTTTGACCAAGCGATCTCATCACTGTCCCCAACTCCTTTGTAGTTATAGTACCATCACCATCCTTGTCAAATAGTGAAAAAGCTTCTTTGAATTCTGTGTGACAAAAAAAAGGAGTTAATCCCTTCAGCTTTGAAATGTTCAGTTTACTTAATCACATAAGAATCCACTGCTGCTTATTGCTGTAAATTACAAAACTTGATTTCATTATCTTAATAAAATTTCAGTATACTGCTCAGTTTGCTATAATTGTAACACCAATATGGAAGCACCAGCATCTGGAAAACAACCTGCCAATCTACCAGTCAACCACATTTTGACCAAATAAGATGGTAGCTCATCCATTTCAGAAGTACTCAGATGTTTGTTAACTATCTATCTTGAACAAGGATCCCTAATACAGAGCTGAAAGGAACAGCTATCTGCAACTAGAATAATCCACATCCTTGGTAGGAACTCTTTATCTCATGAGAAAACAATATGAAATTACTTTAAGATGAAAAATGGTACTCAAAATACAAATGCTACAGCTTAATCGCACTTCTATTACTAAAAGAGGATACGACTTAATGGGAAAAGGTATAATCAGACCAAACTAAAAATAGTTTCTCATTATAATTCACTTCCGCTGGACATGCAAGTCTGAACAGTATATGCTACATGAAGCTGCAGTACCCAGCACCACAGGTCTGCGCATTTGGCCATACCTAGCTAAAAAGGAACTTCTCCCAGCTCTCTCTCCCATTGGATTTCTGCAGTTCTTCAGCCTATGTTTATACACGACTCCAGTCAGTTGTTTAAGGAGAAAAATCACTGGAGTCTTAATTTCTGAAAAGTTGCTTAGAAAACGGCTTCAGCCCTGCTGTACCCTGAAACAGCCTTCATGGAACTAGTCAAAAACAGTTTTAAGACTGCTTAACTGTGTTTCAATGCTACCTCTTAACCCCCTACAATGGCTGTATTGTAGCCAGCAATATTAATACAAGCATAAAATGTTTAATTGTCCAGTCCAAAAATGGAATTGGTTTTAATCCACACCATCTGTTTGTCTTTGGCTACACACGTTAAACTAGCTCACTGGACTGTAGTAGCTCATACACAAATTACAGTTAAACACGAACAACTTATCTATTCCCTTGTATAGTTCAGTTCTTTTATAGCTTTCAAGGCACCAGAGATCATGCCTTTGGAGAACTCCTTAGCTCAAGGGTACTCCTGCATGAGAAATACTTCCAAGCAGCCAGCTTTCCAGATGGTGGGTTTCACAGACCAGAATTAGACAACAGTAAAAGTTGTGTTCTCACATGAACTGCATGAAGTCTTACTTCATCCATTTCGTACTCTGAAACACTCAAGACTAGTACAAGCTGGCAAGTGTTGAAAATGCAACTACAAAACCAGGCTTTTTATAGTTCATGAAGGCAGCTATAATACCAGAG
This sequence comes from Nyctibius grandis, assembly GCF_013368605.1. NCBI lineage: Eukaryota > Metazoa > Chordata > Aves > Nyctibiiformes > Nyctibiidae > Nyctibius > Nyctibius grandis. Next base: position 31,567,887 of record NC_090658.1, read on the forward strand.
CCACAGTTGAGTCCCATCCAGGAAAAATCCACTCTTCTACATCTAACAGTTTAAAGTGTTCCAAAAGCCAACTCCCACTGTTCAGCACATAAGAATCAGAGCAAAGCTGCCACAGGACCAGACAAAAGTTTCAAGCCAGTATTGTATAATCACAAAGCAGAAACAGGCCTACCCAAACAGACAGCTATAACCTCTACCTACAGTAACTTCCAAACAGTCTTTGGGGCTAGTTTCAGTCAGCTTGGAGGCAACAGAGAGGTTTGTTAGAAGTAAAGTTTTACACCAGGGAAGAAAAGGCTTTTCGGTCAAGCCTAGTAGAGAAGCTCCTAGTGTATCATGGAAGGACCTCAAAAGGGGAACACTGAGTCTTCAAAGGTCAGGTACTCAAGTGTTGTTCAAAATGTTTAGCTGTTAACCACTTCATCCTGAGCTTGAATGTCAACTGTCACTAACCCAAATATGAAGCAGACTTCACAGTACTGCAATGACCCTGCTTAGAAAAAGTAATACTGACTTGTTACACAAAATTCAAAGATTTGCTTTCTACAACATGGGCCATTCAGCAGTATATTCTGAACACTTGAAATGAACCACTCAAAGGACAGCTCTTTACCTTCCTTTTACTTAAAGAAGCTGTAGGCTAACAACCAACCAGTTATAAATCATAACCATAAAGTAAATTGAGTCAAAAATCAGCAGCATATTCCTGTTTGAAATACTGAATCAAGTTAGGAATACAGTTAAAATACCTCTTTAACCACTTCTAGGAACCACCTCCAGTAATTAGGACAAAGGATTAACAACCTATGCAGATACAGTTTAGACCAGAAGAACACCCTAGCATAGCTTTGGAGGATCTGCCACAATGGCCAGTGAAGGCAGCTATGAAATACTGAAGTTTAGTGAGCAACTCAATTCTGGCTTCCTGCAGCATGAGATTATAAAACACACCTCCCACACTTAAACACCTTATGACTCCAAGTAGCATGTAAAGCAAATCCTCCCTCTATTCAACACTCCTCCATATCAAACGGAAATGGAAATTTTCTTGTATCCTAGGTAAGGTTAACCTGTCAGAAACCTGAGGACAGTACCAGCAGAACCACTCAGCTTCAGGCCAGCCTACGAGGTTTCAGCCTTTCCTTCCTTCTGAAAACCTCACTGCATCAAGAGAAAAGAGTACTTCCAGGTCCCACACAAGAAAGGCTAGGCCAACAGAATGTGAGCTGTTCTAACACTAGCTCTAAGTGTTCTATTTAACAATAGCTTCTGAGGCACCTCTGCACACATCACCTTTCCAGATGAAGTGGCAATCTTCACTGACCCAATATGTTCAGAGAACCAGAACTACCATTCTGACTCTCACACAGTTTAGCCAGCTATGTCTGGAACTTTTATAGGAGAATGTCAATTGTTTTCTTCACAGCTACCAGGAGCTCAACACTTAAACAAGACTATTTCTACTATGAAATAAATTCTAAGTAACTCTTGTGGTCAGATCCCCAACTGAGAACCACAGCACACTAAAGGAACAAGGCATAATGAACACCATACATAGACTTACTTTTTCAGAGAGACCATTTAGACCACTTTGAGGTCTAGTGGAAGTAAGTATAGCTCACTAGATCAGCTGCTTTGGGACAAAAGCATCTTTAGATTTTTTTTTTCCCGCCCCAACACTCACATCAAATGGTCCTGACCCATGTACCTCTTTTAATACAATACTTAACCAAAGGGATACCCATTTGACTCTAACTTCAATTCTCACTGAATGAAGCTGCAACTAGCATTCACATTCTGTACCTACTCAGCTTTCAAAGTCAGTCTTTCACATGAACAAAACCTGGGAAGTCTTTCACCCCTACCTATAACGATAAAAAGCTTCGGTTCTATAAGAATGAGTTACCACAGGAAATAAGAACATCTGGAATCTTTAACAACTGTATTCTGGTGCTTCACAGCAGAGGTGGAAGATTTGTTTTAAGCTCAGAAGTGGCTGCTTTAACTACTTTCACCTTCTATTTAAGAAAGGAAATGTTGTCTCTACCTTTTACTACCGTTTTTTAAGCCCACCCTCAAATCAAAAGCTAAGTATCTTCAGATAAGCCAAAATGGAATGGTAGAGGGCTCAAGCCTTTAAAACCACAGTCTCTGTAAAACATGCAAACTGTATCTGTAACAGTTTTCCCATGCAAGACACTGGCCTTCAGAGAAACTAAGCAGACTGCTTAGTCAGCTGCAACTCTTCCTAAGCAGTACTAGGGATGGTTCCTTAACAGACCAGCAGTGGGCTTGTCTTCACATCAGAGGCTTATGGTTTACTTGCAAACACATCCGCTTCATGAAATACCAGAGCTGAACTGAAAGTGGCAGGCCATTTTACACAGGATACTAACACTAAGTTATACTTTTGTTCTCTCCACACAGATGAAAACCCTCTATTCCAGTATGACAAACTTATTAATATTCACTTTGGGCTCTGAGAACTATACTATCATTACTGAATAGCTAACATTTGCACTAATCCTGAGGTAGTGTTAATAAGCTTCCTGTTTATATCCTATAATCAACCACATCAACTAATACAGGTTCTACAGTTAAGAACTGCAACAATGAACCATTATTGAAAAGACAGCAGTGACAACTGATAAAGCCTGCTCCAACTAAACTGATCACAAAACCCTTAAGATATGTAGGTCACTTACAGAAAAAAATCTTGAGTTGAACTAGATTTGGCTTGTGCTTACTCATAAGACAGTACCATGGCAACAAGTAAATACACTAAGGACTTTCCACAAAACCATAATTAGTCCCCTATGAGTTAAAGCAAGCTTCTGAAGTCTAAAAGCTACAGAAGAATGTTCTTACACTTCAAATTTGGCAATTATGGTAAAAACAAACTAGTTATTATGACACTATTGTTTAATAAAGTGTCTTCAAGAGATACATCATAGTTAAATAGCAACATCTCTTCCAGGCTGTTATTCGTATGCTTGACCTAGTACTATTAGATTAGCAGACCCTAACACCCTCTAAAATCATTTCACATGACAGTTATGCACACCGAGACTTTCTAGTATTAACACTGTACATGTGTGTCACAGTTTAAAGCTGGGCCAGCTATTAACCATGTGGCAGATGCTCTCTGTTAACCCTCTCCCCCCCCCCAAGGGAAAGGGAAAAGGGAGAGAGACTTATGGGTTGGAAAGTTAAAACAGTTTTAATAAACTATAATAATGAAAAAGAATATAATAACAATAATAATAGAAATAACCAAATATATACAAATATGTACAAAACCAAGATCAAGAGCTTGGAAATCCTCCTCAGGCAGAGTTGCTCCCCCCAGTACAGAATTCTGTATTACCAGCTTTAAGTCACATCAATTATTGAAGTTGAAATCAGTCTTCCAAGAGCAGTGACAGATATTAGTTTGTGCAGCCTGCATGAGTAGGCAACATAACAAGAAGTTTTAGCCACTAGCAGACAATTGTCAGTGCATAGAAACCACTGTTAGGGGGCCAATACTAAGATGCAAGAGATGCGTATTTGTTTAAGCATTTCAGAGGAAGCACCAGACCACCAGAGCAGTGCACAGAACACTTGTGTCCAAGTACACAATGCAGTTCCAAATATGGAATATCAACAGTTGTCATCATGAAGCAGGTCTCTGCTGTCATCAAAAACAGCCACTCTGAAACATCTCTGCTGATAGGAGACTGCAAAGTAAAATTATTTTTGCCCTGTGTCAGAAGAGCACTCCAGATTCCAAGTCTTGCCCCAAGATTTACCCCCGCCACTGCTTTTCAGTCTGCACTTGGGACAATTCTATAGCCATGACAAAAAAAAAAAAGAGTCCCAAGTCTACTAGCTAGTAAAGTTCCGAGGACTGTCTAACTATTCTAGAGGACAAAACTTCAGATTCATTATATCCATGGTGCTTTTACAGTAGATAAGCCTTTAAAACTTAGGTGACAAATTAAAACATTCCACAATACTTCTCTAGTAGCTAAGAACGCTAAATATCTTGTGTAACACAGACTGTCACTGGATTAAGAGATGTGCCAGGTCAAGTAGGAGTAGCAACACAGCACATAAAAACCTTACCTGCAATCTGCTCTTCTGTCAGTTGATCAGCCTGCAATAAAAGAGAATATCATTACAGTTGTGGCAAAAGTTCAAGGCAAAATAAGACACAGACCTGTAGAGACCTCTGAATATGGCAGCTGCTCTTCAGGACTTATCTGTAGCATTCTGAAATAGTTATAACTAAACACAGCTCAAAAGTCATCAGGATTGCTTGCTCAGTAAGAACTGGCAGCCTGACCTCATTTCCTGACCCTGCAGTGTCTAGTACACCCAAATAATGTATTATCATATGTATCAATCAATTACCCAAACACTAGCAAACTCCAAGGCACACAGGTCCCTCTAGACCAGTTTTAAAAACTCATTAACACAGCAGACTAGTGGTCGTAATACTTGGGCAAACTAGCCTCATTTGTAACACGAAACACTTCAGGACCAAGTAATGCAGCAGTAACCCCCAAATCCCAAATTTAAGGCAGACTAGTCTCTTTTGCTAAGTTACAATGCTATAATTAGAAAAATACACTCCTCTAGAATTAAATCATCCCTTTGACTAACATGAACCTTCATGTCCAAGACATGGCTGTAAAAAACAGAGTCCATATAATCAGTACTAGCAGGTTCAGCGCAAACTGGTAATTTCAATGCATTTGTCATAAGGCTGTCTAGACTTTTTTTTAAGACTATTTTCTACAGACTCAAGTAGCATAAGATAGTTTACAGGGCCAACAGAGGAAGGTTCAGTGGTGTAAGGCATATAATTTCAGTATCAGTTGGGTAAGCCCCAGTTTATACCTCATCTTGCTCTATCACTGCACAGTTTTGAATCAATTGGATTCGACAGCAATACAAAAACCTCAGCCTTTGAGGCCAAACCCAAAGTGGACTTCACTCTTGAAAGACCACAAAGGTGTTTGAGGACTGCAGACATTCTTTCCTTAGGTTTTCAAGTCAGCTGATTCTTCACATAAATTCTGAATAGCTTCAGCTGAGTTGCAGTAACAAGGCCATACAATTCCTTCAAGGAAGCTCCTTGGGCTCTTTACCCCATAGTACTCCATTGAAGAGTCAAAAAAACCCCTTTATAATACAGAAAAGACACACTCACTGCCTAAGTTCAACACTGCTTTTTTAGTTTTGTTCCTATTGTGACCATTTCAACAACAACCTATTTATAATTACTGCAATATTGACAGTTAGAAACATCTTCAGTCTTTAGCTGTGCCCAAAGGTCTCTCTACACATTAGCCACCTGCCAAGGAAATACCTAGAAAAAGGGATATACACCACGTGTTAATTTTTACTTTACTAATTTCAATTTGAATTACATTTCTATATTGCGTACAAACTTCTGTTACCAGCTTCTGGTTATTCTTTCTGTAACAGAAGTGAGGTTAGCTCCTCAAGCAACCATACAATAGCTAAACTGCTTACAAAAATATGCATACGGTACAGCAGCAGCTCAAAATAAAGGCCACATTCGGCAATTTCTCAGACCACCTATGGCCCACCTACTCTGAGAATCAAGATCACACTACTGAGCAGCCAATGGGTATTTGCACTTCTGGACTCTACTTGTTCCAACTTCACTAGCTGTAGGAAGTATTTCCATGCAAGTCCAACTTTTAATCTTGAAAAAAAAATAATGAGACAGTCTAGGGTGGCAGCAAAACTGCCGAGAACATCACCAATTCAACATTAGGCTTTGAGATGGCAGCGTTCTGCTGGTCAATTACCTGAAGCCTAACAGATTTCCACTTGTCTGGAGCATATCATTAACGCAGACAGATCCATACCTTTGCATGCTATTTACATTTTTATTGCTCGAGTAAAGAGAATGATGTGCTACATTTCTGTAGGATATTTATATCCACAGAAAGCTGTAGATCAGATTTAAGTAGCAAGAACCTAGTTTATTTAGGTCAATACTTATGGGTTACCAAGTTGAGTCACATACTGTTTTATATAAACAGTTTTATATAAAGACATGACATTAAGCAGTGTTTAAGCTGTTAAGTGTTCCTGAACTCTTCCTCTCTAACTCTTCCAGCAACTTAAAACATCCTACAGCCACTAACCATAAATTTGGATAAGCTTTGTCAGTACCTGTAAGAGGTACAGGGTTTGACAAGAGCACGAAGCTTATTAGAAGCCACAGGTACATGGCAGTTGAAAGATAAGCTAGGAGGTGGGGCAAGGTTGAACAAACACCATCTGTACTCTGCAGTGCTAGGCTCTGCAGGGACTTCTGCGCAACAGCGGTAAAAGGCGGAGCCAGCAAGTCTGCCAGATCACTCCCTCCCGTGCCACTCAGGTGGAGGGCTATCAGCCCGGATCCATGCATGTGAGCTACAGGCCACAGCAGTCTTCCAGAGTTCTTTGTCCTGAACTTAAGCTAGATACTCACACACCATACATGTGACAGTACACACAGCTTCAGTAATGCAACCCAACTTCAGAAACAAACAGTTAAATCACAACTGGAACACGCCTATGCTGCAGTTTTGATATGCTCCTTAGTATGTCCAAGATCCACCCGAAAATCTCCTTGGACAACCACAGCTTTGACACGGCATTCTCCGATTCATGTTGCAGCACTTTCATTTTCACTGAAATAGCTCCCATCCCCCCGCCTCCAGATTATGTTGAGGGCCTGACAAAGAATCTAAGCCTCCTCGGAAAGAAGGGGAGCTGTTGTGTATGCAGCAGTTTCAGCAGCACATGCAGCCTCTAGAGGTAGTGTTTCATTACAGTTGTAGTTGCTATGCAGTAATCAGTTTGGAAGATCCTCAACAGAGCCGACTAACACTGCCTGATAGAGAGCTATCAGCTAATCACAGAACAGATGACACTGTCCCCCTCCGAAACTTGGCATTTTGGTATATTTCACAGGTGTTAGATCTGAATGGACAGTTCTGTTCTGGCAAGATTAACTGAAGAACGAGAACTAGACAGACTAGCGTATAAGAGCTAAAATTATGCTTTTAGTAGGTTAGTTTATTTTAGGAGCAAAGCATTCTATTTTATCTAGCATGTGCAGTATTGGACAACATATATTCACAGGTTTAGCCAGTCTGGTCTGTCAGGATGAACTATAACCACATTCAAAGTGTCACTGTGCCTCCTGGACACACCCATTTTTATATAGACCTTGCTTGAAGATACTCCATTTTTGGTTCTGTACAGATGACAACTAAAAGCAGTAGAAGTCTTTTGGTGCTAGAGTCACTGCTTTCTTCCTTTATAGATGGTTTGCTATATAGGTTCACAATTCAAACAAAACGACAAACTCGGGCTTCTGTTCACCTAGTTTCTTTGCCCAGAGAGGGCACTACAAAAAAACCTTAATTTTAAGTACCCATCGTTCACATTAGACGCGGCGAGACGATAGTGATCTGATTCCTTAAAAGCATGTAATGAATGAAAAGGCAATTCAACTATACTGCGTGTTCTCTTAATGCAGAGATAGTACTCAGTGGTCACTGGTTTTGCTTTTGCGACAGTTTTCCTTTTTGTACGTGTTTCAATATCCAACAACTCAATAATTGTTTTAATTAAAAAAAAGCTAAACTCATATCCTTTAGATTGAATCTGAAACAATTCTCCAATTCCACAAAATGCGTTCTATCTCAATAATTGATTAAAATCCTAAACAAATGTACTACTAGGAAAAAGAAATTGTGCTTGATCAACAAAATGCAGAACTGTCCACCGCAATGACCAAAACGGGAAGCCAAAACTGTTAAAAAAAATCCAAATCCCTCGTTCAATAGAGCCACCGACAGCAAGGCGTTATCATGAAATCGGCAGGGGAGAGCGGCTGCAACGCGAGCTGACAACAGGTCTAGCAAGGAGGGAGATGGTGCAGTGAGGCAGCCTGCCCCTCATCATCATGCTGCTCAGAAGCTGCAGGGCTCCGCAGTGCATTATTGCCAGGCGCAACACACCTCGCTCGCGAGCCCGACATCTTGGGCGCCCGCCGCAGCCGCCGCCTCCCCAGCCCCATTCAGCCGCACACGCCGGCTTGCCGGGGAGGGGGGGCAGGAAGAGATAAGAAAGTGGAGCTGGTGCCATCGTGGCAGCCTCCTTCCCCCTCCCGGCACCCCCTACGCGGGTGTCCTCCCAGGAGGAACCGTTATCTGCCGCTTTCCCCCCCCGCCCGACAAAGCGTCATGGCGCCCGCACCGAAGGGCAGTTTGAAATTTGAATCCGCACCAACGCCCCAGGGCGGGAAAGGGACCCGGGCGGGATCCGTCCCCCGCCACTTCCTCCCACACACACGGCGCCTCCGAGCGCGACCCTCCACCCGAGCCTGCCCGCGCTGAGCCCACCGGCCACACCAAGAGACGCCTTCACCCCTACCCCCACCCTTCTTTGCAGGCGACCTCGCCCCACAGCAGCCAAACCACCTGCCCCCCCCCATCCGCACCCAACCACAGGCACTCGCACCCCCCCCCCTCCCCGCACCGAGCCCCGGACCAGCACCCGCAGAGCCCTGTCGCTACCCGATGCCCAGGGACTCACCATGGTGGCCCGGCCTGGCTGTGGGGTGTGGTGGAAGCTAACGACTGCACGGGGGACAGGAGCTACCCGCCCGCTCTACGGCTCGCCTCACACTGAGCCCTGCCCGGCCGCCAGCAGTGCCTCATAAACCTCCTCACCGCCCGCCCGGATCGCTCCGCGCCGCTCCCTCCCCCCTCTCCTTTCCCCGCCAGGGAACGGAGCTGCGAAAGAAGTCCCGGCTCTTCGCGCTCTTCTCGGCAGGCCCCCCCGCAGTCCCAGCGAGTCCCCTTTCTGCCCCCGGTCACCCACGCTCCGGCGCAGGAGGGGGTGAGGTGCGGGAAAGAGGGGGGCTGCGCTTGTGAAACAGCGGGAGGAGGTGCCGGAGGGGGCAGGATGAGGGACTATTTCTCTGGGTGGAAGAGGATTTTAGAAAAAAAATGCCGAGGGGTGCGGCGACTCCAGAAGGAGGGCGCTGATTGGCGGGTTCGTACCTGCAATGCGTCACTTGGACATGCACAGTCTGGGCTGGGAAGCGGTTACCCCTCCCCCCACGCCCGCAGTGCGCGAGGCCCGGCCCGGCCCGGCCCGGCCTGGCCTGGCGCGGCGCGGTGCGGCGGGGCCGGGCCCGACCCGGGGGGCGCCGCCGGCGGCCTGCCCCGCTGTCCCACTCCCAGCGCTTGCAAAGGGCGGGCGGCCTGTGGGGCCGGCAGGGTGTGCCGGGCGGGCAGAGCCCCAGCGCCCCGCTGCCGCGGCGGACACGCGCGCGGGGAGCGGGAGCGGCGGCGGACACGCGCGCGGGGAGCGGGAGCGGCGGCGGCCGCAGAGGGCCCGGGGCGGAGCGGGGCGGCGGGGCGGGCTCCGGAGCGGAGCCCCCCGCGGCTGACGCGGCCTCCTTCCACGGACAAACCGTGCAGGCCGCGGCGGGCGTTGTCGCTCGGCCGCTGCGGGGGCGGGGAGGAAGGCCCGGCGGGAGCAGACCCCGCGCCGCAGGCCTCGAAGCGGGGCCATGGCCCGGCTTTGGCTGCAGCCTCTCATGGCGCGTTCCCCTGAGACCTAAGCAAAGCGCACCTGAGAAATGTATCCCCGAGAGCGCCTTGCCAGAACATTTCAAGAATGTTCTGAATCACACACTTATCTCGGTGTGCTCCGGAAAGCCTCACACACAGCGTTCCTAAATGAGACTCCCTCTGAATCCAGCACAGTCCAGAAAAATTCCCACCTCACTCTGCAAGTCAGAGATGCCTCATCGCTGGTAGCATTGTTTAAAAGAACAGATTCCCCTGTTACAAACGTACACCTTGGTCTTGTGCCTGAAAAGGACGGATGGCCAGCAACTCTTGAGCTAAAATCTCGAGACTTACCAGGGTTTTCTCTAAGATGTATTTGGGCAAATTACTTCAGACAAGATTGTCAAACTTGCAAATATATTTTCAAAGGCATATAGTGTACTTAAAATCAACAGATAATTCAACAAATAGCTGCAGTGTTGGCTGAGTTCAGTGAAAGCCCTACCTGTCATCTCCGAAAACCACAGGGCTTATTTTGGGACCATAAATATGAAACTTTGGGAGCCCAAGTCTTGAGTTTTATGACCCAAGTTTGAAAACATTATCAGTCACAGTCAAAATTACCTACTTCCATATCTATTGCAATTATTATTTAGCTGATATTTAAAAAGTACTTATAAATGAATAGTGTTTTATACCTATCTACTCATTACTGTTATTACACAAACTAGAGCAACGGCTCTCACTTTACACACTAACGAGATTTCACTCATCTCTGCTCTTCGCAGTCGTTTTGTTTTATAGGCTGTATAAATAGGATGTGCTTGGGAGGGGACTGGCATGAACAAACTCCTAACAAAAATTCTGTTTTTTTTTCCCTCAGAATATTAATTTAAATTCTCAGGCTGACTGTCTTTTCAAAGGTAATCACGTGTCCCCTGAGTTCAGGAACAAAAGGGAAAAACCAGGCCTGGTTTCTCAACATAGTCAGAGACCCCTTCATCAAGCCCAGTGCCTCTCCTCCTCTCAACCTCACTTTATGATCATGGGGAACACAGAAAGCAACACTGTATACTTAAATTTGGCCTTCAGCCTTAAAATCTGAAGTTACTATTTTGTGGTATGTTAGCTTTTTAGGCCTCCTTTCCGCTTAGATGTATTTATAGTCTACAAATCAAGCACATCTAAACTATTGTCCTTTCAAACTCTGATAACGTTTAAAAAATGTGTAATATATACCTAGATGAATAAAATACTTTCCAGAGAAAGCAATAAATGCCAGGGTTATTGTTACGCACACCTCCTCGTACCCCTGCGATATGAAGTAGGAGCAAATCCCCACCTATGGTCAGGCTACGCTCAATGCAGATAGATGAGGCATCAAGACAGCTTCAAGCGGTTTTACTCCTCCCCATGCCCCCCTTGGTTCAGTTTTAAGGATTGCTCTGACGTTCCCAACTTCTTTACAGTCCCAGAGGTGTGAATCACTGCAGACAAGTTCTTGACCAAAGAATTCATCACCCGTTCTAGATTTGGGATAGAAGTGGCATAGCACCGCTCAGGGTGCATGTATGTCGCACCCTCCAGTCTGGAGCAGAGCAGAGTGCTGGTGCATCTTTGTGGAGCAAAACCACCGTCTGTGGAGATGCCAGCTTGGGTCCTGGCAATGAAACGCCCGCAGGTGCATGCTGCTGGGCCTGAGTCACCGAGCCCTTTTCTTGGTGTCTGTCCTTCATCCTCACAGTATCTTGGAAAGGCAAAACATCGTGACACCCACCTTCGCAGGCAGGTTACTCAGGTGCCAAGGCTCAAGGAATCCATGCAGATGAGGTATATAAACATTCACGTGAAACGGGTCCCGAGAGATTTGATGAAAAGTGTGTGGAAGGGCTGTACTGAGACAGCACATCTGCCTGAGTCCTGTTCCTGGAGTTTGCTAACGGCCACTTCAGGAGCACGGAAGCTGTAGGAAACATGAGGCCCACAGTGTAAATAAAATGTAGGCTCTTTAATTATGGCCTGAGGGCCTGCCATGGAGCAAGGACTTGAATGCAAGAATTTCAGGTCCCAGAGAACCTGACCACCATACCGTTTATTTCTGTATATGCCCATTAAAGTATTGGGTATCTGTAATTTATTAAATTCTTCATACTCTTTTTAGTTATGTTTTCTCTAAAGGTAGAAGAGGTGGTCGTTCAGAGCATCCTCTCTCTCTACCGTATTTTTCCTATGTCCTCTGGTTCCTTGATCTCCTTCTCTCCCCTTTCTCTGTTCTTATGTGTCTCCTTTTTTCCATCTGCATTTTCCTCCAGCAGCACCCATTTCCTGTGGGTTTCATCACCACCCCCACCCTGCTTCCATCTGTTGAAGAGATCAGCCACGAAGTTAACTTGCAATTACACTACCAGTGAAATTACACCAACAACTACAGCGGCATTACTAGGCATTAAAGCGAACACCCCAGTGAAATTAATGGGAGAGGGGGGAATTCATCCCTCTCACAAACAGGTTGTCAGCAATCTCAGGTAGGTAAAACAGCAGCTTCTCAGCTGTATTGAGGCCAGGGTCCCCTCTCGGTAGCCTAGAGAGACAGAATTGCTTTCCAGCAGCCTGGCTGAGACTCTCCGCAGCCAGCATGTGCCATGAGAGGCGGGGAAATACATCAAAGGACTGGCCGCAGCTGTGGGCTACAACTCTTGACACCTCTGACAGAGCAATAATGGGAATTGACTGCAATTTCTGTGGCAATGGTCCAGTATAGCTCTACCGACTCGGACTTTTTAATGTGATAATTTCTCTCTCTGGTATGCAATTTAATAAATTTGTCAATGTTTGTGCATTGTGCCTTTTTTTTTCCCCACGCAGAAATAGTCTTATAAAAGTCCAGTTTCAGGAATGGGGCAACAAATTAGAAAAGCAATTTGAGTTACAAGGTTAGATGACCTGTATATGCCAGCAATTTTCACAGTTACTTTATGTGGTATATTCAATATTGTGTGAATTAAATTTATTCTATCATTTTAATAATACTTTAATGGATCGTGTGGACTGATGTAGACAGAGCACTGTGCAATGGTATAAAACGCTATAGCTGCCTCCTCAAGTTTTGCTATGTCATTTCTGTGTAGATTATAGTAATAATTTGAACAACCTGATTAGAAATTAATTGCGAATTTTATAAGTGAATTTCTCAGGTAAGAAGAAAAAAGTTCTCTACTTATAGAGAGTACTAAAACTTAGCATTTAACTAACTGCTACATATAGAAGGAGAATAGCTCATGGCTGATTTTGCATAATGGGTCTAATTTTTTCCAGCTTTGTCTGTAATAAAGAACCTGCCACCCTGAAGGTGGCCCTTATCTCCCGTTCCAACTTTAAATCATGCAGCCAATGCCATGGGGATAAAACTAAGTTGTAAATCAATATTTCACCACCCAGATGTACTTGGAAGGCCCATTCAGCCCTCATCATGGAAAAACTTTGCTGTGTGCAAAATTTTAAGGTGCTGAATGAGACGTCCCTATTTCTGATATCCTGAGAGCATCTATTGATCAAACAACCTAGAATGCTGAGAATTGGGGTGACTGCTCATCCAGCTACCCGTGCCTCACCTGGATGGCAACAGCGGTCAGGAAAAAGTAGATGTTTGTTGACTGTGTTGGATGGAAGACGCCACCTCTAATATAAACGCTGTTGTGGGAATAGCTGCGCTTCTTCCGTACGTGTTTGGAAAACCTTGCCCTGTCCTTTGTGCCTGATCCCCGAAGCAGGCGCAACTGGACTGCATAGTGCCTGCGAGCCTCTGGGATGGCACTCCTTCCCAAGCCACTGGGATGGCACACTCCTTCCCATAGCACAGGGGATTCCTCCCACCCCTTCGGTTTGGCTGTGTCAATGCTGAAGGCAATGCAGGCATATCCAAATTATCATTTCAGTAACTCCCGTACAGCTAGCAAGGCAACTCTAGCAGTGTGGTGCTTAACATGAACTTGAGAAGCCGTTCAGGTTTGCAGTTAGCGGATACAGAGCTCTATTGTGAGGATTACATGGCTCCCCTACTTGAGGCTAGATGTTATAAAGCTGATTCAGGTGACGTAAAGCTGAGTCTTTAACTATATTGTGACCATTCAGTAAACTGAAACAAGATGGGAGAGTCCAAAAAAGTAGATAGGTGCACTCATATAAAACTGAGAGAGGCTGGAGGAAGATGCGTGACCTAATCACAGGCTCTAGACTAGGATTAAGAGTAGAAAGCCAGTGGGACTCACAATCTTTTATTTGTTTTTTTGGTTTTGTTGTTTGGGGTTTTTTTAAGAGATAAACAACTGCTTCCATTTTATGAGGATTTCTGATGGAACATTGTCCATAAACCTGAAGTATTTTCTGGACTCCTATGAGGAAAACATGGCTGTAGGTCTTCATCTCACCAGCGTATCATTCTGGAAGCTGAGAAAGCTGCCTGGCAAGAGGCAGTACGAGATCATCTTTCTAAACCGTGTTCTTGAAGTACAAGAATAGATGGCCCTCAACACTAATTATGAGCAAGATCTTGCTTTTCCTGTGTTTCATTTTCTAAAATAACTTAATAGGAAGGGAAGCATAAACCCCATATTTGCTCCAAGATAACAGAAATCCCACAGTCATCATCCATAGTACAGTCCTGTTTTCCAGAGACTGGAAATAATAACATAACACTTAGATGAGGTAGCATAAAGTCCATGAAATTGCAGAATGTATTCCAATGTCTTCAGATTCTGCAAGGGCTTCTTTTTCTTTCCTTTAATGACCTGTAAGAGAAAGAGAAAGTTTCCAAGAGTCACCTGCACTTCCACACATGGGCCAGACGCCTTTGTCCGTGAGACCACCACAAGATTATTATCGTCCTGGCGCTTACAGCTGCACTGCGTAGAGTCACAAGCCATTTGAATTGTGTGCTGCATGTCTGCAGACACCGTAACGAACCTGTCTCCAACAGAGACTCTCTTCAGTTGGATGAATACGACCAAGAAAGTACTTGCAAATGCACAGTGGCTAGGATTTTGCCATTTTCAGTGGGAAAACACATACAAAATATGCTTATTCACCAACCAGACTATGCCATTGTTACAGGCTGGTTTCAATTTGCCCGAAGCTGAGCCCACAAAATATAGAGTGAAGGAGGAGTATAATGGAAGTAATAAACTTGACAAAATGTATCGGAGCAACTGTTTTAACTTCCCCTTGTGTGGAGATCTAGGAAAGACAGTGGTCAAGGAAGAACTTGGTAACTCTCCATTTTGATGGGAAGAGATGGCTAGAGGAAAAATATGCTTTTCCAGGTCTGAAGACAGTTAGTTTTGGTGGCTTTCTACATGGGAGGTTTTCATCCTAACATATTTTTTCTTTATTAGCAAACAGAATACTAGCTAACTCCTATTAAAAAATTACCGGGGGAGGCAAAGCAGTGCTTATAATAGAGTTATTGCTGCAACCTTAATTAGGGCATAGTGCCAAATAATTCTGTGATGAAAAGCAAATCAATGTAATGATGCTTTCCTATTACCTTTTTTTGGGGGGAATGAAATGTCACAAAACATTTTGCAGACTTCCTATTGGGGACCAGGGCATACGGGACTGATTTACAACAGAAGGCAAAAGGATTTTGTTTACAATTGGTGCAGGTAGACAGACAGCTGCTGGAACTGAAGGTTAAAATATGTTTTAATTTTCTAATGACAGCAAAGGATGAAGCACTTACTTATAGACTATAAACTTTCAAATGTAGTATAGAATCTGACTAGACTAAACATAGTATATCTACTTCCCTTTTTCACCCAGATAGACATTGTTTCACCTAAACCGAAACTGCTCTGGAAATTCAAACCGTGTCATTTAGTCTTGTGCTGTAAGGTCCTGCAGGTTTAAAGTGATTTTTGTCCACATCCTGACAGCTGAAGAACCCCACCTCTGTTGAAGTCGGTAGGCGTTTCACAGGCTTTCTTTCAATGGGTCACATCTTATTCACTTTTTCCTCTATCTGTACTGAGGCATGCTTTCAGAGGAGTTTATCCACATAAGGGCTGACTAAATACTGAGCAAACAGTTCAGAATTTGGCTCTTTTATAAATAATGATTCAAAGGTTTGATTTAGCTACAGATGAGCCTGAGCCACAAAAATTGCATCTGGCTCCTAACTGTGTCAACTCCCGTGGCAGAGATTTTTTTTTTTCCCAGCCAAAGCTTGGCCTGAAAGTTCATGCCGAAAGACAAACTGTGAACCAGAAGCCTGTATCAGTGCTCCGGGTGAAGTGCGTACCAAGATAGCCTGCAGCCGTATGCCAGCTTGCCATTGACCTTTTATCTGCATAAATAGTCATGACCTTTGGGCTGCTGAAATTAGTGCTAGCTGCTCGAGCAGTCAAGTATCACAACCCTGTTCTGCTCAGGCCGCATCTCTTTGCCTCTAACTGCTCGCACCGTCTCTTTCGCTGGGCGATGGAGGTAGGTGGGGGCACGGGGCAGCTTTCTTACCTCTGTGGACATCCTCTGCCTCAGAGAAAATCCATCACTGGCTGGGTAAGACCGTACTAAAGCCTCGCTATATCAACTGAGCGACACAGAGAAGAACTTAGTGAATGAGTTGACAATCCACCTTTAGACTGACACTTTTCTATAGGGCACAATAAACCTTCACCTTCACTCTTGCTTTAATCTACCATCCCCTGTCATTATTTTCCATTACATTTAAAGTAAGTCCTAAAAGAATTTTAAAATCAAAAGAAATAAATCGTTACCAAAATAGTTATTCTTTTGCTAAGCCTCAAAGTGAGTTGTTTTGCTTAAAAACTGTAGTAGATCACTAAACCACAGATCTCTTTTTAAAATATAATCTACTTTTTATTCAGTGGACTGTATGCTGTATAGGATTTAATGCCCATTATTTTCCCAGTAGACCAGAGCTAGCATGCTCTCTCATGTAAATAAACATTTAGTCCTATTTCAAAATGCATCATTTGTGTCCCTGAACCCACAGCAGTTTTAGTTATCTTTGGAAATAGGTATTTGTAGTTTTGCAAGCACATTTTTTTCCAATTGTTTAGAAGAGATCCTTTGGTTGCTTAAATGACAATATTGACAAGGCCTGGGGAAAAAAAAAAAAGAGTGGGATACTTCTAAGGATATAAAGCAGGAAAAAAATTACAAACATTTTCAAGATTCTCCAAGACGACAACTGCACAGACACATTTCAAAGGGAGGTTACTACCCTGAAATTCACTCCAAAGCTCTTTTTTTTTGATTTCCTTTAACTAGAGCTTTTTTCTGTTGGGCTGTTTCAGTCACGGGATAGCAGATACCAAGTGTATTTTTCAACATTATGTACATTCTCTGCATCATGCTTTAAAAATTCCAGTGACTCCTGTTATACATTCTGGAGACATTTTTAATTGCACTAAGGAAAACTGTCAGCCAAGTAGTGAGATAGCTAGTCACTAATCCCCGTGTTTTTAAAACTAAATTTGAGGGACCCATCCCGCAAGCAAGAGTGGGAGCTGCATGCTGAAGCACACGTCTGCCGCCTTGGGCAGACATGTTGGAAGGGAACTAATTGTTCTGCTGCATCAGGTCTTTCAGCTCCACACCAACGTCTAGCCCACAGCGGTCGGGGTGAGCTGAATTTCACCGCACGTTTCAGGAATATCTTCTTGCTGAAACGGCTGCAATGCCACCCATATGGTCCTTGGCCAGCCACCCGAAAAGCAAGTGTCCTGCCTCTCTCCCAGAATGATTTGGACAAGGGCCACGAGCTCTGAGAATGAGTTGGGAGGGTGCAAGACCTGCAGAAGTGTCGTTACGCTGTGCGGTTGGAGCGGGTGCAAGAGAGGATACGGGCTTCTTGCTCGTATTTCTGTGAGCAGTTGCACAGAAGCAAGAGCCTATGACTCTCAAAGTCTGTTTGCCAAATTACAGCATCTCCCTCTTCAATTATTCCTAAGAAAGGGCATTTATGTTTCACCAGAGAAGCAAATGAAGGGCTGGTCTGCAGCCTTCTCCTCTGCAGCCAGTGAGCCCCTTACGCACACGCTACATTACAGCTGCAGAGAGGAAAAAATGTGGGCTACCCTTGCTGAAACATTGGCAGCACATCACTGTTTACAACTGGAATTCTTGCTGCCTGCTTTTACCAATGACAGCGTAGGACAGGAATAGGAAACTTCACATGATGATGAGGTCAACTTTTTTTCGCTTGTCCAGTGCCCCCAGCCGAGCACAAAGCTGCTGAAGTTAAGATTTATGATTGCTTGCGAAAAATTGAGCTTGAGCCACGATTTTTAGCTGGCTCTTTTGTGTTATCTTTTATAGCACTTCCAACAGCACACTCGTTTGAAACTTTTAAATGGTTTACTTTCATTTGTTCCTCATTTCAGCTCTCCCGCCTTGGTTATCTGTGGCCGCACCAGGAGCAATTTTAACTTGACCCATTCACGAGTAAATGAGAAGGCAACGCGAGTGTTTGCAAAGCGTGTTTAACTTGTGTCTTTCATCTGTGATTAATATTAAATCTGTTGAGCTACATAAATAAGTAATTCACTTACAAACCTGTCAAACCGATAGTAATTTCTTCCCCTCAGAGTTTACAGCTCTGAGGTGTCCCTTCTAATGGTTTAATTTCCTTTTGTGTACCTGGAGATAAAACCAGCCAGCTGGACAACCTTCATGTGTGGAAGAGGGAGGGCTGCTCAGCTGTTGTTCTCCTCTGCCCCCATCCCACTACATATAACATATATAAATGTGCATAAAAATGTAGAGTGGGAATAAAAGAACCACTTTGCATGTCACTTCTGCTCTGGTGGTTTGTGCATGTAAAGTAGACTCCTGCTCAGCCTTCTGGTTTGGATAACAGCCCTGTAAAATAATTTCCACCAAGAGACTAGGGATCTGTTTCTATTCTCATGCAAATGAAATTAGTGGAATTATATAAGCATAAAATCAGGGGCAAATGAGAGGAAACTCTTGTTTGCTCTTTTGTGCTTTCATAGAGTTGGGCTTCTTAAATAAGGCAATGCTCTTGTCAGAGATGGAAAGCATGTCATCAGGCACCTGGCCTCAGGAGGACTGGCCACAGCACTTAAGACTTGCAAGCCATGCGATGCGTACAGGTAGCTGCGTGTCAAAGGTGGTTTGAAACAAACTCCCCAAACTGGGAAGCCTCTTAGTGCTAAGCAAAAGGAAACAGTAAGCGCAGGGGGTCTAGGTGAAATCCCATCCCCTCTCCACCTTTTCCAGGTGCCTATATCAAAGCTGTGTGGAAGGATCTCCTTATAGCCAGGGATCCTTTCCTGAAAATAATTGTGTAGGACCTCTCTTTGGAAGCAATGATGGGAGTGCTTTCCCTCAAAACCCACCCCGGCACCATTTCAGGCTGTGTGCTGTGCTGGTACTGGGCTAAACCTTTTTATCCATGGGAATTTTCCTCCCTCCACCATTAGCTGCATATGTAAAACCCTGTATAAGCCATTGTAGTTTCTGGGATCTGGGGGAGGAGAGAGGAATGGAAGAAATCTTGTAGCAGAATATATTTAGCTTCCATCTCTTCCAGGATGCTCCTTCACACCTCTCAGTTAAGCGCATGCAGCCCTGTACCAAGCCATGGAAATGCAGCAGAACTAGCAGAGCTTTCTGCCTTGATGAAGGGACCTGGATTTATACTTCAATAAAGCAGCCTCAGTACTGAAAACATAAGAGGGAACCCCCAAGTTATTTGACAAAAGCCATTTTAAACACAGTCAACGGGAGAGAAGCGAAGTTGGTTCCTAATACTATTCAGCTATACTGAAATGAAAGCAAAATTTTATGGCTGTGCAGAAATCAAAAATGGGATCAAGATTATTGGCTAAAAGGGCAGAAATCACATTTACTAAGTTGCCTTTTGTCTGCGTGTTTGGTCTTTACTGTTTTTCACTTAACAAGATTGCAGAACTTATTACTTATCCTTAAGGAGTGCTACTGTACGCAGGGAGTAACCAGCTCGTGGTTATCATCTGCTGTGACCAAAATGCTGACATGTCAAAATGGACGTTATTCACTGCAACCGCTTTGACTGAGGCCATTTCATATGGAAACAATTAAGAGGCAGAAAACATATCATAACAAAGGAATGAGAAGAAAGATCAGGAAATACAAGCAGATTGGATCATTCTTTAAAAATGGATACAGTATTTACTGTTAGCGATTATAATAAATCTAAAACTTGAATTACCACAGGAGAGCAGACATGACTCTGAATTGTAGATTTTCTTATGCATTCTAAGAGGAAGCAGTTGAGATTAATGATGAATGTAAAATTTAGGTCCAGGATAGAACAAATTGTAACTTCTTTCATATGTGTGCAGAATGGAGGGAGTCTGAAAATAAGGCGTTTAAAAAGTGGTCACAATGGGAAATTACAGAGAAATAAAAAGGAAATAGGAAATAAAAAAAAATATAGTCCATGTGCATTTCCTTAAAAGCAAGGGGAAAATGTAAATGTACGTTGAAGAGCACTCACAGGGATTTGCACATCTTCTTGAGACCAATCTAAATGCAACTGGAAACAATAAAAGGCTAAAGAAAAAAATCCATTTCTAAGAGGTGTGTACTCTTACAGGCAGGAAATACCCAGGGGGAGGGTTTTTTTTCCCCCCACTACTATCAGAGAATGAGCAAGGTAATTACTGGAAAGCATATATTGTAATAAAGAATTCTAAAACACCATTTAATGCTTCTGTCTGGTTGAGTAATTAAATGAACAGAATATCAGCACTAAGCGATATGAGGTAGATGAGACACTGTCGGTCATACACAGCTGGGAGCCAGGATGTCCATGTCTCTCAGTTCCTAAATAGTAATCTGTATTTGCAGGAAAGTTTGGAAATCACTTTCAGTAGCAAACAACACTAGTGCTGTAACTGCCATGCCTTGGTGCTGTATGCACACTAACACACAGAATTGTGACAGTTATGTCCCAAAACTTGAGTGAATTTAACTGAAACTTGCACTGTTAGGCGACAGCAAACTGCCATCTAACTCCTCCCTCTTGACCACTGTCTAGTAGACTAATTTCTATTGCTGCTGAAATCAGTTTGGGTTTTATGACTGACCTCACTGGAGCCAGGATTTGTCTTAATGTCTTGATGCAAGTAGCTAATGGTTCTTCTGACAATAGCTCGGAGCTGGCATAAGTCAGAGCAGAAATATTTAATGCCTTGCAACTGGGTGAACATCCCATTCATGCTATCGGCTTACCTGGCAAATGGGATATCAGGTGTTGATGCCTTCATTCCTGTTCAAACGCCCTGCTTTCCCCCTTAAATAACAGTAATGCCTAAGTGGAAGGCATCTCACTTCTTCAGGAAGCTGAAAACTGTGCAAATGCCCGCTAAAACTGGCCAACATATATTGAGCAGAGGGACAGCCGAGGGTGCACCTGAACCTCTAAATGGGGCACTACAGACCCAGCACAGTGCCTGCGCTATCGTCCTGCCCTCCCTCCACTCCCCCCACACCTCCACAACCATCACAACACGCGATATTCCGCAACCACACTTGTCTGAAGCCAGCAGAGCTTCAGAAAGCTGTGCTGCTGGGGTGGGTGGTATTTGCCGACAGCGCTCTCCCTCCAGCTGCTTCTCTCTTCCTGGAGCATCACTCGGAGGCAGCGAGCACACCTCCCACTGCTCATCCCCAGGCCACTGGCTTTAATCACTCAGGGCAACCACTCAGGTTGCCAGCTGGAAACCCGTGCCATTTCCAGTCCTTTCCCAACTTTGGGAAATGCTTTTGCCTAAGCAGCGGCGACACGGAGCATGGAAGGAGGCGGGCGGTTGGGAGAGCATCGCCTTATTTGTGTTTAAGAAGCCCAACTCCATAAAAGCACAAAAGAGCAAACAAGAGTTTCCTCTCATTTGCCCCTGATTTTACGCTTATATAATTCCACTAATTTGATTTGCATGAGAACAGAAACACATCCCATGTGGGATGTGAGCTTCATCCATCTACTGGCTGGCCGTAGAGAGCAGCGGTTGCAGAACGAGTAGTCCTGGGT
The DNA here is from genome assembly GCF_013368605.1 of Nyctibius grandis. Classification (NCBI taxonomy): domain Eukaryota; kingdom Metazoa; phylum Chordata; class Aves; order Nyctibiiformes; family Nyctibiidae; genus Nyctibius; species Nyctibius grandis. The sequence continues at coordinate 31,589,547 of NC_090658.1, forward strand.
GCCACTGGCATTTTAGCAAGAGCTACGTATTTGACATAGTATTGACTTCTCCAGAAGTTCCTTTTAAATAGTAAAACTTTCGCACATTTGTATTCAGAGCTCTTACAATTTTATTTTTAAAGGGGATGTAGGTGTTCATGAACAGTGGGTGTGAGACTGACAGCACTAGACCAGAGCTCTCCATTTGCAGAATCACTGCTGCATTGACTACTATACTGCAAACTCCTGTAATGAAAATACCAAGGATTCAAAGGGTCTTCCCATCCCTGTGCTTATTTTGCCTTTGTCCTTGCAGCTGAAGCTGCCCCAAAGGGAACCAGCAGCTAAGATGGCCCATGCATGTGTGTGCGCACGCACGTGTGTGTTCAAACACTTGCTAGAACAGACACAAGACTATCAAGCCTTCCAGACAGTAGTTACTTTTAAGCTTTAGCAATGCACTTGGATTTTGCCCTCCCATTGCCACAGAAGTGGCTTTTCGCATGATGTCACAAGTTCTCCGACACATCTTTAAGCAACATGTTCGGGTCTATTTTTGCTTTATTTGCTGACTTTTTGTTCTTAAAAATAAACAGCTTAGACTCAGACACTTGTACCCAACTTTGGAAATATCAAAGGTTCTTGCCAGGTTTCCAAGGACTGGGGAGACACCTGAAAGCACGCATGCTGATCTCTTAAAGAAAACACCCTGGAGTACACTATTTTCCATAGCTGGGGTAGCTCATGCCTCTAAGCATCATTTAATAGGTGACTCTGCAAATGGGAACAATTACATGGGGCTTGAGACCCTTTCTCCCACTCCAGCCCACTCAGAAACACCTTCCGAAGAAAACTCCATGGCAGAATCCCTCTGAACATTTAAAAAGCCTCTTTTTATTCCTTACCTGTTCCTCGAGCCATCTATTCTGCACGTGATAAGGTCAGCAGTGGTGCCAATACAGTGTAGAAACTTTCCCTTTCTTGAGGCATGCCAGGTATATTACTAAATAAAGTGAGTTCCTACATTTTCCTACAAGACTATAGGCATGCAATTTCCTTCCAGCTATTTCTCTGAATCTTCCAGTCCTCATATGTTAATGTGCTTTGGCTTTTGGGTCAAGTTATTAGGAAGGCTTCTTCTTTAGCCTATATTTTATTTCTTTGCTTCCTTTGAATAATTTAGGGTCAAGTCATAATTTTGTCTCACTGGCTCTAGTCTTGTGCAGAGAAGAGCAAAATTTTTCTCATTTTTGTCACTTTGCCCCCCCCAGCTAATTGGAATGGTTTTGTTAATGTGCTATGCTTGTATGCTAAGCCCTCTGCTAACCGTCTTAAGAGTTGTTTTTTCCTTGCACATTCAATAGGCAAAATCAGAGGTGGATCAAAGCATCATGCCAGTTCTGGATAATAGAGAAAACGTAGGCGGGAGCTGCCTGACATAGAGCCCCTCTGAAGGTGGCATCTGCCTGCCAGATTACAGGGGGCTGTGGTGCGGCAACAACAACTGGAAGAGAATGGTGCCTTGGACCTGCCTTTTCATGCACCACTGCGAAATCTGATTTACGAAGTTTGTCTGCTTTCATAGTGCTAGAAATTCCTGTTATACAGAAGAAATTCTGTTATAAAAGGAATATAAATGCTGTTAGGCAAACAGGTGAGGCCCGGGGCTCTGAACTAACTGCGAGCCCAAAGGCCAGATTTGGGATGATCCGAGGTCTGTCCCTGCAGAGAAATCGTATGCAAAAAGGCAACATAGCCTCTTGCTGCAAGGTCATCTAAGGTTCCTTGTGCGTTCTCCTGATTACACAGTGGGATCTTTTGTGATGAGTTTCAGCCCTGCCTTCCTTCTGTTCATTTTTTTGAAGTGCTTTTGCAGTAGTCAGTTCTCTGAAGCACCATCTTCTTTCTTTTGAATTGACCGAGAATCTGTGTTGAAGTGACTGACTGATGTGACAACAAAGCAGCGATTGTCATCAGGTCCAAAGGATTTGATATGCTGTTGGTTATAAAATGTACTCGGACAGCCTATGTTCTGTGCCAGATTAATATTTGATGTCATTGGACTTGACTGGCTGTAACTGAAAGAGCTGGGGACGTTGTTGGGAAAATAGCCATCTCCCTTTCAGGGGGAAGTTAGGACTCATGGAAGCTGACAGCCTGACAGCTCGATCTTCCATCTACCCATAAGCACCAGTCAGTGTGAGCAATGACAATGCAAGTTTCCCCATATTTAATCACTGATAGGTCAAATTCTCTTTGCAACCCCTAGGTATTGTGCATACTTCCTGTTATCAGCAACAACTTTTCTTCTTCCAACAGTTCAGAGGGTATCAGTGCATGGCTCCTCTCGACAATAGCTACTCCCTCTCTCTCCCTGCTCCCTCCCCAGCCATCCCCACCTCTCCTAGTGCCTGTGGCAGCAGCAATAGCCCACTTTTGGTAGGCGAGACAATGGCACCTGTACCGATCTGCCTCAGACTCCTCCGCTCATTCAGTAGTGGCAGGCACTATTTAATCATGGTCACAGTCAGTGACAGTGACCCATACACCAGGTACAGGGAAGCTAGAAGGGTGCATGTCCAGTTGGTGAAATGGCCTAAAATCAGGCTCTATGGAGAGGACCCCATGCTAGGATCCACTCCCAGCATCAGCCTTTCCACACCATTCTGGCTTGATGCCTTGCAGTACTAATGCTGGGCACCACATAGTGCTAGGGGAGTGAAGTATTTCTCCCAAGCAACATTTACACATTTGCTACCATTATTTGTTAAGAGTCATTAAACAACACCTAGGATCCAGACGTTTAACTCTGGCCCTAACTACATATGTGCGAGACCCCCCTACATAGTCCATGCAGCTATATAGTAGTCCAAGATGCTCAGAAATCTTAAACTCTCTCACATAAGGAGAAAACAATTTTGGGTTGCATCATCAACACTGTCCTAAATGGCCCTGTTTTGTTTGCCTGCTGATCCTTTGTCTTAACTTATCCAAAATATCTCTAGGCTAATGAGGACCACGCGCCAGTGACACTTCATTTAAAAAGGAAAAAAAAGGAAGTTGGTGTTGTGGCACATAGATATTAAAAAAATAAATCAAATAAAACTTGGCATTGTAAATGGAAATCAATGGACTGCAAAATTGTATTTGTTCTAGCTGGCTAGAGTACTCGCCGAGTTCCAAGCTGTTTGTCCCTTTCCAAGGAGAGAAGGGGTCTGCTCCATTTGTACTGTAATTGCAAGGCTGTTGTGAAATAAGACTTGGACCTTTCTACCTTCAAAACAGTTTATGCATACAAGAAAAAAATTAATCTCACAACATCCTACAAGACACAAATCCTAGCTCTCCTTTACAGAGAGAATGGAGGCAGAGTGGATATTTTGTCCAAAGCCATGAAGCAAGTCTCTGTTAGAGGTGAAATGTTTGGCTCCTTGTCTTATACTGAGAATTCTGACCACGTTCCTCTTAAAATTCTTTCAGCATCTACAAGCTGCAGGCAGCATAGTATCTGAATAATAAGAATTAACGATAAAGCACTGTAGTGGGTAGCAGGTATACAGTAGCCCTGTAATTCCGTGTAACTTTCAGCTCAGGATGCCTGAAGATGTCACAGGGGACAGTGTTACTTCTCATCTGCACTACGCTCAACTCTGCTGCTTTTCTGCAAATCTGATTTCTTGATCTTTTTATAAATCTTAAGAAAACTATATATAATCTAAACCTCTGCTCAACTGAAATATTTACGTATTACCATGTGGAACGCATAAAAATATTCCTGTTATGAACAGCCCATTATCACCAACATATCTACAATATCTGTTTTTGTCCTCTTCCCTATTCTGTAATGTTGATAATGATGGTTATTCATATTACACATAGAAACAAATAGCATTTCTTACACATTCTCCTTGAATCTCAGTGCCTATAATTACCATACAAAAGCTAAATTGTTCTAAGGACTTTTATCACGCTGAATTGTATTGGTCAAAAGCCCTCCAAAACTCTTTTTCCAGGATTTTCACATGTACAGTCCTGAGAACTGAAGTTTTCATTTTATTTTCCAAAGACTGTGGGGCTTTACACTCATCACCTTGAGGATGGGAAGCCAATCAAATGTATCTTGCAAGGCTGAAGAAGGTTGTTTTCAGGCTGGAGAAGGTACAACTGGACAGGAAGACTGGGAACCAGAATAAGACCTGTCAGCTCTGACAACAGGAAAGGTGAAAGCTAAGAAGAGGAGACAGGTAAAATGAGCCCATCTTATTCTTTGAAGTCCAAACAGGTGATTCTTGAGGTTAGAACAATGCAGTAAAAGATTATTAGGTCAAAATGCAAAGAACCTGGAATTTGTGACTTTTAACTCTGTGGCCTTCCAGTGCTCTGAGGAGGAGCCCGTTCCAGCCACCAGGACTGTCCTACCAAAGAGTTGTGTCTCTAAAACCGTTCTCCAAAAATTTTAACTGTATGGAGTATGCTATGCAAAGCAGTTATCAAAAAATAGATACCAGCTCTGTCCTTGATATTAAATAGGATCATTTGGATTACTGCAATCAAATATTAAAAAAAAGGCATTCATTACGAATGTGAATTTACATCCCCTCAATTGTAGAAATGATAAGAAGAATATCTCATTTAAAATTAGCATTCTTTAAGTAAGGCTTAAAAATTGAGTCGATTGGAGAATAATAGCCTATCCAACTTTTTGCTGCCTTCAACTCTTGCATGTATTTATTACCAAAGTCTTTAAAAGAAGAACTTTTTCTTCTATAGACCATTATTATTTTCAGTCCATAACAGTTACACAGCCCCAATCAGTTTGGGGGGAGAGTTATTTTGGGTTGGTTCCATTGGGATGAGAATGCTGATGGAGCCCGGTAATTCCTTACATCAGTGCTCTTGATTAACACCGAATGCACGAAGTCATTTGTCCTTGAACTTCTAAAACAAAGGACAAACAAGAAGTGAGAAGCTTTGTTTGCAATTTCAAGTGTCTTCTGCTTGAAAGTACTGTGCCCAAATCCCTCCCTCCTCCCTCTGCTTTTGTTTGGGGTCACACTGCTGGGGGCTCCTCCAGCTACATCTGAGCCGTCTTGGCTCTCTCTTCTGTTTCTGTCTCTCTTCTACCCCCCCCAAGAAATTGCTGCCTTCAAGTTGATCTCTACCTGAATGGGTAGATTAGCCCCTAGCCAAACCACCCTGCTGCTCTGTTCAGATTCCTGAAGAGCCTTACAGGGAGTGGGCCCAGCTTCAATTGTTTCAGTTATCTGTAAGTGAAAGAACAGTTCATTATTCTGTTCTCACCTGAATGGTTGGCATCCATGAGGAACACCAGCCCAAGCCTGCAGGATATACTGAATCTTTTCTGAAACACCCTAAACTCAATCCTTCAATCACCATTGTTGTAAATGCTGTCCCACCACTACTGCCGCTTCCTGATACTGTAGCTGGAGAGCTGAGGCTCCAGTATCATCCAGCCCAGCACCAGGGGCTCCCCACACTTTGTACACCCTGCTGTCATTTCCAGACACTGCTTTTCAGAACAAGAGGTATTAGGCCACGGTGAACTATTTGGGGCTTGACTTTGCTGCTCATGCCATTATCTTGACTTTGAACTAGTATTATCTGTGATGGCTTTTTGTCTGTCTAAATCTTCCTGACATGCGTAACTAGACACTGCAGTGGAAATGCTGTTAAATAGGAATCTACCTAAGGCTCCTGGGTTCCATCATGCCCAGATGCCATCTGCCATGAACCTGGGCACTCCTCAACACTGCCACCCTTGCACCGTGCTGTCCAGGCTGGAGACAAAGCTTTCAACTGCCCTATGCACAAATAAGGAATTTCTTGTCTTCTTCAGAGGCTTCACAGAAGGAAATACATGTTATTATGATAAAGGAAAAGGCTATCTGCAATGAATGGACAAGATCTGGCTGTCAGCGTAAAATGTTCACAGAGTGTATGCTGAAGGAAAGGCAGATTATTTTTTGGGGATCATAGTCCTTCTTTTTGTCCTTTCTGGTTCAGTGGTTTCTTACTCCATTTCTTGTCTGTTGGCAAACTAATTTCCCTTATATTTCAGAGGAAATGTGCTGAATGGCAGATCACAGGCCAGTCACTCGGCTGATGCCAACTGAAATCTGTACGTTAAGCTAAGCTAAGTGATCGCTGGCCCTAATAGAAGCAAAAGTCAACCATATGTACACAATACACACACACACACACACACACACAGAGCAGCAAAAAAAAAAAAAATACCAAATCCAGGCCACACCACTCCAAAGATTATAAGTAACTAAGCAGAACAAAGGTCTATTCCTAAATGCTAAAGATCAGTGTAAAGGTTTTTTTGTGGCTGATAACATACTGTGCCCCACTGCTAAGCTGAGGACTTTTTATGGCCGAACAAAACCTAACAATCAGCTTTTATGTAGCATGTCTCATAAAAAAAATGGGAAAGTTCTCTACCAAGAAGGTCAATATTGTTATCTCTGTTTCTCAGAAAGGAAAGCTGAGCAGCAGAGAGTGGAGGTAAGGTGCCTAAGGAGCCTTACTTAGAGGGGTATAGGAATGCAGAAGACGACTTCCCCAGTCCAGAAGTCAGAAACAAGTATAAAAAGGCCATCCTTGCTGTACTCGGGCGGTCACACACACAGCCCTGTTTATAGTAGGAACATTTCCTAACCAGTGCAAACACTAACCCAGCCCCACCGACTGCGCTGAGAGAGCCTGCAGCAGCCAGGACCGTGTCTATGCTCGGGGATAGGCAGAGGAACAAGTTCCTGCACCGTCAGCTGAAGTATGAAATTACAGCACTTCAGCTGCTTTGCAGGAGCGGCCGCACGCCCGGCCGCCGCGAAGGCCAGGCCGCTCGCCCTTCCATGAAGTGAGGTAAACTACGCCGGCGCTGGGGAGGGAGCTGCGGGAAGGACAGGTTAGGGAGAAAGCCAGGAGGGAGGGATTTACTGAACCTATCGCTGCTCAGCTATCCCAGCCGGTGCGTCCTGACCACACTTCTGAAACTCCGGTGTCCAGCTGGGAGCTGGTACGCTGCAGCACTGGTGCCCAAGGCAGACCCGGCACGGCCTGTGCAGCTGCACAGGGTCAGTCCCTCTGCGGAGCAGCCCGAAGGAAAGTGCCAGTCTCCTGACCCCATGGGACTGCTCATCGACCCAAGGTCCTGCTCTTGCTCTGAGAAGCAAGTAAATGACATGGCAACATTTATTGTTTGTTTTAACATGAAACTTATGGAGCAATTAAATCCAGTGCAATAAACACTGGGGACTACGAAAGGAGAGAGAACCACACACACACGGTGAGTGGCAGGTTCCTTTTCTTGGTCCTAGTCTGATCCTTTGCCTGTGAGAAATGGATCATCCATCTGGGAAAAGCCTTGGCTGCATGTACCACTGGCCTGGCCTGCTGACCCTGGTTTCCTACGCGCTGCCAGGGGGTGGAGAGTGAACCTCTGGCCATAGAGTTCAGAGTTCTCCACCAAGGAGAAAGGACAGGATCGCTCTCCCTTTCCTTCTACATGTGCAGGAAAAAAACCCAACCCTCTCAGGATAACTCATTAACTCAAATTACCTTCCGTTCTTATCTCACTCTGCTGGTAAGTCACACTAACGGCCTTTCAGGAACACTTTGAGAACCCTGCAAAGGTCCTCCGCGTGACTTTTCAGACTCAGTGGAGACCTGCCAGTGCCCACTCCTTTACTTGACCGAGGAGCCTCAGCAAGGGAAGCTGTCGTGCAAGGCTCACCTCTTCAGTGAGGCTGCTCCATTTGCCTCTGGTTTACCCTGCATGAATCACGAACTGCGGTTTCCACAGTTAAATCCCTGCAACATCCTCTGCAGCCAGCTACCCTGTTGCTCGGTCTGCCTTTCAGCTCGACGTGGGAAAAATGTAGGAGCAGTTAGTCTCCTGATAACGATGAATATAGCAGACTGTGCATCTATATGTTGTCATGGAGATGCCATGGGATACATCTGAGGGTTTTGCTGGTTGGGTTTCTTCTGCATCACAGATTTGTACAGAAATTAGGTTTTGATGAAAATATAGTATCCAAAGTTTTCCAGAGCATAAGTGGAACATAGATCTGTGTCAGAGCAGATCAGGTCACCTTATTCATGATAACTTGCATGGGCCTTAATTTTTTATTTTCCACTTAAATTGCTCCTGATTTCATATCTGCATAACATCACCAAGTTCAGAGAATTAAACTAGTCAAAAATAATTGAGGGGGAAAAGAAGCAGGCCATATGTTTTAAAAGCAACAATTAAAAAATGCAAGATGACAGAATATAATGGACTTCTGCAAATACAGTGGGACTGAAATAACCAGTTGGGGAATTGCCCTTAATGGTTAACCTGAGACACCTGAAACCTCCATCATTTTCCACCTTTACCTGATGTTTTTAAGGTAAGCAATTTTACTGCTTGTGTCCATCTTACTTTTTTTTCTATTAATATTCTCACAAATTTAATAAAAGGTATTTTAAGTTAAACAGGTATTTTTTTTTCAATCTTTTAAAAGGAGAAAGAATTAATCCATTTCTAAATCACACCTTGTCCATAAAAGACAAATCACGTGGCCAATGGAAATCATATTCCAAATAGCACAGTAAATGCCTCCAATCAAAGAGGCCAAGGACCTATCAGCTAATTATGTAATCAGAAGCAAACTTGAGAAGCCACCACCAGCTCACAACCTGCAGACCATCTTCAATCGGAGCATTTTTTTAAAAAATATAATCTTAATCTTTCTACATAACATCCTTATGGTATAGCCTTTTCCATCTATCCACACAGTTAAATCTCTCACCTATCCAAGCTCTTGTCTAATTGCGCTAGATGAATTTTTTAATTGTACCTGGAAGTGACAGTCAGCTGTTGGCCTCCTTCTGAAGTTATTCAGATTTGAGATTACTCTAGAGAACCTGCTGCATTTTCATACCACTGCTAGTGCAGATCCACAGACTGAGAAAAGCTCCCTTGTGTCTGTTGACATGAATAATCCCCAACATTTTTAATATAGGCTGCCTTTGCCAGTTGGCTGACACTTGTGCTATGCCATGAATAAAAGCTATTTGATGACAGTTGAGAAATGGACTTGAGACACTTGCTGCTATATTTCCTCTGCTGTATGGGAGCTAGTCCCTATTGTTTGTCATGTGCAGAAATGTAAAGATGTTAAAGGCAACTTGAATGTAGGCAGTGATGACATGGTAGTGCAAGGCAATATAGCGAAGTGAGACCCAAAACCTCTTCTGATAGCCTGCTTCTTATTTATGTTCCTCAAATGGCTTTGCTGCCTATAGGAAGTTTAAGTCACTATAAGTTTAAATAATGTGCATTTACCCAGCTGGAGCGTCCAAAGTGTGCCTTCACAGCAACATAGAAAAAGATTCCTCTTACTGGCCAGCTAGAGAAAGTTTAGAGTTTTCTGTGTATCGTATAAGCCACAGGATTAATAATGAATGGTTACTTATCAGCGACTGCTGCTCTTCAAAAGACCCTTGTGTAGTTTGTATCTATCTGTGGGGTGCACGCTGTAGGAGAACCACAAACTCCTCATGTGAATAACATGCACTCCAGGAAAACCACATGGGACAACAGCTCAGGCGACTCTGTGCAAGTACGCATGGGGTGTTATCGCTAGCAAGGAAGAAAAAGAGAGGGATTTAAGGTAGGGTTGACAGAATGAGAGGAAAAATGTTTGGCTAATAGAAAATGGGAGTGTCAGAGGAGCGTGAAGACAAAAGCAAGGTTGAACCATTCAAGAACAAGATAACATGAGCAGAAAGGAGGGATGACTGGGAGAATACAGGCAGGAGGAGGAGTGGGAGGAACAAGATCAAAGGCAAAGGAACATTATGGAGGGCCTTGAAGGGGAAGATAGGGAGATTTGGAGGCTGAGACATGAAGTCAGTGGGATTTGAGAGAGATGGGCTGATGTGTCACAGCTGTGGGATTTTTAGCAGGACAATTCTGAGCAAACTGGGGGGAAATAAGTAAGAGAAGAGAAGAGGAAGGGAGGGGGAGGAGGACAGGCTGCTGCAGCAGATATCTACTGCATGGATAAGAGTCTTTTGAAGATGGACAGTAAGGGAAAGGTAGATTTAAAGAAGATTTAATACATGCTAATACTTTAGGAGGCAAAGCTTATAGATAACCCATTAAAGGCCTTTTATTACCAAAAAACCCCAACAAAAATACAAAGTTTAAAGGGCTAGCAGGAGGAGACAGTACACAGTATACTCAGCAGGCAAAAGTCCTTAAAAATATATCCAGTGGCCTGCAAAAAAAATCAACAAGAAAAGGGCTGTTATCCTCAAACGGAGCACTCACTTGGTTCCAGACCAAGCTGATCCTTGCCCTGGGTTTTCCACTTACTGATAAATAATAATAAGCAGATTTCCAGCTTAGTCAAAGTTTTCTCTCCCACTTAAGTCCTTACCAGATTTTTCTCTGAAAACCTGACCCAGCTGAGAGAGGTGCTGCCCTCTCCCCTGTTGTCAGATGAGAGCTGGAGCTGACAAAATGCACCTGCCGTAATGCTTCATCAGTAACGACCCTGCACCTTCAATATAAAGTTTCAAGCACCTGATATTAGCGTGATGCAGGCGAGCTCTGCCGTCTCTGCCTACAGGCCTGGAGTTTTGCAGAGCATTGAGCTGTTACAAGGCACCTCGGACCTTCACTGTGGTGTGGTGCTGCTTTGGGCTTTGCACAAGGAGAGATGAGGTGGTGATGCTTCATAGCCGTCTCTGGGAAGGTAAGGCCTGTGCTCTCCAGCAAATGGCTGAGATGAGAATCTGCACGAAATCAGCTGAAGCAGCATGAGAAAAATCAGAAGACACAATTATTTTTCACCAAGAAGACAGGAAAAAAATGGTGTGCATACATAGACAGTGTCCTGGTGGTTACAAGGTGAGACATGGTGACGTGATGATGGCATAATTTCCAGATGATATGTCAAGCAGAAGATGCTTTGGAAAACTCTGTTAGCCAGATCAGCTTTTGGGATGTGTGACTAACAGCAATGGGCCATAATAATTATTTTTTAAATGTTGCTTCAAGCACAGTTTTCTCCTGATTATCACTAGAGCACATTCCTGGCATAAAGTGTCTCTGTACAGTATATCTTGGTAGTATCTGAAGCTAGCACTCGGCTCTAGGCAAGGATGTTAAAAACAGTATATCATTTTGCTCTTGCAAGGGAGAATCTGACAATTAGGCCATCTGCTGCCTTCCACACCAGCGACAGCTCATCCTTGTATTTGCTGATAGAACCGGGACTGGCAATTTAAATAGCAGCCTTTCCTCCCCACCCTCCTCCCAACCTTGACAGCTATACCCTTGCCTGCTGTGCCACAGCTCCTCTTGTGCAGCACCCACCAGAGATTTCCTTCTTCACCTGAAAATGGACGAGCTGCCGTGCTCCCCGGCCATGCACCTCCCCGCGCCCGGTCTCTGCCCTTCTCCTCTTGCCACGGCTTTGGCTTCCCTGAGCCATCGCCACCACCTAGGTGGGGAGGGCTGATGCTGATGTTGCAGAGGATGGAGCTGCAGCTCCTCGATGGCGTGATGCTCATTCCCACGTCATGTCAAGCAGTCACAGTCAGAAGAGAGCTGCCTCTGCACCTGGTGTGCCTGCTTTCATGTAGCTTCAGCCTCCTTGGGACAAATATTCTGTTTCAAAGTAGACTGAGATAACGACTGAGAGGCCATGCTGATTTCAGCCTTCCTGCAGACAGGAAGAGAGGGTCTCATAATACCATGTCTCTACACGTAACTGCACCCCGGCATAGAGATACCCACCCTACCTCGCAATGCAGTGGCCAGCTGTGGTGGTGTGGAGCTCAGCAGAGCTGGGCACCTTTGCACTTCCACCAAGCCCAGCTTCTCCCAGAGCCTGAGCAGCCCAAATCCACATCCCTGCAGTACACCACAGCCCCCTAGGCAGAGAGTTCACTAGCTCCTTCTCCTGTGTGCTCCCTGCACAGCACTGTCACCATGGCATGCCGACCACAGCTGCTCTGTGGTTGCATGTAGTTAGTCTTCCCCTTCCATTCCCAGCCTGTGTCCTCATCCTTGCTGCACTCATCAGGCATCCTCCTCTCCTCCACCCCTCTGCAGAAGACAGCTCTCTTCAGTCGGCTGCTGGCGGGTAATATGCCTGACTCATAATGGTTTTCTTTCTTTTAAGAAAGAGGGGTATCTCTGAAGTTGGTAATTTTTATGTCTCTCAAATTCATAATCCTGTGATCACTGCGATATTCAGCGTCTGAGATCCTACAGCACAGTGGCTGGATGCAGTGGCATGCTCGGAGGCTGAGTGCCAAGCTGGGAGCAGATAAACACGCTGCACACGCTTTATAAGCCACCGAGACCTGGAGCAACTCTGTGCTCTCAGATACAATCTTTGCCTTCTTTTGGCACAGCAAACACATTAGCGTGTTTTCAGCAGGAACCGAAGACCCAGACACAAGAAGGCAGACCTTGGGGTTAGCTTCGCAATTACTTTTCCTCTGATGGTTTTGCAGAAAGCTAAATATTCACACACTCTAATTAGCATGTGTTTCTTTAAGGGGGCTTGTTCTCTTAGGGCTAATCCCCGCTGAATTGCTGAGCACAACAGCATTTTGCTTACGGTGCTGGATGAATGAATTCACCTGGGGGGCAGCCGCTTAGTGCAAGGGTCTGTGAATCACCCAAATGATGTAAACGGGGCTTGCTCGGCTCATTTCGGTGAGCCGCGTTTTCCCTTGCTGGGCTCTTCGGCTTGGGCAGACATTTGAAACGGGAGGTGGTCTGAGTCGATGGAGATGATGTTTGTCATGGGGAAGAGGACGCATTCGTGCTGCCAGGCAACCGGCTCTGCAGCGCCCGTGCCAATGGCTGCAAACACCTCTGCAGAGGCAGGTCTAGAGAAGGAGCGGCCAACCCGGGGCTGCTCGCTGCTGGGGGGCCCCCATCACCCCATGGAGCCCAGGGGGTGGCACAGAGGAGAAGTGGGAAGATGGGGCTGTGCCCCCTCTCCTGCCCACCTGGGGGTCCCTGTCCAGGGACTGGAGCAGCGAGAGGGCCAGGCAGGGCTCTCTGGGAGCCCAGTGCCCGCTGCACTGATGGAGACTTTCTGCCGTGCTTCCAGCCACGGTTTCAGTCAGTGCTGCTCAGTGGTCGCTGAGGAATATGCCCCTGCACCGCAGACCCAAGTGAGAGGCTGCTGTTTGCAGGGCGGTGCTGCAGGGTCTGCAGGGGTGCCTGCAGAGCCCCCCGCCCTCCCTCAGCACACATCCTCAGGCGCAGGGGGCATTTCAGCCCTTCTGCAGCAAGCTCGCCAGCCCTGCCCACTCACCCCTCTGCATCCTATGGCACGGCCTCACTGCAGGGCTGGCACTACCCAGGCGCTCCTTCGCTCGCCCAATTTTCACTCTGTATTTGCACCCCAAAGAAACAAGCCCCTCCTCATCATCCTCTCTGCTGCATCTTCAGCCACCCCCGGCAGGGGTAAAAGGAGGGGAGAGAAGAGGGACCCCAGACCGGTGTTAGTACTGGCAGAGGGAGGAGGTGCAATTGCTATTTTGGCTGATGGGCTCTGGAGGGAAGTCCCATACTCTGATCTTAGTCTGGGTCAGGAATTTCTTTCCCCAAGCCCTGCTGCAATCTGCCACACATCGCTTGTCAACTGAGGGTACAATAGTTTTTACTCATGACAGATGTGCATATACATATAAACATGAAAAACTCATTCAGTAGGATTAGGCAAAATTACCATAGGCTGTACAAAGAGCAGTGCCATCTGCTGCAAGCATGCCCTTTGCTTACTCATTTTGAGAAATGACTTTGATTTCTTCCAGTCTCTCACTCCAGGAATATTCTTGCAAAGACAACGTGGAGGCCTTCGTATTAAGCATTTCAGGTAGTTTTCATGCAGTGATAGTTGGGCCTCTATGATCTTACATCTTCTGGGGAAAATTTTATTCAGATTTTAATTTAGTTTTTATTTTACAGTTTAGGGGCAGATACCTGGAATGCCGAGGAACACATCGTGTTCCGTCCCGCTTTGTCCTTTGTGGACAGGGTTTGGCCATAAGTCCAAGGGGAGAGACATAAAGTATTCAGAGACATGCAGATGACATGGACTCTTGCCATTTCACACAGCTCAAACCCTAGAAACACCAATGTGAGGTGAGGGAAGGTGAAGAGAAAGGCAAGACTAGGTAATTTATTGCAGCTCCCCCGTATGGTAGTTACGGATAAATCTCCACAGATGAAATGGTTGCAGAAGAAGTTTGAAGCTGGGGGATAGGAATCATAGAATCGTTTCGGTTGGAAACGACCTTTAAGATCTTCGAGTCCAGCCATTAACCTAACACTACCAAGTCCACCACTAAACCATGTCCCTAAGAAGGGATGTCCTAATCACGTCCCTTCTGGATCCCAGGAGCAATCTGCTTGCAGCGCAGGGGCTAGATGCCAGGTGCGGCGAGCAAAAGCGCAACAGTGCTAGCAAAGTGCAGTTCAGAAACAGCGTTTGTTCCTGAAGCTCTCTCCCTTTTCCCCTGAATTTCATCACTTCTGCTTGCAGTGAGGCGGGTGGCACGGCTTCCCAGGGCAGAGGGAGCACTGCCTCCTCCAGCGCCTGTGGGCGCAGGTGACCAAGCCTCTTGTGGCCCGAGCAGCCTGGACCAGGAAGCAAGCTCTGTCACAGTCATGCGCAACGCTGCTTCATGACTCACTCCAACTAGCTTTTCATTCCCTTGGGAACACAGAAGGGAGGCAGGGAGCAGATTGGTACCCCGCAGACCCGGTTTCCCCATACTTAAGCTTACCCTTTTAGCGAGTGTATGCCCCTACTTAAGGGGAGTACGGAAAACCTGTCAGAATAAACACCATTAAGGATTATTGTTAGGAGACATGAAGCAAGGATTTAGACTACTGCCTCGAACTCTCATCAGGCCTAATAAGAGGTGAGGGGTGATCTTGAGGGCTACCACGCAATCTGGGCAAGCCGTGGCGATGCAGAATGCTACCAGTAGGCCACTGGGCTGGCCTGGAAATAGCTTTTGTAGCAGAGTAAAAATACCTGACTTTGACAGCCAGCATGCTGGTTTGTGTATGCGTAATTTGCTGCGATCATGCTATAAATCAAGATGAGACTGCTAAAATTATGTATGACCTCATTTGATAGATTATCTAATAAGGAATTTGCTAATGCAGTGTATCACTTAAAAAGCCATACGACTGCTAAGGATGAGTACTTTGCTGCAGCACATTTAAACCTAATTGTCAGAGAAGAAAAGCAAGCGGATTTCAGAGGTGAGTTAGAAGAGCATCCTTATGAGGATGATGTCTTCACTAAATCAGTGGTGCAATGCAGCAAGCAGGGTGGAAAGGAGTCTCCCCTGGATAAAGGTACAGAAAGCTGCTAGACAAGGCTGCACTGTGTGAGAATACTGCATGGACTCACTGACCAGGAAAACCTTCATAAGTGTAAATAGTTGTATCCTAACGGGCATGCTTGATTTTATTGTTTGATCTAGTGTTGTCTTTTTATTGTTGTGACATTTCAGTTCTGTTTCACTGTCTTGCAAGCAGATCTAAAATCCCTGATACATAGAAAGAAACTACCAGCCTAGACCTCTAGCTCTAACTTGCTATTCTGGTTATTGTGCTTGTCAGAATGAAAAGAGTAATTGTTTTGCTGCTATATGTTACCATCAAATATTTTTGTTCTTCCAGTCCTGTGACTCATTTAAAAAGACTGAACATCACTTCCACATACACAAACAGAACTATAAAGCAGCTCAAGCCAATGAAACAAAGCTTGTTTAGCAGGTTTATTAACCACGTATTCTGTTCCAATCCCAAATTTATGATTAATATAAATGCCATGTTCTTTACTGATGATTTTATAAGGCTCATTCTGGGGTCTGAATGCCCGTATACATTCCCTGGATGTATGACACTGTTCAAAGCCTCTGAGATAAACATTAAACCTTCTCACAACTCCGTGTATGTGTGGGGAGGGGGAGGTGTTAGAAAAGTGATGATTTAGAACTCCATTTTAGGTTTGGGCAAAATGAGGTGGAAACATGAAAAAGCTTACAAAAGGCCACAGAGAAATTAATTATCAGAGCCAAGACTAAAGCTCTGACTTCCCTGATACCCACTTTGTCTCCCGACTGCCCAGAACAAAACTGGCAAACATCCCCTTTCTACCCCCCACACCTTGAGCACGTCCCACCTCATTTGCAACCCTGCCCAAAAGGTAGAGTTTGTTCTTCTTCAGGGGAAACAATGCTCTATGGCAGAAATGGGGAAATTGGACATCGCTTTACAGAAAGCAGGACATGATCGTTGGCATAAGAAGGCAGTAGGTAATTTTACTGAGCGCTACTAAGTCAATACACTAAGTGAAACCTCCACATTGACTTAAGTGCATAATTTAGGATTTGGGATTGTACAGGAGCTACCGGTGTCACAAGAAAAGCAAAGATACCCGTAAAGCACTGCAAATCTGGGACTGGGATCAAGGAGCTGACGAAGGATATTTTGGTAGGGATGTAAATTAAAGTCACTCAGGGGGACTCCCCATGACATTTACATAGTAGGCCCACCGAAATATTATGATGCCTATATTGATAATGTAGTCCCAGTTGAGTAGCTGGGACTGTTCCTGAGAGAACTGGAGTCTGCATTTCTGCGTGAACACACAAAACACAGCTGTGTATACATCTGACTGGAATGATTTATCTACAAAAGAAAAACACAAAGTAACAGCAATATCATCTGCCTCATTAAATGGCCCAGCTCTAAATCAGAGAAGCCACTTGAGGGGTAACAGCGTAGTTCACCACCATGCCACATCACCATTTGTGGTTTTCCCCACTGACATTAATTGATACAAACTGAGTTAGTGGGTTTTACATTGAAGACACATCTCTAGAACAAGCTGGACTCAGGGCACCTGCTCACTCACCCTAGACTGTCAAATAACCCCCTGATGATAATTTTCAGTCAGAGTTCACATGGCTTAGACAGAAGTTTCATCATAAAGCTTTCATTAGTCATTCCTTGAGCCATCCTGTTTCATGAGCTCTTACCCCTACCAAGATAAAAATCCATCTATCAGTAACACTTCTCAGAGACCTACCAGTGGTTGTATGATGCAACCTGTAGCAGCCAGGCAGAATTTACTCATCTGCATTTCATCTCCTGACTCTCATCAGCAAGGCAAAGTAAAAAAAGCTCCTCTGAGCCCACATTATTGCAGTGAGATTCCAAGGGAAATGATGCTGAACCTCATTCAAAACCAAGGGAGAACCAAGGGAAGAAATAAAGCTCCTAAGCCTGTACCTTTGAAGTTGAATGCTTTTTTTCTCAATACACATCTATTCAAAATACATGCTTCTCATTTCCACTGGGCAGTAAACCTTGCCATGTAGCTGCATGTACTGTGCTTGGCCATATGGTTAGTAATGCACCATGAAGCTATACACATCATAAAAATAGTATTGGTAGAATTATTCTTAAAACATCACTTAAGGGCCAAAAATATCCTCTAGAAGCAAAAGACTGTGAAAGTACATATTGAGGTTGCTATCTGGTACAACAGGCGAATTCTCCTGCTGTGCAAATCAAAAGGTGGGTTGCCTTGAAAACATAAGGTAAACATACCTAGAAGGACAGAAATTAAATGCATGACAGGAACTACAGCAAGCATCCGCTGATCAGCAGTTAAAGATTGCCCAGAGAAGTCCAGAGGATGTCAGAGGAGAGCAAATCTGCAGCTGAGGGAATACCCGAGGACCATGCTACACTCCTTCAAAGGATGGAAGTCCCACCCCACCACACAATCTCCTAAATCATCTGGGAGATCTTCAGCTGAGTGACCATAGAAGAACAACATAGAAGTTACCAAGGCTGTAAGCAGCAAAGTTTTACAGACATCCTATTATGTTCAACCTACATAATCTGAGAATTTAGCTGCTCAGATAATATAGTGATAGAGCTTTATGGAATTAAAAAAGCAAAAGCTTCTCACAGATAATAATATAGCAAGAATGGAATTATAGTGCTACAAAAATCTGTAAAATAAGTCCCATTTTCTTTCTGGCTTTATTGGTCATTTCCAAGGGGGACTTACTGCAACAAAGATCATAGAATCATAGAATGGTTTCAGTTGGAAGGGACCTTAAAAGATCACAGAATCACAGAATCAATCAGGTTGGAAGAGACCTCAGGGATCATCGAGTCCAACCGTTGCCCTTACACCACCCTGTCAACTAGACCATGGCACTAAGTGCCATGTCCAGTCTTTTCTTAAACACATCCAGAGATGGTGACTCCACCACCTCCCTGGGCAGACCATTCCAATGTCTAATAACCCTTTCTGAAAAGAAATTCTTCCTGATGTCCAACCTGAACCTCCCCTGGCGAAGCTTGAGGCTGTGTCCTCTTGTCCTATTGCTAGTTGCCCGGGAGAAGAGGCCAACTCCCACTTCACTACAACCTCCCTTCAGGTAGTTGTAGACTGCAATAAGGTCACCTCGGAGCCTCCTCTTCTCCAGGCTAAACAACCCCAGCTCCCTCAGCCATTCCTCGTAGGTCAGACCCTCCAGACCCTTCACCAGCTTGGTCGCCCTCCTCTGGACTCGCTCCAACACCTCAACATCTTTCTTGAAGTGCGGGACCCAGAACTGGACACAGTACTCAAGATGCGGCCTCACCAGTGCCAAGTAGAGAGGGACGATCACTTCCCTAGACCGGCTGGCTACACTATTCCTAATAGAGGCCAGGATGCCATTGGCCTTCTTGGCCACCTGGGCACACTGCTGGCTCATGTTTAACCAGCTGGCGATCAGCATCCCCAGGTCTCTTTCTGCTGGGCCGCTTTCTAACCACTCTTCCCCCAGCCTGTAGAGCTGCATGGGGTTGTTGTGGACAAAGTGTAAGACGCGGCACTTGTTCTTGTTGAACCTCATGATCATGTTGAACCTCATGATCATGAAGATCATGTAGTTCCAACCCCCCTGCCATGGGCAGGGACACCTTTCCACTAGACCAGGTTGCTCAAAGCCCCATCCAACCTGGCCTTAATTGCTGCCAGGGAAGGGGCATCCACAACATCTCTGGACAACCTGTTCCCGTGTCTCACCACCCTTACAGTAAAGAATTTCCTCCTAATATCTAATCTAAATCTACCCTCTTTCAGTTTAAAACCATTCCCCCTTGTCCTATCACTACTTGCCCTTGTAAAAATCCCTTCTCCCGCTTTCCTGTAGGCCCCCTTCAGGTACTGCAAGGCTGCTATAAGGTCTCCCTGGGGCGTTCTCTTCTCCAGGCTGAACAACCCCAACTCTCTCAGCCTGTCTTCATAGGAGAGGTGCTCCAGCCCTCTGATCATCTTTATGGCCCTCCTCTGGACTCCTCATGGCTATAGGGGATGATGCCTCAATCCCTATAGCCATGACATCATTTACACTGAACTTTGACTTCTCAAAGCATTATTTTGCTTTTGGAAATGGAAGGTTCTGGTGACTTAGAGACACAAAAAGGCAAAGGTCAGGGTTCAAACAGTAGTCTTAAGAGGACTGTATTGTTCCTGTTGAACTGCAAAATTTGCACTAACTTCAGTGTGGATTCTTACTCTCGTCTGTACGCAACACTAACATTTTGCAAAAGACTGGCAACTCTTATCTCCATGTACTGTAAAGATAAACACAAAACTCTTGCACAAGGGCCTGCAGCAAGGAACTGCAACTAATGTGGAAGAGTAATGATGCAAGCATCTTATACCTAGAAATATTTCTTTTCTGATCACAATTTTTTGGGTTTATCTATGTCATATAAAATGATGAGTTAGATACTCCACAGGCTTAAGTCACAGGTCTATCAAAGCGCATGGAATTATACTGATTTGTATAAGATGATCACATATCTGAAAGACATGTTTTGGCGTAGATGGCTGATAGACTCTCAGCAGAGCTGTCTAGAGTAAGGGTGTAGAAGGCAATAAGTGCTTTTAGAAAATAATACTCACATACTTGAGTAAGAAGTATGTCTAACCCAGTGAGAAAGTACCCTTTTTTCATATGTACAAGCCACATTATCTCTAATAAAATAACAAAAACTTGTCATCCAGAAACAGGATGGACACGTATATGAACAATACAAGGGGGTGCTTACTCCAGAACTGTTACCCCTGCACTGCATCTGGTACCTTCATCTGCTTGCTTTTCTGAAGTAGCACCTCTGGTGGTTCAGCTTCTGTGGAGGTTATCCAAGGACTCTTTTTCGAGTACCAGTATACTTGGAGGGATGCAGTTTATCTGAAAGGCAGACTAGGCAAATGAACATACAATAAACTTCTGCAGTTCCACATTTTTTCCACTGCAAAGATTGTTCTTCCATCGCCTGACCCTTTGGTGCAAAATGCATCAACAGCCTAGAAGCTGGTATGTAAATTTCACATGCCAAACAGAGGGAATGCTAATGACATCCATAGCTGAACAGTTTCCATGATGGGAGAAGACTATATTCATGCGAGGGTGGAAAACTTGGTTTACCAACAGTCGGGCCATTTGCTGTGGAATAATTTGGTCACTATTGGCATTAGACCAGTTACTACTTTACATGGTGCAACTGTCCTTTGGGAAGCATAGGCTTCCAGCTTCCCCGACCAAACATCGGACTGAAAAGGGCAAGGAATCATAACAAAGAAATTCAAGCTATCTACTACCAGAAAGCAGACCTGACTTCCAACCAAACACCTGCCATTAAAAACTGGCTTACAAGAAAATCCGCATTTCCTTTGTGAAGTCTCATATCTAAGGCTAGCTAGGGATGAGAGGTAAAATGCCAAACCATTTTGCTTATTGACAATAAAAGTCTGCCAGTTCTTTGCAGCAATAGCTAAAAAAAAAGGTAGCTACCTGTGATGCTGCTTTTCCATCATTTTGAAGCTGTTGTTCAGGATATAGTATTACTTTTTGTCTTTATTTATTTCCAAGTGTTATTGCTTGGCAGGCAAAACTCTTGGACTCTGTTATGTACCAGTCCTTCCAGCATCTAGGTTTTCAGAGTGATATTAATACTCAAGAATACTGGAACAGATCTAAGATAAATATCCCACCGTCCCCTTCGCTGGCTCCTACACATCAGCTACTGCGCTAGCATAAAGAAATGTTAAGTATTCTACAAGTGGATGGAGAACAGACAAGGCAGAGCTCACAGTGAAATGCTGGGAGCTCACTCGCTGTGTACAAACAGAATGGAAGATAAATCAGAGCTACTCTTTGATCCCAACAGCCCAGGCCATGTTCTGTTCGACTGCACTGGCAGCCTCCAGCCCCTTCACTCCCACAGGCATAAGGCATTGCCTAGCCTCCCGGTGCTGCAGAGTGTCTGGGTCGATGCAGCGTTAATTAGGCCGGGATGAGCGTGTGCAGGCCATATAGGAGCGGAGCCGTTGCTCCATCCCGAGGAGTGGCACAGCAAACCTCTCATGGAGAAGGAGCCAGCTCTGCTGCTTAGCGCTTCCCGTGACCCAGGTGCCCTGAATTCAACACTCATCACGTTCCCCCTCGGCTGCTCCCCAAGGTCATAAAGGTGTTCCCTCAGATGCTATAATTTAGCCCTGCCAGGCATCAGTCCTGTTCACCCATGCGAGGACAACAGAGTATTTAAAGCTGAAACAGCCAAAGAATATATTCAAGAATCTATGATAAAAGCTACAATTTTATGCACCATGGAACATCCATCAAGGAAATGCACAGAGCTAGCGCCACAAAATAATTACATGTGCAGAGTCCATTGTAAACACAGCTTTTATGTGCATCAGCACAGCTGGGGACAGTGTTTAAAAATATAATTATGCAATGCATTTTATGTAGTCCGTGAGCCATTCAAGTGATACCATCAGTTCAGCAAAATTGCATGCAGCAGTTCCATATCTATTGGCCTGAGCAAAGAAACATTTTTCTAGAGCATTATTTTTTTTTCCTGCCATGAAATAGATTTGTCTCCGATGCCTATGGGGGATTTGTGTCTCTGTCATTGGCCACTTTCTCTCCTACTTTCACCAATGAAGGAAAAAGAAATGGGGAGTTATTTTTGGCCTTGCAGCAGACTCCAGCATCTAAATCAGTTAGTTCTGAAACCACTTGGTGTGGTGCTGGTTCTGTGTTACTGGCTTTAGAGAGAAGGAATTTATGATATCTGACTGTTAGCAAAAGGAAACAAAGCGGCCGTTGTTGGGCAGAAGGGCAAAGCAAGGTTAAGACTCTGTGTAATGAAGCAGGGTCCAGCCTTTAATGCTGGATGTGTAGCAAACGATGAGTCGTGGCTAGGGAAACACAGAGAAGGGTATTACTAAGCCACATACAGGATTCAGCATAGCAGGAGATCTCTATTAAAATGCACACAGAAAATAGGCTTACAGCTATACTTACTGCTGACACCCCCCTACCCCCCCACATTTATTTTATCCTTGTGATGCTTATAGTATATTAGCTGCAGAAAATGTAGAGGAGGGTTTGCTTTCCTTCTTGTTTAATCTGCAGTTGCAGCTGAGTTGTGATGCAACAGTAAAATTCCTGAGGCAGTGCTTAACAGTGCTGCTAAATGAGAGAAGCAGCATGTACAGATATTTATCTGAGACAAAAATTGGGTTTATAGATACTATTTAATGGTCATTTTAAGGCCCCAAAGCTTTCACTGCTTTGCAGGCAGTAGTTCATATGTCTTGGCTAAATCCTACCTGGAAAATTACATTTGACCTATCAAAATCTTTCCAGGAGATCCAGTAGATTGCTTTTTCATTTAAAGAGACCATTAAGGAAATCTGTACCTAGTTTCATAATACAAGATCCACAGGTGGGAGTAGTGAGATAGCTTCTTCAGCGAGCCAGGAGCTGCTTGGCACAGAAATAGGACATGATGCTAATTTCTAAATATGGACTCTGATATCTGAAAAGAGATTTCCCTTTCTGTGTTAGGTGCTGGGTCATGTGTAGCATATTGAAAAGGAGAGTGGGGACCAAAATCCAGGTGTCTGCATTCCTGCTTGCATCATTGAGGAATACAGACACAGCTCTTTGCTTTCTCTCTTCCTCCCTATGAATATTGTATTTATTTTTGCTTAGCGGAACAGCATCGATCAGAAAATGGAAGATATCACAGCCAGCAGAGTCCATCACCAGCTGCGGCATGGCAGACCCTAGCAAAGTGGGAGCCCTGCTGTTGGATCTCATCTGGATGATCAGCAATCTCAACAGAATAGTTGTTTCTCCGAAAGACAGGCGCAGGCATCATCCAGCTACATTTTCAAAAGGAAGCGAATACAGCACCATTTGAAAAATCTCAGAATTGCCATATATTTGATTCCAGAGCTACTAAACTATTAGATGCTTCCTTCCCCATGGAAATCTCTATAAAATGCATCTTGTAGATGAAGCTCTTTGTGCTCTCTGTGGTAGAGCCTGCATAGATTTATCTAGATATAGACTTATATAGTGCATGCCACCTCAGATTTACAGGGAAAGCTGAGGCAGCTATCACTGCATTGCCTCCACTGCACAGCCTACTGTCATACATGTATGCTGGTGATCATATGTCAACTTACACAATGAAGATGGGATTTTGCATTAACACTTTATGTAAATATATATATATACAGACATATATACAATGCGTAGATACTGAGCAGAATCTTTATATGTTATCAGGAAAGATTGGTTTTGGGGAGGTCTAAGCAGTTAAATGATTTCTGTAATTAAACTTGAGCAAAAGCAAACTTTTGCATTTTTTAAAATCATTCAACATGTGATTTTTAAAGTTGCACTCAGCAGAATTTTTTTTGAGAGAAATTTTATCAACTCAAACAATTACTGCTTTGAAGCACAAGGTGTATGGTGCAGTCAGTCAAAATGAAACTGTTATTACCTCCTACCATGCAGACAAATGGAAGGTATTAATAAACAGTACTTTTTAGATTAACTTGCTAAGCAGAACTGGTCAGTGGCCCACCAAGATATACTTCAGTGTGTGGTACCAGCATCAAATGTAGGAGTTTTGTGGTGGGATTTTTTCTGCAAGATGCAACATTTTATATTTTCATGGGAATTTGTAATTGTCAACTTGAATGTGCTCGATACTCTTGAACAAGACATATTTAACACAATGCCTGCATGCAGTGAGCTGGATTTTCACAGCCACACTGTTGAGCAAATACCCTCATGAGGTGATACATCTGTGGCTTGTTTCTGAAGGAGATAATACCTTTGAAAGTCTGGCTTAGGATGTGTGATACCAACAAGTGAAGACCAAATTCTTCTTTATATGTCTTATCTAATCCAACTGGAATAGCATCAGTGTAAAATGAGTTGAAAAATTTACCATTTTGGACCCAAAAATGCTATATTTACTACCTTTCAAAGGAAACATGTTAAGTAGAGTACTGTCAGCAGATGAGATGCAGGGAAGAAGCAGGAATGGACAGGCAATGTGACTTCCTCAGGATCACATAACAGATTCATAGAGGAATTCACAGCAGAGCCCCTGACTTGTGTTCCACACATTGCTAACCACTTCTTGGGTCCAAACGGCTTGCAGTATGCCCTTCTGTAGAAATACCACAACACTGCACTTCCACAGGAGCAGCAGAGAACATGTTCATTGAACATTTGTTAAACAGAACTGGTTTAAGGTTCTTAACACAAAAGTTACTTGAAAGAGTATGCTCTATCCTCGTGCATTCAGCACAACTTTATGGCTTAAATGCTAAAAGAAAAATTGATTAAAAAAAACACTTTCAAATGGAATCTATTTTATATGACCAGAGGGAACCTTCAAAACACAAAATTAAGTAATTTATGTCAGTACCTTCTGGGTGAAGCCTGGCTGTGAATTCAGAGGTAGAATATGCAGGCAGCGAGTCATGTCGTAGGAGGAGGAAGAATGCCACTCCTACCTTGACCAGCGAGCAGAGGATCCCACCACTGACATTAGCATGGAAAAAAAAACCGAGTTAAAAGCATAGGGAATCCTTCAGACTCTGTGTACTTCAGACTGAGTAGCCACAAAGAGGTTGGTGCTAAGTGTATTTGTTAGTTAGCAGAATTACCTAGGTGTAACTAAAACTCTTATTCCTTGAAGCCAATCATTCTTAAAATATGGTACATATGTGAAACTTACCTCTTCCAAAACAGACAACTGCCTTGACACAGCAGAGTAAGTAATACTGCAGGGTAAACAGTGGGATTTCATCACAGCTTCGAAGGAGTGTCATAAGGAGAACCATCAACCCCATGCCCTTAAATTCCTTCAATGCTCCTCCTTTAATCCCTCATACTAATGTTATTTATACAGTGTTTATTGAAAGTGGTTTCTAATTTCAGGTGCCTCACTTAAGTCACCCAACTGCTAGAGGTCTGCACACCAAACTTCAACTGAAATGAAGCAACTGGCAATACGTACCTAATCCCATCTCCTTCCCTATGATCGCAGTAATACATTCCCACTCTTCCAAACACCACTGCTCAGCACACGTGGCTACTGAAGCTGTATTTCCTTAAAAAGGTGGAGTTGGGGAAGCATTGGCTATCTGGGGAACTTGCATGCAAAATATGTTTTTCAAGTAAGAAGATACCAGCAGATGGATTTCATGAAGGAAAAACATTGAGCAAAATGCCATAGCCAGTCCAAATAGTTACAGCAAACAAGAAATGTGAAACTGAAAACCAGCTTGTAACCACATCTTGGCAGCATGCAATTGCAGGTAATAATTGTCTTCACAGTCTAAATTCTCATGTACTTCCCTGCCCATGAAACAGAAAGTTGAGAACATGATCGCCTTGACTGGCAGACAGAGCAGGTGGATGGCAGCTTTGAACTACTAGGAAACTACAAAAGAGACTCAGCCTTTGGAATAGTAGGTGCTGGTCAGCCTCTTCCATGACAACCCTCCAAAGCACCCGATGATCGGGATATTTTCTGTTACTCACTATGCACAACAACAGAAGTGGCGTTATGTCCTCTTCTCATCAACACAGATGACAACAAAACAACTGTTTTAAATACAAGGAGAAGGTGATAGCCAGCTTCTACCTGCAGCATCATCTAAGAGCACTGCAAATGTTTCTTTTTCCCATGGAAAAAGTAGGTAGATATGGGGAAAGGTCCACAGAAGTTCCTACTCTCCATCATATCCGGAATTTTCTAGAATTCATGGCTGTTTGCTTAGACCTAGACCCAGTTTTGAGTATCCACTCATCTGGCACATGCAGGTGAGAAATTGGTCTGTGACAGATTCAGAGAGTTTAAAGCAAGAATGAAGCATTACAATCACCCTTTCTCATCTCTGATGTATCACCACCCTTTTAATTTCAACTCAGTAACCCCGTATAGAACCAAATAACTATCTATTTAAGTAAATATCTGGCTAAAATGTGTCTTCTGAAAAGTTATTCAGTCTTATCTTAAAGAAGAGGATATGAACAATCACTCCTTAGGAGGTTTTTCTTAGCAATATACCACTCTTTCAAAGTATAAGCCACATTTCTAGTTTGAGCTTGCTTAGCCTCAGGTGGCCGAGATGTACTTCACCAGCCTCCACACATTCTCTTGAGCCATTCATTTGTTGGTGACCAGTACAGTCTTACCATGAGGGTACTTTATACTAAGCAAATAAACTCTTAACCTTCTTCCTGATAAAGCTAAATAGGCTTTCCACTAAGGCTCTCCACTAACGATCCAAGGCCTCAAGTCTGTTTATGGCTTTCTGCACAATCTTCAATCAATGCCTAGGCAACTAACGTCATTGCGTGTCAAAAAAAAAGATAGAGACAGAAAAGGGATATAGGAGGAGAAAGAGTCTGTGCCCTAAACAGCAAGTCTACAACATTACAAAATACAGTGTTAAGGTCTCAACTTCATCTGTTTTACTTTGTTTCCTTAAGTTCAAACCTTGCCTTTAGACCTCCTACACATATATGAACAAAGAGTTAGGGAAATCATTGTATTTCCATGGCTGAAGAAAAATTTTAGACCCCTTGCATCATACACAGAACTGCTTAGCCACTGGGCACGACAGTATTCAGACAAAGGCTGTGAGTAAAGAGGTGTGAAGAGCGAAGCCAGGACCTGCTGGGAGGCAGCCCTGCAGGGCTGGCCAGAGGGGCACTTGCAGCAGCGCTCTGCATCTTGCTGCCAAGTGCAAACCAGGACTGCTTCCACTCAGCCCTTCTGTAGGTCATCTGTTTTGACCTGGAACAGAGCACTGATATTTGGGCTCCAGGCTGTGGCTATTCAAGGACTGAGTTCATATTTGCTAAGCTGTTAATTACTGTGTAGGACTTAGTTTAATACCAATGACACAGCAGGAAGTATCCCAAAGTCTCCACTTTGCCACTCTCCACCAGTACCAAGGGGACCATATGCCACTTTTTACTTCACATTATTATGTCTTTAAAAATGATCATATCACCATTTCAAGAAGGAGCCGTCCTAGGAATGGCATATATTTAAAAGAAAGGCAATTTCCAATTACTACAGTCTGTAAAAGCCAGAGATCAGATTCAATTACACTGCACTTTGCAATTTACAATCTGTTGGTGCTCATTCCAGCAGAGGCTTGTTAAATGCTCTCTTCCTGCAGACCTTCAAAATGTGCTTACCTACTGAAAAAGAAGAGGTTGTCAGTCCAGAGCTTCACCATAACTTAAACCATCAAAACTGAGGCCAGACTCCAGCCTCCACTCAAACTCCACTTAGGCAAGGATGGCACACAGCTGGGTTTGGGCCCAATAAAGGAACCTCGTGGGCTACTGAGCGAAGTTAGTGTGAGCCCAAATTTAAAACGTGAATTCACCAGAATACACAAATATGCCATTCAGATTCTGACAGGCACACTGACCTATTAGTTACATGCTTCTAAATCCAGAATTTGAATGTCCTCCTTCAGTTTTCCTTTTCTGAGAATCAGGCCTTCCTGGCTTCACAGTTTGGTTGCTATTGCTGTGGCACATCAAATCTCCAGAGGTTAGCAACAGGCATATAGTGAAGGTGCTTGCCCTAATGTTTCCTAATGCACATTCAGGCAAATTGTTAATGGGAATACTCACAACCAAGGCAGGTTGCAAAATCCAGAGGACCAAAAAGGCAGTGAGATTCCCAGGCAGGTGGCCTTTACAAGCCTCTTCTCATAAGTACAATGCAAATTACCCCTTAGGTATGCTACTGTAAAAATCAAGCAGCAGTGCTAAATCAAATAGAATTGTATCAGTTCACATCAGATCAAAATTTGGCGCTCTCTAGGAAACTGTATAATACTGGTATATGATGAATTGATTGAAGACATCAACACGGGTTTCCAAAGAATCCGTGCCTCCAGCAAAACGCATAGTGACTTGTGACCTGTTACAACAAAGCAGATTCAAAATATACCATTAAGAGTGATAGCAAAAATATTTGCAAAAATGGAAAATGGTTACATTTCTAAACTCAACTGAGTTCAACTCACTCAGAGATTTACTCCTTCCTCCTTTTCTGCACGTCTATTTGTAAGGACCTTGTCAAACGCAGGAAAACATGAAATTAAAGCAGAGGAGGAGAATACCAACAGAAATAACAGCACACATCTCTCAGTATTTAAAGATGAGACTAATTTTCCAACAAGAAAATTGCCAGAAAAAACGAACTGATCCTTTAACAAAGCAGATCAAAATGATCTAAAATTTGTTTAGGAGACTAGATACCAACAAGAGTAATTTCCATTAAACCTTGCCTATTAACAATGGCATAATGTGAAATTAGCACACTCCTGAATGGGCCATTGACCTTACATTGTGGTTATTTAACCTACGGTGTAATGGTGCAGTGCACCGTGAAAAAACGCAGGTCAAAGCGGGCAGCTGCCATTGCAGATTTAGCTTTCGTCCTGGGATGCATTTGTTTTGTGTGTTCAATTCACATTTCTTCTAAATGTTGTGACCTCTTTGCTCCCCTTTCTACGTTTCCTTTTTTAAGCTTGCCTTACCAGGTGTTAGTAAGCTTTCATTTTTGTTTTGTTTTTTTTTGGCTGTGGTGGAAGCTGAAGATACTTATCTGCTATTGTTCCCACTAGTAATGAACTACATTACCAGTGACATGGGCTAAAGGGGTTTTGCATAATCGGGGTAAATCAGAGTAATTTCAGAGAAAAGCAAGGAGCCAAGCTCAGATTGCATAAGTTACTCCAAAGTCACAGGAGGAACCAGGTCATATAGCAGACAGCAATCTAAAACCTAGATTTGAACAGGTGTCAGATGACCCTCCTGCCACGAAGAACGATCACAAAAAGCACCGAGGGAGGATGAACAGGAATGAATCCTGCAGGAGCTGCAAGCGCGAGAGCCTTGGTTCTCTTCAGAAGTCCAATGGCTGCAGAAGCACACAGCAGCCTACGCTGCAGCTCGCTCCTACCTTTCCAGCCCTCGGGGGAATACAGCTGGAGCAGTACTTGGGCAGCATCCAAGAAGAGGTTTTGTCCCTAAGCAGTGGGGCTAAGGAGGTTCTGAGAAGAAGGTGAAGTTGACTTTGGCAGCCTCGAGGAAAATCCCAAGGCAGTTTTTGAGGTGAAATGAGGGGAAAGCTAGGAGACAGGCAAACTTGGAAATGCAGCAGCTGCACTAAACATCAAAATGGAAGTCACATACAGATTAAATATGAAGACATAACTTCTGAGCTACGAGTATCATTGGGAAAAGGAGCCAAGCAATTCAGTGCAAAGGGAGCTTCAAAGCTGCGTGTTTTTAGCTAAACAAACTAAATGTTAACAGGAGACACTGACATGAAGTTGGCTTTTATAAGGAAGAACTTTCCCTTCCTCCTCCCAGCAAGGCAGCAAGCCAAGCTGAAAGCCGATGATCAAAGGTCAGTCACCGCTCCTGAATCTCACTAGTTATCAGGATCTCCGCTGGAAACAAATGCTTTCGCACTACAGTCGAGCACGTTTATAAGGGCTGCTGAAAGCTACATTTCAATTAATGCAGAGGTAATACACTTCAGGTTCTGGGCAACATCAGTATGTGAGATATTTTGAGTGGCAGTGAGTCAATACTCTATTACTAGCAGCTTGGCAGGCAAAGCACCCGCTGGGAATAGGACACAGCTATGTTCTGCCCTCCCGGGAGGGGGCCAGGGCAGGGAAGCATCCACTTCTGCTGCTTGCCCCGTACTAGGTTTTTTGGGTAGGCTGAGAGCTTTGGTTTCCAGGATTATCAGCTCAGCACCACTATTAGAGCCCTACATTTACTGTAATAATATGTTTCAAAACCTGCTTCAGAAAAAAAACAGGCTTCTGCAGATGAAAAGGCTGCTAACGCGGATTTTGAAAGCCAGCTTTTGTCCGCACTACCCAAGCGTCCCTCCTGTCGGTGTTAGGGGCCTGCCTACCTACATTCCCCAGAAAGTTAGCATCTCGTCACTTCTGTTGGGAAGTACTATGGATGTCACTTGCAAGGGATCATGCAACAGGGGTCACAGAGATAATTATTTATACTTAGGGAAGGAAACATGCAGCATTTCACATTTCCTGCACAAAAGACCCTTTGATTTCTCTCAGTTTGCGTCTTGGCTACAAACTGCATTCCACTTTTTGACCTTGAGCTGTTGGGAAGTAGTTTCTGGACTACACAATTAGGAAGAAACTGAAACGAAATTTGAGTATTGGTGTGTACTTCTGGGCAGAGCACCCTTGGCCTATTGATGGCAGATAGCCCCCCCACACCTACCTGGAATTTTCTGCCTCTCTCAGAATTGATCCTGGTATGAACAAGGACTTTCTTCACTGCCTATAAAAGTTACTCAAGGAAAAATTTAGAAAAAATACTTAAGGATCTGTCTGAAAGACACCATACTGGTTAACAGAAAGGCAGGGAATTGTTTTTTTTTTTTTTTGCTCATGAGACGTCTTGGCAACTCCATCCTGCTATGTCACATGTATACACCTCAGTGCTTGGTAGAAAAACAAGAACTTAACAAGGGAAATGGCAAAATCATGCATCTAATGGGCAGGCTAAAACGAAGCTGAAGAGGAAATAAAAGATGATATATCCACAAACACTGATTAAGTTGTGGGTGTTAATGAAAAACAAAACTTTTCTTCATTGAGCTGAACAATAGTTGGGACTGAACATTACCCAAACTCCATATGCATCGAACAGAAATAAAGCTGTATTTTTTTAATGAATGAAATTCACTTGGGAGACAGTTGGTATAAAGTCTAAGCAGAAATTAAGACCCACTTCAATCCATAGAATAGGACTTAAAGCCATAGACTTCTCTTTTTTCACCAGGACTCATTTCATCCTTCCACAGGCAGAGAAAGGAATGGAAGAGAGGAAACCAATGCAACAGCTTCAGAAGAAAAAAAAAAAAATCTAACTCACAAGTTGGAAAATAGCAGCTCAGCATGCTTCGTGGGTTTTCTTCCCCCTTTTAAATTATTGTAGCTTTTATTCCTCCACAGTGTATTCAAGTTTCTTGTACATTCATCACTTCAGAAAGGAATTTGAGTGGAGTGGGAGTGCATAGCCAAGTATGTGATTTGGATTACCTATGGCTTTCTCCAAAAATGCAGATTTATCTCTGTATCAGCTGATTTTGGAGATGTGCCAACTAAGTAGGTAACACAGAAGAAAAGCAGTAGTCCCATTCTTTTCTTCTCAGCAATTACCTCTTCAGTTAAAGTTGGGAGCAATTTTTTTCAGGTCTTTGTCATATTGTTGAAACACCTTCAAACACAAAACTGCTTGTTGGGCAGCAAATAATCCTTATGTCATGCAGGGTCTAAAACCCTACAGTGACAGAGATCTCTGCATAGGACACTTCCACACTTCTATAGAGCTTCCTGACTTCACTGTGGCTCTGGAAGAATGTGGAGCTCGCTGCACACAAAGTCCACATCAGCAAAAAACATCAATAAAACTTTGCACATTACCAATAAAAACCAACAGATTTCTATGTACCTTCCTTGACAAAGCAGTGCCACTGTGGAAAAACTGAAATGAAGAGGGCAAAGTTTGTTTTCCTGCTCTATATCAGAGCAAGGAAAAACTGCCTTTCACTTGCTGCTTTTCTCCTACATTCGCCTGTTCCAGCTGATCTTTGATCAGGGCACAGATCACAGTGCAGAAAGCAGCATCGTAGTTCAGCTTCCTTGACTCACCTGGTGTCCATGTGAAGTTTAACCTCATTATCAACACCTCTCACTGTCACACTCAAAAAAGGGCCCTTGAAATCCACAGGCTGTAAAACTTAATCAGTGCTGCAACTCCCACAGAGCACTCAGTACTGAAACAAGGATGACTACATTTCTTTTGTAGCTTGTCACGTTTTATTGCAGATCGAAAAATTAAGCCATCATACATACCAAATTCACTTATTCCAGTTATTTGGCATATAAGTCTTGATTTCACTGGTTGTTCTGTAGGCTGTATTCATTTTGTGCACAACGATGAAAACCCCAGCCAGAGTCAGGTCCTGCTGAAAGTTCTGACTCATTCTCATATTTCTCTTTGCTCTAGGGCCTATCTTTTTTCCTAACCTTTACATTCTTTCTCTGTAAGAAAGACTAAGAAAAAAAAAATCTTTTCCCCCCAGTTACTGATGCTACTGAGAGTAATTGCTTTTGTTCACAGTCTTAATATAGCGTCATCACCTTTCTCCTCCAGGTTTTCCATGAAACAACCTACTTCGTCTCATCAGCAGTCACCAAAGTCAATTGAAACATCTCTATGGATTCCAACAGGCACTGAAATAAGCCCTTACAAAAACCAACTTATGCAGTTTTACTAAAATCTACTTTATACTAGGTGATGTTTTTTTCAGGAAAGATTTTAATACTCAGGTCTATTACATAAGTTACAGGACAACCCATAGGCCCACAGCTGCCAAAGTGAAAATAAATGGAAACGCTCATTGAAATCATGCCTGCAGCTCAAACAAGAGCTCTGTATCTTCCAGTCTTCTACAACTAGGATGAGAAAGTACTTGTCAGGTTCAACAAATTAGCAATCAGCACCAAAAATCTTTAAGCATGTTCAGTTAACCTAGTGGGCAATCAGTCAGAAGGCAAAGGAGAAGACAGTCCTCTTACCAGTCTACTCTCTGTGGCATTTGCTGTTATAGAGTCTAATCTTTGCTAACCTCTGACAGATGCACCAACAGTCTTCTCCTGAGTTATGCGATGGCTGACCTTTGTTGTTCTTCACCTGTTAATCTGTTCTAGGGACAATTGCAGCGTTTCCATGAAAGAAGTACTAGGCTCACATGATGAAGTTTATATCAGGTGAAAGCTCATGCAAAAGGGGACTTAATTTTATCTTTTTCTTTTTTTTTATACCTATTGAATTTCGTCCTGTAATCTCAGGCAACACTTCTCACTTATGGTGTGCCCATGAAATGAGAACGCTAACACTCAGTGTCTGGCATAGCCCTCCTTGCAAGTGTTCTTCTGGTGCTGCTCTTCCTTCTCCCGGTTTTAAAAATCTACTTGCGATTTGCAATGTGCAAAACACCTCAGCAGAGGATCAGCATTTCAAGGTGGCTCACATTTTTTAAAAATGCTGTTTCCTTGCCACATCACAAAGGTACTTTCGTTCCTGCTTAGCTTATCATAACTTTGGATATGTTACATGGTGGGATTGCTCACGTGGCAGTGCATGCAGAGCAAGGTGACTACACCCACTGGACTTAGTAAAGCATAGCCGCCTACTACTACACTGAATAGAGACAAGTTTTCCTCAAGCAGGGGATTATTCGGTTTAGCCATAAGCTCATTCATATCAGATTCTCTCATCACAGGGTCATGATCCAGCTGAAGTGACTTAATGTTGATCTATAGCTTCCAGAACCAAAGTCCAAGTAAGAGAAGAAAAAACAGTCAGTCTTCAATTTCAAACTTCAATTTTCCTTCCTTCATCCCTTTTCCTCCTTTCTGGCAAGAAAACCAGCATCAGCTTCTTTGGGTACAGCATTATGCAGCCCCCACCCATAGCAGGCCCCAGGAGCCATCGTTTCTAAAGCATCAGGCTCTGCATCTCCCAACTTCACACTATTCCCCAGTGTCTCTTTCCAGAACTTCTACCTATAAGCCCAGCCTAAGCCTTTTGGGCCCTTTTACAAGCACTTTTCTTCATTAACAGAGCCTTCGATCAGATCTTCAGTCCTAATCCCTATGGATGTCCTGTATCTCCTAGCAAGCCCGTTTCCCTTCTCATGTGAGTTGTCTGCTCCCTTCATCTAGGGTAAATAAAACAGAATTAAGATTGAGCCCCTGTTCCTCTGAAGGGTCCAGCTCACCATATAACAGGACGCTGAATGTAGACCTGCACACGAGGCAGTTTGGCCCATCAGCATCGAAGTGTTCGTTTCACCCAAGCTTCTGGGACATTCGTTGCAGCTCAGCAAAGCAAACAGACATGTTTAACTTTAAACACGAGAAGAGCCCCTAGGAATCAAAAGTAGGGATATTGCCTACTCACCTACCTAAAAGCTTAACTGCATCAGAGCTGATGTGACCTAGCTTTGGCTCTGGATTTAAATGCCAGAGGCTGGGTTTTTCACTTGCTGCTTTAAAGGAACATAGCAAGCCTCCTTTTTCAGATACTGAACTCCAGCAGGTTTAGCTCATGTCAGGGGAAATCATGAGTCCTTTGGAAATAGCTGAAGTTTAGGCACATAATATGTAAAGGAAGATTGTACAAACAATGCAGCCAAGTAAGTAAATTTTGGCAATAAAACAGTAATTTACTGAGGAAACAGCACACAGAGAAGAGGAATTAACTGAGAAGTACTCTTTTGTAAAATTATTTGCCCAATTTCCATGTAAGCTATCAGCAAATCTTGGAAATTACCTTGGAGATTTCCAGTCACTGAAGTGTTGTTGCCAGCTCTCTATTTCCCTGCCACAGAGATAACAAAGACCCATAGAACAATTCTCCCCTGCTTCCATGCTGCTTTTAGGCAACTTTTCCGCTATTTTCTATGTGGTGATGTTTTTAAACAAGAAAATTCCACCTGGCATGGCACACTGTCCCTCTCCCTCTCTCCATTTCTGAAGCACCGTAGGATCTGTGATTCACCATTGCTATGTGCACAGAGCAAAGGGGCTGCACACTGGCTCCAGGAAAAAACCTAGACATACAAGTCCACTGCTTTGACACATAAAGCCAACTCCACCAGCTCTGCACTGCCACGGCAGGACATAGTTCTTGGTGCAGAGAGAGTCATGAAGGCTTGAAGAGAGACCCTAGAAAGCTGCATTTCTGCCAGTCCTCCTGAGATTCACTGGAGCAGGATCATAAAGTTAGGTCACTATTTATTTGCACATTAACTCCACTAAATAGGAGTGGGACAGGTACAAGGACTAAGACAAGAACAAGCCTGGCCTTTAATCCAAACCCTGAGACTTGACACAAGCATGAAAATGTAATAGTAAATATCTTCTTAAAAAGGTTCCATTTCCTTCGAATATATGGATGCACTTATCTCTAGGGTTGCAGCTGCCAGCCAAAATCTATCCATCTCCAGAGATGAATAGTTAGTGAGATTATGAGATCATACCCTCTGCAATGAATTCCCTAGTATTCAGTTTGTCCAGCTTCAGTTCATGAATTCTGCAAAAATGTTTCAGGGAACACAGTGCATCTCAGCTAAAGATAACTTGTTAATAAACAAGATTATTTTATGAACACAGAAGTCAGAGAAGGTCAATAAACAAACACTACTTTAATAACATCTTTTGCATTTTTCCCCAAGAGAACCAGGGCAGCAAGTGAATTTGTGTTTGTATGAAAACTCCAGCTCCACGTACTCTGCTGCTGTTAATCAGTGCTCTTAACTGCTCTGGGGCAAGCCTGTTTGCATCACCTGAGGATGAGGCCTCCCCTGGATTTCATTCACCATTCGGTATCAAAGATAACTATGCTAAAATGAGCTATAGTAATACTGATGTCAAACAGAAATAAGGTGCAGGAGAACATGGCCCTCTCCAAGAAGTGCAGAGTGCATCTTAGGCAGACAGGTTTTGTGTCTTTAGAAGTAGGTCCTAATTAAATTATCCACCCGTAAATGGGTGAATGGACATTTCTTTGGCTGAGCAATAAGCAGGAGTGCTTAACGGTCTGTTAAAACATTTTATCCCCTGCATGGCCATTTTCAGTCTATCTATCTATGGCCTGCCTTTTGAGGTATCACCGTATTGAAAATGTTCTTCCCTGAAGGTATTTCCTCACTGCAGCAGATGTCACTGACTTGGCACTATTTGAAGGGTCTATTAAAAGTAATGCAATTAATTACTTGGGTTGTCATCACAGCACTGCTTTTGAGATATTTAAAATGGTTTATTATTGATAGCCTAATCTTAGAAAGTGCTGAGCACCTTCACACTCAACCATGTACACAGAGACAAGGGTCAGTGCAGGCTCCCCAGTCATTGGGCATCCTCAGGTCTCCTCCTGATGCTACTGCTCTGCGTGGCATCCAGCATGGGGTGCAGTGCCACCACTTCTGGGAGACCTGACCCAGCAGCAGACACTGTGGTCAGCCCTGGGTGTTTGGAGTACTGAACCCTGTATTAGTTGATGATTTGGGAAAGCGATATTCACTGCAGCCTGGGGAGGACCTGCACCAGAGTGGAGGAGCTTGACAAGAAGGGAGCAGCAGAGAGGAACTGCTAGGTACTGACTGTAAGCCCACTCCCTGTTGCCTTGCTGAAGGGACTGATCCTACATAACCTGTGGTGATAAGAAGAGAGGAGTTGGGAGGGAAGGAGTAAAGTTCATCCTGGGAAAGGGGGAAGGAAAGATGTTTTCTCTGAGTGTTTTAGTGTTTGTCTTTTTGCTTTCCAATACCCAAATCAGTAATTAAATACATATATAGTAATCGGCAATATATTAAGTTAATTTTCCTCAAGTCTAGCCTGTTTTGCCCATGATGGCAACTGGAAGTGATCTCCCTGTCTTCATCTCAACACATAAGCTTTCTCATTCCTGTTCTTCCTATTCTCTCTCCCTTTCTTGTTGAGGGGGTGAGTGAGCAAGCAGCTGGTGGCGGTTTGGCTGCCAGCCATGGCCATCGCACCACACTTAGATACCAAACATCTCATATGGACAATTGTTGAATCATGTGCAGGGAACTGGGAACTACAGCACCTATGGAAACCTCAAAGAAAGGCAGTGGCTCCTGGTGCCCACTGAGCACTGAACTCAGCCAGAGCTAGACCACCACCTTTGCTAAACTGTGTGCATCTTATTTCTTCACGAGGAAGTGTCTCTTGGGTTCTGCTAAATTTCTGCTAACACATTTGACTTCCATCTTGGGACAGAAAATGCAATATAGAAAAGCTTCCTTGAAAAATTGCTGAGCTCTGCTCTGTGGCAGTAATGACAGCATCTATTGCCAATAAAATGAAAAGAAACAAATTCTGAGAGGCAAAAAAAAAAATAATCTATAGGCATACAGAGGATAAGAGAAGTAAGAGTAATCTACTGCCTGGGTCTCTAAAGCACAAATCTTTGGTTAATTTCAGTTGTTGATTTTGCTGTTGTTTCATTTTAGACATACCACCAGCAAACAAAAAGGAAGCACCAGATATACGGTTAGATAATGGAAGATAACTTACACACAGCTACCTCTCAAAATTGATTCAAATCATCTCAGATATGAGCCAAGTCATGCAAACTAAGATCTCCCTAAACACTGTAAACCGAGTAAGAATAAATATGAATTTGAAATATGAAAAGCGGGGGACGTCTCCAGGCGTCGTTCTCAGCATCCTCAGTGATATGGAAGACAGAGTCATTGGCACATTAATGACAGTCATGTACAGTACTAAACTGGAACGTTTCTCAAGTGCTACCAAGGGCCAAGAAATATTACAAGGGAAGTAATAATACAAGTGTTGTTCAAGTAGGAAAAAAATACAACACAAGCAGATTTAGGACCTCACCTGAAGTCTATTGTATTCAGGGTAGACAGCCCTTGACTCAGTGATGCTTTAGATCTTTCTTGAGTGAGAAGAATTCAAAATAGCATTTTCTCTGCAGGAAACAAAGCTGCAGATACTCCTCTAAGACCAGAGACAAATCTGAAAAGCAACAGTAACAAAAGTGAACTACAAGTGAAAGCAGGGAGCTAGCTAGGTATGACTATGTCATGCAGTTTGGCAGCTATGCAAGTTCATATATTTTAGGCTGCAAACACATACATACATGATGTGGTGCTATGCCAAGGGACCCAGGCTAGCTCTGAAAGAGGTAGTTGTGTTACCAAAACTGCTATGGCCGCTTTTTCTTGGCATCCCACTCGATCTCAGAGGAGTAGGATGTTTTACCTCAGTAGCAGGCAGCGTCAGAGCAGCATGCGAGCGTGGCCAGCAGAACTGCATGCTGGCAAAACCCAGGCTGGCTAATTTTCAGCTACAAGGCAGGTCTCAAATCCATGGAAGTTTTCCCAGCTGTTGAAAGAAGGGCTGTGGGAAAAAAAACCCCAACACCCAGGAATCATCTATACAGACCGTCATGGCTGGCTGCACTCACTTGAAGAGCTGAAGTGTTCCTTGTAGCTGCTAGAAGATCTGCCAGATGCTATCTGCTGGCCACAGTAGTGTTCCCAATAAGGTGAACTCTCTCCTTTGGATTAGGAAAAGGCTGTACTTGGTCGCAAAGTAGAGATTGTGGATGAACAGGCTAAACTTACCTCTGTTTGAACTCCGTGAAATTACATGAGAAGTTCACCATTTGAGCATCATTCTATTCTGCACCAATTTCTCTCCGCTCCCCCCCCCCCCCCTTCTTTTTGTGAGTTGAAAGAAATAGATTAACTGGTATGCAGCTGGCCTTCTGTTGTTTAAGACTGAGTCTTACTTGTTATGCTCATACAAGGTGGCACAGAACTAAGCAGACATCTAACCTAGACAGGCAGGCTTTTATGTTATGTAAAGCATAAGCAGATTTCAAAGTAAAGCTACTATTAACCTCTGCCTAATTTCTTCTAAAAGGATTTTTTAAGAATTTGAAAGCGGGGCAAAGTGAAAGCTGTATTTCAGAGTAAGGCCTGTTAAGCAAAGGCCAGTGAGATAATACATGACTGAAGCATACTGCAATGCTTCCCTTCATCTGTCTTTCCATTTAGGTTGAATCTCTTGCCATCAGGTGGCCCTCCTTGCTGTACATACAGCACACCTTGAAACAATGAGTCCTCGATCCCCAGTGCATCTATGTATTTATGTAATAGTAATAATCA
This sequence comes from Nyctibius grandis, assembly GCF_013368605.1. Taxonomy (NCBI): domain Eukaryota; kingdom Metazoa; phylum Chordata; class Aves; order Nyctibiiformes; family Nyctibiidae; genus Nyctibius; species Nyctibius grandis. The sequence goes on from NC_090658.1 coordinate 31,628,821, forward strand.
TAACTATTCTGAGATAGCAAAGGGTGTTACTCCAGGGAAGATTAGCTTATGGTGTAGGCCTTAAGAATTTACTACTTAGTTTGGGAAACTTCTGTTCAATATAAAGAAGTAATTGTACTGCTACTTTCTTCTTTCTTAATCATGTGCTAGAAGCTTCTAATTAAGGATATTCAAGTGACCTGTGTGACAAATTACTGCCTCAATGCTTTTCCTTATGGGCACTCCCACAATCTGCCATCACAAATCCAGCTGATAAGACCACAGTCTGATCTCTGTAGGGACATTTCAGCACCCTGCCAGGAGCAGACCAGAGAATGAACTAGGACACAGTTTGCTTCTTAGCAGTTTAGTCCCCAAACGACACAGCCAGATGCAGAGCCCAGATTCCTCTCAATTCGTGCCCAATAGGAGGAACTGGGCAACCACTCCTGCTCTTCCCTTCCTATTTCATCACCTACCACTCTGAAGTGGGCTATGGACCTCAGACACTGGAAACCAGAAGACCTATCAGGTAATGTAGCACTTCTTTTATAATGGTAAGATTATTTCCTCTAGGCTACTGTATTCTAAGCATATATAATGAAGCTAATGCCGTCATATTATCTGGTCCTCAACAGCCGGGTGCTCTACATTGTCAAGTTCCTTTCCCTATGTTTGGATCAATCCTGTCTTTTTTGAACCCTCTTTGAATCTTTCTGCAAATTTTCTGTATCAGTGACCACTGATCAAAACTCAAAACTTCCATAATGTGGGGAAGTCCAGTGATGATGAGTCCCAAGACCCTACACTAAGATTTTTAACATTTCTAACAGCCCACTGGTTCAGATTCAGCTAGAGGTAAGCACATTAAAGCAGCCATCCATTAAAGTCTGACCAAGGTTAAAACAGAGAGGCTATGCAGCTTCAATCTGAATATTTGTTTCTCTGTTTTCTCTTAACTCCTGCAATCTAACTCCTACACCCAACTATGTAGGATGCTGACCTCACAACTGCATAAGATACTGACCAACCTCAGGCAGTACTGACTTCAAAATAGACTTTTCATCCTCTCTGGAAGATGTCAAAACGTTCAAATTTGCTTTATAATGAAAAATACAAAAAATGGCAAAATAAAATACTGAAAATTGCCTTTCAAAGTGCTTTGTAGCAACTTACATTGTATGCAACATCTAAAATTATAATTGGAATGAGATGCTTTTGGCTTGTCAAATTAAAAAAAGGTTCAAAAGCTTTCCTTGAGATTTTAAACAGAATGTGTCTGCGTATGTGAAATGCTTACATTTTACTTAATCAGCAATTTCCAACACCAAACCTGTTTGCTTGAAAATTTTCAACTGTTTTGCTTTAGTAATTTTGCTCTTGTCCTCTGAACAGCTGATTATTTTCACCATATTCTGTTAATAAGCAGCACATAATTAAACATAAGCAAGGTACCACTGCAGCATGACTTGATAGGAGAGGAGTTACCTCACTGGTACCACGCAGTATATGCACGGCTCTGAATTATATAAGAATAATGTGGTTTAGCTTTTCCCCCAGAGTTTCAGTGATTCTAGTCTCCCCTAAAAAGACATGAACAGAGCTAGTGCAAGTATTCACACCAAAAATCTACACTGACAAAACAGCAAGTTCAAATTTAAATGCAAAACTTCCCTTTAATCAGCTATGCTTTTTGTCTGTGTAGTCCTGGTACATTTTACATAATGAATCATTCAGTCTTCTGATGCCCACAGAAGAAAACAGCCTTTTGACACCCATCTGCCCAAGAGGCTGGGATGAGAACAGAGGTTCATTTCAAGCTGCATTCTTCACATTTCATGGTGAAACTGTGAATATACCACACAATGTCTATTTAAGGATTTCTTAAAACTGCATGGGTCTGTTTTACACCCTTTGCTGTTCCTTGAGGTATAAGTATTGAAATTTAGACTTAAATATATTTTCAATACACGTTTATCTGTCCACATGGTTATATTTTAGGGGAACAATCCTTAAATAACTTCCTATGTTACAATCATCTCACTGATTTTTTTGCGTGGTCAATTTTGAGTGCTCTTTTTTAATATAGTTTTGTAAAAGCAATCTTTATAGCTATGCATAGTGAAAGCAGTTTCTAAAAGGAATTTTGCAGGGATATTTAGCTTTGAAAGCGTAGATAGCCTGGAGAGGTGCATTTTCTCCACCTGGTACCTCATGGACCTTTCCTGTATCAGAGCATCCTGTGCACAACTCTCAAAGAAGCATGCAGACGTTCAAGTATTCCCTGATCCCCTGCAGCACAACAGCATGGCACAAAGGGGTCATCTGAACATAGAGCTGCAATAATGCAACACTAGAGTTATGACAATGCTACAACATGACAAGCTGCAGACATTACCAAAGTAAAAGACTTTAATAACTCATTTCCCTGACTCCCCTCCTGCTGCTTATCCTACAAGGCAGTTGTCTGCCAAAAAGGGGACTTCACCTGGCATGGACTTAATCTGAGTAACAGGGAAAGAAGAGCACCAGAACAAGATAAAAGGGATCTTTGGAAGTTGCAGCTCACGTCTATTATTTCTTGCATTTTCCATCCTTGAATAGCTCTGAACAACCATGCAGTGAGCAGCCTTTGTCCTTTACAGATGGGACTGGTCTGGCCTCAGAAGCAACCCACTTTGTGAACTGCTCTGCTACATGAGTTCTGATTTCAACCTATCCTTTACAAGCATGTAGGCAAACAAAGGAAGGGAAAAAAGACAAAAAAGAAACTAGACTATCTAGTAATGTCTCAGTTTAAAAATATGAGTGACTGCAAGAGCTAGAAACTTCTACAGCCAGCCATGTTCCTGGTGTCCCTATGGACTGTGTAATTCGTAGTATGTTTTATCTATCTTTCAGGAAGTCCATCTGTACATATGCTATAGTTACCACAGAGAAGTTAAAAATACATCCTAGGTGTAGCAATACATAAGGCAGATCCTCACCAGTAAACTAGGAAATGAGTAAATCTCCCCCACTCTCCTGAACAATTCTTCACAATGACAACTCCCTCCTTCCCACACACATACACTCTCACACGCCTGGAGAAGCTGGGGGTGGGGGAAAGCTGAGCTTCGCAATGTTGTCTGGAAGCTCATCAGACCCAGGCTACTTCCAATTAAAGGAGGGAGCAAGTTCACAGCCTCTGCTGATCTCAGCTGTGAACTGGCACCGTGCTCAGAGACAACTGCGCTTGCTGCCAAGACACGAGCCCACTGAGCCAGAGAAGAGGGTGTACAAGCATGTCCCCCTTCAGGAAATAAAAACAGGAATGGATGGAAACCCCAAACCTACTGAGGTGGCTTGCAGTACTGGAACACTAACCTGAACTGACAGGAGGCAATGGCAACCAAACCCACGTGAACTGCAGTGGCTCCAGAGCACCAGCAGAAAATGCTGAGGGTAAGCAGAGACTAAAGAGAGGAGATGCACAGAGGGGAGGTAATCCTGGCACTGTTGACATCATCATGCTGTGTGGATCTGAAAGATTTCCCAGCTGAAGCCACTTTGCATCATTGACCTCTTCCTTCCCTAAATGCATGCACTTTTAAAGTCTCTGGGTTTTAGACCCCAGATATTGTACTTAAATTGTACTTACTGAAATTAAGAAACAGCCTTCCAGAAGAAGATTAACATATTTCAGCAACTAGCAGGAAAACACACTTGAGGATTAGCTGTGTAGTATGTCACATCATTTCCCTTCTACCAACTATTAGAGGATTCTGAATGGAGATAAAAGTTGCCCAGTTTCTGCCATCAGCTTGGGCCTGGATTCTTTGCAGCATACATGGAGTTTAGAGCATCAGTTCACTGACTTGAACTGGATAAACAAACACAGACCTTGCGTTTGCTGTGACAAGTACAGTGACACAGTTGTGGCAACTTCCTTTTATGAGCTTTATCTGGCCCTTGAATATCATTATAGCAGGGCAGAGGACTGGGAAGAAAACATGTACTTGCATGCTTGTGATACAAAACTGCTTTACACAGAGGTAGGTTCCTACTGCCCTCTGCTGTAACACGTTTATGAAACATATGTGAGAAGTAAGTACCAGGGAAGACAGCCTAATGTGCACACTGGACATTACCTTCAGACTATATTCTGTGGTAAGTGGAACAAGACAGCTCAGAACCATAGGCTTTGATTTCTTGCTGCTTCTTTAATTCTTGAAGTGGATACACATGTCTTGTACATACATAGAAAATGGACCATAGGCTGATCACTTCTTGTTATATTTTTCCTTATGAGGCTATGTATTTTGGATTATTATGTGCCCATAGTTTGCAGTTCCAATGGATAGACCATCATAACCTTGACTGTACCATCTTTTCGTTTTTATTCTACTTTAAGACTTACCAGATGTTGACCCAGACTGTACCAAATTACTGTAAGTCTCCTGAACAAAATGCCCCAGTGAAGCTGCCTGGAGCCTCTTTTGCACTGCACAATCACTGCAGCACCAGAAACATACCAAACTTTCTGAGCAGTATAGCAGTTAGGTGGTCCAGACAAAACATCCTACTAAGTAGTTTGTACATATTTAAAAAGAAAAAAAAATGGTCTAATTCATAATCTTAAAATAAGACAGCAATATCACTTAGGTTATAGATAAGGAAGTATGCTGGTCACTATGTGATACTGATGTCTATTTGCAAGTTGATCCCTATATATAGAACTCCTTTCAACTCTTTTTCCAGTAGTTCTTCATATTCCTTTAAACATAAGTTTGTAACTTATGGAGACTTTTACAGAGCTACAGGATTATACAGCAAAACTTGAGTAACATTTTCTTCCATCCATTTTTTTGTGTTCTTTCCCTTTACTACTCAAACACCAACAAGACTAAATTTACTGAAGCTGGCTAAGATATATTGTGTTTCTTCTCTTGCCTCTACCATTCATGCAAACAAAATCACTTCCTATAGAAAAGAAGATATATTTAGGGGCAGTAAACAAGACACAGCTATTCAGTTAGATTCCCCCTCCCCCCCCTCCTTAAATAAAACTGACATCACAATGATGGGAGAACTACCATAACATGACAATTTTAGCTTGGCAACATGCATGTGTGAAAGACTGCATATGTAAGTCACATATAGAGGCTACACATAAATACAAACAGAGGCTGAGATTCTCAATGCTGTTTGGATATATCAGTACTTCCCATCAGAAGGAAGAGGAATTGGACATTCAGATCACTCTAGCAGATTTGAAAGCCGCTTCTGAACAGTTCTGGACTTGCTACAGACGTCCTTCTGTCAATACCTGACAAAATATCTAAGACAACAGAAAGAGACTGAAGTGAGTGCTTGATCTGAAGAGACTTATTATGTACTAGGGATATCTATTACAGGAACCAACTAGTAAGGTTAGTTTCTTATTTCATGGTTACGTTGTAAGCGTTAGTTCTCTCAGGTACGCCTTCTCACCAAAATCAATGGGAGGTGAATATATGCAAGAGGACACTGACCTTTTCACTAGTAAGGTTATGCCTAACCTACTCCTGGCCTGCATCAGTGGAAATCTAGACAGAAAGGTGATAAGAGCAAAGAAGCAGCTGCAGCCCTGGGGTATGCAACAGTACCTGCGGCAGAGAAACAGCTCAGAAAGGAAGATGCTGTTGCCAAGGCAATGAAAGAGTGCAAAGGTTCTGGGCATCCTCTCCTGGACTCCCACAGAGAGTTGGGTTTTGCTCTGGCAAAGCCAGGAGGAGGACAGGAGGCACTACCACCATGTGCCCTCCCACAGGGTCGAACTCCTCTGGGAAAGAGGGCTCAGCTGGCACAGGCAGTGCAACACACATCTCAGCTGAAGCCAGCCAGACCCTGTTTCTCTTTAGCAGAAGTTCCAGCTGCTTCCAGAAATCCCAATGATAAAGTACAAGCCAAGAGAAAGGAATCTAGATCCTGTCTTTTAGTTTCATTCCAAATTAGCAACTGTAGCCATTTAAATTGTTGCTTTTCTGCCATCATCCATGAGCAAAACAGTTGTTTGTCATGCTTCAATTAATACATGACCTGACAGGCTTTTTGTTGGGGTCCAACAAAAGACAATTTGCAGATATTAATCATCAGACAAGCTTCAAATGAGACTTATGTTCAACAAAAGGTTGATTCCATGCAATAGTAGATAAACCTTGAGCCCAAATAGATGGCTTTTGTACAGTGTGAGAAGGAGCCTTTGCCCTCCTGTTTATTTTGGATACTACTTGTTAATGATCCATGCAGGGTTCTGGCCAGAAAGCTGACTCACAAGGCTGGCCTGCCTCAAAATACAACTATCACAGCACTGAAAGCTTCACACTGAGAATGGTTAACATTGAAAATGAGCATTTTTCAGTGCCCAGGGCACTCTGTGCGGCACTTATTTCTATGTAGCTACTTTTTCAAGACTTTCCATGTCCCTTCAACAGTACGCTTGCTGTGTGGTAGGGATCAAGAGTTCACAACTTATCTTTACTGCCATTGCTTTTCATGGAAGTGAGACTGACTCCTCATAACTGCAAGACTGCTGTGCCTGGGGCTTCTGAAATGAGCTAGACATGTATGTTCCATCTGCTTAAAAAGTAGTTACAGGGATCAACATAAGCTCCTTGCTTTTTATGGAATAATATTTGCTCTTATTAGTGAGCAAATTTAACATTTCAAGAGAGTCAATAACTACGGAAATATATTGGTTACGGATACAGCTATATTCTGTTACTATGTGAAAGTTTTCTGAATTTCAAATCAACAAACAATTAATATGTCTGACAAATTACGACTTTTTTCTCTGAAATATCTGCTATAACAGTAATGGTTTGAGTTAAACTAGCATGTGATACAGGGAAATCTCCTAATGCAAGATATCACTTGCTTAAAAAAAAAAAAAAACAAAACAATACACTGATGCTTTGTCAACAAATAGTTAAATCTCTCTACCTATCATACATGGGATGTTGACACAGGAGATATTCAGGCAACAACAGATGGTGCATGATTGCAGCTAATGTTCTAATCTATGACAGTTTGGAGTTCTAAAAAAAAAAAAACCAAACCAAACCAACAGTCTTGCATTACCCCACATCATAAACAGGGTGTGAACCGTTACAAGAGAAGCACAAGGTGGTAACATCTTAAGAGTTCAACTCTTCGGAAGAGGAAGTCAAGGAGGTTTAGAAATATGTTAGATTCAGGGTACACAGACCGAACTATTTAGGTGTTTAGGCTTGTGGATCAGTCTTCTGTTCCCAATGCAGCATCTCCATACATCCCTCTAGGAGGAAAAGTGATATACAGATGACCTGCCACTAAAAACAGCCATGGTTTTTCTGTTTCCAGACATTCTTATTCAAGTGGCTATTTCTGAAGGACACCAAATTCTTGGGGAATACTAGTTGTTAATAGAAGAGGTCAGCATTTTGCTAGATTAAGTCTTTCTTGATAAAGAAAGGAGAAGGAGACCTGACATAAATTCTATCAGTATCTTTGCTACTGATTACAGAACTCAACCGAAGAATTCCTTTTAGGCAGCAACAGAAACTTCTATATACTATTTTCAAAATTATCTCAGCTCAAATTTAAGTGACTAAGGCCTATCTCTAACTCTTCATATGAAAGGCCACTTTGTGTCTACTCTTTCAGCCAGCAGCATCACACATTTCAAAGTTTTATGTGTCCTGGGGTTGTTCACACCAAGTTGTACTGTTTATAAAACTATTACTAATCATCACCACCGCCAGCTGAATAGCTTTAAACCAGGTAGCCTGGATACCAGTAAAACACTTCCTAAAGCAGCACAGAACATGCAAACACCTCAGCAGGGTACGTTACCTTTACTTTATGCTACTGCAATTAAACTGCTTCTTTTAACTTTGTTCTTAATAAGCTTGGGTGTCTAGTGGGATTCAGGGGTGACCGACTCTCAAACTTGCCACCCCAGTTTTCCACTCCAAAGAAAGGAGTCAGAAGATATATTTGAAAATGTATACATAAACACAGACACACACCTACCTGTAGGAAGGGATGTCAGCAGAAGCCACAAACTAATAAACTTGGAACAGAGGTAATAGAAATAAAGGCAGATTTTCAGGCTGGAGAAAGTAGATACATAAAAATAAAAAAAAAACCACCACAAGTAAGCAAGGAACTACACAAGCAGCTTATTTCCCACCAGGCCTACAATGCTTAGTACTCCCAGAATGGAAATAACTAAAGCTGGTTGAAGTCATATGTGGACAATTTTCTTGCAAAAAAAGTCAGTCTTACTGCAACAAGAGGTAAGCATCAACTGCTGCACACCACTTTTGTTTCTCCTATAGGAAACTTTAGAAAACCAATTGACTTTCAATGTTATTTCAGAGCGGAATTTTGAGTGGTTTCCAGTAAAAGCTAGCAGTAGGCTCAGATGCCTATTTCAAAGCAGCGTGTATCATTCCAATGCTCTCCACTTTGAAGTTGTTTCTCTTCTAAGCACACGTTGCCCTGTACAACTATCTCCTACATGGACAGATGTACAATGACTTAACATCACAGGCTAATGACATGTAAATTCAAGTATACATGCTGCTTTTCTAAAGAAATGGGGACATATGCAAAACAAATGCATGGGTTTTAAAGAATTACAGTCACTTGAAGTTTGTTGACAGGAACAGCAAGAAGCATCTCGTAAAGTTTCAGAAGCCCAACTCCTACCTCATGGACATGTTGACATGGCATCTTCCACAGCTCCTAGCAGCCACAGAATACTAACAAATGGTTCCAACAACAAGAATGCAGACAGATGCTTTCATCCCCAGTCTTTGTAGAAATAATCTATCAAATCCCCATGCAAGATCACTGCAGCACACCAAACAATCATCCCAGCCTAGCACAGGTAATCCTCTGATATGTGCTAGTAAGAAAGCTGAGCGAGGATCATGATTTTTTTTTCTTGTCTCACAATGGTACTGCTTCTTCCTCTGTTGAACTGATTCTAAGAATTGCCAGCGTCAGTTCAAAGTACAAATAGAAGAGGTTAACGTCTAGTAGCAATCTGCGTGGGAAGATGCAGCCAACAATCTCAGGCAATTAGAACATTGCACATTAACCCTGCAGTAGGTCAGTGCTACTGTCAATATGACACCACCATTGTAAAGGAGGGATTGCACTGTTTTCTTCAGCTATTGCTTAGAAGTGTTATTTGTGGGTCAGCAAACACACGAGAACAAAGCAGCGTCTCTGATACGGGTGGAAAAAATGTTTTGTCTTATTGCTCATTCTTTGAAAAGGTTAAAATGAAGGAAGAAATTAAAAAGAAATAAGAATAAAACAAAGACTGAGGAAGCACCAAAGTTTTGGAAAAGTTCCAAGCAAAAAAATAGAACCCTTTATTAGGAAATGGTGTCCAGTGCTGCCGGAATTGGACACAAAACACATAATTACTGTCTTTAAGTAGGAATCTAACTGATTGCAGGCCTGAGTCAGGAACTCTCACATCTTCACTCTAGTCCTCACCAGCACTCTATTGTCAAAAAGTCCTTCAATATTTTTGTTTTCTACCATCATACTTATTCACCTTCAAAGTGTGAGGCAGATTTATCGCTTGGATACTTGTGGATTATAGACTACTTTAACAGGAAAGGGGGATAGGAATGCATTATATTTGCAGCATAGAACAAGCATTTCTTGTTCATAAAGCATTAACATTATAAACTTCAGCCACCCATGTTTTCTTCAGTTTGAAGACTAGGACACTCAAACCAATGACTGAGATCAGTGACCTATAAAAAACCTACATGCATAAATTGGTAACCACACAAATACAGTTTAAGTAATTGTGTACAAAAATTAACACATCCAATTACCCTAAAAAAATCTGACCATAACCACCTGCAAATAATTAGTTCTTGATTTAGTTAAGTTACATAAAAATACTGTACTTCACCTACCTGTACAGACATGGGTGACTAAGCAAGCACTGAAAAAATGTTCACAGAGAACCTGCCTCCTTTAAGTGCCACTTTGAGGCTCAAATGCATATTTTTGGTACGCTGATGCCACCTCCTGGCCATTTCAATAATTCAGACAAACTTCTGTATTTAGTACGGAATTTTATTTATTTTGTTTTAAAGGGGAGAAACAGCAGTTCATCTGAGTGCAAAAGTACGTTGCACCATTAACATTTCTCTACTACCAGCTAAAAAAAGAATGTGCATCACTCTATGGGAACAAACTCATGCCTGACAAGTGTAAGTATGTGACAGTCAAGCTCTTGCCTAATTCCCAGAGGTGCCCAACAAGATATACTCAATCCCATCTCCACCAACTGGCCACAAGCTTCAGAGCTTCTCCATTTCCTCCCAGCCTGTTTCATAGCTTCAGGTCAACATCACAGAGCCCTGAGGGAATAAGCCATTGTAGTAGTAACTGGTAGTTGAGAAGACATAAGAGGTGAACATATATTTTATAACCAAAACAGATACATGCTAGTCATCCCATGCAGATGTTTGAGCCAATAATTCAGCAGAAGGCTGAAGGTATCCATTTATTCTGAGCCTAGTCTTTGCTGAAGCACCCTTTTCAGAGTTATCATGCTCTTCCTTCATGTCCTTCTTGGTCAGCGGGACAGAGTCCAGTTGGAGGTCTGTGTCTAGCGGAGTTCCGCAAGGGTCGGTTCTGGGACCAGTTCTATTCAATATATTCATTAATGACTTGGATGAGGGATTAGAGTGCACTGTCAGCAAGTTCGCTGATGACACAAAACTGGGAGGAGTGGCTGATGTGCCGGAAGGCTGCGCAGCCATTCAGAGAGACCTGGACAGGCTGGAGAGTTGGGCGGGGAGAAATTTAATGAAATATAACAAGGGCAAGTGTAGAGTCCTGCATCTGGGCAAGAACAACCCCATGTACCAGTACAAGTTGCGGACAGAGCTGTTGGAGACCAGCGTAGGGGAAAGGGACCTGGGGGTCCTAGTGGACAACAGGATGACCATGAGCCAGCAGTGTGCCCTTGTGGCCAAGAAGGCCAATGGCATCCTGGGGTGTATTAGAAGGGGTGTGGTCAGCAGGTCAAGAGAGGTTCTCCTCCCCCTCTACTCTGCCCTGGTGAGGCCGCATCTGGAGTATTGTGTCCAGTTCTGGGCCCCTCAGTTCAAGAAGGACAGGGAACTGCTAGAGAGAGTCCAGCGCAGAGCCACGAAGATGATTAAGGGAGTGGAACATCTCCCTTATGAGGAGAGGCTGAGGGAGCTGGGTCTCTTTAGCTTAGAGAAGAGGAGACTGAGGGGTGACCTCATTAATGTTTATAAATATGTAAAGGGCAAGTGTCAAGAGGATGGAGCCAGGCTCTTCTCAGTGACATCCCTTGACAGGACAAGGGGCAATGGGTGCAAGCTGGAGCACAGGAGGTTCCACTTAAATTTGAGGAAAAACTTCTTTACGGTGAGGGTGACTGAACACTGGAACAGGCTGCCCAGAGAGGTTGTGGAGTCTCCTTCTCTGGAGACATTCAAAACCCGCCTGGACGCGTTCCTGTGTGATATGGTCTAGGTAATCCTGCCCCGGCAGGGGGATTGGACTAGATGATCTTTCGAGGTCCCTTTTCTGTGATTCCAGCTTTACACAGGGTTCCATCTGTACTCTAGAAAACCACAACTCAGGAAGTCAGGTAATGTGAGGTGGAAAACCAAAAATCTGAGTGTTGAGAACACTTGAGTTGAACTGAAATGGCTCAGCAAAAGTGTCCAAATCATATTCCCTGAGAAGTGGCCCATAATCCCTATGTGGATGAGCAGAGACAGGGCCCTGGGGGAGCCAGTGGGGCCTAGAACTTCAAGGACAGGGAAAGAAACAGGAATGAGTGGGCCAGTACAAACTTCTCCTGGGAGTTCAACATGGCCCACCAGGGACTAGTAGCCCAAACTGAACAGTGTGGCCTAACCAAAGGGGCAAGTATCACACCTCCAGTTTCGAGGAAGGCTAGAAGACCAGTAAGCACTCTGTATAGTCTGCTTCCATGCCACATTACCTCATGCTCACCTACTGAGTGGAGAGGGTATCTTATGACCACAGATGTACAAAAGCTGCTAGAAGAATCAAGCTGACCTTCACTTTTCTTTCTTCCTGCAGTTGGCCCATGACTCGCTATCAAAGAGCATGATGTGGGAAGTCTGGAGGGAAATTAAATGCCTCACAGAATCACACAGAATCAACCAGGTTGGAAGAGACCTCAGGGATCATCGAGTCCAACCATTGCCCTGACACCACCATGTCAACTAGACCATGGCACTAAGTGCCATGTCCAGTCTTTTCTTAAACACATCCAGAGATGGTGACTCCACCACCTCCCTGGGCAGACCATTCCAATGTCTAATAACCCTTTCTGAAAAGAAATTCTTCCTGATGTCCAACCCAAACCTCCCCTGGCGAAGCTTGAGGCTGTGTCCTCTTGTCCTATCGCTAGTTGCCTGGGAAAAGAGGCCAACTCCCACTTCACTACAACCTCCCTTCAGGTAGTTGTAGACTGCAATAAGGTCACCTCGGAGCCTCCTCTTCTCCAGGCTAAACAACCCCAGCTCCCTCAGCCGTTCCTCGTAGGTCAGACCCTCCAGACCCTTCACCAGCTTGGTCGCCCTCCTCTGGACTCGCTCCAACACCTCAACATCTTTCTTGAAGTGCGGGGCCCAGAACTGGACACAGTACTCAAGGTGCGGCCTCACCAGTGCCGAGTAGAGAGGGACGATCACTTCCCTAGACCGGCTAGCTACACTATTCCTAATAGAGGCCAGGATGCCATTGGCCTTCTTGGCCACCTGGGCACACTGCTGGCTCATGTTTAGCCGGCTGTCGATCAGCACCCCCAGGTCTCTTTCCACCGGGCTGCTTTCTAACCACCCTTCCCCCAGCCTGTAGAGCTGCATGGGGTTGTTGTGGCCCAAGTGTAAGACCCGGCACTTGTTCTTGTTGAACCTCATGCCGTTGGTCTCGGCCCATCTATCTAACCTGTCCAAATCCCTCTGAAGGGCCTTCCTACCCTCCAGCAGATGGACACTCCCACCCAGCTTGGTGTCATCTGCAAATTTGCTGAGGGTGCACTCAATCCCTATGTCTAGATCATCTATAAAGATATTGAACAGCACCGGCCCCAGAACTGAGCCCTGGGGAACACCGCTAGTGACCGGCCGCCAGTTGGACTTTGCCCCATTCACCACCACTCTCTAGGCCTCCTGAAGACACTGGTTTTCCTACCACCTTCCCAGAGTCTCATGCTCCTGAGCTTTAATAAGCCTGGCACACAGGCTGCCCAAGAACTGCTGTCAGGCCTGCTATGAGTTCTAGGTAACTCAGACCATGGCTGTCTCCAAGGTCTTCCTTCTCTATTCCCTTCTCACTTTTGCCTTAGACCACAGTTGTGACATCATACCTTCCAGCATGGCCTCCCCTTAGTAACCAACCACCTGAAATTCTTGTGACACAAGTTTGTCTACCTCCCACTAGACTGCTATGTATTTGGAACAAAATCATGCCAGCAAGCAGGACAACACATCCTTTTTCTCCTGCCACCCTGGGGGCACTTGGCCCACAACCAATCCATGACTGCAGGCTGCCCACTGAAATAGCAGCCCTGTACCCAACATTCAAGCTTCTTATTCTGAAGTGACCACACAGCAGTATGAGGCATCTGCTCTAGGGCAAACTTCATGCTGCTGCTCCCAGGGCCTGACTAAGGAAGGGCAGCCATGAAACTTTTCAGACTTGCTAGAATGTGGAGGGGAAAACACATTACTGCAATGTCAGCAGGTAACTGCCTTTCATTCCAAGTAAACTGACACCTCAACCAGTATTTGTCATCACTACTGTTCACAGGGTAGTGTCATTAGCTCATACCCTACGGCATTTATGCAGGAGAAGCTGTATTGCATCTTGTGCTTGTGTAACCTTCCTCAACTTCATTATCTTTGTGTGCAGTTCGCTTAGTTCCCTGGACAGGCCTCACATGGCAGGAAATCAGCCATTTGAGACAAAATTATTTCATGGTAGATTTCTCCTACAGCTCACAGCCATAACGAATTGCTTTTAAAGGCCTAGAACAGCCCTCCTGCTCAGACTAGCACCTTACTGCCTCTCAACACACTTGGACCCATGCCCTAGTTCCACCTGAAGCCTCACATGCCTGTCCTCTCCCTCCACCCTATCAACATGTATAAGAAAGCAGTACATTCACCTGGGTTGAATCTCAGTTGCTACAAGCAGAGGAGGCTGTATGCTTCCAAAGAGATCTCCCCAGTATAACTGTAATACAGACACATACTATGACACCTCAAAATGTGGTTGTTGCCCTGGTCTTCAAGAAGACTTCCACCTTCTTGAACTGTACACATACCCCAGTTGCTGGTCTTCTGGTACTCAGTGACTACTGAGGTACACAGCCTCCTCCTACAGCTGCTAGGTTATCCAGCCACCAAAGATTTCAGCCCTCTCATAACAGGCTGAAAAAGATATTTCCTTGCAGCCTAAGGTGCCACCGTATCTGAACACCTGGGAAGCCAGAGAGACCTTGCCATCACTGGGTAGAAAAGCAGTCAGAAAAGAGAAACAATAAAAAAAACAGAGCAGCAGAAAGAATGGAAAGGATACTGAGCAAAATGTTGCTTAGATTGGGGAACAGTAGAGTAACTTCAGTGTGACTTGACAATGTGAGAAGTGCAGATGCCAGTTTGACTTTACACAGCACAGGAAGCACTTCAGTGTCACACAAACTCTTCACATTTTGATTCCATTCTATCTATTGGTGCACCCATGTATCACCCATCCTTGCTGGGGGACTTGACAGTGGTATGGCCCACTCAGTAGTTTGGATCTTTGACACCAGGGGCATTCATGCAAAAAATTTCTTCCCAGTGTAACTAAACCAGAAGATCTAATTTGCATACAACAGCATGAGCTCTGCAATCCAAACCAGTACATGAGGACAATCAGGAGGATTCACTTCAAAAACACATAATTGCTCCAAACTAACACACTGGTGTAGATATAGCTTTTCAAGAGCAACTCATTGCAGACTAGTGGAACCTGGCTAAATGTCAAGTGATTCCCTCTAATTAGGTCTAACTCTACAAATCTCTTTTCAACAGTATATGCCTGTGATACCAAGCCCATGGGTGGAGCAGAGGAAGAACTGCTTAATTAAAAGCAAAACAAATTATGCAATATTTAGGTAGATAAGGTATTCAAATTTAATACCAGCCCTATACTGATAGCATCTCCCAATTAGCTCTCCACGCCTAAGCCAGAACCAATTCATTTTTTTTTTCCTATATAGTTATATTGGTTTATACCACACCTAAACATACTTTTTCTTAGATATTTTCCACCACTCCTCCTCCAATCACTGGAAATTTATACAAAGAATCCCACCTTACTTGGTTAGACTTGGGAACAGAAGATCCCAGCGTGGGGAAGAAACCTGGAAACCTTTGCTTAAGACAAAGCCTAACTTTTCTATGCTTTTCATGGCAGCTCTGATGGTTTTTCCTTCAGAATCCTCAGATAATTTTAAGAGACCTCATGAAGTCTGCCAAATCTAAGGGAAATAAATATGTATGTCTAACTGAGGTAAGCCTAGTTTCAATGCAGCAAGATCCTAGTTATTATGAAGCCATACACTATGGACATATTTCACCACTGATCAAGGGATAAGGTTTCCGCATCAGGCAAGTGCAGGATAAACATGCAATAAAATGTCAGTTCTGCAGTAATAGCTTTTCATCCACTGGCCTTCGACCACTAGACGGCATCTCCATGCCAGACCAATTCTAACAATAAAATTGCTATTGACAACTGGATTGGGTCTTTTTCATTAAGTAACTGTGTTAAATTCTTGTATAGCATTAGTATAAACGAGACAGACCAAGGAAAAGAATAAGTCTTCTTACTCTAGGTGGTAACGGCAAGGCAAAAGCCTCTAAGACAACATGTCAGTTGTTTGTTGTTGCACCTTTAGGTAAGAGCCTTGAGTAGGGAAGAATTAAAAAAGGTATTTGTTCTCCATCGCTGCTTCAAAAGAATGGGGCCTGAAGTCTTACAGCTCATCCTCTTAATCCAGCCTCCTGGGAACTATATGCAATTAAGGTGCAGTTCAGATGTCCATTAAAATGTAATTCTCGTAACACGTTCCCTCTCCCAGTGTTTCAGAGAAATGACACGTTCTATCTTTATGGAAGGTACAAGACGACACTCAGGAATAGCAACCTGAAATATAAACATAAAATATTCTGGGTAGCTGGTGGAAAATTACTAATTTATACATGCCCAGAAATTCAACAAGACAATGAGGGGCTTAATACAAGGAACTGCAGGAACACTGCTAGGAAGTAGCCAAAGGGAACAATGTGAAATATTTGTAATTATTTTCACATTACGGTGTGTTTGTTGGGACTTCAAAGTGACAAGAGAAAAACATTACGTAGGAATGTATTTACTTGCCAAGTTTGTCCTCGGCATTCATCAATGTTGTGCACTCCTCTGCTTCATGTCATGAGCTGCACCAGTTTGTCCGCAAGATACCAGGCTTTTTTCTGGCTAAGCCTTTTCAATAATTAACTGTATCCATCTACAGCATTCTCTCTTGCACCCAGAAGATTCAGACCTTCAAAGTAACATGAGCAGGCCGAGTCTCTATCAAGGGGAAAATCAGTAACCTTATTATTTTGCTCTCTGCAAATATAATTTACTATTTTTGAGTATCAGCTATCTGCAAGAGAGTAGAAAAACTCTAATCCTGCCCATTTGCTTTACTTCCTCCATTTAACAGTAACTCAGGTTAAGTTAAAACACTGAAGCTTAACATCAGGCCATGTCTATCCTATTTCAAGAGGATGTTTCAAGTGGTGCATGTTTCTAGAGCTCTGCCTTGGAGCTTTTCTCATCTTTAACACAAAGCTTACATCTCTACCTGAAGATACAGAACAGCTTTTTCTGATCTTTATTAGCAGCTGATCTAGTTAGCACCTGCTTTCTGATGTGGTTGCTTCCAAGACTGAGTCTGCAGTAGGCTGAACAGGAAACTTGGGCTGCAGACTCTGTTAACTAAGGAAGCAGAACCCAGGGAAGGGGCTGTGCCAGGCCCCATGCAGTGCATATACTCTGTTTAAAGCGCCACCTGTTCAGATTGTTTCTGGCAGCAGGAAGTTTTCCTTGGAAAAGATTACCATAGCCATGTATTGGCAGGGGCTTCTGGCAAATGATTATTTTGAATTATGTTTTTAAATTCTCTTTTCTTGGGACACAGAGGTGCAGAGATTAATATGAGTTCAAACAGGACACTGGGAAACAATGAAATTTTGTCCTTATTACCAATTAACATGGTGAGATAATTATTATTAATTTTAACAAGGCACACTAAGATACAGAACAAGTAACCAGACAGCTTTGCTGGTTTCCCAACAACTTGAGGCATTGGCAAGGAAGATGCCCAGGCACTACCAGTTCCAGAAATCCATGGAAGATGAGAACCTGGCAGATCCAAACCAACACAAAGTATCCAGACTCGTGTCTTTCTTGGTAACTTACTTACTGTCCCAACACTGTCACGTGGTTTTCCAGTGTTCAGTCCAACATGGCCTGAGGTTCCTTGAGTTTTGATCATCTGATACATGCAGTAAGAAGAATGCTTGGTTACAAGCCCATGAGTTGCACGCAGCCACCTGGTTAGATACTGTCATCAAAACCTTGATCAACTTTCAGAACAAAGCAAGGAAAATCAATGTATGATCCAGGAGAAAAAAGTATACACCTGCACTAAGAGCAAGCCTTAAAGGTGCTACTGCTAATTAGCAGAAGCAAACAGATGACAGCAGATAAAAAAATATCCAGGGCTATGCATAAATATCCCAAGTGTGCTATTGATTCATTGAGTTCCTTTTTATCGACAAGAACTACGTGCATGAACTTCATCGCAACTCTGTTTTGTATTAAAAAACCCACATTGCTCTTTAAAGCATATTATTAGCCCATGTGGACTCAAGCGACGTTTGACTGTGCTATAGTCATCTCTGCTCCAGCGTAAGGAGACATTCTGTCACCCTTGTTTTTTCACCAGTTCATTTGAAGCCAGTTATTCACATTTATCCTCACGTACATTACAAACCAGAGGGATGCCAATCATGCATCAAGTTGCAACTAAAACAAGTTCAAAAGCAAGACAATATTGACAGTATCACTTCACCTCTGTTCTTTGCTAAGCTGTAATGTTACCTGTCAGGTTTGTACAAAGTGTCTTCATCTCCAACAAACCTGACAGCAAGGAAAATTCCAGAAACATCAGCCATGGATACAACATTGACAGCTTACCAGGAAGAAATTCAACACCCAGTTAAAGGCTGGGTTTTTACAACTGTTATCTACATAAGCCTCTACAAAGCAGGTATCCTCTTCTGTTAATCTTTGAGCTTTACACCAAAGGCCAAGCATGGAGTATTTGTGTTTGTCATCTACATATTCTGGAAATTCCACCTATCCAAAACAGAGTTACTCTCAGTTTAC
Source organism: Nyctibius grandis (assembly GCF_013368605.1). Classification (NCBI taxonomy): domain Eukaryota; kingdom Metazoa; phylum Chordata; class Aves; order Nyctibiiformes; family Nyctibiidae; genus Nyctibius; species Nyctibius grandis. Next base: position 31,647,343 of record NC_090658.1, read on the forward strand.
CTTCAGTTCAACCATGTTCGATAGCAGTAGTGTCTTTTATATTTCTATTACTACAGAGCAAAAAATGTGTTTGCCAACCCCAAACTAACCACATACAGCTCCAGTAACTTAATCTGACAGCTTCCATGGTACAATGGCAATATCCTCTTGAACTTATCAAAAGATAAGCCACAGACAGAAACTCTTCTTCATATAAAAGATACCTTGCTGCTCATCGACTCCTAGTTCTATCATCTTTTGGCAGAAACACAGCAAAGAGGATCTCTACCTTCAAACAACCTTAAAACAGGGATATAGGCTATTAACAATAACAGCAACTTCCTTCCACAGACTTGAAGAATTTCCATTGGAGTTTCACAGGCAAGTAAGTACACAGCAATGCACTGCACTGGGATACTACAAGCCGTGTCATACATACCTGTTAGCTCCTCTCTCAACAGAGAACACAAATGCAAACTGTCTTCATAAAATGACGGTGAAACTCGGTGACACCTAGCAGCAGTACACTGGCAGTTAATCACACTAACTTAGAAGCAACACGACCACTAGTGTAAGACCCCTTACAGTGTTTTCAGTGAGTCCATTTCTACAGCATTTTTTGGAAATAGATCAGATCAGTACAAACAACTCTACCTAAACAGAAATAGTGTTCAACATATTAGAGCAGCAGAATAGCCACAACTACATGAAATAGTTTTTTCCCCTCCTTTAAAGCATCAAACAACTATGAATATTCCATGCATAGAAAACACTGACCACTATGAAGCGTACAAAAAAAAAATGATGTAAAACAAGAATCTCATATCAATCAACACAAAAGAGACTAAAGAAGCACTCCTTGCAGCAATATTTTAAATGAGATTAAAGCAGGTATTTCTCTAGTGTTTGAGAATCACAAAATTTCTGTCAACCAAAAAGGAACAAGACAAGAGGTTATGTACCACGTTGTACTCTACAGAATCACAGAATCAATCAGGTTGGAAGAGACCTCTGGAATCATCAAGTCCAACCATTGCCCTGACACCACCATGTCAACTAGACTACTGTGAAATCAGGAATGGGTATGACTGTCAGATAAAAGCGGGTGGGGAGAGAACATGCAAAAATATCCCTCAAATGGTGTAATGTTTTATACGCCTCTTAACAGCTCGTTTGAGAATCCTCCTGTTACTTCCCAGTACACACTGTGCTGTTTCACAGCATTTTAGGCTTGCACGGACAAGATGTTTATGTGGAAAAAACTTAATAGCAATTAGACCACTAACGATTTCCATGGAAGAAAGTTAATTTTATCTGAGTATAATTAGATTCAGGTTCTCTTTTCTACCTCTTCCAGAATGGATAGTAGTAAAAATACTAAAGATCTGTACTAACATTGTAAGCCTAAGCTTAAAGTGGTATGGAGAGTTCTGTTATGTTATCTTATGTTCCTGACTTGCTTTTAGTATGGAATATCTATCATATCTGTAGGGGTAAGGTTATTAAATCAAGTCTTTTTTCCGCAATATAGGATGATGAGCAGACGTCCCAACTCCCCAGAAGTCAAAACACCACTCAAATCCTTTGCCAATGAGTGCTGCTATATAAAAATAACAATGCTTCAGAATACCACCACCATATCTGGCTTTCTAGCACCACAAAGTAAACTAAGAATTTCCTGTTTCTTTAGGACACATAAGAAGGCCTGAAGACTTTATTTGCCTTTTGACACAGCATCTGTAATACAAGCAAACATGTTAGGTACTCGTACAACATACAGCTTTACACCTGGACATTTCATTATACAGAAGACATTGTTCCAGAAACTAAGGAAAAAAATGGGAAAGTGTTAACCCAGATGTTTAGTAACATGATGCTTCTTATAATAGAGGCTGGCACTTGGTAAAACCCAGCATTTTCAAAACTTGTAAAACTAAACCTTGAGCAAGCAATGACTTAGACGAAATTACCCTGTCAGGGCTTACAGGATAGATTTCACCAATTACCTTGTCACAAACTGAAGTTACTCTCACACAGCTCTCATGACTGACTTTCAAGAACAAGTGTCTTTGAGCAATATCAGAAGAAATCTGCTTCTACCTTTTATTCTATGTATTGAAACTCTGGTGCTTGCTTCAAGGTGGGATAAAGTAAACCACTGTTCAACATCACAGACCAATCCAATAAGTCAGTAACAGATATATATGCTGTAAGTTTTTGGGTTTTTTTAAACAACAAAGTCCACACTTCTTGAGTAACAGTAAGGTATGTTAAAATAACCAGTCAGACTTCATTCAAATGAATTAGACAACTTTTACTAAATGAAAAAACCTACATTTAAAATATGCATTTAAAACAAAATGGAATTAGAAAAAAAGAGACTGAAATCCATTTTAAAGAACTTGCTCACTGTGTCAGAAATCAATATATTTCTTGCATTATATAATGTGCCAGTTCATAAAACGTAAGTTACCAGAATCCTCAATTTAACATTTTCAAAGACAATACCGAAGTCAAGAGTTTTACATCTACTGATGCACACATTTAGAATGGTATAAATCTGAAGCCTTCCCCCAAAGAATCTTACAAATTTGACAATATTCGATAAAAGCTTTTGTAGTTATATCAAGTATTGCATCCTAAAGCATCACAAACCTGTGCCTTTCATTTATCCTACTATAAATTTTGTACGTTCTCTGTATCTTGCCATTTGCCAATGTTAACTCTTAAGAAAGGAGAGAACTGAAAAGAAATACTGCCTAACTCTTGATCATGTACAGAAATTATTGCTACTATAGTACACTACAAAGCAGAAGTCTATACAATAGTATATGAAATTTGATCATGAAAATCCAGAGGATATAATCTTTAGTGACATAAGCCTTATAATCATGTTGGACATTCCTATAGCATTTTCAGCTTGCCACTTGTCAGCTAGCCTGTTGTCCATTGATAAACACACCCTCTTATGAAAAAGAATGTCAGCTTTCAAAGGCTTAGCAAATAAGGATCTTCATGTTCTGTGGAACTATGTAAGATGAATTTTGATGCAGGTAGGGAGTTACCTGGAAGCTAAGCATGCCAAAGGTGTTCCATGCTAATAAAACTAAAGCCAAGGTACCACATAATCAAGTTACCAACTAATAGGCAATACCATTTTTGTCCTAAGTTAAATGAAGTGCCATAGCACAGTGTAACGTCAATAATTTAAAATGGTGTAGTGCACAAATTCATTGTGTGGCAGTTTAAGTTAAAAGTCAAGACAGGTTTTTCTGTCTCAATTTATGTTGGCTGTCAAGCTGTCCAGTCTGGGCATTTTGGACTGTTTGCCTTTTAATCACTACCATACTATAGACTTTGCATTATAATGGGGCACACATTTGGGCGGCATTATTATGAACAACAGAGGGCTAGGGGGAAGATAAGAGATCAATGGCTGTTCTAAAAAGCCCCTTATTTCAATTTCAAAAAGCCAGGAAATAAGACTAGATACTATAATTGCCTCATTCTAGCTACAAAATAACCAAAGTAAAAGCAATCAAGCAACAATAAGACCACATTACACAAATGGAACATCATGCTCTCATCTGGTTTAACTATTACATCAAGTTTTAACTGGGATGTTGGTCAACTTTAAAAACCGTGGTAAATGTGAATATGTAGTTGCAATAGTTTTTTCCTAATATTTTTTTTACTCTATGCTGGATATTAGAACTTGTTACAATACAGTGTCGCACATCTTTCTACTAGAAAAAAATTAATAAAGATCCTTTACCCGTCTCTTTAAGTTAAACGTGTGACATCATAAAGGGTGTCAAATGGCTGGATGGTTTTACAGTGCACACTTATTATATACTGTAATATGGAGTTTTGTCCTTGACAGATCTGATGGTGTTTCTACATTATTCCTTTCTTCACCTCTTCTTCGGTGGATTAGCTGTGCGAGGTGGAGTGACTGGACGCCCAGAATTCAGTCCACCATACTGGTACTTGGCTTTCTTTTCAGATGGTTTCAATATCTTAGAGAAAATAAAGAAGTTCTATTGAGTCAGTGATAATTAAGAACATTTCAAATACTGTTAAGCCAACATGAAAACTCATTCAGCAGGAACAGAAGGGGTGAAGGTGGGTGGGAATCATATCACAATCCTACAAATTTCTTAATCCTACACACAACAATAATACTACTTCTAAATCCTTCTAGTTCTACCACTACATTGGGGTGGGAAGGGGAAAGAAAAGGGGCTGAAAACATGTCCAGGAAGGAGTAGGGATTAAAATCTGGTCAGGGTAACCACACTAAAAGGGACACAACAGTCCATTAGTCTGCATCATTAGGTACTCTGATCACTAGGTTTGACTAAAAAGAATCACCCAATTAAATTTTGAAATGAGCATCTGAATAGAGGGAATAACTTAATATTCAGAAGCTTGGAAAATAGCAAATCCCACACAGTTCTCTGGAGAACAGTTGGTTTGCAATTCTAATTGTCCACAAACACCAGCCTGCTGTGCAGTCCTTTCTGTGGCTCAAGTATATTACCCTAGACTAACCATAAGCATGTCAACAAGCAGACTAACTCAGTCCACATAACCCAACACCTAAAGTAATACTTAATGTACAAATACATCGTACCTGAAAGGAACACATCAGAGTTTCATCCACACTCATCATGCCCCCTGCATTGTCAAACTCTCCACAATAATTTGGAGCCGAGAATAGGGTGACCAACTGCCGTTTAGCAAAGAATTCATATCCATCTTCAACCACCTGTCAACACCAGAGAAATCAATACAGCTCACAAAAAAAAAAAAAAAAGATAAATTTTGAAGAAAAAAGCCAGTCTTGAGGCAAACAAAACTTATATATAAGATGACAAGGACTCAACAAAAAGGTATTTTATGTCTTGGCTTTCAGACAGGTCATGTTCAGTCATTTTGCCTTATCTGGACACTGAATGCCAAACCAGTTAGTTTAACCTGACACTTCCAATGTTAAATATGCATCAACTTGACTGCTCAATAGTTTCACACTTAAAGTCTGATTATGCACTGCCAGTTTAAGGATTCACAGTATTTTATGGTTTACACACAAAATTTATATTTTTGACCTATTAGTTTGGAGTACACAGAGTCTCAATACCATCTTCATTGCAACTGAAACCATTAAGTTTCACTTACACCGGTGCTGATCGTACAAACCTCAAGTGTAGGGCTTTTTTAGAATTATGATGCTTTAAAAGCAAAGTGGTTCTGCCATATTTTCTCTACAAGCATAATTCACCTTTAAAACAGTGCAAGTAGTATAATGCATCAGCTAAGGATGTCCCCTCTTCCCCAAAACAGAAGCCTCACGTTATAATGCAGTGAAACTAGTGCACCAACTGCTCACTTTGGTCCCATCATCATGGTCTTTTAAAATCACAGAATCACAGAATCACAGAATCACAGAATCACAGAATCACAGAATCACAGAATCACAGAATCACAGAATCACAGAATCACAGAATCACAGAATCACAGAATCACAGAATCACAGAATCACAGAATCACAGAATCACAGAATCACAGAATCACAGAATCACAGAATGTTAGGGATTGGAAGGGACCTTGAAAGATCATCTAGTCCAATCCCCCTGCCGGAGCAGGATTACCTAGACCATATCACACAGGAACGCGTCCAGGCGGGTTTTGAATGTCTCCAGAGAAGGAGACTCCACAACCTCTCTGGGCAGCCTGTTCCAGTGTTCGGTCACCCTCACCGTAAAGAAGTTTTTCCTCATATTTAAGTGGAACCTCCTGTGTTCCAGCTTGCACCCACTGCCCCTTGTCTTGTCAAGGGATGTCACTGAGAAGAGCCTGGCTCCATCCTCATGACACTTGCCCTTTACATATTTATAAACATTAATAAGGTCACCCCTCAGTCTCCTCTTCTCTAAGCTAAAGAGACCCAGCTCCCTCAGCCTCTCCTCATAAGGGAGATGTTCCACCCCCTTAATCATCTTCGTGGCTCTGCGCTGGACTCTCTCTAGCAGTTCCCTGTCCTTCTTGAACTGAGAGGCCCAGAACTGGACACAATATTCCAAATGAGGCCTCACCAGGGCAGAGTAGAGGGGGAGGAGAACCTCTCTTGACCTGCTAACCACACCCCTTCTAATACACCCCAGGATGCCATCGGCCTTCTTGGCCACAAGGGCACACTGCTGGCTCATGGTCATCCTGCTGTCCACTAGGACCCCCAGATGTCATACTTCTTTATAAAAGAACTGAAGTGACTACGTGACTATGGGAAATTGGTAGCAATCTTGATCAGCAGTTAAGAAATATCCGTTCCACACATCGATTAATCTTCTTGAATGTTTTAGCAATAAAATTGCAGGTAGAAATACTGAAGTGTTCTGACAGTATACCTAAGCCTAACAGTGACACAGAATGAAAAGCCTATTTTTGTTTCACAGGAGAGAGCTTTTAAAAGTGATTAAATGATGAAACTGAAATGCTATACAGGAAATTGAAACCTGATGTCCACCTAACTAGGACACTTGCTTAAAGTAACTTAATAAAAACTACAAAAAAGTGTACTTGAAGACTGATGATGCCAAAAATAACCTTGCTTTCTGCACATTTTAATAAGTTAAACAATCTATGCCAAAGTATTTGAGATAGCTGAACCAAAACGAGGGCAACTGTGAAAACGTATGTGCAGACGTGTTTGTAGAAACATTCAAAATGCATTTAATACTTCCATGAAGTGAAGAAGATATAGTTTAAGCCACAATTACCAGAGAACTGACTATGACTGAAATGGAAGAACTCTGAAACTTCAGTGCAAATCTTGAATTCAAGTCACTTTGCCACTTTAAACCTGGATACTTGACCTCTAATGTTCATATACAACAGTCTAACAGTAAACAGACAATACAAGATCAATGGAGAAATCTAGTGTTAGTAGTCTACTTTACTGACATTAGACACTCAGTTCACTATGAGTTAATAGAAGGACACAGCCTTATAGTCCTTTTATTAGGAAGATTTTTTTTTTCCTAAAATTAACACAATGTAAAGTAAGTTTCAAATATATCCTACTGATAAGCAGCACCAAAGAGGCAGAAAGTCTAGGAGAGGTTTTAAGAAGCAACAGCAGCATAATTCATACCTGGTGAGCTCGACAGATCAAATCCAGATCATGACGATTCAGAAATTTACTGACCACATCAGCACCAAAAGTGAAAGAGACCCCACGATCATTTTCACCCCAACCTTGCACATCTTTGTCTGGGTCAGACCACAGCAGGTCACACAGCAAGCCTTTAAAAGACAACACAAGTGAGGATGCCAGTCTTAGGAGGTATAATTCTATAATGTCAAATAGTTTTATTGTAATTACCAGAGCAGCTCTCCTAAAGAAAACAGGCCTTAGCAACAAATTCAGAAATACTTAAACTGTGACTTAGACAAAAGATACAGTCTGCAGAAGTCTGGAGTTCTTTCCCCCCTCACCAGTGATAGTAGCTTGAGATGAAACAAGTCAGCACCAAATAGTTCTTTGAAATAATATTTAATTGTAATATTCAGCATGTTTACAGTGAGCATTTGAGGAGTTTAAAAATACTGCAGTCGGTACATTTTAAAAGGCAACCATCAATTTCACAACTCACCAAGAAAGCTTACTTTGAAAGCTGCAGTAAATTTTAAAATCCTATGCAAAGCCAGTCATAAACACAGAAAATAAACTTGTACCACAAGCTTCTGAACGTGGAACAGCTTTGATTCTTACCTTTCTTACCATACATGAAGAACCTTATGTGACTAAATCAAAATTTAACAAGGCAGAATTCTGATATATTGCTTCAGGTAGCACTTTCAGTTCGCTTGGACTACTGTTGACTTTTCAAAAAGCCCTGTGCCAACCAGTCTGGAATCTAAATTAGAACAATAAACCTCTCTGGTGTTTTAGCACTGGTCAAGGTCTTTTTTCTGCTGCCACGAAAAAGGCAGCTAACTCTGGAGTTAAAACTGGGTACTAAAAAAAAAAGTTTCTCTAGATCAACCGCAATGCCTTTATACATAGAACTTTCAAAGTGTTTCCACATGAGAAAGAATCAGGCCAATTCAACTGCAACACAAACAAAACAAAAAACATTCAAAATGTATTTCATAGTTTTCCATGAAATTGTCCTTTCTTTACCTGTGATGACTAACCCATAGCCATTTAAATACTTAAGAGCATTGTTTCACAATCTGAAAGAGATGCCAGCAGGCTCCTTTATCTGGCACTCAGAAGTTTGATTTACAATTACATCTGGTTATTTGCCAAACAAAATACTGAAGACACTATTTCTTAAATAACAGATTCTTCAAGTTGTAGTCAAGCAAAACTAATGTCTGAAACCTACTCTGCACTAGACTATTTTGTATTTACACACAGCTATCAAATGGTCTTTGGTACCTGTCACAGTTCCTCTCTAACAGAAGCTAAGATTTTATTTGCTTTTAAAAGACAAAGAACAGAGCAAGTACAACTGCATTTTAAATAAAATATCTATCTAGAAATGAACTACTGAATACAGGCAGCATACAACAAAAACTTACTTTACTGAAATTTAGTTCTATATTGAATAACATGTTTTTCAAAACAGAATAGTTGCACTGCAATCCTTAATGGCTTCTTATCATGAATTTCTAACAAGTGACAGAAGCTGCTTGTCTCAGCTGCTTAGGAAGCACTTCCTCTCCTATTCTCTCCCCAAAATCAAATAACCTTTATGGTTATACACACCAATAGGTAAATCTTCCATCAGCAGCGTAACAGAACCCCTGCAACAAGTTTGCCTAAACTAAACTATGCTGTCCAAGCAGGTTTATATTTTAACATACAATATCTACCACTGCAATAGCTTAGGTTGACCAGGAGCATACCATAACACAGCTGATACAAGGCATTCAAGATTACACAGAAGAGGGAGTTACAGTTTCCTAATAAGCAAATGGTTGGCAATGCTGACCAAACACATCATTTATACCTTGGCCTCACAAAATGCACACACTTTAACAGTTACCAAAGGCAAGTGATTTAAGTTGGAATACAGAGTCAGATTTGAGCAAACAGCTTACAAATCCCATAAAAATGCCACCAAAACAAGGGGCCTTTAAATTGCAGTTGACATTGAAAAGGCTTTTTTTGCATCAGGCTAGAAGAAACCATCACCATGATCTGATCTCAGCACAAGCCACACGAACACCTACCAGGAATTTCTGTATCAACACAAACATTCACCAAGTGACATCCCTCCACAAAGGGATAACTTTTAAGGATGTGAAACTTTCACAGAAGTGAGACCACTTCAGTTTATTTTTCATTTTTCCATGAGATTTACTTCCATTCCGTAATATCGGTTGCCTTAAGTAGGTCCAAAAGGCCAAGACCTTCTATGTCACTGTACCATATGCACACATGCCTCTGATGGGACATTCCATTTTACCTCTGCTGGTAAACATCCAGCTACTGCTTCTAAAAGCAAAATTAAGACTGCAACCACCCTATAGATTAAAAGCCTTTTTAAAAAGTCTATACTTATTTTTAGGAGGTACTAAGAATACATGATTTCAGCGGAGTATCCATGGAAACCAGAACTACATTCTGCAAGGGCATTCCTGAAGTGGGGGTGGCTCAAGCAGTAGTACTAGCCTGTAGAATAGAACTACCTTTTCTGAAAGCTCTGATAAATGTAAAGATTGACTCATTTGTACTGACATTTATTTGGTTATGCACTGACTGAACTATACCTAGCATAAAAGGAACAATTTAGTAATTTATACTACAGAAACACTCATTTACCAGTCTAGCAATGCTTCTCAGTGTCAAGTGTGCTTGCACAGAGATGCTGTTTAAGGGATGGTAGATATATTAATATTAGTCCCTGAATTACTCCTATGCATCAGCACTTAGGAACATTACAGGAAGTAGAATTCTTCTATTCCAAGGTTTAACTGTTATTGTAATTTGTGTTTCAAAAAAAGGTTTAGATGTGGTATCTCCTCAGAAAGTTAACTTCAGACCACTGTTGAAATCAACACTTTAAAAAATATCCCATTGTACTGCTTGACAGTCTTTTCAATCCAATAGTAATAAAATTTGGAATAAATGGGACACTAAAGAAGATTATTAATTAAACCATTCAAAAGAATATTGCACATAAAGCACTGGCAATTTGCATCCAACATATATACAAAGTATTGATGTATTAGTAGAAGAAAATTTCAGGACTAGCACATTGATACAAACAATTGAAATCCCAATCGCAGTGAGTAGGAGCTACACTTTACAAATTTAAAGAGGAAGGAGACATGGCCCTAAGTAGAGAAGCCTAAATACTTTAAATAATACTCATCAAGCTTTAAACTGTTGTTCTTTGATAGACTAAAAGGTTTAGGTGTGCCTAACCAAGGCAAGAAAAAGAACAGCTGATTAGTTTCATTTGATTTTTCATTAGATTTCTAAGTTTGTTTTAAGGCAAATGTGGATAATGTATCCAAACTTGGATAATGTATCGTACTCTTATGACACGCAATAACAATGTGGGCAATAGCCTCTAACATGTCAGACAACTTAGTGATCATAAGGAGCAAGACTCACACCCTGCACAGATATCAAGGAATACTGTACTGTGAACAGAGGTTGTGTTATATCACTGCATTGTCTGTACAGAAATTCGTTTTACCTGTTTCATCATTAAGACCTATTTACAGTAAATTCCATATCACTCACCTGTGTCAGGAACATCTGTAGGTCTCATAATTCTCCGGATCTGCTCCATTGACTGGAGATCTGGAGACAGTCCTGTAAGTACAAGAGAACAAGTGACTTATCTACATATTTTACCTGCTGTAAAAAGGGTTCCAGAGAATACACTATTAGACAAAGTCATACAGCATCCAGTGTTTCCACTGCAATATAAACAAAAGACAGCTTGCTATAAGACAATTAAGGTCCTGAACAGAGGGACAGAGATAACACAAGTGAAACTAGTAATGGGTTTTGTTTTCCTGCCATCCTTTTAGCCACACAGCACAGAACTCTACAGTCAAGTATGTTCTCTTAAACAGCTTACTAAAGAGAACCAGTGAAGAATAGCACTCCCATTACCTAACACAATTAAACTGGATGCAGACAACCTTTACAACCACCTTACTTTAGAAAAGCTAAAGGAAAATCCCCTGTCCAGTTTTAGAAGTTCACAAGTCAAAGCAGCCTGCAGGTATGACGGGAATCACAAGTTGTATCACTGTATTTCAGTGTTCTATCACACATCAGCTGAGCAGCAGTCGCTGGATGCTGTAAACGAATACTAGACTGTGCAACCGCAATAGATGAGGAGCACAGAGGTGGTCATCTACTATAGCTCAGCTGCTTAGTCATTTATAAAACCATAGCACCTGATACTCAAAACCTCATTTATCACAAAGACACAGCTTTTTATATAGTTTTGCCATATTAACATGTAATTACAGCCAAAGCATGGGAATCCAAAGCCACTTTTTGAACAGTTTAAGTACACAACTCTAGAGCTTTTCTACCCGAGGTCCACAGGCATGAAAAAGAGCCCACTAGATGCTCTAGCATCTTAACATGTCCTGAAATAAGGGCCCTAAAGTGACTTAAATGACTTAGGCCAAGATCACCTAATTAAGAAAGTTGCAAATTTGGAAATAGAGCATGAAGACCTAATTTGTGATGAAACACATTTCATGTTAGCAAGCCATATCCATTTGACTCAGTCCAGAACTTTGAACACGACAGAAGAAAACCTGTCATTGGAAAGAAGTCACCGTGTAAAATAATTACAGCTGACATCAGTTTGCACAGTGGCAACGTACGTGTTACAGGAACAATGACTCCAATGCATTTGATATAAAGACTTGAGGAACTTTTCTTCAAGTATTAAGATTTTAGATTATTTTTGTTGAAGCAGTCTTATGATAAAAGCCTTCTATCCTCAGCAGCTTGTTAAAGTTGTCTTCACAATATTACCTTGGAGTTGTGAAGGATGGCAGAAATCTTACATTAAAAAGCGTATCAAAGGAGTTTTAGTCGATTCTACTTACATAACAATACAGGGATACCAATAGAAATTCAGGCAGATAATCAGCTTTTAAACTTTGACCAACCTACCACTTCCCCTTCCTCAGAACTGATCCATTTGCATGCAGATCACATTAGCACAAAGGCATGCCAATTCTACTCAGATTCTACTCAGCACCACACCCTGAGATAGTAATGGACAATCTCAGTGAAATAAATAAGCACAACCAGTCTGTGACCTTCTATGAGGTTAGAGCTCTCAGCATTTCAGGTTGCACCCAAAACATTAAGTTCTTTAAAAGAAAATATGTTATTACAAACCATGTCTCAACCCTGTAGCTGTTAATTTTCATGCTATTTTACACCACTGTAAAAGAGCAAAACCCCACAAAACTGCCTGCATGTTTGCAGACCTCTTTGTAACCACCATAGAGGTCTTTTCCCAAATATTTTCCTAACTCCCCCTGCAGAAAAATAAATAGCTAATGTCTCAAATTCAGATCTACAGACAAAAGTTGTACACCATCAGCATTAAATGAAGGAAATAAGAATGCAAACACAGGCTACTAAAGCTCACTGTCAAGCTGCTGCCACTACAGTGATTGCTGCAATCTACTGTGTACTGAAAGAAAACTGAAAAGTACGCAATCAAATTAAGTTGTCTTGTCACATAATGACAGCTAAGCACAGAGAAAGTATCTTTCAGCATACTATCTTCTGGAAGCGTAACAGCACCCCTTCCCTAAGGGAAATCAGAAAACGAATTGTCATTACTCTTGGCAGACTCATTAAATCCAGGCTCTAGATTTTAACCACTCCCTGATCGGGGTGGAATTGGTAAAGTAAGAGTCGTGGTTACTCATTCTTATAGTGTAACCCAGGAAGCTCCTCAGGTCTCTTTGGATACTATGTAAGATTATGAAGTACACTTCACCTTCAACATACGTTTCATTGTCATTAATGTCACAACAGAATTCCAGAGCTTGAAAATATTATGTAAGTCCAGTATTCTACCCAGAGCTTAAATCCAATGTGATAAGACCAATGTGTTCCATCAACATGACACTACAACATGCACTTAATTTATAGAAACTTGAAAGTAATCACATAAGGTCTCTAAAGGTTAGAACTAGAGAGTGGTGTCACAGATAAGAGAACAATACTGTACAGAATACCAAGCAGAGCAAAAGGGAGAAGTCGGGAATGGTTATGGAATAAGCTTTAATGAAGCAAGACAAAGGACAAAGAGCAAAGTCAGAAGTAAGCTGATAGGACAGCCTTAAGAAAATGCCAAAATATGACTTGTATGAGCTATGTGGAAAGACACGGAAGAGAGAGGGAAGTGATGGGAAGGATAAAATGAAAAATCCTTTCAGCAGCATGAACGTTTGGAGACAGGCATGGCAAGAGAGGTTTCATTTATATAGTGAGATAGAGAACTCAAAACAGCAGATATCCAGAAAAGTCTAGGTAAAAAAAGCTGACTCAGGATTTTAAGCTATTGTAGATAGCCCACTGAGGTAAGTTAGGTGCCTTTTGTTTTACTATGTTATGCGGTTTTGCAAAGTTTTATTATATATCCCAGAGGACAGTATTTTTAAAATAAACTATGCAAAAATGCGCAATATAGTAAAAAAGGCACCTACCTTCTATCTACATGCTAGCTTCAACCTCCAGCAGAGTTGAATGCTTTGTGTTGCTGCCTCAGCGTTTATTATAGTAGTAACATCGTGAAAAGGCGTTGGCAGTCCATGACTTCATGGGATCTGGAATGCAGTTTGGATAGGACTGGAGAAGAGCGGAGAAAGGGCAAAACTTATTTATGTGCTGAATGTCCACTTTCATTTATTAGGAACACACAGCACATTAGTAATCTTTTCACTTTATTTCACAGCTGCAGATCAGTTGTGAGTGACAGTAAGTTCAGTTACAGATGAAGCCTGTACAAATTTAAGGGACAAATAGCATTCAATATAGTAAATATTGCTTTTCATAAGAGGATCCTTAAAGCATATTATGCACAAAATACAAGTTTTCCTCCTTGATTAAACAAGAGGTTAATCCCCTCAATACATTTATTATAAAACTTTAAATTTTTTTTCTTAAAAAATAGCTTTCTAGGCTTCTTGCTCATAACTCAGGTCTCAAGTGCATATACACATAAAATATCCATTATATATCTGTTTTGTCACAGAACATAGCGTTCTACTCTACCTGCTAAGCTTCCTTGTTTACCTTCTACCACCCACCTAAGCTTAATTGTTTGTCTGAACACCACAGTATTTTGTCACCATTCATTCTGTTTCCCAAATAAAACAAAATTCAAAAAAAGTATGACAGTAAAAGAATAATTTCTTCAACAACTTTTTTGGAAATAAATTTATTAAATTGTTTTAGCCACTGATAATGGCTACCTCAGTGCAGAAGTGATTTTGTATCTCACATTCTTAAAATTACGAGATGTAGCTCCCAAGACAGGTACCAGTTCTTAAAAAAGAAAAGACACCACATCACACTGATTGAGAAGGAGATGAAAAGATGACCTGTGAGAAAACAAGTACTTTCTCTAACATGTCAATGCTACCTGTAGACTGGCAGACTCAACTGTCTGTCATTGCATTAATTCTGTATTTACAGAGACATGACAATACCTCAGAGCATATTATGCATAAGACTCTCATAGCCTATACTAGCAGGCATTGAAGGCAGAAGCTTTCAATACAAGATCCAAGTCAGGATCCTTTTATAGCACATTCCATTCAGGCAGAGTTCTTGCAGAGATACCTGTAATTAATAAAGGCAGGCTGGCAGCCATCAATACAACCTCTCAAAGTCTGGAAGAGTCTGCTCAGGAATTTTGCGTGCACGCTATTTCTATTTCCAAATGGAGCTGTTCAGTCAAACTAGAGGTTTCTGCAGTGCTCTCACTTCCACTAATCTCTAATTATCTCACTGACAATGCAGGTGTGACACCTACCAGACCATCTCTGGACCACTCAGTGCAAGGCATCAAGTCGCTTATTAATAGAGGTAGTTGCAAAAACAGCTGCAAAAAGGCAGGATGGCTCTTACTACAAGTAATTTGAAATTGTTGTCAATTGTTTTGACTCTGCAAGGTCCTGAAAACCTGTAAGCATCACTGCCTGTAAAAACATGGGGAGTCCCCTTCTACAAAGAGGGGCACTCAAGTTCCAATATTCAGACAAGTCACAAGCCTCAGTCAGATCAACACCAAACACTTTTTTCACTACAAGAACAGGGCAGGACTGGGACAGGTGCCCACAGAACGTGTATCTTCCAATAGCAAAGGTCTCATGGAGTCAGAGCAAGCCATGGCTGACCTGCTCTAACGTTAACAAGTGTCTGTCTTCAAGCAGCAGGCTTGACTATGTTGACTTCAGAGGTCTCTTCCACCAACATCTTATGAAAGCAGCTAAAGAGCCCAAGAGTATAGAGCTGGGATTACTTGTGAAAGTTATTCTTTCACTTCACTGCTAGGGATGCCAATATTAGCTAAGGCTGCACTGATAGATGGTAACAGCAACAAGTCGTGGCAAATTAGGCAAGAATTCTAGCATTCAGTATCCTTGAGAGGGACATAGTGATGGGAATACTTACAGATGCACTTGCCCCTCAGGCACAGAGGGCCAGGTGTATCAGGTAAGCATGACATCTGTCTACTGCCAGGTGCACAGAAAAGCACAAGGCATAACAGCAACCTTTACAGACAATGTAAGGTTAAATGTCTCCAGCTACATATCAGGTATGCACATCCACACTCCATTCAGTATAGCATTATCCCAAAGATCAGTTTAGACACAGCCTTTAAAAGTAGTCATCAGCTTACCTCCATGACAACAGAAGATCTTCTCATCCACAATGGCTGCAATAGGCAGACAGTTAAAACAGTCTGTGAAGGTCTTCCACAGCTTAATGTTAAATCTCCGCTTGCCTACAAGAACAGGGTGCGACATTAGGAAGAGAAGGCTTTCTTAAAGCCAACCTGCAATACATATCACAACCTGACCAAAAATGTTAGCAAACTGTCTTCACAGGGCTTTATTTCTCTTAGTGTACTTGGGTTTCAGTCTCCTGCAACAGCATTTCAAGGACAGCAGAAGAGCAAATAATAATTCTCTAGAGTGACTTTAACCTTGGTTTGAAATGTACTTTTAGAAAATTTCAAAGCAGGTTCACAGGACATTGAAATCCTTGCAGTACCACAGCGACTACTAGAAGTGTCTCTAACATACAATATTAGTGTATAACAGTCTTTCAAAATAAACAGGTTTTGCTTACATTCATCATAGAATCCATAGATCCGGTTGATGCTAGCACACTCATGATTTCCTCTTAAGAGAAAGAAGTTTTCTGGGTACTTGATTTTATACGCCAGTAATAGGCAAATTGTTTCCAGAGACTGCTTGCCTCTGTCTACATAATCTCCAAGGAAAAGATAATTAGCTTCCGGTGGGAATCCTCCATATTCAAATAATCGAAGTAAGTCTGTATACTGACCATGAATATCACCTGAACAAGAAAATGTTTGCCAAGGATTAGTGCAACAACATAAAGAGTACACAAATCAAGAACTTAAGATCAATTAATAAAAAGTGATTAGCTGACTTTTAAGCATTCATATTTCCTTTAAAAACAGACTGGTATCAGCAAGGCAAGAACCATGTTAATACTACAAACTGAAGTACTCACTAAATGTAAATAACCCACGGTATTTGCAGAACTGCTATGTCAGTTATAAAACCAATCCGAAAACCCAAAGCTACAGAAGTCAACATATTAAGAAAAAGTTAAGTCACATTATTTACTGCAAAAACAGATCAGCAAAGAATCTAGATAGACTGAACATTGGTAAGTTCCATCTGAATATGAGGAAAAACTTCTTTACTTTGAGGGTGACAGAGCACTGGAACAGGCTGCCCAGGGAGGTTGTGGAGTCTCCTTCTCTGGAGATATTCAAAACACACCTGGACACAACCCTGGGCAACATGGCAGGCGGTTGGACTAGGTAATCTCCAGAGGTCCCTTCCAACCCTAACCATTCTGTAATTGTGCTGGCAGAGTGCTTACTTCAAAGGTCAACTGCTTGTCCTCCCATAACATTGCTGTGATAAGATTCCCATCCCCCAGCATTTAGGGTAATTCCTCCTTTGATGCAATTATTCATATAAAACACAGTACAGAGACTCAGAGACTGATATCCCTTACAAGATATTCAACCCTGCAGGTAAATCTTAGGAAAAATAACTGTCACGTTACTCATCACACTGCCAGCTTTAAAATTAAGCAGGCTTCCCATGAAACACCTCTGTGTGGCAACTACAACACCACAGCATATTGTATCAGACTAGCCAAAGCTAACTATCTGTGAGCTGCCCATAAGGTCACAGAAGATACCAAAGCTGCTCTACAATAATTTGTAGAATACATGCGATGTATTTCAGCTGACTGCAGAATTCATTACCAAAGTGACTGAATGGAAAAAAGCTACGCAAGAAGCCTCCAGTACAAGCTCTATGCTGTTTAAATTTAGTACCTCCTCATCCCTTACACTAAGTATTCCATAAATGCATTTTCACTTTTGCTGCTTGTTCAGAGGCAAAATCTCAACTTCGTTAAGCACAGCTGTTCTCCAGTAGAGCGCTAGATACTATGATCTTAAAGCAAAAAACCCAACACACAACTTTTTTCATAATCTTAAAAGGAAAAAAAAAGTTTCCCAAACCTGTATGCTCTCGAGTTCAATTCTTAAAGCATACACAGTGGTAAGAAGAGTACATAGCTATATTCCTCTTTATTCTTTCCATAAGAAACGCAATACTTCCTCCTTTAGGCAGCATTCTGCCATAACTATTTCTCACTCAGGGAGAGAAGTCACTTCCCAATTTTCTTCTAATAACGAAGAACATTATCCACTACCCAATTACAGACACAATCTGAAGTTTCACTGGCTAAAATAATCTTCACATATGTTGCAAAAAAACCCTTATTCTACTTGGTATTTAGAAATCTCCAGGTCACAACCAGAAGAAAACAGAGAAGACTCCTCAACAAGTCATTGCTATGCTGAGTCTAGTACTCCAGAACTACATTATCAATACAGTCCCCAGAGTTCACCACCACCAGAATTAACTACCAAGTAAACACACTACAGAAAGAATTATAATTGTGTTCATTGTCTAGAACTACTTTCAGTTACACACATGAGCCAGAGGGATCAAAGCACTCAAATGGTGAAGAAACATTTTATAGAAACAGTTTTGTAAAGGGACCAAAGCATTTACTATTCCATTCAAGGCACTTGGCATTTTAAAATACAGCTTCATATGTGCACAAGTTGAAGTCTAGCAGATACAAAGCCTTACAGGAACAACCACACCTATTTTAAAATGTTCACATAAGAATATCTTTCATCTTACATTAAAACACAGCCATTCAAGATGTAAAAGCTTATTTTGAACTGACTTGATTACAAGAGAAGACAATCCTATAATGGTTCCTCAGGCATTGCCTGAACACACTAAAATAGTAGTTCAAAGCAGTACAGTTGCATATTTTGCTTTTGGTGAAAGTGATCATCTTTCTTTCGCTTTTCTAAACGTATCTTTGACAATTGCTCTAATATTAAATTTAGATGGACCTAACATTTCTTGGTGCTATCACTGTGTTTGAAATCCAATTTAAAAATAACAAATGCCTTATTTGACTGTGCATTTGCTGCCCTGTTATTGTGCATCTAACAGCCCTTTCAATCGCCTTGATGTAAGCAAATGAGAAACTAACTTTGAAGGCGGCTAATTATGCTTTGTAGACCTTGACTTATCTACAATCTAAATATTTGATTTGAGTTTTCATATTTTCTTTATCTAGGAATACGATGAGACTACTGTAGTCTTTGCAGCATAGCATAAACACTATTTGGTAAAGCTGGATTTTACCTTCAACTTTATGTCATTAAGCAAGCTCGTCTGGTTTTTCCTCTCCACCCTACCAAGCAATTAGTCATTTAAAAATGACTTTGCCATTAGTGCTTTTTAGAATTTTTAATTGGCAATATCCTATCTTAATATAAGAAACATTGCTACATTAGGTCTGCCAGGAAGAAGCTAATCTATCTTTCAGCATGTTAGTAACAACAAATTCAGAGACTGCTTCAATTTTAATACTATGACACTTTAAGAAGCCTAATTCAAGAAATTTTATGCTTCCTAAGACTGCGTCTGCTGTTAATAACTTCAAGGATGATTACAAGCCAGTATCTACATTACTTTTGCAATAGTTTTTAACAAGCTTGCATACCTATTAACAACAGTGTACTTTTGAAGAAGTCTAGTATCTTATAAAGGTTTAGAGAGGTAAAGAACACACACATTTTATCCATATTTGACATCAATAACAATGTTTGTTAAAACATGCTATAAAGCTCAAGGAATTTATTACATGGTAACTAACCCTAGTTTAACAGTCTGCATCCAGCTTTATTTTTTCAATTGAAGGACTAAATTCTTTCTTCAACACTATTTTTGAAGCGTTCCATTTCACACATGTAAAGATCTTTGTTTTGCTTATGCTTTGAAGAGAGCAACTACAACATTAAACATTTGCTATTTTTAAAGAAGCTAACTGCTTTTTGAAATAGTGACTGAAAGAGTAGCAGCTCTGTGCAAGCAGCCCCTAGGAAAGCAGAAGGGACAGGTTGCAAAATTTGCATTACATGAGGACACAAGCAGCCCTTATTGCCAACAGAACTTGCTCCTACATAGTACCAGGAGCATCAGCAATCTACTAACTGTTAGCTGTGTCTTCTCGACTTAATCCAATCTAAGCTGAAAATCACATTTAAGACTGTGAAGACCTCACTCTAATCCGTATCACCCAAGTCACGGTCACTTGCCTATCTCAGTATCCTTCCAATCCACCCAGCACACAGATTAAAACACCTACACAAAACACATACAGATGAAGTTTACATACCACAAATTTTCAGAGGTGCCTCTAGTTCCAGGAGAATTGGCTGGCTAAGAAATATTTCCCGTGATTTTATGCACAAGCCCCGAACTTCTGCTTCAGTCATCTGAACGATCTTCCCAGGACGACATCCTCGTACTGAAACAAGACGTTTAACAATTGAAGGTGACTACCACATAGATACACAGCAATAGGTAATTGCAGATGAGCTGTATCTGAAATCTGTATTTGACAAAAAGCCAGCAGCACACTCCAACATATCTACCAAATGTGTTGGAAATACATGTTCCAAAAAATTCTAATATTAATCTCCAATACTGTGATAACCTGTGCTTAAAGGTCTGTATGCATTCCTGTTAAGTCAGGCTCTCAGAAGAGAACAATTTAAGCCTTGCTTTTGTCCACATTTGGATAAATACCAACTTCAAAAAGTGTTTAAATTAACAATCCCATTATGCTAGAATATCCACAACAGGCAAAAACATCCTGAGGATGGAAATCCTGAAAACACTCTCACATTAGCACAAAATAAACTTCTTTAGGACTGTTAAGTTCAACAGGACTAGCTAAATACAAAGAAAAAAACACAGGCATGTTTACACTTTTGGCAGCTGAAATTGCCGCATTAGGAACATCACTCTAAAAACTACGAAAGTTTGATGAAACCTTCATTCTTATACAATTGCTTTTGAGGTATTGGAACCTTTACGTCCAAACAAAGACATGGTAATTAGAATGAAACTGAATTCCTAAACCAATAAGTCAGGTACTCAGACCTATATTTAGCAGCAGGTTTTCAAAAGCATTCACATGTCATTGCGTTCCATCCTCTGGCAAGTTTATCTGCAGCTGCTTCTTTCCACAACTATCTATACGATTCCTCTGTCAGAGGCTTTAAAATGTCTTTAATGAGACAGCAAAATGCAACAAATGTGCCTGCACTTTGGGTGATCCAGTTCAGTCTTGCATCTCAGCATAAACCAAACTTCAGAGTTCAAACTAACAAGCCAGAATGCATCAGCGTCCACAACAGGTGAACATCCTGGTCTGCCGGCTGCTGTAGATGGAAGCAACTTTCAGCATTAAGCCATGGTAGTATCTACAATAGAAGGTGGTATGAAACTTACCAGTTCAAATCCAAATGCTTTCAAACATCGTAAGACACTACTCCATAAAAATTTTAGCTGCAACTTCAGGAAGTCTAATAAGATAGATTTACAAACCGAATAGCAAAAACTAATTCTTCACACATAAAATACATTCCTGGCTTGCGTGCTTCCCCTCTCCAAAAAAGATTAAGCTTGCAACTTTTTTTTTTTTTTAAATAAATACAACCTCCCTTTCCTTTTATTTCTGCTTAGCTCCTAAAAAACATACTTTACAGAAGAGATCAGTATCATCATCTACATTGTGCAATGGGGAAAAAAAGGATATGAGGGAAACCGTTTGTCCTCAATCATCTAGCACTACAGTCCAAAGTGCTAAGCTCAAAAAGCTCTGCTCTGGTTATCTCTACATACTTCTCCCAGTCTAACTGCACATCTGACCATTCCAACACTGTGCTATGAATTTTTATTTTTTATTTTTAATAAACACCAGACACACTTGTTAAACTGAGGTTAGGAAGCAGCCACAGGAACATGTGAAAAGGCAGAATAAAGAATGGTTTCCTCAAGCAGGGAAGATGTGAAACTAGATCCTGGGACAGCCAGTTTGAGTGCTGTAATAGCAGGAGGGCTAGTCTACCTGCAGCAAGGATACACTGGAAATACTTCGCTCATTAGAATCCCACAAGAACAAAGCTGTGGCATACAGGACTTCTTTCAGTGAAACTCTGAATCAGTATCAGGTGATATTTACCATATGGTTAAGTCACATTCCTTTTGAGATTTCAACTATACTGAGAAAGCAAACAGCTTTTTAGTAAAACTTTTTTTTTTTGTTATTCTTCGTGCATTAAGATGTTGGATTACATATTAAAAGAATACAAAGGCAGACATGAGACACAATCAAGGTGACTAGAAAACAGTAAGTGCCTATAGGCTTCCATTTCATCACATCTCAAACGTCTACTAAGTGATGCACTTACACATACATCTTCAGCCCCATGGGTATTATTAGCAAAAAGAAAATAAATCTCAGGCTTGACAGCTTTGCAGAGGACTTTATCCAATTTGTGAGGTACCAAAATGCTCCAACAATCTCTGCCTTTTCAAACACGTGCGTTCTGGTAGCTTGTAACAATTCCTTTCATAGACCAGAAATTCATTTTGACAGGTACAATAAACTGTCACTATACATAAAACAGCTCCCACATGAAAGAACAGCCTTAGTATTACAATGGCTACCATTTTATTGAAACAATTGCTATATTTTAAACCCATGGCTTATATCAAGGTCATGCCAAAGAAGCACACAGCACAACCAGCTTTTCAGTTCCATTTTTCCTCCACAAACTGTCCATTCTTTTAACCTGTTTTGATAAGCAACGAAATTCTGTATTTAAGTACTTCCACAATGTTTTGCAACACCAGAATTAAGCCATTTAATGTAGATTAAAATCAAGAAGTGACATAACTACACACTTCTTACATCCACTCTAGTTTCAAAACTCAAACTCGGGAAAGCTCACCATACACAACATCAATGTTACCATGAGTAGCACCAGACCAAGCACAGAGTCCAAAATTGAGACAGCAGTTCAAGGAGGGCACTCATACTTAAAATAACTGATCCAATCAATATTTCTGAAAACACCAGCCTTTAGCTCCCTTTGAAACTCACATGAAGGTTTAAACTTGGAACAATTGCTTTATCAGATTGAGCCTTTAAGTGCTGCTAGATTTTTGCACTAGCAGGCAGTGAACACGCAGCTCCAGACTTCACAATTAACTAACTGCCATAGTCAGTGCCTCTAGTGTCTTGATGTTAGTTCTTTACTTTTTACAGTAGAGACTTAAATGTTGCAAGCCCTTAACAGACAAACCAACAAACAGGGCAGTAACTTATTACCACACTTTGGATTCTCCAGATAAGAGAAGTTTCTACAACTATGGCAAGTATCTCACTCAGAGGAGGAGACAACACACACCTAATGATTGCAGTTACTTCGAGCCCTTGGGAAGGGTACAAATCTGGGCCACTGCACCTTTGCAAAGGCACCCTCCCCCCTCCATCCGAACAGTCAGCAGCTCCACATAGCAAACATATAAGCTCAGTTACATTTGAAGAAATACAAAGCCTGGGGTTTCACGAGGAATAATCATTAATAATACAGTTAAGTGAAAAGAAGTTTTCTCCCACAATCCCCTGATCATCAATAAGGGTACTACATATTGGAAAATGAGAAGTTACTGTGACCCTGGCAACCTCAGCCCTTTATTGGATTCACAAAGGCACCAAAAGCTTCACCAAGTAGTCAACCAAAACAGCTGTGGCACAAGTACAGAAGCAAGACCAAGCACATCTTTTGCCAGCTTACACTACAACGAGGATTTTGTTGAACTATTCCTTGACTCAGCTGAGCACTGTATAGATTGTGAACAAGACCATCTCTCACCACACTTTGTTTTTTCAAAAGCCAAATCCCCAAGAACAGATTTAAGAGGAGGTTATGAAAATTATGTCAAGAGTGGAAGTGATGCTTTTTGGACTCATTTATAAATTACTATAGCTAACCATTCTTAAAACATACAAGTCATAGCTGCACACATTGTAAAATCTGTAGCTCACAAAAAGCCTTTAACAACATTGGGAAAACCATTTTTAATGGCTGTCATCTACCCTGTGCAGAAACAGCATCTCAACATTAGACGTAAATTAGTTCTCTTTAATCTAAGAAACAGATGCTGTAAACAAGCTTTGATTTACATAAAAGTCTTCGGTAGGGACAGCAATTCCTGTTGTAATACACAATCCCACGTGTGTAGTGCTATGCCAGAACAAGCCTTTGCTGCAAGGAGCTTAAAGCAGAGTGACATAGCAGGGAATAGAGAACTAAAAGCAACTATATGCATTGCACTGTCAGGCTATTATTTTAGCACAATAGATCCTACAGTAATCCAAAAGCTGCTCGAATCAATATTAAAATGGTCTCTGCATCTACACAACCTTCGATAAGCAATCTTAGCAAGTCTACTAATAGCAATTAGTAATCAGAGACATGAGTTGCACAGTGGCAGGAAAGAAAAACTTCAGCAAAAATAATTATTTTTTAATCCCTCCAAATTCATGCCAGAGAGTAGCAGATTATGTAAGGCAATACTGGAGAGGAAGAAAATAAGACTAAGGAAAGTGGGTCAAGAACTGCCTGTTGGAAGTTCTACAAGCATCACTTTTTGCCATACTCTTTCATGAACTGGTGATAATACATTTAACCTATTCTGTCACACCATTTCTGGTGTGCCTGTCAGTTAAGTAACTAAGCTGCTCGTTTTGTGGCATCATTAATGGAAGTTTCTTCAATTACTAAATCAGCTGTGGTATGCACAGCTGTCCCCAGCATTTATACTGTGTTCTCCAATACCACACGTGTCCTGTTTACTGCACAAAACATTCACAGTTTTAGCACAACATTAAAACCCAGACAGACTTCTAAGTCTCATAAAAAATTGGGCCAGCATTATTGCTAAGGAGCAGCCTCCTCCTTTCCCTACATTCTGCTTTTTTTGTAGGCATATATGCATTTGTGAGGCCACACAGTAACCTGCAACAGTGAACTGATCTTTTCTTTCTAGTACAAAGGCACAAGAAAACAAAAATGTAACCTATAGATAGTTCCAGAAGCTGGAGAATACATTCACTGTGAACTTGGACCAGGACTAGTGAAGGAATAAGCAGCTGGTTCTGCTTCTTTTCACAGTAGCTCTAGCCAAGCTTATTTCTGAAATTATGGCTTTAGAAATCTATTTTGCCAGAGTATATCTAAAAAAAACCCCCAAAACCACAACACAAGACTACAAGCATGCAATTTTACAAATTGCACACAATTCCCACAAGCTTACACTCCCCCCGACATTCACTGGTATATTTAATGATTGGTGATTAACAACTACGACATTTAACTATTTATTTCTTGTACTTCAAAGTACTGTGGAGTATTTGATGAATCCTAAACAGTCTCTCAATAGTAGGAGCAGAACAGATTTGGAAGCCAAAGGTGGTATTAGCAATGACTTGGAAAAAAACACACAGTTCTTACACTGATTTTGGAAACATCTTCTGAAGTTATCTGCTCTCAGTGTTTTTAAAATCCAAGCTATGTATTTTCATGGTTTTAAGTCAGGAATCCTACATTAGATTTAAAAAGTGTCTTTCACTTTGGGAAGCAAAACTTCTACTCCCCCAAAATATTTTCTGTTATTTAAATTGTTTTAGTTTAATTTATTTAATGAAATATAACAAGGGCAAGTGTAGAGTCCTGCATCTGGGCAAGAACAACCCCATGTACCAGTACAAGTTGCGGACAGAGCTGTTGGAGACCAGCGTAGGGGAAAGGGACCTGGGGGTCCTAGTGGACAGCAGGATGACCATGAGCCAGCAGTGTGCCCTTGTGGCCAAGAAGGCCAATGGCATCCTGGGGTGTATTAGAAGGGGTGTGGTAAGCAGGTCAAGAGAAGTTCTCCTCCCCCTCTACTCTGCCCTGGTGAGGCCGCATCTGGAGTATTGTGTCCAGTTCTGGGCCCCTCAGTTCAAGAAGGACAGGGAACTGCTAGAGAGAGTCCAGTGCAGAGCCACAAAGATGATTAAGGGAGTGGAACATCTCCCTTATGAGGAGAGGCTGAGGGAGCTGGGTCTCTTTAGCCTGGAGAAGAGGAGACTGAGGGGTGACCTCATTAATGTTTTTAAATATGTAAAGGGCAAGTGTCATGAGGATGGAGCCAGGCTCTTCTCAGTGACATCCCTTGACAGGACAAGGGGCAATGGGTGCAAGCTGGAACACAGGAGGTTCCACATAAATATGAGGAAAAACTTCTTTACAGTGAGGGTGACCGAACACTGGAACAGGCTGCCCAGAGAGGTTGTGGAGTCTCCTTCTCTGGAGACATTCAAAACCCACCTGGACGTGTTCCTGTGTGATATGGTCTAGGCAATCCTGCTCCGGCAGGGGGATTGGACTAGATGATCTTTCGAGGTCCCTTCCAATCCCTAACATTCTGTGATTCTGTGAAATTGTTCAGCTGTCATCCAGAAGCAGCCACTCCCTATCTTGCAGCAAAACACAGAGTTATGCCAGCAACAGAAGTTTACAAAGTTTCAGAATTGCTGTAACAGAACTAAGCTTAGAATGGCTTTCATTCCTGTGTTACACTGGTGGACAACAGTAATACATATGAAGCCCTGCCAGAGCTTTGCTCAATTCAGTAAGAAGCATATGGCTGAATATACAGCTCCTCTGCATGGTGTACACAGCAAAGCCCTGTACCTTTCCTATTGTACATCATCCAAACTCTCCACCAAAAATAGAAGCAGCAGCCTTCTAGGGAGTTTTTTTCCTTAAGAATTGTGCTTTTATATCCAAGCACTCTTAAAATCTTAATAAATTTGCCTTCACTGGATGTCCTTGATATTAAGTATTTTGCTGAAGAACACAGTGATTGCTTGTGAACTCATTTTAGTAGGACTTATTTAACATCAAACACAAATTCACTGCAGAGTAAAAGACTGCCCAAGCCTTTAATTTCTAACCAGGAAAATAACCACACAATGAATTTCTTCTACCCAAACTTGAATTTACATTCTTAAAATACATACGATCCAGCAGAATCAATGTTCATGGACAAGGACCTTCATTAGAAACTAGTATCTAAACTTGCTTCAGGGTATACCCAAATAAGCTCATGAAAACACTCAAGTGTCCCTACACCAACCTTCGCCCATCATATTTGCTTTTCAGGGATCACCTGCTTCCTTACACAGAGGTTCCACAAACTAACTTATGGTCTCAGACATTCTGTATCGCGCACAGTTCCAAGAATTGCTGAACTCAAGGCTGAAGGACAAGATCACATTAGTTACTCCATTCTGTAAGCAAAATGTATAACACTAATGCTTGTTACTGGTCTACATTTACTGTTTGCTTAATTACACTTGAACCTAAAACTCATGCAACTAGCAAAGCGTAAAGTAGAAGCCTCTCACTATGCTGTATTATACAAAGCAGTGGCAATTCCTGTTCTCGTCCACTTGGAACACTAATCTCATGAAACAGAGAATTTCAGCTTCTTTCACAAAGTTTGGCTTTCTTTTCCTCTAAAGCAGTGCTAATAAAATTCCTAAAATTTGAGGAAGGCAGAGGCAAATCACAAAGTTACTTCATAACTCCTGAGAAGTACCAAGGAAAGAAGTTACTTAGGCTATAACACAAAAAGCTAGAGTTTAACATGACTTTTGCACCTCTTCAATTTCTCAGGTTATTTAACTAATGTGGTTATGTGGGATATACACACAAAAGCTTCGTATCAAGCTTGATATTAAAAAAAACCACAAAACACACAGAAAATGGTGCTGTGAAACAAAGATGGCTTAGCCTATGTACTAGACAAATCAAACAACAGGAAGAGAAGGCAGTAAACAGGTTCATTTCTAAGTTCAAATTATGAACCAGATACGTATCGCATTGAAGGCACGTCAGAGTAGATTCCCCTATACACACACCCCCCCCTTCCCTGAGTGCAGCATCTGACCTTACTGAGTAATAGCCACATACAGCACGCTTGACTTCACAGCGCTAAGTCATATATTGTGTTTTGGTTTGGGTTTTTTTCCCCGCTTTTAAAAAGCTACATACCTACATTTGTAGTGGTGACTAATGAGCATTTAATTGCAGCTATCAAGTATTACAAATCCTCTTATCTCCATTAAACAAAAACTGACTTTCTTCCTTTTATACTATGATTTAGCTGTACTCTCAGCAAGACACTGGTTGAGTCAAGTAAAAACCGTGCTGCAGCAGATCTAAATGAAACAGTTACTGAATCATATCAGCTTCAAGTGGCAAGATAGCCAGCCAGAATAAAGGAACGTCAGCACACATTGCCTGACACTGGGCTCGTGGCCTTCAGTGCCATTTTTGAAGATGACTATCCCATTCGTCATGCACTTATAAAGCTAAAGATGAACTGGCCGAGAGCTGCACTGCTCTACAAACACAGAAACAAACATCATTCTTCTTTCTATCCCTTCTCCTCGTTTAATACAATACCTACCCTCCTCAAAACATATGAAAACTGCTCATTTTCTTTCTCTCTCTAAAGACTAAGAATATTGCAAAAATACTTCCTCTGCAAGAAATTCCTTATTAAGTTTTCCTTGTTTATCTTTTTAATAGCAGATTATCCATCTATTTCACACCAAACAAGGTAATAATAACCCTAGTTTATTCAAGGTTCACCACCATGGTTTGTTTATATTGCTCTGCAACAGATCATTAAGGTCTACTTTTCTTCTCTACAACTGCCTTTCTTTTTCAGTATCAGATACTGAGCCTGTGGAACAGCAAGCACTGCTGCCGTATCATACCACACCATCACACTGGCTGGATAGGTTATTTAGTTAAGACACTAACCAAACAAGAAAGACATCACTGACGATAATACTTTAGCCTAGTAGCTCTACAGCATTTAAAACTAATATGGAAAATCTCAATTATTTCATACGCATTTAAAATCCAACTTCCATTTGAAAAATTGAATATTCAAATTTCTATTTTTATCACAACCTGCAAGACCTCTGAAATTAGAAGAAACTGAAGGCTGCAGCTTTCTTAGAAGATATCACATGACACGGTAAGAACACTATGCAACCAGCTTTTAAGGCATTCATAAAAATCACACTTTGAGTTGAACATTGAAGCATTAGCCATTCTTCATGTCCACTGGAAGTTTGACAACTCTCTTCTTGGATAAGTATCTCCCAGCTTTCTTGGTGGATCAGTACTAATCAGACCTAGTAGCACTCCTAGCCTCACCAAAAATCATTTTGTTTAAAGTGGATCTGCTCTAAAACATTAAGTTCCATCAAATGAATTCAAGTTGTTAATTTGAAATAGGATAGCTAAATTCAGGCAAGCAAGAGGTCTGGCCTAGACAAAGTAAATTTGTTTGTACAGCTATATAAATAAACCCTCTTCACAGAAATCCAGCTTGTATTTGAGGCTAATATTCATCTGGGTTTCCCCAAGTACATTTTCTCTTCCATATAGTAAACTACTTAGTGTTTACCAAGACAGATACCTATATATTTGAAAGGGCAGAAAGTCCAGTCCCACTGGGCTGCGTTATATCCAGAAATTTTAAGAGACATATACAGAACAGAAACAGGAAGCCCAACAACCAGACAGAAATACGGCAGTCTTACCAACAGCTGGACAGAAATACAGCAGTCTTACTTAACACCCCCACAGCACTCTTTACAATTAAGGTCATACCTATTCCAGCATCCTTGCTTTGATACATAGGGAACTTTTCCACACATCACCAAAGCTTAAATTAGCTTAGAGCCTGGCTGGTCTATCAGTTTAGCTCAGCATTTTTGCAAATTTCAGGGCATCTCCCACAGAGGGATACATGGCGTGCCTAGACAGGGCAAAACACAACTTATTCCATGTCTTCTGTACTCATGACAGTCTCACATGTGTGCATACCCCTGTGCTGTCCACAGCTAGAATGGACTGGGAAGATCTATCCACCAGATGGCATAGCTGGGAAGGTAGGAAAAAAAAAAAACCACCAAGGAAAAAAGTCAGCACACTGAAGCAAAAATGAGGCGATCACCTTTTCGGGTACTGTAGCACAACAAACTCTGACCCATGACTAGAATTCTGAATACCAGTGCAAGAAGGAAACAGTCTTAAGACTGATTTGGCTTATTCACTTTCATGGTCACACACAAGTCAAAGTATTTTAGCAAAGCTATGGAATTTTGTGTTTACATGACCTGTAAATCTTTGCAGATTCACTTATGAGTGTTTTCTTTATCAAAAGAAATCTTATAATAAAGCTAAAAGTATTTCCAAGATCAGTTTGGCACACATCTAAGAACACTAGCATCTCCCTCATTCTTCTAGTAAAGAAACAGGAATGGGAATTTAAGTCTGGAGGCAGAAGAAGCAAGAGAAGGAATTGTTACGTTCAGAATTTATGCACACAGTATACACTTTAGTTCTGCTTTCCTCCAGACAGAATTCATTTATAAGGTATCACCAACTAGTAACCAAGTACTAGACACATTGCAAGAAAAAGTAAATTCAAAACAAGCTCTTACCATTCCTAAATTCACCACTTAACCAATGAATAAAGATGATGAGAACTTGGTATATGCAAACGGACATGGAAATTAAAAGCTAATGTCCTAGAAGACTATCACCATGCATTACACTATGGTTCAGTTGAGTCTTCCTGAAAACTATCCCCAATTTAACTCAAGAGTTAATCAATCTGGCTTTCAGTACTCAAAAGATCTCTAAAACAAGTACACATTCAAGATAAGCATGCATGCACATGTGTTGAGGGTTGGGAAGATGTTCTTGATGAATTCTCCCAAGCAGCCTGGCCACAGGCCATCTCATATTGGTATCTCAGAAAAAAGAAAAAAAAAACAAGCACACGGAGGGTAAGATGATCTAAGTAGGTAATTCCAATCAAAAGGCAAGTTAATGTGTCATATAAGCCAAGAGATATGTAGCCTTGAGCAACAAGGGTAAAAACAGTTAGAGTAACCTAATCAAAGTAAAAGCAAGAACTCATGACAGCTAATATCACAGCCTAGAAACAGATGTCACCAAACAGCAACCCAACAACAGCAGGGAAGTTTCCTATTGCTGTGGCTTTTGATATGTATTTGCTACCCTTTAAAATTTATGTGCAGTAGCCACTGAGAGACAATTGTAGACTGCTATTCAAACTTAAAACCATCTATTTCACTTAAAGCATCTCAAAAGACTAAATGTGTATCTCATGACATTTCATTAAAATGTCTTTTGATTATTTTAATGTGCATTTTTACAGCTCAAAAGCCACGTTTCTTATCCTTTAAGTTAAAGTTGAAGTGTGAGTAATGGAGCCAAAAATCTTGCTTTAAACTAATTAACTGCTCCAGAGATAAGAGTCAATAGAAATTTTTCTGCGCAAGCAGCGTGGGGAGGGATTCATACTCACTTTACCAGAACAGGTCAGCTAAGCAACAGCATGAGCTCCAGAATGCACACTGCCAATTGTACAAAAAAAAGCTTCATTGTGAAACACTACTATTCGAACCACAGCTTCAAATATTATATGCTAGCAGTACAATGAATAAAAGAAGTTAAATGGAAGCAAAAACAGTTCATACACAATGCACTCTTTTAATAACTTAGGATTTTTTCCAAATAAAACCTGCAAGAATCTATACGCTTTCAGATACAAGATGTTGTGCAAGGCACTCCTACTACTGTTAGTAGGTGACAAGCAGAGAAAACCCACCCCATTTCCCTTAAGAATCTTCCTAATCTCTGCTCAGAGGGAGAAACAGACTGAGAAACAGAGATGAAAAATTATAAGCAAAGCTTGGTTCAGAAGTTGCACACACATATCCCTAAAGATTAAAGTACTATAAAGTACAAAGCACAGATTAGGTTGCTCGGACACAAGGCACCCAATCATAACCCAAAAAGCTAGAAAGTTGCAACACAACTATTTATAGTGTATCTAGAAGGTATGGAACACTTATTTTGTAAGTCTTAGTTTAAAAAAAGGATAAGCAGAGTAATATTTAAGAACAATCCACTAAGTTGCACACAAAACACTGCAGAATCCCTTTCTATTAAAACAATCTATATTTATGTAACTACACTGATGAGCGAAGAGGAAAAGTTCCTTTGAAGTACATTTTTAAAATGTCTCTCAAAAAACCCAGCACAACATATATACATGCATTCTGATGTCCCAAGAAAATCTGCACTGCGAAGCCAATGTTTACTGGGTTACTATTTGGTTTGTCTTAAAAAACTACTTACTAATCTGGGTGATCAAAGATAAACTTCAGATGATGATACCTTTAGGTTTCTTCATACTATACTACATTGCATACCTTACATTACAAACATAAGCATAACTGCCCAAAGCCTTTATGTATTTTAAAATATTGATTTTATTGTTCATAATTAAGTTTCACACCTAAAAACAACAGACAGCAACTACTAAAAAAATCCTCAAAGCCCTAAAAACTCTGCTTTGTAGTAACTCAGATGAACAAAACTTTCAGACTTAGAAAAGTTGTTTCACTTCCAGAACTGTACATACTCTAGAAATTCCTTTCTTTAAGCATTCTGCAAAGTGATCCAACTATCCAAGGAGTCCAGCAACTAGGGAAGTGAACAGTGCATACCCATGCACATACTCTCGTGTCCAACATACCAGGTATTTGTTGAATGTGGAAAGAACGACTGATGGGATAAGAGGCCTAAGACGACTAAACATTCAAGACATAAGTTAAAGAAAAATAAAATGCTAGGCATAATTCCTCAGCTTCTCCAAAAGCACGGAGTAAGTCAGTTTCCTCCTTACTTTAACGGAAGGACTCACTACTTAATACACACAAAACCCTTCATAGCTTTTATTAGCCATCCATGAGAGCCACTTTTGGAGACCGCCCCGTAGGCAGGCAGAGGAATGTCAGCCCACTGAATCCCCCTGCTTCCACCGACACTCAAGCACGCACAACCCCATACCTAACGCAGCTTACACACAATTTCAAACACGGAAGACTGCGACTAACCGAAGCAGAGGAAGGGATAAGGCTGCCCACAGCCCAGCTAGCGAGGCTTCGCCAGCTCGCCCCTAAGCCAGGCAGCTGCAGCGGGGGGAAAGGGAAGAAGGAAAGCGAGGCTTTTTTTTTTCTTTTTTAAATAGGAACGCAGCTACTTCACCCAGACAGGGAGGAGGGACCCCCGTGCACACCAGCGCCGACAGGACGCTTAAAAGCGGCCCGCCTCCCTCCGAGGAGCTCAGCAGGGCCTAGCCCGGGGCTCGGAGCACCGCCGAGCCCACCACCGGCCGCCCCCCCCCGGCCCCGGCGGCGCGGGGGAGGCGCTGCCCCCGCTCCCCCGGCCGCAGCGCGGGGCGAGCCCGCCCCGCCCGCTTCCCCCCCACCCGCCCGCCGGCAGCCCCAGGGGGAGGCGACGGCGCCCCCTCGCCCTCCGCGGCGCGGGCGTGGGGCGGCAGGCAGGCAGGGCTGCTCGGCGCCTGGCTCACCTTCCAGCAGCCGGGTGATGAGGCTGTCCACGTTCAGCTCCCCATCCGCCATTTTGTGGCCACCAGACTCGGTCCCGGGCGGGGAGAGGGCGGGGTGGAGGGCGCTTCACGGAGGAGGAGGAGGAGCAGGGAGCGGTGGCCGCAGCTACAGTAGCTCCCCCCACCCCCCTCCGACAGTCCCCGGCGGCCACCCGGCTGCTCCCACGCTGGCAGCCGAAAGCTCCACGCCCGCTCCCTCACCGCTAAATGGGGGGAAGCGGCCGCCCCTCCTCGCTGCGCCTCCTCCCCGCCTCGGAAGCCGCCAGGGCGCATGCGCCCCCTCCCGCCTCACCCGCCGCCGCTCCACGCATCGCGCAGGCGCCGAAAGTGCTGGCGGGCTCCGGGGCGCATGCGCAGAGAGTTATCTGCCCTCCCCCCCTCTCCTTCCCCGCGGGTCTCCTGGTAAGCGGCCGGCGCTGCGGGCGTCGCTCGGCGGGTCGGACTGGTCACCTGCCAGCCTGCGGGTCTCGTAGGAGGGAGCTGCCCAGCCCCTACGCCCCGAGCCGGGCTTCTCTGGCTTGCTTTCTGCCCGGCCCGGGCCTCGGAGCCGGGGGGGCTCGCAAGCCAGGCCCCGTGGGGCTTCCTGTGGGCTCGGCTGTGGGTCAGCCCCTTCAGGCCTCTGCAGAGTGCAGGATGAGGGAGCCTTTGCCGTCCCGACGGCTGCCGCCGCCAGCCCTGCGGGGCTGGGCAGCTCAGCCGGCTGTCTCTATACCTCGGGGAGCAGCTTCGAGGACTTCATCGTGGATGGGGGGGTACTTGGCACTTCTAATGGTGCCCCACCTCCTCGTAGCGTGTTACTGCAGGAGAGTGGTGGCTTTACCTTAAGAAGAGGTTAGGTTGGCAGCCATCAATTATGGACAAAAGGCAAGAAAATGAGTCCTGGCAGGCTACGCGTAACCTGTGTGTCACCCCTTCTTCTGCTGAAACCGTGCCTGTGAAAGCTCACCATTTATTAAAAAAAATCTGTCAGAATTGGAATGACAAGTTGTGCTCTTTATAGCCCTCTTCTAACACAGTTGTCAGAAAAACCTAACCAATGTGGCTTATGTTTCATTGCAGCTGAACCTGCTAAGAGTACTTCTTTGGTGAATTCCGAAACTTTTAAGACTCTCTAAAGACGTGTTAGTTTACATACTACTGTCAACAGATGCTTGCCTTGGATGGACAGAGAAGTGCTTTAAAATGTAGGTGGTGAAAACTTCTTGTGAACTGGGACAGCAGACAAATACATGTATGTTGACAAAATTAACAACATGCAGATGTTCTAGAAAAAAACAGGCCGCTTACTTATCTGCCTAAATATAGATGTTGATGTAGAAACTTAGCTCCATGAGCTTGAACTTGAATTTTTCCATTGGTCTGTACAAGCCAGCAAAATCCTGTCACCTTAAATAATTTCAAAAACCAGTTTTTTATCTCTTGATTAGGAGAAAATGAGTATGAGCAAAACAAAAGCAATTAGGGCAAGGCGGGGCAATGATTAGGCATCAGATGATGCTAGGTGTCCAGACAGTCAGGTAAAAGAAGACTCTTTTGAAATACTTATGCAATGACAATAAAGTTTCACTTGATACACTGAAGGAAGAGGAAGAAACTCCAGAAAATAAAATTAATTTTGTATCTCCATCTGTAGGCAGCATATATAGAAATGGAATTCCAGATCATCTGCTGAAAACACATACAGCTATCCTTTCTTATTTTTCAAATTCTGCTAGTAGGGAAAATCTAAATTAAAATATTTTTCTTTCATTTTTCGTCAAACTAGGAAAAATAATTATTCAGCTTTTAAAAGGATCTTCCTTATCCCAACTACTTTATTGCTGCCAAAACTAATAGATCCGCAGTCCCTCTTGAGCTTTTAGGAATCGTCCCAGTTTCATTTCACACAACCGAACTGCCCTGAAGGTTATTTTAAGCCATTGCAACATCAGGTTCAGACATAATAATATTACATTATCACAGAACATACTGCATTGACAACAAAATGGGGATATGAAATTATCTTTCACTGTGGCATAAAGATACAATTAATTTGTCTTCCAAAACTCCAGAAGATACTAAACTTTCTGATACACTGAGCAAAACATAATTCCATAACAACTGTTTTTACTAGGCATGTCAGCATGTTCCAGAAACAATTCAGCAGCATATCATAATAACAAAATAATTTAATAAGCAGCGATGCTATGGAACAGAGCAAGCTGCAAAAAATACCTCACTTCTTTCCTTGTAGATGCTGTGCCAATGTCTTATTTTGTTTTACCACATCTCATCTGAACCCACGTTGACCTGTATAACTCGTACCATTGCATTCTTGAGGACCTCTGGTAAATACATGAAGCTTGGTTTTCCTACTCCATTTCACTACTTCTCTGTTTTCTCAGTTTTCTGAAGGATAGCATCACACTGGGTCATGCGATGAGGAAAGCCCACTGGTGCCGCCTTTGACGTCAGAAGTACGACACCTCACAGGACGCCTCTCAGTTCCTGTCACGGCTGCATCCCAGCTCACACACCACAGCACGCCTGCCTTCCTTCTCCATCAGCCCATGCAGTGGGAACGCAGCTGGGTGACAGAGTCACCCCCCAGCTGTACGTGGGTTGTCAAACGGGACGATGGTCACCTCACTGTGCTGCATAACCCTGTAACGTTTGCCCTCAACCCCAGCCCTCGCCTTGCTTCATAGCTTAAGCAGGGAAACAAGGATGTGAGTTTTTCCCTCAGTGGGTAAAACTTGACAGGTCCCGTGTTTTACGTTGGCATATTCCCAATACAGCAAATAGAACTAAAAGATTAGAGAATGCAGCCCATTGTCTTCTGTGATTCAGAAAGAAATAGTTAACGTGGACTGAATGCATTTTCTTTGATCAGGGGAGGTGTTCGGTAATTTTTAGCACAGATACAGACAAAAGAGATCTAACTGGTGATTTAAGTAGCAGGAGGAGCTGAACGTTGCTGGTGCCTGTGGCAAATTCTCATTAATAATGCTCAACTTTCTAAACTTCCTTTCAGTTATTTTGAAATTTCCTCTCATGTCCACCAACATGGCTTTGCCTCTAACTTTCCCCTACTTGGTCTCTGTGTTATTTACCCTAAATACCCTCTTTCCTCTCCTTATCCGCGTGCCATCTCAAGGTGTTCTTCAATTTGCACTGCTCTTCTGCTGAGTTTAGAAGATTTAGAAGGACAGAAATTTCCAAAGAAGGTGGCAAAAAATTATATCGTAGTGTCATTCTCTGAACTGTGGCTCTCTAGACATGAGTTCTCAACTTATGCTGCTGCTGCGCATTTGAGGCTGTTGCATCCCCAGCTACAGAGCACTGTCTCTGCATCTCTGATGTTATCTACTCCTTCCTAGTAACCTTATGTTGGTTCAGCCAGTACTTCTGCTACTCCCTGCGCTTTAGTGTGCTACGTGCATTTTTAAGTTATTTGCTACGCCATTGTAACTGCTGCTTTCAAAAACCATGGCCCCAGCTACATTGCCCTCCTAAGTCTGTCATCAGTTACCTGCTAGACAGCACACGGCAGTACTTTACAGCGTTATCCTGTCACTATAGCCTGTTTCTAATGTCCTCTATCCCCTTTGCCGACTGTAACTCAGGGCTGACTGCAGCTGTTACGCGGGTGGGGGGAGGAGGAAGCCGGGAGGAGCCATGTGGTTAGTTTTCCAGCATGTAATTAGGAGCATATTCTCCCTGGGCAGCGATAGCTGAAGCACCACTGCTGCCTCCTCAGTGGCCTTCTTCAGTTTCGGACTTGAAACAGAAATTAGTGATCCAAATAAGCAATGTATTTTCTTAGGATAGTTTGTTTACAAAATATTCACATCTTTAGTCAGAAATGGCAAGAAACTGTATTGAGGTAATCTCAAAACATGCAAATACTGCAGATAAATTATCACTATTTTGTCCCAAAAGTTTAGATTCAGAGACAGGTGCAGAAAATTAACAGATCCTACTTGAAACAGTTGGGGTCCCCAAGAGCAAGGGATGTTGAAAATACCTTAGACACTCGATTAACATAGATATACAAAACAAAGGGAAGCTTCTACAATTTGAAAAGTGGTAATGGCTGTAAGATAAGGAGGCTCCAGGATGGTCTCACTTCAGATGGCTGGGCCATAGGATGGGCGATGCATGAGATAAGGGAATTGCAACAGCTACCTCGAAGGACGTGGCCTAGGTGATCCTCAGACTGAGTTTGCGCAGAAGCAGGGGTCAATCAGTGAACACAGTGAGGAAGACTACCGGCCTTCATCTGAAGACCCCCGACGACCACCAGGGAAAACAACTGCGCATGCAAACGGACATTTGCATATCTCATGGCTATGTAAATGACTGCTCGGAAATCCTGTGACTATGTATAACGTTATGGTATATATTCTCTGAAAATTTGCCAAACCGGTGGAGCACTCATGGTGGATAATCCCCAGTGCTGCCCAGCGCTGCAATAAAGAATGCCTGCTTAATAACACACTCCGGTGTTATTGAGTTTTCTTTCGGACTCCTTACCCAGCCGCACCTAGCTTCCCACTTCGGTGAGGAAAGTTAGAAAGCAAGGGGGTTTGGAGATCTCCGATTTTTGTATCATACTCCATAGCACTTTATGACCCTTTTGCGTTTCTCAGTATTTGCACTAAAGCTGGGTAAATAGTAGGTTTTGTTATATCTTTTTAAGATTTTAAAAAAAAGAAACAACAATACTTTTCTACACTGAGGTAAAACCAGGGCTTTCTGAATTTTCCTGAGAAATCAGAGAAGAAGGAGGACAGTCCCAAAATAGCCAGTGTTTTGGGTTTGGAAGCACATACCTAGGATGTGAAAAACTCTTCTCTGAACTGCCGCATCCAAGGCGGGTCTCTTGGTATCACTGTTGGGAACTGCACCACTTTGTATAAATAATTCAGTGTCCACTGGGGCAGGGACTTGAGCCTGGATCTGTGTCGGGTGAATGCCCCAATCATTCAGCGATAGAGCTGGTCCATCTCGCTTGATGTAGCTATTATAGTTTGTAGAAACAGTTAAATATTAATCCAACAAAAGAGGCAGGGTGTTACTAAGGTAACACGCTGTAAATATTCTACGTACATTTCACACTTATTCTTTCTACTTCAAAGAGCTAATAGGTAAGTCAGATTCAGCCTCCCCAGATTCTTGTCATACATTTGCTCATCATTACCTGGGCAACTTTGGTGAGCTCTCAGTTTTAATTCCCACAATTCTAAAATGGGTATAATAACATACGTGAACCTCTCCAGAGAGTGAAAAGACATAACTGAAATATTTGAAACACATGATGAGATCTTTGATCGATACACAAATGTATTTGCTATAATCATCAAAGCTTTAGTAATAGCATTTTTTGAAGAACAAGATTTTTTTGTAGGTTAATACTGACCCTCGATTCCTGTGTCTGTAGTTCTGCCCTCATTGCCTTTTATGCATACTTAAAAGGCAGGCCAGGTCTACATGTTCCCTTATTTTCTCTGGAATAAAAACAAGAAAATAGATTGTTAATGTCAAGAACCAGTTTTGAAAAAAAAAACAGAATAGAAATTTCAATCCAGTACGTGTGACCTGAAAGTCTTATTTTGAAAAGAGCATCTACCCTTGCCCTATCCCGATAGCTCCAAGCTGGGTTAGAGAGCCTGGGCAAGACAAGCACTGCCTTGAAGGCACGAGAGAGAGCCTCCCAGGAGCCGCATGCAAAACAAGGACAAGGTGAGGTGTACCCAGTGGTACGTGTCACAGATTACTTCATCTCTCGGTGCCAGAACTATTTAAAAGTGTGAGGAGCTTTTTTTTAATTATATTTATTAGCATATGATACAATCTCAGTTCCCCTGGCAGCCTGTCCTACAGCCCACAAACTATCAGAAATACACAGCACCTGCTGTGGCGTTATTCCCCAAGTGAGGAAAGGGGAAGGACTTCTGGAGCAAAACAAGGCAAGTAATTTGGGCCTGCAGGATCTGCAGTTTGGGGAATGTCAATCAAGCTTACTACCCCTCTGCTTTGGAGAGAAAAATGTTCTTCTCCTGTTTCCCAGGAAGGAACAGCTGCGAGAACTGAAAATGTCTGCATCCATTTTCCTAAGTAAACACGAGAATATTTAGTTTCAGCAAAACCAGATGGTTTATGCCCTGTGAATATGCTGGCGTTTGACACTAGCAGCCAGAGTTT
Organism: Nyctibius grandis; assembly: GCF_013368605.1. Classification (NCBI taxonomy): domain Eukaryota; kingdom Metazoa; phylum Chordata; class Aves; order Nyctibiiformes; family Nyctibiidae; genus Nyctibius; species Nyctibius grandis. The sequence goes on from NC_090658.1 coordinate 31,686,844, forward strand.
CACGATTCGCGTGCAGAGCATTAGAAAGAACTCCTTTAAACGCAGGGACCCAACACAACAAATGAAAGCTATGAAGGCAGTAATAATAGACTTACCAAAAAAAACCCCAACCTTTATCCAGGGATCTCCAAGTGCTCTCTAAATATTATTAATCAGGCTACATAACAGTCCATGAAGTAATTAAATTTTGATACACATTTCTCACAGAGGGTTACACTAAAGACAAGCAGGTAAATGAGTCCCTCCGGGTTATGTAGTGAGTCACAGTCTAGTCTCCTATGTGCTCTGACCATCCACGTCTCTTTTCTTGCTAATGCCTCTCTAGTGTGCTGCGTCCTCAGCCGTATTCCCAGGACATGATTTTAAAATGTGAAACCATTACTGTTAATAGCACAGGGACAGGACTGCAGTGTATGCAGCATGCATCGCCATAGCTGGGACATCTGAGCACTCTATGGGGAATTTATAAAATGCTCAAACCTCTTACTAATGGCAGTTGCAATGGGTGTTAAGTGTCTGAAGATGCTTAATTATTTGATGATTTTTATTGATTTGTGTTGTTATTGCTTAACCTAACTCTGTAGTAACAAGGCATCTCTTTTCTACCAATCTGAAAGAGGCTTTCAGCCACTCACTGATTACGCCATGCGATTCTGATAGGTACACCCTTTTGTTGGACTACTGGGAGGCTGATGCGGTTTGCTCAAGATTACTCATAGCTTGAAGAGCGAGGCTCAGGGGGCTTCAGGTCTTGTGTTCCTGAGCCAAATCCAAACCTGCTGACTTCCCGTCATCCACTGCATGTAAAAATAGGCTTGGGATGGATTTCTTTTTACTTGCAGTTTCAGAGTGAACCTGTCTGCAAAGCACATCAGTTTTCTGGATCACTTAGTGCAATGCATATTTATTGTGTATCACTAAGTACTGCTTCAAAGTCTTACAGCTGTGAACCCTGAAGTGTGTCCTGGTTGTAGGACACAGCAGAGGTCCAGAATGTCTCCTTAGGTGACATTCCTTAGGTTGGTTTCCTTTGGTTTCCAGGGGAGAAGCTGTGTTGTGCTCTGGTTTATCCCATCGTCTGCATGGCAGAGGGTGTGCCACTGAGCACACCGGCCCTGCAGTTGAGGCAACGCTATAATTTAATATACTTCATGATCAGCATTTTGAGAGTTTGAATTTGCTATTTCTCCATAATGCAATTACATAATAATAATAATTTAACTAACACAATGTACGTGGAGTTTTGCTGTTGCTTCTTATGTAAATCAGAGATATTTTGCAATATGTTACAAAATGGGTCCATGTATTTCAGAGTAAGATGTAAGAGGTTACTTTGATTCAGAAAAAATAAAAAGAGGCTGTTGGGAAAACCTATTCTATAAAGAAAGAACTATTTCGTTATAAATCTTTATCCCGTGGCTCATTCACTAATGTGGAAACTGCAGCACTTCAAGGTGTTTAAATTAAAACAAACAAACAAACAAACCCCTTGGTATTTTCTGCCTTTTTAGAGAAATTCAGATACTTAATTTGGATACGAAAACTGAACTGATATACAAGAGAGGAATTTGAGGCTGAATTTAGATAAAGTAACATGAATCACTAACAAAACACTGAGGAAATAGCTGATCTTTAGGTACAAAAGAACATTTATTTTAGCTGTTAATCTGCTCATAAGAAGCAGATACTATCTGTATTTGAAGTACACTCCAGAAGAATTAAAAAGAAATTTAAAGTCAAATTTAGATATCAAAACATATCCGATAGCTTGACTTCTACTAAATTGTAACAGATGCTGCTCATTCCTATTAACTTACGTGGTATTTTTATTATCTATCAAGTAATCTAATTTATCCTCGTTGTTCCAAAAATAGTTCAGCCTCATACAGTATGGCTCAGGAGAGCAGGCGCTGGGAGAGGCCACATCACTGTGACTAGTAGCGATGGGTCACACTGACCGATTTAAGCCTGGAGTCAGCAAAACCTAGACTTACTCTCAGAGCCTGGGTGGGCTTGGCATAGAGGAGGTCATTAGCTGTTGTAAGTCAGTTTTGGGGGTGTACACTGTGGCCCCCCAAAAGTGTATCCTGGGTCCGTGGAAACACACGTGGCTGGGGCTGGATACATGGCACTTTCTCGGTGGTGGCAACACCGGCTGAAGGTGGTCCAAGCTCCCGCTGTCCCTCCCCGCTGTGATTTGCTGTCCCTACATTCGCGCTGGTGTGTTTGTGGGATTGCACTGCAAGCCAGATGTCCACAGTGATCCCAATGAATAACAACTCCCGCTGGCTTTCTGGAAAGCACTAGCTTTAACTCACGTTGCTTTGAGTGATCTGGTGTATAGCACATCTCCCAAACACGCGTGTCTCAGCCCAGCTGAGAAGACAGAGGACCGTGGTAAGAGGATGAAACGGGCAGTGGCAAACCGTGGAGCGGGACTGGCTGAGCAGCCCCCCAAAGGGATGGTGTGGCATCCCTGTGCCCGGCGGCTGGCTAGCGGGGAGGCTGCAGCCCCGAGCTACTGCTCTCGCATCCTACTGAGTCATCGCATGACTTCAGAGAAGCCATGTGCTTTACCGTGCCTCAGCCTGCCATCTGCAAATCAGTGATAACAAAATTTAGATAATTCGGAAGAACGTAGCAAGGCTTAATTGAGGTTTGTGATATGTTTTGGACTCCTTACATGGTACAGTAGTGTGGCGTTTAAGGTATCATTGTTACGGAGCGCGTTGCTAGCAGTGCCGTCTTCCTTTAATATTCTCTGCAAACTCGCTCTCTTCCTACTTTCATTATCAGCGCTCGTCTTTGATGTCATTGTGTTGCTTGGACACCTTCTAATTTAAATTTCATATTTTGATTCCTGGGTGATAACTTCAAACACCAATTTTCTTCTGCTACGCTATACAGCCTGTTTCTCATTTTAATGAAACCTAGCAACCATAATGTAAATTGGAAATAACTACAGCCCATTAGACTATTGAAATCCCTGACGATTTGAATTATTCACTATTAACAGAACTTGTATAATTATAGGTTAAGATATCACTTAGGCATTTAGCATACATCAGCTCCACTGTTAATTTTTAGCTCTTGATCTGTATTAGTAACCTCAGCTTGCTAAATTAAAGGATATGCCTCCAATTAGCCTAAATTTAACATTCAAGAACACATCTCTGGTGGGATGGTGCTTATAACTTTAGAACATCCAGGCAATTGCAGCTGAGCTGCTGAGGCTCTATCACAAGCGGAAGAGAAAACATTTTGTGGTAAACACTTCCATGACTTTGACAGGGGCAGAAGTAAAAGGACAAAGCTGCACTTTGCGTGAAGCCCAAAGCCAAAAGGGTTGCAGTCACTGCGGTGCTCTGCCCCTGTAGGGACCCCAAAAAAACCTACACCCAGGGCAGAGGCAGTTGGGTCACTGAATGAGACCCCCAGAAACCAAAATACTGAGTCCGGAGCTATCGGACTCAGGCAAGAAGAAAATATTAAGATATATATTGGAGAGAGCGGAGGAGAGAGCGAGCTGATATAGATAGCAAAAAAAAAACCCACCACAAAATGACCAACAAAAAAAAAGATCTTACTTTCCCGAAGAGCCTTGCCTGTGTTTAACATAGCATGCCTGGGTAGGACACTTCCATTTGTATGCAGGACGCATTAAGCAGGTACTACAGTGCAGAAAATCAGGGCACCTGTGCGATCCATGGTCCTTTCAGAGTTTGGTGACTTATAAACAACATTCTTGACAAGACAAGTTTCAGAGTTAAGGAGTGTAAATCCCTCATTTCAAGCTGAGCTCTTTTTGGGGCTGTCCCCAGGAATTTAAAAAATTAATGACTTTCTTGAGCATCTTCTTTCTAATTAAATGACCAGAAAAGTTAATGTGACACATAGTTAAAATTTCATATACTCATCCATTAAAATATGAGCACTTCCTCATCAGAATAAACTTTAATCAGCCAGTAAGTGATCTTGACAACAAGCAACCCAACCCAAGCCCAACAACAAGCCCAGCAACCACTGGGCAGTTTTAACTCTTTCCTGGGGGTCAGAAATCCTGCTGCAGTACCTTTGATAAAAACTCAGCGTTTGTCTTTTTCTTCTGAGAGCAGCTAGCTGACTTTCTGTTTGCTAAAGTATAAATTAGCTCTTCTATTTCCTCTCCTATTCCGCTAGAAAGAAAAGATTCCCAGGAATCATCTGGATATTTTTTATACTGTTTGATACCTGCCTTAGATGATTAGCTCACTCTGCATAATCCTAGGTAATCCCACTTCCACGTGTGGCAAGCCCTTTTAAAATACGTAGCTAGGAGATGGTTTAGGCTTTTGTGCAGATGATCCTGAGTCCATTCCCACATGCTGGTCAGAAGTTGGACTGTAAACTTAAAGCTTTTTTGTCCTGGCCAGCACTGAGAAAAGATACAGCTTTTGACACTGTCCTCTCATATATGTATAGATTCAGTAAAACAAATTTCAGTAAACCTCAGCGAGCTTGTTAATTAAGAGAAATGCAGAACACTTGGCAGCTGTATAATTGTGTCGTAAGTGTAGTTCAAAAAAACGGTTGCTAACATTGCCGAGTCTCTCCATCAGAAAGCTTTGGGCAGTAAGAAATCCTCTTGCTGGGAAATCTTCTTATAAACTTATAATGGCAACCATTACAGAGAAGGGAGAAAGCACTAAACTGGAAAATGCTATTAAAAATTGTAGTAGAATCCAAATTATTCGAAGCTTAGACATAACTTTCATACAGCAAAGCTTGTTGCGAAGTATGGATTTTATTGGAAACAATTGGAATTGAAAGATTACACGACTAATACCTGACTTTGTTGTACCCAGAACAAATAAAAGAAAAAGGAACATTTTCAGTTCACAGCGCACTGAGGATTTTTCTAGCTTTCTTTCACCTAAGAGATTGAACTCTATCATATAAAACCTTTTGTCATGTAAAACAGTCACTGTAGTGTGTATGTCTTTATAGTTAGACCTCAAAAAAAATATGTAGGTGCCTCAGTCTTAAACAGTTCCTTCTTGTAATGCCAAATTCCAAAACTGTGATGCCCATGGTCACCCTATCAGCCTCTGAGTGAAGGCTTTGGTTAGTAAATCTTAGATAAGTTACATCCTCCCTGTGCTTGCAGTCCTGTTTCTGAGCATGTCCAGAGATGTTTCAGCACGGGCAGTACTGACACCTCAACATCTCCATCTCATGAGGATCCATGAATTTACCGTTCCTTTGTCTGTATTGCTTGTCCATGATACTGGGATTATTTGTGTCCTATATAAAAAAGATGCTGTCTAATACAAAATCCATTAGCAGCTCTGAGAGTAAGGATCAAAGCTGAGGTGCCCTACTGCATGGCACGTTGCCTAACCTCTCGTCTAAGCCCCACAACTGCAGCCCAGCTGCCTACAGGCCAGCTTTTCTTGCAGGAGGAAACATTTCCCTCTTTCTCAGGCTATGACACAGGTTGGGGATTACATATGACATGCCCTGGGCAATGTCATGTATCTTGATCCCAAATCACATTTCCTGGGTGCACGTTTTAGCTGATAGGTCATTCTGCAAAACTGGCCATCACCACCACAGCTGTGTTTTAAAAGAGTAAATCCTCCTCCTGCTAAATATTTAGCTAACGTGAGGAGCCTGTAACGAGCGTGCCAAAGGAGCAAGACCCTCAGCCTCCAGAGCAGGACAAGAATTCAGCAAGGTGCCAGGTACCTGATTTAAACTGGCCCTGTTCTGAGCTGGGTAGATGGACCCAATGACCCCCAGACCCCGTCCAGCCTATATTGCTCTCTGTACACCTCTGCACAGTACTACCTACAGACTACTTCAAGGCAGCTTCCTGGTTAGCATGTATGTGGGATTTTTTTGTCATTCTTTGGAGGATGCTTATTCTACTCCTTGGTTGGAGGGGCTGTCTGTATGCCTGTCTCTGGTGCTTTGAATCACCCCACATGGGCAGGGACCTACTTCTTAGCCCTTGCAAAGCCTCAGTAGAGCTGCATAAGCAGGCAATCTGGCTTCATCCTCTGCCTCTCCTTGTTTATCTCTGAACCCTTGCAGATTTCTCTTTAAAGCTGTCAAATGTTTAAGGTGTTTGGATTTCTCTCATCTACTCTGGAACTTTACCTTTAATTACTTAGAACAAAGACTTTTCCCACTCTAATTAAACACATTTGTGTCGTGTTGACTATCTGTGTCTTTGTGTGATCATTTACTTTAAAGATTTTAAAAGCTTTTTCCCTTGCACGCTCCAGATGACTTGCTAGTGACATTTAGCTCTTTTCTCTCATTAAGCCTGTGGATTTCCAGAATATTAATGGAATGTGATCTTACTGATTTCTCTTTTTTTTTCCCCTTGCCATTTTCAACCCAAATACCAGAAAAAAGTACAAAATAGGTGTTTCCATGTCTGACTTGCATTTTTTTGTGTGGGGGGAGAGTGGAAGGGGTAAATGTAGGGCTTATTAAAATAGTGATGGCAACAGTCAGAAATACAATGGGCAGGTACTGTGCAAGCTCTACCGCCCAGTTGCTGTAATCCTTTAAATCTGACCTTCTGCACACAGTCTTCCTGTGGGCATAAGGTCCTTCCTACGCCTGCACTGTGAATTGGAAGAATGAGCCAAGCTATCAACGACCCGAGCTGGTAACACATCCTCACACAGCATCACACAGATGGAGTCCAGCCATGCCAGCCCGGCCTGAGAAAAAAATGTTTTCTGTGGCTGGTTATGGCAGCCAGAGCCAGCAGCCGCATATTGCGAAGGAGAACCTGCTCCCTGCAGGGCGCAGCCTGCCTGGTACCCAGTTAGCATCTCGTGCGGTTTTCTTAAATCCCTTTGGTCCCAGCTGCACCCATACACTGATTAATAAGGAGGTTAGAGCTGGCACGAGTTACATGGGGAAGCGTGAGAAGAAGTCATATGAATGTGTAAGTAAAAGTAGGACAAGGACTCATTTTTTTGCATTTTTTCGTACTTCCCAGGGCGTTGCTTTTCTCATTATACCACCCTCTGCTAGCAAGTGAATCGCATTCATGTGATCCTCCTCTAAAGGAGCAGGACTGATTCGCCCTCTCTGATGGGCTGGTGTCCTGCTGCTGACTTCTGAACCAGGTGAGAGTCAGACCCAGTGCGTGGCTGGGGAAGGGGAGGTTTTGGAAAACAAATCATACTTTGTTAAGTGGTTAGAAGACATACTGACTTAAATAAGCACCTAGCTCCCGTTTACACTTGAAAGTTTTGTCATGCTGGTGTAGTTATGCCAGTAAACTCCTCCTACATAATTAGAGTGCTTTTTGCCTGTAAAATGCATTCCAGTTTGGCAAGAGATATAAGCCATAACATCAAAACGACTTTTTTTTTTTCTGGTATAATTGTGTCTACGCTAGGGCTTTTGTTGAAGTAGTTATGTCATAAAAATCACCCTGCACAACCCAAAGCCTTCAAGTGTAAACCAAAATCTTAAACCTTGTCTACCCAGCCAGATGTTACTGTGCTTCAACACAGTTATGGAAAATCAAGGTAGATTTGTTAGAATGTGCTGACCACAACCGAATAGTCGGCAGAAACAAAATTAAATCCCATTCAGCATCATATGAACTAACCGTATATCCATTGTGGTATAATCTAATTTGGTTTTTGGATAGCTGTGGTTGAACAAGGACCATTCAATCTGCCTTAAACTATATCATGGATTAATAGGGCCAGGGTGAAATTTGCTTTATTTCAGCTTATTTTTCACTAGCTTTACCTACATAATTCTTCCGACATACATTACTTTGGTTTTCGTCTCAGTTACATGTATTAAGAGTCATTTTTCCTTTTAGGATTTTTCATATTAGTTTTCCGTTTTTTAATACCATGAACTGTAAATATATCTAAGATACCAATGAGAAAAAAATGTCTGTCACTTTGATGGATACTCCATTGGATCTTTAAATATAGACTCCCTAAAATTTTTTTGAATCGTTTAAATTAAAATATTTGCAAGTATTAACATAGATTATCAATGCAAATGACAATATATCTTCTTAGCTGAGTATCACTTTCTAAAGGATGTCATTAGCCACACTTAGATTAGTTTTTCCCTGTAGACCATAATTCAGTCTTGCGTTTCTCACAGTTTGCTGCATTTTAATTATTTTTCTTTCACTTGAGTGTTGCTAGGTTTCCTCAAAAATGCAAATGCTGCCCTTCAGAAAACAATGGCACAACTTTTTTAAATTGTCAAGGCTAGGACGTGCAGAAGTTACAGAAAGTTACTTATTAGATCACATAGGAAAACGATGCTATCTTACACGAACAGTGCAAGTTTCACCTACTGCGAATCCAAAGTCCATCCGCTAGTGAAGGACTGGAATCAGATTTGCCCTGGAATCAGTCACAGTTTGTTACTGAATTCAGAGGAAGTAGCTTTAGGCCTATGCTAAATAAAGGAGAAACCTCATTTCTCTCTGAGTTGCAACGAATTCTGCAGCGTGATGTGGACCTGTTCAATCAGCTCTGCTTATTTTACAGATTTTGAGAATGTCCATCATCATGCTTTCAGTACTAGCTACGAGTGTGATAGCTGAACAGTTTGTTAGCAACAGCCAAAGCAGTAAATGCAGAATGGTACATCCTGGTGATACCACTGGCAAATGTGGCTAGACAATGTAATTACCCAAACTGGAATTGAATTAGGGCATTTTATCTTTATTACAGAAAATACCAGGGGATTCCTACTTGCCACATGTGGGATTTGTGCCTCATCCCAGGCAGGTACTACAGCTCATTATGTGTTTGTACAGTGCCTGGTAAAGAGATTCTGTCGTGTTACTGTGGCCTCTGTAGGACTTTACATGAAAATAATCCTCTGAGAGATCACCTCCAGCACCACTGAAAGCTACAAAAAGGACAAACTTACAGGCCAAACCGGGGACCCAATGTGCAGTGGAGCCTTGGAATGTGCATTCGATCATAGGATACACAATAGATGCAGTGGCTGAGGTTTTCAGAGGACCAGGAGAGGTCAGACACTTTGATATATTTTAGTATTGTTTTTTGACAGCAAGAACAGTAAAGGACTAGTGGCTGCTATTCCACTTCAGGCCACAGAGCTTCATATTAAAATAATGAAATTCTTGCTTCATTACTCAAGCAAACAGACCCAAGAGCATTTTTCTAAAAACAAACAAGAGTGATACACATGCAATTTTAATGCTGGCACTCAGCCTACACGTGTACTGCACCCATTGCTTTTGCTTTGGTGGCAGGCTGAAATCAGAATATATATAGGCCTACATAGCTGTTTAAGGTCAATCCTGCCAGTCTAACAGTAGGGTTTTCTCCAACCATCTATCTACCATCTATCAGTGTCATCAACATCACCACAGGAGAATATAATCTCCTCTTTGCTATAAGCGTTTGTTGTTATCCTCTGCAGCACCAATTGATTTCCCAGTAGAGATAATAATAAATAACACCCATAGCAGTGATATAATGCACCTGCAATTTTCCAAGAGAGGACATAAAGAATGATGCCTGTGAAAAGCAGAAACTTTCTTCTTCAAAGAATACTGTGTAATTTTGGTAAATAGCCTTAAAAAGTATAATTTAGATGAAGAAGTGGGAACTAGGCAATTCAAAGGATTCATTAGTGGTTACATATCTCTTATCTCCAGGCTACTGCGTGAGTCTAGACCAGGTCAATAGTAACTGGAAGTTGTTACTACCTGGCAGCCAAGGGTAGAAGAGGTGGTGGTGCTTCCCACTCAGGTTTTTCATGAACTGCTGACCACAATACAAAGACCCAGGACTGAACAATGTACACAGATTAATCATCTCTTTCAACTCTGATCTGGGAATAATCCCTTTTGATCGGGGCAGAGAAGAAATTGCCCTGCATGGGAAGCTAGCCTCACCGCTGCCCATTCTGTACCTATCATATGAAAAATGAGCACAGGCAGACCTGCAGCCAGTCCAGATTGTCAGAGTTTGGGTTATCGATTTCAGAGTAATTACCATCATGCCCAAAAGGGTTTATATACGTTGAAGTCAGCCTGAAGACTTGTATGAGCACTACATATATTTCTCAAATACGGCTACTGTAGATTAATTGCCCCATCCTTTAAAGTTACAAAATATGCTTCTCAAATGAACTGCATTAGATTTTTCCACTCTCTTACTATAACAGGTTTCAAACTTCCACATTAATTTTACAGCACATAGGAGCAAAACACATAGCTTTAGATTTTTTACAGTGCTTTATGGCATTTTTTGCTGGAAAAGTACTTTTAAAGTTTGGGTTTTTTTCTCTTTTTTCTGCATGCATTCATTAATCAAGTCTCGAATTCTGACATTTTTGTCCTTCTCACCTTTAGTAGATATGAACAGGATGCACCGTAGTACTCGCAGAATTGCCATTTCACTGCAAACTTGTAACTTGCCTCTATAAATCACATAACCCGTTCTCCAGCTAGTGTAAGGTATGTTTCCCCAACACATGATATACCGGATGTTAATTGTATTAAACTCTAAGACAAAAGCCTAAGAAAAAGTACACCTGTCATTACATATTACAAGACACAGACAGAACACCTTTTTTAACTATCTCGAAGGAAGAAGCAAGGCTGCAGTCTCGTTGCATAGTAACAGCCATTTCTACTGCTCCGTGGCACATGAACAGCAATGAACAGACTTTGTGATTAATGAAATTAACTAATTAAAACCTTCTCCAACCTGATTTGAGTATTTAGTTAGTCAAAGCAGTTGTTTGCTTCCCATATGACAAAGCAACAGGGGTTACTATAATTAATTAGAAGTAATAGTACATAATTTGGAGAGTATGGGTTTTACGAATGTTCCTTGAATGTCTGAACAATAGATTAAAAAAACCCAAACTCCTCCAAATGTGAATAAAACTCCATGTTTCCCTGCCCTCAGTTTCTGGGTGGGAGCCATAATGCCCCGGTGATTCAGGTCTGCTCCGGTGTGGGTGAGAGGAGGGGACACGAAACCCACATGACCAGGGCTGCCAGCCAAACTCCCTGCTTGCGGCACACCTCTGAAGCACGCACGCAGCCGGCAGAGGCGCGGGGGTGTTTTCAGTGCTGTAGGGCACCCAAAGACAAGCTGGGGGAAGACTGTTGGCAAATGGAGGATTTGCATCTCCCCGTGGAGAACATGGGGTGATGACAGAGACCTGACCTGTCCCATGCCTCAAGGCTGGCTCATGGTCCACGCTGTGATCCACCTGAAGAGCACAAGTCATGGTAAACAGCACCACACCTGCCTTTTGGTGTCCTTAATCAAGATGATCCAGCATCTCTTTTCCATGTCTGCAACTGCCATTACTATTTCATATTAATGTGATGCCACATCTTTTCACCTGCCAAGAGCCTTTAACACACAAAACATATTAAATAAATACCCAAAGCATCTCATCCTAGCCACAGTGATAGGCAGTTTCTCATCGTTTACATGGTATTTTTTCAGCAAAGAAGTACTTCTTTGGAAGAGAGGTGCAGGGACCTATTGATATACTGACTTCAATGTCAAATAATCTGACTGATCACACTTAACCTTCCGAAAGTTTCTCTGTTGCTGACTACCCTAGTTTTCTAGTAGCTTAGCAGCCTGGACTCCTGGTGGGGGATTTACTCAAGAAACGTGTAACTTTTCCAAGTATCGTTTTCTCTTGCAAACCCCCATCTTGACGATGAGAAATTCCATGCTCATTAGTGACTCTGGCTTCACAGTGGACCAAATATATGCTTTGTGTACTTTAAAATTTGGTGCTTTTGACTGGAGCTGTGAATAAAATTGGCTGAAACACAGAACTGACTTTGGCTTCAAGGAAGAAAGTTCACTCAAGTAAATGTTTGATGATCATAATGCAGGGGAAAATAAATTTTGCCTGGGTTGAATTTCAGCTTCGAAGAAAGGCAAATCAAAAAACATGCATAGGCTTGAAGAATAATTCCATAAACTAAGAAAAGCTGCTTTATCAGATAAGCATTCACATTAATTTTTTATCCAGTCTCATTCAAAAGAAGTTAATTTCTTTGGTGCCAACAGATTGTGTTAAGATTAGTTCTGAACCCCTGGAGAAAGTTGTTGTGGTCGACTGTCTCTGTTTCTAAGCCACGACTGAATCTACAATGAGCAGGACAAAAGAGGGATTTTGCAGCACAATAGCAGATGAGTGAAGAGCCTACAATTCTTCGAGGGGACTGAAAGAGGGGCAGGTCCTGGGAGAAGCAAAGGCATCTCCAGTTGCCTGTCAGGGGAGGTCTGAGGTGGAGGAAGAGCAGATCTTTCTTTCAAGGTTTGGTGAGAACAGAAGAGCTTTACAGCCAGCTGGCCAAACACCTAGTGCAGGGAGCTCCTCCTCTTCCACAAACAGGGTCCTAGCTGCGGCCTTACCTTAAAGAATATGTGAAAAAATAACAGGAATAGTGGGGAACATACATGGGGATTAAAGAGGGAGAGCTGTGATATCATTCTGATTAGCCTGTCACTTTATTCTGGTCTTTCCTTTGCTCTTTTCCTGAAGTTGTCCACTGTTTTTCCTTCTTCCTCTCTCTCATTCACATTGTGTTTCAGAAAGCATTCCTCTCAAGGGATTTCAGTGGGCTTTGGATCAAATCCTGCAACACATTCATAGTTCATTACATTTTTAAACGTATTTGCTTCACAATCTTTGTGCCATGTTTTGCTTGTTCAGATGAAACAATGACAAAATTTGATCATTTGGTCTAATTCCAAAGAAGGACTAATACTCTACCCTTGTCAGAACTAGCATGCCAGCTCAGCTCTTCAGTCCTTTGGAAAGCTGGGTTCCTCTAAGCACAGGTTTTCACTGTTGTTATGGGGCCAGATATACAATGCAATAAAGTGCTTGGTCCTAAAGAGAATTGTGATCACAGAAATACAGTGAATTCTTTACTTTCTCTGGAAGCTGTCTCTGAAAAAAAAATTTTATAGAACCTGATGTGACTGATTTAGTGTTACTTTATAGGAATATATGGATTCTGTATGATGGCTCACTTCTAACAGTGTTTATGTTTTGCATAGTGATCATTATATTACTATCACTATTAATCCAGGCAAAGGAATCTTGTGGCTCACAGTCCCTTGCCCACATGAGTCCTCACTCCCAATATGCTGAAAGTATTCGCTGAATTTCAATTTATGGCTCATCAAAGCCCATTCAACTTTCAGCAAGGAAAAGGTTTTTCTCTCCTGATTTAACCTAATAAGTAACCATAAAGAAGCAAAGAAGGAGGAAGAATGACTCAGAATAAGTTTCTCTGCAGCAAACACTCGGAGATTGTTAAGAGACTATGCCAGGATTATTGGTCTGAAGATAAAGTTGGCGTAAAGAAATAATATGCATTTCAGTGTGGTGAACAGTGAAGGTAAAATGTGTGAAAGAACCTTGCCCATATATATACAAGATGGTGGGCTAGTCTTGCCTCAAACCCGTGAGTCTGAAAGAGAGTTGAGGATGAAGGGGATATGGAGTCCCTGAGCTGGTGCTTTGGACGAAGAGATTTAATCAACAATTAAATTAGAAAAATACCTTTTTTTTTTCCTGATCAGTACTGATATACTGTGCACATCTTTAGAAACCAAAATTGCCTGAATCTCAAAGAAATCAAGTGCCCACAACTGTAACCTGCTGGCTGTTTTTCTAGCTCTGCCAAGGAAACCCCATCAGCAGGGGTTAGGGAAGGCTCCCAGCTCAATAGTTCTTAAGTAGGAATACAGTAAATATATGGGGACTTTGATACCCCTTCTTACTTTCCTTCCCCCTTCCTTTTCTTATTGGCTTTGATATCAAAGACCTTAATCCCATAAAGGTTGTTACCTTGGACTTCAGAATAAAATGCATCCAGCCCCCACAAACCCCAAGAGAACAGGATTCATTCCCTCCCCAATTACAACACTCTTAAAGTAGGATTCTCTAGGACATTGCCAGAAAAACAAAACCACACAACAGCAAGTACCCTACAAAGGGTGCGCTGCAAGTGGGTTGAGTAAGCAGGGGAACATACGTCAGCAACAAACAATTCTCGTGCCTGTAACAATTCCTCCTAACTGCGTCTGCACATCTGTCGTGCCATCTCTCTATGTTTGCTAGCAGCTTTATAAATATCTGGGCCACTAAGCAGATTTTCTTTGCAAAACCCATGGCCCAAATTCTTAAGAACACATTACGGTCCCTCAAAGGACAGAGAGGAGTGTTGTGAATGCGCACGTTTACATGTTTCTTTAAAAAGCAGAGCTGATCAGCTAAATTATGATGCCTTTGCATAAGAATCAGTGGAAATTTGCCTGAATAAGAGCAAAAGAACCAACAGATTTCTTGTTTTTCTGACCAGTAGCTGCCCTGCATTCAACACACCTTATGTTGGTTAATTCTGTCAGAAGTGTAAATAGTACAAGTTAGGGGGTCATGCCTAGAAGCCAGCAGCTGCCTTCTGCTTCCTGCTACTGAAGCTTTTTAATTGTTCAGCCATACAGAGGAGAAGAAAATATAGTTAAGCACTTCTAAACCCTAGTCTTACATTGGCCATCGGTTTTCTGAAGAGCATCTTTTCATCTTAGAACACAGTCCAAAACAGTAAGAGAGACTGCAAGGGAGGGTATCACATACAGGGGCACTTGATGAAACTAATAGCTGATGGTTTTAGAAAGACAAGTTGTGTATTCTTGTGTGTTGTTCTTTGTTCAAGAACATCCTATGGATGTTGGAGCAGAAGGATTTCTTGTGTTGACAGCACAGGCTGAGAGCTCACTCAGCCGATTCTGTTCCCTGACCTTAGTTAGCAACAACCTAGCATCAGCTTGGGCAGACTAATTACCTCCTGGTTACATTTAGGAAAATCAGGTGAAGGGCTTTCCAAGGCTTTTTTTGAGAATTCTCCGTGATGTGAAACAATTAAATTGGGATTAATGGTGTTTCTAAAAATACATTCTTGTTCAGTCACAGGCTGTTCGGCCCTGTGCAGGAATTACCAGGTTAAATTATACAACATAAGCAGGAGTTCAGTGCAGGTGATCATAACAGTCCCTGCTGGACATAATATCCATTAATTAACTCATGAGAGGGGATAAATGCAGCGGGACAGCTCATGCGATTACTGATGCCAGCTCCTGCCCCCTCTTTTCAAAACATTTTGTGAAGCAGCTCCCAGGCCATAGTGGTTTACAGCCC
Source organism: Nyctibius grandis (assembly GCF_013368605.1). Classification (NCBI taxonomy): domain Eukaryota; kingdom Metazoa; phylum Chordata; class Aves; order Nyctibiiformes; family Nyctibiidae; genus Nyctibius; species Nyctibius grandis. The sequence goes on from NC_090658.1 coordinate 31,702,063, forward strand.
ACATTGCATCCCTGATGGAATACACCACCGATACATTACTGCTTGGGTACAGGGCACTGAAAGGCAACAAAAGGGGCTACGTAAATTTATTATTTAAGAATATCTGCATTTTGGACATGAATAGAAGGACAAGTAAATCTTCAAGATGGAAACTGAAGATCAAGGGGATGAGAACAGACATTTCCTGTCCTTATACAATAATTATGTAAGTAGCAGACATTTGGGACTTCTTGTGCTATTTTTTTTTTTTCCTTTTTTGCTTTGAAGCCTCAGACATTGATCATTAGATGATATTTGGATGAAAATCTTAAGAGACAAATGGTTCAATCCAGCAAGGCAAACCCTACTTTTTACAATACGATATGTTAGGAGACATCTTTGTCAGCAATGCACAGGGTAGCTCACCTAGTCAAAGAAACTTTTTTCAGTGTAAGCTTTTAGGCTCAACCATCTGTCAAAAGTAGATCAGCCAGTGCTGACTTAAGGCACTGGTAAAGCTTCCATGCCACTCCAGTGACCAAACCCATCGGCACTGCTCTTATTCCAGCCATCCAGCACAATGAGTCAACTGATTGCATTTAGGAATTTGCTGTACACCTGTAATTTATTATGCTGTCATCTCAGGAAGAAGCATTGTTGAAGAAGAATGACATAGTCCTTCCTTTATAATTTATTGTCCCAATAAAATTAATCACCCAACCTCCAGCTCCTAGAAAACTCTGTAGAGGAAATCAAATTCTAAAGATGATCCATTCTTATCAGTGGCAAATGGAGTAAAAAGTGAATCATTGCACAAGCCTCGATGCAAAACACAAATGACCTTGGAGTGGCAATCAGACTTTAAAAATTCATGTTTCACAGAAGACATCAAGATGAGTAGTTGGAAAAGGTTGTATTGATTTGGAAGCACCCCCATACTTTTAAGTATTTTTTGGTTTAATGTAGTTTGCAGTTGTTCCAGGATCCAAGGAGGAATCTACCCAGGGCAGCTGTGACCTAAATAAGGGAGATGCACAGTTGCATGCCAATGACTGCTATCGCATGAGTGACAATGCAGAAAATCCAATCCAGCATTTGCTTTGAGTTCAGCACACAGTAAAAAGCCAGCTCCCAAGGAAGTGTATAATACCAAGCCATGATCTTACATGGAATGAGGGGAGAACTCTCCAAAACTCAGGGCACCACTCCACCACCCGGCTACTGCAAGGACTCAGGTAAAAGTGCAAAAGATTATGAAGGGTCTTAGGCTCGTGGGCAGAGCCATGAATGAATGCTAGGTTGGTTTGTCCTAAGCCCTCCCATCCATGAACCTCGGTGCAGAGGAGCAGGTTTGCCAGGACCTAGGAAGACCATACTCCCCTTCCCGTGCTGTTAGCACTGCTTGGCACCGCATACACACTGTGTGACTCAACAGGGAAGTGGCGGCACCACTGAGCAGCTTCTCCCATCACCCCATCAGGCAATGGTGTACTTTAGAAATACTGCTGTGCAAAGCCGCATAACTCCTTCTGGTACATATTTTACTATTTCATTCAAGAGTGAGGAAAGCAAGACACGGAAACTCAACAGCCTTAAAATTTTCCAGTGTCTCACAGTTAGTGTCAAAGTGTTTTGAAGAAAAAAATCAATGCCAGAAATTTGAAATCCCACTACCTATTAGATCCAAGTCCACACTAGTTCTATAAGAGAAAGACCAAGGCTATTCAGCTCAGTGAACAGGGAATATAACTTTCAGGAGTCTAGAGGATATTCAGAAATCAATAGCACCATCCTAACTTTGCCACTAATTTGCTATGGTTAGGTCACTTAAACTCTCAATTCTCCCTTTTTCCTGCCCCGAAAGTGAAGATAATTCTAATGACTGCTCTTATTAAGAAATACTGGAAGATTTAATGAGCTAATATTTTCCAACACTGGAAGTATGTAAAGTACTTGACAAGTGCTGCAAGTTATCACCAGTACTGGAGCAGTGGTGGATAGCGAGAGTGCCAGCACTTATAGCTGAGGAGGAGATAGGAAAAAAGCTTTTTCATCAGAGATGGAACCAAAGTTGAAATCGATTCAATCTTTACAAGACAGTTATGGTATCACAATTGCACGTTCCAGCACTTGCTTAAAAACCCAGACATTGTGGAGTCGCACAAGCTATTTGCTACTTTTCACAATCAAGAGACCGACTCCCTCATCTCCACAAACACATCCCACTGTTGCTCCTGCTGGTTCTTAAAATACAACTGGCCATTATGTATTTCAAAGTCTCTATGCCAGAGACAATGAATTAGTTCAAATGTCTTATGGAGAAGAGATTTACAGACTTGGTTGATAAATGCTGTGCTTCAACCTAGGCTGGTTTTCCATGGCAGATTAACAGATGAAAGCTACCAAAAATGATCATAAAGTACACGGTAAGAAACTCCGGTAGTATAAAAGTAACTTCAGTTGGCCTACGATGACTTATACTTTGAGGATCTGGCCATAAACTAAGAGGAAGCTTGCCAACAGAACTTTTCCTCAGCCACTGTCTATCTTACAGAAGCCAGTGCAATCCCAAGTAATTTCCTCTATTAAACCTCTCTTCCAGCTCAGGAGTTCCTTCCTTTTACAGCAGCACTGGGAAAATGTGCCCAACAGCATCAGACCCATCTGTAAAAGTAATTTAACTACCCAGATCCATGACTGGTATTTCAATTTGTGCACTGTCCTTATCAAAGAAGCTTGAGATCCAGCTACAATTCATAAGGAAACGCATTTTTCAAAGCCATCTGGGCTGACATGTTTACCAAAGAACACTATCTGACTCACTGAAATCAAGATCCTCTTCAGCAATAAAAACCATGGGTAATACAGGCTTTGAGTCTTGCCCAGGACAGCAACAGGCTTTGCTCAGTGATGAAGCACACGCTGATCACCAGCAGCCTAAACTCATAGCACAGCAGGTACCAGGAGTTAGCCTTGTCCTTGTAGATATCTTAAATGTGTTCATAATTTTGCTCATTTCATTGATTCCATTAAGATCAGACTATTCACATCAGTAAACATAAACATTTGGTCAAATAAGCTTTTATGATAAGATTATACCCTGCACTGGAGTTTGCAAAACAGCACTGCTACCAGAATGTGCAGCTCTGTGCCATCAGTTGCTATATAGCTATTTATCTGTTTTACCAGATAACCTTTGCTCATGGTGCTTGTACCTGCACTGCAGTTTGAATTAAGATTATGCATCATTAATATCCCAATGGCTGAAATCTCTTGTGTGTTTGCAGTGATTTAAAAAATATAAGCATTATTTGGAGAAAGGTGCAGTCGATATGTTGGAGGTCTTTCCTTCCCTACACACACTGCATCTTGAAACACACCATTTGCCCACCCCAACACAAGTCCACTGTTACCTGTCATAGGTGCTTATGTTTTTGCATATCCCAAGCCTGGCCTGGTCTCCCCAAGTGCTTGCCCTCCTGCCTGCCACCTCCTTCACCTGGCCCTCTACCTTCACCCCCAATACATGTGTGCACACAGACATTACCTTTCTTCTTGGTATCATAACACACAGGCCCCCAGTAAGGTGCTAAATGATAGCAACTGTCACGGGAAGGTGACACAGACACCTGAGACACAGGTCTGAGACACAGACAGAAAGAGATGCTAGTGCTCCTCTGCTGCCAGAATATGGCCTGCATTTATGGTTTGGGCCATAGTCACTAAGGAGCCCAGCAGAATAATATTTTTTTCTTATTACTCACTTCATTGTAGCATTTAATTTCATTAGGTTTATAGCTTTCACAGGAAAACATAGTGCTAAACGTAGGTGAGAAAAGTGTTTAGTACATACAGAACACACATCCTATAGGGACCTTTCAGCATCATTTCCAGGTACCGTATTTTTCTGATTATAAAACCACCCCTCCACATCCCCATCCATGCAGGGTGATGTGACATAAGCCCAACACAGTAACATCAAGGAACTGATCTGCTCCCATCTTTTCTGCCACCAGCTCTATGAGAGTCATTTACTTAAAAGCAACTTTGGAATACAAGTGTTTTGACCTCAAGTACCTTGAACCATTTCCAGGCAACCTCCTCGCAGGATCAGGTGAGTATAGCCCCATTTCCACCATGACATGAGGAATAATGTTATTTGATCTCAGGCTTTTTATCTTTTCTAATGCTTTTGTCTCTTTTGCCTACATCTCCAGTTACCTGGTGTGCAATATGCTTCTTAAGAGATCCAAGGTGCATTGTCTCAGGGAAACAGCAATTAATTATTAAACCTGTCTCTATAACAGCCTTCCAGGTGTTGAGACAATCTGTAAGCTAAGCACTGATGTTTATCTCTGTAACACAGCACTACTGCATGAAACATGGCAGCCAAACTGCTGCACAAGCCTTTTTATATCTTTATTTTTTGGAATTGCCTTACAGTGGAAAAGTGCCTTTTTTTCAGAAAAAATAGGATTGGTCTGTTGTGAAATCCTCCCTTTTGTCCGCTTCTGGGCAGGCATGTGTCACTGTGAAAAAACTCACACTGATTTTAGTACTGCACTTACCACCTTTGCTGTGTAAGCAGTCAGGAGCTGGAAACCTTGAGCCAGGTTTAGAACCGTCACCTGTCATTTGCAGGCCAGTTGATTTCTTGCAGGGTTACACATACCTACGTGTCATCTGGCTACTTTTAGGGTTGTCCCTGGAAGGGGAATGGGGTGGGCAAGGGCTGAGGATCTGCTGCTGGCAAAAAAACCCAAAACAGTGGGGTAAGATTTTGTGCCCGCAGTTGGCAGATGAACCTTTGTTGATTAGATCTCCTGAGATTCACAGACCAGGAGAGTGGGCAGCCTGAGAAGATGGCTAAAATTCAACTGCACTATGTCATGGTCTGTAGTAACACGCTAAAAATCCCTCTCAGAGATCTAAAGCTGTTGTCCCAATCACTGTGCCAATAACATAAAAAAAGCAAGTAATTCAGCAAGCACTGTAACACAAGAGTCCAGGTTTCTTATGTCTTGTGGTCATTTGCAGGTGCAAACTGAGGCACTTTTTTGACACTTATTAATGCATGCCCCTTATGGATTGTTTGGTATCTAATAAGATGCAAATTTATCTGCTACCTTTCTTTCTGGCACGACTTCAGGGTTCCTCTCTGCTCCAGCTAGCTGCCTACTTGCACAAAACTTGTAGGAATTCAATTAGCTTTGAGCCCACTCTCCATCAGCCAAATTAAATCAACCGGTGTATTTTCAATAGTTATCTGAGGATGTACAGAACATGATCACCTAAACCTCATTTCCTGAGGAAACCAGTTTTGCAATTCCTACTTCTAAGAACTAATTACTTACAATGGATGCACAAAATAAATGTGAAGCTAGGAAGAGAAGAAGATGGCAGAAAGGCTGAAGATAGGTAATAAGAAACCAAGCACACTATTGTACAAGACAATGAACAGTCACAGTCCAATGCTGACAGCTGGCACTAGCTTTGCAACCTGGCGAGGCATTTAAAGGAAGGACAGGTGGTCAGGAGGGAGGTGGCAAGGTGGGGTTTTGTCCCAGATCTTCTCATATGTGTAAGGCAGCATGGAGGGAAACTCCACTTGAGGGAAAGTTAACTAGTAGGAGGTGAATGAGCAGAAGTGGTTGTGTCAAATAAGCAGGGACCTGCTGTTTACCCCCAGATTCAGCTATGCTGATCCAAGGAGACTGACCTGCCTCCAGCCTCACTCCTGTGCCTTGCAGTTCACCCCTGCCCCAGCCCGGGGGCTCATCTTCCAGCTGAGTGGCTCATGCAAACACTCCTCCTGCTTCAGCCAAAGCGGAGCAAGGGGAAGCTTACCTTATAAATCCAGCTTGTTCTAGACACAAGCAGGTTGAGAGGTGCTCCCGTGGGCAGGTCAAGAGGAGCAATAACCTTTTTCACTGCCATAGATGTTTGCAAAAGGGGTGCCTGTCCACATTCTCCACAGGGCAACTGGTCTAGGGAGGGGACTGTGCTTTCAGGCACTTTCATTTTGAAAGAACAACACTTGGGTTTTCAATATGGGGAAGGGGAGAGGAGTCAGCTGTGTGCTGAGAGACATCATCTTTGTGGCATTGTCTGTGTGTTGGGAGACACCTAGGCTCTCACCATCCCTCCTGGGTAGGTACTGGTGGTTTAGATGGAAAGAAAAGCTGAATTTAAAGAAACATGCTAACTCTGTGGCATGTTTTGGCTGGTGTAGGTCTAGTGAGAAGCAGCAGACTACAGGTGCTGGTGGCGGGATATGTAGACCACAATGACAAAGAAAGGCAGGAGACAGGAGAGAGTACAAGGGAATACCAGGTTCTGTGGAGCTAGGACTACTCACCAGTTCCACTGTTTCATGTATCCATAAGGCAATGACAAGTTTTACATTTGGTCATTTGGAAACAAGCCTGGAATAGATAAATGTGAGAATTATTAGTTGAAGCTGTGATGAATCAGATATATGCTCTGCCTCTAGAAAACTTTCTGCTCTTCTTCCTCTACCTGCATCAAGAGCAGGAGATGACAGACTTAACAGTGCTCTCAATTTTCCAGCGCTCTGCTGGCAGAGCTACCTTGTTCCAGGAGGTTTTTTTCCACTGGCTAAGCCTGATGCTTTAAGGCCCATGAAGGCTTTAAAGCTTCTTACAGATTGCAAAGTGACCTTTTTTAGACTTCAGACTGAGACTGACTCATGTGAACTGAGAGACCCTGAACATAGAGAGCATATTCTCTTTCATATTTCTAAACTGTCACAGTCATTAGTTATAAATAATAAATGTCACATAGCTTGCAGAATATATATCCAACCTATTTAAGAATACTCAATGCTTGTGGTAAGCTTTTTATCTTAAAAAAATCTGGGTCTCAACCAGTGTCTTCAGCCCTTGACCTCAGGACCATCTGTGGGAGGGAAGGAGAAAGGTAAATACCATATGTTATACTCTTAAATGCGAAGACAAGAGACAGGGTAAGCCAAAGACAAATCTTGACAAGAACCCAGGAGGAATGAGGATGGACGCGTGCACGCAGCTGCCATGGTAGTTGCAGTGCTTTGCAGAAAGGTTCTGCTTGCTGGCTGCTGGTTGCCAGACACCAGGCAGGAATATTCACCCAGGATCACTCCCTGCAAACTCCATCCTTACCATCTGGCCCACAGCTCCGCTCCCAGCCCCGGGAAAGGCAGGACAGGAGGCAGAGCAGGTCCCCGCTCTTCCCAGCTGAGCCCCACCGCTGATTGCCACGCAAGTCTGCAAGGCAGGCGGGGGATACATAGCTTGGCTCCATATGAACACAACACTATTCCTCTCTCCTCAACCAGTTCACTAAACTCACATTTCCTACGCCTCTGCTACTGCAGCTCAGGCTAAAACATCACTTTCGTAATGGCTGAGTTTGTTTGCTTTATTTCAGGATGTTTATTTAATATCTCTTCACTAATGAGTCAGGCTTTTTCTATGATCCACAAGACATCAATATTGCATGTGCTGAGGGACCTGAAGCACGTATACTAAACACTGTATTTCAAATAGCAAGTGTTTTGTTAACAGCAACAACTAAACAAGCTAGGGAGCAGCCCGAACTTCTGGAGTCAACGCCAGATCAAAGCGCGCAGAGGTTAGTTGGCAAAATGCCACAGGAGCCATTCTGCAGTGGGAATTTATGCTTTGCAAGCACACCAGTAAAAGACTGCTTTAATCGCTAGATTACGCTAAGTACTTGCAAATTTTAATACAATAAACCACTATTTTTTTTTCTACTTTAACATCAAAAAACCCCTTCCCTTCTTAAATATAGAAACACGTAATCAGATTCCTATAAAAGGCTTCCCTCCTGCCCCCCCCCGCCCAAAAAAAAGCATTAATATTATAAATAACACCACAGATCTCTGAGAAATAGGTGCAGGAAGATGGGGTGAAGAATTCACCTCTTCCTCCCTCCCCCCACCATTTTGTGCTTCCCATAACTATTTGCCTGGAGCCACTTGCCCCATTTGCCTGTGCTGCCCTCTGGGTTATTTCCTTCTCTTCCTGTGAGAAAACAGATACTGCCCTGTGCTGACCCACAGCTTGGGGACCCTGGGGTTGTCCTTCGAGCACAGGAATCCCCTGACACTCTCCCCAGTAGCCCTGTGTACCTTGTTTGCCAAAATGAAGTGGGGTGGTGTTGAGGAGCCCCTCAACCGCATGGCCCCAGTGCCAAGGACATACCACCCAGAGGGTCCCCTTGCAACCAGGGGAAGCTGCTGCAGGAGCAAGGCAGAGAGTGTGGCTCAAAGCCCACTGGAAATGGTATGTTAAATATTCTATTGTGCGCTTAAATAGTATTTATAGACATCATCAATCACACAGGTCCTAAATGCATTAAACTGAGATTCATTTAGAGACCAGTGTTCTTCCATGCTCCTAAAAACAGCTCAGAAAAATGAAATCATTATAGCCCCACCTAAATCTCATGGATGCAAGTAGGTCTCTGATGCTCAGCAGCACTTGGTTTACCCTCAGCCCTAGCCCCTGCTGCTGGTATCCACCATAGAGATAGAGGCAAGGGGAAGCAAGCTCAGATTGACCTTCTGTGTTACAATAAGCAGATCTCACAGTACCCTTACCTTCATAAAATCAAGATTCAGTGGAGCAACATCAGTATAGAGCTAGCATAGAATAAGCTAGAAACAGCCTCAAAAACCTGCAGAACTGGTAAAAATCAAAACAGAGCACAGAGACACAGCCCCATCCCTAAACCAAAGTGAACAACTGACCCCTTGCACCCATTTAAACTCTAACCCCCCCTGCGTCTCTGACCATAATTGGGCACAGATGGGCTCCCTCCGCTTCCCTCCAGCCAGGAGAAAGGCTGAAGCACCAAATAGAAAACATATGTGAACTGCAGACCTTGCTAAACGAGCCGTAAGCGGTATTTTTCATTCCTGATGTGGTGACATTTTAGGGCAGCATTAGAGTGTTTGCAGGAGTGCAGTTTCTTGGGTGAACACTTGCTTTTTTGGTCATCTGAACATAATTTATGCAGCTGTAGCAGATGTCCCACAGCCCAGGACACAGGGATAGCAGCAGGCAGTACTGGCACACTAACTGTGTGCTAGGCACAGTACCTCAGTAGTCAGTGGATATAGGTATTGTTCTCCTGGTTTTGACTGGTAAGTCTAAAATGAGTTATTTAACCTCCTGAGTTTGGGTTTCCCTGGCTACCCGTGTTTTTATTTGCATTTTCCGATTCATCAGTGATGCTTGCAAAAGTGAGGTAGTGTTTACAAGCTAGTCTTAAGACAAGCAGCATTTTACATTCTGAGTTTTACTAGAGCAATGGTGCTAGAAGCAGAAATGAGGCGTAAGTTAGCGTGACTCATTGGAAGAACACTGCTGCTTATTGCCTGCATAGCTAACCTACAGGGGCAGAGGAGTATTAAGCACCATATAGTCCACTGATTTGCTTACGCATGCAAAACCTCCACTGCAAATTTAAGCAATGTCTATACCTGTTGTGCAACAGGGTAAGCTGTCATGCAGTTTGCTTTTTCTTCATTACAGTAATTAGGTTCTATCTTTTTGCTATCCCCCCCCCCTTTTTTTTGTTAACTGTTCTGCAGAAAGTCAAACCACAGGCACCTTTCTTCTACAAACAAATCCAGTGAGTTAAGATTGCGGACAGATTAAGATTTAAGACTCCACAGAAATGCCCGGATGGAAATCCTTTAGGTTAGCTAGTTCTTACTCAAAAACACACGAACAAGAATGGAGGATAGCAGCACATTTAACTTGGGGACTGGTGGGTGGAGACCACCAGATAATTAAAGGTCTCTCCTTTATTATCACCCTTGGAAAAAAGGGAGGGCCAGATAAGCCAGGATATGACCCATTACCGGCAAGGTCAGGTATGTAGGTCACTGTGTCACATGGAAAGACGCAGAGCAGAACCTGAGCAGCAACCTGCGTGCAGTGGCCCAGATCAAAGAAGAAACTGGGGACACCTTTAAAAAGAGTTCTGGCCATGGGTCATGGAAGAGCAAGAGGCCCCCGCTCCAAAGAAAAACACTGTGCCCAGCTTGCTTCTTCCTCTGGATGGACAGATGGCCATCTTGGCGGCTGTCAGGAGGTAGCTGATGAAAAAACCTTTGATGGAGGATTCCTAGGATTTTGTAGGGCCAAAAATAGGGAGGACAAACAGGCGCAGGGGGTATGCAGACAGCTGCATGTACAGCGTGAGTGACTTTTTCTGCTTGATCCTACTCTTCCTTGTGTTCTTTCATCCAGAAAAACAGAGTCAAAGGAAGGAGAAGGGAACAAAGATTTCTCTCCTAAGGCATAAAACACAAATGAGGCAGACAGCAGGGTGGATGCAAAGGCTTCAGACATTCATTTCTGGGAACGGGTTAGGAGAGATCTGAATCCAGCTTCAGCAGGGTGAGTCATCAGCTAGTCTGCAGCTCTGGTTGAATAGCTGCTATAGCTCTTGGAAATACAAGTTGCCAGCATATAAATGCCAATGAAGTGGCCATGGTAGAATTTGATTGCATGAGATCATCCTGGAGGATCAGCTAGGAGTCAGTAAGGGTCAGAAATGCTGACAGTCACTTCTCCACTTCTTTCTAATGATGACTATTTAGATCCCCGTGACTTCAGAAGGCACCACGGTTGTCACCTGCCAAGCAGTCCCCTTGATGATATGGTGTCACGGAGCAATAACATATAACTATTTCCCTGGACCATGAGGTGGATATCTCAGGACACAGTATTTTAACAGTTTATACAGTAACAGCTCTCTGCAACCAAGTCATCAAGTGTTTCTGAGGTTACTTAGTACCTCAGACAAACAGAACATGAAACCACCTGAGCTCCCTAAACTATGGCCTGAGTACCACAGGGTGCCACAAACCCCACGAAAGTGGCAAAGGCTTGGAGCAGCAGTAGGATCTGCTTTAGGGGCTACCAGCCCATGTGTTTTGGCAACCTTTGTTCTAAACAGCTGGAATATTGGGGGAGAACCATAACACTGCAAACATCTCAATTGCATCAGGTCTTCTGCCATCATCAGAGTGGTACTGTTGTACCCAGTACTTCTGCCGCTACCAGCTCTGAGCAAAATGGTACCAGTTTATCAGGAATATGTGCCACAATAGGGCTACCTAGAGGATAAGGTCTCTCTTGTGTGAGCAGTGAGTTTGAAATGTGTCTTCTTTTCACATTGGAATAAAATCTGAATGCTGCAAAACCCTGAAAAATAATTGGTTAGGATTGATCATAATGCAGAAGGAATTTTTTTTAATCTGCCTGTGGAGTTTTTGTGTTTTTATGAAAACAAATATTTCACATAGAAAAAGGAAATGCTTTATTCCAAAAAGTCCCCAAAAGTGAAAGCAGGACACTTAACCACCATCCAAAATTTGCAAAACGTGAATTTCTGTTGAACTGTATTTTTTTGGCTGGCTTGTAGTGGCTGTAATTGGTTGTTGTTTTTCTGTCCAATTCTAATCAGTATATCAATATCCAATAAGGGTGTGCTGAAAAATTATATCACATTATATCAGCAAAAATGTATTTATAATGACAAAAGAATGAGGTCACTAAATGTAGTTTATTTCACCCCAGGAGCTAATATGGGAGAGTGGCAGAAAGCTGGTGGGCACCAGTTGAGCTGATGCTAGAAGAACTGCAGGAAGAGCTGTACCATGGAATCTCTTCTAGCGAGCAGTGGACCACAGCAGAATACTTAGAGGCAGAGCAGTTATTTTGAGCAACTTTGTGTTTTAAAATGGCTGGGCAAGTGGGAGGTTGAGAGAGACCAGGAAAACAAAACCAGGGTTCCAGTGTTAGCAAGTCAAATTGTGAACTGACATCAGGAACGCTGTGATGATTATATCATGAATTTCACAATATTTGGTGCTGTTTTCTACAGCCCTTGCTCCTGCAACTCTGTAATTCTACTATTCTCATTTAAAAGTCAAAAATGTTTCCAGCCTTGAAAGTTTAAAAAACATTAACCAAGCACTCCAAATGAAAAAAAGTAAATAAAAAAGCACATCAAACTAATTATTAAACCCCCCAAAACTCTCAGGGTTTTTCAGCAGACAGCTCATGATGTGTGGTGGTATGAGTTGAGCTGATAGCTGCTGGCTGCTCAACTGGAGAAAATTTGGTTTTCTTGAGCGTGAGGCAACTAAAGAGGGAGTATCTGTTTTTAAAAGATAACAGAGTAAACTATGGTGGCTGTGGGGTTGGTAGGAAGGAATAGCTGTATTTTTCATGTGGTTTGCTTTGTGTCTGAGAGACGGAGCTAGGAGAAAGACTAGAAGTGGATCCTAGCCAAATCTTTAATGACAATCTCTGCACTTGCTCCCTATCTTTTTGTCTGTGTTTCTTACATACCACTACAGAAGTTTTCAAATACCTGGGAAATGCATCACTGACTGGGATATATATACACACATACATGTGTGTATATATACACGTATATATGTGTGTGTTTTAAATGCCTGCAGGCCTTTAGCCACCTAAGGCCTCGTAAGAAGCAACAGCCACAACATGCAAGAGTTACAAGGTAAGGATGTATCTGCCACAAATCCATCTCTAATCCTCCTTTAATTACACGGGTGAGCGGGGCCGTAACGCTGAGACAGCTCCACGCTGCAGTGTGCTCCGGCAAGCATAAAGGAAGCAGCAGCACCTGATGACACAGGACTGTACAGTACGGAGGGTGAAGTGAAGGCTATAATTAGGAAACCACTTTATTGTAAAGCAGGCAGTCTAATGAAAGCAGCTGATGGGACCAGCTGACTGCATCTACATTGACAACAGCCTGCTAGCATCATTAATATCTGTCATCTTCCCCCCCACCACCTCTGGCACATCTCTGAATGTCTACAGTGAGGTAATCTCCCCACACCATAAAGACTGAAATCTTTCTTTAAATTGCTCCACTGAGATCTACTCAAACTCATGCGTTATGCTGGCCACTATGCCAGGGGGGAGAAAGTCACCTCTGGGCACACCTATGGCAAACAGCCAAGAAAGGGTGGATGCATCCTACTCTTGCTTCACACGTGCTCCCTCACGCGTAAAGGACACAAAGGAAATACAGAAAATAAAACTAGGCAATAGTAGATGCAGAGTAACAGACTAGGCTAGATCCCAGCAGAAAGTTAGATAACAACACCTGCAGGGCATTTACACAGAGCTCTTCTTCATGGAGCTCAAAATGCTCTTACACACTTTAGTGAATTCATCACTCCTGGCTCTTGTGAGAAGGGGTAAAAGTCCAGTTACCTGTTGTCCAGCCAGGAAGACTGGGGTAGAGGAAGAGAGCAAGGTGCCCGTTTGACGCCTGACACATGAACAGAAAACGAGTCTGCTAATTTTCAGTGTTTAATTCTGAAAAAATTTGCTTACATGCCTCAAAAAGGCTTTTGGAGGTCCCTAAACCATCTGTCCCTCATGTCTGGTATGCGATACTTTTTTCCCCAGAGTATTTTGCGCATTTTGGCTTGGAGAAGCTAATAACTCCTCTGTGTATGCTGACTGGACTAGCCCCTTGCTTTTCAGCTTAGCTGTTAATGCAAGTGGAAATACCTATAGGAAGAAGCTTGCCCTTTTGCTGCCCTTGACACACTGAATCTGATCTTACAGGATTTCAGATCTCCAGGGCTCTCCGTCTAGCAGCTTGTAAAAGCATTCTGAATTTACTACTCTTTTAACCAGCAAAGAAAATAAATCTTCCTTGCCATAAATGCTAATGTTGGTGCACTGAGAAATTCAAAGGGAGGCTGCAGAGAGAGAGAGAAACATTCCCCATGCGATGATTAAAGTGCCAGTTCATGAAAGCTGACGTCAGCGCATGCTTTCAGGGTGGCAGAGCACTTTGCGTTTATCCTCTCCTTGTTTGTGCTCCATCTGGACGGGCTCCAGTGGAAAAAAAGAGAGAAAAGGAAAAGCTAATGCCTTTCTAATACGTTTCTGAATTCCTTTGGTTTCCCACAGTGAGCAGGCTCCGAAGCACCTAACTTTTGCTTGGCCAGTTCAGTGAGATAAAAGAAACCTAAGGCAGCTGGTGCTCGTGGCCAAACTAAGTTATAATTAGATTGTCATAGCAAACAGTCAGTTGGGGCAGCTCCAAGGAGGGCCAAAGGAAAGCACACTGGTAAATAACATAATATCAAGATTCGATAATTTGCAGAGGCAACCCCATTTCCCATCAAGCACATTCATTCCAGCTCACAACTGCTTTCACATAAAATCACAATGGTTCAAAAACCAAAAAAGCTGTGTGAATAAGCCACAGGTTTCTGCTAAACACGATCTGATAGGAAGATGGGAGGATGATGTTCGCAGGTTAAGAGGATAAGCAGGGCTGGTACGAGGCTTTCTACGGAAGTAAATCTCTCTTGCCTGGGATCGATGGAGCAGCACAGGGAATGCAGCACACTCCCCCTTTCCATAAGCCCTTGTCCCCTTCCAGCGGTGGCACTGCCAGTTAGGTCAAACAGAGCAGTTTTTTGAAGGTGTGAGCCATGAGCATTCCAGAGGAGATGCTGGCTGCTGGGAGGCAGGTTTCTGTGGAAAAATACCTTTTTTTCTTTCTTTCTTTTTTCCCCTCCCTTCTCTTTTAATTCTGGGCTGCTGTGAGAGTCAGTGGGCAAGGCTTACACATGCTGCAACTGCTACAATAATTACATTGCAGGGTTTCTTACTGAAGATTGCTACTGATAATTTGGTTTTAGAGCTACACACTGGTACTGTCAAGCAGTGTGGATGACGACTGTGCACAACGGCAGTTTTAGTCTGTTGTCGCTCTCATAGCTGGCATGGTTACTTGGTACAGACAGCTGACGTTGATCAGTATAGGAGTTAGCTCTGCAGTGAAGCTGCCTTTCAAGTACTGAAATGGTGAGGTGAGTGTCAGTCTCTTCTCCCAGGTAACAAGTGATAGGACAAGAGGAAGCAGCCTGAAGTTGTGCCAGGGGAGGTTTAGATTGGATATCAGGAAAAATTTCTTCACTGAAAGGGTTGTCAAGCATTGGAACAGGCTGCCCAGGGAAGTGGTGAAGTCACCATCCCTGGAAGTATTTAAAAGACAGGTAGATGTGGTGCTTAGGGACATGGTTTAGTGGTGGACTGGGCAGTGCTAGGTTAACGGTTGGATTTGATGATCTTAAAGGTCTTTTCCAACCTAAATGATTCTATGATTCTATGAAATAACAACTTTGAATTTACTGGAACTATTCAGAAGAAACAACTTTTCTTTCTCCCTGGACATGCTGATGGTTTAGACTTAGTTCCCATTTCAAAAATCAGGATGGCAATATAAAAAAGTTAAGAGGTTCCAAACCAGTAATATTTTTCAACTATATGCTTTCAGCTGAAAAATAAGTCAAAAGGCAGACATCCTGCACTTCTGAATATTCTGAAAATAAACAGTCTTTGAAATAGCTAAATAGTCTTTTAAATAACATTCTGAAATGCAAAATTTCACTTTAGGTCCACTTTTCCCCATCAGTTCTCTTCCCCCAAGTAAAAACAGGAAAGACAAACAGACCAATGACACAAGAGAAAAATTCCATTTCAGCAACTCTGGTGGTGCAGACCCCCCCCACTACCAGGCCACATTATAATGTCAGGACCAGCCAACATTAATCAGGGAATGATGAGTGGTCTGAGACAATCAGGCACTCTCTGATCCTGCTTGCTGGTGCAGTAAGTCGAGGCGACCTGGTACCTCCCCGTCCTAGGCACAAGTCAAGTGAGTTAGTACGATCAGGCACCTGCGAACCACACCAGTGACCCCTGTTGCCCAGGAAATGGACAAGAACAATGAGTTGGGATGATTGGGCGCTCCGCAACCATACCTGACTCCTGTTGGCTGAGAAACGTACCCAAACTCCTCCTGCACCAGACCATCACCCACTCTGAATGGTGTCAAGACTGCCTGACAAGAATTATGGCCATCTTGAAAAAAAGTACTGACCAAAGCTAATCATCTTGTGACCCTATAAACATTGATCCTAAGCAAGGCCCTTTGAGGTCTCAGGGATTGCAGCAGGCTGTGACCCTGCATCTCCTCTTGAGTTGGGACGGCTCTCAGGGCCACTTCCACGACGTCCAGGCTAGTCTCATGAGGTAATTTACACCGTCTGCCAACAGATGCCAATGAAGGGAAAGAGTGAGTAATTCACTATTTCTGAGTTTTTAAATATAGTGAGTAATTCACTATAGTTCTGTTTTGTGAGACTTTCAAAGATTATTAGATTCCAAAATTTATGATCTGCAGAAAAAGAAACATCTTAAGTATAGGCTAACCTCTGTATCTCTCTCTGTCTCTGTTTCTATATTTCTCTGTGTGTGTGTCTATATATATGCAATTTAAGTGACTTTTTGAATCTTTAACTAAATCACTATAACAATTATAATAGATTCTTGATTATTGATTAAGTATTGTTAGAAAATCGTATAATCTAATCCTGTGATATACCATAATAGTGTTAAAACTTAAATTGCTGCTATCCCAAAGCTGCACAAAACACATAACACCATATTGAATCAATACCACTGAAGTCCCTGTATCCAGTTCCCTTAGACATAAACTGTTGACCAAGTCTGGGACTAGGACTGGATCCAGCCTCACCTGGACTCCTCTCTGAGGAAGCAAGGGGGTCCTTTCTGAACCTCGTGACTCAACTGGAGGGTCTTCCTTACTCTTTTCCCTTACCCTTTTCCCCTCTACCCCTGCACACTCACAATCTCTGTATAAACCATCCTAGCCCAATTCTGCCCCAGTTTGTCCTTTTGTAGTAAGTAATAGAGCGAACTTTGCCATTTGAACTTAGTTAAGTCACGCTTTTACAAATTCATATTAAAAAATCACTTTTTCTAATATCTTTGGTGGTAATTCTTTAAGTGACCTAAACCTTAATCACTCTCCCCCACCACAGCAACGTAATTTCTTCTCAATAGGATTTTTTTTTCTGTTCTAAAGGACATACCTTCACCACGTAAACAGATCTGAGATCAGATCCCCGAAAACCTGACCCTTCCTACTCTAAGCAATGCGCAAGGATCCCTTCAGAGCTAGACAAGGAGAGGGTTCAACCTGCAGCCTTGCCTCTTGCAGGCTGGAAGTGGAACCTGGCGAGCTAATTACTGGGTGTCGGTAATGCAAGTGGGAGCACGATGGGAGAGCAGTGAATTTCTCTCTCCTCTCCATTCCCCACCCTGCGATAATCACAGCCTGGGTCTCTGCCAAAGCGCTGCCGAGCACTGAGTGCCCCTGTATGGATATGGAGCATCAGGGAAGACCCAATCCTCAGTGACCCGCACACCCCAGAGCTTGCTGCTCCCCACCGCTCTCTCCCCACTCACATAGAGTGCCAATGTTTTGCTGTATTTGCACTCAAGCTAAGGGGAAAAATAGGCATAAAATTGGCACAGCTACCAGTCTAGCTCTGTTAGCGATTTAGTGATAAGTTGTATAGTGGTTACACAACTGGGCTGTGTCTGTGGAGCCAGGACTGCTGGGTTTAATTTCCTGCCCAGTCACTGACTCATCAAGTAGCCCAGGGCACATCACTTCACCTCTCTGCACATAAGTTTCATCATCTTTAGTTGGGGGTTAATAAGACTATCTCGCAGGAATGTTAGGACACACAAATTACCCTCATAAATATTTGTAAAATGCTTTAGACGATGCTTCAACAGAGGCATTGAGTATTTTGTTGTTGAATAAGTAACAGCCAGGGGAATGTCCTCATTGCCAGGCTGGCTTATTTACTTACCTTGCACCAGAGATTTCTGGCAGCAGTGTCAAAAGGATGTCTCAGGTAGGGGACAGGGTGAAGAGGTTGTTCGACCAGTGCAGCAGGAGCAGCAGCAGGAAAAGGTCAGCTCATGCCACGAAACAAGTACGTGATAGATAAATGTTATGCTAAAGGCTGAGAGGCATTTGTGTCTTTTTCAGCCCAGATGCACAAAAAGCTTATGTAGATGAATCTTACAGTGATGCAATATGGATGTCTAATCCTGTTAAGTATGGTCCACAAAGTCCCATGTCATTTCTTCAGAATATATGGTCAACTCTGTTTTCGGACTTAAAAAAGCATTCAGATACCTGAAGTTCTGCTTTTGCACCTTCCCAGAGGTGCTATCTTCTTGCCTACACTGAGCAGCTCACTGTCTGTCCTCCACCTGAGGCTCTCTGGGATTCACAGCCTAGGTGTGTCAGCACCTCAGATCCCCAGAGGGTCTGGGAGGGATACTCAGGGATATTATATGATTCATATAATCACTCAGTTTTGCTGTGGAATGTTAAGGAGCTGCTGCACTCCAGACCCTAGAGGCTTTATTTGCGGACAGGTGAGCTTTCTGAGGGTCCCAACATCTGCACTGGAGTAATAGAAGATGGTTGCTGAGAGAGCTAAGCAGAGAGCAAGTCTTAGAAACTTTCAGAAGATGCACCCTTGATTTCTGTTGTCTAATCTATCCCAGCTGTGTCCTCCCCACTTATTCCTAACTCCTGTGTTTTACTTTGATCTGAAAGCTGATTCAGAGGATACCTGTGGGCAACCTGGCAAGTGCAGGTGAATCCCTGGTGGGTGGAGAGCTGCTGAACTGGCCAGTTCCTGTGCTTTTAACAGGAGGTACTGACTGCAAAACTGACTTAGGGCAAGAGCACGGAAAGTACTTTCTGTCCCATCCACCCACTGTGAAGCCGTTACACGTATTTTTCTGAAATGCCCAAGGCCCGGCTCCCCTGCTGTTGTTAAATTGAACAGCAGCCCTGGCCTCCGTTTTACTTCAGGGATTATCTCCTATCACAGCCTAAGCCCATTGGGGCCCTCAGGTGGTGCGTCCAGTCACCTAAGCAACACAAATGGTAGCTAAAGGGTTTTATGTCATGGATAGTTTTTAACACTAACAGGATTTTTAAAACATCCTTGATGGTTACAATACAGACACTTTAAAGATCGGGTCACTTTCCTTCTTCACAGCCATAATCATTTTACACCAATGAGAAAGCACTCTTAGATCTTTGGAAGCAACTGGTTTCTCCAGCTGAAATAACTCACTCCAGGGTCAGCCCATGGATCAATGGCAGAAATTCCTGACTGCCTCTCACTGAACCATGTCCCTGCAGCAACACTACTCCAAAAGGACTATTAAATCCTTCTTGTAAGGAAGCAGAAGGCCTGGAGAGTACAAGCACCCTACCACTGAAACACATTAATGGATCCCCTACTCTGTCTAACAGAGGACACGAGCACATTTCCATACCTGACTTCTACAAATCCTGCTGAATACCTGCAATTAGGGAAAACCCACACAGTCCAGTGAATGAAGTCTCCTCAGTAAAATCCACATAGCTTAATCTAGTTATGACTGCAAATTGCATAGGTCACAGAAATGGAAAGACATAAGGGAATCACTTCCAGCCTCTAGCCAGTGAGTAGTTCCAACCACCTCTTAAATAAGTTCTCCTGTATTTTGTTGGATTTCTTTCTAAAATTGCTCACACCATGGCCTCTCTGTCTTTTCCCTTGGGCGACCATTCTCTCTGATGATCAAAACAGAACAATTTTTGTTTTGCACTAGGAGGTTCATCAAAAGCTGCTAAGGTTAATAAGCTTCCCCCCGCCCCAGTCAGGTGTGTGTTGATAGTGTTTGGTTTCAAAATGCCTTAGAGAAATCTACTGAAGCTAGAAAGGAATTCAATAGGCGAAAGATGGTGTAACATCTGGTGTCCACAAAAGCTAAGTGGTGGCAAGGACAGTTGCTGACAGTTAAATGGAGGATACTCAGCATGTGCTAAGTTAAAATGTGCCAGCCTCTTTCCCCTCTTCCACCACCCCCTTTTATGGATACAGACTCCTGTATCCATAGATATGGCTAGAAATACTTCTCAGGTCCCTAGATGAGGAAACTGTGAACTCAGGAAAGAAATAGTTTTAACATGATAGTTCTCAGAAGCACCCCTCCGTGTCATGCTCAGAGATCTATGATACCCAGAAAACTTGTTTCATTTAAGTAATTTGTGGACTACTTTATGGATAGACTTTTGTCTTGCTTTTCCCAAAATCCCAGATACCTTCCTTCTTAAAAAAAGGGTAAAAAAGAGCAAGCGTTGCAAACCTGTGATCCTCCAATAGCAAATTCTTTAAATACCTGAGGGAACATGAATCATGCAAACAGAGAGTTGTAAAATTCCAGGGCTTTTCCATACACCTCTCTTTGGGGTGGGGTTGTTTCACTTCAACATTTCAGCTAAATACCCTTCAAAGTAACAAAATCTTGCTCAGATATCCTGATCTACAACATACTGACCAGCTGTTAAAATGGCATCATTTGTAATTAGTACATCTGTATCTCACCATCCAGAAGCTGGTGGGAGGAAACATTTAGCAAACATCTCCAAAGCAACAAAAAATTCTTCTGTGCAGATGTTTTTCTGAATTTTCCCTCTCTTCCCTAACTTTACTGAGCACCTAAACTGGACTTTGGGGCAAACTGACCCTAGATGAAACTCTTCTGTGCCATTCGACCTTACAAAGCAAAATGCAGACACTGTACCATGACAAGAGGGAGGTCCATCAGCAGCAACAAAGGAGACCAGAACTTGAACTCAACTGCTGGCTAAGCTGTAGACAAATAATTTGCCAACACTTCGCAGGCTCCATCGCTTCCCTGTCTGAAGAACAGATTACTTCTCAAGATCAGGCAATAACATAACACTTACCCTCAATGCCCTTCACAGCAACCTGAGCTGGGCAGCAAGGCCAGCATCCGCAAAAGTCCTTTAGACAGTGACTCCTCATGCAGGCTGAGCTGTAGCTCTTCTCCAGAGGAAGAATCCACAAAGCCTGTTTTCTCAGGATGTTAGGAAATCACTTTCCAGAGAAGAGCTAGTTTTCAGTGGTGGGTGAGACCACCATTGGCCAAAGTAAAATCCTGGGCTAAGATGGCATCCATTTCATGCATTTTTCGATACAGACTTGAAGTTCCTCCTAAGCCTCTCTTCTTTTGTGCATCAGTAGGCAATCTGGCCTACTCAGCGGTCCAGTGAGAAAAAATGCCATGAGGGCATTTGAAACCAAGGGCACGTTATTAAAGAAAAAAGGGGAATGGATGACTGACAGGGAGGATGTACTGATTACTTTCTGATTTAATATGACACTGAATGCAGTCATACTAAGATCCAGACCTAATAATTTGTCATTCACTCCAGCTTAATGTTACCTCCACTTAACGAGCACAGAGGGAACGCTCAGCAGTAATATCTTCAAGGAAATAATTTTGCTCGGGGAACAGCTGCAAACTGCATGATTCTTGATGTTTTTTTTTAAATGTCAGTGCAGTTCATCACATACTTCAGTCTACACAAGAAAGATGCCAGAAAATATTTCCATAGACTAAATAAGCAGCCTGCCAGTTCATGCTCCAGCTCCTATGTGCTCCTGCTGCACCACAGTTATAGAAACTAGGGGAAAAGTCTCCTGCTGCAGAAGCAGCACAGGGCCAATATAATTTAAGCTTGATGGCTTCTCAGTTCCCAAAAGTGTCAGTAAAGGCAGCACTCCTTACAGAGCTGAATGTCTCAGGGAACTGGGAATCTGCAGTCCAAAGTGGAGTCACCCTGGCTCTTGCGCAAGAATTATTTGCACTCGAATGTCCTTCAGGATGCTGCAGGAGCTAAGAGCCATCTTTCCCCTCACTTCCCAAGTGGCTGCACCTTCAGAAACTCAGAACAAAACTTAGCTTTCTAAGTGAGGAAAGGGGATATATAGGTTATTCTAGCAGGGGGCACCAGCATGAAACTCAAGATGCACTTGTACCCATCTGTAGGCAGGACAAAGCTGACATGAGAAACTGCAATGTTTTGTACTTCTAACTCATGCTCTAGGACCCCCACCCCACTTCCTGCATGCACACACATGATTTAGAAAGGTAAATCAACACTGAACTACTGTTTTGAGTTTCCTTTGAAATACCTAGTACTGATGAAAGGTTCTTTTTACTCCTTCCCAAGCCAAGCACTGTATGAGCAGTGACTATCCAAGCTCCCAGGAGGGAAAAGGACTCACAACAACAACATTTAGGGATGAGAGGAGATTGTAGCCTTCACGATCCACTGGGATATTTGCTCATGTTCCTCACTTGTGAGGCTTATATTTTCCAATGTGTCTGAGGTGAAGATGCTGTGAAATGGACTGGAATACAGTAAATCTTGTCTCCTGCATTGCAGGTTTGAGGCTGTGTTTGCTTCCATTTACTGAGCTAAATAAATACCAGCAGCTGGGACATCAGGTAGATAGTTAATGACCTACAGTGAAGACAGGGACAGGAAGAGCAGCAGAGATGCCTGTGCTGCACTGAAACAAGATGCAGGTGCTTCTATTTTGCATTCCAAATATATGCCCACTTGGGGCTGCATGTGGAGCTCCCAGACACATACCTGTAGATAAGATTTAGGCAAATACAAGTCCTACTAGTAATAGCCTAACCTTTGAGTGCAGATCAAAGGAGAGGTGAGTGGAGCTACAGCCTCTGAAACCTGACTATACAACTTGTATTTTACCCCCCTCTTTTTATCTTAGCAAGGACAATGACAGGAGTGAAATGGAGAAAGGAGGCATCTGAATACCTTCTGTGTGCATAATGAGTAGATTTAGGAACCCCAGAACACTTTCTTCTCTGAAACATTTTAATTTTCTGCTCATTTGCATTTCTAGAGTGGAAATGTAGTACATCTCACAAAATATTACACCAGTGCAAACCATACTTTGGCTTCAATAAAATCAAAAGGTAAAGTATTTGATATAGGAAATAAGAAAGATATTGGAAAACAAGATACAGGGAACCTGTGAAGTATCTTCTGTACTCATAGATCATACGAATTGTTCTGCAAATGTAAAACAAGGAATGTCTAATTTCCAGGAAAGATCTCAACTCCTGATTAGAATTTTTAAAAAAATTTGCAAATTGTTCCTTGGAGAACACCCGTGGAGACTCCAGCCTGGGACACCTGAACACACCACAGGTCCTATGAGAAGAGTTAGGCCAGGCTAGTTTACCAATCAGGTACCTCATTTTTGTTTAGACCCCCTACTGCATACTAGTGAAGAAATTCCTTCTTCACAGGAAGAGTCATTCTGGAACCAGCTGCCATACAGTGGTGGGCAGAAGGGTACAGGACTGCCCCTGGTCTATTTAGCCCTGAAGGAGAAGTGATGTGCATGGCCCAGCTCCATGTCCAGTCCCAGACGGATGTAGCCTGGAGTCCAAGGCAGTGGAGAGGGTGCAGTTATTCTAGCTGTGCTTCCCAGCACTGCACCAGGGGTGCCACATGGATGGTTCGAGTTGCTCAGAAGTTGGCTTAACGGTGGTTCCATAGCATCATACTTGCCTGTGTAGAATGACCTTAGTGTCTTCAACTCAATAGTCTTGCTGGAATCTAACATGAGAAATTGCAGCTTTTCTTTTTATACCAGGTCACAATCATGGACTTGTAGCTAACATTTTATACACAGATTTACAAGCAAAAAAGGGCAAATTCACAATTAAGGTGCCAAGATGCATGAGCGAGTTTTCTCACTTCATGCAAGCTATTGACATCCTGAGTAATATTCATGAAAGAGAGAATTGCATCCCAGAATGAAAAAGCTTTAACACTTTGAACTTCATCCTCCGTTTGACTGATCTGCAGAAGCTAAATCTATAGTACATCTCTGATCAAGATTATTTGGCCCAAAAATCCCTGGCTAACCAAAAAGCTTCATTTATATCCAACAGTTTTTTTATTCTGCTGCTCTCTGTGTCACACTGGAGAGCAGCCTCAGCAGAAACAGATGTTTGTTCCACTTGCTTTACAGAGATGTCATTTTAATGTTCTTTTCTGTGTCAGTCTCACGTTGGCGCCTCTTGGCTCTTCCTGACACAAGCCAGATGAATAAAGAACCTGCCAGGACTCCAGCTACTGCAGCCACAATGACAGCCCAGTAGGGGACTGAAGATTCGGTTTTCTCCAAGTTGAGATCTGAATTTCTGAATTCACTATTTCTCAGTGTGGAAAGAAAGGGTTTCTCCTGCAAAGGGAGAGCAAAGGTTTTACTGACCACAGACCACTCAACAGGCAGCACTGAGACAATATGCCATCACCCTTTCCCAGAGAGGAACTGTCAATCTTTAGACAGACTACCAGCTGTTTCTGCCTTCTGTCTATCTTAGCTCAAACTCTTTCCTGCCCTATTGCCTGAAAGTTCCTAGAACAAAAAAAGAAGCCATCTCGGAGAGCGATGGCATCATTTCCAAATTTGTTTGCTGCAGACAACCAAATGGAAATACGTAGACTCATTAAAACTGGCTTAAGTGAGAGGGGCTTTCCACTGCAGTGAGGATAATTTTTTTTGCGCTAAATTTTAAGTAGATTTTCCTGTGTATAATGGAACAGAAATCTATTTTAGCTATTTAAAGCCTTCACAAAGATACTCTTTTAAACAATTTTACCAATAAGAAGAAAGGAGAAAAGTAAAAGTGGTTAATGGGCAGTATGGACATCTTGACCTTTACTTACTGGTTTTGGACACTTGAGTTTTGATCTGTCATGGGTAAAGTTGTTGTAAGTCTGCTTTTCACCAACTGGCTCCAACTGAAGAAGAGAAAAGCAATAGTAAACATAATGATGATTTTTTTTCCTCAGACTCTCCTGACTTGGGTGATTACAACTTTTTATCCAATTTTTCAGTTCTTGTAGCAATGAAGAAATGTGGTAGAAGGTGCATCACAGGAAAGTTTCTAAACATTTTAACACTCATGAACTGAAGACATTGAGAATCTGGTGTACTGTCTGCAGAAAAATTCCCTCAGGAAGCAAGAAACAGGAGAAGCCTTTCCTCCTTTTGCACTGAGTGGAGGAGAAAATAACTGAATACCACATACTTTAAACGTTCTGCTAAAACAAAGTGGTTCACTGTACACCCAGTTCTCCCACGTACACATCTCAAGTGACAGTATAAACCACAAAGGAAAAAAAACAACACATGACAGATGTTAGTCATGTTACTTAGCACAGTACTGAAAGAAAGATGCTTAGGTGCCACGGTGATGGAACTGACTTCAGAAATTATGTAGAGTTACAGAGACAGGATGAGACGGTGCCAACCCTTGCAATCTTCACTTAGACAAGAAATTCCCTGGGAGTTTTAGCTGAGGCTAAGTTTATAAGATTGTAAGAAGCGAGTTAAACAGAGCTTTTTATACTATCAGTTGTCAGCTAAGTTGCAATAGCTGACCGTAGGCTCACCCCGAGTCCATTTCAAACTCAAAATATGTCCGGGCTAATGGCATAGCATTTGTGGTTGGCTAGCAGCACACATACCATCGGTTACCATAGTTAAGCTAACGAGTAGAGGCTTGCTCAGTCATGTTAACTGAAGTGTTTACAACTGTGTATGGACATGCCTGAAGTAATGACTTCAGGACTGGCCCATAGAGAACCACAGAGTTGTCATCCAGCACTTCTGGGAATACAGCACAGAGGAGTGCTGGTGCTTCTGCTTTTGTCTATACGTGCATTTACTGTCCCCAAGTGATTAAAGTGTCAGCTGTATGTTGGGTAAAAACAATACCACAACAAGCCCAACACCACACAGAGAAAACAAATTCTATTCATAAGGTTCCCATATGGAAACACTGGGAATACGCAAAGTGTGACTAGGGAAGGGAAGAAAGCTAATAAGCGGAGAGAAGATGAGAAGCAAAACAGAATGCCAAGTTTTGCTGATCATCGTGGGGGTCTTGCTAGATTTATACGAGAGTCTTAATCACTTGGCCTACCCACCAGCTAATTTTGTGAAGACCGAATTTGGTGGTGGTGTTCTGTCTTAAAGGGAAAAGCTCTGATGTAGTTATTTGTAAGATGTGTGGCTCATATCCTGTAGCAAACTGTCTGCAGTATGACTGGTTATTTGTAAATAATTGTAATAGTCCCCATGCCAGGGCACTTGGTAAAGAGTCTCATGCAGAGGACAGGCAAAAGATGATAAGGTGCAAAATTCTGTAGCCAGCCATGCTTGCTTCATCTCTACGTGATCTGTTCCTCACGAGCATTATCTTCTGAGCTTTTAAGATGACAGTATCCCCATGTCCATGAGTGTACAGGGCAACTTCTGGAAGATACACATAGCTCCTCTAGAGCATGTGATAAACATGCTCTAGATAAACACACGCTAAACACACTATCTGTGTGCTCTTTTCCTGGGCCAAGGGACCAGTGAGGTGGATTTCGGACCAGTAGGGGCCCCTTAAGACTACAGAGTCCTCTGACTTCAGAGAGCAGGAGTATGCTTTGCTTTGCACAAAGCAAAAAGGGCAAAGAACATCATGGCAAGGGAGAGGCTCCTTAAGCCATCCCCATCTCTGCATACCCACGCAGTGGCCAGGCACAGTCTGGCCCTTTATGTGTACTGACGAGAATCCGTGTCATTTGGCCATAAGCCTACAGCCTGCTGAGCTTTTCAGGGAACAGGGAAACAATACGGCCTTACAGTAAGCTTGCACAGCCTCACCGTACATGGACTGCAAGTGAAAAGCAGGGATGTGTTACAAGAACTAGATTTAAATAGTGTAAACAGTAAAATCTTCAGTTGGCATAGACGGACAGATCTCTCTGGAAGGGAATAGCTGTGCTTTGCATCAGTAAGAACCTGATCCCCGCCACCCCAGTAGAAAGCTTTGTGTCAATATCCTTACATGCGTAGGCAATGAGTGACAGTCTGGACAGAATAAAACTCCAGTGGCATAGAAAAAGGACTGACAGTGATTCAGGAATGACTAATGGCCAATAGGAACACCACGTGGCAACAGAAACCCAATTTAAGGCTACCATATGTCCGGGTACCATCTCTTTTTCTTCTTCAAACCTGCAGCCATACTCAATTTGAATGTTTTCTACATTTGCCTGGCGTTTCTGGGCCACCATCAGCCCTGTTCGAGCTACCACACAATGAAGCCTACCAGGCTGCTGTCATCTGGAGTCCCAGACAGAGAAGCCTGATGGAAAACAGGCAGATTTGCTGTGCATGCACAAATAAATTACTCAGAGCATGTGCATGCACTGTACGTCTACTGCTTTCTATAACTGTGAACCTACAACTCATATGCTATACTGGGCAACAGCACAGATTTCCGCCCTGCATTTCCCAGTTCTTGTGCTCAAGTTCATTCTGGAGTATCCTGTAAGTTTCCTATCTTGCTCAAACTTTTACTTAAACCGAAAAGAAATTCCCCTCTATTTATGCTTGTTTCTTGTACAAACCAGGATACAGGATTTCTGCTACCACGATGTGTTTGGATACTGGTGTTTATGAGACAAGAGGAGGAAATGTTGCAGTGGCATGAAAATGCCATAGTCTTCCTTCCACAGTGGGAAACATGATGGTTCTGAAAGCAACTGTGACCTTGGAGTTATCGAGTCCAGTGTGTGCCTCTTACACACTCATCCAGCACTACGCAAAAGCTATCATTTCCCCCAAAATGACAGAAGGAATGTGACTGCAAGCAGAGGCATCATAGGTGTGATTTCAGCCCCTCATTAAACCTTGCAAGAGAGGTCAAGGACAACAGAAAGGGCTTCTTCAAATACATTGCAGGTAAAGCCAACACTAGAGGCAATGTAGGCCCACTGATGAATGAGCTGGTGGCCCTGGAGACGGAGGATAAAAAGAAGGCGGAGTTACTGAATGCCTTCTTTGCCTCTGTCTATACTGCTGGAGGCTGTCCTGAGGAGCCCCGGACCCCTGAGGCCCCAGAAGAAGTCAGGATAGAGGAGGAATCTGTCTTGGTAGATGAGGGCTGGGTCAGGGACCAGTTAAGCAATGTGGACGTCCATAAATCCATGGGCCCTGATGGGACACACCCGCGGGTGCTGAGGGAGCTGGCGGAAGTCATTACTAGGCCACTCTCCATCATCTTTGCTAAGTCATGGGCAATGGGAGAGGTGCCTGAGGACTGGAGGAAAGCGAATGTCACTCCAGTCTTCAAAAAGGGCAAGAAGGAGGACCCGGGTAACTATAACCTCTATCCCCGGAAAGGTGATGGAACAACTTGTCCTTGGTGCTGTCTCTAGGCACATCAAGGATAGGGGGATCATTAGGGGCACTCAACATGGCTTCACCAAGGGGAAGTCATGCTTAACCAACTTGATAGCCTTTTATGAGGACATAACCAGGTGGATAGATGATGGTAAAGCTGTGGATGTGGTCTATCTCGATTTCTGTAAAGCGTTTGACACGGTCTCCCACAGCATCCTCGCAGCTAAACTGGGGAAGTGTGGTCTGGATGATCGGGTAGTGAGGTGGATTGTGAACTGGCTGAAGGAAAGAAGCCAGAGAGTGGTGGTCAATGGGACAGAGTCCAGTTGGAGGCCTGTGTCTAGCGGAGTCCCTCAAGGGTCGGTACTGGGACCAGTACTATTCAATATATTCATTAATGACTTGGATGAGGGAATAGAGTGCACTGTCAGCAAGTTCGCTGATGACACAAAACTGGGAGCAGTGGCTGACGCACCGGAAGGCTGCGCAGCCATTCAGAGGGACCTAGACAGGCTGGAGAGTTGGGCGGGGAGAAACTTAGTGAAATATAACAAGGGCAAGTGTAGAGTCCTGCATCTGGGCAAGAACAACCCCATGTACCAGTACAAGTTGGGGACAGACCTGTTGGAGACCAGCGTAGGGGAAAGGGACCTGGGGGTCCTAGTGGACAGCAGGATGACCATGAGCCAGCAGTGTGCTCTTGTGGCCAAGAAGGCCAATGGCATCCTGGGGTGTATTAGAAGGGGTGTGGTTAGCAGGTCAAGAGAGGTTCTCCTCCCCCTCTACTCTGCCCTGGTGAGGCTGCATCTGGAATATTGTGTCCAGTTCTGGGCCCCTCAGTTCAAGAAGGACAGGGAACTGCTAGAGAGAGTCCAGCGCAGAGCCACAAAGGTGATTAAGGGAGTGGAACATCTCCCTTATGAGGAAAGGCTGAGGGAGCTGGGTCTCTTTAGCTTGGAGAAGAGGAGACTGAGGGGTGACCTCATTAATGTTTATAAATATGTAAAGGGCAAGTGTCATGAGGATGGAGCCAGGCTCTTCTCAGTGACATCCCTTGACAGGACAAGGGGCAATGGGTGCAAGCTGGAACACAGGAGGTTCCACATAAATATGAGGAAAAACTTCTTTACGGTGAGGGTGACCGAACACTGGCACAGGCTGCCAAGAGAGGTTGTGGAGTCTCCTTCTCTGGAGACATTCAAAACCCACCTGGACGTGTTCCTGTGTGATATGGTCTAGGCAATCCTGCTCCGGCAGGGGGATTGGACTAGATGATCTTTTGAGGTCCCTTCCAATCCCTAACGTTCTGTGATTCTGTGATTAGTTTCAGTGACTCTACTAGAATTGCTTCAGATACTAGAGTGGGTGGTACAACATGTCCACACTATTAATGGCAGCAAAAATTCAACCACATGTATGTTTTCCTAATAAATCTAACAGAATTCACTGAAGAAGGGCAAGCTCATTCAACAGACATTTTCAGGAAAACTACAAGACTGAATGTTTAACTAGGCTGATTATTCGCTTTAATGAAAGTTATTTACCAAATGAGAAGGGAATTTTTCATTACATTAAGACTCTCAGGATTTCTCATTTTGAATGAGCAAAGACTTACACTGTTTTATGCATCATGATCGCTTTGGATTGTGTTCCTAAGCAATGCAGACTGAGAAGGGTCTCAGAGTTGAGCAGCCCCCCTCTTGTTAGGATACCAGTTTTATTTCTTGCTTACTCTTTTGTTTCAGACACCTTTCTCATGATCTTTTGTAGGGACTGATACCACAAACACATAGGGATCTAGGTCATAACCTCTTACCATATTATTCCAGAGAGCCATGGCCATCTCAGCATAGCCTCTTACACTGAAATGAAAGCAGTCTGCAGCAAAGAAACTCAGATCTGGCTTGCCGTTCTGTGATAAAAGCAAAAATGTATTTCTCAGCACGTTTCAACCTTTGAGATCTGACATATTATATCTAATAGCGCACTGTACCTGGAATACCCACTTCACAATTTTGTTATCTTCCTAAAGGCAATATGCTCATATTTTGACACTGCAAATAAACTTAGGTACTCCTAACTGTGGGCTGACTACTGCATCTTGAGACCTTCTGTGTAACGCAGCCTGCTCAACTTCACACAGCAATTTTCGTAACTACTAAATTTATCATTAAACCAACAGTCACAGCTCTTACATGGACACTGCCATTGATCCACACTCTACCTTGTACAGAACTGATAGAAAACTGCTTATTCTTGCTTGTTAAACTTCCATAATTCAGACTTGTAACCTTTCAGGTGTTGAAATTTGTGCTGAATTTCAGTCAACATTAAGAACTGTGGGCATATCCAGCTGTGGCAAATGTCTGTCTGAGGGAGAATTTGCCTCATCACTGGTGACCATTCTTTGGACTTGAAGGCTGCCAGAACAAAATAGACATGATATGACAAAAGGATCAGTATTATACAAAACTGGGTGGTTTTAACCAGGATTCATGCTCAATATTTGTGTTCCTAACTACACAGCATACGTAATGCTAAGGCTGCAGAAAAGGAGAATCAGTGTTTGGCTTCAACGGCTGCTTCCTGTTTCCAGGCTGGGATGAGCCAGGCATACAAGTGCTGGTCTCTCTGTGAAGGAAACCTGAACATATTCCATAACCTAGATCAGAAGAAAATTGTGGTGAATGCCAACCAAGCTCCCAAGAGGGGAAGCAACATGAAGTTTAGAGGAAGCCAAAGGGTACACTTAGGTTTAATGTGTGCACCTATGAATGTTTCCTAAAGCCATTTTGATTCACAGGCAGCACAGTCTTTCCTGTCTTCTCCTCTGTCACTCTTATCCCAAGTTCTACCCTGTGCTGCGAGACTGTGCAAAGAGAAGAAAAGACAGTCATTGTGGCATGGGTCTTACTGACTTAGGGAAATCAAGATAATGGTTCTTGCATAAAGGGAAAGAAAAACAGGACTCACGCTATCCAGGGGCAACAAGGTGTTTCGGAAAAATGGCTGCATGACAACTGCAAAGTCCTCACGCTCCTCATACCGACCACTGTTGATCAGCTGTAAGGCTTCAACCTGTATGGAGTTGCATGGTTGGAAACAGAAAAGTTACCTACAAGGTTCATCTAACATTTTTCAGCTATCAAAAACATGCATATCACACTTCTTTCAATGTAGGAAACCATAAATTATTAGTATAAATCCAGCTGAATAGTTTAAAGCAGTCCAGAGAACAGCTAAGACAATTACTTGTTCATGAAGAGATTTTCATGAGGAAAATGCACAGAAGCTAGGATAATTTGAAATGTAAAGGTGTTTAATTTAAAAAAAAAAAAAAAAAAGTAGTTCATATCTTACTTTTAGAAATCAGTGCTGCACAATAGCAACAAGATTAAAATTTAAAGAGAATTTTAAAAAAAGACACAAGGCCGAAATTTTTAGAAGTGACAAATGAGTCAAGAAGGCCAACTTGAGACTGAAGCGTGCTTGATTTTTCAGAAGGGCGTGCTTGAAGTAAAATAAAACTCAAGCATTGAAAAATCACCTGCCACTTTTGAAAACTATGGCAATAGACATTCATACAGATAATAAAAACCTCTCATTGTCACTTACCAGCTTATGAGTATAAATTCTAATGCTCCTGGTCACATCTCAAAACATTCCTAACCCCAATTCCTTAGTTAAGGAAAACACCCCCTGGATAGGTTTATACAAGTATTTTCCAAGATGGATTTTTTTAGTGTTGTCAAATTCATCAGACAACATCCACTGCTAGAGCCAGAACAGAGAACTGGAGAACATAATGTGAACTGATACAGCGATTCCTGTATTCATGGGAATAATGATGGAAAATACTTCTGGTCCTACAGCTATTTATAGCCTTTGTTAAATTTGAGTGAATCTTATGCCTGAGGCTATGAAAAGCTACTCTCAGATAGCAAGCTGACCCATGGTAAGCTATCTGTGTGCACACTCCCAGCCCATAGGAAAAGAAAGGAGTATCAGGTTGGTTTAGTTTATTTTCTCTGCTAAAAGTTACCATGAAACAGCTGATGCAAGGTAATTTGTCACCCTTGCAGTGACATGTTAATTCATGCGAGCTATTCATTGGATTCATAATGGACAAACACATATCCGCAAAACAGCCATCACCAGTAACTCTGTTTCAGCTGTCGAAACAGCAACTGGAAACAGAACCAGTCTCAATCTGCCTCCAGCTCAGAACCGAGGCCAAATTATAAGGCAGTGTGGAAAGACTTGCACTGCTGCTAACCAGTTAGCTGGGTACGGGTTTAGTTAGACTGTAGCCAAGCTGTTTCCCAGTCATCCCTCTCTGTCCTGCTGAGGATATGCATGAGAGGAAGGGAAGCGATATAAAAAGCAACAGAAATGAAGATGACCAGTTACAGAATCAAGGTATTACCTGAAAATCTCTGTTAACTCTCTTAATTTCTTGTAGTTCAGAAGAGTTTTCCTCCGGGTTTAAGAAACATGGGCAAGCATTCCTTCAACAAAAGAAATACTAGAATTGAAAGCCAACCTGGAATAGCCTATGCAATTCTTCAGCAATGTGTGTCTGCTTCAAGAAGCTCAGGATATGTGCTCAAAGCTCATATGCAGAAGGAGAGCCACCTCATTGGCTTAGAGGTGGACAGATACTTCAGAAGAAAAATCACTATTGACTTAGTTTTCAAAGTGAACACCTGTCACAGCTAGTAAGAGCTGCAGGATCCACAACTCGAGTCAAACACAAAAGTGTTTAGTATGCCACACATTAGCAGGAAATCATGTGTTAGAATTAAAAAAAACCCTACATACATGTTTACAGCAGGGGTTTAAAGATAGAAAAGACTAATTGCTCATGTAGTCTGACTCCTCAGACCACTGTGTTTCATTCTGTTACCTCCATATCAAGAGGCAATAACTTGTGCTTCACTGAAATGCGTCCTTTAAGAATGTGCCTGGAATGAATATGAAGACATCAAGCAATACAGTCAATTCACTATTTTCCCTTCTAGTGTGTTCCAGTAGTTAATTGCTTCTATTATTAAAAATCTATGCCTAACTTCATTTGAATTCATTAGGCATCAGCTTCCAACCACTGGTCTTTGCTATAACTTTCTCCACTAGACTAAAGAGCCTTTTCATGTCCACACTGACTCCCATAAAGGCACTGCTGCTTTCTAAAACAAGACCCTCAATCTTCTTTGAGTTAGGACTTTAGTCTCCTCCATTAGGTGTGAAAAGCAGTTCCTGGTTGTGCACTCTGCTGTATGCAGTCCAGCCTGCACCATAGGTAATGCAGCACCGAATACATGGAGAGGCATCAGGGACATCAGCCTGTGCTGCTGAGCAGTGAACAGCTGGGCAAAAAAGTCTTTGAAGTTCAGTAGTACCACAATTATACGGTGACTTGTGCTATGATGTGCTGCCTTAGAGCTGAGAAGGAAAGTGACGACTCTGCTATCTACAGGTGCATGCATTTTAGCTGAAGTATTGAAGGAAGTAGTAGAAAGTTGATGGGAACTAGTGCATCAAGTAAAGGCAGCAATGAAAGTAGCTTGGAAAGCTCGGTGGGGATGTCCTCCTGTAGAAGCAATTTAGATTGATCCAAAAAAGTAGCACTATAAACGCAAAGACCAATTTTGCTCACTTACTTTGCTGTCAAAGCGCACTTCGAAGAGCTTGCTGCGACCTGACGCAGTCCAGAAATCTCTAGTATCTCCACCATGTTGACAAAGACTCTTGGGAGCTGCAGGGATTATAACAACCAGACATAGCAAGTCACAGAACATGATACCACTACAAAGTGAGAAAGAAGTGCCATCTGTAGGTCAGGGAGTCGGTGCAAACTGCACTGACTGCAACCAGTGGCATGTGCAAGGATTATGTGTAAAGGGAGGGGGAGGGAGACATACAGTGGATGTCAGCCAAAAAATTCCTGGCAGCTAGTACAAGCTAGCTGAAATGCTGCTTCACTCCCTGGGGCATTCCAATTTTCTCTAGGGTAAATGAGACTTTGTACAACTGGTTTAGCCATCAAAACTGGCAGTAGGGTTGTGCTATGTTTGGTCCACAGCAAAAAAAAACTGTGAAACACACAGTTTTCCTGAAACTACAGCCCACTTTCTCAGGGCGTTATCTAATACAGTTTTTGAAATGCAGCGCTGTGAAGCAGTCTGACTCCAGCTCTTTGGAAGATGACCTTGTATGAAACATAATCACTGACAGTCTATCAGAGGTGAGAAAAACATTAGTGTGCTTGCCAGGAACATAGCTTGCTAGGGTTATCTTCAAAGCTTACCTCCTCATAGAAAATATCCAGAGTGTCCTGAAGGTGCTTTACATACTTTTGCACTGAATAGGTTTCCTGTGTAATTAAAAAAAAAAATAAATAGGATCAGTCTTCTTTCAGGAACCAAGAAGTTTAACTGTTTCGCCTGAGCAAAGGAGTCCACAGACTCTCTAGTTGCAAGGTGGTCCATGAGAAGATATACCGACTCAATGCTCCTTTTTGGCTTCGTTGGCAGATATATTTTCAGATCAAGAGCTTTATTGCCACACGCAGACAGGTTATACAGTGCTTGCGTTCCTATGTCACTAATACATTGAGGTATATAATAGTTCTTGGCAGAGACTTTGCCTGATGAATGACTACATAAATCACATCTTTGGATTACATGTTGTCTTTTATAGGACCCAGACCAGACTAGTTTACCTTATGAACAGAGCGATACTTTTTTTTTTTATAACTGCCAGTTTGGGGAAATTGATATGGAGGCAGTCAGGCCCCACAAAACCCATAGGCAAAATGACTTTGTGACTGTAGTTATAGAGGTGTAGCTGGGGAGGCAAAGGCTCTAGGCAGCAGCAAAACTGAGAGAACAGTCCCCGGTCATTTCAATGAGCTGGGGTCCAGACCCCCAGTCTGTGCCACAGGAACCTTTTCAGAGGGGATGACCACTGATAGCTAGATAAGAGACATCTTTTTCACTACAAACTGTCATTCTGAAGCAAGAATCAGGCATCCTCAGTAATTATTGCATGAAGACACTTTCCAGAATAAAACTTCACTTGTGTCCCCATAACAACAAGCCTAAGACATCACACTGTCTCGATTGCACTGTCCAGTTAAGCTGGGAGAGCTCTTCAGTTTAGCCTTGGTGTTTTGTTCAATACAGGGCAGGTTGCTGGTTCTTAAATAATGCATTACTCCAGAGCTGCAGTGCCCCAACACTAAAAGCTGTGCACTTGTTTCTGATACAATACAGATGAGAGGAACAGGACTCCTAAGAGCTTTTTAAACAAAGAGGAGCTTTGGCTCACTTAGAGAGAGAAATGTTACATTTCCAGGGCTGGTCACTTGCCAAGTGCCTGGATGAGCATGCCTAATTCAGAGATACAAACCTTGTCCAAGCAGTACTGGCATAGGTCATTGCCTCCAACGAGGACAGTGATCAGCTTCCAGTCTTCCTTGAAATTAATTTTCTAGTGGCACATAAAATAAACAGATTGCAGCATATATTGCTTAGACATGCAGAGGTAACATTCACAAATGGGGCTAAACAGGGTACAGACAGCATGGCAGAACAGAGAAAGGAGGCATGCTGAGTTAAGACAGCAGAAGAAAAGCATCTGTCCAGGGGGAAAATGTGAACTGTTTGCTAGTCTAGCTGCAGTTCACCTTGGCTTTCGTAAGGAAATCCCCTTCAGCAGACAAGATCTGTCAGGGTAGATGAGCATAGAAATGTGTCTGTGGCAGCAAGCCTGCCTAAATGAATGTTAGCTTCAGGACAGGGATGGACAGGAGAGATTTGCCAGCCATGGCTGAACACTGCAGGCAGCGTGGGGATGAAGACATGTGGGAGCGGATGCTGGACTGACTCGTGGAGCTGTGGAACTGGAGCTGCTGGGGATCTCTGCCAGCTGGGCAAGTATTACCCCACAGCCAGGAGGGGTGACGGGTGCCCCAGGGAACAGACAGCTGGATTAAAATAGAAGAGTCCAGGAGGCTGGTGACTTCACTGAGCTCATATAAGGGCAGCTGCAGCATCCACGTCATTGCAAGCTAACAATAAGCGCTGCTGAGAGCTGGATCTCATCAAAACATTTTGTAACGTTCAGTACAAAGAAAGGAATCAAAGGCAACTATTTTTAGCGTGGTGCGTTTACATAACAAACATCTGTGAAAGGATCCCACAAATAGAGGAAGGGCCTGGGAATCACCCACAGGTCTGAATTCTCCTCCTTAACCAGCACTTTGCTCAGAAAGCCTTTCATGAAGAGGCAAAGTATGGCAGGGACTTCCCCCCTCCCGTTTTTTAAAGATGCACAAAAAGCAGCGAATAAAACAAAGCTGTAGAGCCACACACTATTTTATTGAAGAGCCATGCCAGCTCCCTTCACTCTGCCAAACAATCGGTAATGCAGAGTAACTGACAGTGGGACTAGCATGCAGCATCCATCAAGAATGCTGGCACAGAGAGACACATACTTTGACAAATCCTGCTTATTCAGTACCTTCCTTTCCCATTCAGCCTGAGCCAAGGAGCACCAGGCACTCCCATTCCCTTACTGGGTGCTCTTCCTGAACCAACAGCTCACACCCAGACAGTCATCCACTCAAAGTCAGCCAACACTTGGAGCAGAGCAGCCTTGGTTTTCTCCCAGATTTCCTCCCCCCACCCCAAACTGCAGCAGCAGCCACTGAATTAAAAGCGAGACACCCTTTTGGTGCCCTTTGTAGCCCTCAGTGGAGCTGGCACAGCAGGCTGGTCCACAACACTAGATCCTCTACTAATTCCCTAAAAGCTTGTGGCATGACAGGGATTCACCCAACCCTGAGGTTTCTGGCCACTGATTAATCACTTGCCTGTTCAGAACCAGAGTTTCAGAGGATCTAATCTCCTAAGAAGACTTCAGTTGTCCCCTGTATTACCATTTCCCTGACCGAAGAGTAAATAGTGTGATGTTGCTCACCAGGCACGTGCTCCAGCGATTTTACACTCAGCCTTTATGACCTCCACTTTGAATGCTGCTGTTCAACTAAGCAGTCCTGTGATCTCCCCAGAGCCTTCAGACCTCTCCTCTTCCTCACTGCCATCCTTACAACTCCTGGCTGCATTGCACCCTACATTAGTCTCTGCCTTGTGTGTTTGCACCTTACCTGCATGGATCTGTATAGGTAAATTATCATCTCCTAAAGGCTAATCCCTGGCACATTCGTCTTGGAAAGCACAACAGAGACAAAGACACTGATTTTTCTTCCATCAGTAAAGCAGTCTTCACTACTTAAGCATCCCATTAATTAAAGTCATCTCCCAGAGACCACAGGAGCACTGAGGAGTGGCCCAAGTTCCACTTACCGAGCTGCTTCTCATTAGCTCCACCAATTCACGTGCTTGGGCTGACATATTGCTGTAGAGAGAGGACATAAGCATTTTAGATGCATGCTCTGAAAGCACGTAGTCTTCTTGATCTCCCACTCCTCATTTCAGGGAATCCTAGGATCAGCAGAAATCAGTACAAGGAAAGTGATGCCTCAAAAGGACAAGCGAACATAGAAGGACCAAGATCAGCAGCAGTTGCACAAATGAATAATCTGATCTGAAAGGGCTTCAGCTAGGACGGCTGCCAAGTGGCAGGCAACTGGGATGAATTCTTCCCATCTCAGGGTTGGCTTACGTGCATTTTGTTTGGATAAAACCACTAATGCCCAGATGCACAGAGACATTTAGTTGCGTAACTCCCTTTGAAATCTAGAGGGGGAGTTTGGTGCTTACACAGAAGTTGGGCACCTAACCAGCCTTCCTGATCTGGCCTTAAATTCCTACAGCTTGTCTTATGGCTGGAAGATGTTGCTTACACTGTGGAACTGCCAGGCTGGAGAGTCCCAGTCCAGCTCTAAGCAGGATGCAACATCCACGGAGTGAAGCACAAACCACACTGAGACACCAGCTGGAAACTTGAGCTGCTGATACACTAGCATGAGGCTGTGCTTGAACTAATAAGCCCTGCCTCTCTCCAGCACCTACACAAATGTGCTTACGTTATTTGCACTCCCACAACCATACTGATCACTCTGAGTCTTTGCTCAGGGCACCCATGAAGTATTTAGTAGCTACACAGGCTTTGCTAACTATCCTGAAACTCTCTTGCAGTAAATTTAATGACTGTTAAAGGTGTCACAGAAAGTCTTGGAAGTTAATTCCATGAGTATCCATAGAACAGGCACAGCATATGCAATACAAACTCTTACATATTTGGGTTCTTAATAGACTAGTAGAGTTTCTCTTCAAGAGGAGAAATTAATTAATTCTCAGCTGCTCGTTCTATTCTTTTTTTTTACATTGCAAACACGGATAGTTTTTAATGCCATTAGGGTAGCAGTGGGCTTCTATTTGTTAGTTTGCGGCACATTTCCCAGAAATCAAGGAATAAATGAAAGATGCTCATGAATTTTTTCCCATTAAAGATAAGGCGTGACAGTGAATCAGGAACTTGCATACTGAAGGCTGGGCAGAAAAAGGTACTGGTAGAATAAGAAGCATAACTAAGG
The DNA here is from genome assembly GCF_013368605.1 of Nyctibius grandis. NCBI lineage: Eukaryota > Metazoa > Chordata > Aves > Nyctibiiformes > Nyctibiidae > Nyctibius > Nyctibius grandis. The sequence continues at coordinate 31,740,699 of NC_090658.1, forward strand.
CATTGGCTCAGAAATTCTGGGCAGAGGTCAAATGAAGAAAGGAAGTTTCTCTCTGTGCCTAATTTAGAAAAAGATACAAATAAATCCCCCTAATACTGAATTTAAAAAAATAATTTTAAAAACCCAGTTGAAAACATCAGATCACAGAAACATGCTCAGTACACGTAGGTCATCAGTATTAACTCAGCCTTGACGTGTGATTCAAAGATAATCTGCCAGTCCATCAGTTCTCACCCCTTTGCCCTTTCTCAGTTGCGATTGTGCTTACCGCACTGTCGTGCCTCTCTCCGCAACGTTGAACCCAGCTGTTTCCTTAGAGCTGCCAGTGGAGAAGCCATATAGGTTCGGATTGAATTTTTTCAAGATATCTTAAAAAGAGAAAACACAATTTTTAACCATCCACAGTACAACTGGCAGCGTTGCCTCCCACAGAAGCACAAGCCAATCAAGTGGTGAGAATATGGACCTGGGTTTTCCCCTCATTCACTGTGACCTTACAGAAGCTATAGACACACCCGCCTTGGAGACTCTAGTTACTGTCCAAACTTTAGCACTGCAACTATTTCTCTCTGTGGCCTTGAGGAGCCAGGGTCTGGCAGCCCAGGAGATGCACAGGTCCCAGGCAACTGTCTTGAATTTGAGTGCCAGAGTAATCATGGTTACTTTCCTTCATGTACTAGGAGCAGATGCTCTGAATACGGCCCTCTACCTCCCACACCTCCAACTACCCATCAAGATAATACTATTTATTGCAGAAAAGTGAATTTTATTCACATTTCTAGATTTCACCGAAACCGTCAGCAGGGAAGTGTGATGTCTGAAAACTGTTATTGTTACTGTGTCTGTAGTGCTGTCTGAAACCTCTTTATAGAGTCTCATTTATAATGCATAAATGAAACGCGCCTTCTGTTTTTCTTTAAATACAGCAATGTGTGTGGTACAAGACAAAGCATCTCAGATTTTATTACCAACAAAGTCAGGTATTGTCAAACTGCTCCACAGGGTGGATCACATACAAATAGACGAAATGTTGTGAACCAAGTCCCCTCCAATTCATGGTCACACTGACCACTTAATGGTTTCTATGGCAACTACAGGGACTGATTACATAGAACACTAGGACAAGAAATTTATAATATTTTTAGATTTTTTTTTTCAGTGCAATGTAGCAACTTGAAACCATCATGAGGAACCATAACCTTGTCAACTACCCTCTCTAGATGGACAGCTAATTGTTTCATAACCCTTCATTTGTCCACAGCCATTACAGTCACTGGAAAGCACAAAATGAAATAAGGGAGGAGCAGGTCTGCCATGAACTTCTGTCACCTTCAGCACAGTTACTCCTAATCATTTCTGTCAAAAGAATCATACAATCACATGCAGGTCCTGTGATGTGGAGGTGCTGAATCAACTTTACAGATAGTCAGGTCAGTCTGGGTTTCAGCTGTGACTCACACAAACTGCTCATATCCACAATAATGGGCATCCCCCCCTGTTCACAAGGAAAGCATGACCATTTCCAGATGTTTCCTAGCATCCACTTAGACTATTTTCAGAGTAATACTCGCCTTTTGCTTTTCTCAATTGATTTTCCAGGATACTCACTGGGTAAAGTAGTCTGGGTCTCCAGGGTCCCATCACCTCCAATACTACAAAGGGAAAGAACAAAATCACCAAGTAGGGTTAATTCTGCAACCATCTGTCTTATTGTCACCATATGTTGCTGTAGCAGCCCAGGAAGAAAAAAAAAAAGACTAACCGCAAACGGGACTAAGGAGATAAACCACAAGAATTCAGGGAAAGTACTGAAAGGAGATTTCACATTAAATCAAGCAGGGCATCAGCTAAGACAGAAGCTATGCCTCCAGACTGGGAATAGAGCATACTGGAAGAACTGATTTTTTTCATACAGACATGCTGATATGTCCATTGTAAAAAGGTATATTTCCTCACCAAAGTTGCTCCACGTAACCTTGCTGAAACTACATTTGTGTGCAGTTATGCATATAAGAGAGACTGCATTAAATGCTCATTAACCACCTATCTGGGATTCTGCAATGTTGATTATGAAAAGAGCCTCTGCCTCTACCATTCAAAACTTGTCTGTGTGCATGCCAATACATCCTTATACCACTTCTGTCAGCCTCTCCTGAAGACATCTATGCCTGCAGATACATACAAAGGGGGAAGAAAGGATGAAGAAAAGAATGTATGCATGTGCACATGCTTATCAACCATACTTCTGCCCATATGAAGCAGGCAGTTTCCTTCTACTCTAGCATAGATACTGAGATTCACATCCAGTCTGACATGTATTGTCTTTGTCCACTTTACAATAGCAAAGATGTTTGGGGCATCTTCATTTAATATACATGCAGTGCTCTCACCGTGTTCATGCCAATCCACACTCACTCAGATTCTCTAGCATTAGACACTGTATTAGATGATCACAGCAACAGCAATATTTTGAATAAACTCCAGAGAGACTAGCAGGAGGTTGAAAGAATTCACTCATATTAATAATCCATGTACTGTCAGACACACAGGACCATGCTGGTAGTCTGGTTAAAAAAAAAAAGCAACAAAAATCCCACAAAAATAAACACAAAAACACCCCAGAAGAATCACTCCCTTTCTCTTCCAGTCCTGACTCCTCCAATCTTTACACAGCAATACTTGCTTTCAGCATCTTGCCCCTGCATTTACATACTTAAGTATGTAACTACACAACCAGGTGACCCACACTTTTAACTGTGTCTGTGGACAAAAACAGAGAAAGAGAAAATTGAGCATTATCACCTCCATGAAAGTCCCCTCCAGTCTGTTTGTAGGTCAGTTGCTTTGGCTCCTACTGCAGTCTGGAAAGTATGGAAAGAATCATTTGTAAAATAGTAGAAGAAAAAAGTGCTACAAGTTTATGTTCAAGACATCATGATTTGAAAATGCTGAAGCATTTTGGTAACTTTACTCTGCATCCAGCCAAGCTTCTGCAATATCTCAGTTTTAGCATAAATGGTCCATGTCCTTATTCACCACCACACACTGGCCTTTGGGCAGCTCTGCATCTCCCGTGCTTCAAATTCACGGGCTTCTCCTCATATACAAAAGTAGCTCATCTAGACAGCAGACCATGGAACACCAGAGGAGATATAGTCCAGCCAGAGGGCATCAGACTGTAAGGTCAAGGACATAAATCTTTAGAGTTCTACTACTCTAGTATTGTTTTAGCAAGCAACCCAATGAGACACGGGTTAACATCAACGCACCCAGATTAACATCAATAGCTTTGTATTTGTTTGGATTTTTCTGATGGAAAATGCTTCATCTTGGCTTTTCCTGAAGAAAGCTGATTTTGAGAGACTTAATAATCCAGGGGGAAAAAAATAAACAACACTGATGAAAAATTCCCAGCCAGTTTTAGCTGTAAATAAATCAGTAGAGGAGCTGCTTTTTAATCTTCCAAGAAAACATCCAACTTTTCCTCTGCTGGACCTCGTCTGCTGGTCTAACACACAGTCTTGATGAGGTGTAGGCAGGATTTTTTTTGCCAATACAGATAAGTATGCTGGCATATCTATTGCTTTCACTGTGCCTTGGTGCTAAGAAGTCAGACAGATGCATTCTAGCCAGTGACATGACTAAATTGCTCAATGCTTCATTAATCTCAAACTGCATCTAGACTGAGAACAGCCTTCCTGCAGTGTAAACATTAATATCTTTTAAAAATTAATAAATAAAGCAAGTCATTAGAACAAAGAAGTTTGTGATGAATTTGACTAGCTCACAGGACTGGGACAGACCTCTAGGAAGGTCAGCACCATAACTTGCATTCAGGACAGCAATCATGAAAAAGGATTCTTCCACAGCGTTATAGTTTCTTAGTGGTTTCACTTAATTTTGTATTCTTCAAAAAGCCATGGTATCAATTCACCCATGAACACTGACTGCATTTAGGGCTCTTGTGGGAAACACCGGGAGGAAAATCAATGCCTTAGTGGACCAAGGCAGATCATTCCTGCTGCAGTCCCTCTGTACCAAGGATGTTTAGGCAGTACAAAATCTGCACTGCTGCTTCTGTACTGCACTTTTTGTGTGGGTGCACGTGCGTGTGAGGGGGTGTGTGTACGCACACAAGAGAAACACTGTCATTCCCCCCCCCTCCCCCAGCAATAAATCCCTTAATAAAAACCCCAGTAATATCTTACTGTGGCAATGGCAACTAGTAGGAACTGCATGAATAATGGCAGTATGAAAACTGTCTTGCTCAGCTCTTAAGACAGGGACCTCAAGCATCAGAGTCTGGCCCTTATGATTAGGGCTCTCTGAGACTTTTATGTATTCAAAGAATTAAAATTTTAAAAAGAAGAGATGTGTGCCAGTGCACATGTCTAGCACTAGATGTGGGGGAGAAAAACAAGAAGTTATTTTTAAGAGTCACGGCAATGGATAGGAGGGAGACTTGTGGGGTCGTTACTGAGGTCTTCTAAGAAAAGCTCAAAGTTCAGCAGGGGGGAAAAAGCCAGGATTGCACCAGGCCAAGCAAAATCAGTTTCAGAGCTAATGAGGAGGTGAAGACATGCACACCTGCCTATACATAAGCCTGATCATTTAAGGGCTTCAGTCCCTTCAGCTCCCTCTGAACTCTACAGGAGCTGAAGCTGCTAGAATGAGCACTGTTTTAACCCAGGAGTTGAAATTCATGGGAACTGTTGACATGAACATTTGCTTTCATCCCATGCCAGAACAATTCTGTAGTGCTGTGTAATTCTGGAACTTTTTCTCAGAAAACTTCAGTGCAGATCTGCAGTGTTCCCTGCTGTTCTTTTCTAGGGCCTTTCTTTTCTGTGCCTACTCTTCTTTTCAGTTTGCATTTCTCGGTACACGAAATACATCAGTTTTAACTGGAAGATGCCTAAACCAGGAAGCAACACCTGAAAGCAAAATTCTGAAATATGTAAGTATCAGAATTATCTCAAGTGAGAAGCACTTCATTCTGCAATCAATTATTTCCATGGGAATTTTCATCAAGATTTCTTATTGCATGAGAAATGCCAGTTGCTTGTTCTTGTTTTTATGTTGGAAAAGACTATTATTATAAGGCAGATATTTCCCTTTTCAAAAACACTTGAATAAACTGTGACCATAGAGAATGTGATCCCATTTCTGTTCTGGCCTGAATTATTCATTACTGGATTACACAATTGCCAATATCACTCATATCCCTTCAGGCTATTTCTTTGCAAATGGACACAGGTAGATGAGTTTTGCTTTGCCAAGCCCAAGCAATTTGCTTTCTATCTGATAATGCCTGACATGACCACATCTAGGTAGAAATAGAGAATTGTTCTTCTCATTCTAAACGTGGGAATATAGCAGTACTCACAGTCAGGGAATCTCCCAGTGCTCCTATGACTTTGATGTCAGCAGGTTGTAGCTCATGTACTAAAAAGCAGTAGGAGAAAAAAGCATGATTATTGATAACTGACACAAAATACTGTTTAACAGAATAAAGATTCAAGTTTTTGGTTCCAACCTGATGGTATTTTTACAGACTTTTAGGAAGAATGAGCCTCAAGTTCTATGCGTCAGCTATGCAAAAGGCCTAACTTCTTGCCTTCACTTGCAACAGTGCACTCAAGTAACAAGGAAATAAATGGACCTTAGAACAGCTTAGGAAAAAATGAAAACAGATTAGATATGTTTAGGGATGCATGCATTCAATCTCTTTTAATTGGTTTTCAGGTATGCATCATAGATCAATACTTTCCACTAGCAATCTGCTCGTAAAGCCTTCCAACTACACACAGCACTCCTGCCACGCTGCTTATCAGAGTAGGCTCACCAGGTAGGTCAAACTTGCTGAGCCACTAACCTACCTAGGCAATCTTAATCTGCCATGTTGCTGCATATGATATATGTACATGATAAATGTGAACATATTTCTCCACAGAGAGCACACCTGCTGTGTTGCAGAACTTGCTGTGTATGGCAAGACAGACTTTCTTCCTTTGCTGCTAAATATATCAGCTTTTATTGTTTCCTCTCCATCTAGGATTTGCAATTGCAAGATCTTACTGTTTTTAAAAACAAAAGGTGAAATCTTTCCTGTCTGTGATTTTAGCTTACAAGTTCTTTCTCACCTGATGTTGGGACACGGCTAGATGGAGCCTGTACAGAACACAACAGGTCACTGCCCCAATTCTGAAATGGCAAGTTACAAAATTGATTCACCTTGTGCTTAGAAGATAATACAGAATTTGTACATGGTTTAATTGTACAGTGAAGGGCAAAACCAAGCTAAGACATAGATCCTAGTTTAGTACCTATATATCTCAATAGTCCTTTCCTCTTCTTTGTGGAATTCTGTCCAAACAGTAGTTATTTTTGGTGAAATTTTCTAGCCAAAGCACAAAATTTTCCCAAAGGCAAAACATTTCATCTAGAAATATTGCTTATGACAAAGTTCTATGAGGAGGATAATTTTTTTCCTCTCCTCTACAGCCTGGAGATATTGTCCATGACCTAGAAGGTGGGGTCTCCAGGTTTGAAGTCCTGCTCTGTGTCAAGAGACATCAGATGTAAAAACAAAACAAAAATCAACAATAAAATCCTCTGAAAAGTTATTATATCAATGTATTATATTATATTATTATTATTTCCCTAGAAACCTATTCTTTTCTTAGGAACTTTCAAAAAGGGCTTGCTTTCACTGAATATAAATTTTTAAAAAATTTTGAACTTCAAAAGTTTTTGTAAAGAGAGCTATCAGCCTCTAAAGAATTGGACTTTGCTGTACATTTGTAGGTGATATAACAGCTATTCCATTTATTCCACCAGTTGAGGAAATTGAGTCAACCACACATCACAGAACATCTTGGTTCACCAGCAGAAGCAGCTGATGAATGTGCTGCCCACGTTCTTCAGTACTGAGCAACAATATTAGCTAAGAAGGCAGTGAGGGAAAAATAGTAATTATTGTAATGGGCTGCCCCTATAAGAGCAAAGACAGTTGCTCACGCTGATCTAAGAGCCAGTCCTGCTTGGAGTGGGAGGTTGGACTAGGTATGTCCTGAGGTGACTTCCAACCCCAATTACGATTGCACAATTCTACCATTCAGAGAAAAACTACATGGACCAGTGGTCTTCAGAAAGCATAGTTAGTGTTAAAAAACATGGAGACAAATTCATCTGCTCTTGTAAAAAAATGGTGTAATAGGCTCTATTATCAGCCATCCAGTTAAACACTGGTTGCAGAGGCTAGAAAGGACAGCTGGGCTTATTTTTAGATCAGAGAGGAAACTGTTCCTTTACTCTCTCTACTGTTTCTTTCCTTTACCCTATCACTTCAAAAGCTATTACTGTTGACATTCAGTGGAAGTGTAAGAATTACCCATTAAAAGTATCACTCTAGCTTTACAGACAAAAATCCCATTTCAATATTGCAAACTACAGCTTGCTGAAACAATAACAGCTGTTGCTCCTTGTAACCCCCAAGGCACACAGATTTTCATAATTTGGCTATGCATGAGGACTCCCAGTATGCTGAACTAGCCCAGCCCATTTTGACTGCCATCTCCAGCCACACTTCTTAGTCTGCATGCCTGCAGCCATTTGTCAGGAGTAAATAACTGCCCCATTTCTTCAAGTCCTACACAAAGTTTGTTTCTGTAATTTGTTTAATCTACCTTGCGGTAGTTGCTCAGTCATGGTAGAAAGTGAATACCTTTGAAAATGGATTCTTATCATCCTTTGTGTCTGGCCGCATATCCAATATGTAAAGGTGATTGCCCTCTACAGGTTAAGCTTACCTGAGTGCATGGAAGTGCAGTGGCTCAGGAAGAAAATGTGTAAACCTTCCTCAGATCATTTGAGGGCTCAGGGTTCTAAGTTATCTCCTCCCTAATGTGAGGAACTTGCTATCTGAATTAATGGTGCATCCCAGGTGACTTACTGTTGAGCAGTTTTGATACAATTGCACCAATTAATACAATTCATTTTCTCTGGCTTTTAGGAAAATAAGAGTTTAACATTTGTTTACACAGGACAAAAAGGCAATGCAAGATAGACTTCCCTTTCTGGAAACTGTTGTAATTTATCTCATCTATAAATTCAGGATGATGTGTGAACAGTCACCAGATACAGCTTTGCGTAGTTCACCTAAAATGCAGCAGAAGATGCAACGCTTACCTCTATTGGCTCATTAGTGGGCTCCACAGGTGGATATGTGTAGTTGCTATTCTTGTATGTTGCAAGGAATGGTTTGTTCTGGAGAAAGAAGAATACAAAAGTAAGAGAAATTAGGCAATAAACACACAGCAAGTGATATCAAGACACCATATCACCAAGAAAGTAATTGCCTAAGGTGCAAAATGGGGATCTGGATTCTGAAACCATGCTCCTTCCTTAAAATTCAGAAGTAAGATTTGTGTTTAGCACCTTATGGCAAAAATAACATATGCCAGATCCTGACTGCAGTTTAACATTTTCCTCTCCTAACCTTCCACAAATTACTTAGACTTTATTAGATGTTTAGTGCTTTCAAAAGACACTGATGTAAAGTCTAGAGAAACCTGGGCAGATCTTCCTGTGTCAGCAGAGAGGAGATGAAAGATTGATTACTGAAAGGATCGCTCTTTCCTCCAAGAGAGGCTATATAAATTGCATGGTTATTTTTGTCCCCTACTAATGCAACATGTATTCAGGAAGACATGCACATTGTATAGGCTAAAAAATTCCACCGGGATGCCACTTATCTCAATTAAGAGCAATTCCAGTATCTGCATGAGGAGGTCTTACAAAGCACTAAAATCAGAAGGCATATTTAATTGATTAGAAGACCCACTGTTCTTTTATTTGCAGAGTTTTATCCTGCTTTAAGTTGCTGCAATACAAATAATTTTCCTTGGCTTGTTGGGCCCTTACAATCTGATATTTTCATGGACATGACTACCTGGAAGTTGGATTTTAAAACTGTAGTGAGAAACTGTGGGAACAATAAATGGAATTTGTGGGTGTCGGAATCTGAAATAATTTACTACTCCCCCTTTAGTAACACAGAAGGTGAAATTCCCTGGAAACAGTCTATTTATTATTCCTTTGTAGCACTGTTTCATAGTGTTTACCTCAGAGCTTTATGAGCAGGGAAATCTACAGGCACTTCTATCAATGACTTTTTCAAAGAACTGTGGGCTTACCATTTCTGAAAACAATGGCCATGTATTCTTTGCAAGGGATATAAAACTTTTCCTTGCCTACTTTTGAAAAGCAACATCTTTGAATAGGAGTGGATGAAGGGAAAAAAGTATAAAATCCACATTATTTGGCACTGAAGAAGTTGCTAAATTAATTTAAGCTGCCTGGAAAAAATACTGGGTAAAATTAAGTCGGATCAATTTAAGTGAATCTGAGGACTTTTGAAACATGCTGATTAATAACTCAGCAAATCTTCCTTTTCTGACAGGATGGATATAGGATGTGGACAAAATTCTCCTGTATGACTTGAATGACTGTCTCCAGATCTAAGAGTATAACTCAGCTCCCTGGTCTGTTCAGTTCTTTGGCCTCCTTGTTGAAACTGCGGAATGAAGGGAGTCAATTATTGCTGACTGCAGTGGTCATTTCCACATGCTGATATCTAGCAACTGTATTGCAAGTTCAGCAGCTTGTTTTATAACTGTAGAAGCAGCTTCCAAAGAGTCTGAAGTATCCCTGTTATGCATCAGGCCAGGAAAACCAACCCACCACTAATTCAAGAGATAACAGATAATGGGGTTTTCAGAGCCACTGTGGTGCCCCAACCCCATTGATTCTAATGGGAAAGTTAATATAGAATATTCTGTTGTTTGCTGTGTGAGCTGCCTGTGTACTTCACTAACGTAACAAAACACAACCTCTGCTACAATTGAAAACACACAAACCAGCATGTTGTCAATCAGTATTCACTGCACAGTAAAAAGCCAAGGGACACCAGAGCAGGTACATGAGAGCACCTGCTCACTCAGAGGAAAGCAGAGAACAAAAATTTTCAGTAAACTTGTTCCAGACATACCAAGCCCCTGCTCTCTGCACCAAGTACAAGCACGTACAGCCTTCTGATACCCAGGGTCCACAATGTGGGTATATTTACCTGAGTTGGGCAGTTGAGGACAATGTCAGCCGTGAAATCAAATGAGTCAGCTTTCTGGCCTACAGGCTGTAACTAGAAAGGAAGACAAAAACCCCTATTTTGTAACCATGTTGGCTCATCTTACGTTTGTATAACAATTCTAATCCAGAAGAATATAAATATACCTTTCAAATTTATATAAAGCTGCCTGTATTTACAGACCTTGATTTACCCAAGGCTGAAATGCATCTACTTCTCAGAAAGAACATGGCAACTACATAACAAAACAGCAACTCTAGAAAGAAGCTTAAAATGGGAAGTGGAAAGCTACACTGGATCAGTTTAAACTCCTGGAGGATTTTGGCGGGCGCATGAAGTACCTTGGAATTTCGCCAGAAGGCAAGGTCGTAAACTCTCTTGTCTTGCATAAAAGACAAGACACTAAGAGTCCCTCAATTTTTACAGCTAAGCTGCACGATGACATCTCCAACAAAAGGCTGTTTATGCGTAGAAGATTAAACCAAATTTAATTAGAGGCACTGCTTGAAGATTGCAAGCAATCATGTCAACTGTTAAGACACTACCCCAAAGTACATAGAAAGTTACCATACAGGATCTGAGATACTGCCTCTGACTGCATGTGTACTCCTACTGCACTGCAATGCTAAGGAAAATGAGTTTGCTTAAGCAATCTTTAACAACACATTTTTATTGAGCTTTACTCATTTCCAAAGGTAGTAAAACTAAACTGAATTAAAGCCACTTTAATTCCTAATGAGACATTCACAACACATGGATTTAAAACAAACTCCTAAGTAATCCATTTTAAATTGACATATGCAGTTACAATACTTTATTTGGTGGTTTCCCACATCAATTCATAGAAACATCATCCTTACTGAATACTGTCCTGCCTTTCATCACAATGGGTGAAGTAGAATTGAAGTTGCTCAGCTGAAATCACAAATGGCTGTAACCATGCACTTACAGCACCCCTCTCCTCCCCGCATGCTTTAAACAGCAAGAGTTTCTAGGCTGGGAGCAGCACCAGAAATTTGAGGGTATCTGACTAGTAAAGAAGAAACAAACACAAGGCCCAGCATTATCCAGGCCTTCATTGCAATGTTTATTACAGAGATTATTTTAATGGCAGCCAGGTCTAGGTAAAGACCACATTGTATGCAGAGCCTGTCACCTTACCATAGCATTCCAGAGAGCCTTGGCAAGCTGAGAATGGCCTTTCTGGCTTGGATGGAAGCAGTCAGGTGAAAAGTAGGAGACATCTGGATGTCCGTCCTAAAAATGAAAGCGTAAAGGACATCTGAGTGCAGAAGAATCCACACAGCTCCAACTTGGGGTTGCTGAGGCCAAATCAGAGACAGTAAAGGGAGGTTTGTGCTACTTGTTCTTGCTGCTCCAATGCAGAAAATCTCATGATTACTTGGTGATACAAAGTGTACTTCAGCACATCCATGAGCTACCAGAAATGCTTAACTAGAGATGCTTGTATGCATCCAAGGGCAGATCCATTAAGAAGTAGCAAAACCACCATTTTCAATTATGTGTCTAGACTCTCTTTGGGTTCTGCAATAAAGATGGGTTCCTCTCCTCGGCATGTCATCAGAACTGGCACCACAGGCACCACTATGCTCTGCAGTACCTTTACATCATAACAAGCATGTTACGGATGCTTTACCAGAAGGAAGAGAGCCCATCTGCTTTTTCACAGCTGTGTCGGTTCTGCAAGTTTGAAAGGAGCAAGAAGCAAGTAAGTGTTCAAGTGAAGGCAGCCGGGCTGACCAAGTACCCCAGTACAGTCTCCTTTCGGAGCAAAGCTGTACTTTAATACAGATACTGAAGCATCTGAAAGAAACAGAGTTTGGAAAATTAAATATCTTGGCTTTCATGTGAGTATTGAGATGAGAAAGAGTTTAGGTCGCAGGTGACTGAAACAACATTTTTTTTGGTCAGAGCAGTCCTTCCTCAAAACTTGACCAGGTTTTGATTCAGTGTGCTTGGGCTAGCTTATTAGAGGACTACTACCAAAATTTGCATCTATGTCTGATCTTTTGCCAAGTTTTGAGGCAGAGTTTTCAGTTCAGGAACATCTGAATTGTGTGTGAGATAAGAAGAAAAAACATCATCCTGAGCTTTCTTAAAATCTGAACTAATGCTTGTAAGACTATAAAAAAGTTCAGAAATATTTTGCTGCTTCTGTTCTTATTTCTGTGGTGCCTGCCTCCATACCAAAACCCCTCGCAATGACTTTTCACAGGAACCAGCTTCACAAACAAAAAAAATACCCATGAGAACAAAAAGAACCCATAATCCCCCTTCCCCCAAAAAATCAAAACCTGTTTTTCCTGGGAAGCTTCCAGCCAGTTTTCCAAATTTGTCTGTAGCAGCATCTGAACTTTTCAAACTTATTACTATCTATTGCCAGCATTTTCAGGATCACTCCAGTTCAATTATACCAGAGCAATCCCTGCTCAATATTTTGCCGCATCTGCTCTTAGTTCCAGGTGAGGTGAGGAAGTGTAGATGTGTGTGAAAATTAGCAAATGGAGTTTGAGTTTCAGAGAAGGTTTGGGTCATTTCCTAGATCTATAGTTTACTGAGACTTGCTACTCAAGGTACTGAAACATAATTGCCAATAACAGGAAAAAGGGCTCCCTACATAAAACTACTACTTCCACCAGATCATATGTAAACTTCTTTTTCTGTCAGACACAGAAGAATGAGTTATGGGACATGAAAAGGAGGTGGTGCTGTAGTCTCCAGTGAGCAATGCAGCTATGTTGCTTTAAGAACTGTAACTTAATATCTCTGTCTTTTATTAATCACGTTATATTTTCAAAAAGAAAAATATTTATGTACCCTTGAGAACATACACATAACAAACCTCTTAACTCAGGTTTTGATTCATTTTCCAAAACAGTAATTCATTGACAGCACAATATGTAAAACAAAGAACTGCTAACTATATGAAGAAATCTGAAGTACTAGACCAAAAAGCAACAAGTTCTAATAAGAAAAGCACAGAACAAGCTGAAATTATTTTGCATATAGTCTCTACAGGTTAGATACCCACATTTAGTCCTTTGCATGCAGAAGTCTCTTTAGACCATACCTGACCAAGAGGAATCTTTAGATTTTGGACGAAAGGCTGGACAACCACTGTGAAATTTTCATGAGTATCGTATCTGCCAGACTCCACTAGTCTCTGAATGCCAAGCTGCAAGAAACAGAAAAATGACCACCAATAATCCGTCAACATCTCTGCATCATAACTGGTTTTTATTTTTTTTGAGAGCCTGAGAATCAGAAGGAAGCTTTTACTTATTAACTGAAATAGCTACAGAGGTTCGCAAAAGGTGAGCCTTGCAAAGTGGCTGACAAGGCTGGAACACAATTCTACAGCTGTCTGTGGGGGACAAGATTTTGGTGACTAAACTCCCACCTATCCATCTGTACTAGAAAACAAAATTTTTCTGAAGAGCTTTCCTGATGGTTTTGGTCATATGGCTTTTTGGGTAGCATCAAATTACCTCCTGCTTAGCTCACAGGGCTCATTTGGTAAAATATTGCTGTGATATGTGGCTTGGTAATCAAGAGCTCACCTCAACTGGAAATAAAGTAGCTGCACCACTTTCGATAAACGTACCCGGTAAGCTCTGGTGGCTTCCCTCACCATCATTAAATTTGTTGAGTTTTCTTCTCCTCCAAGAGCACAACTACACAGATAACTGTAGGAGAGGTTAGAGGAGAAAAAACGAATAGAGTTAGAGGTTTGAGAATGCAGAAGTCACTTGTTGCCACCCGATGCCCTCATGACATGGGAGGAACAGGGAAACCTGTACAGTCTGTGAAAATGTCTTATCGTCCTTGCCATCATTCGTCATTTCAACCCTAAGTTTTATTCTCTGCCTTGGATGAATGATACTACTCTAAATCAGTTTGGTTTTACCCCCAGGTATATCAAAGAGATGTACACTGTACTATGATAATTTGTCCCATTCATTACACCCTGGCATCCAAAGGCCCTGCAGCCTGACAGAGGTGCATGCCAGTCCCTCGGAAACTAGAAAACAGATCTTTGAAATGTACTGGCTGCATTACTTCTGAGCTGATACCTTTCCAATCAACAATTTCTTTTGCATTCCCAAGACACAGAATTTGTCCCAATCTGTAGGGTCAGCAAAGAATGCAAATTACCTATCGCAATACAGCCTCTGAAACAGGAGAAACCTGTCTACTCTGCAAATACTTCACATTCCCTCAAAAGGCCTGAAAATCCAAATGCTTGTGGACTTCAAGCCCACCTTGAGAAACCCTGTATCAATAACTTTAACCCAAGCTCATTGAGGTGTACATTATGTAGAAACCTTACAGTTCTAGACAGACAAAACACACAGGTCCTCTGACAACACTTAGGTCAAAGCCAAGAGAAGACAATACCATCAGGCAGGGTGATGTCAGCACTGCATGGGATGTATGTAGGACTGTAGTGCCACCTTTGAACATCAGTTCAAATGATGAGAGAAGTATGGAATAAGAACATGCTTTATCATCATGGACAGTAAGCCAGGTACACAAGGAAGTCAAACAAGCCTTACTCTGCCCTGTAAGTGGGGCACTGAACTTGAGTATCCACAAACAACTGTCTCAGGGGGAGGAGGTCCATCACTTCAACCAGACTCACTAGAGCTTTCGGAACCTGAAAGGTAAGCCAGACTTTAGCTTGGGAGGAACTGGTTACGCAGCCCACAGTACATTTATTTTACCCCAAAGTCCAGCCATTTGACACCCCTTCCCTTTCTCCATTGTTGGGGGAAAAAAAAAAAAGGCAACAACAAATCCCACCAAGCTCCCCCACTCAGCTTTTTATTCTTTTTCAACACCATGGTCCAGGGTTACTGTCTGTCATTTCAGACTGCATCTCACTGCTCTTAGATAGTCAAGACAAGAAAAAAATGCTTTTGTAGAAGTCAATGGAATATGTTTGGTACCAGACTGGAAAAAAACCCAAAATCAAACAAATAGAAGAGCTAGCACCAGTCAGTCATGTACCAGTACAAGCTAGAATGCCATGACAATTTCACAACACTTGCCTGTGTATGCAGAATATCAAGAGTTTCTTGAATCCTCCTGATGAAATTCACAGCTGAGTAGTGATCCTGATAGAAACAGAAGAGAAGAGGTTTCTGCTAAATGGAGAGACAAGGCATTTTGGTTGGGAGGCTGGAGAATCACATTAATTCACTTCTTTTTCTGCCATACAACACTGTGGTCAATAGAACATTCTTGCTTCTTTCTATACACCAGGGATTTTAAGCATGTAAATTAATCTAAAATGTAGAAAGACTTGGTGAAATTTTGGATTTAAAATAAACCTTGTTGAGTAGCAGTATATTTAACCCAAATCCACTGGGTCCTTCATGTAAAGACACAGGAAGGAACTCAATCTGAATGCAACCTGAACAGCATAAACCAAGCAGCCATAGGTGTGCTCACAGCCAGCTGATAAGCTCTCATAAAATTAGGTGAAATCATTGCTAGTCAAGGTCATAGCTATAAATAAAGCTATAAAACTTGGCAACAGCAGCAAAGATGCCTAGCGAGGCTCCTGCAGAAGCAGCAAATTTCTCAAGCACAAGGGGTTGCAGGAGAATTGAAAATGCTCATGAGAAGTTAGCATATTAAAGGCAAGAGGGTAAGAGCTAGCAGAGAAAGGCGGCCTCTCCCTGCCACCTGCCCACTCAACTCCCATGATCTCCTTATGGCAGCCCTAAAGGCTTCTCCATGATCCAGAGAAGCATAAAATTAAAATGATACTGAGCACTGCAGCAACTTCCCTAATACATACCTCACCTGTTCCTAGCACCTCCCTACACTGAGTTATAGGGTGATAACAATTGTAGGATTGGACTAGTGGTAGTTCAAAGCAGTATAATTCTTTCTTGAATGTTTAAAGAGGCCGTGCTAGGAGTAGAGCAGTTACCACATCAGAGGAGTGAAGCTTTTCTTCCCTTCCACTTTTTGCTCGTGGTCAAAAGACAGTATCAAAGACAGTGGTTCTTACCCTGGAGTAAGCCAGCGAGAACACAACCATCCTACTCTGTTGCTGGTAACTGTTTTTATATCAGAGCACTGTCACCAGCAACCACCATCAAAAAATACAGCAGAACATACAACTCATGCTATCTCTGTGAAGGCTCTAAGGATCCACAGATTTCCCTTGACATGTTTCTACACTGACATCACAGACCCAGTACAGTTTCAGTTAAGCAGTTCGACTACTCACAGCATCTTTGCAATAGTTGCACAGGTCGTTGCCTCCAATATGCACAGTTATGAGCTTCCAGTCAGCACTGAAGTCAATTCTCTGTGCGATAAAGAAGATGATAATGAGCCTGAAGTTCTTTGACTTTGTGATATGTATATGGTATCGTTGCAGGTGGATTTATCATGCAATGCAACACCTGTTTCTTTTTTCATTTCAGATTAAAGGAGTCCCAGACAACTTACAGGATCAGTTTTCATTAGTCTCAGGAGATTTCTTGTTTGGGCTGGTAAGTGCCTGTGAAGAAGGACAACTAGTGAGTGAAAGAAACACCCTTATGGAGAGATGAACATTAATGCTCTTCAGACACCTTAAATCAAGTTCTCAGATATCAGAAGGGTTGAGTGAGGAGACAGTACAATCCTCATGTTGCCGTGATCAAATTACATGTTCACATACTTGTGGAAAGTCAACATCAAATTGAACTTGAATGCTGATTTTACTCAAGTTCAATAATTAATCTGGAACCATAAGTTTAGCTTCTATTACAGTGCTTAACACCTAAAACAGCTGAAAAGCCAGACACAGCAACATGTTTGTAAGCAGATGGCCTGTTTAGTACCAGGCTGCTATCAATCTATGCCTCGTGGACTAAAACAAAGGAATCCCAAGTCCCAGTATTTAACGGACCTCTTGAGTAATGTTTGTGCATAAACCACAGCTCATCCCTCTGCAAAGCTGATGTGTTTCAGAGTTCACTGTGCACACCCCCCTCATTTCTGTAGCCTGCACCCAGAGTCAATACTTATTTTTCAACTATGTAAGAGAGCTCTGTGCATACTACCTTTCCAGGGTAATTAAAAACCCAAGAAACTTTCAGGATTACTCAGACAAGTTAAGATGACAGCCTCACTGTTTTCCAATAGCCAGGTGAGCACTCACTCTCTTTTTTGTATGTATACATGTACATATATATATATATATACTGCCATGAATTTTGAGTTACCTAGGCTGAACACTTCAACCTTGTTTGAGTGCCCTGACACGTTTATCCTCAAATATGCACAGAAAAGAGAATGTGGTTGGAAAGCTTTGGCCTTCCAGGCAGCTCTGTGGTATGGTATGAGCTGCATCTCCCTCCAGGCTCTTGTTAGAAACATTTCACTGACTGTCTATCATTTCTGGAAGCATATCAGCTGACATTAATAAGCATGACACTTGTTTTGTATGGCAACCAGAGCTTAGCTCTGCTTTGCAATGCTGTGTTTATGTAAGAACAGGAGATACATCTCGCCACCCTCCTCCAACTGAATACTGATCTAACTCTAACGTAAGAGTATTTGCTGGGGAATGAGCCCTGTCATACATCTACTTGTGACACATGCATGCATGTAATAGTTCTGTTCACCATTACCCTTGTCCAATGTCATAATCTACTTATTTATATCCCAAAGCTATTACAAGCCACAAGTGGTAACAATTTCCTTCTGTTCCTACTGTGGAAACCCCTAAGTTAGGGCATTGACTTCAGTATTGATCCAGAGGAAAACACCACTTATTAAGCTGACAGTCTGCAACGCCTTCGCTTTCTCATGCAGTTGCTGAAGTGCTGATGCATCCTGAGCCAACGCAGTTAGTAAGATCTAACAACATTTTGAATGAAGCAGCGCCAGCAATCACCCATCCTTGAGTTGCAGTTTCCACCACATGCAGATCTCGATCAAGAGAAACAGTTTGCTAATGGGAAATACAGATATTCACAGTTCCTGTCACCTGTTCTTTCTTCTCAGTCTTAAATACTTAATCTCCTTTTTTTCACATGAAATCAGAGATGTCAGCCGGGCTCAGCTTTAGCAACGGGCTTCGGATCTATCCTTAACTCCAGCATGTACGTAAGCACTTTGGCAACGAATGCAGATGGGCTTAGGAACGTTTTGCTGAATGAGACCTGCATTGCTACGTTGCCATCAAGTTCATTAAAGAGCTCTTCAAAGCAGCCACTGATTTCATTTTAAGAAACTCTTATACCTGGTTTCCAAAACTGGTAAGGGTGCAGAACTAACTGATTTCAGAAGGGTCCCAGCACTTCTGGAAAGTAGTTTCCAGATTAGCACCCAAAAGTGAGACAGGACAGGTAACAATTCTGAAATACCAGCATTAGCTGGTGGACTCTTTTTGGCCTCTGAATCACAGGAAAATGGATATTTTTGGCTGATGAAGAATAAATACTGGATTGCATCATCATTCCAGGGCCAAATACCTAAAGCAGGAGAAACATTGCCTTATGTTGCAATACATTGCAATATTCAACTCGGATGCATTCATCTTCTCAGATGCATTAAAAGCCACAATATGACAGAACAGAACCCCAAAAGAAGCATCTCAAAGTTCATGGATATTAGTGTAGTAGCTTACAGGACTTTACTTTTGCACACCTGTCTATAGAGAGTTACGAGACAGAGAAACAACAGAAGACTATCAGAAATCTGGGACAATTGTTGTCTGCATCTCCTTGCTGAATGTTTACAAAACATGGTTGCAGAACATAGATAGCTCCACTTCATCATGTTTATCCAGTCCAGCTGCTTCCATAGGAAGAGAGAAGACTAATTGGTATAGATGAAGTAGCCAATTTTTCATTAGACTAACATCCATCAACTCATTTCATATAGCTAACAAATAACTTTTTAATAGTAATGCCTTGGTTACTACTGATACAAACTGCTTTAAGTCATATTGGTGACTTCAGAGGTTGTGTATCCTGTTTCGAGTCCTCCCACCACTCCAAAACGCCTGTTTAGGATTTAACTGATACAAAATACAAGACAGGCATCTATCTCATTCTTTCCTATAACAAGCAAAAGCTGAAGCTAATCTGGATATATGCTGCATATAGAAGTATGTTAATAAATTCTCATTAATGGCTGGATCAGAGCCATAATCCGTGCACACATTTCACTGACATACACAGACACATTCAGTCATCATTAGGAAACAAAATCCCTTCTCTCAGATATGGAGGGCTATAGGATATATCAGGGCACCTACCAGACTTTCTGTCAGGAAATCCAAGCATTTACTGAGATTGCTGGTATGAGTCAGAAGTTACTCAAGGCCCACAGCAGAGCAATAAAAATACCTGATAAATCCTAACAATCTTTGCTTAGATACAGCAAACTCAAACACCTCACTTGGCTTCTGAACTTCACTTCCAAGACCTCTTTGGAAAGTAAGAGGAATTTTTCTTTAAACAAACAAACAAATTAAGGTCCAGGTAATATCCACTAACAATGTCAAATCCAGGCATGGTCTGCCAGAACCTGTGCCCAAACTATGACTGAATTCTAGCAGCCATCTGTTTTGTTAATTAAACAGCACTGACTCTTTCAATAAGAAGCCAGGGATTTCTAGGATAAGCAGTATAGCAAAGCTCAACTCATGCAGCCTCCCAGGTGTGACTAAAAGCAAAGAGCCAAATTCAGATAACTGCAAGACATTACAATTCCTAGGTCTGCAATGCACCAAAACCCATATATGACCATCAGCAATTTTCCTTTCTTCAGATTCCAGAGTGTGGCTAGTTTTTTTTCCTCTCTCTCAACCATTCTTGCTTGCTTATCCAGAATCCTGAGGCCAGAATTATAGAAGATTTAATCAAGTTTTTCTCCTAATATCTCTTTACTGATTCACTACACACTCATTTTCTGAAAACATCCATGCTCTCAGAGATTTATTGACAGAAAAATAGATAAATGAATAGACGTTAAAGAGGAAGAGTAGAAACCACTACCACCAAACAGTTTCTGCCAGTTTCTTGTTTGTGCATTTCACAGCCAGGACTGTTGGCTTCATTTGAAAGCTCAGCTATGAAATAAGCCCATACATTTAACAGGTTTTGAGCCAATTTTGAACTCTAACAAGACTGGTTTTGCTTGCTATTCAGAGCAAGTTGTGACAGCACGTGAGGCAGTTGAAAGGGAATTAGGTGAAGCACCCATCACCTGCAAATGCAAAACAAAAAGCTACGTACTCAGCCTGTGCTCCAGGAACTGCCTGGTTAAGGAATGCATTTGAA
Organism: Nyctibius grandis; assembly: GCF_013368605.1. Lineage (NCBI taxonomy): Eukaryota > Metazoa > Chordata > Aves > Nyctibiiformes > Nyctibiidae > Nyctibius > Nyctibius grandis. Next base: position 31,761,165 of record NC_090658.1, read on the forward strand.
TCATTCTCACTCCCCATGCCAGTCGAATAGCCCATGATTGTAACATTGAACTCTCGAAAGATGTCTGAAAAAGAAAGATGTAATGAAGAGAAAATGCCTACATCTGCTGCCTGCTTACAGGGACTAGCACACACCAGCACTGCTACAGTTTTGCTCTCTGACAGCACAGCACAGCTGCTGCAGCCTCCACTCAACTAGTTGCATCCACCAAGCAGTGGTGAGAAGGATCACCAGCTGGCAGCAACTCAGACAGCAGTGTGCTTGCTGTGCCTTGCCCTGTCACCGGTGGATAAGATGAGCAGAATTGAGGACTACTGTGTGCAGTTATCTATCTCTCATGTTATAGTGGTTAAAGCCTAAAATAAAATCCTCAGTCATATGATGGTGACTTTGTGAAGTGAGCCTGAAGGGGACTTCAGCCCAGCAGGAACTCGTTTTTGGCTAGATGATCTGCGTCTACTTCACCACTGTGCAAAATCTCGTACTACTGACAAACATGAAGAAGAAAGCCTCAGATGCATGGTTCTGATGAAATCCCACCATGGTCTCCATTACCTTCACAGTAGTTTCCAAAAGGAAGTTGACAGACTAATTCACAGCTGATAGTGAAAATGGTCACACTGTAGGCTATAAAGCTAAAAAGATTGAATTTAACCACATTTTAATGAAGGCTTTGTCAAATATAATAGCATCCAGTGAATCAATTAATTGCTTATTCTAATTATATTCTTGTTACATTCTGCTTATAATAAATGGGCAACACATAGAAGGACAGTTTACTGGCCCTCTTCAAATGGAAGTTTATTATTACAGCTGATCCAAACTGAAACTCCAGTGGCTTTACATTAACAATAGACTAAGCTACAAGAAGTTGCATGTTTCAGTGAAGAGAAAGTTAAAATTATTCCCTTCAGGCTACATGTACAAGTAGTCAGCTTTATTTACCAAAGAGGTCTACTCTATGCAAAGAGTAGTTTTTTCTTTTTGGAAAAAACTGTGGTGGAATATTTATTAAAAGCAAATGTTAATTGCATCACAAGCATGGACATAGCACACTTACTTAGAAATTCAAGGAACACTCACCAAGCAGTTGAGAAGGGAGAGGGAAAAGAAAGGGAGGAAATTTCTAGCTGCTTCTCAGCTTCACTGATGAAGCCAACCTTTTATTCATTAGTCCTAGGATATCGTTTCTTTGAAAGGTTAATTACTCTAAAATAGCTTTGAGATACTTAAGAGCTCTCTGTAAGCATATCAGAAATCAGCTCATTCCCTCTCTTCAATCTTGCCAATTAGATCTAGCAAAGCATTTACTTACTAGGTAGAGTTGTCACGTTCTCTAATGACCCATCTCCTCCAATACTAAAATGAGAAAGAGAAATCCCAGTCACTCATCTCTTAGCTGGACACAGACAATAAGCAAAGTGAAAAGCTACCACGCATCATGAGAAAAAGTAAAGGGTGATTAATTTGGTAACTATCAATGTATCAGATTATGTGGAGAGGACAGAAGGGAAGTGCTATCGGGGAGAACAGCTGAGGTTTCAGTGGTAAAGATGCTTGTCAGAAGGATTTAATGACTTTGCAGCTGTATGGGGGTATAGTCAATCATTATGAAATGGCAGAAAAATGCCTGAGACAGCTACATACTCAAATGATTGAGCCCTAAAGTACTGCAGATTAGAAGGTCAACTTTGAGGCCAGTTCCAGCCTCATGAAGACACTCTAAGGCAGCACCAAACAGCCAGCCCCTGGGTGACAAGAGGGCTGCAGCAGTGGCTCCTTATTCTCTTCTGCTTCCTGCACAGGGGTATGTTCTCTCCATCTTTTCAATTAGTGTGACACACTGAGGCCACACTCTGGCTTATGGAGAGGGGTTAAGACAGCACAGAACTGCTTCAGTCCATATCAACTGAGTTACATCGTCACACCAAAAAAATGTAGTCTTTTACAGCTGTGTGCTCCATGTGGTAAAAGTTCTCCAGTTAAACAAACTGTTCCAGGGTGCTTCAAAAATTTCAGAAATAGGAAACTTTGAGAAGTTGTCCCAAAAGCAGCCGGTTCTGACTTGTTTGTTCCAGTGATTTTTCTCCATTTGTGTATATTTCCAACTTGCCATCCCACCAAAAAAATACAAACTGTCACAAGTAGCCAAAGATGAAAGCATGAGAGAAGTCAAAAGGCTAGCTTAAAATCCATTGCTGAAAACATTTTCTGTGAAGCCACCTTTATGACAAATCCTGGATCTTGATACATCTTCACAAGAAATGCTGGCCTGAGAAGCAACTTTTTTTTCACCTTTCTGACAGCTGAAAGCCCCAAAGCATGTGGAAGAGAATAATACTCTTTACAGGACAGAATACACATCTCCTCATCACCTTGGCTGAAGACTTACCTCCAAGACAGTCCCCGATATTCAGTGTCCAAATCCAGGAGATTATCTGAGGCAATTCCCGTACCAGCCTGGACATTATTTTTCATTAACCAGATGAAATTAAAGCACAATTACTAATACAACAGTCATTCATACATGGTCATTTGATTTACTTTTGAATGCATCTCTTCAAAAGCTTTAGAAGGCACCTGGCTTTTCCCCAGCCTTCCTCCTGAAGAATGCATCAATACCTTTTGTAATTATTTGAATGCATCAATATCTTTTGTAATTATTTATGGGCATTGTATTGTGTATGACTCACAAAATATATGATGAAGCCATGGAACAAAGGCTTTCTTCTCATGGGTCTAGATAACTCATTTACGGTTGCATTACTCAAGAATGATGAAAACAACTCAAACAAACACATAATCTTTTTTGGCTAATGATAAGAAACACTATATGAACTCAACAGAGAAAACAAACAGATCTCAGAAAAAAGCCCCATAATACCTTTACACCAATTTGAGAAGTATTGTGCCAAATGGAGAGCCTTACAGTAGTACTACAGCAAGGCGAAAAGCACTCTCTACACTCACTCTGAAGAAAGAGGCGAGCTAGCAACTACATCCCTCCTAAAACACCGCCAGAATTCAGAAGCAGAGTGCCTGCCAGCTGAGATACTATAGTTTCATGCTAAATTTAGGTAGGGGGTAGTACTTCAGTATAGCACAAGACCAGGCAGACTATTTGCTGCTACTTCAGATTAAACCACAATACTACATCTTCTCCTATGTATTAGCTTTATTGAATTAACGGAAGACTGGTGTTCAGAATAACTATGTGTGGGCCAACTGCAGCTCTGAGACAGCAATGCACCACTACACTTTCTATGAAAGGAGATTTTATTCTCAGTTCCTACAGACTATACTTAGAAGCAGAAACACCTGCAGGGTCCTGGATATTATAATATGGCAACCACAGCTATATACAGAATATCTTTCATTTGTCAATATTGCAAGTTTCCATTCAAATGCTTCTATTTATTTCAGTAGCCTCCTGTGTGTAGGAGTTCTAGCAACATGCCTGACAGGGTTGTAAAGACTTCATGGTTTGTATACACGTCTTTGTTGTTAAGGCTCAGATTCAGAGAAGCCTATGTTCCAATTACATCTTTCTGCCCAGTGTTTCCTTTGAGCTGGCTGTAGAGTTTCAGTCTTTGACCAGTATGAAAACATTAGGCAGAAAGACATAATTGGAATATAGGATGTCTGGATCTTGAGACATGTTCCTTCTAGGCTACCAAAGATAATCATCCTCAGGAAGAACTACATCTTGATAAAGAAATTAGCTATAAGGTAAAACCAGCACAATAAAAAGACTGAATATATTCCAAAATGGATAAAGTCAGAGGGCTCTCACCCCTGTACACCCTTATCTCATTAATGCTGAAATGAATAAAATGCTATTATCCAACATCCCTTAGTCACACTCTGTTCCTGAAAGAACTGAGGCAAAAGAACAGGTTCGCTAGTCCATTCCTATTCAGAAAAACTTTGAAAAACACAGCATCCTAAGGCTTGTGCTATGTCCCATTAGTTTCAACAGCATTTGATCTCTTCTGTCTCTAATTCAGCAAACTATTTAAGCACCTCTTTAAAGGATTTGCCTGTGTTTTTGCCTGAGTTCAGAAGCATGTGAATACGTGCATGCGGGGAACAGAGTGCTGGAGAACTGACACCTTCTTTCTTGTTCTAGCTGCTAGATCAGTTATCATCCATGAATGAATGGATCTTTGCTTCTAGGTACAACAGCTATTTCCCCTCCACCGGAGCAGGCACATGTTTGTAGTTTTACCAAGAGAACAGTAAAAACACTATCTTTTTACCGTCAAAGAATCCCCAAGGGCTGCTATAATTTTCACATCAGCTGGCTTTAGGGAATGCACTGCAAAGGAAAAAGAAGCAGCTGAACCTGGATAGGAAGTATTATTTTTTTTCACCACTGTATATGTGAAACATGCCATTGTGCACTCTGATGCTCAGACATTGTTTTTGCAATACCCAGGTGATAAAACAGGAGATCTCTCCAGCTCATCTCACATGGTTGTAGCAGCAGCATATGCATATTATTCAGCATCTCAATGGTTAACATTGCTACCGAAAAGATAGAAGAGCAAGGAGCAAATAACAGTAAGTTGCAAACAATAACCAGCACCAAGATGAAGGTAAAACAATGCAGTATTAGACAAAGCAGGAATGGCATATTAAAGCTGTAAGAAGGCAGAGAAGGACTAAGGAGAAAACAATATGAAGTTATTAAAAAAACTGAATACTGCTATGTCCTAGACCAACGTGCATGAAGCTGGATTTCCAGTTTCCTTCCCCAAGATTTAGGTGGTATTACTTATAGGCTATGTCAGCACACAAATTTGGATTTTATTATTAGATATTTTGAAGTTCTCCACTGGCAGTGAGTTAAGTGGAGCTTCTTAGTCAGAATGTTACCTTGAGTGACAGTATGGCATTGTATCTATTATGCAGCTGCTGAAAAACATGACATCTTTTCTGAGTAGTATTTTTCACAGTCCAGCAGTCATTTCAGCAAAAATGAAAACTCAGCGTGAAGGACAGCTGAAAGTAATTCAGCCTCTTAACACAAAACAGGCAAGACTACCTGAAGTTGCAGGAGGGGAGGATGGAGACCTGTCCTCACATAGCAGCTGGCTTCCATAATTCTAAAGAGAAGAAGAAAGCAATATATCATTTGGCTAGGAAATACAGTCAGTAGTAACTAGGATCTTCCTCATAGAAGCCAGGTGGAGAAACCAAAGCCTGTTTAGCATGTAATTAACCAGACAGATCTTGGTTGCTCAATTCACTAGTCATACTCAGTACTCTTCAGATTAAATTAGCATCCTGTACTGATAACCATGCTGTCGGACCATGTGTTCTTACAGGTGTTTCTGGATGCATTTAGCCTAACTCACCCTCCCAAACCCCTCTGGCCAAAGACTGATTTCACTTGTGGTGCAGAGCATGCTTCATCTGGTTACCATACAGGAGCAGATGCAGCAGAGTAACAGTGGGATGGTGATGTAGACACTTACTGGAGTTTGGTTAGGGTATGTGTAATTACTGTTCTTATATGTCCTCAGGAATGGCTCAGCCTACAAAACAAGGCAATCTGAGTCAATGCAAAGCATCAGAAGAATATATAGAGATTTCCATTCCCCAACCTTCAGTTCTCAGATGTCTGTAGATAATTAGCAACTTGATGCAAATGAATCCCAGGGATTTAAAAAAAAAGAAAGAAATGGCACTTTTAAAATCCACACAATAACAGTGTAAACCTGGAGCACTGATTTTACACAGCCAGAACTTACAGAATACGCTTGGGACCCTGCTGTGTCTGATTAACAAGAAGCTCGTGGTCCCACTGCAAGGTAATCCCAGTGACCTCTGCAGAGCTATGCTGACCAGTGCCATCGTTGCTGTTTCCCTTACTGAAGCTCTGTCATTCAGTGTGGATACTTGATGGTCTTGACTAGGTAAGCCAAACCTTCCCTTGTATTTTGGCCAACCGTGATGTGTGGCTGTGAGGAAGTCTACTCCTAAGATGAGCTTGTCCTCCATCTCATGGGGGAGTGCTCATACTGCTACAAGTGGCCCTGGCACAAACTATGCAGAGAAGAGTCAGATGCCCCTCACAGAGATAGCGCTCCAGGCTCGCCCAGACTCCCAGCCACCCCCAGCACCTCTACGCAAACACAGATACTCCTGTAACTGACCTCACTTGGACATTTTAGAACAATCTCATCTTCTATTTGTTGATTATCTGTCTTCTTCCCTAAAGGTTCCAGCTGTGGGAGAAGGGGGTAGCACAGAAGAAAAAGTCAATAAGCATCAGAGAGCAACGGGTAATGCTGTGCTACCAGCCACTGCAAAACACCTCTGCAGTGCAGCAAGACAACCACAGTGCACTGCACCCATACTGGCAGATGCCTCCATGCACTGCTGCTTTGCGTGCTGAAGAGGCTAATTCCCATGCACCATCAACATGGCCTGATGATCAACGTGCCAGGCAGATGTCATCTCCCTGAAAGAAGTCTAACACCCCCAGTCTTAACATACTCTGAAATTTACTGATTTGATATGACTGGTTTACCAGTTCAGGTGACCTTTCTTCACATGATCACTCTTTTCCTTTGTAAACACATTTAAGGGTTCAGAAGAGAGAGGGCTAGCTACACAGTAGCTCCCTGGGGGTTTTTTGGCTGCCAAGGGCAGGATGGAACAGACAAGGAGCAACCAATACAACCTTTAAAAATCTTACCATGTTGTTCCACAAAGCACGTGCAGCCTGGGAATGAGACTTCTGGCTGAAGTGGAAACAGTCTGGGGCAAAATATGAACTGTCTGGCAACCCTTCCTGGAGAACGATACGGATGCTGTCACAGAGGCAGTACATGTGCAACAAGCTATGCCTTATCCCCTCTCTCTTCCAGTGAGCTATCCTGCTGACTTCAAACCTAAGTAGCTGCAAAGGCCTTTGAGGCCAAGAGAATTAAACCAGGCCAGAGAATGCTAGTAACTCAGAACTATGAAGCCTTTTAAAGCTTTTTAATATAGAATTTACAAAGTAATGAGGAATACAGACGACTATGACTCTGCGTACACAATACCTGGGCACAGATATTGATTGTATTCTTTATTTCCCCTGAGCTTCACACATTATAGTCTTTTGAAGCACGTGGGTTTTCATACTAAAAATAATTTACCAAAGTACTGGAAGGGACTTTGTGATGCACAGGGGATATAGGGCAAGTGCTCCCTGGTGAAGACTTCAAACTAAATATCTACCACATTGTCGTCTGATTGCAGTGAAGTAGACTCAGTGCCCAAAATCATGTCTTCAAGGTCTGTATTCCTGTTGCCCATTATCTACAAGTTATTTCATAAGCATTTTCTGCTATTTTGGATGTTAGCTCAACTGAATATAACAACTCTTAGGCCAGAAAACTGCTGGTCACATTTACAGCCAAGACAATTTTCAAAAGTCAGTGGAATTTCATCAGGATTTAATATAGGGGTGGGTTTTTTGGTTTTTTTACCTGTGTTTTTGGCATGTTCACATTCATGAGAAATGGCTGCATAACCACTGTGAAATCATCCGTAGTGTCATACCTTCCGCTCTCCACTAACTGGCGGGTTCTCTCCTAAAGAGTCAAAGAAAAGTTCTCACCCTTCCTTCTTTTACATTCAGCTCATCGAGTCCCTCTGTGCATTTACATCTCACCCAAGGGTTCCCCTTCCTTGTGCAGAAACAGGCGTGGCCATGGTTTCCAGCTCACGACAGGCTGCCAATGCAGCCATCCTTGAGACATGCATTCTGGGCTTCTTTGCAGAGAGGCAGCCTGGGGATGGCTGCCTGACTGACATGGGCAGGCAACCTGCTCAGTAATTAGATTTTCTGTCAAAAAGATGTTCCTCCAGAACCACTGAAGCGTTTTTGGTTTTGCTGACATCCCATGCCCAAAGTTTGTTCCTGAGTTATGTTCTTTGACTTAATCTGATCTCCAACGAGATAAGTGATCAAAAAACTGCTGGGTCTCTGATATACTCTACTTTCTATGGTTCTTTAACAATTTTTCTTCTCATCTGTTTTGTTCTTTTAGTGAATCAGAGTTGTAAAGATCTTGAGTCTACTCCCACCTCCTCATCACTTTTTTTCTTTTTTAAATTACAACTACAAATATGTCATTAAAATGAGTGGAAACTGTCCCCCACCTCCAAATATTTGTCCCTCTGTGGTCCCTTGATCAATAGGAGGATGACATTAAACCTGTAACAAATGCCACGTGCCTTACCTGATACTTTCTGTTAAAGTAGACCAACTTCTTGAGCTCATTTGAATTTGCCTTAGGGTTTATGACACAAGGGCACAGGATCCTGTGGGATGAGAGCATGGTGCTGAGATTTGCTCCTCTTTTTTCCCCTGATCCTGAGCTCACAAGCTGCAGGGTTAAAAGCTTCTCCAAAAGGGATTTCTCCGAAAGACTGCTCAAGGAGAGCATTAGCTCTCACCTCTGAGTTTCTGCACAGCCCTGGTTCTTGAGCAGAAACACATTTATTAGGGATAAATTCATGAACATAAAGCGAGGAAAAGGCTCCGCGCAAGCAAAAACCATACTGGGTGCCCATGGCAAGGTTTCAGCAGCACGAGTGACCTCTGTGAGGAGAGGCCAGGGCTGCCTGCGCTGGGCATAGCCAGTTCCAGACAGCTTCCATGAACCAACCACAGGGCACAGCTGAGCCTGTCAGCCAAGACAGTGGTGCCACTGTGAAAACCTGTTTAAGAAAGGGCAGAAAACACCAGAGAGGGTGAGGAGGAGAGAACAACAGCAGGAACGAGAAGGAGGTGCTCCATGGCAGAGCAGGCACTCCCCTGAAAGGACTGCAACCTGTGGATGAGCCCACACCAGAGCAGGCACACTTCTGAAGGACTCATGCCAGAGCACAGGACAAGAGTGAGAAGGAAGGAGCAGCAGAGAGATACCACTATGTCCAGACCCAAACCCCTTGTGCCACCCTTGCCTCACTGAAGGGACTGAGGGTACCCTGCAGCAGTAACAGTGGGGAGGGAGAGGTGCTTGGAGTGAAGTTGAGCCTGGGAATGAGGGAGGATAGGTGCTTTAAGTGTTTAACTTTTTTGTTTGTTTGTTTCCCAATACCTGAATCAGTAATTAAATATTTATATTAATGGACAATAAATCCAGTTAAGTTCCCCAAGTCAAGTCTGTTTTGCCTGCGCTGGTACTTGTTAAGTGGTTTCCCTGTCTTTATTTTGACCCATGAGTTTTCTTGCTCCTGTTCCTCTTGTTTTCTCTCCCATGCTGCTGGGGTGGGGTGAAGGAGCAGCTGTGTGGGTGCTTGGCTGCCACCTGGGGCCAACCCACCGCAAAAACCATTCATAAGTACACCTGTGCGATGTGGTTTCCTTCAGCAGAACTGTGCAAGCATCCTTCAAGACAGAGTTCCCACAAATTCATTCTAATCAACTAAGAGGATCACAAGTTGCAGGATGTTTCACATGGAGGATAGTAGCACACCAAAACAGACGCCCAGACTGATGCTGGAATCTCCATCCTTAAAGAGCCATTCCAACCTGACCGATTTTAAGTTTCTGTGAACTCATATCGGCCACCTTTATCCCTCCCTGAAATTTTGATCCTTCTAGCACATGAATTTTTTCTTCTGATGCTCTGTCTTCCTGGGCATGCCTCATTATTACTTGACAAATCCAAATGAGAAAAAAGAATCCTTTTAAAAATCCTGTCATATGAACACAGTAAAGCATCCCCAAGAGAGCTCTTAGAGAGATGCCTCCTATAGAGATGCAGTTGATATGTATAATATACACACACAGATCCCTACTACCTCCAAACTTGTCTTAATGGAGAGCAACTAACAAAACAAGATTTTACTTCTACAGTACATCTATATGAGAGGTAAACAAACCTAAACTGTGCTTTCAGAAGGGTTTCAGTAACATAAGCAAGGCAAAATTAGTGGAGACAATCTTTTCTTAGGGTATTAGCTACTCTCAGAAAAAAAAAAAGAGACAAGTTTCAAGATCAAAAGCCTCCTTCAGGTCCTTCTTCAACTCAGTAGCATGGCATTTATTATCCCACATAGGGTCTGCTTAGCACTCTCTAAACTGGGCTTGCTGCCAGATAGGCAAATGTTAAATTCAGTGTGGCACCTGAAATGATGGGAAAAGGTTACAGGTATCTTGAGATATCTAATCTTAAAGGCTTCACTAGGTATCCTTGTCTGACGATTAGGGTCTTGAGATACATGTGTGCTCTAGACAGTAACCTTTGTTAAAAAGAAAAAAATACAACTGGTTATTGGAAGCACCAGCACTCTGAGTTTAAAAGGTAATTTTCCACTGACAGCCACCAAAGAGCCCTTAAATCAGAGCAAGAAGGTTGCATCTATGTTCCTTCTGTAAAACCATCTTCTTTCATGGGGCCCTTCAGGTGTCTGCACTTCCCTTGTCAGCAGCTGCAGAGTCCCTCACAGCTGAAGGAATCCAGCAGGATGGATTCAAAGCAGATGTTTTGGAGAGGCAGATGGGTACAGGAGACCCTGTAGTTCTCCTATTATTCTGGCCTACAAGCTAACTCTTACAGTCTGTGCTGATGGTATCTGGTACCACCTCCTTGCCCCAAGCAGCAGGAGGAGAAATGGCTGCCTATATTCACAGGACAAGGCTATCCTGCCTGTCTGTCCAGAAAAGCAGAGATTTGCTTTTCTGAAACCAAGCCAGTCCTGCCAGGAGCAAGTCTGAGGGTACCTGCTGGACCCTACCTGAGTCACCAGAAGCTCACTGAGGTGCAGACCTGCCACCTCAGTGGTGGATTCATGCTGACCTGGAAGGATTGTTGAGCCACGAGGCAACAGGTAGCATGATTAAGCATCCCAGACATCTACTTGAGAGCCTAATTAACAATAAAATTAATAATCAGCAATGAGGTTACAGAGATCGGAGACTACAGAAGCAAGAGGGAGAGTTTTAAGACTGCAGAAAGGTAAATCTGTAAATAAAGCTAGTTTAAAGTGATCAACTGAGAAAATCCCGTGTCTTACTCTCTTCTCTGCCTTTGCCCAAGAGTGCATAGCTGAGCTCTTTCTGCTCTGGCTTGAACTCCCTTGCAGCGTAAGTGATGAGTCATTAAAATGGCACCTCCACAAAAAGTGGTAACAGCAGGGCTCAGATACAGAGACAGACAGGTATTTCTAAATGCTGTGTTGAAATCCACGTGTAGGTACATGTGCATACGCAGAGGAAGGTGTTTGGTGGTCTGAAATACTAGAACCTTTTCTGTTTAAGAAAAGAAGTTTCCCGAAAAGACCTTGCAGCCTTCTCTGAGCAACAGTGAGAGCTGTAACATAAATCATCTTCAAACCTCATAAGCAGCTTTGGGCAGGTATTTTCTGATGTGTGCAGCTCCCGGAGACTTGCTATGGAAAGCACTGTCACCAGGTTCACAAATGCCCGTGGAACCTGCCAAGAGAATAAGCAAACCCGTAGCCAACGCCCAGAGTAGAGAGTGCCATCTTTGCCCCTACGCAGCCACAGCAGGCCTCAGGTAGCAGCCTGCTGATTCAGGCAGCTTGCATTATTTATAAACACAGGTGTTTAAAGTACTTTCTCGATAATTAATCCCCCACACGTACAATACTAAATTACAGCCCCTGCCTGCGCTGCCTAGCTTTATTTTAAATGCTGATGGCTGGTCACTTGAAAATGACAACTTCAAAAATGTTCAAACAAGTTGTTACAGGTCTCAGCATGGCTCAGACACCTGCTAACTCTCATCATCCTCATCCTCATCTAGAATATCAGAATCTCTCTCTTAATGACCACAAAAAAATATACTTATCTGCTATGTAATTAACGAGCAAAGCATTTTCTAGCCATTGAATACCATATGTTTACATTTGTTACAATACTTTTTGCGTTATTTGTCCGCAGCACATCAGCTAGAACTGAGCACAATCTTATTCCTTCAGTAAAATAATTCTCTACCCCTTTCTGCCTCTCACAAAGGTTTTCCTGCAAGCAAGCATCTCTGCATACAGCAGTGCTCCGCAAATGAAAGCGGGGAACTAAATTCTCAATCAGTAATCAGTGACTGCTTTACAAACAGAACACAATTCCCACTCCTACATACTAGAAAAGTTTGTTTTACCTCTCTGTGAAGTATGTCCAGAGCTTTTTGTAGATTGTAGGTGTAGTTTTCAGGAGAATAGTGTACCTATTGAAGCAAGAGGGTTGAATTTTATTATCAATTTACTCAAGCAGGCACAAGAGTGACTAGCTGGAGTCTCTCACAGCAGCATCCACGTTTCTAACTCTTGGGTCAAGAGTAACAAAAAAAGGCAAAACTGGACTGTCTCTGCTTTTCTTCTTTCCCATCATAGCTGTCTCACTTGCAAGAAAATATCTAGCAGCCACTGGATCCCAGTGAGGGAGCAAATTTGGGGGGCATTGTCAGACAGCACAACATCCTCCATCCCCAGGCTTGCTCGGGCTGGTCTTAAAAGCACAGCTAACAACTCACTAACAGGGACTGTCTTTGGGAGAGATCAGTTTTGTAAAAGTAAGTTTGTTTCTGCTGTGTGGAATATTAGCAACGTGCCTCCCATACACTCCTTAGTTGCCACAAATAATAACTGCAAAGCTTAGGCATTTATCTGGGAATTAAATCACTTTATATACTTGCCTCTCAGCAGCAAAATTTCCCTATTCCATTTGAGTGGTTTAAACCCTCTAATTTAATTTTCTTAAGTAATCCAACTTTTATTTCTTCACTTGCGGAACTCTTCAACAGTTTAATAAACTTCCCTATGAGAAACGCCTGTCTTATTTTCAGCCTTAATTCTCTTTGATTTAATTTCAAGCAGAAGTAGTTCATTGAGAGCCCCACCGGCCTACTCTACAAAACTAGACAGCTCAGTTCCCTTATTCATTTCCTAAATCACAGCTCACTAAGAGCATTGTGGTTGGCACTATTTGTAGCTGTGCAACATAAAGGAAGTATCACTTTGATCTGCGGATGCAGACATGCTACCTCCTTGCCATCCACACTCACATGTGACTGCTACTTTGTGTCTGGGTCACGAGCAGAAGGTAGGAATGGTTAATTTGCACCTTCCTTCTTTTATAACTGTCTTACTGTGCTGCTTCGCTGTTTTTCCTGATCTGAAATTAATAACGCAGAATGAAAAGTATGTGCTCTGCTGCTTGTAAGTAGGTAGGACTTTCACCTCCTCTATACTCACACATACCAAAGGCTATATACAGTATGTGTATATATATATTATATACATACACAATATATACTATATTGTATATAATTGCGTCAGCATGAGCTGTGGGTAGAACCATTCCCATAGCACTGAAACTGGTAATAGAGCACTGAGTAAGACTTAGGAGTGTGAATATGCATAAGGCAAAGAAGAGCAAAAACCCTTGACCTTTTATCTACGGATAGTAAAGTGACTAGATAGTGGAAAGTTATCTCAGTTAACAGCAAAACAAAGTAGCCACAATTTATGTAATTTACAGATGTTCTAAAGATATCATTTCGGTTATCATAACATGAGGTTGAACAACCTTAAGGTCTCAGTACGGTTACATTCCAGAGCTGCACAAATAAGACCTACCTTATTTTGGTCTCACCCAATGAGTTCTGCCCTCTCACCCACTGCAATACATAGAGACCCTATGCCCAGGCTGTCCCAGTTTACACTGCAGGCAGCAGAGGACTTACTGGATTGTTACAGAAATCGCATAGGTCATTTCCTCCTATGAAAAGTGTTATGAGCTTCCAGTCAGTCTGGAAATTTATTCTCTGCACACAGAAGGAGATGCAATGGAAGTTATTAATAAAATAAAATAATTTAAAAAAAAAAAAAAGATAAAGGGGAGGGGGGCAGGCAATGTACTACTAAACACAAATTTAACGTCTCTCAGGGTACCTGGCTATAGTTCTCTAAACATCCACAACAAAAATGAATTTGTAGTCATGACTGAAGATGTAGAAATTACTATGACCTAAATAAGCTTTACGATATCAGTAGTACCATGAAAAATTATTTGCTTCAGAAAACTATTGCTCAAAATTCATCTGTATGCTTTTCTTAGTAGTATCTTGTATATACACTGTCGACCTCTGCAGTTCTAGGAACGTATCTTCATTGCAAAAATGATGGTATGTCTTTTACTGTGTCATAAATAATGCAGCTATCCTGCTGGAAAACCCTGGCGGGCAATATATTTCAGTCTTGCTGTGAGACAAACTGCAAAGAACAGAGGGGCAATATTAACTCTATCTGACAACAGTGGCAGAAAATTATAGCACTTTTTTGTCTGGAAGGATTTTGCAAAAGGCTAGCTAATGCAAGGTAATTATGCTTCAGTAAAGACACACCTCCTTAGCTTTGAGGAAAGGTTCTGATGTGCTTAGTACCGTGTAGCTGATGTTGTACCCAATATCTTAATGCTTCAATTTCCATGCAAAACACCACTAAGAAAAGCAGCAATAGTATATCAGCCTCAAGTGGTTTAAAACCACCTATCTTCAAAGGCAGAAGGCAACATATCCCAGCTGGCAAACACAGTGTTCGGTAGTTTGGTCTCAAAATGTACTTATCCAAATTAAAAGAGGGGGAAACTTTCCTCCTGCACTAAACAGGTGTTTTAAAAAGAGGAAAAAAAGGAGCTGTTAAATGAAAGATATATGACCTGTATATGAACATTCTTTCTAGTTAGAAATAAGTTTATTAGTTAAATTAAAAAAAAGTTTATCAGTTAAATAAAAGGTATTTGCATTCGTTTGTGTTGTGCAACTTTTCCAAGGTGATAAATACAACAGAGTAGTACTTAGAAGCCTTGAATGGTTTGAATGAAAATCATCCAACCACTTCATTGTTAGCTGCTATCCCTTTTAATCTCATTTCAGATACATCCATCAGAGTGAAATCTTGTTTACGAGAAAGTGAACCAAAAAGGAAGGTACTGCAAATATTTTTGCCAATATCTATTCACCAGAGTATTTACACTAGACATGCACACACAGTTATCTTGAAGGCTTTTTGGCTGCTTTCCAAATTCACAATTGCAAAGCCAAAATAATATCATGTAACTTAGGTCACTGATTGCATAGCACATTTGTCAAATTACAAATAGCAAACATTCAAAGCAGTAGCTGAGGTGAAAAATATGCAAGCAATCCTCAGCCTAATATGTGCTTTACAGACCATTAATCAAATTCCTAACAGCAAACATGTAAGTCAAAAATCAGCTGATGGCTAAGTGAAAGAAGGGACTACATTGTTTTTAAAGAAAACAAGTCCTTTCCTCACTTCAAATGTTCATTCCACATGATTTGCCACTTGAAAAGCTTGCCCTCAACATCCTAGCATGTATCATTACTGCTGGCAAAATCATGTGCTTACAAGACAATTACTACTACCACAGCAAAATCCTAGCAGAGAAAAAGTTCTGTCATCTTACAGGGTGTCATAGGTTGGGAGGGGAAGTAACAGCACTGAATTTATCTGCCACTTGTGGTAAAAATGATAAGGAGATTACAATTATCTGGGTTTGATAGTAACTATCACATGCTGGTACAAATTCATTTACAACAAAGCTATAGATTATTTTGTACTGACTCACACTGCACTGGGCAATATTACATGGTACATTGCTGTACCCATAGCTTTAATGTTTGGCATCTGCTATTGGTCTGTTAGAAACTAATGATGCCACATAACTTCATCTTTCTAAAGATATTGATGACATATCGAACTCACAGTATCATTCTTCATTCGGTCCACCAGTCTTCTAACCTGTGCAGGAACATCCCTAAAAATAAAATGAAAATAAAATCATATAAGTGAAATAATAAAAATTAGAAAGGTATCCTGTATAGACAGCAAGGCAAAGAGGAAATCTGATGAATGGACATCCCTCACATAATGGCTAAAAAAGCCTGGGAAAGTCCAGTTTTCATTGAATGAGAGGTATGATACCTAAAAAAGGCTATATTTTGAAACAGTGATGGGAAAAAAGTGAGAAAACAATTAGCATCCAAGAGGCACTTGACCACTTTGCAAATGTTGCATAGTTACACTTTCACAAACTATATAGAAAGTAGACTGTGCTACCACAAAATAAATGCACTTTGCTCCTTCCCAGCCTCAGACAGATGCATACCACTGAAGCATCTGTGCATGTATCAATGTTATTACATGGCCTCAAGCCACTGATGCATGTCTCATCAGAAGCACTCCCAAGAGAAAAGGATGTGATATGAATTCCACTGAAGACTTAGCACAGTGGTCTCTAGGCAATTCCTAGCTCTGCCACAGACTGACCATAAGCAATTCACAGTTTTCTCTGCCTTAGTTTCTCTACACGAGCTCTTGGTCCTACTGAAAAGTGGGTTTGAATACACCTCCTACAAAATGGAGATATTTTTTCTCTGTCTCACAATAGGGATGTGAAGCTTTCTGAATAGCGCTTGTAAAGTGCTTTGCGCTTCTTATTTGAAAATGCTAGAGAAAGCATTGGTTTTGCTCCTAATTAAATAAATTAGACATAGATTAGAAACATTGCAAAGTCCCCATCACATTTCTTAGCTTTCATGCTAGAGATGAGCTAAGGAAATATAAGTGGGCTTGCCTATCAACCTTATTGCACTCCTGCCAAAGTCCAAGGTTTGGGCCTTTTTTAGCTAGAACTGAGTTTTAAAGAAAAATCAACTTTCTATTAAAATTAAAATAGTTTTTCTCTTACTCTGCACGATCCCCTGCCACAGCTTGGTTGAGTGCAGCATTATCAGTAGTCTCCTTTCCAGTGCCAATGGAATACCCTATCAGGGATGGGTTGAACTCACGAAGAATGTCTGCAGAAAAAGACAGCACCCTGAAATTTTGCTTACTTCAGCAGGTAACAAATGAGGTTATAAAGATTAGACCTTAGTAAGAGACCATTAAAAAGCTTTAAGAGATACCTATCAAAAATTAATCTTTAAGTATAATGAACGTGGAGATTTGTCACCATACAACTATTTCCTTGCCTTCAAGATTTCTCAATTTCACGAATTCAGATATCTCATGATTATCTTGCCTGGTAAGTGAGGCTGACTAACCCTATGCTCAGGCAGGAGACTCTCATGCCATCATGCTCTAACTGCAGATGGGTTTGGAATCAAATCCTTTAGCCTGATTTCCCCAGATGTATTAACCCCAAAGACCTAAGATTCCCTTCTAGATCTTAGGTTACAAACCAGCCTTACAAACAGCCCAGACCTAAAATGCCCTGACCTCTAAAAAGCATGTAAAATCTGATCTTGTAACGTGATTCTGCTGCTGCCTAAAACAACTTTCCCATGAAGTTAAAACAGTTTATTTAGGCTATGATCTAAGATCTTTGATTCATCTATCCCCAACACATTTTGGACAGAACTATAACCAACAGAAGAATACCGAAACAACCAAACCCCTAGGAATTACAAAATACATACTAAAGGCATGCACAGCAAATTACAGCCTGGTTGTTATGCAACTTTTACTCAGCACCAGATACTGAATGCAAAGCGATTGGTTCTGTCATACTACAAATTGTAAATCTTTCTTTGTGTCTTCTTTTAAAATAACAGCTGTTTTAATAAACAGCTCCAGATATTTATCAAGTTTACAGAAAAAGACACTTACTTGCTAGTGTCGTGACTGTGCTTATGTTTTCATTTCCTCCAACACTGTTAAAAAGAAGAAAAAAGTGTTCCAAGACATGATGGATGTGGTAAGGCAGCTCCCCCTTACGGGGTTTCTACACATGTACACAGGACGTTCTCTGGTGGTTGTACTAAGTCAAAGCAAGCTCTTTGTGTGCATACCAATAGGGTCATGAAATCAGAGACTCCGTCATAATCATAATAATTACATTAAAAGCCCTGTACACTATCTGCCCTTCTCTCACATGTTTTAACATAAGTTCAAACCTAGCTGAAAGAAATGAGAATTTTTAAAAGCTGCCATCTTTGCTGTTGTTGTCCCTATTAAAATATTTATTACTTCCATTTTAGTTAGCAAATCATTTGTATCCATAACAACAAGTTCTAAAAGCATATATTTCACAGTGATAAGTATACTCAATACTCTTCCCCTCCATTTCACTCAACTGGAATTTTACTAGACTGGTAAAATTCACCATATGTCTGTGTGCTCTTTACCTTCCTTCATGCTATAGAGAATGCTAGCATACTTTTCCCTCCAAACATCAGTAGAATATTATCCAAGATCAGAATATAAAAAGCTGGATTTACAACACCTCTATAGCATCCCTTTAATTTGGAATAGAGTATTTTGAAGTGCTCTAGTACCTGTTTAAACCTCTTACAGAGCTGCAGTGTTTCAGATGGATTAGAAACGATGAACAGAAAATCAGCCTGACAGGTTTGGTGTTAAACAATACAGTTGCGGAATAATAAGTGAACATAGTTGCCTTTCTTCAGAGTGGCTTTTTGACCTGTCTAATAAAATGCTGGATATGCAAAAGTCTGTACTGACTCATAATCGATAAACTGTTTTGCATGATGGAAGCAATACTGGGAAAGGGTCAAGGAAATAGATACTGTGTATGAAACAGCAGCAGCTAAAAAGATCCCATTCTGGCTTGTCATAGACCATTGATTTTAAATGAGACAAATGGGTGATGTGGGCCACAGTGGGGAAGAGCGGAGAGAATATAGAAAGAGCAGGGACAGAAATGCAGAATGCACAAGTGGTGCAATGCCACTGGGATCTCGAAGTCCCCCTTGCAATAGCTACAACCATGAGAGGAGAAAGGGACTGTCTTAACAAGGACCCAGTTTCATCTGTGTATCCAGGCCTATTCCAGCCATGCTACATCATACTCTAGATAGCCACTAGTTTGAATATTTTATTTATTATAAGTAAAAGTACAACCCTGTGCCTCCATGCAAAATGTGAAGTCAAATTCACTCTCCACAAGCCTCCATTTGAGACAAAAAAAACCCTATACATATCAAAACCCAAGAAAACGAGTTCCCTCCCATTGGAGGGGAATTACTGGGACTCACCTCCAAGAAACACCTCGGTATTGAGTCAGTACATCCAGAACATCACGGGGTTTGGATGCTGCCCCATTACCTGCCTGGAAGCAGAAAAGAGGAGGAGTTCACCTTCAGAAAATAAATTGCTACAGTAACTAGTTCTCTGACCGATCCTAGTGAAAATAATTAAAGAGAATGTTAATGAAGCAAGCCACATCACCTTCCCAAAATACAACAGGTCCTTGGTCTCAAGATGATCAAGGACTGAGGATATTTTAACTCTGCTCCAGTGAATTATCCTCTTCTATCAACTTCTTTATTAGATCAAGTGGGGAAAAAGATGGTTGCGAATATTCAAAATATTCATAGAATTCTAAATTTACATAAGGAATAAATAAGATAGCAATAGTCCTGAATGAATAATTTATTATAATGCTCCTCACATTAAAAATTGGTACAGTGATTTTATGTCTTCCCTCCCCCAGTTTTCCCAAGAAAGGAGACTACAAGAATTTAATGTGGTAATTAGCAAAGAACACATAAGAAACATGAATTATGATATGAGCAGTGAAGCCATCGTCACTGATTGGAGAATCACAGCCAGTCCAGGGGTAATGAGTTTACACAGTTCCAGGAACAGCATAAAAAAAAATTCTCAAGATAAGTTATGCTTGACACACCTGATGATCTATTGTAATTTTACTCAAATATTTAGTTAGTATAAATGGACATGGCTTTCTAGGCTTTGGTATTATCATATATATATATCATATCATATATACACACATAAACACAATTAGCTGCAGAATTTGTTCTTTCTGTTTACACTGCTTACTAATAGCTTTGAAGGCCCATACCTTGGGAGCTGCCTAGAATCAATAAAGAAAAGCAATTGTTGCAAGTCTACTCTAGCAGGCTGGTTTTGCTGCTGCGCAATCTAGTCTTGCAGCTCTTCCTTGTGCAGCACTCTTGTGGCCTTTAAATGGGAACTGTGAACTGAGATTAGACTCATGATCTGATTACCAGTCAGTCAAGGTGGCATATGGAAAATAATATGTGAAAAATGTGTTTGGCTCAATAGGGTGTAACTGTGTGTATTCTATTTCTCGGGTTAAAAATTCAGAAATGCTTTTTCATTACTTGCTTTAACGATGGTTATCAGTGATCTTTACTTACTGTGAGTGAATCTCCCAGGGCAGCAATCACCCTAATATCTGCTGGTTTCAAATTATGAACTAATAAATAAAAAATAAAGGTAGTATAAGGGAAACAGGAAAGAAAGAAAACTTCAAATTGTGAAGGTCATCAGAAATTTTCCTTAGAATAAACATAAAGCATTGCAAAGACAGTGTTTTAATATTCAGGACAGCATCAGCTCAGAATGACAGACACTAACAGGCATCAAATCAGAAACGATTCTTGGTACCATAGCTGGGCATTAGCTACAGTGACAATAGGGAGGTAGTAAGATTTCATTCTTGCATCTGTGCTTACTCAGATTCCTTTTAACCAGTGGAAATGACTGGAAAGCAGGCACAGCTCTGGTGCCAGCACAGGGTGGAAATTTTGGGACCATTGCAGCTTCTGAAGGAAGACAAAACCCACCCAATGGCAGGGTTCCACATGGCTTTTTGCACTGCAAACTGCGCTAACAAGAGCCCCTACTCCATACATACACAGTTTTACCACCCCTGTAACTGAAGTACCCAGCTACTTCCTGTCTTTTCACTGTCACTTCTTTGTTTGTACATGGAAGGTGCAGTTGCATAAGCTTTCACCATCCTTGAGGGAGAACTTGCATCTTACTATACTACTACTTACATTGTTTCAAAAAGGATCTTAAAAGCCACAGCCAAGAGAGTGCACTGCTTCAAAGAAAAGTGTACCTTTCCTAACTGAACTCAGTTTCTGTTCACGTTCTGTCATCAAAAGAAGTAGCTCTACAATAAAATTGCATAGGAATGTACCTGATACTGGAACTGTATCAGAAGGACTCCGGTCAAAACAGGGAATATTTGTTCCATAAGTCCTCTCCTGGAAAGACAGATAGGGCAAGATTTCACATCAGACTCACTATACTCTGGTCATGATAAACCGTTTATGTCTTAGACCATTAGATTAACAAATTTACCACATACTTTGTATACATCTACCCAGCTCAGCCTGTCCTCAGGCCCTGCCTACAACTGCCCTTTGAAGGCAGTTCTGAGCTCAGTCTGCTCAGAAGTTGCATGGCCATATTAGTGCAGCATGGCTCTTGCCTACCAGTGTGGCCAGTTATTTCAGACTTTGTGCCGTGCTGTGTTCAGCTATGCAACATTTTGTGTGCCCATACTCTGAGCTAGGTGAGCTCGCATGTTTTTGCAAGAAACTGTTTGAACATCCCTGGAATATCCCAGCACGAAACCACAGCTTTCTCAGCAGGCCATGAACCTGCCTTCTTCACATGCAGTCCTCTATGTGCAGCCAGGGATTTGTCCTCCTGGCTCTTTTGGGTGGCAGCCTACTGATGGAAGCATCCCCAAGGTCTACTGCTAGTGAAGGCTGACTGTCAGTATACCAGAGCAGACCCAAGGACATTACACAAGACCCAAGGACATGTGTTTGCTCCAAATCTCTCTACAGCACTCCTTAAGTAGGCTAACTTGCCTAAGGAAAAGATACTTGTGTGTCTTGTCCCATTGTTCCATTTTGGTTTTTATATTTTAAAAAAAACAACCCTCAAACATAACATAGTGTTGGTTCTTGTCTCCTACACCATAACTACTACCAAAAATCAGAGTGGTAGGTACCATTGCCCCATGCAGAGGTCTATATATTCTGAGTAATTAACAAAACAGACGGTATCATATTAAAATGAAAAGAGAAATGTGTAATGCTATTCCAATGACATATAGGCCATCTTGAGTGTAGATCTGGTCTAGACACTGTGTTCTGGGGCATGAAAGTGAGCATTACTGCCTCCCTCTGTAGCTGCTTGGGAGCACCAAGTTCTGCCCAGAATCAGAGTACCATGACTGGAAAAAAAAGCATGGCTGTTTATCACTATACATCTAAGCTACAACTATCTCACAAAAAAGAAAAGTGAAAAATCTGTTTTTCTGTTTTACTATGGCATAAACGAGATTAAATCAGACCCACACAGTGGTGTCATGCTGATCTGATCTAGTTTCCTCCACAGAAGGACTAAATGGCCCCATTTTCACTATCTCCGTATCCCAGGAAAATTAACATTGCTATCCAGATGTTTAGAAAAGATTCTTAACAGTGAAGGCAAGGCTTAGTTTAGGCTGGCTGAACACATTTACCTTAAATCACACTCTACAAAATCTACCAAGGAGAAAATGTGCTATTAAGCATCTGACTATTTAGTCAAGCACAGGAATAAAGAGCTGGAGCTTTGTATTTAGTTTTCCCAAGTAGCATTGTTCAATTGGGCTACAACACACTCACCCACCTGCCCCACTCCCTGGAATACACTCAGTCCATAGGATGCAAACAGTCCTACTGTACCTGAGATGTTTCTTTGGTGTTTGATGTCTCCGCGGAATATGAGTAGTTACTATTTCTATATGTGAACATATATGGATTTTCCTGCAGAGTGAAGAGAGTATGTTTACCAACACGAGTGGAAACACAGTCAGCTGATGTTAAAGTCTTCTGGCTAGGTTTTCCAAGAGAAGAAAATCTTTACAGTATTAATTTTTGAATGAACATTGCACTAGTGAAGTAAACCAGGTTAGACCTGAAAAATAAGCCCTGGTATGCTCTAGGCACAGCACCACCTCTTGCCTTAAACCTAACATCAAACAGAACACATAATGCAATTTCTTTGATGCTTTAATTGCTGTTCAGTAATGCTTTTGGATGCCAGTAATATTTTATCACTATGAAATTACTGAAGTCAGGGCTTAAATGCAAAAACATTCAGGAACCTGTTCTTTGAACCAGAGATGCTCAGACCCTGAAGATACTATTGGGCTATTGACAGCTCCAGGGACTAAAACAGTTAAACTTGACAACAGACAAGGTCAAATCACAGAAAAGCTAAATTATATAAAATACATAGATTCAATTTTATTGCTGACACAGATTTTAATACTGATAATAGACCCCTGATATCTCCAATTAATAAATTCAGATTAGCTAGTTATATTTTGAATAAAAAGTATCTAACATAGTAAGATGATTTGACTAAATTTTGTCGAAAGTTATTTTCAGAGTTTCATCTTTATAAAATAGTCTGTGTCAGTGAGCTTTAAGAACACTGAATTTTTAACAGTGCAATATCTTGAGTAAGTGCACATTCTCAAGAACTTCAGAAGATTACAACAATATTTGAAAACCTGGCAATTCTGCAAAGAGTAAATAAAATCTCACAGTAATAAGGAAACTCTTTTACCTGAGATGGACACAGGACCTGAAGCATTTTTGTGAAATCGTAAGGCTGCTTCCGTCCAACTGGCTCCATCTGGAAAGGAAGAGAACAGAGGAATGGTACACAGGCTGTGTGGGGGAGGGAAGGGAAAGCAGCAGCAATGCAAAGGCTCTAGTGCCTGGAGTTTTCCATCAAATCTATATATATATTTAAAAACTTGTATTGCTTATGATAAATATTTATCTATGTATAACATACCACATGTATACCTACAAAAGCAAGGAACTGAAAACAAGGCCTCTCACATGATCAGACTGTCATCCCATCACCATTAAAACAAGCATCCACCCATTAACTCTGCTCTTGGGAATGCTGACCCTGTAAGTATTTTTCCCACGAGGCACTAATCTCATACCATGGTATTCAGCTGCTTGCAATCAAGTCGCTATTTATCAGCTCAACCACAGTTTCTTCTGGAGCATCTTCACAGTTAACCACCCTCATGATTACTTTTCCCCCCTTATGGTATGCAGTTTAAACTTTATTGAGATTTGCAAGCCAGTTTTACTTCCTAGCTGGGATGAGTATGAGAAAGCAAAAGGTAGGTTGCCACAGCTCTGCTGCCAGGTTACAACTCCTTGCAGCAGTCTGTCCATCCTCCCAGGCCTCATCCACCGCACATTTTTTGTCTTCTCCCAGGCTGTAAAACCATGCTTATGAACACTTGAAAAAGGCACACGTGGGAGATCTGTCTTCAACTTTCTACAGTTTATAGTTTTCATATAAAAGTATAAAGAAACTAAAGACTTCTGTGTGGAAGGAAAAGCAACTGAGTAGATTGAAACTTTGAAGTAAAAATGGGTTTACTTAAAATCCTTGGAAAACGCAGCTTCACTCAGATTATACACTGAAGGCTTGGGTAAGTCCACATCGCTTTACCACAGAAGCGGAAAGTACAAAATCCCTAATATAAATGGAAAACTAAAAATCTTCCATTTGGTGATACATTCATGTTGCATTAACTTTTTTCCTTCTGTCTTATGAGCACTATCTTTATGTATTCCCTCTGCTGCAAATTCACTTTGCAGCAAAGTCAGAAACATGGAATATAACACATTAAGGTCATACACCAGTCCTCTAGTGGCTGTAGCCTGTGCAACTAAAAGCTTGCTAATTTATCCCACTGTCCAGAACTGTTTCGTTATCTACATTTTCATATATGTTAGGCAACATGAAAAGGTGCACTCCAACTCTGCACAGAGGCTTGATAATATTTATATTTGTTGGCCTTCTTCTAACAAGATGGAGAGGGGATGGAATGATTCAAAACTCAATACTGACAGCACAAAGTGGTAAATACCACAAAAAATTACCTCATCTGTTCAAGCACCTTGCTGGCTGCTAATTAAATTGCAATCACACCCAGAGGAGTTGGCCACTGTTTTATATTCCTCAGTGAACCTCTGCTCAGTTTGTACCACCAGCAGCAGCAGCTGCCAGAAGCAGCAGACTACAGAAGAAACAGGATTGAAGGCACTGAAAAAATACAGCAATAACAGGCTTGACATCACTGATACATTCTGGGCAGGAATGTTACATTCTTTTTTGGTTGTTCCATCAATGAAAATAATGGGAAAATTCAGAGAAACAGAGAAGAGGTTTACAGAGCTAGATATTCTTTGCAAGAAGCATTTGAAGAAACAGTGTCTGTGCTTTTTTGAGAGAGAGAGAGGAATAAAAAGAATGTCCCCGAAACACGCAAAATAACCAAGCTCAAAGAAAAGATACATCAGGAGCTGGTACTTTCCCATCCTCCTAGGACAAAACAAAGTAGCTATTTAATGACATTTTTAAAAGAAAATCTTCTTCCAGCACAGAATGATCCCACAGAACGTCTGACAACGGAACAGTGGTATTTCTCTGCTAGGAAAGAATTTCAAATGAGTATTAGACACTTGTACGTGGTTGGGATTTGGGTGATGAGAACGAATTTCTCGAGAAGGCAATTCATTCCAGACAGCTCAGAGACACTGTTCTCCCAGCAGAGACTGACAGCTCCCATGCAGCAGAGCTGCAAGGTCCTGGTCAGGAAATTGGGCACTAAACCTGCATTGTGGTCAGCCAAAATCTCCCCTGAAATCTAGCACAACTGTCATGCAGGCTGGTTAGCATGTGGGTCTGCTCTGGTACTGCAGAAGTTTCTAAGTCAGTGTAAACGCCTGAACGTGGGAGAGAGGCACGGGCAGCCTCCTGCAGTGCTGTTCCCATTCGGATTCTTGCCTGGTTTCAGTTTCTCTCTTGGTTGCAGGATAGCTTTTTTTGTGGTCTTTTCTGTTAAACAAAAGAATGCCAAACACAAGAGCAAGAGCTTCTTGTCTAAGCTCTTTACACACATGAAAGGGGCTTTGCCCCCAAATATATTTCCAGAGGTAAAATGGTAGGCATTTGCCAAAATGAATCAATCAGGTTTTCTGTGGTGAACATCAAAGCTGTCCAAGTAAACAACCAGCCTCTCTCAGCTTTGCCTAGCTACCCAATGCCATTTTGCTGACTGTTCTCTGATGTGCTCAGCGTATGAATCGCATTGCTCCTAGACAGCTAGAAATGTTTTGGTAAAATATACAGCCATCCCTAGGACAAATCCTTAACACCTGCTAGCTCAGCTTCTTCTCAGCCAGACTGAAGTGCAGTCTAACTGCCAATTGCTACTAGATTTTCAAGGTTTTGCCCTTTGTCCAATAAGCAGGTAATCATTCCAAGAAAGAGGCTGGTATCAAGCCCCTAAACAAGGTAAGGGCAGCCTGGCAGACAGCAGGAAGAGGGAAACTCTCTGAATGCAGTTGTTGGGCACCTCTGCATTCTGCTGTGCTTGCTGCTCGACAAGTCATGATCTTGATTTCCTATCAGTTCCCAATACTGCATTGTGGGTTGGTTTGGTTTGTTTTTAAAACAGTCAGCATAAACCACTAGCTGGACTTCTCAGTAGAACCAGAGTGACCTTTAACTGGTTGAGGACACCCTTCAGTGCTTTTTATGCTGAAAGCATCTTTCATATCACCTGCTTTTACATTGTGGCAGAATACCATCACAGGCAGTCAAGGAACCTACCCAGAGAGGTGCCTTTCTGATGACTACCAGCTGCACTAAGAAAATTCCACTAAATCAAAGAGGAGGCAGGAAAACAGAGGGGAAAAGTAGTTGTGAAGGGAATACTACCATTCCTGTAGTCTCCCTTCAAACCAGTAGCAAGATGTGGTTTTGCTACATTTTGCTCTTCCTCCAGATCACCTAGGCTGTCCCCTCACTAGAGGAACCACCTCACACTGAGGAAAAACACTGAAATAAAGCAAAGTTGGTATTTGTCTATGACAATTCTCTGGTTCTTGTGGCTCCCAAGCACACTCACTTCCTGAGACTGGGTAACTGCCCCTAACACAGGTGTCCTTAAAAGTACCATTTCATTTTGCTTATAGTTTTTCACCTCTGCTGCTTCCACAAAATGCTTCTAGCAGTTAAAGTGACTAAAGTGACAACAATAGAGTAACACACCAAAGAATGGGATGCTCAAGGACAGAGAGCAGAAGGCAAAATAAAGTCTGTGCAGAAAAGGGGGAAACATGGACAGAAAAAATGAAGCAGAGGGAAAGAAGAAAGCTCTTCTGCTGGCAGAAGTTGTAAAGAACAAAAAATATCCTCTGAAGGGACAGATGGGATTTGTTGCAACGTAAGTGTAAGAATTTGAGAGCACGGGAAAGGTAAATCAGTGCTGGGTTAACTGAGTATGTTTACATGGGTTATTAAACCTCAGAAGAGAAATACCCTTCTCCAGAGCCAGGATTTGAAGGAGGCAACATAGCTGTTTCAGAATGGGAATGATACTATCACAACTCCTTGTAAAAGATATTCAAGATGCCTAGTACTGGCATTCTGTGTAAACTGAAATCTAAAAAGCCAGACAGTAAGAAGCCATAGGAAAAAAAAAAAAAAAAGAGCTATCGTCTAGACTTGGAAGAAAATGAAAGTGAAGTCCATTAGAAGCATGTGAACTCTTGCTAATTGCAGAAGCTGATAAAAAAGGAGGATATTACTCAAAGCTGGAGGTCAGTTTCAAACCCTAGAAAACATATTAGTTCAGGCTGATCTATCGCCGCAGTTAGATGGATCTCATATTCTGACAAGTTTGCTTCAGTTGGACCCAAACAATTCCTGCTGAAGAGGCACAAAATAGGCTGGCAAACTGGCAGCACTGTGGTCCCTCACCAGTCGGAAGCATTCATTTTCTGTGCTAGCTGAAGGAATATTCAGCATTTCATTTCAAAACTTTGCTGATTGGAAAACTGTGCTAGGCAGATGTGAAGGGCCACTTTTCACAGCAAATTGGATGTTCATACTTTGTGTGGCTTGCTCCCAACTAGCTTCAATATTTGTAATGGTTAGTATCTCAGAAGGATATGCCACTGCTTTCTAGTGTCTTACTGATCATGTTTAAGTAATGGTAATTGTATGATCTAGGTCAATATCTCCAACACTGATAGGGACACTGAGACATGGGCATTAAAGTAACTCACTCAGTTTCTTAACAGGGAACTGCCAGAAACAGAATGTTTAATTCACACTTCAGGAATCTGACTTTCGATGTCTGCTTTGCTCATTTGACTAGTGAAACTAATTGCCTAGGGAGGCCAAGGCAAAGCAACAATAAAGCAGCCAGTGCTCATCTTATCATGGCATCTATTTTACAATAGAAAAACTGAGGTAGGAACTTTGACATCCTCATGAGTAATGTCACAGATAACAGCAAAAGGAGATAACTTGATGCAGCACATTGATTCCAAGGTTAGAGCTTCAATGGCTGATCAATTTTTAACTCTTTGGCTCCTACTAACTAACTAAAGTCCTACTAACTCTAACTAAAAGATAAGATCTTTTATTAGAGTGACCGTAGGATTTTTCTAGATCTATCATCTGATTGAATAAAAGCCTCTTGCTGCAAATCCTGCTTCTTTAAATGATCAGCATTACTACTGCCAGAATTAGCATAAAAGGAAACAAGAACATGCCAATCTGCATGGATTTATTTTTAAATGTGGTTTACTAAAGGTGGTTGCAGTATAGACTTTTTTTCCTTCATGCTTAGGATAATTTGGACAGACACAGGAATAGTAAGTGCTCTCAAACGAAAATCTTATTAATATGTGGACTGCAAAACAAGGAAAAAAAGTAAGTCTTTTATCTTTAACTTAATTGGCCATTGCAGATACTTTTTAATTAAAAAAAGATTATATGTGTTGCAAGAAGATTACTAGGAAAAAAAAAGCAGAAAATTTTGGAAGTTTCTAAGTCAGAAAGAATAGTAAAATCAGCATCTTATCCAAAACCACTGATATCAGGGCACATCCAAACATAATATGCACTAAGCAGTAACATCCTACTTTGCTCTGGTGAGTCCAAAACCATGTGCCTGTTTTTTTGTCTCATTCATATTGAAAAGTAACTCCCGTTTCTTCACTTGTCCCCATCATCAATTTTAAAATACAAACCCTTCCAGCTGTATGTGCATCTACTCAGTCACACACACGAATGCTGTGTCGGCAGTTCAAGCCTGCAGAAAGAAACAGTCTCCTACAGAACTGGTCATCATGTTCAAGCTCTAGTGGGTCAGAGAATCCATGTTTCTCTCAGACACCCTCTCCTTCCCATTAGAAGGCACCATTTGTTGGCTTTCCTCAGCTGGGTAGGACATTCAGCTCTTGAGGAAGTAATAGGAGCTCCTTAAGGTCGTCTATCACCTTTTTAGTATGAGCAACAGCAGCAGCAGGATAATGGTTAAGGAGGAGACAACTTATGAGACTCACCAGTAAAGAGGGAAATGGATACAGGACAGAGGAGACAGAAGAGTATAATTGCTACAATCCCAGGTTAGGACGAGCCTCAGTTGTCACTGTGCCACTCTGTCACAGAGGTGAGACTTGCAAAAGAAGGGTCTGTCACAGCTCATTCACTCCCTGAGTCTTCCCAGATGGCTACTTTCGAAACCTTTCTAAAAAGCTCTTGATAATAAGTAGCAGCCACAGAACAGCAAGAGTCTTGGGAGTGTAGAGCATTTGCCGTTATTTGAGAGCAGTCTCTCTGAACAGCTGAGAATAGCAGTCAGGGGCTGTTTCCTTCCTATATTCTTCCTTTCTCTCCCTCCAGACTCAAAGTCTGGCTAGTGTGGAGTTGCTAGCAGGCATCCGTACTAAGTCCAGTAAGCAACAGTGTCCATGGTACTGCTCACCATATTGTTCCATAGGCCCACAGCCATGAAAATATAATCTTCTTCCAGAGTTTCCACTTGTGTCTTTGATGTGGTAATGAAACCATCCCTGCCCTGAAAGAGAAAGCATTTCAAGCATGAGAAAACAATTAAGAGTATGAAAAGATGAGACCTTCGGCCACAAAAGGTCTCGTTCTATAAAATAATATTCATATCCACAAGAATATCAGTCTCTGGTACTCTCATTAAGCCACTTGATCAGTCTCTGGTACTCTTATTAAGCCACTTGTTGCTGAGCTCAATTACTGCTGGTGTGTCAAAAACAGAACAGATGCTGTTCTTCTGAGTGCTTGCTGTACCTACCACTGTAAGGTAGCAGTGAAGGGACTGCACAGCTACAGGACAAGAAGACCAGAGCAACAGCAAAGCACAATCACAATAGTGACATACAGGAGATCAGGGAAACATGCAGATGTAATCATATGAATGATTTGGAATAAACAACGCTTCTAGCTAACACTTACATGCATTTAAAAAGTGGAAGCATGTAGAATTTGTCTTAAGAGATCATGCATATTTTTAAATGACAGTGACTGTTGGAAGAGTTTGAAAGATCGCACATGATGGCCTGCAGGGTTACCACAAATCAGAAGAAATAAAGAATCCACCTATGACATAAGATGACATTTAAGGCAGCAACAGAGCAATTTACTAAGAGAAAAAGTAATACTATGAAAGTTAAAAGTCTGCCATTTGCATATGGGCCAACCATCGACAAAACAAGCCTGGCATAAGAAGACGCAGCAGCAAAGGAAGATTTTGCAACACAGCAGAGCCCAACCTTCCTGGAAGACAAATTTCTTCTCCCAATCCATTTTATTCTGATACTGACCTGAGGGGAGCAACGGAATTACCACAAATTCAAGGACCTGTTATGCTGCCCAGGAACCAGAGCATGACTTACCATCAACCTGTTTTACAAATAACCACCTAATGTTATGTGTTGGATTTTGATATCTTGCTCTGAGTGAACCATTATCTAGTAAGTAATATTTTCCCTCTTCGTTGCCAGGTCTCAGACAACCTTGACCTTTGAACTTCCCTTTATCGATCATCTGTGGCAAAATCATGCCTGACATCCCAGGCAACCCTATCTATATTCATTCCCCACTGGTTATACTAAATATAAAGTCTGGACAAAATTCATTCCCAAGTTCCCAGACTGCATTAATCTCATTGCAGGGAAGTAACTAACTTTCCAACAGAGTTTATAAAACCTTAATCTTTTTCCCCCTACCCATTTTTAAATAGTTGTTGTTACCCTCTTTTTGCCTTTGTTTTGAAACACACATGAGCATAATCAGAGATGAATGAGCTGATGACTGCAAAGATACAGAAAAATCAGCGGCACTGACAGTTTCCAGACACACATGACCTAATATACAGAGGTGCCATGACTTGATTTCTCCAAGGAACATAGCATTCAAAAACCACATGATCTCTGACTGACACTGTTTGAAGCAAGCTTCACTCTCAGGACCTCTGTGTCTGATCCTGAGGTGTGTTCTGCATGTACTTGATTACCCTTGTCTTCTGGCATTACACACAGCCTAGACAGGAAAGAGACAGCTGTATATTGCATTCAGTCTCAGCAGATACAGTCCAGAAAGAATGAAGCAACTCGAGTTTACTCACCACTCTGAGCAGCAGATTTCTTTCTTGGAGAGAAGGCTGAAGAATGACAGTGAAGTCATCCTTTTGATCATACCTCTCAGACTCCAGCAGTTTTTCCCAAGCATCCTGAATAGACAATCATTTAATCAGATGAGTAATATCAGGTAGAGTGTAATGTATGTGCAATTTGTCAGGGCTTAAAGTGAACTAAGATTATCCCCATCCCTAATAAACCACAAATTCTGTAATCCAGAACAAAGACAGCAATTTAATGAAATCTTCTTACACAATAATTTGAAACTACTTGTAGCTATGAGAAAGCTACACTGATTTACCATAATTTTCTTTGAAAGAGCAGCAAGTTTACCAAGGCAATGAAATGCCATGCTTCTTGCCTCCCTGTCATTTTTAAAAGGAATTCCAGCACAACTGTCTTTGTCTTAACAGAAAGTTTCCCTCTTCTTAATAAGCTGTCAGGTTACTGGACAGGATGGATCATTTCTCTGATGGGATATGACAAATCCAAGGTTGCCAAAAGTTATATAGACATAAAAAACTTCAAGAGATACTAAGATGACTCAGGTATAGACAGAACTTATCTTCAATGTTCCTGATGTAAGAAATGGGGTCAGGATTGCTGTGGACATGTGGTAAAAAGGCTGTTACGCAACTTCCTCACTGCTATTCCTCCCTTAACTCCTCACTTCAGCCCAATCTGGAAGATGAATAGACATATCTAGCAATATGAGAGCCAAGCAACAGAGAAAATGCCATACCTGATAGGACCACCTCAATATGTTATCATCTAATGTGGAGTGTTCACCAACACAAATGCACTGATTCCTGCCTGGATTGCTGCAGAAAAGAATGAAAACCATGAAAGTCATTATGAACTTTCAATAAACAAGACAGATAGCATGAACTCTTTTAAGCCACTGACAAGCATATATTGAAGAATAAATTGTTGCATATATTGAGAAAGCTATATGGAGCATCCTAATTTTTGATATAAAAATAGAATGGTACATATTTCCATGTCCAGAGCTCTGGATTGCTTCTTGATTTGAAAGCCTATTCAGATGACAAATATGCCAGACTTGGATTAGCACAGGGTCTCACAAGCTTGCAGCATGCTCAGGCTTAAAATACCAGCTGCACTAGTTTTTCAAACATTTCCCTCTCTATAATTACATAGGAAAATTGAACACACTCAGAACACTTCCACAGGAACTTCTGCTTTAGTATTTGGCAACAAGACCTCCATCTAGAAATGTGGATGGAAGCTCAAGGCTGCAAAAGCTTATATATGCTAAAGGATGGCCAGGCACTGTCAAGCAGCTACCCAATCTCAGCCAAATTTCTGACCTGCAAGGTGAGATGCGCATATTGCATATTTCTGCAGCTAGTTGGAGAACTCAGACATTCTCCCAAGGGTGGAGATAGGAACAATATAAGATACATTTAAGATTAGTCTGGTTCCAGCAAAGATATACTCAGTCGAAAATGCCTGGATGGACTGGAATCTGAGAAACTTTTTTGTGGGGTTTGCAGACATAAGCAATAAGTACCTGTCAGGATCAGACCCTCTCTCCTTTTCACAGAACTCTAGCTAAACCTATCAAATAGGAGTTTTCTGTTAAAGTTCTTTTATCACTGCTGGTGAGTGAAAGAAATATGAACTCAGGACCAGAACCTTACCCAAGCCTAACAGAAGAACCCCATACAATACATGAAGAGAGTTACATGCCTAAAAATGTGGTTCACACACTACTTTTAGTGCAGACAATACTTATAGTTAGTAAGAAACTAATAAAGGAAGGAACCTTAAATCCCTGTTAGGTCCCAAACTTCAATGCCTAAAGTTAGGTACTGACATGGGACTGCGAGTGTCAGCCACTGTTCTCCTCTTAGACACCTGAAATTTCATCTTTTGGTATGGGCTTATGTTTTTTTCTCAAAGCATAGTTCGAAGTGAGGACTTGGTAGCCGAATGCTGAGGCCCTTATCTGGGAGACAATCTGGGCTTGAGGCTGAGATGAACCCAGGAGTTTACCAAACATTGCAAGGCTTGCAAATTGGTGGAACTGTTCAACTAGATAAACACAGCTACAAGAGCATGCTGACAATGAGAAAGCAAACTGCCTTAAGTTGAAAAGGAAGTATAAAAATTCCTCAGAGGAAAAAAATAATAGCTCTATTTAATTTTACTTTTTAAGGCCTTCAATATATTCCTAAACTCGTCTTTTCCACCTGTCATCTACCTCTCTCACATTTTTCCCCTCAGTGCCTGTGCAGAAGAAATGAGATAGAATGCTCCATGCAATTGCTTTTGACAAGAAAAGCTTCTGCTCTGGTTATACTTGCTGTTAAGCATGTGGTTATGCAGCAGCCAGACCCCTTCCTTGACTGATGGAATGTCTCCCGGGTTGTATATATGCAAAGCTTGTGAAACACTTCAGGATTACTATATTAGTACATCTGGTGTCTTATGCCATGGGCACAGGAAAAAAATTACTGTGGAGTAAGATGAAGTGTAATCACATTAGCTGTAAACTACTCCATCATAACTGTCCATGTGCACACTCCTACTTCATACTAAATTGGGACATAGCTACTCACACTTTTCTTACAAGGTACTGAGAAAGGGAGATGGAAGAAAACATCTAGGCATGCAGTTACCATAAGGAACTGACAAGTTGGATATTCTCCATCCTACCATACCCTAAGCATGAATAGTAGCTTTCACATAGCCTAACAATGTGCTTTAAGACCAGTCATTCCTTTTGTGAACATTGATACCTAGAAACCTAAACTTTTAAAGAGCCTTCAGAGTTTTTGACTCAAGAGTTGTAGGGCAGAAGTAGCACTGAATAAAGAGCTGTGGGTAGGTAGACTGTGCAGTCTTGTGACCATAATCACAATACTGGGTCTGGCTGGGATGGAGTTAACTTTCTTCATAGCAGCCTGTATGGTGCTGTGTTTTGGATTTGTGACTAAAACTGTTCATAACACACCAGTGCTTTGGCTGTTGCTGAACGGTGCTTGTACAGCATTGAGGCTTTCTCTTTTTCCCCACTCTGAGCCACCCAGCCAGTAGGCTGGGAGTGGACAAGGGATTGTGAGTGGACACAGCTGGGGTAGCTGACCTGAACTAGCTGAGGGGATATTCCATACCATGTAATGTCATGCTGAGCAATAAAAACTGATGTAGAGGAAGTAGAAGAGGGGCATTTTGGCTTCCAAGGTCGCTATTGCTTGGAGACTGGCTTGACATCACTCCACGCATGGGAGGTGGTGAGTGATTACCTTTGTGTAACTTATTTTTCCCCCCTGTTTCTTTCATCTTAATAGATTAAAGAATTACATGAAAGAAGATGAAAGAACTGCCTTTATCTCAACCCATGGGTTTTCTTGCTTTCGTTCTTCCTAGTCTCTCCCCTGTCCTGCTGGGGAGTGGTAAAGGGGGAAGCGAGTGAGAGGCTGGGGCTGCTGGCCAGGGTCAATCCACCACAACCACAGTGTGCCATATTTAAACACATGCTATCCAAGTTGGAAGGATTAAAAGCACCTACTCTTTCTGGTAAAAATATGCCTTGCAGAGAGTTTATCAGAAACAAAGTGGAGACCTAAAATCTTTGACATACCTTTGTATTAAGGACAGAGAAACTGTTCAGAAGACCCTACCTCAGTTATAAAGTCAATATGTATACATATCTATGTGTCTGAACACTAGTGGGAGACAGTGTCAAGAATTTAAAGGAACCTCTGTTACCTGGCATTATTGTAATCTTGGCATGCAAGAGAGGAAGTTGTGAGCTCAGTGGAATCCACCAGATTTATGAAGGCCTTGGGAACCTGCAGTGATAAAATAAAAGTTAATCACGTTATATTTGCAATTAAAGATCAGCAAGTAGTGATAATGGTAAATTACATCTACTGCTTCAATGTTACCTCTGGCCTGGGATTCTGCCTGCATAAAATCAATGATCTAAGTCTTTGCCAATTCCCTCCTGAACCCTACTCCTATGCCTGCCATCTAGAATAATGTTGATCATCATTCACAAAGCACCTGTGATCATGACTTCTTGATTGAGACCCAACAATTCATTTTACATAACCAAAGTGGCCACCAGCCAACTAAATTGAACTCAAATGAACTAGGAACTACCATTTTTGTGTCAACATACCAATGCAAAGCTGGGGATGAAACGTCCTGTATAATAGCATAAGCACTCGTGCTTACCGCCTCACTTCTCCCCCAAGCAGAAAGTAGCTTTCCATTTACATAATGATATTTCACTTTTAGAAGTGTACATAAACAGATTCTGGAAATAACAGTAGAGAGAATCTGAAGAGAATGCATGGGTGGAACTTCACCTGTACACTACATTCGTTGAAATCAGTCTGAGAAAAACGAGTGGTTGTGGCCTGATGCAATCAAACTGTAGCAGGTTTTGAATACCCTTCAGGCCTTCAATCCAGCAAAACAAAATTCTTGGAAGATGCTATTGAAATACTTCAGATAAACAGTTAATAGTCTACTTTAGTAGTGATATATCCGCATCTAGTCTACTATTCATTAGTAGACTAAGACTCAGTGCAGAGATTTACCAGAAACCAACCTAGATAAGCAGAAAATTCTTAGCTCAGCCAGCTACAAAACCTTTAGAAATGCTGGGGTCTTAAAATGAACACATAATAGGAAAAAAGATCTATTATACATGTTTTTAATGGGTGTTTTCCCTGGTCTGTAAAAGTAACCACCAGGTAGTTAGCAGCCTGTACACTGCCTAGGTAGCTCTGCACATCCAGTAATTAGATATCAGTTATTTTCACAAACAGCTCTGCTAAACATGAAAGACTTTCAGACCTAGACAGATATACTCCATTTTTAATAGAAATCACTTAAAAAAAAAAAACAAAGACTGGGTGGTACATCAGCTTGTATTGCAAAACAAAGCAGTTACCTGTCCGTCCTTCCTGTTTGCATGCATCAGCTTTTTTAAAACCATGAATAAAATACTTATTGACAATGAATGAAGCCAGTGGATTGAAGTCCATGAGACTGGTGTTCTAAGTCACCTGAACAGTGGTACAAACAGTAGTCCAGTAAAGGAGACTGGAAAAATCAGCAAAGGATTCAGGTATTCAAGGTTGATGAATAAATCTTACCTTTTTATACAAAAAATCCAAGACAGCTTTAAGTTTTTCCAGGTTGTCCAATACGCAGTTCTTCTGTAAAGGAAATGAGAAATGCCATCAAAACTAGTAGAAAAAACGAAGTTATCCATTTGCCAAAAGTCACAAATCCCGTGTGTTGAGCTGTGTACTGAAGAGTTACCAAAGACCACTATATTCTGGATTCAGTCTTAACCAGTACCAAGAAAAAAAACCACGGAACTAGTCTTGTAATTCAATTGCCTATAATTAGACAACTTAACATATTAAAAAAAAAGACAGGGATGGGACAGAAAAGTATCTTTAGACTTGAAGGTGGAAAAGAGCTGTTCTACTAAGGCATCTAAGACTTGAGATCACAAATTAAGTACACACGTTTATAAACACACACAAAAAAAAAAAGCATGCCAGATGCTCACATCACTGCATAGAGTCATTCCAACATCCCGGAACCAGCTACTACTTTGGTTCATTATGGCAGAGAGCAGAGCTTGGGAAAGTGTCTTCACCACCTGCCTTGACTACTAAACCACCCCACGAAAATCTTACCAGTTGTGTGGAGGCACAGGAAGAGCATAAGTTTTCAGCACTAAAGAAAACTGTAATCAGTTTCCAGTCATTTTGGAAGTCCATCATCTGGGAGAAAAAATAAAAATTGAAAGGAATAGGATGATAAGAGACCTGTGTGCTATTTTCCTTTCTCACAGAAGATTTCCTATGGCTTTAAATCAGCAAGACCAAGCAGTCCATGACCCAGCCTTGGCCACCCTGATCACTTCCATTTGACAAAGCATCCAGCTTCTCCCAACAGGAGACAGCAAATGGATGGTTAGGCAGAAAATGCTGAAATTAAAGCTGAACACACACCTATAAAAAGCTCAGGTAAGAGCCAGAAATTGCTACTGCCATTGCAGAGTCTATTGGAGAACATGGGCATGCACAGCTTAGCACAGAGCTTGATGCTGCTTCTTTCCATCACTGTTGCAGCTCATGGACAGGGTTAATGTTCCCGAACTGCTGAGATTGGGTCACACTAGTGGGATGAAGCAAAACTCTGAGAGCTAGAGACCTGCTCAGCTATGCAATGTTTATTAGGCAGTTCTCAGCAATCCTGAAGAGCATTGGTTAGGACCACTCAGTTCCACAAAAGTGTATGCTAAATCCATGTCTAAACAGTCTAATGGGCTCCCTGTAGAGGGAAGAGGCAACAGCAGAATCACCTTGGCAATTACATTTTCCCGTTATGTGAAGACAATTTTACAAAATAACATGCCTCATGGTTAAGAATAGAAAAAAAATGAATGCATAGAACTCCAGGATGGGATTTACAAAGCACTCAGACATAAGTGATAATTCAAGCTCTCACCAGCATCAACCACTGACATCAGCTAAAGCTTATTCAGGTCTTTACTGTTCTTTTTGAAAATATGATCCTAAAAGACCAAGAGAAAACTGAAGAGACAAATACTGAGAATTACTATTTGGGGTTGGCTTCTTAGAAACACTGGCACACTTACAGAGTGTAGCTAGCAGAGGTCTCACATCCTTAACCAATAGAAAACAAACATATTGGCTTCCCTACCAAGCTCTTCAGCCACTCTGACAAATATAAACCAGGTGGGATACTTCCAAGAACAAGACACTGTACTTGAAAGGTATAGAACTGATTCTTATTTACAACAAAAAGACCAAAGTCCATTAGCCTCAAGAAATGGCATTTTCTATTTTGAAGATATTTTTGAGTGCTGTTTAAAGTATTTCATCACATTTCTCCCTTTTTTTTCCTTCAACACCACACTCTCTGAATTGCCCTGTGGTTTAAACAAACCTGACTGTCTTTCATGAGCTTCACTATTTCTTCAGCTTGATGCAAGAGGTCTCTGAAAAGCAGAAAGGAAAAGAGAAACTATGAAGGCATCAGTAAGGGTAAAGCTTTGGCTGATTTTTACCATAAAATCAAACAACATTGGAGACTTCAGGTGGGATTTATGTTTTCTATCCTAAGTGTGTTAGACACTTGATGGTGCTACACAGAGACCTGGGGTGATTAGCTCATACTCAAGTATCTCACTTTCAGACATGTGCACTTAGATGAAAACAGCAGACACAGGTTAGTAGGCACACCTCTAATACTATTTGAGCCCAAAAATTTGTTTTGCAACTATAAAGAGGGAGACCTGATGTTAAGTCAGGTGATCCAGATGCCAAAGTGCACAGTGAGCTTTGTTCCTTCTGCTTCCAAGAGGTGACAATTGAGCCACAGTGGCAGGGTCTGTCCCTGGAGTGTCTGTGCAGCCTCTGCCAGTACCAAACATATTCTGTGTCCAGTGAAGTGCTCCAGCATCAAAAGCTTCTAACTCCCACCTTTCCAGCTGTAAATGAACCGCCCAGCCAAAAAAAACCCAGACTTACATGGCTTGACTGTCTGATATCACTCCCTTTGTGCCAGGTTGAGGAGACTGGTGTAGGACCGAGGGATTAAAACTGCTAATGAGAGCTGAATGACATACACAGGTTAGGTGATTTCTGCGTACAAGGAACTGCTACTCTTCAGTTTCACTATAAACACAACAGAACTAAAACAGCCAGAAAACATAAAGTCTGAGGACCTCTTGTCAGGCATGAGAGGTATGCCCAAGCCCCTCTGCAGTGATTCTTGCTGGTTTTGCTTCTCACCTTCTGAAGTGGAGGTTTGACATCTGAGTTTGCCTCCAGACTCAGGTCAGAAACCTCCATCCCCATCTCTCATGTCAGCCACAAGTAGTGTAGGCAGATTTAAATACAGGCAGCTGTAGAAACGAAGCTACTGGGAAGAGCTACCCAGAGACAGCCTCCTGAAGCACTGAGGAGTTGCCAGGTTTTAAACCCCTTTCACAGGGAAATGGAGGTGACATTAAGACACTAGGAAGAAGATTTGGAGGGGAGGACCCTGGAGCTGTGCACTACTCAAATCAGCATTTCAGTGGACCTGAAGGTTTTACTTGCAACAATCTTCAAGCAAGTCAAGGCTGCCTTCAGAGCCAGCTGGAACCAGCTGATAGATGATAAATTCACCTACATGGTGCATCTGTGGCAGCCCCAGTATAAATCCTGAAGACATGGCAGCGGAAATAGTACTGGACAGGCAAACCCACACAAGATTTCACTGGTCTAAGAAGGGCAGCAAATGCACGCCAGCGGGGAATACGGCATGGGTAGTAGTAGCAGCCCAAAAATCCCTGTTGGGCATGTAAGACTCTTACAGCAGTCTGCGGCACCACTTCTTAACCACTGTTTGTCTACCTGGACAGCCTCTTTAAAGCTAGCACACATAACCCAGCCTGAGAGTACTCATCGCCTCCCTGTACACTGTCCCTCAGGCTTCCCTTACACATCTGTGGTGTGCTTCTGCTGCACCCGCTCTGCAGCCCAGCAAAACACTGGAGCTCCTGCCAGCGTGCCATTCAATTTGCTCGAGTTTCAGTGTGATAGCAAGACGCACCTGCTAAAGCTTCTACGCTTACTTCAAGGAGGCTCTTTCCTGGGCTATAGAAAGGGAAGAGAAAACAGGAAGTTGCTGTTATTCCATTTCTCAAAGCAAAACTATATTACAGCACAGCCTTAATTTCTTATTCTCTATGCTACAGCTCAGAGTGCCTATTCACAGCAGCTGCTGAAATTAAGAACGGGGCCTTTCTCTCCCCAAAATGGTCATGTCATCTGCTACTGCTGAGTAAGAACACAGTTTTGGATCTCAACTTTTTGTGTCTCTGTACACTGTCTATGTTGCAGTAATTGTGCTTATGCATATGTACAAGCAATGCAGGGACCTCTCTGTGTGCACCCACATACAAGAGGACACAGATGTTTGTGCAATCATTTAAAAAAAGTAGTCTTTTAATGTTTGTCTGTGCAGGGCCAGATCCTCTTCTGGGATACTATGACTCAAAAGAGCTACACAGACTTGCATCTACAAGGTTTAGCCATATGTTCACTCACTGGTTTAGATCTGCTACGGGGGCACAAAAGAAGAAAATGAGGTAAGGCTTGTCCATGAAGCACTGGGAATCATTCAAGAAGAGAACAGGGTATCAGGACTCCTGGGTTCTTTCTTTGCTTTGATAAGTCTCTGCTTTCTGGTCTCTAACTAGTGGATGACGATATTTACTACTTAGGATTCATCATGTAGCAATGATTCTTAATCAATGTTATTGCAACCCTAAGGTAGTTCCATATCTTGCATAAGTACAAAGAATTTCTGTTACTAAGGATTAGGAAGAATCCAGTGTCTCAAAATCCTTTATATTTTACGTAGGCTTTCTCCTCCTCTCTAGAAAACAATAATAAGAATTCCTTTGGTCTAATTCCTGCACTGTGATACTGTATAAATTAGTATCATGACACATCGATGCTAACAATTCATTGTTACCTTTGGAGTAAATCCTCATGATGTACACCAGATCTTGGTGTCTGTGGACAAGCAAGCAAAAGAATAGCATTAAGCAAAGGGGAAACTAGCTCTACATACACTGTTCCCCTATTGTATTCCACTCCTGTTATAGGTAGTGTTGTTTTCTACATACTCTTCTCCATTGTGTTGCAGTTACTCACAGCTTTAAATTATTTTCCAGAGCTTCCTTATTACAGCGCATTTGCATAGTCTGATAATCCTTTCTTAGTTACTGCTTTCAGTGATGAATTTATTACATGCGGCTTAAAATAAAATTTGACTAGTTGAACTCAAATTCAGTCAAATGAAGTGCTGTCCTAAACCAAATTTCTCTGGATCTACACCTTTTCAACAAGGGACACGACCTGAAGTCATTTAGATTATTTACATGGATGGCACTCAGCCAGTATGGTGTCTGTTAAAAAAAAAATCCTTAACAGAAACAGAGGAACTTCATTGATTTCAAAGAGTCCGCGGAGGAGACAGTGACAGAGATGTTTGCTCTTGGAAAGCAGACATTCCTTAAAAGAAGATCATTTATATGTTTTTCTATGGCACCATCCACAAGCAACAATGACATTAGCACAAAAAAGACTTGCTTTAAAGGGCCATGCATCTGATACGGGTGAAGCATCTCTGCATTTAGGACAATCATTTTCTTCCAAAGAGGGAGGTACTCACAAGGAGTCCAGAAGTGCTTATTTTCTAATGGAAAGTTTTCAGCCCAAGGAAAAGTATGATGTCTTGATGAATACCACCTCAAATTTGAAACTTGTTTTGTGATAAAGAAGAATCTCCCCCAGTTCTTTGCAGTTGTAACCTCTGCAATGGCTACCAATTTTTGCCCAATGTGCATATCTACACTTCCTCAAAGCTTGAGAATTGTGGGTAAATGCTTTTAATTGGGCCCCAAATCTGTTTCAGATATTTGCTTCCAACTATTAAGATAAGCAAAGATCATCCAAATCTGACTGTATTAGAACAGGCAGGAGAACTTCATCTTTGAAGTATATCTTTGTGATTCTTCTGGAGCTTCTGCCTTCTAAATAGGAAACCACTCTCTACAGAAAACACTTCAACAGGATCGAAAATCTACTGCATTTCTCAATGCTGCTTCTTCCAGTTATTTGATCTGTTATGCTCATTGTTAGGAAAATCCAAGCACTCTAATCAAATATCATGGTTCTCTGCAAGAGCACTGTGATCACATTTCCTCCTGCACGAAGTCAGCTGGCTATTTTTAGACTCAGGGCATACTAGAACACTAAACAGCAGGTATTTCCAGTCATTTTTCACCAGAAGCCTTTGATGCTTGCAGAAAGATTCAA
Source organism: Nyctibius grandis (assembly GCF_013368605.1). Lineage (NCBI taxonomy): Eukaryota > Metazoa > Chordata > Aves > Nyctibiiformes > Nyctibiidae > Nyctibius > Nyctibius grandis. Next base: position 31,803,433 of record NC_090658.1, read on the forward strand.
GTCCTGAATGCCCTAACTGGGACCCCAAACTACATCATCAGCTCACTTCATCGTCACCTCGTCACAGAGTCAGAACGGAGGAAATGGGTCACATTCAGCACACTTCCCGCTTGTACTTACTCTTTGCAAACTTCCTATTGCAGCGACTGTTTTAATGTCAGCTGGTCTCAGAGCATGAACTACAGAAAAGTGAAAGACTTCAGGTTAAAAAAAAAAAAAAAAAAGAGCAGTAACCTTGAAAGAAAATTACATTCACCAGTATACGAAAACACAGCAAAGTTGATTAAAACTTAAGAAGTCTATACTGATCTTTTCGACTGGCAGTTTTAAATCAGTCAGAGAGGATGAGAAGCTTTACTCAGGTGTTCAGTAAATACTTTGGGTGCTCAGATGCACTGAAATGCTCAACCATCAAGCAAGAAGGAACCACAAAATGCTGCCATGAATGATTTAAGCCACAGTGGCATCCCCAATTATCATCTGAAGAAACTAAGGTACAAAAGTAATTATGAATAGAACAAAAAACTACGGATTTCGTAGAGCCCACCCTCACTTCAGTCACACCCCACACATACACACCCTCAAACAGGTGATTTCTCCCTCAGCCCATTCTCAAATAATTTTAGGAGGGAAAGACTGTACAAGAACAATATTAAACACAAACCTGAAGATGAAGGGGTCTCTGGTAACATTGCCTGCTCACACGAAAACTGGAAACTTCTTAGAGCCTTTGACATAAACAAATAATATGGTTGATTGCTTAGATCTAACAAGGAAATTTGTGAAAGGAGAGGTCATATGGGCTCCATTCTCACACAGTACCAAGCTCTTACTCGTGCAACAACAATTTTAAAGAACAATTACACCTCAGCTAGAAATACATGGGAACACAGACCTGGACAGCTGCATTTTCAAATCCACTCTTCCAGAACTGTACACATTTTGCTCAGTTTTCTTACCGATTGCCACAGAACTGGGCCTGAGCAAACAATAAAATGTGCTGAACACAACCTGTTATGTTCATTGCTGCAAACAATGAGTGCTTAATCTGGAAGCTGTCATAAGAACAGCTACTGCATGCATCTTCACATGCCAAGGGGCACACAATGTACACAACAAAAAGCTACAACTCCAATATGCAACAGGAAAGGCAGAATGAACCAAGAGCATCACCCATGTTCTGGGTCCTTGGCCACTGGCAAAATTTCCATGTGATCATGAGAAGGGAGAAGGGAGAAAAGAAGAAACAAATTTGTGGCAAGGATGCGAGTGATGTTATTCACTCAGCATAAGAGAGAGCTCAGTACCACTAGGAACATTATTTAATGCCCTCCTACACCCTGAGCAGAGGTATGGCCCAACCTTTAAAGATAGATGAAAGACAACCCCCTGGGGTGACTTTGCTAGGGCTTCCCTTATCACTATGACCATGTTTGGCTGGCTGACCACCACTATTATGTAAAGGTGAAATCCATATTGCGTGAAGGGCCACCACAGTCCCCACAAACCACCTAGTCCTCAGTTGGAGGACTTCAATAGTGCACACACTTTGCAACTTTATAGCGCAAAGAAGAGTTTAGTGTTGTGTTTCTAAAAGCGCACCAGAGCATCTAGGAACAAGTGCTAACCACAATCGATATACAGACAGGATATGCAACCTAACAACAAATGTTGGTCAAAGAAACGTTTATTTCCTGATTAGATACTATAACCTTGCAGCTGTAATATCACATTGCTGAGTCATTTGCCTTGCACTCAGTATAGAGCACCACGCTGTATTTTTTCTTCTTCTGCCTGCCTCAGAGGAAGCAACAGCCAGAGAGGTAATTATAGGTGTTGAAAAAAATAAAAAATGATAAAGCTGTACTCATACTTTACCTTTAGTTTCCCCTGTTCTTCCAGATGATCTGCATTACCTTAAAAACATTAAAAGAATGAATTGTGCTATTTTTTTATCTTAGAAAAACACTTCAGAAGACTTAATATACCTGAAAACACAGAATCCTGAGAGGAGCAACCTTTCTCTCTGCCCTCCTTTCCAAAGGTAAGGCTCATCCCAACAACCAATGTATTTTCTCAGTTTTTGCTGTACTAGAATAAGCTTTTACTTATTGTAAGCAGGTGAGATCAGTTGAAATTACTAGAATACAATGATGTCATACACAGAGGTGATGGACTGCTTGTGGATGTCCTTGACCAACGTCATCCTCCACAGGCCTTTTCTACATGTTTTCCTCTTCAGCACATTTCATATATCACTGTAGTCTTATTCTGTCCAAATTTAGAGTAATTTGAACATGTAGAAGGTGGAACTCCTTAGAAAGGAGCAATTCACATTAATCTACGTCTTCCACAGAGAGCAACATCGTGCTGTTGTGAGTTTGCCATAGTGATACAGAAACAGCTGCAATTTCTTCTCTTAGTAGAGAGTGTTGACAGATGAAATAGCCTGTGGAGCCAGAAATCAGGCCTGTAGCTATTTCAGTAAACATTAGTCCCTTTCCTTGAGTATACACTTGGATTTATACACATAAATTTTCATTTATCCTGAAATCTCCACAAAGGTAGCCATGAAGTCTGGGTCTGGATCCTCAGCTGAACTTCAAAGCATACTCACAGCTGTCCCTGCTTGCCACACTGAAGCCACCAGCATCCAGCAAGTCTCATAACAAGTCTTTCTGTGCTTAGGATAATTGTCCTTTAACATCCAGGAGCTACTTCTGGAATATTTAGTCCTGCTGCATAGTTCTGCTTGTACACCTTTCTTTCCATGTCAAAGACAGAGGAAATTCAGAGCCACCTCAGCGCAGCAGGTGAGATACGCTTGGGCATAGGACAGCCAGCAGTGCTCACGCTGCAAGGAGGTGACATGCCCAGCACAAGCAGGGGGCTCTGGGCAGTCCCTGTGGACACGGGTACCAGTGCACACAGAGGTCAGCATGCTGGCAGAAAGCCACTACTGCTCCCCATGACCACCTCAGCCTGCCTCATGAGCTGAACTACATGACCATCTTCAATAACCTTCAGCAACTTCCATGCATTTGGGTTTTTGTTTCCCCCCTCACTTGGGTTTCAGCCATGAGCTATTTGCAAATTTATATTATTTTTACTGTACTTCGTAGAAAGTTGAGACAGTTGCTGCCTGGCTGTTGCATGACATTTTATTTAAAATTCGTGCTTGTTCAATCTATGTTTTTAGATGATGCTTTACTCAGGATGATAACCAGAACCCCAGCTCTGTTGTTCGAGATACTGGAGGCATTCGCAATGAGGGCCTCATCTGCATCACGCAAATCTGTTGTGGAAACTCGGTTTTTTGAGATTTTTAACACTAATTCCAACTATATTTGAGAGGGGGGGCAGGGGGTGCACAGGGAACACCAAACTCTCAATATTTCAAAGATTTAAGAATGGCCGTTCTGTGTCAGACTGAAGCTCCATCTAATCTGGGCTTCTGCCTCTGACAACATCCAAATGCAGATGCTTAGGGAAAAAATAAGGAAAATACAGTTATAGTTCCATGCTCTGTCCTGCCAACTACCTGTGCTGTTGGTCTCCCTGAGCAAGCAATTACTTAATGTTGAAGAACTGCCCGAGACCTTTCTTCCATGAATTTGCCTATTTGTTTTTCTAATTCTTTCCCACTTTTGTCTTCCCCCCGCCAAGTCCTGTGGCAAAGGTGCTTCATCATTTAATTACGTGTTGAAAAAAAAGTATGTTCTCATTTGTTAATAGCTTGATCTGTTTCCTTGTTGTTCTTGTAAAGAGTAGGCATCCCCGTTTCCACAAAATTTATCATTTTGCATACGTCTGTATGTCTTTATCATATACCCATTCATCTTTCTTCCAGGCTGAAGAGTAAGTCTGTTTGATCTCATGTAGAAGCTGTTTCATAAGTCTGAGCACTCTTCCCCTTTATCCTCCTTCTAGGTTTTTCCACATCTTTTTTGAGATGAGAAGTATAGACAACTCTTAAGATGGAGGTGAACTGTGGACCTATACACAGCAGCAGCGATGTGTTTTCTACGCTGTTCTACCCCAACTCCTGAAATTGTTTGTCCCTCTCTGACTGTTGCTAACACTGACATGATGTCTTCAGACAGCTATGTTCTGTGACCAAGCAGTATTTAATTTAGAGTTCACCATAACATACGCACAGCTGGAGTAAGCTTTCCCACATGGAGAGCCCATGTCCCAGCACAGATCAATACGAGCCTCTGCAGGTTCACTCTCCTCTCTTCTCATGGTTTGAAAATTTGCAATCTGATTCTTCAGTCTCCAGCTTTTAACCAGGGGCGCACAGAGGTGCCCTTGCCCTTATACTGTGACTGTTAGCTTCCTTAGGAGCTGTTGCTCAAAAGATTTGTGGAAATCCAAATACACCTCAGCTGAATAATCAGTCCGTGGGCATGTGCTCATTGTAATGGATGTTCTTCATCAATTCCACAGGGAAGCTCCCCTGTTACATTTACGCCCAGTCAGTTCACTGTTCTTTATGCTGCTATCACCAATTTGCCTAGTACAGAAATCAACATTACTGCTTTTGCACAGCTACCACTACAGTTCCCCAGATCCTCCTAAAAAGGAACCCATTATAAAAACTGGTTTCACATTTGCCATCTTCTATTCCTGATACCAACTCAAGAAATAGTTTGCACCACAGTTAATACATGGATATGTCCATATTTCTGCTTGGCTTACTCCCTTGGGTTGGGTATCATCTAATCCTGACAGGTTTCTTACTATTTGTTATCAATTTGTTCAAGGATTTGACTGTTCCCCCACTTGCCCCCTGCACTGAAAGGCTCTGAGTGCAAGGCCTTTTTTAAGCTTTTGCGCAGAGGGCACAAAAGAAAAAAAGAAATTCATTTATCTTTTCTGTTGGGCTTCAGCTTTCTTTTATACATCAGTCAGCCCTACAGACTCCCTGTTTCAGATGTATTTGAGAAAGGATTTATTAGTTTTATTCCTTCAACAATGATTCATTGTTTCCCCTCAGATTCATTTTTGGCTTGGCTGATTAAATTTTAACCTACCTGAGAATGTATTCTTTAGTTTTCTTAGTTTGCTTTGGATTTTTGCTTTCCATAGGATGATTTTTTTAAACTCCTGCTGCTCCCAATATTATAGTTACTCCCTTACTCTATCATTTAGTAATTCTAGCTTGTATTTTAATTTTCTTAAACATCGCCAAAAAAAAAAAGTATTTTTTCTGTCAATTTTCCCAAAATCTGGGAGAAAGATTCTACTCCTTCCTCCCTTCCTCTTATAGTTAACCTGTTTCCGCTAATAATTCTTACTCCACATTTTTTTCTGAATCAAGTTTTCACAGGAACTCCAGTCACCATGCATCTTTTCCCCTAAATTAAAAAGCTAAAATGTGATCATTTCTTCTGTTTATTTTAGGAACCAGAACCTCCTAACAGTTAGTTATTTATCAGAGCACATTATAATCATCTGACAATACTTATCCTCACAGCCCACTGGTAAGGTAAAGCACTATTATTATATATCATTACTTTCTTACAGGCAGAGAGCTGAAGAACAGGGCCAATAATGCCAAAACATACACAGCATTTTTAGTCCTAGACCACCTGCAAAACTGGCATATGGCACTAAATGTGGACTTCACAGACCCAGTATAGGGAACAAAGGCTTCCCCCTACCCTGAAATTTGCAGAAATCTGAGCGACGATGCCCCAAGGGCCAGGATACTGCCTAACCCATTCACACAATCTTCTGTCACTGAAAAAATGATGATCATAGATATGAATTCAGAGAAAACCTCTGTCCCTTGCTTGAATTTCTGCACTATTTTGGGACAGATCTCACTGTTAGCCTAATTATTTGATGATGTTTTTCTCATCAGAAAGCCTTAGTGCCTGCCTAAGGCCATCCCTAGAACAGTGCAAACAAATGCATGTATCTTTATCGAAAATGATAAAACATACCCAAAATTACATGCAATATCACAGTTTTACTCACAGATTTTCTTCATCCTGCTTCGAAGCTCCTGCTATACACCCACCTTGCAATAACTAAAAATACAGATTCCTAAATACTGTGTAACTCGAATTTTCAAAGGGCCTTTCAAAACTTACCTACTGAGGAGAGCAACCAAAGGAACAACAGACCTAACAATAGCTTCATGATAAGTGCCTCTATGAACTGATAATCTTGGAGTGCTGTCTGTTAGACGTTAAGGCTGTGAAGAAAGAAATTATCTTCTTTTTCCTCCTTTATATTTTAACAAGTTGATAACTCAGCAGCCATAAAATTTATTAGCCTCTTTACCTTTGGAAAGCAAAGAGACAATGGTATCTTGTTTCAAAGACACAAGCAACCCCAGTTTACAACTTGCCCCATCCAAGGGTCAAAGGAGTACGGAAGTGGCACAGCTTCTCTCACTTTTTGAGAGACAGCTGGCCACTTTTCAGGGGGACTCTCGGCAAACGTGATGACCTAGATCACGCGAGTCAGCTTCCAGCAGGGTCAAGGCTCTTCCAGGCAATACGTAACACATTAATTTGGCATTAGCCTGTCTGTACCAGGCATGGAAGGAGCCTCTGTTTGTGAGGCAACAAGGGCAACCAAGCCCTACATAATGGCCTATGGCAACCCAAAGAGGAAGGTTGTGCTCTTCCTCATCTTCTTCCCTGCCTCTGCTCCTTCTTTGCCTTCAACCAGCCTCATGCTGTGCCTGTCTCTCTTCCACTAGCTCCAGAACCACCAGGTCCCTCCCCAGGCTTATTTGACTCACTGAAACTCCAAAAACCTAAGTTTAACTGGCTGCCAGAGGGGTGTGAAGAATAGAGACAGCATAGAAGAGTGTGGGAGGGTCGTGATCCGAGCAAGGAGGGCGAGCCTCCACGCAGAGCAGCAGCGAGCCGTGGTATAGGGCAGCGCAGCTCTGCCTTGTGCTAAGAAACACTGTCCTGAAGTGAGACAATGTAAGGGATGTATCACCCCTCCTGTGTCACCTGAGACCATAAAGTTCCTGGTAGTGGAAGAAGCAGCAGAGAGGTGCTGAGGGAAGTAACACAAACCTTTAAGTACCACGAGTCCTGGCAGCAGGTACATTGAAGACCACCTTTACAGCTTCAGCCCAGGGGATGTGGGCAGTTCTCCTGGCGAATTTTGCTTCGCTGGAGTATGCCTCAATGGTATTTGCCGAGACGGAGCACCAGGAGAGAAGCAGGATCAGTAACTCGGACAGAGTTCTGCCCAGGTCTCCAAAACCCTGGCTACAATGCTATCGCAGTAGCCTGGTCATTTCTGCAGATTCAAAGAGCGTGCAGAAATGCCAGGTAGACTGTGATACTACACTCCCCAGCAAGACTCTGCTATACCTTGATTACAGTGTCAGCATCAAACCTCGGAAGAACAGCCTGCTGTCCTCGCACAAAGCATCGGAGTGCCTTCTGGTCTCTTCCAAGCCCATTAACACCCAGATAGAGCTCCTACATGAATAATGGGAGACTGCTTAAATAAATAGCTTAAAAGGCTTAAATAAGCCACTGACACACCCCTCTCAGGTAGTCTAACCCATCCTTCAAAGGGCTGTTTATTTTGTCTTTCTGTTGTTTCATGACTGAAATTTTACATTCTTTGAAGGAACGTGTTGGAGGTAGATCTTATGCCGACTTCACTTTTCAAAAGATGGGAATGTAACATTAGTTCTGAACATGAACAGCTGTTGTTCAGAGTGACATGCAAGGAAATATCTGCACAAGTAGGGGAAAACATTCCTCCATCCCCTGAGTCTCCAACCTCATCCCAGTACAAGAATACCATAGACCTCACCAGCACAAAGAGCTACTCACCTCAGACGTGGCAGCATGTTCAAGTCTGAGGGTGACGAGCTCATTCTGCTTGGGGATCTCACATCCTGAAACACAGTTTGACACCCAGGCTCTTTTACCAGTAAGGTAATGAAAAATTAGAAGTTTACTCACTGTCAGGGCACCACACCAGCCAACAGCTCCCCTGGCTCGGCTGAGCTGAAATGGAGGTCCCGGGCACGTGGGCAGGGTGAGGAAGGCCCCAGGTGAGGCCATTATCACCTGTCAGTCAAGGTGGCATTGCACAGTCTCAGCATGGATGGGAGTTACCTTTGGTGGTTTTTGTCATTACATACAAGGGGTAGTGGCTGCTTCACCCCTCAACAGAAAGCTCTCATTATCAACAAGTCTGAGAAACAGACTTCTTAGTGAGCTAGAAGTGCTTAAAATCCCAGAAAGTCTCTTCCTCACTGTACATCAAGCAAAGCACGGAAAGGAAGCTAGCATTACTTCATACATTTGCCATAAACCACAGCTCCAAGAGTAAGAGTTTAGCCTTTAGAAACTGTGACATGCTCCAGAAGTAAAATAGCATTAAACGCAAGGCTTGTAAATCTTCTGTAAACACTCCTTCCCACCACCCAAGCATCAAAATAGCTCCTAGATTGAATAGCAAATAGCAGGTGGCAGCAAAGATCAAAGAAGTTTGCAAAAGGGAGAAGAGAGGATTTTCTCTTAGAGGTAGAAGATGTCAGAGAAATTGAAGCTTTTGCATTACTGTGAGAGCAAAGCTGCATCTCACAGAAGGTATGGAGAGCTCTAGACCATGAGTCAACACTCAGCTGATGGTGTTTAGGAATACACCAAGAAACTGCAGCCATGTAGCTAATTACCTAATGATCAACACAGAGCATCTTGTGCCTTCCCTAAAGTGCCTGCCACTGCTCCGGTGGGATAGGGAGCTAGCTGGACCTTGTAGCTAACCCTGCCTGAATTGTGTGAGTCTTCTTGTCACCTGCCCTGGATGGAGGAGGCTGCCAAGACAACTGACACAGAAGACCTTTGAATGGAAGATTGTGGTAAAGAGCAGTTTTGTGTCTTGGTATGTTCTCAAGCAAAGGACCTTGTTCATATGTCTAGGCCCAACAGTGCATAACACCACAAAAACAAAAGGTCTCAGTTACAGTTTTAAAGTAAACAACGTCCAAAAGATACTCAAACATATGCACTAAAACATATTAGCCAAACTTCTTGGCCCATAGCTACATTTTCACAGAATCACAGAATGTTAGGGATTGGAAGGGACCTCGAAAGATCATCTAGTCCAATCACCCTGCCGGAGCAGGATTACCTAGACCATATCACACAGGAACGTGTCCAGGCGGGTTTTGAATGTCTCCAGAGAAGGAGACTCCACAACCTCTCTGGGCAGCCTGTTCCTGTGTTCGGTCACCCTCACTGTAAAGAAGTTTTTCCTCATATTTATGTGGAACCTCCTGTGTTCCAGCTTGCACCCATTGCCCCTTGTCCTGTCAAGGGATGTCACTGAGAAGAGCCTGGCTCCATCCTCATGACACTTGCCCTTTACATATTTATAAACATTAATGAGGTCACCCCTCAGTCTCCTCTTCTCTAAGCTAAAGAGACCCAGCTCCCTCAGCCTCTCCTCATAAGGGAGATGTTCCACTCCCTTAATCATCTTCGTGGCTCTGCGCTGGACTCTCTCTAGCAGTTCCCTGTCCTTCTTGAACTGAGGGGCCCAGAACTGGACACAATATTCCAGATGCGGCCTCACCAGGGCAGAGTAGAGGGGGAGGAGAACTTCTCTTGACCTGCTAACCACACCCCTTCTAATACACCCCAGGATGCCATTGGCCTTCTTGGCCACAAGGACACACTGCTGGCTCATGGTCATCCTGCTGTCCACTAGGACCCCCAGGTCCCTTTCCCCTACGCTGCTCTCCAACAGGTTATAATACACTGTCTTCATTTAGCCTGCACCTGGGGCTAAACAATAACCAGTTGTTCTATCACCCAATGTCCCTTCCCCAACAAAGAAAGAGAATTGGAAAAAGGAGGGAGACTCAGGGGTTAAAATTTAAACAGATTTAATAAAACAAGGAAACCAGTATCAATGCTAATACAAAACACACAAAATTATACTTAGCCTACAGAGTGGTAACAAGTCGCTCCAGGGATAGCAATCATTGAGAAGACAGGAGAAAGAGGGAGAAGAGAAAAGAACGGAGCAAAAAGAGGCCGCCCCCCAGCAAGTTTCCCATTTATAGTGAACCTGATGTTAATGTTATAAAATACACCTGTGGGCCAGCCTGGGTCAGCTGCCCTGGATTTAACTGCTAATGACCTTGATCACCATCCCACAGCTGGCCACAAACTGAAACAAAATGTAACAGAAACTTGATTCTATAAATTTTATCCCCACAAAACCAGGACATATACTTAGAGCTTCACCTCTCATACCTGGTATGGAAGCTATAGCTGGGAAAGCCAAGGGATTTTTCTACCTTGTCTTCAAGTTTTTCCTCATCTGCTCACTTAAACAGCTCTTTCCTGCATTCCTTTTACTTATACAGAATACTGAAAACCAGAAATTCTGACAACCTATCTAGGTCCTCACCTATAGGACCAGTGTTTAAAAATACAAATAATGAATCTATAGCTGCACATTAAAAGAAAAAAAAAAACCAAAACACACAAAAAAACATAGGAGTCAATCACTCATAATGAAACCCCAGATGTTTGTCACCATAAGCACAACGTTTTACTAAGTTAGGGAAGTAGCTTGCTCAGCTGCTAACAAGCAGAGGCCATATATGAGAGGGTAATGTAATTGCATCCACAAAACTATCATATTACACAGCATAGCAGAGGACTCGTGGAAATACAAAGCAGACTACTTCATTTCATTTGAAGATTCAGCCTGTCTGTGACTTGTCAGTGCTTCAGCTAATCCTGCTGCTTAGACAAGGCCTTAGATCTTGAATTTTATATTTAGGAAGCATATCCCGGAATTGTTCCATCTACGAGATCCTGATCCATACTGGGTAGAACATGATAGTGCTGTGAAACCGTTACGAGTAAATCATACACCACAGCGAGACATTTCATGTTTCCTCATGATGTTGTGCCGTCAGCTCCTGTTGATGCACTTCACATTGCCGGTAAATTTAGGGCACATCCTGGACCTAAACAGCAGCTTTTCCTCCACAGGAGAGTTCAGGCATGCAGCAGAGGGTGAGGAGATGAAGTGAGGCCAAGGGCAGCCAGGAACATGAATCAGAGGGCAGCAATTCTGCAGCAGCAGGCAGGAGAGCTGCACAGCTTAAAGGAGGCTGCTACCACCTGCTGGAGAGAATGCAAATGCTCCAAGGAAAAGAAGAAACCAAACATTAGTTTAGCCGTTTCGGGCAGGATTTGGCAAGCCCAGCTCTGCATATGGTCAGGTTACTGAAAGTGGGGAAAAGGCCTGGTCATACTTGATGCCCCTCTAAAAAAAACCCAGGCTTCTGGAGTTGCAGACGAGGAGGATATAAATTGTTTCTAAAATGGCTTTCAAAAAGTAATACCTGTAAAAACAAATGCAAACACAAACCCTCAAATACACTTCTTTCAAGTAAATTTTTCTAAGTTCATCACATGACTGGAGTGCTGGACTCTTCACTTGGATATCTGGGATTGGCAGAGCTGCTACAGAGATCTGAGCTGTGGCGATAAGTAAACAAGCAAAGTCACTGCTGAAGCTACACTCAAGTTTTGAATGAGCTATGAAGCAGCAACCTCCTGCAAACACCTGGCAGTAGCTGAAGGCAGCAATATTACAATGAAACCTCAGATCCAACATTAATAAGTGAATGAAACTCAAAATTTCTTCCTTGTGCCTGCAGGAGGGCACAACCTTCCACACAGATTGATTGCTTGGCAAGGGCACAAGCCCTTTAGCAATTGACCTGAGGCTGGCACCAAAGGAAAGCACAGTCTGTCCACAGGTTGTGCTCAGTGCTGTCGGGATGCCGGTGGTACCCCAGACTGCCTTTGCAGCTTGTACAGCTGCCACAGGTCCCTCATGCCCCATCGCCTGTCATGTACCCTCGCAGCAAAAGCCGGAACTGCTCCTCACTGCCTTTTCTAGCAGCTTCTGGGCCTTCAATAGAGGCAAGCTGCAGATCATGCCATAGGTTGAAATCCCGCCCCCTGCTCCACAGAGGCAGGAGACCCGGGCCTGTGGGAAGGAAAGGGGGAGGTCCTCCTGCTAGTCGTTACCCTTCCGTTGGCCAGCTGAAGCCTGACAACAGCTGCAAGCCAGCTGAGGGCTCTGAACACCTGGAGAACAGCAGAAGTCAAGATTTAAAAATCCTCTGCTAAAGACTCCTTACTGACTTTTCTGTAGTGTGAGGATTTGTTTGAGTCTGTAAGCAGTAAGAAGCTGGAGACCAGATACTTCCCATGGCCTCATCTTCAGCTGACCCCTCAGTTATCAGATCAGGAGATAATGCTCATCTCTAGAGAGCCCTGTTTACAGCCGCAGTCTTGGAAGGGTCTGCCAGCACTACCACAGCCTTGAGAGAGCGGCACTGGCAGGAAGGCAGACAGCAAAGGGAAGCAGTCTGCCTGCTTCTCATAGATAGTGATGGCATTTTTAGACTCGGGACTAGGAAATGTATGCTCTCTTCCTGTGAGTCTCTGGGTGAGTTCATTGATGCTTACATCCAAAGTACCTAATTCTCAAAGATTTGCATGGAAATCAGGCATCTAAATAAATAGCTCTGTGAACTGAAGCCCTAGTCTCAAAGCGCTGTGGTTCTCTGTAAAATGGAAACACTAGTATTCCCTTTCTCCCATTCTTTTCCATTAAGTTATAAAATTCCCAAAGCAGTGCCAGCTTTTTGCTGTTTGTGTTCACACCACAAAGGGGCTCTGTGTTCAGCCAGCGCTGTAATTGCAGCAACTGTGTGGGAAGCTCCTGACTCTCCTGTGCTCTCTGAAGCTCTTCCCACATGAAGGTACAACACACAGACTCAGTGGGGTCAGCCTGTCTAGGTGCCACGGTGTCCCAGACTTGCTAGTCCGTCTACCCACACCCCAAAACCCCTCTGTTTACCTGACTCCCCCACAGAAGTTTGTTTCTCAGCCTGCCTCTACATGTCAGAAAACGTATCCATTTGACCTCAATGAGCCAGCCCCAGCTGTGCTATATTCCTTTTGCATCATTAATACCTGTGCTGACCTTGAAAAAGAGAAGACTACCAAGTGGTAACATAGTGGATGAGATGGGGAGAGGGGCTAAGGCTGCTTTTCCTCATAAGGGATGGGGCCATTTGACTCTTCTGCCTGTAGCTGCACCAAACGCTTACAGACCTTTACACTCCAAGGTCCTCAAGGTTGATCAGGTTTCGTCCATATCCAGCAGAAGCACCTGGAGCCAGGAGCTCATGGCTCAGCATGCTCCCTTTACATACTTCACACACCGTAAATTGTGGCAAACGTCCTCCCACTGTGATGTTCACCATCTAGGCAATGCTCTGCGCTGCTCTCACCTGTTTTGTGGCTAAAAGAGCCAAACACAGGCCGTCCAGGTGCTCTGTGTCTTCTTGCTCACCCATTCTTCCACTCAGTGAGTGGAACCGCATTGGGGCAAGCCTGAAGGTAATAGATTCAGTGCTTAGAGAAGTGGGTTAAAAGGCCTTCAGACACAGGCATGTGTATTTTACTAAGACACCACGCAAGGGCGAGCAGCTAAAGCCTTCACTAACTGTGAAGAGGTGCTTACAGAAGGTAAATTCCTTTTTTGAGGCAAAATCACAGGGGAACCACAAGCAAACACCAATCAATTCACTCTTAAACCCAAAGTCACACATACCTCAACACTCCAGAAAGGGGAGCGGCTAACTGGGCATAAAATAAATAGGAGGGGTGAGCATACAGAAACTATAGAAGCCAGACTGGACTAGAAATATTTACAGTGCAGGGCGGAAAGTAATATCACTGCTCTGCCTGGAGCAGATGGCCAGTTGGCCTAAGTGACAATGCGTTTGGAGGGTCACGCTTGCTTTTGCCAACTGTAACTCTCACAGTTGCCACCAGAGGACACCAAATTCCTACATTTTCACTCCTGAACACAACGTGTGTCCGGACCCTTCGGCTGGGAGTGGCGAAAAAAAGTAATGGCAGTGGAGCTGTAGCTCCAGTCCTTAGGAGGGGAAGTCCAGGCCAAGGGATTCTTTATGAGACCTGTGGTTGTCCAGGTGTACAACCACACAACAGTAGCTCCGTCTCCTCCCTCATAGTCAGAAAGCAATTTCAAGCTCGCATATTTTCAGCGACCGCACGCTTTGAAGATCCGTAATAATACAGAAAATATCAGTGATTGAAATCAATGCTAGATGATCGGAGACCAAAAGCCACTGCCAGCTGAACAGATGATCTTATTCCATATTTCCATTGAAAGAGCCTTCCAAAATTCACAGCTTTGCCAGGCTTCAGCCTGACATTTCAGCTAAATATTGCAAGAATTCCATCAAGTGCTAGAGGCCTTTGTTTTTAAAACGGAAAGGCTGGGCTCTGGAACCAACTATGGGTGCAGGCATGGGCCTGTGCATGGGATTTTCTGAACAATTAATCTACACATTATTATTTCAAATGATCTCAATAAATTGCAAAAGCTGCTCAGAATCAACTGGATAAAATTCAATAAAAACACAGCAAGGTACTATGATTGGGAAGGAGAAATTAAGTGCACAAATGAATGACTTGGAATAATTGGTTAAGCAGCAGTACTACACAAAAGGATCTGGAGGAATTAGAGTGGATCATATAATGAGTCAACGGTATGCTGCTGTTGCAACAAAAACCAAACAAACATTTCTTTTGGGACATGTTAATGGCATAAGTATGTCATAGAAGGTCATCATTATGCTTTATCCCAAAAGAGTGTTCACTGATGCTAAACGTTGTGCCAAATTTGGGGCACCAGCGCTTTCAGAAAAATGGAGTTTAGAGCAGACCAGCCAGCCCAACAGGAAGCATAAGAAACTCTGAGGAAAGCCGGATGGGCTGGGGGAACATTTTCTAGGAGAGAGGAGGAGAGTGAGGACAGCCGCCCCGAATGCAGCAGGCTGTTCTAGCCAGCAGCAATTATCACATATCTGTTTTCCCTGGCAGCTCAGAAGAAATATATGCAGAGGGGTCCCAGATCAGTGTGGATCAAAGACAGACACCAAACCCAGGGCTAGTTTGGGTTTCATCTCAACGAGGCATCTCTGTTTTTCTTATGTAAGAGGGAAGGCATGCAGGTGGGGGATGGGAGGGGTCATAAATTTTGATGTGACTGTCAGTGACAACCTGGAAACTTGCTTTCAGGTGAGGAATGGTCCTTTTAACACCACAAAGTGGCACACCCAGGAGTGCATACACAGACCACACCTACTGGAGCCAGCTTCCACAGCGTTGTTTGTACAGCAAGCAAAGGAGAAAATAAAGATTGGAAATGGAGCTTCCTTTTTGCCCATTCCTCCCCCAGGTCAACCTGACCTTATGAATAGTATGGCAAGGCTGTTCACATATTACTTCTTCTGCAGCTCCGGGGGACCTCCATGGTCCAGCTAATCTCACAGCCACTATTAGATTCCCACCCCTTAGACCTAGTTTCTACCAAGCACCTAAAGAAATTTGGGCATGTCCCCATTCAGCAAAGGCCCTAAGCACATGCTTAAATTTAAGCATGAGCTTCAAACGAAGTGTGTGTTCAGTGACTTCTGCAAACAAGGCCTTAACCTTAAAAAACATAGATAAAACAACTTTTCACTCTAGCTAGGTTCAAACACTTTCCTCAGAGTCCTTCAAGTTGAGTCTACCACCTCTCTGACACTGAAATAGATGCCTTGCATAAGAAGACTCTCTTGTTTCCTCTCTGCTGTAACTCATCAGCTGTTCCCTGCTCCGGGGCACGTACCTCTAGGGACAGATGAGATCTATTCCTGTTTGTTACTATGCAGAGCTGGATCTCAGCAGCAGCGATAAAGGCCCTTGCACATCCTAGCTTGCTTTCTGATACTTCCCTTTTCTCTGGAATTCATACTCCTCACCCGCCCTTGCTCCCTTCCCCCTTCCCTGTTTGCTCATACTTCTGGAAAGCTGACTGAAGGCTAACTAATGAGTAAGACATTGATGCACGTCATCGCCTGTCTACTGCAAGAAGGGGTGAACAAGTTCGTTTGTCCACAGGTTAAAGTGAGGTTGCCATCCAAACAAGGAGCATGTAATTGGGAGACCAAGCAGTGGGAAACCTGCCCTCTCTTCTCTCTCGTCTGGAGCATTTAATTTCTCTTGTTTTCTTCATTGCATACACCACTTTATGCCTGCACAGCATCTTTCAAGCAAGGATCTCAAAGGGCTTCACAGACCTTAATTAAACCTCATAAATCCCTAATTGATAGATGAAAATTCTGAGTCACAAAAAGGTGAAGTGATGTGCTCATGGTGAAACAGTGAGTCAGTTGCAGAGCTTGGAGCAGGGCTGTGGTGATCCCAGTCTGGTACTTGGCATCTTCCCCACTCGGCAGACCTTACGGAAGACATAGATCTGCCTGGAGAGACAATTCAGCAGCTGCCTGACACAGCTCCCAGTGGCTGTTCAGTCACCGGTGGGGAACAAGCATCAATGGTGTTTGGTACTGCAATACCCAGAACTGGCTAAGAGCAGAGGCCAGGTTGCAGGAGCACTGTATAAATGGGGAAGAGCCCCAACCACCTCGCTCCCCACTGGCTGCGACCTCAAAGCCTGCCTGGGGCCCAGGACCTGGTTAATGGCTGTTTCCAAATCCCTAGGCGGCAGCCATGGGACAAGGCCTGTCACTTCGCCCTCCCAAAATGTCGGCCTGGCAGGGGGAGGGTCTTCATGCCCTGATAAATGCCTGTAGGAGCAATGTCGGAGCTGGCTTCAGGCTGGTGCAGGTGCCCACCATGGACCCGCGGGGGCACAGTGCGGCCTGTGCCTGGGGGACCCGGCCATGTGCCCAAGCCAGCTCCTGGCTGTCAGGAGGCCCTGGACAAGTCCCTTTTCTCCTCCATTTCCC
Source organism: Nyctibius grandis (assembly GCF_013368605.1). Taxonomy (NCBI): domain Eukaryota; kingdom Metazoa; phylum Chordata; class Aves; order Nyctibiiformes; family Nyctibiidae; genus Nyctibius; species Nyctibius grandis. The sequence goes on from NC_090658.1 coordinate 31,820,306, forward strand.
TCCCCAGCCTTTGTTTTCATGTCTGTAGCATGTAGGCTCAGCAGGGCAGAGACTGTCCTGGCTGGGTGTCTGCGCAGTGCGGCCTGGCCAGGCTGGCGGGACCGTGCAGCCCTGCCTGCCTGGCCCTGCCGCCCGGCCGCCTCGGTGCCACAGAGCCGGTCCCTCTCAGTGGACATCGTCACAGTCTGCTTTCCAATTATAGCATTTCAGTACTGAGACCGTGTTTAATTGTCTGAGTTTTATAAACACTAAACGGCCTTGGCTGACGCCCGAGTTAATGATCCCCTGCAGAAGCGACTTTGGCCAGCCGTCTCCCAGCCGGGCCCTCACCACGCCCGCCAGTAAGGGTCAATTAAAAAAAAGATGGGAGAGGATAAAAACGCAGAAACCCAACTTAAAAGATGATGCTGCATCTGAGGAAATGACACATAACTCACTCCAGTCTGCAAGTGATATGTGATGCCGCCGCTGAGCTGGGCTTTCCTGAAGGCACCGAACAGCGGCGGCTCCGCTCCTTAAACCCACCTGCCCGCAGCGGGCAGGGGGAGCTGCCTCCACCTGAGCACCCCTTCCCACCATCCCAGTGACTGCCCAGACGAGGGTCTGACAACGGCAGAAGACCCGTAGCAGGACAGGCAGTTCGATTTACCTACCTATGTGTCAAACCTATGTTTCTTTCCTTCAGGTTTTTCCCCCCTGTTAATATCAACAAAGGAAAAAAACCCAACACAACCCACCTCAAAAATGCCAACAGAATGAAAAACCCCACAAGAATAATTAGCCAAGGCTTTTATGTTAATACAAGAGTTGCTGACAGCATCAAAACAAAGGAAAAATCTCTGGTTCAAATTTGCAACTGATGTAAATAAGCCTACTGAGTTTCAGTGAAGAGCACTGACTTTCATACAGTATGTATATATGTACACATGCTTCCCTCAGCCCCCTCCGCTAATGCATCCCAGCTCAGTGTCATGAAGGACACTGAAAGGGGAGCAGATGACACTTTGGTATAATTTGTACATATGCACCACTAAAGCTCAGCATTTCTATTAAAAAAAAAAAAAAAAATAACAAAACCGGGTGAGCGCACAGCTGCAAGGCGGCCTGGGTAATTGTGCAATGCTGGGAACTCTTAGGTAGTTAATAATTATACTCAACCTTCGGTCTAGTTCCTAACAACACCCCTAGGCGTGTCGCTCTTACAGAATAAGGGCACACGCCCTGCTGTGTCTCCTTGCTTAACAGGAACACAAAGTACAGTAGTAGGAGGTGTTTCCTTGAACTCTGAACAATTGGACATTTAAGGATTAATTACTGTTAAGGAGCTTTGGACTGGCAAACACACTAACTCAGCTCTTGGCTGCGTCTCCCAGCCAAGTTCTCTCAGTCATCCTAATTAGACATTCTGATACCATCTTTAATTATATGATCTCACATGCTATTTTTTTTTTCTTCTTTTTTTTTATTCTTCTTACACTGAACCCGTGTCTCTTGCAGCACGCTGAGCAGGCAGAGCACCGAGGGGTGAACTGGCGGCAAGGAAGGCGCCCAGCTGGGCGTCGCTCCCCCCCGACTCACTTGGTGCAGCAGCAAGACCATGCACCATTGGGACCCAAGGCAGTTGGGACCCAAGCTCCCCGCGCTGCTGAAAACACCCCGGGTCTTTCACAAGAGGGAGGAAAGCGTCGAGCCTGCCACATCTCCCTCGCTGCTGTGGGCAAGACGGGACGTATACTGTATTTGTCAGTATTGACTGCAGCCCGGCTGGAATAATCCTGCGCCGAGCGGCATCACGCACCAGCCGCAGCGAGTGCGTGTGTGTGCACATGTACATACACACGCGCTCTCTTGTACACACCTTGATCTTGTTGAAACAACAGGAGGAGCATAGTGCGTGTTATTAATGTTTTTCACCTTTGTAAACACCGTATCGCTGGGGCGATGCTCCTGCGTCCCGACTTGCAGCACCCAGCGGTGCTGCGGGCCTGGCGCCCTCCCATCCCTCTTGCCCCAGCGCCTGCCAAAAGCTGCTGAAGCTGCTTCGCATTCAAGCTGGTCCTGTTGGTCTGCAACATCCTTCCTAGGAAGGGACCTGGCTACATCCGAGTCACTAATGTGTCGCAGTTTGCTGCCCACCCTCCTGCAGCCCCCCCTTCCCCCCAGATGCAAGGAGGGAAGTTTTGGGTGGCGTGCTTTCAACTGAAACGCTGCTCTGCTGAGTTGGAAACTTGGTATACCCTGAGGTCAGCTGAGGTTCACTAAGCTGAGGAACTCCTTAAATGGTATAGTCTGAAAAGCCGTCTCCCTTCATCTTTGTGAGCAGCGTGGGGATGGATGGGCGAGTTCTCAGTGGGACCTTTTTCTAAATGCTGGACACCCCAACCTTGAGTGAACGTGAAGGCAAGGAGGTAGCCACAGCCTCCCTGCTTTCCCCAGCACCAGCCCGCTCCCTGGAAATGACTCCAAGATCCACCCCTGCCTCTACCTGCCAGCAGAACTGGTTGGCCTCAGCGGGGAGGGTACACAGCACCCACGCGCGCACCATGCTCCTGGGGCTGGTGAGCTTGGCAGGCGCCCCAGCAGGGTCTCTGCCCGTCTTCTGCTAGGGTCTGGGCTAGCCTGCAGGCATAAATGCCGCTGAGTGCTTCACCACCTCTTCCAAAATCAGAGAGGAGAAAAGGAGGACCTGACTGTCCCAGGCAGGCAGCAGTACCCCACACAGGGAGGAGCCCTCTCCTCGGCGTTCCTTGCTGATTCAGAGTCAACATAATGGGGCCGAGATGGCGCCATTGATCCGCCGGGCAGGCGGAGCCACCATACGGCTGGAATTAGTAATGGCTTTCTTCCCCGTGGCACCGGGTCACAGGATTCAACCTTTGCACAGCCCCGTGGTAGAAACAGTCTTCCTCCCTCCCCACCACCAGAAACGTGTCTGTGGAGCAGCCGCTGGTCCTGGGGAACAGAGCAATGGCAGCAGCTGCACAGGGAAATTAAGAATTGGAGCCAAGGGAGAAAAGAAAAACAAAATAGGGACCAGTCAGCACGGATGGAGTACAGACCTACCCCACCAAGGCAGCCAACCATACTTTTAAGAACAATTCCCTGGGAGGGTCTTTCCTTCCAGCCCCCTAGGACAGGCATGTCCATGCAATCAAGGACCTCCTACGTTCAAGGTGTCTCTTGGGAGGCTGTGGGTTGCCAAGACCTTCACTGTACAGCTCCTTCTGTTCTATGCCACCACAGTACAACCTTGCTCCTCGCAGCTGCCTGGGGAAGGCCTGGCCAGCCGTGACTGTGGCTCCAGCAAACCCCCACCTCCTCCAGGGTAACAGGAGCAGGGAGGAGGAAGAGCATCACTCCAGGATGAGCACCCATCCCAGCTGCAGGTGCTGGCAGAAGAGCACACGTAAGGTCAAGGGAAGCACCTGAAGCCGATGTTTTGAAGGTGTCATTCTCCTTTCCTCTTCCCTCCCTCTCACCACGGACAGTGTCACAGGCAGATCCTCATTTCCTCAGCTGCCAGAAGTGGAGAAGGTAATTAGATACCAGTATGGCCTCAGAACATTGCTCAGAGTAGAGATTTAATCACAGTCCTTGTGGCTCATAAATACAATGTTCAATTGGAGGCTACAAAAGGCAGCTAACGTTTCCCATCACCCCCGTGTCCTGTAGCAGCCACGGAGGAGTGGAGGGTTGCAGCCCTCTAAGTCAGCATCAGCCTAGAACGAAGGCTACAGCGGCCGACTCCTGCTGCGTGAGGCTCTGGTGCTGCTCACTGCTGGTGCTGATGCCCTGCCCTAAGCCCTGCCTTTGAGGGGTTGGAGCAGGGCTGTGCCTGGCTAGAACACAGGGCGATCTTAGATGTGCAGGGATCCTGAACCCACCTTTCCCCCTAGATTGCTGGAGACATTCGTGGGCCTCTGGCACCTAACTTTTCTTTTAAGCCCACAGGCTGGTGTCTGCTGCTCTACACTCATTAACATGAGATAAACAGTTGCAAAACTAAGTTAAGTGCATTTCAGAGTAGTAATATGATGTAAGCAACTAGGAATTAGGCAAATTAGAGCATCCAGTGCTTGAATAACTCAAGCTACCCAAAGAACTGACCTATTTCTTCCCTTTGCCCAAAACCAGCATCATCTCCTGCTGTGGCCGCTCACATCAGTAATCACCAGCATGAGCATGTGTCATCATTTGGAGCCACTGATGAATTTGCCTGAGTCTGGGAGCCCAGTTAGGGTCACAGAAAGGAGACTGGGGGCCAGGAGTAGTGTCTGTGTTCAGTTGATGGGTTGTGCCCAACCCATGAGCTCACCTAGGATCACCAGCTGTAGATCTGTGTTTACCTTTCCAGGGAACTTGAAAAACAGCTTCTGCCTGAGAGAGGAAAAATGGTAGGAGAGCCTGCAAAAAGCAAGTAGGCAACAATTCCTGGCACTGCCTGTGAACTTGGAGAGTTGTACAGTCATTTGTGGGATGCAGGCTCTAGATTACGGCCATGTAAGGCCTGTCTCCCTCTCTTCCCCCATGCTAGTCTGTGGAATGGAGCATGCAAAATAAAAAGGGAAATCTGAGACTCACACTGCGGCAGGCTGAACAGTTTACATTCTTGTCTGCCATGATATCCTCCTCCCAGCTTAGCCCTTATCTGTTTGACCTCACATAGCCAGCATCAAAAAAGCTAGTATTTAGTACAGAGGAATTCTGGAGTTCAAATGAGATAGCACTGCAAGGGGGAAAGAAATATGCTCGCAATATACTACTTCTGGACTATGTGGAATCAAAAGCAGAAATGCAGAATGGCTGAGGTTGGTAGGCACCACTGGAGAGTGTCTAGTCCACCCCTCTGTTCAAGCAGGGTCAATTAGAGCAGATTGCTCAGAGCCATGTCCAGGCAGGTTTTGAATGTCTCCAAGGATGGAGACTCCACAAACCTCCCTGGGCAACCTACGCCAGTGTTCGACCACCTTCACAGTGAAAAAGTTATTTTCATGTCCTCTATTGCAAATTGTGACCATTGCCTCTCATCCTGTCACTTGGTACTACTGGGAAGAGTCTGACCGCATCTGCTTTGCTTCCTACCCCCATCAGGTATTTACACACTTTGGTAAGATCTTCCCTGAGCCGCCTTTTCTCAAAGCCAAGCAAACCCAGCTCTCCTGGCCTCTCCTCCCATCCTTGCCCTGTCTTCAACAAGGAAAATCTTACTGAGGTGTCTTGGATCTCACTACACTGGAACACACATGAAAAAACCTTCTTTTAAACCTCAGCCTTATGAAAGTGTGCCAGCAACTTCCACCCAGGTTGATAATTCATCTGTATTGTTCCTTGTGCTGACAGTGGCCAAGCACTGCTGAGTGGGGGCCTCCCTTGTGCCACGTGAGATGGAGCAGAAAACACTGGACTCTTACAACTGAATTCAAGAGCTTGTTATGACGACACGAAACTTCAGGGGGATCAGGTCATAGACATCAGTAGGAGTAGGACCGTAAGGCGGTGTGTTTTTTCGTAAAAAACGCATAATTTGTTCCACTTCGGGGTATCTGATGCAATAACCGTGTCAGTTTTCCTCTGTCACATCCTTCCCACATGACTGGAAACATCACTTAAAACCAGCATTCTGGATGCTCTCCTTTCCCCCACACTCCCACTCTGGCTCTGCTTGCCATTAAGCTTTCTTCAGGTTTAGCACATGTTTATTCTTTCCATTGGCTGCAGAATTTCTACAGTGTTCCTGTAGCTGCTCCTGCAGCTGCTCCTGCAGATTCTAGACCAAATTTAAAAAGTTTTTTAAAAAAAAATCACCAAAAGCCTTCATCTGACAACTTGCCATCTCTGGCATGATGTATTCAGGTCACTCCTCTGGTCTTCTTGCCACAAAAGCTCTGTCCCAAGTAGGGTCTCCACCGAACATGTAACAAGACCAGGCTACCCGCACATGCTGCCTATAGAGATGAGCCAGTTCTCGGTACTCCACTAAGGAATGTGACCGTGAGGAAAGTCCAGAGATGAGTCTCACATCATGGGAAGGGGACAGGCAAAAGAGAATGGGGAGCCTCTCTTAATTCTTGTACACACTAAAGACATCATTGGGATGTATACTGATCCTGATGAGAGAGTTTTTGGTGCAGATGCCCCTCACATCCTTTCTTTGCAAAAGGAATGGGTGAGCTCTCTTCCAGCATGACACTGCCCACCCCATGGCAATACACGGATCCCTCGCTTGCTTGACGAGGTCTGGGCATCGCAGGGTGGAGGGAGAATGAGCCTGTTTCAGAAGGAGGGGAAATTCCCTATGTGAAGTGGAGATATAAAACAAGATGAGGATGTCAGGAAAAACACAATTTCCATGTCTATGTGGTAGAATTTGGCCTCCCACAATTAGAAAACTGGTGGAAAACAGTTTGCTCTGCTGTGTAATTTCATCCTTCAAAACCAAATTATAGTAACTGCTGTGGACATTCCAGTGTCTGCAAGCTAATGATGATAAAAGGCAGTCACAACCAGCCAGTGCTGGGAGGAAATCAGGTGGGAGGCCTAGCCTCGCAACCAGCATTTGCAGACAAGCAACATTAAGCCTTTTCGAAGGGCTCTGTCAGCAAACAGGAGCTTAGGGAACACTTCAGGTTGGCAGGAGGCAAGCAAGAACGTATCCTCCTGTTAGCCTTTTTTTTGGGAGGGGGCGGAGGGGGGATATGCTGCCAAAGGAGCCGGTTTGACAAAATTGAGGCTGGATGCCTCTCTGCACCAGCGTAATGGGAAAGCCCTTCATGAGGCAGGAAATCCTGGAGGCACTCCCCTTAGAGAAGGCTTGTGTGCAGTAGGAGATCAAATGTGGACTCCTCCCTGCCCGAGGCCCTGTGGAGACAGATATTAAGAGATGATGCTCTTGGGTCCTCCAGCATATTTGCTTACAATTGCCAGGCCTCCCAGAATAACTACTTTTTCCTTGAGCCCCACCAGTATGAGTGCATTTAGAAAAAGCCTCCCAAAGGCTCTCCCTCACCCCATGTCATCCTTGACCCCGTGGGGCACCCTAAGGCTGGCTCCAGCTCTACAGCCCAAACCTCCTGTGTTGACTTCACGTGAACTTTCCTACAATATAGATTCCTGACCACTGAGCTCACTTCACACAGGCACGTGCATGTATTCCCCATTCTGGTGACTGATACCTTCAGCATTCCCCATGACTTCACAAATACTTTCACACACCAGCCACGTAACTGACATCTCCAATCTTCCCCATGGCACTGTGAGAGCATAGGGGTTAAAAAAAAAAAAAAAAATAAAAAGGAGGTGGGAGGGGAGAGAGGGACAGAGACCAGCAGGAAGCCAAAGCAGACATTACTCCTAAAGAAACCCATGAGTAAGGAGCAGCTTGGCCAGCCCTGACTCACCATAGAGTCAACATCTCCTCCCCACCAACCTTTCTTTTTTTAACTTGAATATTACATCCTCCACTCCTAACCTGGTGTATCTGGGTTCCTTCCACAGCTTTTCCCAGGTGAGCAACGGAATCCCATCTTAACCCCCTTACTACCAGTGAAGCAACCATGCTCTCCACCCCACGTTTTCAGAGCAGGAGCTTTGAGTCCTTCTGGCTGAGGAGGTGGATTAAAAAAAAAAAAAGTCACCTCAGCACACATTTTCTAGCTCTATCCCTTTCTTTTTGAAGCCAAGATGAAAGGATTAATGCATTATTTGCCTTTTAGCCCAGGTGGTCTGCTCTGCTAGCCTCTGCCCCATTTACCATTGTTGCAGCCAACAGCTGTCTGGATTGCAGCTGCTCTAATGAAAGAAGCCCTGAAATGTGCTACAACCGGGCACCTGGCAGTGCTGTACCCATTTGTTCATACTGAAGGAACATGCGAGCTTTTAATTGTTCATGGCAAAGGGAGCTTTTTAATGACTTCAATTAACAGAGAGAGAACTCCAGTTAGCTCTTGCTATACAAAAGAGTGTCCACAATGTCATTAAAACAAGATTTACAAGTGTCATAACTCCCAGCAGCATAGTCAACAATACAGCTAATCATTACAACTGAGCACCAAAGGAGAAGGGGGGAACATCACACCACTGAGGAATGAGAGGAAAAGAAAGGAGTATGAGGGAGGGGAAGGTGCAGAGGAAAAAAGAAAAGTAATTTTTTCTTTTCAGTCTAAATTGATTTTATTCTACAAAATGCTACTTAGTTAAAATTGTAAAAGCAAAACCATTTTAATATGTTCTTTCTTTCATAGCAGCAAGCTTCCTCTAACAAGCTTTTCATTTTAGTGCAAATACTGTAGGCCTGTATTACAGTAAAATAACAAGAACAGAAAAGAGACACCACCAGAGAGAATGCCTCAGCACTGAGATTCGCCAGGACTGCAAGAACGATATCAAGATTACGATGAGCAAAGAAGGGTCCCAATTCAGCAGTCGCCTTTGAGAACCTCCTTGGCAGAAACTATTTCACCACAGACAAAAAAAGGAAAAACCATGATCTAAAACTTTCAAGGAAAAAAAAAAAGATAATGGTGCCCCTATTACACCCCCTTACAATGAGGATTACATTCAGTAATCCTCATGGTCGCCTATTAATCACCAAGGCTTGACTCCACCTCCAACACCCGCTTTGCAGCAGCAAAATGCTACTGATGCTTTCAATTTGCTCCCAGGAGAGTGGAATCAGAATCAGGCCCTCTATGTATCTGAGAATCTTAAAGTAGACTTTAGTGACACTAGTAACTTATCGCTCTAATAAAGATGCACTATCCCTTATTGATGTTACTTTGAACTACACAGTATATCAAGATATATACAACATTTTATCCTCTCACTGAGCAAAAACAACTGGATACCTATTTTCTACACATTTTAATATGATTTTAATATCAAGTAACCACAAACAAGAAAGTGGAATAACCCTTTAATCATACAGGATAGGAGCGGAACAATTAAGCAAAACAGGATGGGATTTTATTATTATCTTGTATTCTGAGATTTGTCCTCAACTCCACCTACTGTTCACAGAGGAATGATAATGCATCTTTAGAAACATATCTCTTTTTACAATTTATACAGACAACAACAAAACCGAGAATCTTTTATTTAAAGAATCGGAAAAAAATTATTACCCTAAAAAAAGAGGAAGATTGGAGTATTTTTAATGCTTTCTTTATTATATCCAAGTCTTGAACAGAAAAAAAAAAGATGTAAACATGATAAATAAATAAGAAATAAAATGTAGATTGTTCCCCCCACCTCTTAAAATGTTTGACTTGGCCCTCCTAATGAAAATGAACTTGTAAGTGTCATAATAATAATATTTCTTACATTTCAGAAGTCTCTTCTAGAATGGGAAAAACACAACAAAAAAAAAAAAAAAAAAGAAGCAACAACCAAACACCAGGAATGTGATTTGGGAGAATGTTAAATTAATGGCGGGCAGATCTGCTGGAGCAGGCACAAGACGGCTGCCTGCCAATAAATAATAAGATACCAGGGAGGAGGGGGGTGTCTTAGGTTTGTTTTCATTTTGTTTTTTCTTTTCATTTAGGATGAAGGCCAGGTGGATCCTACATACAGTAAGCAGCAAAATTAAAGGTTCAGATGAACTAAACAGATCATTTAAATAATAATTATAAAAACACAACAGAGAGCTACTGTCCCCAGCATGTTGGTCCCAAATCCCATCACACCACAAGCAGTTTGAGACTTACCCGGTCTCCACACCTACGAGAAAGGAATGGATGAAGGCAATGCCACACTGGGAAGGGGGAAGGAGGAACCAGGGAAAAACTGGAATGGCAAACATCACCTGGAAGCTGAATGTTTCCTTCAATGCAGCTGCTACTGCTCCTCCCAGTTTGGCATTGATTAATTTAAGATGTTATTAGAGGCTTGGTTGGGCCAGTCACTATGGGGTTGACTTAATACCAGCTGAAATTCCCTGGGCCTTTTTCTACTGACTTCAACAACTCTTGGTCAGACACTAGTTATAACAGCTCCCACATCCCCATTACACGCAGAACATGGAGACACTGTACATTTAGGAATCAGCAGGGAAGGTACTCATAGAAAATACCATTTTGGGGATGAGGAAGACAGTCAATTCCCAAAAAGCACACCAGTAAACCTGAAAAGAACGCAGGGCCAGACCAAAACAGCAGCAGAGCTCAAGTTGTACCTGTCTGCCAGAAACTAAACAAAAGTAAGGCTGATCCACAAAATACAGAAGGCAGGAGACCAGCGATCCCAACACAGACATCCTCTGAGAGATCCGAGGGACAAAACGGGCAGGGCACAAGGTATTCGGAGCTTTTTCCAGATAGTAGAAAATAATCCTCTTTTCCCCTCAGTATCACAGGACAGGAAAGGGGACTGCTCTGTCCTGTCTCTGAGAAGGTCAAGACAGGCCAGCTGACCAGGCAGCAGGCAGTGGGCAAGGGCCAGCTGCAGCTCCTTTTGGCAACGATTCAGTGAGCAAAAGCAAAGGTAGGTTTTTGTTGTCCCACTAGGAGTTAGGCTTACTCGGGTTTGAGGAGGCACCTGACTTCCTGAAACCCCTAGTAGGAATGCTCCTGATGTCCCAGAAGACAGCGATCCTGGTCAGCTGGCCTCAAAAGTAGCTGCATCGCTTTAGGATTCACCACTTGTCAATGTTGCATTCTGCCCAAAAACGGGTGGAAATGACATGCAGAGACATTTTATTGAACAGTTTTAGATTCTCAATCCAGACTGGTCCAAACAAGCATCTGGCAAAACGGAGACAGTTAGAGAAGCAGCAGTTTCACCTAAAGTGGTATCATCATCTACGTATAACCCTATAAAAACAGGATCCTCTGTGCTAACTATGGGAAGTTTAAGGTCTACTTTATGAAAAAGGAAGATATGACGTCCACGTAAGGACAAGAGAACTCCTTTACCAATTTTACTTATTGTGTAAGCTCAATTTGAAACCTCTAGCACCAGTATAGTGATGGAAGTGTTTAAGCAACAAAGAAAGAGCTTGAATCACAATCAGCTTTAAGAAGCAAAAAGATCACTCCTATCTTTCTATTTCTGGCAGGTCTGGTAAATACATGGGTTTAAAAATAACAGTAATAACGCAAAAGCAAAGCCTACCTTTAGAACCAAAGTAGCGCCCCTTTGAAATGATTCAAGGAATGGGCAGTGGCCAGGGTTTGAGGGAAGCCAGCCCTGCTGAGTAAAGGTCCAGTTCCACAAGACTGAACCCTATTAATTCCCAGTGGAGTTGGTGGGGACTGCAGCAGTTTAGCATCTCACTGGACTGGCCCTATAATTGCATATTGCATTTCTCCAGGTCCAGCCTGACCAAGAAATACCCTGGTTTCAGTTGATTAAAAAAAATATATATAAAAGAACAAGAAAATCTCACACCAAAATAAATAGCTGCCACCACAGCTTCAACAGGCAGGACCAAAGAGCTATCCCCTACACTGCCTAGCAAACTGGGCAATCCTAGTGTGCGCATGGTCATGATTTGTCATTGCCTTGACATCAACAGGAATTGAGCTTGGCTCTAAGTGGGAATAGGTTACACACATTACTGTTTTCAGTAGTGAACATCAGCGCTGGAGAGCTTGTGCCCTCTGTGAGCACTTAGTAGTAGCAGCCAAGCCCACAGGTTGGAGAAGACAAGGACCCAGGGCTAGGGGAAGAACCCTCTAATTTTTTTTTTGTCTTCAGGCCAATCAACCCCAACAAAGCCAGATAATTACAATGCAAAAAAAACAGAGGCCAAAGACTGAGATGCAAATAATGGTAATCGATCTTCCTCCACTGTCAATTTGTCGTTCATAACCAGAGGTTATCAGAAGCTCTGTTCTAGTTCAAACAGGTCATCACTTCAACCATGCCATTCCTGCCTCGTCAGGAGCACCTTGTGGCCTGTGCTGTGCTGGAGGCTGGACCACTGCCTTCCCCCCAACCTTGAAAACTGGGAATCGCTGAGCAAACAACATCCGCTAGTATCAACTGGTAGACGCGCACTGCTTTGTTTCCCAACAATGAAAAAGTCAGCAAGGATACAGCCAGCTTGTTTCACCCTCTTATCTGCTGCCAGTCTCCATCCTAGATTTATAGGCACATGGTGCCACCTCTTTTTTGGTAGCATGTTCTGCAAATATGGCCAAGGGGAGAGAAGGATTTACCAACAGGAAGAGATCAGCCTCTGAGTCAGAAGCCCTGATGGGGAGGAAGATACAATACTCCCTAGACAGCAGACAGCCCAGGAAAAGTAAACAACAAGAAGCAGCAGATTTGACATCCACCAAACTGGGCTAAAACCCTACCAAAGACACTGGTAAGTGCCAGCCCAGCAGCTTTTCTGATGCTACTTTGGCCCTGAGATGCTAACTTGTTTTATGAGGAGCCCAAGGGGATAAATATATCTACATTTTAAGAAAGAAAAGCTTCTGCATGAGCCTCCTGCTGACTCTGTTTGCTGTCTCTGCCCCAGGCCAGAGTTACCAGCTCTGCCTTTGCTGCTGAGCCCTCAGGCTCCTCTTGGTCCCCCCCCTCCCAGATCTCCCAGCCATCCCCCTCTTGCCTGGACCACCCTACATGTTTCCTGCAGCCTGTCCCAAGAGGAAAGATCCTGAAGTTCAGAGGAATTGGATGAAATGTCATGGGATCGACAACATTGGTAATTATAAGCAGAGAGAGAGAGGGAGAAAAAGAGAAGTTGTAAGATCAACTAACCAGAATGATCTAAGCACAGAGCACAACTGATTAGATCAATTCACAAAGGAAAGGGATGACTAGCAACTATCTGCAGCTCGCCTTCAGTCCTGACCAGGAGAGCTCCCCAAGTCCACTACGGCCATGAAGAGGTTTCCATAGGCAGTCCCTACAGAGGGAACATTACCCTCTCCAAACAGTCCTGGCGCATCAGTCCCACCCTTGCCATTTCCTGCCTTCAGGGAGCTGGCGTTGGTCCTCACTCTCCTTCCTGGAGCTGCAGCACTTCCCCATCCTCGTTCTTGCTGCCCTTGTGCTTGAACAATCCTGTGCCTGTCTCTAATCCCATGGAGGGTGGCTCCCCCCATGGTGCTGGGGGGGATGTAACACACTGGCAAAATGGGGGGGCCGCAGGGGGATTACAACGCCAGCAAGGTGGGAGAGTTCAAAGAATCCGAGGACTGGTCACCGCTGCTGCTGCTCCTCCGGTGAGCTTTGGAGCAGGACTCGGACGGGGAGAGAGGAGACTCCTGATCCAACACATTGGGGTAGGTGAACACCAAGTTGGAGGAGCCAGGAGTGATGGCTGGTGTTGAGGTCACCACAATGGGAGTGTTGAGTGCCTCCTCCCCATAAAAACCTCCAGCAATGCTGATGGGCTTAATGACAGACCTCTGAGCTTTGTCAAGGACCAAAGAGGAAGATGGGATCTCTTCCTCGACAGGCTCCTGCTTCACCACCACCGCTCCACTTGCTCCAGTCCGAACGCTCTGGAGGCTGCTGGATGGTGGGCTCCGACGTTCCTCAGGGCTGATTTTGCACACAGGGCTGTGAGCCACCAGCATAAACTCCAGCTTCTCCTTCTCCTTCTGGAGCTCAGCAATCTCCTTTTGCAGCACTGACTTCTCCTCCTCCAGCACTTCAGTTTCCTGCAGACAAAAGGGGAATAAGTAAGTATCAGAGGCTCTAGAACTGCTCCTCACCTGGAACACGGCCATCAAGTCCATTTCCCATCTGGCATGGGCAGATACACCCCAGATTCTTCAAGAGCCAAGCAGGCATCAGGTCATTGCCAGCTGAGCTCTTGTGTTTCATGTGTTTACCAGTAGGCTACTCCCAAACTTCACTGATCTAAGGGTTATAAATAGTCTTCTCGTGAGCTTGCCTTAATTTTCACATGGCCAGGTTCTACCACTCTGTCTTGGCCTGTTACTTCACTCTTCTCCCTTGCTGTCTGCCTGACGGACACCTTAGCAGAGTGGACTCAGATCTCCTGCCATCATTTTTTGTGTTAGTCACATTCTTTTCACTTAGACAGAGGTAGTGTCCAGCAATCTCTATAAACTGTTTCCATTTTCTTTCTGTAGCGCATATTCCAGATTAGGTCTCACACTTGCCTGACTCTTGCACAAAGGGCTAACGCTTTCATCTCCACTGGATCATCCCTTGATGCATCTGAGGATTAATACGTTTACCTTTCCCATGGTCACATCACACTGATGGCTCGTAGTCAACCTGTGAGCAATTAGTACCTTCCTGTGTGCGGAGCTCACCATTTCACAAAGAAGTCACCCTCAGTCCTTCAGGATATGACCTTTGCACTCCCCTCACTTCTATTACTTTAGTCATAACAATCCTTAAATTCTTCCTATAGGATGTCCTGCCTCCCCTACACTGAGAATACCTCCAGAATTTGAGTCAGCAACACATTTCACTGGTGTGCTCTCACCGCTGCTGCTGCACTTGTTAATAAGATCATCAAATAAAACCAGCCCTAGGCTGCTTCTTGAGCAGGAGCGCTGGAGCCTTCCCTCCAGCCTCTTTCAACACAACCCAGCCTTGCCTCCTCTTAAGCCAATCCCTTACCCATCCCATGGTTCTTGTGCTCATCCTACCTTCTCCAGCTTAACTAGTTATTTCCCCTGTGGCATCAGACCACAGGTCTCTGCGGTGCTTCCTTTGTGCAGAAAATCAGTTACCGCCACCAAAGAAAGGTTAGCCTAAAGGATGTAGCTTTGATAGGTATACATAACGTCTGCCTTGTTTTCTACTGCTTTCAGGTGATCCTACCATATTCAATGCTTTTGTCCTTAAAGCCTGCCTTTGAGGCACAGAGCATCTTTATTTCCACTTATGGAGGGAGACCAGAGGTAGGGAGACTCACGCTAGTTGGGAGGCTAGAAGGGAAGAGAGCTCCTAGGACATTTTGGGCAGTCAGCAAGGGGAATTTAGGCTCCTGAGCTCCAGGCCTGAGCCCTCATCACCGTTGATGTAGGAGCAGTGCCACTGGGCAGCCTTGGAAGGGGAAGGCAGCATGCGTTTTGCAGCATCTTCCTCGAACATGCTATTGGAGTAAGAGCAATGCCCTTCAAGCTGGTCCAAAGGCCAGGCAACAAGGAAGGAGAAACATATGCAGCTCACGTACCGCCTGGAGTTTCTCTGTTAGCTCTCGACGCCTGTTACGACACTTAGCAGCTGCCAGCTTGTTCCTCTCTCTCCGGATCCTTCGCTTCTCTTCTTCCTCGGGCGACAGCTGTGGGCAAGTGCCAAGAAAACCCACAATCAGATCTGAGCAAGGCATTCCTTGAAGTTTGTGAGGATTTAACCGCAATGCAAAGGAAAAAGGCCTGATCCAGCAGGATGCTGAGCACTCCCCCTCTTCACTGATGTCAGCAGAAGATGAAAGCGCACAGTATGTCTGCCTGCACCGGGTCTTAGCAGAAGGGTGAGGAGAAGATGGAGCGGGGAGCAGGGGGAAGATTGTGAAAGAGGACAGTGAATCTGCACCAAGGCCAAACAGATAAAAGATGCTCTGATTGTTTCACAACTTGGGTGGTACGTTAAGCAAAACCAGAGCACGATGTTGTAAGTGCCTCTTTCTTGAAAGAAAATATCTGCTGCTTCCCACACAAAAATAGTTGCTAGCTTGAAGGTCGGGGATGGGGTGGAGGGGGAGACAGGGAAATCAGCAGAGCTCCCATGAAGTCCGTGAAGCAACAATGATTTATACCACCCAAAAATCTGACCTCAGATTTTCGAGCACTCAACGAGATAACACACTGTGCTTCTTGCATCAGCAGGCAAGGCTCCAGTGATATCAAGGGCTTCCTGAGGCCAGCTGACATCCTCACTGATGTAAATCAGGACCAATTCCATAGAAACCCATCGAGCCACACTCTTGCAAAACCAGAGGAAGTGAGCAGGAGCCCACAAGATCTGGTCAAGTCCAGCCTAGCTTTTAGGGTTTGAGACGAGGTTTTACAAATCCCAGCAGCGGCAGATAGGCTTGCACCACTGCTGAGGCCGGGGAGCTGGTACAGCAGTGCATGCAGAAGGCCAGCACGGCCTGGCTCACCGCTGCGGCACACGGCGCGCAGGAGCTGGTGCAAAGAGACCGCCGTGGGGATTCACAGCCCGTGGTTGGCCATGCATCCTCCTCTGCTGCGGACTGACCTCGTGCCCTGTGCTTCAGCCTCACTGGGCCGACGTGCGCTGCAGGGGCTTTGGCCTGGTGACTGCAAACAAAAGTGAAACGAGCACCCTGCAAAGCACATGTCAGATCTCACACAGTGACAGCAGAGAATGGAAAGAAAAACCTTTTCATAAAAGCTTTCAGTTTTAATATCTTCAGAGGCTGTCAAAATCGCAAACAAGACATTCACCCTTTTACTATATTTTCTTTTTGGTGTTAGTTTTACTCTAACCTCATTCTGGTTTGTTTTGGTTTGCTTTATTTCCTTAATTTCGATCTTTGCAGTTTCAGGGAGTTTACTTCAGCCTCGGGGCATTCCCCTCACTCGGTTCTTCTTTTTTTTTCAGAATCCGGGCTGTGCCTGCCATTTCACCTGCCCCCGGACGCACACTGAGCAACACAAGCACTTCTAGGACTCCAGGACACAGGCTTTGGGCCTGAAAGCTTTGCCATCAGCAGATCACAGCGCTCCATCTCGGGGTGGGGGGTACCTCCACCCTGCTGGGCAGCAGACAGTGGGGCTTTGGCATATTCTCCCCCAATAAGGAGCCCCCACGGGCACCACTCTTCCCAGTACAGCTCTGCCTGCTCACTTGCCAGCCTGTATGTGTGCAGGGTAAAAATGTATTTGCACACAAATATCCGCAGTATGGCAAAGCTTTAAGCACGCACACAGATTCTGTGATGACTTGGGGCCTCTGCGTACAGTTTTCAAGAGCCCTTTCATGCTTCAGAAGCACAGACCCCATTTAAATGTGTTGACATCGAAATTTCTCCTCCCAGGGCCTTTGGTCATTTTAAAATTATCTGCCTCAGAGGCTATGCTTCGCAAAAATCTCATAGATGGGGCTGAAGCCCCTAATCTGGACGTGCTTAACATTATACCGGGTCTAAAAAGGAATATTCTGTCAGCGGTTGCTGGATTTGTTTGAAAGCAGTTGGATTTGGCACTCTTCGTGCCCCTGCTGTACGCGTTATCTGTAGTTTGTCCAAGCCCAATACGTGCATTCGCTGGCAGAAGCGATCATCAAAACAGGCTCTTTTCATAAAGCGTTACACAATGTTTTCCAAAAAGGCACTCCGATGCGGTGTTCAAAGCACCAACAGAGGAAACCTGAGCCAAAGAGCCATGGTAAAGCGCCCGGGTACTGCCTTAGCATGCGCCTAATCAAAAGGACTTGGCTTTGAATGACCCACAATGAACGGCTTGCAAACAAGCCACAGGCCAGGAATTGCTTGGCAGGCATCCTTCAGCAAATAACTCTGAACAACAAATAAAGCGGAGAATATGGTGATCTCTTCACGGCCAATTTGTGAACACAGAGGCAGCATTTGTCAAACAAATTAGTTGTTACTAATTATTCCCCCAGTTCTCGTGAGAGCTTCCCTGGCTTTGGACACCAGCCCTGCACGCAGGGAACCGGGAGGTAGCTCCAGCTGGTGGAAAGGGCTGGCACGTACCCGAACCACCACGGCTGCCCCATTCTTCCTCCCAAAAACGGGTCCTCAGTGCACCCATACCAGCTCCCCGCACAGAGGTGCGGCTCACTCCGGACAAGTGACTTTAACCCCTTCCCTATCTCTTAGGTCCAAACCAGACAGCGACTCCACATAAAATAATCAGACTGTGAATCAAAACAGATGACGTGGAAGTAAAAGTAGGGCTGGTGAGTCTTATTAGAAACAGATCTCATGCAATAGTGCGTGCTCATGTACCGAGGGTGCGCAGTGCGTCTCGTTACGCTGCTCTGCAGCGACTCACGCCACTGCTGCTTGGGAACAATTCAGGGAGATCTAGATTATTCAGATTTTTTTTAAAAAAAGAAATCAGCCTAGCAATGTGGATAGCTATTCACCAGACAGCCCTGGAGAAGGCTGTTTCTTACTAAGAGATTGACAGGGCTGAAAGGATTTCCAGAGGACAAGATGCGTGCATCTAGTCCACCGCCCTGCCCCAGCACTGGATACAGAATCCTGGCTCAGTAATCCCATCAGGAGGCTGAGCACAGGGCAGCAGTGGTACAAGCCACCCCATCCCAGCTAGGAGAATGCCAGAGTTGGGAGCAGAAAAATCTCTGCTTATGGGATCCCCACCTCACTGCTGTAAAGAGATGAAGCGATTGCATGTTTGTAGTGGGAAGGTGGATTTAGACCCCAGACATCCAGAAGGCCCTTGCTACTAGAGTCGAGGTGCTTTGGGGAAGCTGTTCCTCTCTGCACGATGCTGGCTGGTACTGGTGGTATCACCAAAAAGTGAGACTGGAGCAGCACTAGCTGCCACAGAACAGCTATAAAGCACTGGCTGATGTAATTTGGGTGTCAGATTTGTAAAGGACCTACGTAAAATCTCCTCTGCTTGCTCAGAGGTTTCCTTCTGCCTGGAGTGGCAGAGACACTCAAACTGAAACCCAGGGCTCGACTTCAGAGTTTCACCTGCTTTTGAAACCGAGCCGCAACGCGGCCCTGTGGTGCGAAGCATTTGATGGAGATTGGGTAAGTCTCGCTGTAAGATGAGGAAACAGCAATAAAATCACCCTCCAGCTTACACCCTACGTCACCTGGAGAAACCCCAGCACCTGTACAGCGCAGGGGACAGACCTCAGCACTCCCCCGTGGGGCCAGGAGATTACAAGAGAGGGCGGGGGGGGGGAATCTCTGTACGCCTGTTTTCGAGGCACCCCCAGCTGCTCTCCCCGCCGTGGTTACCTGCTCATCTCTTCGTCTCCGTCCCACTGTGGTCCCGATGGTTTTGATCACACCAGGTCGCTGAAGGGCCGTGTGTCCGGCCACTGAAGACAGCGGGGGCAGCGGATGGCTGTAGGGGTGTGAGCGAGAGTAAGGGCTTGACATGGAGGTGATGACGGTGGGCTGGACCATCCACTGCAGGTCTTGGCTGGTTGTGATGGCGTTGATCGTGGGGATAAAAGCACTGCCTGATCCTGGCATATCTACTCGAAATTTCTAGGAGGAAACGCAGGGGAGAAAAGGGAGAGAGAGAAGAAAAGAAAACGTCAATGAAAGCAGAACATAAGTGGTTACTCAGAAACCAGCCGGGCCCTCAGGAGCGGCACCAGTGAGGATCAAAGCAGCACCCAAAGCAAAGGCACCGGCTGCGGATGCCTGTGCAGCATCCCAGCCTGCCCCTGCCCGCCGCAGCCCCCCGAGGAAGGTGCTGGGCTCAGGCACTTCCCCTCCGGAGCAGCCCTGCCCTCTCTCAGCCCCCTTCCTCATCCGCCCCACAGCTCCCCAGTATCCCCTACACCAGCCTCCCCTCCCGGGCAGTGTCCCCACCACCACCACCTCCTTCCTGTGCCCACCGCTCCTTCTGGCGTGGAGTGAAAGGGGAATTAAGGAGTTTCTAGAAAAACACTTCTCTGCCAGTCCAAAGAAAAGGAAGAGAAACTTCAATTCTGAATTGCTGTTACGAAGCAGAGCAAAGCCTTCTTCTACCAAAGGATTCCCCTGAAATTTGGGCTCAGTCCACGAGGGTTTGGTACAGCAAGAAGAGCAGCTTGCTTCTCGTTCAGGGGTTCTGTACTTGCTGCACACACAGCACAAGCAACCCAGCCCCGGGACGGTTACGTATATGTATTTTAATAGCAGCCTATAAAATAGGTCTTAGGATTCAGATCGGACAAGTTCCCTGCAGCTCTCTGCGCTGTCTAGACAAAACAAGGCAGCAGTAAAACCAAGGCAGCAGGTAATGATCTCCTCCAAAATACATGTACACCTTGTTTCAGACAGAGGTAAATCCATCTGGATAATATGCTGGCACTGAACTGCAAGGAAAACAATTGCTTGTCCCCGGAGGGGGAAGCAGGGGAGAAAGAATGCTTTTGTCTATGCAGAGCTCCTTCAGGAGGCTTTCGATGGTTAGGCTCTGTTTTACAGACAGACATGCCTTGCTCCAGCAATCACTGTGCAAGGGATGGCGCCCGTAGGACCAGCAGCCGCCACTACCATCGATTTGTAAGCCATGAAACGATCCCGTGAAAAATGCACATTCTTGGGTCAACAAACTAGGCTTCCTAGAGAAGCGAGAGCCCTTGCATCAGCCTGACCTCAGCTCAGGTAAGCGTCCCAGATAAGGGACAGCACTTCAACACAGATTTCCTTTTCAGGGTGTGCCTAGTCAAGCACCTTAAGTGCTTTGTTAAACCAAGGCTACTGCAAATAGTATTTCACATTCTGATAACTACAGCATTTCGGGCCAGTATTAGCCATAATAAGTCCAGTTGATAACACCTGGAGACCAGAAGATCCAGTCTGAATACTGACAAATGCCAAATTAGAGCTTTGGACAGCTCAAAATCTAGCAAGAAAGGACAAGAGAAGGAAGGAGTGAATCAAGTTAAGGAGGTGGAGAAATTATACAGAAAGGATGACACTGGCACCAAGACCTTGGCAAAAGCCCCACCAGAACCTCAGAGATTCACTTGGAGCTCGGGTCCAGCACAGCCTCAGCATACTCCACATTTCAGAGTGCATGCCATCTTTGTGACCTCTCCCAATTAACTACAGAGGGCCAGAGCTGCAAACTGTCAACACTACAGAGCAATTTGCAGGCACTAATCCCCTCCTTTGCTCTGCCCAGTGTAGGTTGTGGCCACATGGCACAGGAGAGGGTGGATGCCTTGGTGGCTCCACAACCATAACACTGTAACAAAGGGATCTTAACCTCGCAGAAGGGAGGGAGGTCAAGACTAGTTAAGCCACAGCTGCTCAGGAGACGCAAGTTCCTCTTCCAGCTCCACAAGTGGCTTCTACCACGACCTTTGCCTACTTGTGCCACCATCCCTCCTGTACCCAAAAAAGCAGAGAAGACAAACTCCTGTCGTCTTTGCGGGGACACTAGAAAGCTGTGGCTGCAAAACGTACTGAGATCTTCTGGTGCTTTGCTGTGCAAAGACACCATTTGCATTCCAGAGGAAAAAACTTTTGCAGCAGTGCCACATTACTGCAGCCTCCAACACCCAACGACCTGCTAAAGATTCCCATCAGAGTTTGGGAGGCTCAGACCCACCGCCAAATCAGCCACATAAGATACAAGTGTCTGACACAAAGACCTGGCTCTGAGTTATTGAAGAAGTGACTACACCACTTGCAGTCACTCTTGTATACATATATACACACTTTTGTGTATATATATAAGGACCCTTCTCTGACACTAGTGGACGCCTCCTGGACAGTGAAGGGGAGCCGCTCAGTTCAGCCACAGCCCTCGGCAGCTCCACGGTGCTTGCTTGCAGACCCAGGGAAGAGACCAGTCAGACTGCAGTCCCTGTTTGCGCCACGCTCCACCTCTGTCACCAGCTTCCTTTCTAATCCCTTGAAATACCTTTAGAAATTCCCCAAACCTGTGTTCTGTATTTTTCCCAGTAAGCAGTACTTTTCCTAGATAACTAATTAAGGGACATGCTGCTGTGACAGTCTGAGTCTTCGGGTACGGGGTGCTCAGGCCACTGCTGGGTTTTACAGGCATTGCTTCCTGACGGGTCAGGCTTTCCCCACACACCTCGCTTTCCCTGCTAGGACACTGCGATCAGCTTTGCTGTGCCAAAATGCTGCTGGCCCCACACACTCTGCCCGGTGGCCGTCAGCTCTGACCCCTGGGACACTGTTGGTTTCAGTGGCAGGCCCCGAATTCCCTGCCACCTCCCCTGCACAGTCCCTTTGGGAACCGGCCTTCTCACTTTGGAGCTCCAGACCTTTCCCCAGACTGCAGCCCCAACTTTGCTCCCCTTTCAGAGAAGTTCAATCCCCTGGCAGCACCGCCTGCCCTCACCCATCTCCCCTTTCTCCTCTTTCCAGACCCCCTCACGCCATTTCCTTGCCCAGGACACCCGCAGCTCTCCTCTCCTGACCTGGGAGAGGCTCCTGGAGGCAGCTTTCTGCCAGCTCTCGGTTCTCCTTATCTACGAGGAATTCAAAGCGCTACAGAAAAGATGAGGCGATAGCCAGATTGCAGGGCTACACACGCTGCGCACGCTCAGCCACGAAGCCACTGCTCTCCTCCCAACCCAAGCAACATGCAGATGGAGGTATCATTAAAAAAAAACAACAACTAAACAGCAAACAGAAAGAGTCCTGTTATTAAGAGTGCCAAGAACTCAAGAACAAAATATAGGGTTGGAGAGGAACCTCCCCTGATCCATAGTCAAGGGAATCTCCAGCAAGTCCTGCCACGGGCAGGGACAGGCTGCATTAGCAGGTCACAACTTAGGTGCACAGGCAGCACGGGAACATTTCAGGCTTTGGCTCCGTGGTTCCCTTCTCCATCTTAACAAGGAGTTTCTATACCGCACTCTGTTGCGTCTCCACTCCCCTCTGGACCTTCAGTTACACCTGTAACTGCAAGCGCTGAGCAGCATCGGAAACTGGTCCGGAAAAGGGTACAATGACCATGGGAATACAACAAACTCAATAACAAAAGCACCAAAAAAACACCCAGAGGATCTTTGACAATACAGAGCGTATAGGCTATATCCTATAATAAACACAAGGCCCCTGACAGCTCTCCCATGTTGAACGTCTCCTAAAAGGAAAACTGGACACAGTGCTGGGATATCTGAGGGGAGTCGGCCAGTCTGAAGGAGTACACAAACTCTTCCCATTAAAGTCTATGTTTACCACATGGCAAGTCAGTGATTAGGAAAATAGCATGACACGCAACTTAAAAGAAAAATGTTCCAGTGCTGCGTTGTATGGGAAAAATAATTAAAAAGCATCAAAGTTTTGGCTCAGAGACACAGTTTCCACTTAAACATGTGACCAATGCATCTTTTATTGCTTTGGGAAGGAAAAAAAACCCAAAACTGAAGAAAAAATTTCTACAATGCATATTTTCTGTAGCGATAAAACTCTGCAGATCTCTGTAGACCAGAATCAGCAGAACAGCCCGACTGCTAGGGTAAAGGCAACGCTTACATTTGATCCTAATCTACAACATCTGTAAGGATCAAGGGAAAGACGACGCACAAGGCCTTGAGAAATCTCTCGGATTCTTAAAGAAAACATTTATGTTCTCGCTAAGTCGGCATCCTGCTCAAAGCCCCGTTTCAGATAGTAGCCCTAGAAACCGGGCTCTGGCACCCGTATCAAACGCCACGCACACCAGCTGCCTGGGGAAGACACGCAGCCCCAGAAAATAAAAAGGGGAAAACCCAGTTATCGGTCAGACCTCGATCAGTCAAATATTAAGCGACGCTGGAGTTTCATGACCTCCTGCAACAAGTGCTTGAATTCAGCGCAGCCGCTGAATCAGAGGAGGAAAGGGAGAGCGAAGGATTTGCAGCTTGCCGGGCGTTTCCAGCTTCTCAGCCCCCCTTCCCGCTCCCCCACCTTGTCCTGGCGTTTACTGTAAAACAAGGGAATAAGCTGGAGCCGAGCTGCAATCCCTGGAAGCCCCGGGCCGCAGCCCGCAGAGGGCACCAGCGAGATGCGGTTGGGGCGGGCGGGGAGCGGCGGCGAGTCATTTCTGGTAAAACTTCTTTAATGTGAGGAATGTCACGGGCTGGTACGGTTGGCAAAGTTTAAGACTGGACTTTTTTTTCTGGTTTGTTTTTTTTTTTTTAACGATCCTATGATTTTTTGATGCGAAGACGGCAATGTGCTCACGCTGCCAGTTCGCTCGTACAAGCCACACAAGAAATAATAATACTGGGGGGGTGGGGGGGAGTCCAACTCTGAAAAAGCAAGAAAAGAGCGAGGCTGGGCCAGCTGATGTAAACAAGTTATGAAATAACCCAGGTTTGTATAACTGGCCCGATTGTGTAATGCCTTCCCCAGAAGCGGTGGATTTAGTCGCTGTAGGCATATCAGCCATTCCGAGATGTTTTCTTAGGAAAATGAAAAGAGGAAAAAAAACACCCTCAAACCGCCCGACTAGCCTTTTAGGTCCGTGAATTCACGCCGCTTCCCCAGGAACTATCTCCCGTTCCTGCCGCGCCGCCCGGCAGCGGCAGCCGGCGGAGGGTGGGGGGGCAGCGCCGGCCGGCGCGGGGAGCGCTGCGGCGGGTCCCCGGGAAACTCCCGCCGGGGAAAAAGCCCTCTCAGCAGCCGGAGAGCGGCCGGCGGCGCCCGGGAAAGCGAAGGAGCAGCCGGGCAGAGCAAAGCGGCAACGCCGCCGGCCTTTGAATCTCACCGGTGGGAGAGGCAAAAATAATGTCACCGCCACGGAGCCAAAGTTTGGGGCGGGGGGGGCGGTGTGCGTGTGTGAGAAGCGGGGAAGACCACTTTAGACGCTTGAAAAAGCTAGAGCCCACTTCAAGCCATCCCCTGCGCCTTTTACGGTGGCTGCAGTAGCGCCTTGAAAGTAACTCAGGCGGCACTTCCCCAAGTCCCGGGGAAGACGCCCGAGCCGGTGCGAGTGCCCGAGTGCCCGGGAAGGGGCAGTGAGCGGCGGGACAGCGGAGCTCCCGACGAGAACAAAAGCAGGAAGGAGGAAGAGTCAGATGCGCCCGTGTATGTGCGTTACCGGCCTCGGAAAGCAGCTGCCCAGAGAAGCCCCGTGATTTCCGAGCTGGCCCCAGCCCGCCGCTGCGGCGGGTCCCCGGGCAGCAGCCGGGGGCTCCCCACCGACACCCGCGGGCCCCGCTGTACCTGGGGCCGGGGCGGCAGAGGCAGCCCGCCGGACGCTTCCTCGCCGCACGTCCCCCCCTCGGGGCAGGCTGCTGCCTCCCACGACACCCCTGGTCCCGGGTGGGCACCCCCGGCCCCGAGCAGAGGGGGGGCTCCGCTCAGCGTCCCTCCCGGAAGGGTCGCGGCACTCGCTCCGGGGCAGGCAGGCAGGGGGGGGAAGAGGAGGGAAGGAAAGCGGCGGTGCCTCGCCGGGAGCGACGGGACGGGACGGCGGCTGCGGGCAGCCCGCGCCCCGGCACCGCCTGCGCCCCCACGGACGGCGCCTCTCCGCCGGGCGCCCGCGCCTTCACCGCGGAGGAAGCGCCGCTCCCCGGGCGTGGCGGTGAACTCCCGTGCCGGGAGCGCTCGCAGCCGTCCCCGGAGGGAGCGGGGGGAGAGGGGCAGCGCCCGTCCCTACCTGATGGGCTGCGCCGCTGGAGTAGGTCTCGGGATGTCCCGGGGAGCCGCTGCTGCCTCTGGAGGAGGTGTCGAAGTTCCCGGGGTAGTCCTGGTACATGGTCCGAGGTCGGGCCGGGGGAGCCGCGTCCCCGCCTTCCCGCACCGACACCCGCCGCTCCCTCGCCGTCTCCCCGCCCCCTTCGGCTCTTGCCTTTCGCCTCCCAACGCTCGCCGAGGAAAGGGGGGGAAAAAAAAGGCTTTGGAGGGGGGAGACGGGGTAAAAAAGGGAGAAAAAAGATAGAAAAACAATAATCAAATAATAAAAGAGGCTCAAGCGGCAGCGAAGCGCCGTCGGGACGGGACGGGAGGCGCAGGCAGCGTGCGCGCCGATGTCCTCCCTCCGCGCTCCACGGTGAAACTTGCTCCGCCGGCGGAGCGGTCCCGGGGCCCCGGGGGCTGCAGGCGGAGCGGTTCTCCTCCACCCGCCTTCCTCCCCCCTCCTCCTTACACCTTTCACCACCACCGGCCGCCCTCTTTTCCCGTCGCGGGGTGACTCAACCGAGTCTTAACACCCCGCGGCTCCCCGCACGGTAACAGGCGAACGGGAGCTCCGCGCTCACCCGGCGGGGTGACTCAGAGCAATGGCATCGCCGCCCCCCCCTTCCCGGCCTGCGCTCCCTTATTATCCGCCCGCCGCACCATGTGCACTCGCACACGTCAAACCCGCGGCGCACCGGCCCCACCTTGCCAGCGCGGAACCTCCCACCTGCTGCCGCCGCCGGGGGGGGCGGGACGGGGAGGGGGGGGAACCGCGTCCGCCTCCGCCGCACCGCCCCCGCCGCTCCGCCCGCCCCGTCCGAACCCGCGCGGAGCGCGGTCCGGACGGGGCGGGCGGAACGGCGGGGGCGGTGCGGCGGCGTATTCCCGTCAAGCCCCTCCTTTCTCCCCCCCCGCCCTACTTGGTCCCGTCCGTTGTCGCACGTTGCCAAAAATGGTCATTTGCGTCGCACGACGCCAGCGCGGGTTTCCTTGCCGCGGATGACGCGGCTGCCAGAGGGATTCCCTGGCTCCGTCGGCGAAATTTAAAGGGACAGGCACACTGCTGGCCTCCGAGCCGCGATGGCGGGGGGGGGTACGTGAGGGGAAGGGTAGGTCACTGCAGGACAAGCTGGCGGGGCAAGGACCCTCACAGCCCGCCTGAGGTGGCTGTGACATTGCCAGGTCACCAGCTGGAAGGTGGCAGAAGCAGACAGAGCAGAGCCGTCCGCACGGGGAACGTGGGCACTTGGGTGACCTGCAGCGAACACAGCGACGACGCTAGTTCACACACTATTAAAATGCTGCTCTTCAACCCAAAATGCTCCGTTTTCAGCCTCCCCTGGAGGATTCCCCCAGCCCTCAGCGTGTCCTTTTTTTGCTGGTAGGGCAGGAGAAGTCATCTAAGTCCAAGCTGTAAAATCCCATTTAAGCTGTCTCATGGGCAAGGTATTTTCCCACAGGAGCTCATCTGAGAGTAATGGGCTTTCCTCCACTCGCCCTGTCCTCCTTAGAGAGGCAGCACCCACCCCAGCCCCAGAGCCCTCGGGGAACCCTGAACCGAAGCAGCCCGTCGGTGCTAAGTCTTCAGCACCTGATATTTTTTGTTAGCCCTCAGCCAGGCATTTGGGACTAAAACTCCTGCCGATGCCGTTCAGTTTTCAGCACCTTCATTTTCCAGGCACTTGAAATTCTCCCTCCGAATTAGCCACAGCATCTCACTTTGGGAGGGAGGTGGGGACAGGGCTGTGAAAATAAAGCCGTGCTTCCCACTCGCGCTGCACTAGGAGTGAGAGGCTGGGGAGGGGGAGAGGTGCTTGAGCAGGCACGGCGAGGCTGTGACGCTGTTTTCCCCCTGGGCTGCACATCAGGCAGGTGATCTGCATGTGCTTCTTTCTGCTGGAAAAAGATTTAGTTCAAGATGTGAGAGGAATTGGGCTGCAGTAGTTAAGAGATGAAGAGAGAGGGAGGAAAAACATGCGTTGTAATAAAGAAGCTTAACAAAAGGGGTTGGGTTTTGGCTGGTCACCTCCCTCGGTTCTGCCTCCAGCTCTCCTCAGGTGGAGGCTGCTGCTGGCCCCAGGATTTACCAGGTGTCAGGAACCACTGTTGTCATCTGGGGTCACAAGCCTCGGCTTTGGTCATGTTTTAAATCAGGCTGGTGGGAACGTAGAAACCACGCTATGGGGCAGCGAGGAATGCAGAAGTGTTTGGTCCAGGGAGAGAGACAGCCAGAAACAGGGGGCGGAGAGGGGGGGTGCTGGAGAGTTAGTGTTGAGGTATTTTGTGAGAGAAGGACAGAGGGGTTTCTCGCCCCTCCTCCTAGAATTGTTTCTATGATTATTCTTCAGCAGATCATTAAACCTAAGCTACCTGCTCTCCTCATGTTTCAGCTCAGGTACAAGCATTTCGAGCGCTGTTTTCAAACATTATTCTGACATGATTTTGGCACATCTACCCCGTCCTGCTGAATTTGCATGAGACCTAGTCTGGGAACAGCTCGTTTGAAATGACATTCAAGCGCTGTTTCAATATTCGGCTGCAGTTAATGTGGATGCAATTAGTTGACACTTGTAAATCCTCAAGTTAAAAGTCCTGTAAGAAGTGTAGGAAGCTGAAAGAACACCTGAGGCCAAACCCTTGGCTCCTGTTGGGTGATGAACCTCCCTTCCATTGCTGGACTGGCACCACCTTGCCCTCCACCAGCGCCTGACCTGCGGCCCCCAGAGGAGAGGCTGAAGTTTTATCTTCTATTTACGTTGACTTTGCTAGAGTTTCTTCTGGCCTGGGAGCGCAAACCCCCTCTGGCTAAGGCAGGCTCACACATACAGAAGTGATCGGTATGTCCCATGGGGAAAAAATAATCAATCAATCAGCCCCGTGGAGCCTCCTCATTCCCTATCAGCTCTTCATAATTGTTTCTTATTTTTTTGGATCAAAGTAACTCAGACTAGCCTGGTTCGTGGTGCCCCAGACACATGCATTTTTAATCCACATCCAGACCAAGCTTCATTGTGCAATAGGCTCCCTGTTTCCAAAAAACAAGAGATAGCATGTATGTCTGCCTAGTCCATTCTTGCCTGAACCATAGACAAATTAAGACCAGCCCAGGTTCCAGGGCAGGAGAGGATCATTGTAAGGCAAATGAGACCTTGGCTCCTTGTGCTTCTGGATTTTGGGAGCAATTAGGAGACTGAAACCCAGACCTGGGAATGCTTTTCACTGTTTTTACAGGAGTGGAGGATAAGGGCACTTGGCAGCGGCTTAGACTTGGCCCTCGGCAAGCGTGTGGCAGAGCCTGCAATTAGGACCTCCTTCTCCAGCCTCCCCGGTGGTGCCGGCTGTACCACCACCACTCCATGCCACCTGCCTAGGGGCAAAATCATCGATTTGTGATCAAGGGAGAAGATTGCAACCACTTTCCTCTTTCTCCTCACCCTTTTATTTTTACAACCCTTTAGCTATCATCTCCTGTGAAGAAGCCTGGAGTAATCACTTCACCTTAAACGTGCACTGCCACCAGCAAAGGACAGCCGAGATGTGCTGTGGCTGTCCCTGCTGCAGGGCAGGGCAGCCCTGGGGCTGCGGGGTGGCTCCAAGGGTGGTGGGACTGCAGCTGCTCCACACTGGAGGGGAGCAGGGAGCTGCAGGACGGCACTGGCAGGGTGCAGGGAGCTGCAACACAGCCCAAGAAAGGTCACGTGCCTCTTCTCCCCACATGATTCCTCAGCTCCTCTTCTAAAACTCAGTCCCAGCTCCCCCATATTGGTGCTATCTTGGTCACCGTTCATTAAAGAGGACTTTTATTACAGAAGCGATGACTCTCTTGCTTCCCGAGACCTTTTCCTCAAGCTTTCCGAAGAAGCAGTGTACGCATTTCCAGGGCTCTCCAGCCCTTCCTGACAACTGTACTCACATCTGTGCGTGAAGTCTGCTTTCATATTGTCTCCCTAAGTGCTAAGAGCAAGTGTTTTGATGTTAACTTCTGGGAACGAGCTCTTAAGCTACTACCTCACACTTAATTACAGTTATTTATTAAGTACTCCAGCGTATCCAAAGGAGAATGGAGGTTTTCAGCTTCAAAGGGTTTCTGGACGTGGTTCAGCAAACACCTTTCACCAAGCAGAGTGCTTTTCCTACCCACATACTGTCAGACCACCGAGCCCCTCTCCTGCCGATAACCCTATTGTTTTCAGAAGGACGCACAGCGGCCATAGGGCCCCACTCCAGCTGTGTACCGTATCTTTAGGGCTGGGAGTCACTCCCCTCAATTGATCTAAGGTGACTGCAGTGAGACTGTCCCTGTGTTCAAGCGTGCAGCTGGCTTGGCCCCATGTTCCTGGTGGGGTGAGCGCTGCCACACGTCCTCTTCAGGGCAATGACACTAATCCTGCCACTCTTAACCACAGCCTGGTGATGAGGTGACATCCTTTAACTCTTTCCCAATCCTGATGCTAATAAAAGCCCAGAGTAAAGCAAGATGCTGTGATGCTCTTCCCTCTTTTGAACCTGGGCTGGGTGATGCTGAGGGCCTGAGATGCGGGCAGGGCAGCAGCAGGGCAGTCCCATGGCAGCATCGGCACCAAACCCCTCTGGCACTGCTCAGTCAGGCTTGTGGCACAGCCGTGGTGCGGTGCTGTAGCCAGCAGGGTCCTGCTGGCTTGGCACAGGGTCAGCTCTGCAGAGATCCCAGAGGCCGACAAAGCCAAATGCTACTTCAAAGCAGAAACAGCTTCAGCCCTCTTAAAATGCTCCAGAACAAAGATGCTCCCAACCCACTAAGCAGCAGGTGCAAGAAGTGGATTGGGACCAAGGGCTTATTAAAAGTGACCACGACGCAGAGTTTATGGCTTTTTGCTGGTGTAGGGAAACAGAAAAACAGCTTCGGGAGATACCAACCTAGGGACGAGCAAGCTCCCTCCTAGCCCCAGAGTACACGGGATATGAGAGATGGGAATAGAGATCCCACGAGTTGAGCTCTAGACACCTCTTGGCACGAGATGAACGGTCTTATCTTGATACCTGTGTTTGTTTGCCCAGCTCCAAACCTGTCTCAGCAACACGAGAGCCTGCCTTGCCCCACTCCTGCCTCTTGCAGAGACACCACCTCATGTCCCAGGAGCCAAAGGGCCCACCGAGGCTCATCCACACCGCAGCCCAGGGGCTTTCCCCGGAGATCCCGGGCAGTTCTAGGGCGGCCCCAGCAGATGCTGCCACAGGAGGCGTTTTAGGGGATGGGAGCCCTGCCCTGTAGAGCTTAGACCAGGCTCTTTCCTCATTGCCCGGTCCAGTAAGGGACTTGAATATTTTCTTGCTGTATTTTGTGAGTGGTGCCTCAACAAACACATCTTCTCGTGTCAGAGCAGTGGAAAGGACCGAAAACCTACCTCAGGAGCAGTAAAACTCATCCTTTTCAGTGTCCCTGTGGCTCAGCTTAACAGAGGCCAAGGACAGCATCTTGCCTGAAGTGCCCATGCTCAGGCACAATCAGGATCAAGCCCACGGCCGTGCCGCTGAGGTGCCACTGCACCCTGGGCTTGCAGGAGGGAGACCAGCCCATATCTTTGTACCGCAGAGTTTTGGACGTTATTCTCTGAAGCACTTGGTGCCGGCCAAGCGAATCATCCAGCTGAGCTTATCAGACAGCTCATTGTTCCTGCCTGAGTGATTCAGCCCCTCCAAAGTACTCCCAGGCAGCACAGCAGCAAGGAGGAGGAGGAGGGAGGTGTGCAGCACACACAGATAGTCCTCCTGATAGTGGGAGGCAGATAAACACATGCAAGTTAATGGCTGAGCTCAGATCTAGTTGAGGCAGATTGACCTTTCTGCTGGTAAGCCTCCCTTCAGCTGACATGAAAGAGTTTGACACAAGCACTCAGGGGAATGTGTGGCCAATAAGTGAGACTTACTTTCTCCAGCAAGTAATATTGATTAGCACAGCGCCTGCAGACGCAGCTCGAGGCGGTGGTGGGATTTCAGCACGGCTCACTCAGGGAGTGAGCAGAAGAAATAGCAGAGACGCAAAGGTAAAATAATTTGTTGACTGAACCTGTAAAGTGTCCTTTCTGTCTCCTGCCGTAGTGACCTGTGCACTGCTGAAAGCCTCGGAGGGAGGGAGAGGCTTCACAGGCTGGGCAGCAGCACTGGGAGCCAGCTGCTGTCCCTGCATGGCCTGGCTCGTCTCCACCCAGGTGGGTGACCTTGTAACTGAGAGCCTCTTCCCATCTTCCTGGGCCACTTTGTCCTTTGGCATCCCTGGTGAAGAAACATCTGTTAGGAGCACTGATGCTTTCCGAGAATTTGGGCAATTAGGAGGAAAAAAGTGGACGAAGAATCCATCTGAGAGGATTCTTCCTCTCTCACCATCCAGGACGGGCTCTGCCTCAGTGACAAGATTAGAAGGGCCAAAGCTCAGTTAGAGCTCAATTTGGCTGCTACAGTCAAAGACAACAAAAAAAGCTTTTACAAATACATCAACAGCAAAAGGAGGGTCAAGGAGAGCCTCCACCACTTGCTGAATGAGGAGGGTAGTGTAGTGTCAGGGGATGAGGAAAAGGCAGAGGTGCTCAATGCCTTCTTTGCCTCGGTCTTTAATGTCAAGACCGGTTGTCCTCAGGAGACTCGGCCCCCAGAGCCTGAAATTAGGGACGGGGGGCTGTGTGAACCTCCTGTAATCCAGGAGGAGACGGTTAGTGACCTGCTGTGCCAGTTGGACACCCACAAGGCTATGGGCCCGGATGGGATTCACCCCAGAGTAATGAAGGAACTGGCAAACGAACTTGCCAAACCACTCTCGATTATCTACCGGCAGTCCTGGTTAACTGGAGAAGTTCCAGCTGACTGGAAATTAGCAAACGTAACGCCCATCTACAAGAAGGGTCGGAAGGACGATCCAGGGAACTATAGGCCTGTCAGCCTGACCTCAGTGCCAGGCAAGGTGATGGAACAGATCATCCTGAGTGCCATTACACGGCACATGCAGGACAATCAGGGCATCGGCGCCAGCCAACATGGATTCATGAAAGGCAGGTCCTGCTCGACCAACCTGATCTCCTTCTATGACCAAGTGATCCGCTTAGTAGATGAGGGCAGGGCTGTGGATGTAGTCTATCCAGACTTCAGTAAGGCATTCGACACTGTCTTCCACAGCATCCTCCTGGACAAACTGGCTGCCCGGGGCTTGGATGGGTGGACTCTTAAATGGGTTAAAAACTGGCTGGATGGCCGAGCCCAGAGAGTGGTGGTGAATGGGGCAAAGTCCAACTGGCGGCCGGTCACTAGCGGTGTTCCCCAGGGCTCAGTTCTGGGGCCGGTGCTGTTCAATATCTTTATAGATGATCTAGACGTAGGGATTGAGTGCACCCTCAGCAAATTTGCAGATGACACCAAGATGGGTGGGAGTGTCAATCTGCTGCAGGGTAGGAAGGCCCTACAGAGGGATTTGGACAGGTTAGATAGATGGGCCGAGACCAATGGCATGAGGTTCAACAAGAACAAGTGCCGGGTCTTACACTTCGGCCACAACAACCCCATGCAGCTCTACAGGCTGGGGGAAGAGTGGTTAGAAAGCGGCCCGGTGGAAAGAGACCTGGGGGTGCTGATCGACAGCCGGCTAAACATGAGCCAGCAGTGTGCCCAGGTGGCCAAGAAGGCCAATGGCATCCTGGCCTCTATTAGGAATAGTGTAGCCAGCCGGTCTAGGGAAGTGATCGTCCCTCTCTACTCGGCACTGGTGAGGCCGCATCTTGAGTACTGTGTTCAGTTCTGGGCCCTGCACTTCAAGAAAGATGTTGAGGTGTTGGAGCGAGTCCAGAGGAGGGAGACCAAGCTGGTGAAGGGTCTGGAGGGTCTGACCTACGAGGAACGGCTGAGGGAGCTGGGGTTGTTTAGCCTGGAGAAGAGGAGGCTCCGAGGTGACCTTATTGCAGTCTACAACTACCTGAAGGGAGGTTGTAGTGAAGTGGGAGTTGGCCTCTTCTCCCGGGCAACTAGCGATAGGACAAGAGGACACAGCCTCAAGCTTCGCCAGGGGAGGTTCAGGTTGGACATCAGGAAGAATTTCTTTTCAGAAGGGGTTATTAGACATTGGAATGGGCTGCCCAGGGAGGTGGTGGAGTCACCATCTCTGGATGTGTTTAAGAAAAGACTGGACATGGCACTTAGTGCCATGGTCTAGTTGACAGGGTGGTGTAAGGGCAACGGTTGGACTCGATGATCCCTGAGGTCTCTTCCAACCTGATTGATTCTGTGATTCTGTGACCCAGACATAAAGGGTGGCACAAGACTCTGCCAGCACATGAAGTCAAACCCAGACCTGTGCAGCCTCACTTGGGGAAGCAGTGTGGTGGCATTCCCACCGGGCTGAGGTCCCCGGCCCCTGTAGGCCCATGAACACGGGTCTCGGTGGGCCTGACGATTCCCTGCTGGCTGCAGCCTTATAAGCCATTATGTAGCATGGAGTGGATGGGACTCAGCTTCTTGCTGCCCCAGACATCTTGTTGGTGCAACACGAAGCTGAAACATTGCTCATGCTGGAAAGAGTGGCTGCCTGGAGTCTATAACCAAGGCCATTTGTTTCATGGGAGCACACTTTTTGAAAATCTTGCTCCTAGCCTTTTGCACTTACGGAGAGCCTGATCCACGTGTAAGGCAGTACTGTGCTCTTTGCCCAAGCCCATGGAAAGCCCAAAAGAGTCACAGCAGGAAAATGTGAACTACCCCAATTTGTCTTAGTTCTGTATTTATCCTGATGACACTTAAGTACCAGCAATACCAGCCAAATGCTCTGGGACGTGAGGTGGGACTGCTATTAGGTAGCATTTCTTAAATGCCCTAGTCCAAATGCCTCCCATAATAAATTACTGGTTTGCTCAGGAATACAGAATGGGGTTTTTGAAAGCAGCAGGCTGACCTAGAAGCTTGGGTTACACATAATCTATACGCAAAGGCACTTCAAGTCCTTTTAAAGCAATGCATGATGTTATGCCAACACGAACATTGAGTCGAGGTAAAGGTACCAAGCGTTTATACTGTTGGGCAAGCTTTTGGAGGGTTACGAGGATGCTCTTGTGCTGGATGTTATAAAATCTTTCCAACACAGCCTGCACTTTTCTTTCCTCCACCTTCTTCCTCTTGCTGCTATGTATGGAAAGACGAGGAAAAAGCAGAACTGCTCTGCCTGGGGTCTCAGGGAAGGACCAGGAGGCGGTTGCTCTGGTCAAGTGTTTGCCCACCCACCTTCCCTCTGGCTAGGATGTGACCCTAGGGTTTGATCATCGGGGTCATGATGCAAACGTAGGAGCTCCTCGGGATCTGGGATCAGCGAGGGCAGCCCCTGGCTGCAGGCAACTGTTTAGATGGGGTTGGGATGCGTAGGAAGAGTGCTCCCAAAGCGAGAGGGCGAAGCCTGAGTAAACACACCGGGGCACCCTCGGGAGCTGGCAGAGGGGTGTGGGACAGCATTGGGAGCGCTCGGCAGGCTCTGTTTTGGCTGCATCTGTGGCCACATGGCTGCAGGCAAACACATCCCATCCCTCGGTAAGCCTGCTTCCACGGCGTGTTTATCAACACGCATTAAAACACCAGCGGGTCCAGAATAAGAGATGCCGTTTGCGAACACAAGTCAGTTTAAAGAGAAATAATCCGCATTAATCTGCATCGGGCTGCAAGTGGGGACAGGCCCTGGGCTGCCGGCAGACACCTGCTGCCTTGCCCCCGGCCGGGGCGTGCCACGGGAGGGCTGATCCAGTGTGGGCAGCTGCAATCTTGCAGCCCCTCTGCCAGCCAGAGAGAACCCTGCAGCCATGCAGGCGCAGGTGGAAGTTTTGGGACCCTCAAAGCCTGGGGCTGGCCGGGTGCAGGCTGGTCCCTAAGGCACATCCAGCCCTTGGGGCTGCAGTGCCCTGAGGACAGAGGAGTCCTGCTCTCTGCCATCCTGCCATCCTCTGTTAGATCATGCTGTGCTGGCAGTTTGCAAAGCTGTCTATTATCGGCACGTTAATAACCTTTCACAATGTTTAATTACTTGGAAAGGTAATCGGTCCTGTGGCAGTCCTTTAAAAAGCATGCCCATTTCACTTGCTCTTGGCAGAGACGTACGCTTTTTTGTCTTTCATTCTCGCAATAAATATGTTAAAACTGATCCTGCTTCCAAAGGCAATACCTATTTGTAAAACAAAGAGGAAGATTGCTCCCTGGCTTTCTGGGCGTCAGCTCTGCAGCCGGGTGCCATGCCACAGATCTCTCCCACTGACACCATTGTGCGTGGATTCAGGGAGGCCAACTGCTTTTTGTTTTTTTTAATGGCTTCTAATTTAAGGTGCCTGGTTTGACACGCACAGCCAGGTACTCAGACTCTCTACCTCACTGGCAGAGCTGGCCCCACCGCTGGCTGCAGGTAAATAAATAGCCAAGAAGCCATATGTACATAGCCCAGTCCCCTCTGCTCCCTCACTGCTGCCCTTCGGCTGACGACAGCACTGCGGGCGCAGGCTGCGACAAGCTGCGATGCCAGAGGCTGGGGCTGGGAGGAGGGAGCAGGAGGACCCGAGAGCTGCAAGAAGAGGACAGGCAGACCATCCAGGTGGGTGGGAGTGCCCCCAGGCTCTCTCCAAGGACAGCTAACCACGGCATTGCGAGGGTCAGGGGCTCAAGACCATCACTAGCCACATCACTGCTGCATTCGGTACTTGAAAGAAGCGTCAGGTTGCTCTCCTTCCATGCAAAGAAGCCACCACTCATGACATGAGGCGATTTGAACACATTGCCTTTGGGCTTGTGACCCTATGCTGGCAACTGCAGCAACCACAGAGGTTTGGCCCTATCCTGGAGCCCATCAGCTGATGGCTGCGTCCCCCTGAGGCAGCTTGGGAGTGCTGTGTAGGCACCGTCGGGGTCCCCATGACTACCCCTTGCCTTCCTAGGGCAGCCCTGGGACCCTGGAGACAGCCCGAGAGCCGATCCGTCTTGGTGCAAGCATTCTCCAGCACTTCTACGGAAGGCACACGTGTATATGCACATGCATGTGGACACATGCATGCCCACATGCATACCTGCAAGCCTGTGGGTCCCTGGTATGTGAGAAGCTGTTCTGTCTGTGCCAGGGGCCAGCCCCAGGGAGGGCACATGGCCCGTCAGGCTCAGGCTCCCACTAGCCACGGCCACAGCCTGCAGTAGCGGAAAGAATTAGACTAGATTGACTAACTTTGTCCTTTTCCACTGATGAACACTGTCCTATGAGCCATCGTGTTCCACTTCAGCTGGGAGGGGGTACTTTTGGGCAGAAAAGCATAAAATGGTATCAGAGCAAAACATTATTCCTGATGGCAGCAAAAGCCACTGGCATTTCCTTCCTTTGTCCTTAAGTATGAGCTTGTCAAACAACCAAATGAAAAGCCCCCAGCAGCTTTCAAAGGGCCAGGCTCTCAGCCTGCAGGTTGCCCCACGTGGAGGCACAGTCAGTGCCCACAGCCCATCTATGCTGGTGTTTTTCTCATTTTCTTGGAAGTCTCGACAGGTTTGTTTTCTTTTTTTTTTTTCTTTTAAAAAAAGCAGCTTTTAGCAGCCCTGGGGCAGAAGGCTCTCACTTGCTAAATCACAAGGTTTGCCACATTGAAATGTAGGGACGTGCCCGCAAACGGGAACTGGCTGTCTTAGCTTTTGTTCTTGACTGTTTGCCAGAACTCTTAACAGGAGGAGGTTCAGCCACCTAAACATCCCTGCGCTCGGGGGAGCCTGTAAACGTGGGCATTAACATATCAGACGCCACCGACGCCTTTGCCAGCAGCTCAGGCAACCCCACTGCCAGGAGACCGTGGGACGAGAAGTAGAAACGCCCGGCAGTGCCGGTGATAGGTTCCTCCTGGCATGAGCACCGGGTTGCGCTGGCCCAGGATCCCATGTCCTTGCAGTGCTCAGTGATTATGGGCGGAAGAGAGGTACGAATGTCAGGAGACACCATTCGGTGCTGTGATGTTAGAAATATGGTTACCTTAGATTTTAGAGCCAGGTAAGCGATGATCCCCATGCTGCCTCATCACGGAGGTGCTAACAAGAGCTGAATATGTATCAATGAGATGAACGGTGACTTTTTCCACTCCCCTAGCTTGTTTGAAGAACAGTTGTGGGAAGGGACAGCGAGGGACCAAAAATTTGAGATCGGAAGAGATGATTAGCAAATGCTGCACTTAAAGAGACAAAAAGCAACCTCTAGTGCAGCCAATGGTGGCAGATGCTTCCTCAGCACAGACCTAACCCGTAGTTCTCCACGACATTCCAGGGCTGTATATCCTTATTTAACTTGGACAGCACACCTCGGTCCTCATCTACAGATATATTTAGACTTCTATTTCAGTCATAGACTTGGAGAGAGACCAGGTGTACACCTCAGACCTTGCCTATAGTCATTCCTTGGCCACTTCACTGTTCTACTAATGTTTATTTAAATGGATGAGGGGTGGAGCATGACCTAGCAAGGGGTTGAGAAGCTCTCCTAACGTCCGTCCTTCAGCTGGGCTCCTGTCAGTCACCTCGCTGTGACGTTTTAACCTGGAACTGTGGGGTGGCACCACATCTGCCTCCAGGTTCCACCTCAAGGTGCTCAAGGTCCTTTAGGTCCCTTCTGCTGGCTCCAGTTTCCTTCCCGTGTGTCCCAATGGGGAAGGTCTTGTACCTCAGAGGGATTTAGGATTCGACAAGCTGCACCATTCACCTCAAATTCTATCGGATACAAACTCCACAGCAAGAGCCCCCCGGTATTCACTTGCAGCTCTCAGTACCTCCTTTCCTTTGGGCTCTCCTCCATGAGTCCCTGCACACCTTTGAATCACCGAGGAGCTCAGGAGCTCCAAATTATCCTTTCCGTGGGCTATCCATCCCCATTTAGGTCTCTCTTGGCAAAGTAGTGGACTAGAGCTCAGCTCCTGCAGCACCTAGACCTTTCCTCTGCTCTCCCTGACCATCTTCTCCTGAATTTCCACCATCACTTGGCTGCCTCCCGGTCGGGGGAGCCTCCGCCAGAGGCCAGGAGGCAGCACCCTCATTCCCATCACTTCTTCTAAACCATCACTTGGCTGAAGGTTAACAAAGACGTGCAGGTGGGCGTCCACCCCTGAACCACCTCCTCGAGTTTGCAGGTCCCACGAGGCAGGTGAGCCAAGCCCTTTTCCTTCACAACGTCACAGCGTTCGGTTATAAAGTTCAACTTGTCAGTAAGTAAGCCGGTCCCACCCACGACTTCTTTCCACATAATTATGGTTCGCAGAGATACCAGGAAAAAAGGAGAGCCCCTGCCGGAGATGCTGACGTCTTTTTCCTTTCAGGTTCAATGGCTGCTTTACTGTGGTCGGGTTTTCTTCCTCCTCACTGCCCGGTCTTTCTCTGACTGGAATTGTTCCCCTCTTAAAAACGTGGTGACTTTTGCTGAAAAGCAGTTCTGCCACTTGTGTAGCAAGGCAGCGCTCACGAACGGCACAGTGGTAGTTACGGGATGTGTGGTTTACCTCAAGACGTCACATCTCCTTCCCCCAGAGACATCAGAAGGGTTATTGCTCAAATTCGCCTTCGATTGTATAAAGGAAAAAGGCCCTGTGACTTTCACTACTACTTTTAATGTTCTAAGAAACCTCCATGCTCCCTTCCCCAGGCTGCTTCAAAGGGCAATTAGCTGGGGCACAAGATGCTGCCTTTTGGTAAACACACGCATATGAAGTGTGGTCTAAAATCCCATGAGTCAAATTGCAGTATTTCCTACCTGGGGAAAGCAGCAATTGATTTTGGTTGAGGATTTTTCCTAGGCAAAGGCTGGCCAGAAAGCAGAGCTTTCAGTACCTGATCTGTGGTATTTAAGGATTAAATACTTTTGGAAAGCAGAAGGGGTGAAATATCTGGTGTGCCTCTTTCAGTGCTGGAGCTGTGATGCTCAGCTGGAAGATGGTCCCTGAGGAGCCACTGCCAGGGATGGCTGTGGTCCGTGCAGGGAAGGAGGGCACCAGGGCTGAGCTCACCAGCAGAGCTCTGACAAGGCAAACACCAGCCCAGCAAAAGCTGGGCATCCTCTCTGCGACAGAAAAGCTGTGAAACAAGAGGCAGGCAGGCTTGGTCGTGTCGGACACAGGGGCTGTGTTAGCGCACACTCAGAGAGCGAGCTGAGAAAGGAAACCAGCAAACCAGATGTCCCCGTCCCGGCAAAAAAAAAAAAAAAAACCCACACAGAAGGTAAACAAATACCATCACCAGTGGAAACACAGCCATTCTCATCTCCTTCACATAGGCAGCGGGGAATGGCGCAGGGCAGCCCAGCCAGGCTGTTGGTGCTTTGGTTAAGGGTGCTGGTGCCGACATGGAGACGCACTGCGACTGGGGGGAGCCCAGCTGCCACCGTCCACCCCAGGTTTGGTCCTCTCCCTGGTTTTGCTGGCAAGGAGACCCTCTCTTCTCTCACAAGCCACCCCCAGGTTTTAACAACTTTCCCCCTCTGCAGACCTGTGTCGAGCTGAGTACGAGCACGATGCTGTGAATCCTCGAGGCGTGAGGTTTTGCCCGTACAGCAGCTGATGGGCTTTTCATGAGCTGTTTCAGCTTTGCGTGAGCCCCAGTGAGCAGGATCTGCAGGCACTGCTCCTGAAAGCTGCCCACCTGAAGCCGTGATGATGCAGGGATGGGCAAAGGGTGCAAAGGCAAACCATGCCATGGCCTTTTGCTCACCTCAGCTTTAGAGTACAACTGCGGTGTCTGACCAAAACCATGACCAAGCTCCCCTTTGCTAAAATCATCATTTCTGATTTCCTGTGTGGTGCCCAAAGATGGCGTCCCCAAGGGCGGCGCAGGCTTCCCTTGTTTTTATATAAAGACACTGCATTATGCCTCATGAATGCAGGGTTTACTCATGGGTGCCTTCCTCCCATGTGCAGTACCACGCTGTGACCTGCCCAGGAAACGCAGCTGGTTTCCTGCCGGCGAGCCGGCCAGCGCCTCGTTTGCTGAAGAGCTCGCTCACCTGCCTATTGCTCCAGCGCAGGCCTCTCGGGCTCCTCCAGGAAGGTCCT
Source organism: Nyctibius grandis (assembly GCF_013368605.1). Lineage (NCBI taxonomy): Eukaryota > Metazoa > Chordata > Aves > Nyctibiiformes > Nyctibiidae > Nyctibius > Nyctibius grandis. The sequence continues at coordinate 31,860,563 of NC_090658.1, forward strand.
CATCTGCGGATGAAAAGCGCTTGCCAAGGGGATGAGCGGCACTCACAACCCTCATATGCGGAGGGAAAGTGACCCGCCTCAGCTCTGGCATCGGGGGCTTGATGCCTGCCTCCCCGCTGGCAGGGATGTGGGACACACGCCATGCTGGGGAGAGAGAGAAAGGGCTATGACACAACCAGGTGGAAGATGCATTTGTGTGCGTTGCAAGGACATTATCTCCTAACTCTGAGGTGTGAATAGGGAAGGAGTTCTCTTCAACAAAGCTGCCCCAGTGAGGAGAGTGAGGCAGGGATGGGCACCTTCATCCCCAGCACTCTGTCTCTGCTGGGGCTGGCAGGCTCCTGGCATGAGATAATTAACCCTTCAATTGCTGAGGAAGCTCAGAGGACCTTAATTTGACAGTCACCATAAAAATATTTTGTGTGTCAACAGATTCTTTCATCCAAGGATCTCAAAGCGCTTTACAAGTATTAATTAAGCTCACCAAGGTAAGTATGAATAATTATCGTCATTGAACAGCATGGAGAACTGAGGCCAAACTTGCCCAAGAGCATCTGTGAGGCCCCAGGGACCAGCACAGAAGAGGAGGGATTTTTAGCTGCAGTCGCCAGACTGCAAACTCTCCTGCAGAGAATGGCCTCAGCCTGCAAACTGGCTGCCATGCTCCGCTCAAGGGTGTCCTCCCCTAGAAGATCACGTTTGAAGGACAGGGAAAAAAAAACCACACTTATTTTCTTTTTGGAATACAATGCAATCGATGTCACTGTAAAAAATTTAGGCAAAAATGACATGAAAATATAAACTCCCCATACCAGTGTGAAAGCTTTCTGAATAACAGGAAAGGAATGCTGTTTCATTTATCCTGTGCCTTGTGTTAGTCCCTTCTACTGTTTTATGTGAGATTAGTAGTTTCTGAAAGTAATGGATAGTAAAACAGGTGTTGAGGAACTAGGGACATAATTTAAGGACTATTTTAAACCCCAAATGATCAAACCTTCATTTGTACAAAGTTGTTTATTATTTCCCCTTACTATTACGAATCTCAGGGCTTGGAGCACTTTCATTTTCCTATGCCTTCAACCATCCTGTATCAAGGAGTCTCAGATAAGGGTTGCTTAGGTTGCAAGTTCAGGTATATTTTCAAGTGATAAAGACTCACTGTCATCATCTAGTCTGAACTCTTGCACAGCCCAACCCAGAAGAATTTAGCTATCTACCTTGTAGATAACCCAACTACTTACATCATTATTTGGTTAATTTTCATGGATGTATCTGTAACTGCTGAAGGTCTCTGAAGTTTCCCCACCTTCCAAACCCTGCTCCATGTTGCATGGAAAGGCTCCAATATTGGGCTTCTTGTTTGCAAATTCCTTACCTACAGGAATGTTGTGGGAATGAATATACAAATATTGTGAGATTCAAAGATATCAGAGCAATGGGGAGGGGAGTCATAAATATACCTCACGCAGATAATAGCGGCCATAAATTCTATTGCCTTGATCTGGCTTGGCACCGACACTCTGCAGAACTACTTGCTGTGCTCATTCCTCTCTCCATGGCAAGCTTCACTGTTTATTACTGATACATAACTACAGCATTATGGTTGTCTTCTGGATGGTTCTGGGTAAAAGCAGCCTTTTCAGTTTGAATTAAGCACTTTCCAAAACAATAGCAACTAAACTGTAGAATAACCATATGAGGTGTGTTTTGCGGTTAAATTGATGATTCGTCTTATGCCAGCACAAATCTCCTGCACAAGTATCTTTTAGACAGCTATTTGGCCTCTGAGTTCAAACCATGCTTGACACCTGAGCCACCATAGCTGGGGCTCTGAGGGATAAATGCTACCCAGAGTGAAGAAACTAAGTGACTCTTCTTCGTCACAGAGGATCTTCCAGTATCATGACTGGACTGGGGGTGACGGGAACTTCTCCCTCAGTGGAGCAAAGCCAGGGGTGGTCTCCCATAAGGGGAGCCGACATGGGTATGCTGCGGTGGGGAGGAAACGCTGTTTGTATGGTGGTGGCACCACATGTCCCCTACTCCAGGCACATGGTGGGAAGGATCAGTAGGCTCAGAGGAGTCCTTCCTCTCCCTCCCCACACAGAGGGCCATCTGCCCTGTGGCTCCGCTAACCCAGGTGCCTCTGCCTCATGCCTCACCCTGCCCGTCCACCGTGTAGATGATGGTGGGCCCACAGGGACCTCTTCACCCATGTGACTCAAGGGCATGTTTTGTTGCTGCTGAATCCTTGGGCAGCTTCAGATACAATGGACAGGCAGGGCAGTGGTGCAGGGTTTCAAGTTACTGACCAGTTAATTAGCAAGGGGGACCCTCTTCTTCGGGAGCGCTGGAAACCTCCTCACCCAAGCCATCACAAACTGAGCTCAATCAAGTGTTTCAGATCGGTGCTGCCTGTTTCCAATTACATCCGAGAGCATTTCTGCACTGAACAGCCAAAGTCTTGATTTATAGGCTTTTGGGCAAGGGAATGCAGTGTTTTTTATTATCTTTATCTCTAAATCTGCTCTTGTTACTTGTTGCTTACAACAAACTGCAGTGTCTAATGCAAAGGTCTTTTGTTAAGGTTTCCTATGCTCAGATGCTAAAATCCTTCATTAAAGCCCAGGCTAATTGCTTCTGCATCAGATAGATAGACAGGCCCATCCATTTCACTCCTCTCAGCGCGCCCTTGGAAGGGAAACACGCGTTTTGGGATGGTGTCCCCTCAGAAGGTTGGCAAGCTGGAGACAAACCTCAGGCTGAGGCTACGCAGCTGTGCTGCTGTCCCACATGGATCTTGGCCACGGCCAGAGCCGGAGCACTTGCTCGCACCTCGCGAGCGCCGTGGACTGTGGGAGAGGCAGCCAGCCTGCTCCTGCGCCATTTGCTCTGCAGCAGACATTCCTCTGGCTGGATTTTCTGCTGCATTGGCTTCCCACATATTTATCCTGACATCACATGGGCTGGGGCCCTTCCCGCCTCTGCCCAGCATGAGTTTGCTGTGCAAAAAAAAAAAAAAAAATCACTTTTAGAAAACGATGTCTTCTGTGGAAGGAAAATGCTCAAATACAGCAAAGAAGAGTTTTATGAGCTTTGTTTAAATACTTGTTGTGCAACATCCTTACGGGATTTCATTATTTATGATTTTATCTAACTACAGTCTATGCCTAATAGCTCGGAGGTGCTGTTGATTAATTTTTTCCAGCTCTTTGATGTACCGGCAATAACTTGTCCATGTTGTCCTGTGTCAGTAAAGTGGAAATTGCCACGGTATAGTCAAGGTGTGGTATAATGAGGTGTCCAAAGCCGGAATAACTGCCCATGCCCATGGCAGGACTGAGGTTCCCCCTGGCCATGTTCTCCCCACTTGTATTGGCTGATGGTGCTGTAATGAGTCAACTCATTAAAGCAGGAAAGAACGAACCCAATCAAAAAATGCTGGGTGTTTTTTTTGCTGGGTTAGTGAGTCGAACTTGCTCTCCATGTAACCAGGTATGTACCGGAGCTGGCGTGAAGGACGGAGGGAGCGATCAGGCAGCGAGGAGTGGCGTGAGGAGGAAGAGGAGGGAGAAGGGCAAGTGGGGGCAGGCTGTAAGATCATCTTTTGACACCACACCCTACGTATGGACACTGTCAGTCTAATTCCTACCGTACTGGTTCCGTCCTTGATGTTGTAATCTGTTTCTGTGAATCTTTTCAATTAGGTTGTGATTTATTGGTTAGTGGGGTGGGTTTGGACAACCTCCAGCAACAGACACGAAATCCATTGCCATGCTGAGCTCCATCCTATTGCCTGCAATGAGAGGACATGAAATTTTTTTTCTCCAGGAAATGAATCTTTTTCAAAATGCTTATAAGATTATATGACTAGGCTATCGAGTGATGTAAACCTGCCCATTTCCAAAGGCTTTGGTGTAGTTACACATCTTAGAAAAGGATTTGCTTCAAAATTTTTAGCTGCCCCAGCACATTAGTTGCTGATTAACTGAAGGTCTTCCTGAAAAGAGTGCATTTATCAGCATAAACGGACCTCTTTGCTCCCTTATGTCGAGGTTTTCAGCCTGCCCAAGTTAAAGCATTTGCCAGTTCAAAATTTATTATTTCTTGTCATCGCTGCTCTTATAGTCATCACCTCTCTGGTATTAGTCCAATTCCGTGGATTTGTCAATCACCACCACAAAGAAACCCGGAGCCAAAATAAACTTGATGATAAACTTGGCATGACTTGATTTCTGTATTACAAACGTACTGGCAAAACGTTGTCCACAAAATCTCCCATTTCAGCAAAGTGCCTGAAATCCCATTGACTTCAATTAGTAAGTTAAGCAAGTGCTTAAATGTCATGTTTGAACTGGGGCCTGAAGACCATACCTTGGCCAACTGGATTAGTTTGTTTTTTTTTTTTAATAGTTATGCAGCTTTTAGAGGAATTTCCACATTTCAGTTCAGTCAAGACGTCAAAAAATTGGGTGAGATCAAGGAGAACTGAAAGCAGATACTACATTTTCTTCTGGCATCTTTCATTTAGAAACTGTTCATAGTAGGTTAAGCATTAAGGATTCAAGGAGAGTGAATGAAACAATAAGATGGTCTTCTAGGACATTTCCCTCTTCTTGAAATTATGGGGTCAAATACTGAAAAAAAAACTTACGCAAAATGCCACAAGGAAGGGAATTACTGATGTATAAGGTAAGGGAAAGTCCTGGATGACTACAAATGGGCTTTACTTCATGGTAGCTGATGGTGTCTGGTAATTTTCTGCTACACGCTACTCCTGTTTTCCCTGTATGCAATTACATAGGCATATCAGTGTAATGCATGGTTATTACAAAATAACCACAACATGCTGGGAAGAACATTTTATGCTTCTTAGTTGGACAAGGCCCATCTGGTCTTAATCTGATTTTTTTTTTCTTCTTAAGGAACATCATCTATTTTAAGATTTTTCCCCATTTAGCCAATGGAATCTATGTTAATTTGACCTCTATTAAATCAAATTTTTTCCATTATTCTCTCTGCTGATCAAAGAGCTCTGGGGCAGTTTCCTGAGAGGCAGGCATACCTTGCCGCTGGAGCAGGAAGGCAGAGCAGCGAGATGCAAATGCTCCCCCACCTTCCTCCTGTGGGGAAAGCAGCCTCCAGCCCCGCTGCCTCCTAAGCTGGCTGCTTGTGCTCAGCCCCGGACCTGCACGCTTCCCTCGCCCAAACCCGTCCCTCCCGGGCACGCTTGTGCTGCCCAGCCAGGAGGTTTCGCTGCCGTGGGAGGTAGAGCCATTGGGCGCCGTCCCTGTTCCCACTGGGTTTGGGCCCCTTGCTCTGTGCTGAGGGGAAATCCTCGAGAGCTCTGCCTGCACAGTGGCTCCTCTCAGCCACGCAGCGCTGAACAAGAGGGTGATGGCGGCAGCTCCTTCGCCTCTTTGTTTTTGACAAGACTGGCAGGGACTGCTGCCTTACGCAGGGCTCATTCCTGCAGGCGACCGGGAGATGGGCACTGAGCTGAGCATGCCTGGCATCAGCCGGAGCCTCCGAAGAGCAGGGCTGGCGCAGGAGCAGCCTGGCCCCGGGCTCTGGGGCGAGCCAAGGCAGGCGACACCGGCATGGCCGACAGCAGGCCGGTGGGCTCCTGGGGAAACTCTGCCTATTCCCAACCAGCGTCAAGAGACTTCCAGCTTTAGGCAATGGTCTAAAGGACTGAAGTCCCGCACGTGGTGACTCAGGGTGTGGCTATGCTGCCTGATGGAGTGGGGTGAAGAGTCCCGAGCCCGCATGGGGAAGTGCATGGCCTTCGGCCTCCCGCCACTCCTACACCGCCCCACCGGGTCTGTCCTGCTGCTTGGCTGCGGGATGGGACGTGCCAGCTCAGGCACAGGCCAGGCGGCCGCTGGGGCAGAGCGAGGGCAGCCGGGGAGCCTCCGCACCACCCCTCCTGGTACGTCCACTCCTGGGCAATGCAGGCGGGATGTGGCAGGAAAGACCCAGGCCGAGGACGGAGCCTTCTCCCAGCCTCACACCAAGACTGGACACAGCTTCCCTGCACCCCGGCAAGGGTGGGAGCAGCGGCACTGGCTGCAGCACAGCCAGGCCCGGCCCCCGTCCCACCACGGAGTGGCCATGCCAGCCTGGACGCGTCACATCCCTGCTTTCTGCCTCAGTCCCTTGTTTGTAAAATGGACACAAATACTTCACAAGGGTGTTGTGAAACCTAATTAATTAATACCTGTAATGCACTTTGATGTCCTTGCATGAAAAGTCCTATGTAACTACAAAGCATTTTTAATGTTATAAAGCAAGAACTTCTTGCCGTCTTGCCTTGGCAAAGAGGCTGATTAGATGTTATCAGTTTTGCTGTTTACACGTACAGAAACTGCTGGAGTATGGTTTGGATCCTGTTTGGTTTTTAAAGAGTAACACAGTAAAATGATGGAAGAGTTAATTCGGGGGTCTGTTCCCTGTAACTTGAGGGAGCAGCCAGAAGTGACTTTATATTTACCATCAATGAAATAAGCTAAACGGTCCTTCAAGAAAAAAAATACAAACACAGAAACCAAACCAAAAAGCTGACATACCTGTGCATACTGGTGTGTCCCGGTCACATCTGCAGTAACTGTACCAAAAGGCCTTCTAGCCCGAGCTTGAGGAAAAACCTGTACTACAGGAGCACTTCATCCTGTGTCTCAGTGACTGTGTATGGCTTACATGTCATAGAAGTCAACTGGCTCCTAAATAAGAGCCTGTTTGGGCCAGATCTCATTGCCTATTTTTGTCTAATCTGCCATCAAGACTGTTCCCTTTGCAGTTCTACTACTTAAGTGGTAAAGACCCAACCTGGGGAGCTGGGACTGAGGAGCCCTGATTCTGCCTTCATCATGAAACGCACAGTGCTCTCACATCAGCAGACACGATTGCAGAGCCCGTGCTTTAATTTACACTCATTTGATAACTCATGTTAAAACAGGAGGGAGCCGTGCTGTATGGCCTTTCCCTTCGAGGGCTCAGCGATGTATGTGCACAGCGGAGGGATGAAAGTGCAACTTTAAATGTTAAAATTCCCAACAGGCCTGTCCAGCGCTGCATCTAAAGATGCACTAATAAGTTAATGACAAAATACAAATGCGTGGACTCCTGTAATTTAGAAAACTGGAGCCAAAGTCTTATTAATCCTGCTTTTCTTTCCCAATTAACACTGTTTACTTTCTGCATTTCCTTGACCTTGAAAAGCGATCCTGCACAATTCCACGTACTTGCCTCCACCTTTAGCCCTCACAGTACGAACGCAGCACCCAGACTGTGCATGGCTCAAGCGGCGTCACACTTGGTTTAAATTGCATTATAAAACTAGAATAAAACTCCAGATAAACATTTACTCCACATTTGCAAGACATACTTTGCAGTCAGTTCTCCCAAGACAGGATAATTTCACGGCACTCAGCAGTGTCGTTCCAGACCGACAGCAGCACAGCAGCGATGAGCCTCTGCTCCTTCCCCTCTCTGGCTGCCAGCATCCACTTTCTCTCCCTTCCTTGAAATCTAAAACCAGTTGTAAACTTGGACATTATCATTTTGCTAACACAAATAGGTATATACACACATGAAGCGCACTGCAAAGGGCTTGGGCTCTTTGTATGCTGTCATTCCAGCAGCCACCTCAAAGCTTGGGGACGCCCAGAGTTGCCTGTGGGCAATAAGCAATTTCTCACAAGCACTTTTTTGGTCTTTTTTTGTTTTGTATTTAATGACTTCTCTCCATGCTCATCTGGACAGTGTTCAGAGGACAGTGGGATCCTGTGCATGGCAGTGCGGCTGGCAGTGCTGCGGCTGAGCCAGGTGCTCTTGGCCCATCCTGCCTGGCGGGGCGAGAGGGGAAGGAGCCAAAGTCCAGCTCAGGTGTGAGCAGCTGGAGGCAGGAATATGCACAATGAGAGGAAACTGGGTACATCGCCTTTGCAAAACCAAATAAACAACACATTTGAAAAAAAAAAAAAAAGCCCCCCCCAAACCAGCCTGGACAAAATCCTTTCCTTCCCCCAGCAACAGTGGGTTGCAGAGGCTGAAGTGTTTTCACACTGAAAGCATGGCAGCGTTTGGGAGCTTTCTCCACAGTCTACAAATAAACAAAACCCAGGGAGTGTTTTGCATTCAATAGTTAATCACAGTTGGCTGAGTGTTTATATTTTTCTTCACTGTAAAGGCATTCTTGGTCCGCCTCCCAAACAGCTTGTTTTGTCTGCGAGATTTAATCTTGAGTGGCAGGACTAGGCGCAAATACAAGCCTCAAAACAATTCTTATTTTTCTATAGCAAGATGTCAGGATGCAAAAGCTAACTTCCCTGCAAACAGGCCCCTCAGGTTGGCATGCACAGGGCTTCTTGCTAAAATTTCCAGTCAGGCCCACAAAGCAGCTCATTTCACTCTGTTTTAACACTTCCCTGTTTGTGAACTGCTCTTTAAATAGTCTAAATAACTCCCAACAACTAGAATTCAGTGCATGTTGGACCAGTTTCCAGCTCTAGCTCTTCCCTGAAGAAGCATCTTGTTTATATATAGGGAGCATTGGCTCCAGATGCCCAGCCTACTTCAAAATCCAAACATGTTTTTTCTTCAAGGCAACATTAAGGCACCTTTCATAAAAATGAAGGGATGATGCAATATGTCTGTAGTGCTTCAAGTACTCAAGCTACTCTGCTCAGAATTAGCTTAGGCAATTACTTAAGAGCACCGTGTTGTATAGACATCAGCCATGTTTTTGCATGGGCCCCTGCTAACACAAGCGACTGAAAAAGTACTGAATTTATGTCTGCGCTGCTAAGATCTGAAAATGATTAGAAACAGTGAACTTCTGAAATCTCACCACTTTTGCTCTTCATTTTGTTTCCATGTGCTATTACCTCAGAACAATCTTTAAAGGTAGATAATATCAGGTTGTGCTTGGCAGTGCTTAGATTTGTATTACAGGTTTTAAAAACGTTAATGAAACCATGTCAAAGTTGCCTGAGAGGTATGTCTGCAGGTCATTTAGTCCAACCTTTCACTTGAAGCAGGACTATTACCAGTTGTTAGATCAGGACTGCCATGGCTTTGCCTTCTCATGTCTCTTAAAATCTCCAGGGAGATGCCCCAAACTTCACAGGCACCTCTTCCACTGCTGGACTGTGTCCTCTTGGCGGAAATGCTCTCTGCCCTGGGCTTGGTATCCCGGAGATTTATGCCCATGATGGTGTCGCTTTGAGAAGAAGAATTTTTGATAAAAGTCTTCCCTGTAAACACAATCTGTCAGAGCCTGAAGGAAGGAGTCATGAAACTCCCTGCAAATTGATTCCAACAGCTTCCTGCAGCTCCCCTAATCCTATATATGTAATGCTAGACATAGGTATATACTTCTGGTATTTCTTTCCTGTATATGCTTTAAAATCAGTAGTTATCGTTCTTAGCAAACACGGGATCTGTACAAATCATGTGTTACGTGATGCTGGTAACCTCCAGCACCTTCTGAGAATTTTCTCTGAGCTGCCTTCAAGTTCTTGAGCCTGCTCCATGGTACCTCTGGGGCAGAGGAAGAGAAATAACACTCATACAGTATAGCTAATGTGGGGACCCTTCTGCCAGAGTACATCACAGTGATGAATACATAGTTGAATTTTAAAAAGGGTCAAATAATCACATGAAATAATGCTAAATTCCCAATAAAATAGTGATTACAAACACAGAAGAATACTAATCATTCATAAGCAAGCACAAGAAACCAGGTGATTAGATTATTTTGGAATCTCACTTTCTATAAAGTACCCAGCACCGGCTAATGCCAGCGCCAGAGCATCAGATTCGACCGAGCAATGTACTGACAGACAACACCTCCTCTTTGAAAACAAGTGGCACCTCCAAGTGTTCACAGACTTGCTTTGAAAAGCCTTTTCCTTGTGAGCAGGCATTTCCCCAGCTTTGCAGGTGAGCAATCCACCTTGGTGCCGAACACCCATCCGCTGGAAGAGTGGAAGGCAGGATCAAGTTGCGGGGGTTTTTCAAGCAACCTGCCCATAATTAGCCTCACGCAGCAGCTGAGTCACTCACAAGAGTCCCGGGTGCTATTAGGACCAGACATGCCATTGCCCAGTGTATAATCATACCAGCCACCACCGTGCGGACACTGTTCCATTTAGCTATCTGACCCCATTAGACAGAAGCTGTTATTTCTTCTTGGCTACAAGCGCTGTGGGTGCTCTGAAGAAGGTGAGCCCAACTCTCACAGCACAAACTCATTCACCCAAACTCACCTCTTTCTTGCTAAAACCAGAAGATGCCATCCTGTTTCCCGGTTCACCCGTGGGCTGCCTGAGAGCACCCCTGTGGTCTGGAGGCAGAGATGCTGAGACACAGCACCTGCTGAATACAAGGGACAGGCAGATGAGTGCAGAAAGTCTAGGAAACACAGCATACTATGGTATCTTTTTCAACAGAAAGCAGTGATAAAACAACCATTGAAACAAGCCATAGCAATGAAGAAATGTAAGAAACAAGCTGTTTCTATAATATAGATTTTTATTTGGACATTTTGCTTCCCCTTGTCATAATGAGGATAGAAAAGTTTAGATGGGAAGCTGGTTGCTGATGGCCCCTGAACTTTTGATGTGCCTCTAAGGCTGGCGATGCAAGGAGAAGGTTTTCTGCAGTGTCCGCTCTCCGGTTAGAACTGAGGCAGCCGAACAGAGAAAGGCTTGGCTGGTCAAACACACAAGAAATCACCCTTAGCTGGCAGGGCTGTACTCGAGTTGCAGCTGGATTTGCAGCTGCCTTTTCTTATCAAGGCGTTAAGAGGAAATGCCCGACTAGCAGCAGCGGCAGGGTGGCATTCCCCTCTGGCACCGCTCCTCTGTCGGATACAAAAATGAACCCAGCCTCAGCTGATGAGCAACCAAAGCCCGTTACCTCCTGCAGCCGGGATCTCACCGACAGGGCGCAAGGGGGACCTAGTAGTGGAGGAGGCTGCGTACAGCAGCTGAGCCAGCGGAGGCCGTTTCGCTAGAAAAAGGGTCAGAGCTTTTGTCACTCCTGGCTGACACTCTTGTCAGATCGAGTTCAAGCAAGGTTTGCTGGGAGGGGTTGCGCGATTGCTTGGGCTGCTGCTGACTGTGCAGTTCAGAGAAGAAACGCACGGCTCCAACCTCGAGCTGAGACTCTCACATCAGTGCTACAACCCCTTCGAAAGACACAACCTCAATGGCTCTGGTTTTTAAACAAGTACTAAAAAACTTTTGCTGAAAGGGACAGTAGAATAAAGGAAACAAGGCGTCAAATTATAATCAGCTTGAATCATTTCAAATAAATACTGAGGAAATAAAATGTACCCTGTTTGCTGGCAGGCTTGATGGCTTACAAAGTACTTGCCCCACCCAAATCAAGGGCTTGAAATGGATCAGCAGTGGAACAGAAACCCCTGATAGCGTCAGATTTGCTTTTCCCTGGTACCGCATTGCCATCCTCAGGGATAGAAAAAGCATCATTAGGGTTTAAATAGAGTTTGATGAAAACACGGAGCACCCCAAGGATCAATTTTCACCACGGGCAGCCACAGCACGAGGCATTAATTCTTCACCCTCTCTGGTGACAGCACAAACGCAGGGAGCTGTAAGCACAAATAATGCAAGACTTCTAGGGTGTATTTTGCTTTTTGTGCCTGCAATTAAATGCTTGCTTTACTTCCTGTTGTTTAAAACTGTATTTATTCTTTAGTGCTGCAAGAAAAACCTCCTGTATTTTTTTTAATTTGCACTGGGGACACGTTTGAAGGCCCATATTGTAGACTCAGCAAGTGGCAGGGCAGCCGCCAAACCTTGCTTCCTTTGTTGATTTCTTGATGATTTAAGACTTATTTTCAGCAGCTGATCCCAGTTTCCCCCCTGCCTTTTTTGCTTGGTAACTACCATTTTAACAAAATGGTGTTTGTGCAGCACCTTGGAACCAAGAACTGAGCTTTTAAACATAAGACAGGGAATAAAATAGGAAAAGCGGCACTAAAATCACCTACACGCCATGGCTTTTCAAGCCACATGCTTAGAAATATATGGTAGAACCCTTGAGTTCTTTCAGAATATTATTAGACTGCTAGTCTTTTATTTCTTACATAAATAAAATTACTTGCATGTTTCTGATATCTGTGTTGTTTACTTTCGCCCAGCACAAAGTCTGAAATTATTCTCTGAATCCACAGAAGTCAGTAAACTAAAAATACTACAAAACCCTGATGTTGATGTACATTGTTCAGACTTTTACTGGCTTTGCCCATAGGGACAGACCCTATTGTTTCAAAGCACAAACAGGAAAAGATATAGCCTGATCAATGGTTTATTTAGGTGCAGGCTTCCTTCAGAAAAGGAGAATACACTTTCCCCCTGCTGATGCTATGATGCAAATTAAACCAAGATTTGGTGCAAAAAATGTATCCAATGCCATCAGCATGATTATCCTCTCTGTTCCAGGTAACAACAGAGTCCTTCCTCACAATTATTCTGTGATGGAGAATACAATACTTGGCTTAACAAATAAAAAACAGGTTCTACCGATTATTTTCCCTATTCTATATTTAATGTAGGCCCATAAGATGCTGGCACACACCTTGTTGCCTTGTTAAAATATAAACCTCAAACTTGCTAAAAATAGCAGTAACTAGTAAGGATGAAACAAAATTGTCCCAGAACATTGCAGACATCTGAAAATAAAAACTGAAAAGGAGATGACTTAAGGGATTTTCAGTAACATTTAAGAAGTAAGAAACAGCGTAACCTTAAGGTTTAATGAGCGTTACAATACATCAATTACAGAGCCGTAAGTAATTTAAGGGAAGAGCGTTCACTGGCAGTCAGTTTGGTCACAGACTTCATTTGCTTCACAGGGAAAGGACAGCACCCTGTAATTAACAGTCATGGTCAGAAGCCACATCCAAAGCTTGTTACCTTCACAAAGCTGGAAGGGTGAGAAACTCCCCTTCTCCACTGGCAGAGGATACTTCCCCTTCATCTCCATGTGTCGCTGCCGCTTAGACGTGGTATTAGAAACGTATTTCAGACCTGCAGGGGTGACCCTCACATGCTAGTACGGGTTTCTACTGTCTGCTGCTTCCCTGGTTGTTAAGGGTACTGGCATAGGAGTAGGAGGATGCCCAAGTAGCAGTCCCTACTCACCACTTAAATAGGTTTTTGACCTTTGCTAAACCCTCAGCCTTGTATTAGAAGGCACTGCTCGACAGAGACTAATCAGACTTATTCCCCTCTTTCCTAGGTAAAAAGTCTCTTTGTGTAAAATACCTCAAGTAAGACTGCACTTCATTGCTAGATCTCATCTCTTGACTGATTCACCAAAGATCCTTATTGCCACGAGTGCCAGACAGGATGAGAGAAAGGAAACACACAGAGAAACATGCCTAGTGAGGGTCTAACAACGCCTAGGAGATTCATGCTAATTCTAGCAATGATGTCCTTCTCAAAAACTGAGTCCAAGTCTACTCCATATATGAGCGGGAGGATGTTCAAGGACAATGATGATATCAACAGCCGCTGCTGACTCAGCAAACGAACATACTGATCAACACAGTGATGACCAGCACAACAGAAAGATCGATGGAGGCCAAACTACGTATGACACAGTTAACTTTTATTTATTCTGCCAGATGTTTGTCCAGTCTTTCCAGCAAGTTCACAAAAAAGTCTAATACTTTCGAATCTGAAAGGTTTGGTATTACTTCCAGCACAGTGGATTCTGTATGCAGGTGAATAAAGGCTTTGACTATGAGTTTGGACCTTTAAAGACCTTTGGAAAAATCGTGCATTAATGGGGCTTAGTAACTAGAGATTCACTACATTCTTTAAATCAAAATTATGACAGAGTAGAATTTAGGCTTTTCAATATGTTCGTAACATTGCTGTTTTTCTGCTATGTTTTGTATTTCCCATAAACCAAGAAAACAGCCTGGGTCTGACTGCTCCTTTCAATTGCATGTATCCACATAATATGGACAGAAAGCGCTGAAGTCCTCATTGCTGTTCAACTGGTCACAATGGATATTATCATAAACAGGAGATAACAGAAATACTCCAAATTACTAGATTACAACTTCTGTGGCTAACTTATAATGCTTTCACAAATACTTGATTTGATAAAAAAATATTCAAACTTAACTCATCTTTTCCAATGTTGCCATTTATATGGTAAAATTCCTTCTGGAGAGAGAGTTCACTCATTTCCCTGTTTTTTCCTACCAGTACCCCATTTGTAGTGCTAACACCCCCATACGTTCTTCCGAGAAACTGTCAGGAAAAGGCTCCATTAAAATACTGTGCAGGTCAAAGAGTTGCAGGGTGGGCCTTGAATAAAGAAAATGTTCATTAACGTGTAAGAAAAATGCCTTTTCTTCTAATCTGAAAATGGATAGGCTTGCAGACTTCATCTTAAACACAAAACAGATCAGTTTCTCAACTTTTCTACCTGTTTTTTTCTTTCGAATATTACCAACCAGTTGTAGCGTGACGTAAAATAGACTGAAACCATTGGTTTGTTTCCATATATGCTAGTGAAATGTTGGTGAAAGTATTGAATTCAACATAAGGACTTGCTGGCTTAGGCTTTTTATATCCTCAAAGTCTTTTCTTACACAGCTTCTAAAACTCAGTCCTTTAATAATAAAGCAGTCCTTTGTCGAAAATTACTAGGACTGAGCTGAAGGATGCATTTTTGGTTGAAAATGCATATTAAATTCTGAAGAGCGGACCTCTTTTCGAAACATTTTGCAATTGCTAACCTTTGAATCATGGTAACTTCTGAAAAGAAAAAAAAAATACTGGTGCCACCTGGACAATCAGGTATATAAAGCAAACACTTATGTTCATGGGGCAATCGCTACAACACTGAATCAAACACAAGGTTATAAAATGTAAGATTCCAGGAATCTACTGATGCCACTTGGGATTTGGTTTTTACCTTTTGAAGGTACTAGAGGTTGTTTCTATCAGATTTTGGAACACTATGAGAACAAATGTTTTTCATTAGCCATCCTCCTTCTCCCAACCCCATTCACAAGAGTTAGCTTATCCTTGAGTATGTGTTGGCTTTGACTTTTACCTGAAGAAATGCGATGCAGATCATCCCAGTATACTGAATGATGTCCTGTTTTCACTCATTTAAGGTTCATTTATGGTTTTGCTATTCACATAAAACCATTACCCTCCAAATCTGCTAGTAAGGCTTGGTTTGCATGCAAAAAGTCTAATGCAATGCCTCCACCGAGGGAATTCAGCTCAGACCTTTGGAGCTGTTTACAGCCCTAGATAATGCAGCGAGAGTCACAAGGGGGTGGGTCACCAGACAGATATGCCCCCTAGCTCTGAGATTTGCAATAAGGCTTCTGATTTTGTTGGCAGCTTAATTTCCAGCAAGAACTTCAGTATTAAACATAACTAAAATTTTGCCTATAAACAAGCTAAAAATACCTGTAGTTTCTAGAGGCGAATTATTTGCATAATTCTTAATTAAGCTTCACTGCTCAAAACCCATCTACATTTCCTAGGTGGACATTCTCCTGGAAAGCACTATTTTGAATGTAAAATAACAAGTTTTAGAAAGGGTAGGAGAACACTGCCAATCAAGTAATTTGATGAGATTTCATTGCATAAGCAGATAGTGGTGCTACAGTGAATATTTCAAATTAAATGTTTCCAGTGCCACTGTATCATCTGCATACTATTCATTTAGTTCCTTATATTTAGCAGAAGCAGGGCACATTTTCCATATGCCATTTATAAGCAACATACACTGTTAATTTTATTCCTTACTGGAAAGTACCCTGGTCTATTTACAAATTAATTTGGGAAGTGACATCGTGACAACTGGTGCACCTGACACAAGCGTGAAAGAAAGGATGAATAGGTGGGATTTTGCATTTGGTGTTTCAGAATTATGGGAGGTAATGTTTCCAGTTATATACACTTAAAATAATTTCTGAGAGGACAAGCTGAAAGTAAGCATTAAGCTAAATACCTATATCCCTACATTATTTCATCAGTTTTTTTCCAAGACATCATTTGTTCATTTGTTGAAACTCTGCTTCTTAGCAGTATTTATCTTACTTGGAAAAATTACAGGTCTATGAAAGAGCTTTATTTTGTTATACTGATTTATATAACTAGTTCCTTGCACATTGGTACTAAAGAAGTAGAACTTTTTTGTAATGGCAAGGGGAGTTCATTAGAAAAACATCAAAATTGTACAACTGGAAATAAAAACAAAGCATAAAAGCATAGCATTTCATATAAGATGAGCTTTCAACTGAAATATTAAAAAAAAACCTCCAACACCTTGCCATATTAATATCAGACCAACTTGAAAGGCACTGAGAATTGAACTGTGCAACTCATATCCATACCTGTGAGAACAACCACCACAGTGAGACGCAAACCTCCAAGGCAGAATATGGCACCGTACAGTCCACTAGGCATTCCTGGTACATACGGCAGTTTTGTATTTCCTTAGGATAAGCTGGAAACGTTAACTAAATATACAAATTACACAGTGTTTCTGTGGAAAAAAAATATTCAATTTACACCATCTGAAGACAAGGAAACAAGGCATAATGTAAAGGACATTGTTGGCACAAGAAAATGTTATCACATCAAAACACGTCCTTTTAAATTTAATCCAGTGGATATATAAAGGAATGACGGTGACAGAGGCAAAGGGACAGGATGAACACCAAATACTCGGTTTTGAACATGCTAGTGAGGTCTTTGTTTCAGAAACCTGACACAAACTGAAGCTACCAAAACCATTTCAGAGGCAAGAAAGCACCTATCAAGACAGTCCAACCCATTTCCAGGCATTCTTCTTGTGGGCTGACACGCAGCAGACTGAAGTATCTGTCCAGTATCATCTCCGTGCTCGAGGCTGCCTAAAGCTTCCCATTAGCAAATGCTGCCTCCTGGAACTGAGGGACAAACGTTTTGAAATATGCCCTAGTGAAAAAAAGAAAATGCATGGTTAGGAAGGAGTAAACTTAGAACATGGTGTGTGCATGCATGTAGCCAGGGTTTTAACAGAGAACCATAATGTTACTGTGCTCAGTCTGTTATTACATCTCATAAACAGGTAGCGTTTTTCTTAAAAGTTTTTAGTACACAGCAGATCCATACACTTCAGCTGTCTAGACCCAGCAGTATGTCTTCCTTCAGTGTCCTCACCACTAACCTCTTAATGTGGTCAACATCAGTAACGTGACGCTGTCAGAAGAGCCTGATGAACCATCCGTTCACCAACCAACCATTGATGAACCATTCAATGCAAAGCTCCAGAGATAAACTGTATGGATGGACTGGAAAATACCCCTTTGAATGGCTGTAAAAGCGAGAAACACTTAGATGAACCACAAGCGTGGCTATGGCACTGCCTGCAGCATTTTATAACTGGGACGTTTTGATGCAGTTGATGTTCACCATGTTGCTGGGATAAAAAGTTGGGTTTTTTTCCCTGCTATGTTGAAGAAAGCTTCACATATGGCACCAAAAGCCCAAAGACAGGCAAGTCAACGGAGCAGGAAAATCGTGACGAGAAGTCAGATATACGTGCAGGAGATAAGCTCTTTATCTGTCTCCTTACAGAAACCTTGACGCAATACAGAGTCCCTGTCGATGGAAGTAGTTCACACAAGATGTAGTGAATAAATACTAGCACTTTGAATGAACTGTAATTCCTTTTCTTAGACTCTTAAGTCAGAACATTATTCTATAAATTAAGATGTGCTTTGTATATTTTGGATCTTAGTCTACCTTCTTTACAAAGAATCGAGTGACTCATAAATCTGTAAAATGAGCTTAACCTAAGTATCCAAAATTGAGTTTGAACTGTACCTTTGAGTTTATTGCACTGAAATACTCAACCATGTACTAAACATATTTTATGTGTCCCAACGATATCCTTTATTTGTGAGTTACATTAGAAGCTGCTTCATCATTCTGACTACTACTTTCTGCACCGAACTTTCACTTTCTCTACTTTTTTTTCTTTTAAAACATTTTGTTTTCTGTTTGTATCACTGGTCTTTATAAATTTCTATGCAACGAGAACCGCCTCCTGTTCTCCCCACCAAAAAAAAAGGAAATACGAAGTGAAAACAGCTGCAATTATGTTCATTATGTTACTGATCTCTCTGCTGGTATACCTCCTGAAGCAAACATATGCTGATCATCTTCACAATCATGACACGTATTTCATAATTCATGTAGAAGTTTTGGCAATCACTGAACACCAATCATACCTCCTCACATCTAAAAACATTGCAAGATCACAAAAGAGAATATTCCCCTCTCTTTGTGAAGTTGTGCCTGGCAAATTAATTAACAGACAGCTCCAGTAAACACACACGAGATGCCGACCAAAGGTTAACAGAGCAATAGAAAGTAAAAGCATTTCTGGACTGAGGAGCTGAGCCCAGAAATGGAAAAGAAAAGCAGCAAAACCAGCACACACATTTTATAGCATACACAGATTGTGCTGTGTATTTACAGAACACACTCCGATCTATTGAATCAAAGTTCAGAAAGCAGCCCTCATAATTATGCCCACAAAAGTGATGGTTCATCCTGGAACACACGCATACATAAATCACCTGAGAAGGTATGCCTGTCGTCTGAGCTGAACAGCTGAATGCCATTTCTGCATTTGTGTGTTTACAGCATACATTTGAAATTGTAGCCTATATATGTTCCGGTCAGCTCTATGTCATTTTGCTAGCTCAAGGAATATCACCTGCACATTGTCAATGCTAGGATCTATCATCCTTTTATTTCTCCTTGCATTATCTGTCCTAACACTTAATTACTTTTCCTCTCCTTACTTAAGTAGCTTCTTCCTTCCCCTTTGACAGTGTCTCTGCAGACTCTTCTTCCATGCACATGCTCCTCTTACTGACTTGATAAATGTTACCTAAAACTCCCCTCTTCCCAAACTGTAAAAATTCTTAATCATTAAATGGGATATAAGCAGAAGTATTTTCCTACATTTTCTTTTCTGAAACACCTCCTTTATAGCATTTCTGTGCTTTGTATTAAAACCACACTTACTGCATTATATTTCACTGACTTTTCTGTTAGGTAAATTCCAGAACTAATGCTTCTGATACCACATACACCCTCCCACACCATCTTTATCTACACCAGCATCCTTTCTTTTCACTGATTCCTGCAATAGAGCTTGTATCCTTTGCCGCAAAACTAAGTCTAACACCTCCCTACATTCTGATCAGATGTACTATTTCAAAGAGGATGTTATTTCACTGGTAGTTCATATGAACCTCTTGGAGATGTTCCATACGCTACAAAAATTCCATTAGTACTTCATAATTTGTAAATGTCTGCTTTTTTCTTTCCTTACTTTAAAGTAGATGCTTAAGTTTGCCCTTATCATTTGTGGTCTTGTCCAGACAGAAGCAAATGTAGTACCAAATGTTTACCCAGGATACGTTCCTTCATTTCTGTCCCTCTCCCACACACTCTAGGTATCTGAGATTGAAAAAATTTTGGAAAAATCATTTGGATCATTACAGTTCATCACAAACACACACACGAAAAATAAATTACCCTCCGCCCCCAAACCAAACCAAAAAAGACACTGCAAAGAGATCCAAAAGCACAACACACTTGATAGGATTGTATCAGCTCCAGCACTTTTAATAGACTGAGTAGGAAAGATGGGGAAGTATGAGAAGGGAGGTTAAACTGCTTCAATATTAATGAACACTTCATATAGGGAGGGAATGGCAAGTGTTAGTGTATAAAAGTAACAAGACTTATTTTTGGTATATATGAAGGAGTAGAACAGGCAGCAAAGACATTACTCATTATTAGAGCTTGTTGGAATTTCTTTTTTTTAAAACCACATGACTTTTTCAATGGAAAATTACATTTTTGCCCAGTTGTGTGCATTGCTGTGGAAATGCTACTGAGTTTTCAAATCAGGAAAAGAAGGAAAAGAATGAGATGCTTTGGGTTGGGTTGATCTGAGATGTTCTGGTTTGTGGAACTGAGCCTGAACAATCAGTTTGATATTAACCTGCTTATTTGCAGTCCAGCATCTCATAGATGGTGTATCTAGTCACACAAACAAGGCCCTGGTACATCACAGGAGTTGTAAGTATAAACATAATAGCAGAACTAGTCTCTTCAAAGAACCCAGTCCACGAAGAATGATGGGATAAATCATTAAAATTTCTGCTTCCAGGAGGTACTGTGCTACTGCTAGCAGATGCATTATAATGTCACATTAACCACATTTTTTTTGTCACATTTTCCAAGCAAAATTTTTTGCTGAACTTTTTCTTTTCATCTGAAGTTTGGGACAAAACCATATGTTAAAATATTTGAATTTCCTGTGAAATGGAAATTCTGACAATTTCTTCTACCCCTGCAGAGATTACCAGTAAGGAGGAACAGAACAAGCATCATTTACTGGCCAAGGGAGTAAGTTTCATCTGTCAACCAACTGGCATTGAGGTCAAAGTGTACATGTTTCCACACAAATAGGACCATGACATGGACATATTATGTCACAATGGATTACATGAAATAACTTTAAAAGAAATATAAAATTTTCTGAAGGACAATACTCTGCTACAGACTGGATGGTAAGGGCCTCTTTCACATGGAATACTATTCCTTTTAGAAAGGTTTTAAATTGATAGAAACTCTCATACTCCGGCATCCTGAGCATACAGGCACAGAGAAACCACGAATGTAAACATGAACTTTGGAAAAAGATTAATTTCTCATACCCCATTCACATAAACCTATTTACACAAATTTACACCCTTAATAACTTTGATCTGGGCTACACCACAGGAATTCACATAAAAATCTCTCATTTTTTTGTTTCAGACACTTTGACACATGATACTTTCAAGTATCTCAGAAGTGTTTTGAAATTATTATAGTCACTAGATATGCTTTTCATCTCTAGAGAACTGTTACTAAAAAAAATCAGTAATTTGGGTACCTGTTGAATTACACTGAAGATGCAGAAAGTTAACCTGATCTATAGCTTCTCTAGGCTGTGTCATATGGCAGAAACCAGTTTTTGACGAATGCTTTTTCTCCTTTCTGGGAAACACATGAGTTCCTTCTTTCTCCTGTTTTACTCTACCATGTTCTTGCTGGGTCTGTGTCACACTGACCTTATACCAAGCTCAGAAGAACCGCATGAAATGCTCCTTTAAGTACAGAGACACTGGTTTGTACAAACTCTACATATATTCTTTACATGAGTGTTGAGTACAATGGCTCGGCATCCCTCTCACAATGGTTTAGATCTTAGCTTAAACAGTGTTTAAAGATTTGCTTTCTTTTCAGCTTAGAGTGGGTGCCAATCTTCATGTGCATACAGGCACATGTCTAACTCTTTCTTGAGTGTCACTGCAAGAATCTATTGTTTTTTATCTGTTTGTTTTTGTTCCCTCAAATGGTCATTTTCCAAGTTCAAGGTAGCAAGTTATGAGGTTTCTATGGAAAATTTTCTTCAGCACTCCAGAAAACAACACATTTCACTGTAGTTAACCACTGTATACACTTGATACAGTACATTGAATTTCAGGTGCTACGCTCAAGGACATCTGCTGAGAGTAAAGCACTTATCTTTCCTTCATCTTATTATCCCGTGGAAAGAAAGTCTTGCTATTGCAAATGGCAAGTATCTAAAGGAAGGTAGAATTGGATCACTCGTTGTTTACGTGTTTTCTAGTGATATAAAACACTGACTGTGGTACAAGGTCTCCAGAAGCCCATACATGTCTAAATCCTAGGCTGTGGGTTTGCAGTGCTTAAAACATACTTGACTCAGAATTCACATGCTTCTGTGAAATTTAATTCTAATTGTAATGCTTTTTCCAGTATAACTTAGTGCTGGATTTTTAAAATTTAGTTGGTAGAAAATTTGCATCGACCATTTGATAATACCTTTTGCCTTCAGATTCCTATGCTGAAAATCTGCAAAGATTTTAAATTATGTAGCTGCAATCTCCCATCAAACAACACTTCACATATATTTATGGTGAAAGCATTCTAAAACTGTAAGGCATTTGTTTTCAACTATTGCTTTTGCTTGACTGGTACTACAGCCAACTATACAATGGTGGTGTAGTTACCACTCATCGTGTAATTAAGTTAGATTTGTCTAGGTGTTTCTATTTCTTTTAAAATCTTCATGTGGGAAACTTGGAGCAGAACATAGAGATTCAAATTCCGTGAGGAAAAAAGCATACAAAATGCTGTACCAATGAGATTTCTGCTTTTTGTGTCTGGGACAAGGAGATTCATCATGGGGTGATGAATCATCTTCCTAAGTCATTCACAAAACAGATTCCTCTTAAGCTCCTCAGTTCAAGAGTGCCAAGTGTTTCAGCACACTGATCTCACATTAATCCATGCTAGCCCTATTTGCACTCATATGTTTTATGTGTTTCAGCTCAAGATGTGGGAGTTTCAAGTGCCTTTTCCATCAAGAGATGACTTGAGGAAAAGGGGATGAAGTAATCCTGATGGTCCACATCAAGTACAGACTTAGCTCTATAGCAACATGTCTACTACCAGCACAGTGTATTCTGTCCTTGCACATTCTTTACTGGCAAATGAAAGCCCTTGAGCCAAAATATCGATCTTTTCACAAAGGCGCATGGGCTGTCATTACCTCTTCTCATCATATCAAGCACACGTATTGTGTTCCTTCTCATCAGAAGACAAGACTCAGGTTATTGTACTTGCATTTTTCCTACTATTAGCTTTGAGAGCAAACTTTATTCTTAAATTCTACCCATTGTTTCAATATTCTAATTCATTCTTGTGAAATGTTTTAGTATCTACTGTGACTATGCTTTAATTCTGAAAATATTAGGCTCTAATTATAGAACAACCTTAGTGTATTCAAAATCACAGTAGCTAGTATATTTGATAAATACATCCCTTTTCTCCTAGTCTGGGCAAGGCACACAGGAAAGTGTGGGGTTCTTTTCCTCAACCTTTTCAAGCTTGGGCAGGCACTCCTGTAGACATGGGGATCTCTGAATAGTTCTACATAACCCTTCCAAGTCTTCTGGAGTAGAGTCTGTAGCTAGGACACCCTTCTCCTCAGCAGTCTTCTCTTGTCTGAATTGTTCAGTAGGTTAACAGTGGCTTTGTTTGAATATTCTGCAAATGCTACTATTTACCCCAGGACTGAGGTGAGGACTGAACTGTACCCCTTTCAGCTGTACAGATACAGCTGAGAATCCCAGGCATTTGCCCCAAATGCTGTCCATTTCTTTTAGAGGAGTTGCAACTGTAGGATTTGCATCATTTTGCATCCCATATTTCTTTCCTTCTGCACCCTAAAGGAACTGCTGCAAGACATCTAAAAGTTTCTTCAAATCCACAGAATCCTGACAGAAAAAAATCCAGTCCAGAGATGACTGATCTTCATAAATTAGCTAGAATAGCAACATTCTCCCCTCTTCCAATTAAATTAGGTGAAAACAGGAACTAAGAAGAGCGTAGGTCAGGGTAAAGCACAGCCTGAGGCTTCTTGAGGTCTTTGACCTATTCCTCCCAGACTAGTATTATTATGCTGACACTCTGCAATAAAATCTTGTTATAGAAATTATTTCAACAGCATAGCCATATTATTATAGAAGAGCTTTTCCAGGCTTTATCAATGTCACCTGATTATTCACCTTTTGAAGTACAAAGTATTTTTGCAGGGAGCACACATACATACGTAGCGTGCCTTTGTATTTTTATGTTCTTGTTGCAACTTGTTTCGACACAATGAAAACTTGTTTTGAAAATACTGAACACCTACAACAACCCCTTTTGGGTGCCAGACAAGAGGATTTGTCCTCCCGTGACTACACAGGCACAGCCAGCTGGTTTGCTTCATGGAACCCCTAATAATTCATCTCCTGTGTAGAAGATACTTACCATAACGCTCCAAACTCTCTAGGATTTGCTGTTTGTTTATAACAGAAGAAAATCAAAGATGCCAACCTTTCTTTTTTTTTCATATAATTGCTTTCTTTTTAAATTCCATTTTTCAGGAGCTATCTAATTCAACATGATTAATACTAATTAACAAAAGGAACTTAAATTAATAAATTGCTACATTAATTCCACTAGTATGTTTGTATTTAGGTCATATTCCATATGAATGCTCATTAAGTCCTTAAGAGGTAGTTATACACTCCTCCTGCATCTCTACGCCTTGCATTTAACGAGGGCTGAACGCAGAAGCATGGAGACCTACTGAAAGCCCATTCTTTTAATAGGCCTCATGCCAACGTTCAAGGCGTAGTCTTTTCCTTGTAAACTCAGACGCGAGATGTTTAAAACTCTTTGCTATTTTTACTACATATAATGCATTAAAAACGTATTTCTACTGGGTGAACCATGTTGTCTATTTATTCACAGGCACTTCCACAGCATTCCTCACCAGGCTAAAATACACGAGCGCTCATGGCAGAGCGGAGTAACCCAGTCTCCTGCTTCGGGATAACTACGGGGTAACAGGAGATTAATTCTATGCTAGACATTTTACGACACCTCTATTAGGAGAAAATGATTGTCAAAACAAATTATCATTCTCTCCAGATCTAAGATATTACGACGGCTGAAGTGACAAATAGTTCTCAGCACTCTAACTTTTGGCTGCACAGCTGGAATCAGGCTGTAGCAGGCAGGCCCACAACATGGCCAGGCGCCAAGTGGCACAGGCTCAGGAGCTAATGAAAATCAGGACTATTATGGCATGCACTAGGCATTTGGGAGGCAGCAGCATTTCTAAACCACTGTTTAAATCCGAACATCACTAAAACTTATCCAAGCACAGCTGCAGAATGATAAAGGTGCCTTCCAGGATTTATTTATCAATTCAAATATACATAACGATACTTGGCACATATTCATGTTTCTAAGCTAAGCTTCTTGATGGTATGCGCTTTGGGATGTGGTTTATAATTTCCTTACTAGGCAGCTTTATCTACATCAAATATTTTGCTTTTATGTGAAACACAATGTCTACACAGTTCTTCATTTTACACATCTCCAAAACTGCCGATGCCAAGCAAACATCTTTAGTGTTTATACAACAGCAAGACAATAGTTCTTAAATTACTGCTACTGTAACTGGCTAAACACACAAATGTACAAAGGAGTCAGTGCACAATGCCATTATGCTGCTAGCAATTTTTTTTCTTCCGGGTGCCAAACAAATTCATCACATAATCTCTTCCTCTTCTAATATTTCTGTCTCTCTACCTCCTTTTGCTGTGACTTACCCACAAGGGGTTTTGAAAACCTTCTATGTCCACTTCCACCTGCCAGTCTACACAAGGCACTGACTGCAGCCAGGCTGATGGACAGGACAGTAAACAAGCATCAACAGAGCTGGAGGTCTGCACTGGGCAGCCATCAAAATAAAGGTTTTTAAGAAATACCATTGCCTTCAGCTCAGTTCATAACATTACATGACAGAAAATTGTCTCCAAAATTACAAACAAAGCAAAGTGTGCTACCAAAACCATAACAGGAAATAGAAGTAGTAGAACTAGTGAAACTAAGTACATATCTGAAGTTTAAACATTAAACTTCACTCACGTCCAAAAGCTTGTTTCTGTATTTTACTAACAATGTCTTTTTCCTCCAGAAGTTCTTGTTAAGAGTTCTTACCATTTCTGATTCAAGTCACACAGAAAGGTACAAGGAATGGTTATATTTAGACATGCTTTTCAATGGTTTGCTGACTGCAGAAATAACAGGTGGCTTTACTCCACATGAAGCAAACAGAAATAAAAATTAAATTTTAATTTGGTTATACACTTGTGTCTCTGTTCAAAAAAATTATGATATCAAATGATTTTATAAATAAAGTCAAAAATCCAACATAGCTCTGCTGTAAAAATTAAGACGACTTTGCTGCCTAACTTTCCATAAAGCAAAATGACTCTTGACAATCTGTTCAAATCACGAAACAACCATAAATATAACAACCTGACTAAAGGCAAAATATAAAGGAAGGGAGTTCTAGGGAACTGCTGCAGAGCCAGGACTGTAGATCATTATGTAGGCTGGCAATTAATATTTATTTTAAAGCAGCAGCATAAGTAGGTTCATCACTTTGCAAAAAATGATAACGTTGGTTCCAAGAATATACATGTTCCCAAACGCATGAACCTTTACTGACAATTACAGATAAAAATCACAGCTACTGGACATAATCAGTGCATATAGACCACAGCCAGTAACTATGCAAGCTACTTTTTTGCATCATCTGGAAATCAAGACTCTGGGATTTATTCTCTCACAGGTTTCTGATATAGATAGAAGGGAATTTACAAAGGTGTATTCCGCAGAAATATCCCACAGACACAGGGGCTCTCAGTGTCCCAAAGCATACAGAGCAAAATGAACCTCTCGTTTTGAAACAGTTTTATCAATGCCTTCTGCATGCCAGTACAAGAGATAAACACTTCACTTCCTTCACCTTCTCCACAATGTACATAAATAGACTTGCTTCAGTCAGATGAAGGCTTGTGGTCTTAGATTACAGCAAATTTTGCTTCTGCTTTCTTAACTTCCATTTTCCCCTGGGGATTACTCAGTGCTTGGGTAGCGGGTGCCCGCAAAGGGGGCACTGGAATATCTCTGTCACAGCACGGTCACTCCACTTCCTTACCAGTGGATCATGAGAATAATATTCCAAGGCCATCATGGAAAAATTCAATCTTCATACAGTCTTTTTAAATACGGTGCTAATTCACAGGAAATTTCCAGTCCTGTGAGCTACAGTGTGACAAGCCTGCTCTATTTTTCCTATTTGCTGAAGTGCCATAGCCATATTTTTCCACTCCAGGTAAAGGTTAACTTCTTAAAGAGATACTGTTTATTCAAGTCACCTATTATTTCCTCCTATCTCGGCTACATATCTGCACACTGAACTCTACTGTTGAAGAGCAATTATTTAGCAAATTATTTCGTAGATTTGAAGGAGAGAGAGAGAGTGCCAGACAAGATGCAACTAGGAACCTCTTGTAGGTATGAAAGACAGGCTGAAGAATGTGATAAAAAAAGGAGGGGGAAAAGTAGGGACGATATAAGAAGTAGAAGAAAGCAGAAAAGACTGGGCAAAAACACATTCAGGAGTGCGGCTTGTAAGCAAAGACAAGTGCAGAGATTCAAGAGGAGAGGAGATCACAGAAGTAATAATAGAATTTGATGAACTTTAAAAGATTATTGAATCCCTTAACTGTACTTCAGAGGCAGAAATGAAGGGTTACACCACAGATGCATCCATAATGAGTTTGACAACCAGCATCCCTGAAAACAAAGTTTGCTTGCAGGTGAAAGTACTGATTTCATCATGCCATCCGCTTTGCTTTGCCAGATTGCTTATCAACCAGGGCCGAAGGCAACATACCAAAACATAAAAGAAACCTCCTTGGATATTCATTAGGACAAACCAGTCAGAAGGAAAGGGATGAGATGCCATACCTCTGTGATTATATAAAACATATTAAAGAAGTTACTTCTCTTTGCTATTTAAAAGATGTATGTTTGCTACTAGAAATAAGAGGAAATTCTCAAATGGTCAGAGACCTCTCCAAATGGGGAAAAAAAGACAGGAATGAACTCTTAAAACTGATATGTAAAAGCAGGGTAACGCAGATCAAAAATGAATTTGAGAAACAAATTAGCTGTGGCCCTCCAAATAAAAACTTGTCAAACAGTACAAAAGCTGGTCAAAAAGCGAAAAGAACGCTCAGAAAAAATAAAGTCATGAAGAATAAATGAAATGATTTTTGCACCCGAGTTCACTGCAGACGTGCTTAAAGAGGCTGCCATACCAGCACCCTTCTTTACAAGGGATGTACCGAAAGATCTGATTCACGCAGAAATGCAGCCAAAAAGGTAGCAAACAAATCAACAAAACACACGCAAACAAATCACCAGGCCCAGATGATATTCACACCCCATAGTTCCAGAGAAACTCAAGTGTGAAAAAGTTAAACTCTTAAATAGCTTGTAACCTCCTGCTTAAAACAGCTTGGTACCAGATAAGTGTGATGTCAATTAAAAAAAAGTCTGGGAGAATAGAGGGAACTGTGGATGAGTAAGTCTCATGTCTGTACCTTACAAATTGGTAGAGACTGTTATAAGAAACCATAAATTTATAAAAAGCCCCAAATTAGTGGACTTGAGTAAATACGATATACTGGGTAGGAGTCAAACTCATGCTTCATAAACCTCTTATTTTCTTAAGGTACCAAAACCATGTGGACAAGAAAGATTCAAGTGACATACACTGCTTGACCTTCCTATGGGCATTTGGGAAGTTTTTTCAAAGGCTTTTAAAAGGCTGAATTAACGCAACAGGAGAAAAGATCCATGAGTGGGTAAATAGCAGGTCAAGATAAGAAAAAAAAGATAGGAATGAATGATGAGTACTATTAGGATGAAGTCACCTGACAACTGCACAGAAATGGGTGTTTTGACCTGTGTTGTTGAACATATTCCTACCTGATTTGCAAAAGTGAGCAAAAGAAGATGGCAAAGTTTGCTAATGATAACAATTTAGTCATGGAAGGAAAAATGAGGCACAATTATGAGAAACTGCAGCTGGCTCTTACAGAACTGGGAGACAGGGAGATAACATACCAGGTTAAAAGTCAATATTGACAAACAGGAGAGAGAGATATGTGAGGAAAAAGACTTAATTTTACATACACAAAAAACACAGGCTTTGAAAAACAGATAGTAAGGAGATCTTGGTGCTAAAATGACAGTGTAACCTTCAGTTGTACGCAGAAAACCAAATCAGACGTTATTAGAACTGGAATAAAGACTAAACCAGACAATATCACTACGTCACCATATAAATGTATGGTGAATGTATCATGAGTAACATGCAGTTCCCTGTCTCAGAAAGAATACAACAGAAACAATAAAGGGATGAAGAAGCAGGACAAGGTAGATCAGAAACATGGAAAGGTTCTGTAGAACGAAGGAGCGAGCAGAGCAGGAGAAGAGGTGACAGAAAAGACGTGAAGAGGTTCATAAAATCGTAAAGGTTATGGAGGGGATCAGCAGGGATTAATTATTTGCTGCCTCTTTTCATACAAGAGCTAGGGGGTAACAACTGGAGGTAGCAGGAGGTAGAAATGCAAAAAGCTGACAAAGCTTGTAGTTCACACCACACGTTATCTGTGCAATCCCTTGCCACAATTTTGTGATGTTATGATGTGGGTCCAAAGAGCAATCAAACAGAAGGAAAGCCAGGTAGGGCTATTGAACAGAAATGTACCAATTCTGGACATGGAAATCTTTGAAGATGGTAGAACACGCCAGGAAATATGACTACATGCTCTGCCATACTCTTCCACAGGCATCGGCTACTGCCTATTGACAGAGACATGATACTGGGCTAAATGAATGCTGAGTTTCACCTAGTATGACTGTTCTTTATGTTTAACAGAGCAATTACAAATATTACGCAAAAGACAATACCATGGAGCTCACCTACTATTTTTACTTAGCTGTTTGTTTTGTTAATTGACCAAGCAACAGTATTTATCCGGGTTATTAAACCTCAGCTCCTTCCAAACCCATGTATTTCTCTCTACCCTTTTCTCTCAAGCAAGGGAGGACTTTTTTTTTTTTGCATCAGTTTCTAACTATAATTGCCTGCTCTAATATAGAACTAGCAGCTTTGATAAATGTATAATGGAGTTCTATAATGAAGCCAAATCAGACAGTTCATCATAGTATTTCTAGAACAACACTTAACCCTGGTTATCTAAGAACCACCTACATTAAATTCTAGCCTTTCATTCCTACAGAGGAGATGTCTTCCAGCAAAGTGCTATTATATTGCACTTCTACCAAGCCAACTCCTCCAATCTCTTCTGTGCATTTCTCTTGTCAATATATGAGAGAATTCTTTTTTACAGAAAGAATATTTACTATATTTCAAAACGCACATATGTACAGTTCACACATATACATAATGTCTGTATAAAAACACAGAAAAAACTAGTTGCCTAACAGATTTTATTTCCCAGGCACTTCCTATACCACCTATACTCCTCATCTTTAAATAGTTGTTTTTCTTTTCCCACAGTCAAAGCTTTAATGAGAAGTGACCAGAAACAAATACCCAGGCCCTTCTGTCTTGGCTGAAATCCACATAATGCATGACAGCACTGAAGATCCCTGGCAGGCACCTGTCAGAAACTAACATACCATAACTTAAGGAGTCAGTCGGCGTAAATTATCCAAGGAGACATTTAAAGAAAAGTACATGAAAAATATGACTCAAGAAGCGCGACTATCATGTGTATGCACTGTACTCTGTGGTGTATGCAGAGGAACAAATGTAAAAATAAAATAATATACTGGGAAAATTCTAATTAAGAGCTGTATCTACTTTGCCTATTATATTTTTACAATCAAAGTAATTTTGTTATTAAGGTTTGCTGCTAAATCAACTGCAGAACATGCTACAAGGACAAATGCAATGATAAGTATTTTTAACAAAACACAATTTTTTCCATTTGCCTTTCTACTTTTCACATATAATTCTGATCAGCTGACACTCCCACAGAAAATAAGAGTTTTGATTTAATGGTCTATAAAATCAAATTAACTTCTTTGTAAGCTTCACATGGCTGGGTCACCACATCTCTTCTTGCTATGGCTGTCACAGCGTATTGGCCCTTTTTGTGTTCTGAAAAAGAGCCCACCAGCAGCAACAAAATGTCAGCCTTACTCGATTTCAGGCAAGGAAGTCACTTTTGTTCAGTTTCTGATGCGAGACTATTGAAAACCAAAGAGTTAAACAAGCAACCCAGCTCAGCACCTCACCCCTTAGTTTGCACCTACCCCGTTGCTCCTCCAGAAAGAATTCTCTGAGCCTTGCAAACATTCAAACACATGGACACACACCTATGGAAGGATGATGTCCCTATGTTTTCTGCTTCTGTTCCCTACTCAAATTTTTCTAAATTTCTTTTTAAGTTTAAGGTAATGTGCAACAGAGCCAAAGAAAGTCACGAAAAAAGCTTAGTGAGGAGAGTATATGTAAATACAAACAAGTTAGTTTTTGGAAATCTACTCTTTAAAGATGCCTAACGTGCATGAAAATCATGTAATGCATGAAAATCATGTAGTACATGAAAATACCATTTGCTACTTTTACAAATAAGCAGGAAAAATACCAAAATACAAACCAAATAATAACAAATGATTTATTACCTTAATTACACCTATCAAGGAGAGAAGATTGTAAAAAAGGTGCGATGTTTACATGTAAACTTTATAGTGAGATTCAAGGTAGCCTAAGTGGAAAACAAAAGTTTCAAGGAAATAGAGAAACTTGTTACTTTAAAAGAATCCAAAATGTAGTAAGAGATATTCTGCCTAAAATGTGAAAGAATTCTGACTTAATAATAAAAAACGGATGAGTTGAAAAACTATTTAATGTCAATATATATAAAAAATTATTAGGGCCTCAAAATTTACTGAATACACCACCAAGTCTTTGACATATTACAACTGAGTTTGTCTAAACAGCAACACAACAACTGTTCCCCTTTTTTTCAAATATCCTTTTATTAGACCAAAAGATGCATTTCCTCTCCTCACCAGGGAACATTAGAGCTTAAAGCAACCATTTCAGTCAAATGGCAACTAGCGTCTTCACATGATACACATCTTCCAATTTTAAGATATTCAAGGAAAAGGTATTGATGAGGCTGAAAAAGCTACAGCCCAGTGCACCAGCCTGACGCTTTCTCACCACAGCATGCTTGCGCTGAGCACAAACCGTAGCTGAAGCCACGCTGGGGATACATCTATGGCTCGCACAAGATGCGTCTGCATATAATCTTAAACTGCACTTGACCTTATGGCAGAGCAACAGCCAATATACAGTTAAGAGCACTTGAGCCCTTTTAAGCTGTCACCCTTTACAGAGCCCTGAGGGATACGTAAAATTAACACCACATTCAGCAAACACCGGTGAATGGCCAGGGACAACAATGTTATTTCAGAAACCAGTTTTATCAGCCACCTTGCAAAAAAGAATATGAACCCTCGGAACAACTTTTTATTGTGATACCAGTTTTCCATCCTCCTGCTATTTTTAATGACGAGTAGGTGGGTTTATGTAGGATAAAAGAGTAAACTGAGTCCTGACTTGCTCTCCCTGAAGTATAACCTAAGTCTACAGAGCAGCGCTGGGTCGGACAGAAATTGGGCCAGAGTGCATCTAAGAACTGAACTGAATTTGTATAAACAAACAAGCTTTATTTACAGTATTCCTTCATAAAATCCCAGGCTTAGAGTCTGCATGTTCTTTAAAGACTCCATTTAGGTACACTTGAATGCCTATTTAAGCAAAAAACAAGAGAGCTTTCCCATGGAAACCGCACAGAGATGTTTTACTTCACATGTACACCACAAACAAGGCTGCTAACTTTCCATAATTTACTGTATTTTCTTAGGCTTGCTATTGTATTTTAGGACCAGATCTTTTGGAGAAGCTGCTTACGCAGGAGGCCACAGACATATAAATAAATGACCTAAGAGAAGCAAAGCCTGAGATGTGAACTGAGAGGCAACGGCATCTCGGCAACTTGTAAGAAAATTTTAATATTTTTGGTTTCCATGTTTCTAGCTGGAGGAACGGGTTAGAATTTTGTGTTTAGTTGAGAAACGAGCAACCTGGAGACATCTGGAATCACATTTTTTAATCAGGACTTGATTCATTCCTTAGAATTAAATCAAGCAAGAGGGCAATCCCTGGGCTAAGACAATAGCAAGCTTCAACTACCAGATGCTATCTCTCAGCGACGAATTTAAGTCAGTGGGCCTCAAAGGAGCTAGGTGATTTTAAAAACTGCTTAAGAGGGCACAGAGAATGAGAAACTCGATTTCATGGGCTTTATCAGACAGGCATAAATTGGTCCAACTACTTCAGCAAGAACACGAGCAATTTTTCTCTGTGAATGAAAAAGATCCTGCTAAACTGATACTCCGAATTGAGAATTTGCCTTTTAGATTTAGGTGATAAGTGTCTAAGTGTGATTGCATACAATCTACTTCTATATGTATGTATTTTAGGGGAGTAATTTTGCTCCTAAGTACTACTGATGATTGTCTCAAGGCTACAGCAAAGGGTTAAGTCCTAACTTCAAAAGAGATGCCTACCTCTGCTCAGGGGCCACAAAGATAAGCAAGAATGCCAGGACTTTCAAGTTTAGCCCCTCAGTTGAAGGGATTGGATGGGCTCACCTGTTTGGAAAAAAAAAACCCCAACCAACCCTGGGAGAAGGCTGGGCACAGAATCAAAGTCCCTTTGGCATGAACTTATGGCAGCTCTGCCCATGAACAAGCAGGCTGTGTTGAGTTGTTGAAAACAGAGGCAGGGCTTGCCAAAATTGAGGATCAGGAAATCTCTGAGTGATGGTATTTCAAACTTGGTGGTGCTTCTATATCCTACAAAGCAATGCAGGGTACATGCTTCAATACATGACTGGACAGCTAATGCTGCACCAGTTGGTGCAAGAGCAAGCAAAAACTGTCCCTGATGGTGTTTTAAGCTACAGTGAGGAAGATGGTGTAAACTGATCCCTCCAGTGTGTGAGAGTAAAGGTAGAGAATTTGGTCAGATACCAGAACGTCAAGTGGGAGATCCTGTGGCCCTAGAACAGTAGGGCCAGAAAGATAAACAGGGTTGTTTTGTCTCAAAGGATGCCAAGCACTTGGGAGACCATTTGGTTAAGAGGGAAAAAGACTTCATATAAGCAAAAACTAATAGACAGTATTTGGAAACACAAACAAGTTGTCTCTGATTTTCCAGGGCTAAATTTACTTCAGCTGAGCAGAATTCCATTGCTTCTAGAGGCTAAATCATGTATCCTTCTTTTTTTTGTTTTTATTTGGGATGTTTTCACGTGGTGCTTGAACTAATATATTTAATTAGAACGCTTTCCTATATATCTACATATATTCCTATATACTTGGTCCATAATGTGGCTACGGCAAAAATAAAGTAGAATGAAAAATTATTTAATTGTGTTGAAACACACTAACCCATTCTAAGAAGCCCTAGCAAATATTTTAAACACTGTTTACATAAGGTGCTTAAAAATCTTTCTTAAAATATGCTAACGCATATCATAACTTCATACTTTTCTTGATATAGATTTATTTATACTACCTACTCAGGAATCACTAGTTGTTCCTGCAAGCAAAGTGCTTTTAACTAGAGCAGCTTCTCTGTCTCTTTGTACCTCAATTGTAGTTATTTCAGACATTGCAGCATACTTTCTTCCCCCGCTTCTCATCATCTTTCTCGTATTACGCACCCAGTGAAAAACTTAAATGCAAAGGCTCAAAAATAAGATGAACAACCTCATAAAACGTACATGTGATAGTAAGTGTACACATTTAGTGCTTTTTAAAAGAACTGTTATAATATTTCTAAATTTCCAGTGCAGGGCAGAGAAGTCCATTTGTATACACCCACTCATAAATGAATGCACTTAGCAGACAGCACGTAGGTACTCGTAAGCTTTCAGCTGCAAAAGAAATGCATTTTATAGTATGGTCATAAAAAAAGCCACAATAATGTTGCCAATTATTGTTTCTTTTTTTTAAAAAAAAAAAAAACCAAAATACTCATTCTGCTAGAGAAAAGAAACAAGTTCACAAAAGAAAAAAAAAGGTATTTGATGAAGAAATGGCTCTCCTAGACAGTACGGTAGTGAAACCAAATACTAGCAAAAAAATGTCTATTATAATGCAACAAAATCCAAAATCAAGTGTTGCTCGATGTTTTCCATAAAATTTAAATTAGTATAAAATCTGAAAATGCTTCAGTCAATTGTTGTTTGCTTCCATCATTTCCAAATTACAATCAGTCTCTGACCATGCCATTCATTTGATTTACTCAGCTTGAACTATCTTCATTCGACTCTTACGCATCTTTGCTAATTTAATTTAATCTTCTGATTGTCATTCAAAGCGTTCACCCCAATATGCCTTGTTATTTATGCAGTTAGATGCCTTTACGCGCTGAACAACTGATAATCAGCCTGCTTAAATCTCTTGCTGTTCTAACATTTTTACACGTTGCAAAATTGAAATACTGCAGCAAGGCCGTTGCCCATATTGCTCCATTCAGGTAAAATGTGAAATGTGTTTTGCTTCATTAGAAGACAGGGATAAGATCTAGTATACAAAAGGGGCACCACTGCCCCCGGCAGCTTGCCCTTGCAACAGAATCACTCTGGGGTGGCTGTCCCTGTCATCTTTAAGTAAAGGGGATACTTGGACTGAAGTGGTGTCCCCCCAGCCTGAAATGAGGGCTTACAGAAAAACTGCAGAGGAAACAGTCCGAGATTCTCTGTTTCTAGCCAACAGAAAAAGAAGTAAAAAAAAAAGAGAGAGAGATTCAGACTTCCAGATAACTTTCTCAAGTTCTGATAGGACTGCCTCCTATGCCGGATTAGTGGTTTGCTCTACCTCCTCCTGTTCTTCTGTGTCTTTTTATTACAGCCTTATTCCATATCTTTCAGGTTTTTCTTCCTTGCTCTCTCCATCTCATGTGCTTACCTTCAGGGTCCCCTCAACACCCACACAAAACCACAAGTTACCTTGACTGGCTGCTACCATGCAGATTACTCCTGCTGGGGGCTATCTTGTCTACTTAGATTGGAAGCTCTTTGGAGCAGAGATTGTCACCACTCTGCCCGTACAACGCCTAGCAGAGTCTTCTTTTAATCAGTCCTCTGGCACTAATGTAATAAGCATGATTAATAAAGTAACTGTCTATACTCATACATGGGAACACTAGGACTATATGAGAACAAAAACAGGTTCAGCTTTTATAATGCCAGAAATGTACAGTTAAATCCACAAAATTTCTACTGACAGATGACAGTGTAACAAATGGAATATTTAGAAGGAAACAGCAATCTGACTTACTTTGCTCTCTTGGCCATTTCATTGCCATCCCAGCGGGGGCTGTAAGGGTAATTCTTCTGGGCCTGGGAATACAGCTGGCCACTGTTAGTGAAGTGGTAGACAGACTGAAATGTTAGGGTTGGTTGATCTCGAGGAAAATACAGGGGTAGGTCAACTGAAATTAAAAAAAAAAAAAAAAAGAGAAGGAAAAGAAAAAAGGTCATAAAAATACACCATTGTGCCTTTGTACTGGGACTATATCATTACTTTTTATTGATTTAAAGGTGACGGAAAGGAGAAATTGATGATTACTTCTAAAATATACTTCTGTATTTCTTACAAGTAATGATTCCAACATATTGCTGTATGGGATGCTTTGCTTTATCAAAACATTTTTTGTAAAGTACTTCATTAAAAAAACTGTTCAGCTAGTGTATGTCTATGTTAATCATAATATTTATACCATGATTATTTTGTTATAGAAAAAAGAAAGCAGTTATTTTCCTTTATAGTGAAATTTTCCCTTGCAAAATTTCACAAAATACATTCGGTTTATGCTTTCCATTCAAGAAACAAATTTCTCTTTATCTGCTTTAGCCAATTCATTTTAGTGCCCCCATGGACATCAAAAGCACTATCATTCTCATTTTACAGCTGTCTGAGACCTAAAGTGGTTAAATAATTTGATAAAGAATGTAGAAAGATTCAGTCACATGAGTTGGAAAAGATCTCAACTTGCCATCATCTGCTAGACAAAAAAACCCCACAAAACCAAAAACACACTGCAAAGTCATTAATACCCAAAATATCTCGCTAAAAATAAAAATCAGAACCTCTTAGTTCCCTTTGCTTATCACTGTCTCATGATCAGCTAGGTCTGGCAGAACAATAGTCTACAACAGTTATTAGTATGGTCAGAAACTGTTTTTAACTTAACTTTTTCATTGTAGATTTATGGTTTAGATTTTCTTGGTCTACTTTTAATTTCAGAAGGCTTCATGAAATCTGTAGTTAAATTGAGTTACAACAACAGACTTGAATTATTTACATTAAATGTCTAATCTAACACCAAAGTTAACAGAAGAATGTTCATTTCTTTTAAAGGTGTAGACTTCATTTATAAAGCACCTATGACTGTACTTTTTGTTATCCTCCAAATCACAATTCTTTAATTCTGCACAATGAAAGAAAACTGCAATGGAACAGTAACTCCCCGTAAAACTTAAATAATTTTTCCTATTGGTGTAGCAATGACTGAAATAAATTAATAAGATTATAATTCATTCATATAAGCCTGGGTTCTCAGTATCCTCTCTTTGTCATTTCACAGTCCTTTTTCAAGAGAAAGAAAGATTCCTAAGTTCATAAACAGTTGTAACAGCTTAAGCAGGAATCAAAGCAGGTGGCAATATCAGTACAAATGGAATCTGAAGAAAGCGAAAGGAACATTACAGGACTAAACCCATCCTCAGGCGGCACAGGATCTCCCCTCCAGTACGCTTGGTAATGCACTAGGTTTTCTACTTTTAAATATTTCATGGAGTAGAGATTCCACCACTTCCTTTGAAATCTCTGCTCACACACTGAGACACCACTGTAAGAGAGGTTTTATTTTTCTAAATCCCATGCTATCATCCTGCTAGTCCCTTCATTTTTCAGTTTTTCTAATCGTGTCTGAATACTCAGATTAGCACCACCCAAACCATAGCTCCCTTTTCCCTAAATTACCCTCCAAGCTCTACGAGTAAAACCATTTATAGCCATGAAGCACACAAAATTGAATGTGATATTCCAGCTGTAGTCTCGAAATACAACAAATCACCATGGACGACAGCGTTTGCTCAGTTCATGACCCAGTGTCTGAGCTACACGTGATAACTCTCGGAGTCCCAGTGACTCAGCTCACATAGCAGCTTCCAGCAGATATTTAAGCGGTAATGACATGGGCAGAGTTCTGCTAATTTGAGGGCAGATCGCTGCTGTAACAAAGGTTAGACTCAAAGATTGCTCTGTCAAATTCCTCTTTATAACATGATTATTAAATAACAACCCTGAAAAATATTGGCATATCCAGGCCATTTATCAGCAAGCAAGCTGTCTCCTCCCCACGCAGAGAGTACACGTGTGCCACAGCCTCTGAAGGACTTCACCATGGAACACATTATGAAGCAAGGAGACAGACTCTTCGTTTTAATGTTATAAATACACTTCTTTAGCTCTGAGTGCTTAAACTCTGTTTCTCTAGTGCATCTTTTTCCTTCTTAACTACCACATCCTTCAAGGAAAACTACTCTGTATACTTCTGTATTTCATCACTGTGTGAAAGGAACAACAAACTTTAGCAAAACACTCGAGTAATAGTTCAGTCCTTATATTTAACTTTTTACTTGAGAATTTCTGACTTTCATTAACTTTCCTTTGAAAACCTCTGTCCACATAACAGGGGCAAGCAGCAGCAGTTTTCTTCCTGTTACCTAAAACTAAAGGTTTGCACTTAAGAGAAAGTATCTAGCACTAAAAATGCTGTTTAAATGGATAAGCAAGACATTACTATCACTACAGAGACACTTCCATTCGTTATGAGAAGTCTTTCTTTTATAAAAATATTTTTTCAACACTGGTATCACCAAAATATAACAGAAAACATTTTCTTCTTTTATTAACCACAACCTGTATAGGAATTTTCAGGAATTACTTACATTATAAACTGTTAAATCAGATAATCAAATTAGATTTAAAATTGTGCTTCCCACATCTAGCCAACAGCAGTATTCTGATCTGCAAGCAGAGTTTTGAAAAACTTTACCTGCCTTTGATTTCTAACACTACCCTTCACCTAACGTCGCCAAACTCCCATTTTTCTAACCCAAGTGTTTCCTTAATACAAGGTGTGAGATGAGTTCAGACCAAGTGAAATAACCTGTCCCTAATTCTGGAACACAACCACACCTAAAAGGCCAGTAAACAGGAAATAGCCTCGAGTTGTGAAGTGTTATACATATCTCAAGGTAGCCAGCTATTATTTCAGCAGTAGGAAGGGAAGGCAAGAACTCACTTCTGTCGCAGTGGATGCCCATCCATTGACACTGTGAGTGCACAGACTGCTTGGATTTGGGGTGTTTTATCGTACATGAAAAATAAGCAAATACCATTGGTAATCGACGCTAGCAAGGTGCTTTGAAGATAAAAGGTCAAATTCTGCTCATAGTCGCACAGATTGATAAAGAAAACTTTTTTTACCTGGTCGTATAGGCAATCTGACTCTCAATCTGTGCATTAATACAAAACCAGATCTCCCTTCATGAAATACGTAAGGTGGCAAAAGTAAGTGCTGTCATAATTACATACCAGACAACATTTACACTTTATCATGAAAAATGCATCACAGTTAAATACAACGCACCACTTTTGTAAATCAACACCTGAACTAGGCAAACTATAAAAGCACACTTTGGTTTGGCATGCTAGCTACTTAAGAACTACAAAAACATATTCATGCTGAATACAAGTACTATTTCCAAATAACAGCTGACTCACAAAGTACCCTGGTGATATGTCTGCAGAAAATAAGCAGATGACTCATGTCTGTAAATTCCTGAAAGTACCAATAGACCCCTTGCTTAGTCATCTTTTGCTTGGATGCTGGGTTCATGAGCTCTGTAAACTATAATGAGGGATCCAGCTCTTAGTAGGACTCTCTCTCCCTTTTTTCCTCTCTTCTAAACAGTGCAAATTATCTCCCTAAAAATAACTTCATCTACGTAAGTGAGTCACTTCACCTAGCAAGCTTATACAAGTCATGCAGTTAAGCAGTAATATTTGGTTATGAAGGTAAAAATCTTGCTGTCAAAGTCAGATTTAAAATGAAAATTATGTCAGAGGAAGTCGCATTTACCCCTTCTCTCACAGAAATAGAAACATTTCCTTTGGAAAATTTAAACAATTAGCTCATTCAGGAAAGTAAAGCTTTCTAATTCAGTTCCATACTCAAAGTAATTTAATCCTGATGATTTCTTACTTTGTCTTTCCTAAGCGTCACACTATTAATATAAGCGGAGCTCAAAGCGGCAGACTGGAGAAAGAAGCCAATACCCTAGCAAAACGCTGCTTTCTCCTACGTTACAATTTACAGATCGTTTTTTAAAAGTCAAGTTTTAGAAAGCCATAGTGTGGGGAAAAATCACGTCTTTATGAAAGCTCTACATGAGCAGAACTTAGAGGGCTGTTTTGGGTAATTAAGCATTGAGTAAATTCTTTGGTGACTGAAACCTAATTTTCCCACACAGTTCATAAGAAAGCAAAAGAAAAAGGACTTGCTTGTTGAGAATGAGTCATGTTGTAAAGAAACTTAATTACAGTTTATAAATAGTTGAAGTTGCTCTCTTTTTGAAACATAAGAAACTACCGAGAAGTAACACACAAATTTGCTTCTCTTGACTTCGTTAGTATTTAATGCATACGTATCTTCAAAACATAGTTATCTTAAAGCCAAAATCTTGATTCATTAATAACTAAAAAACTGTGTAATGAATCAGTAAGGCTTAATTGTTCATTTTCTTAAAAGAACAACCATACCGAGATCTGGAACAGGTTACCTAGTTTGTTAAGCTTATGTCAACAACTACAGAGTTGCTTTCGACAGTCTTATTAACTCTATAATAATATCTTTACCATCTCATTTTATTGCTGTTTAAACAGGCTATGAAATGTGGAAGGGATGTCTTGGCAAAAGCATATACCAGTGCTACTATAGGTTTTCTGAAGGAAAAATGCTCAGAAGAAAAAGGCAGGTTTATCCCACCTCTAAGTACTGGAGAGAAGAGAAGGAAAACCAAAACCATGCTTGAAATGCATGCTGACCATACAAATATTTCAAAGTACTTAGATAGCAATATTTAGAGAGTTTTCCATATACTGTTCTCCTGTTCTAGAGAAAAAGTTTAATTCATCCTTTGTCTGGTACTAGATAAATCTAGATATTTGTTTTCACAGAAGTCAACATTTACTCACAGAATGTTACGCACTGTTTGAATGCTTCGATGATACTATACTGGTTATCTTATTCGCCTTCTGGATGCTTGAATCTGCTGCAGTTTATTGCACCTGTAATTTGTTTTGCACTCAAACACTGGCTGATCTGGATATTTTACTGCCAAGTTTTCCGCTTCTACAAGATTTCATTGCCTGCGCAACCTTAATTCAATCTCTACTTGCTTTACAGAGCAGCCTTCAAACACAAGACAACACAGTATTCTTTCCAGTTCAGTTCCCAGGCTGGACAGAGCTGGCCAAAGGAGACGCTGTTCTGGTTTGCCCCGTTTGACAGACTCTTCCCCTGTGCACAACACTGCACCATTTACTGCACAACACTGAAGCCCTGCTCTGATTAAATATGTATTAATTTCTGCACGAACTTTTCAATGTGATGATTCTAATTACCATAAGACATAATAGCTACACAAAACATTAAAAAATTTGTTTCACAGCACCTTCATGAGTTGAGAGGCTAGTTAGGGATTCCAGACCAGGAACGAAGGAACAAGGAAAACATAGTCAGCTTGTCTACTGATGCTGAGTGCTAGCCTGTGGGACCCAATTCTTCTGAGACATAATAGTAGATAGTACT
Organism: Nyctibius grandis; assembly: GCF_013368605.1. Lineage (NCBI taxonomy): Eukaryota > Metazoa > Chordata > Aves > Nyctibiiformes > Nyctibiidae > Nyctibius > Nyctibius grandis. The sequence continues at coordinate 31,902,203 of NC_090658.1, forward strand.
TCACATAGCCAAACGCAACTCCTTTCAACATTGGCTGCCATAGTAGGTAGTTCAGAATCAATGAATCCTGGACACATGAGAAGTTTTGTTTAAATTATTTCACCAGAAAAATGAGAAGGGTACAGGAAAGATGTGCTAAACTCAAATCTCCAGAGAACACTGAGCAATCTTAGCCTGATACTATGCGTTCTCTTCCCGAAATCCCCTGACTCACTCCTTACTTATGATCCAACTTTGGCCGGAGATTGCCTCTGCATTCAAGTACTTCTGATCAAGTCAGTCATGGAAACAGGAAACACATATTCCAGGCTCCAGAACTGTCTCTTATTAATATATATTCATCATCTTTTTGCTTGTTCTTTTTTTGGTTCACTGAATTTCACATTCTCTGCCTTTACTTGCAACTGAGCTCATGCTGCTGGGAAAAACAACTTGTGGATTTGAATGCACTGCCTCTGACTGAAAAGTTCCTTGAACTCGGAGCTCTCCAGTTTTCATGGTGTGTTAATGTGGATGAGATCTACATGAATTTACAATGCAACTCAGTGGTGACACAGATGCCATATTATATAATGCTCCTTACACATCTATCAAGCTCTGTTTTAAAAAGAAATTTTCTTGTAGGTTTTCTGACATGACTTCTCCTATGGGAAAGCTGTTTCAGACAGCCTGTACGACGGGTGAAAAATCTTCACCTAAGTTCAAAGGAAAACAGCTATCTATCTTCACTTTTTACACAGAAATTCCAGTACAGAAGGCCTTTCAGGAACCATATTGATCACTGTACCTACTGAGAAACCTGAACAGATTCAGCCACAAGCATCTTGGAGACTGTACTGGCTAGCAGAAATCTCTGCAGGGCAGGATTTCAGGCTATTTTGCATAGGGAATCTTTCCTCGACTCCTCTGTGCTGAAGGTCTTTAGCCTACATTCTACTGCCAAAAGATGAAAGGGTGAATTTGGCTCAAAACACACAGAGAATTACAAAATGCCACAGCTATCCTGCTTTGCTGCACGGTGATGTAGTCTTGCAAGAATGAGAGAGGAAGGATGACAAATAACATATCAATGGCATTAGTGTGGGACTTTAGGTTAACAGAGCACAGTCACAGGAATTTGCATTTGTTAAACATTATTAGGGCTAATATCCCTTCTGGAGAAAAACAGGTTATTTGCAGGAAGATGCTATTTTGAAATCAACATTTCAAAATTTCAAATGTGAAATGAAAGGCTGATTATGGAATTTTAGCTGAGACACTTATGGCACTTTGGGTGTGCTGGTAATCATGGCTGGTTTTGAAATAATTGTCTGCCCTTGCTATGGGAAATATCCACCCCACTGGCAAAGTGACCACTTGTATAGTAAATGAGTAAGAGTAAGATGACTTATGTATAAAATACTTCCAAATAAATACTATGAAAATACTAGTAAATACTGTGAAAAAAGAAACAACTATTTTTTTTCTTAACTGCATCAGTTATGGATCAATTGAATGTACAACATTAAATAATGGAAGATAAACATTGAAATGTGATTGTAATAATGGAAAAATGGCAATATTTGGGATTAAGACATTTTACGTGAATATATGAAATTCACAGCTCCTTGTTTTGTACCGGAAAATCGGTCTTGCAACAGAACTCACTAAGGAGCCAGTCCTGAACTGCATTTGTATAATGACTGATCCTCAAAACCACAAGATCTTCTTGACCTTTGTCAGTAAGTATAATATTCAAGAATGGGAAGTGAGCCCACTGAGATGTTTAGAAGACAAGGTTGTTAGAAGGTCATTAGGAAGTATACAGCTGTGATAAGACAGAAGGAAAATGCTGAGGAACGTTTTCTTTAGCAGAGGTTTAACTCATCACCTCCACAATGCAAGGTAGCTGACAGCAGTTACTGGAAGTGTTGGCAAATGCCCAGTTTGCAGTAACTTTGGTGATGTTCATTGTGACATTAAGGAATACTTGAAGGATTCTAATTTTCCTTATTTTTTCCTCCTCCTTTCTTTTAATTGGACAGGAATGACTTTCAGTTATTGCCAGTACAGGCTAGATTTGAAATAAGAATTGTTTCTTCTTTTTTCAAAATTTTTGCACCAACAGTACGTCCCTTTCCCTAATGCGTCATCACTTCTATGGAGATGACAACATTCTATGGGAATGACAACATCACTTCTATGGAAATGGCCAACTTCAAAGCCTCAGATACAGAAGTGGTTACCTTTAACTGTAGTGCTCTTAAACAGCCCTTAAATATTTCTGAAGAAGGGAAACAATGAATTGTGATGGATTAAACTATTCCAACACATTACAGAGAGATTTGTTTACTTGTGGATTTCAATGAGACTAGAATAAATTTATCATTTAGTTTTATTTGGCTTGGTTTGTTACTTGCTTTTTTTTTTTAAAATATAAAGTATGCAACTCGTTTTTATTTGAAGAGGACTGCACGACATTGCTGTATCTATCTTGTGGTTCTCATTCCACTGATAATAGGAACTACAATATAGTCTAGGCACCAATGGCAACTAGATTTATGTTTGTTATGTTTTGATTTACTTTCAAAGAAGGCAGATGATACTGTTGTAAAACTATCCCATGCCTCTATCATAACCTGTATGTTTCTTTTTAAGTACCCCATCCTTCATACAAAACCAGCATTTTTAAAAAATGTGACAAAAATAGTTTGAATACCTTAAGTTACAGTCATGTGCTGCAGACAGAGTATCTAATTCTTTGTTTAGTCTTACAGAGGAACCAAGTAACAGATCAAACCAAGATATTCTTCAAGCAGTTTCCAGCTATGTGGTCAAAGACCATGAAAAAGAGATGTAACTTAACCCGAAAACTGCTTTATAATGTCTTCTTGCTTTGGAGTGTCATCACCCACCTCAACTATGTCATACCCTTTTGGACTTTTACAGTAAGACTGGACTACCGCCTAAAAATATCCCATGGAATATCTCATATTCCTATATTGAGCTCAAAGAAATGGCACAATGGCCTCACAGGTCTTTTTCTCTTATCATTTCTGCAACTATGATTATTTTAATTAAGAGAAAGGCTTTTTATTTTTACCTCACTAGCTTCAGCTAGTGACATCTATTTTGCTTTATTTTTACTTCAAATTCTCAAAGAACTTCACTCCCTCCCCCTTCCGTTTTTATTTCCTTTTATTGTTTCTGCTGTAACAGTTTCTATAGTAACTTCTCTAAGTGCTGATGAGATTGACGCTACTAAAAGCTACTAAAAGCTGCCTCTTCTCCATCTGAATTGCTTGAAGCTTAGACTTGAAATACAGTTGCAGTTGTTATGGGTGTAAAACGTAAGCTGTGTCCTTTCTTGGCACAGGCTGGTGACCATCACACGTTACTAGTGCAGAAAAGGCAAAAACTTTTCCTCTGCTTTCCCAGTACAGAGATGCACTGCTAAACGCTGAGAAGTTCTACATGACTTTCCAGCAGGACAGGAAGACTTCTAAAGCACGTTTTCAACCGAAAAGCAGCCGTGCAAAAACACTGGCTTCTCTCACTGATACTTTATTAAGCTTATGAGGCTTGTAAATAAGTTCTTTTTCCTGTTTTAAATGCTGTCTGGGATTTGAAAGGAAACTGATTTATTTCATTCTCATCTGTGATCAGTGTGACATTATCCTCCAGGTCAAGAGGAGCCTTTGCTGACACAAAAGGACCTGTTGCTGACACACATGCTATCCTGTTCTTTCAAGCTCTTCTCCATGCAGGCTTACAGCTTTCAAATCACAATGCAATGTAATCCTGCCCAACCCAAGCAGCCAACTAAGCCACTCCAGATATTTTTAAAGCTAAACTGAAATCTACTTTACTGCAATACAGGCCCATTGTTTCTTCACACTCCTGAATGTTAAAATTTATCACTTTTGCCCTTGAAGCCACCTTCCACACTTCTGAAGGCTTATCCCACTAGTGTCTTTTCATGACCTAAAGAACTAGTTTGTGCAACGTGTTCGTTTAAGTCATGCTTTCTAGACTACTAGTAATTTTTGGTGCTCTCTTGTGAATACTCCATTTGAGGATGAAGCAAGACAAATAGCAGAATCACAACACTAAGCTTCAGGGAGCAGACTTTGGGCCGTTCAGGGATCTTGCTCCTCCCATGGAAGAATCCTATGGGATAATGGTCCTGGAGAGAAGAGAGGTCCATGGTCACCTCCTCCAAGCTCAAGAATGGTCCATCCTAGTGAGCAGACAGTCAAGCAGGAGGCCTACATGGATGAACATGTAGCTCCTGACAAAACTCAAACATAAAAAGAAAGCACATGTTGATATGGGCACTCTCTGAGCGTGCAGAGACTGGGTTAGGAATGCCAAAGCTCACCTGGAGTTGAACCTGGCAAAGGGAGTTAAGGACAAGAAGATAGGCTGCTACAGGAACAGCAACAGCAAAAGGAGGACTAGGGAAAATATGGGACTGCTGCTGAATGGGGCAGTGGAACTGGTGACAAAGATAGAAAAGCAATTTAAGCACTCCCTCCTTCCCTCATTTAGACATTTAAGTACCTGGGTGATCGGTTCCATCTCTAAACCAAGGTGTACTTATTATCATTCAAAAGCAAATTATATTTATCTATTTCATAAAAGGCATGCAGCAGTTGCCTTTGTGTGCTATTGCTGTGTTACGTATGAATTCTTAGAAAAAGTTTACTTTGATGATAAAGTAATTGTCACTGGGAAGAAAGGAAAGAAGGAAGTAGGATTCAGAAAATCTTTCTTTCCTTGATGCAGCTCTTAGTTCTAGAAATTTTATTATCTTTAATAATCATGTGGTGTTCTATATCACCCTGGTTTTTTTTTCTGAAAGCATTGCCTGGTATTGAACCCAGGACTGATCGCTGTGAAACCCAGCTCATCATCTCCTTTCTGCACTGAAAACAAAATATTTGCTTTCTACTTGCGACTATGAGCAATTTTCAACTTGCTGTATCTCGCACCTTTAACGTAGTTCTCATCTTAGAGAAAAAACTATCTGTGAATGTCATGTGAGACATCAAAACATGTAGACACGAGACACAGACATAGAGTAAGAACAAAAAATACCACGATTTGTACTCAAGTCCCATCTCTGCCAATGACTTTTTGTGACCTAATTACTTTTTTTCAAAAATTGAGTGGATAAAACAGGATTATATCACTTCCCTATCTCAGGCATCTTTTCTGAGAATTTATCAGTTATCTGGCATATGTTTGGGCACATAGTAGTAGTACGCTAGATAAATCTATTAGATAAGAAAAAAAGCAATAGCTCACTTTTCTGAAAAGCGCAATTTTATAAGAAGTTATTACAAAACGTTTCAGTCCATTTGTCAAAGTGCTCGTAGTTCCTGGAAGAACATCAATTAATGTCTACAGCAATATACTACAGTTTTAAAGGTATGGCAAATATATGTGTTTCTCAGAAACTAAAAAGGTAACATCCACAGCAAAGTGATACTTAAAAATACTTTACCAGTCCACCCACATAAGGCCATCATAAAATACTGGTAAAACCTAATTCTTATCACAACTGTTTCCCACTTGTTGCTGTTCATATCAAGTTTTATGAATCGCCTTGTGTCCATTCTCCCTTTTTTAGCAGAATTTAAAATATGAACCTAAAACTAGTTTATAGTCAGTGACATGATTAGAAAATGAACACAGAAAAACACAAGACGAGGAAAAGAAAACCTCTGTTCAGGTTCACTTGTATCCATTATGAATACCTAAATATGGAAAAACTCATTCAGCTCATGTACAAGTAAATACCCAGGATGGAATCAAAGGAATGCTACGTTTAATGTACTCTTAATGACAAAAATTAAATTATCAGCTTTCAATACGAATTTCAAACTAAATCTAGTTGTCAGCATCCCTTATAAAGGAGCAAAACAGGCAATGGAGAAAAACGATCAGCAAAAGGCCAATTAATTTTCCAAGTGCTTCAGTTCAGCCCTGAGATTAGCCCCTGCCTATGCCTAGCTAAGTGCACAACTGTGTGCCTGTGACTCAGGCTACTTTTCCATCACACTGCCTGATCCACAGCACTATAGTGTATCTGCAGCTTTCCGTGACTTCATTTAAGCGATACGCACCTCACCATGCAGCAAATGTCAGAGAATGCTTTGTTTCGTGGTGATTAAAACAATGCACCCCCTCTGCTCAGGGTATATTTTGCTGTAGGCAGAACGACATGCGCTCAGGTACTTTCAAGACCAGATTCAAAGAAATACATGGTACTGACTAAAAGCACCAAGAGTCAGAGGAAAAGACCGCCTCGTGAGAGACATTTATCTGCTTGCCCAACAGTCAATGAATTACTCCCAAGCATTGGATCTGAATGGCTTTTGACTTCTGCCAGCCAATTTTACATCATCGGGGCTTTGTTAATCTCCAGTTTCTTATTTAAGAACAAAATGACATCCCTATACAACCTTTGCAGACTTCTTTTGATCAGTACTGAACTTCTCATACTGGACTCCTAAAACATGTATTTTGCTATGCTTGACATTTCTGCTGAACTATCCTGCTTTCCTGGCACTACCAGACATCACTCCATTCTCCTATAACCTGTTATTCACATTGTTGTGTTCTTTTTTCCTTCTCCCTTAGTTTTCACAGAGTCATAAATTCTCATTTTCATTTAAGGAACAATGAGAAGAATAAAACAAAAGCACTATGTAAGGAAGCCAAAACACCTCATTAGAGGAAAGCTCACAGAAGCGATCTAATGTAAATACTCCACTCAACACTTAGCCCTTTTTCAGGAAACAACTGGGGCAGACAACAGTTTATTTTCCCCTACCTTTTCTTGAAGAGGCTTCTATTTCACCATCAGACTAACTTCCCTGAAGAAGTAGAACTAATGCAATCTTAATTTCCTCCAAAGATTTTTTTCCTGGAATTTTAAGTGTTAATTGTGATGACTGCCAGGCACTGATATTGATGAAGAAGAGCAACTCCTGAAGGCTATCTTCTTTTCAGCTTCCAAAATATATGTAAGCAAATCTTACATGACAGAAAACTGGAAAAAAATGTATCTCTAAAACTACCAACTCCACTCAAATGGTTACTCATACTCCAGCAGCACACAGGAGTCACTGAGCATATTCCAACTGCATTAAGTACTATATCAAAACAACAAACACTAGCTACTTCTCACGCTTACATTTAACAAGATCTATAGGTCCTATATAACAGCAAGGGCTCTATGGCCAAAACAACAGTCAGATAAAGGTTTATTGAAATATTTACAGGAATGTTTACATGAAACAGTCTCACATTCTGGGTTCCAAATTGCTCAGATAAACAAATATTTCTTAAACATTTTTATTATCTCAGTAACTGTGGAGTTATTGTGGTAGGCATGTGATTTTTCAAATAGGAATCTGCAGAAGCAATTTCAAAAAAAACAAATACAATCTCAGATGAAAGAAAATACTTTTGCCTTCTCACGTAAGCTCCCCTAAATCCAAATAGCAAACACTAAGCGATCAAACACACATTCATCTAGGAAAAATCTTCCATTTAAGACTTTCCCAAACCTCCTTGCTAGCCATTCATTACCACAAAGTCTAACTTGTTTATTTAAACAGCTGCAGGAGGAACAGATGAAGAGGCTGACAAATGCTCGTTAGCTCTGTTCTGTTGATTTTCCAGAGGTGGGTAATCTCCTTTAAAGGGCAGGTAGCATCTTAAACTACAGCAGGTGCCTGAAAAATTAACTTTTACCTAAATTCTAAGGATTATTGTTGCTCTACTGAACAATTAAAACAATATCTGAAGCCTAATGAGTTATTTCTGCTTGGAAAGGGAACTGATAGAACAAATTACTTCTTCAATGCAAGTTTGTTTATTTACAGTGAATGGACCTCATTAATGTTTATAAATATGTAAAGGGCAAGTGTCATGAGGATGGAGCCAGGCTCTTCTCAGTGACATCCCTTGACAGGACAAGGGGCAATGGGTGCAAGCTGGAACACAGGAGGTTCCACAGAAATATGAGGAAAAACTTCTTTACAGTGAGGGTAACCAAATACTGGAACAGGCTGCCCAGAGAGGTTGTGGAGTCTCCTTCTCTGGAGACATTCAAAACCCACCTGGACGCGTTCCTGTGTGATATGATCTAGGTAATCCTGCTCCGGCAGGGGGATTGGACTAGATGATCTTTCGAGGTCCCTTCCAATCCCTAACATTCTGTGATTCTGTGATTCTGTGATTCCTCTTTCTCTGAACACTACTGGAATAAGCTGCACCTTCTCTGCACAGTAGTGTGTGTCTTTGTTTATGTCTTTATTTTCCAAGCTGCTTTCTGAGGCTGTGGACAGATGTGCTAATCCAGATACAAAAGAGGTTTATGTGAGTGAATCCCAATTGTTTAGCTCAGGCCATCAATTCAGACTGCACAAGCTGACTGCATTGGCACAAATTGCTCACATGTGCAGACAGCAATATCCAAACAGGAATGCATCAGAAGCCGGCATTAATGACTTCCACCAAAAAATCCCTGAATCCAGAAGCAGGTGTCTGCCCAAAGCCTGATACTCATAGGTATAACCTCCTATAACCCAATTAATGCTCTAGGCCCCTGGCTTGCTTCTCTCTTCTGTGTAAAAACCTCCTTCTTGCTGAGATGCTGCCTATTTCTGATCTATTCTCCGACAGAAGTAACCACATTACTGCACAGATAGGTAAGAGGGTGGACAAAAAGCTACTTCAGTTGGCACTCCCATAGCAAGAAAGCTCGTTAATTAAACTTTAGCTTTTACATGACCAGCACTTTGGACCTCCTGGGTCACTGGTATTACCCAACACAGAAGCTGATATCCCTTACAGTTAGCCAAGGTCAGTGGCAGCAACTTCACCTAAGTCTGAGATCCCACACAAAGTTAAAACACAAATGCTGGCAGCTTCCAACATTCTCCATCCCCTGAAATATTGCCCAATGAAAAAAAAACTTTTTAGTTTAATATCTGTCCTCTTCAAGGTGTCTTAAACAAATAACCGCTAACACAAGCAGTGTTTCATTTGCTATTGCAACCGGTCCAACTTCCGTCAACCTCCTTTGTGCCGATAACCTAAAAATCTCTAAGATAAAAATTAATATTTGATAAGCCTATATACAGGTTGCTTTGGAGTCCTATTCTTGTGTCCATACCAATAAGGATACTTAATTCTTAATCGTGCACAGATAGTGTAACTTGTGTTTATATTTATATACTGTATGAATACACAGAATGTATGCAGGAACAAGAATATGAAGAACTATCTATCTCCAAAAACTAATCATAGCTGATTTATAAACAAGAAGAGAAAGAAATCAGCAGTACATTGAAGCTTACTTACAAAGCTTCGTTCTGAGACTTACTCCTAAACAGTATCAATATCAAAAGCACTAAACCTGATTAATAATTTCTTCTTCCATGTGGATGCATGAACTTCTCTGAATGTTTATTTCTTCTGTCATATATTTGAAAGTACTTGATCAATTTTTAGAACTAAACCACTAAAGCAAGAGTTCCTTTGACTGCTCTTTGATCTAATATAATAACTTCAGCAGCTGCATTAATCTAATGATTAAGTTTGCAATTAGGTAGCTCTCCTGTGTTTTAAGGTAGAGTGGATAGTCTTTGCACTTCATTCTGTAACTACTGCACAAATCTTTTTTTAAGCAAGTGGAATTGTTCTGAGGTTATTGGGCTTTGGCAATCCAGAACTACTTTCTCATTTCTCTCCTCTTATCTTTAATTCAGTTTACTGAATAAAACTATTATGAATAATTTCACTTTAATTCTAATGTGTTTTGTTTCCTAGTTTCCAAATAAGTTTGTAACTTTGAATACAAACAGTTGCAAAAAAACCCCAAAGCTATTTTTGAAATCTCTGAATGCATCTTTTAAAGGAAACACAACTCATGTTAGGGTTTATGTATCTCACAATCTCAATTAAACCTAAAATTTTAATAAGAATTAAGACGCCAGTAAAATTTACTATGGTTCCTTTCCTTTGATTTGCCACAGTGCTTGTTGTATACTGACCTATTTATTCTCGTCTAAATACTTTCTCTACATACTATAGCAAATATATAAAGTAGAACAGTTTTCAACATACAGCTATCTCTCCCAGACATTTTATTAGATGCTTGCTAAATATTCAGCCATAATATACATAGTTATGTCAGTGGTTAAGAGACGAAAGCCTACATTTACTTCACTCAGGAAATGAAGTGCAGGTTTTGGTCCTTTCATTGCAATATCCTTCAGTGCATGGAACATAAATGTTTTTGCAGTGCATTGTTCAACAAGCAGGTGATGCAATGGCTTACACAGCTAAGCCACTCTATGATTTCTAACACCACAGGGTTAATAGTGATAAACTATTCAGTTATAATTGTAGCTTTTGTGCCAGTTAAATTGAGCACTGTGAATATTACTGAGTTAAAACCTACTCTGTTTAATAACAGAAATTTGAATTTTGATTCCCCTGAAATCTAACTGCTTCAACATCTATTAAGTTACATTATCCCACAGCAAAAATCAAATCCACAGGAATTTTAACACCGATAAAATTAAGCCAAACATATTGGGGAGTAAGAAACGCAGGAAATCTTCAAGATAAAGAAGTATCACCTCATAGAAGACAATCACCCAGTGAGTAATTCTCAGTTGTAGGTGACGAGGAAGAAAAGATGCAATAAGGACAATTTTTTAAAAATACCAGTTTTATTTCTTTATTTCTGCAACGTAAATCATACCAATATGACGGAAGTTTTTTAATTTCAAGTTTGAGTTTTCTAGACCTCTAATGGTCATTACCATCTAGAAATCTTAGGTGATAAAAAGAAAGGAATCAGTGAGGCCATTTTTTATGATCTCCAATACAAGACAGGGTGAAGGACTTCTCTGAATAATGGCAATCCCCACTTCTTGCTTTAAAAACTCTGGGACAAATTTCTATGATGTCATTAAGACATCATTAGTTTTCCACATGAAAAGCTAGCTTATAATTAAAAACGGCGTAATCTGAAATATTCCAGTGCTACAGTATTAACAAACACCAATGTTGCAGCTGCCCAGATTTCACTGTGATTATTTTAAACAAAGATGAGAAGTGTAACACTCAAAAATAAAGGGCAACAAGACTGAATTTCCCCAGACCAAAATATCTTTGAGATCTGTGAATTTCACCTTACCATAGGGAAAAATAATAATTGTTACTTAAGTTAACATGTATAAGGCAGTAACAAAGCCACACGTACTAAATTCTGCATGAAGCAATTCCTATACATTTTTTTACTGAAGAATGTCTTTTTGAAAGTAATAGAATTTTGATTTGAAAATTTCAAATGAGAGCAAATCTAGCTAAATACTTAGCAAACTGCTAGACAGTTTTGCCTACACAGTTTCAGTCTAGGAATAACTTTTGGCTCCTAATGACAGTATAGTATTATTTCTCATTTAATATATTTTCCCTACACTAAAGTGTCTTTACTATCACTATCAATGCATTAACTCCTGACAATTATAGAAGATTTTAGGTATTCCCAGGTTATGTATAGTATTGCTCCTCATTACTGACACTTTTGAAAGGACGAGTTACAACTGTGAACTTAACTTTGAGTCAAATTACCAGAAAACCTTCCCAGGACACTTCTGGCATTCTGTAGAGCAGGCAGTACGCTATCGATGTGGATCCTCTCCCCTTCCCCAAACACAATCAGGATTTTGTGTTTTCGGTGTCATGGTCACATCAAAAATACATTAAGCACTGGATAAAAACAGCTAAAACTTTTAAATTGTTTCCTGTAATCATATTTTTTTCTTTTTTGGACTTGTATCTTCAAGAGGATAGACAATTATCCCTGAGGCAGAGTTACTCACTGTGAACAAGGAAGCAAAAATCTTTCCACATCAGCAACAGAGTAAGCTTTGTGAAGCCTTCTGCATCATATTCCACCACACCACTATCAACAAAAAATAGAAAAAAATGAATTTTTACCTACCATTCATTCTAATATGGAGTGATAAATATTTAAATTCTGTATTACAAAGATTTTATTGTTTGTTTGTTCAGTAGATGGGTTAAAAGTTTCAACCATCAGGAGTCATATTCTCTAAAAGTCTCAAGCAGTATCAGGACTCACGTGAAATAAAATCATAGGCACACCTGGGCCACTTCTATACTGTAGTTTTGTCAGAGGGAAAACAAATATCTTGTTTTCATAAAGACTGAGCTTGCATCAACTCTCTATCTACTCATATGTCCAATTCAAGTCATTGTTATCTATCTATAGTTGTATAAAATTTGGGTGCATGCTAGAAGCCGCCTGTCTTCCTACCCTCACTGAAGAGACCTGAGATTTGAAGGGCTCCTGAACATCCATGTCATTTGGCATCACCACTCGGAAGCAGAAACCCCCTCCTCACTATAAGGGAAAGCACTGCTGCTCAGGCCATCACTTTCACATTGACTCCCGGACTCTCACTCAAGCCAGGATTTAGATAGGAAACGAAAGTGCTTACCCTTCACACTGCCAAGGCACCCCTGATTAGCTGGTTTGTGAAGCTAATGTGTCATCATGCCAAGTCATGGACCTTTGAACTGCAGGAATTCAATACGACCCGACAGCCCTTTCTCTTGAGATACAAGATCCTGCTTGGCAGTGGGAGCAACTGGTCTCCCAGTCCTGCCTTTATGCCAAGCAGTGGTTTCTGGCTCCTGCAAGGCTTGGAACTGTACCCACTTCCCCATCCTCCCACCTCAGTCACTGCCTATTACTGTAAGACCCCTCCAGTCATTTATTCAGAAAAGAGCACATTTCTTTTGCACAAGTAGAAAATCCCTACTGTCCTTTCCCCATCATCAGCTATTTTCTAGTAAAATCAGTCCGGCAGTGAAGTAACGCTGAACTCCATTCCAGTACTGCTACACAGAGACAATCTATACACATCGTTCTGTGAAAAATGATCAGATTTCATCTCACCCAGCGGACAGCAGCCACACAACCAAAGACCATGTGAGGAAAACAACACTTTCCCCCATGCTACAGGAAAAAATGCATCAAAAGAAAACTTACGTTCCAAAGTGACTCAGGAAAGCTGCGATATACTCTCTTCTCTTATGGTATCCCTGAATAACATATTGTACCTTAAAAAAGAAAGAAAAAAATCCAGAGCTATAAAAAGATAAAAAAAGCCAATGCTCCAAATTTGTCATATATTCCTTGTTAAGGAAGATATATGTTTGATGTAGTAGTAGTTTTGAATCCTACATTTAGCTTGCATGATTTCCCTAAAGAATTCTAAAATGTGTTTAAAACAAACAGTAGATCTTGCACACAAAATTTTGTACAGAAATCTCTTTGCTCGCTTCGGAGTGAAACTTAGTCTTTCACAATACATTGAAGCGCTGTTTAACTGTGCAAGATACAGAGTGAAGAAAAGCAAAGCACAACATTGCCTCGCTGAAGTTTGAGCACGAAGCCGCAACAGGCAAATCATAATTACCTGAACTGACACTTGGTTAAGTGTCAAAACAACCTTCTGGTTATAAAAGAAAAGGAAAAAAAAAAATATATTTCACAACTGGTCTTGGGTGTTTTCTGAAGACTGCACCTCCAACGAAATCTTCTTAACGCTAAGCTCTGTTCAGTGGTTTCATGCTGACTCAGGGAGCCACCTACTCAACTGTGAGCATCAATTTCTGAGGCATTCTGGGTTTTGAAAGACTTCCATCCTGGCACAGTCAAAATCCAACAATGCTAAACTTGGAAGACTTCAGGCAAAATTCTCCTCACACCATGTATGTTTTCTTATTGATCTCAATGGGATTACTTAGCAGAACAGTACAAACAGGGTTTGACCCATAACAGAAACAATGCACGTGTTGTCAAGCTGCAAAAGCATCTAGTTTACAGCTGGTTACTTCAAGTACTTATGGTATGGTTCCATATGTGATTCCCTGTGTAAATCCTTTTGCCTTCCAGAATGAAAACTAACATCTTAAAAAACTTTTTTCCCCACTGAACATGAAAAGATCAGGAAGAATATTTTTCTTGGCTATGGTAACACTAGAATTCCTTGGCTGGCAAATGCTTTCCTAAATTTATTGAAAAAGCCTTGATACAATCATTGCTGAGAGCTATCTTGTACCCCTTAAAGTTAAATTCTATTTATAAATTGAGACTTATTTCATTTTACAAAAAACTATGATTATTTTGAAGGCTTTGAGCGGGATCTGAAATGTTATTTTGGGAAAAGGAAAACATACGATAAGTTTGCTTAAGGGACTTTGTTTAAGAAAGGATAAAAACAGTCCTGTGTACTTGCAGATTTTAAAAACAGAAAGTAATTTAAACAGAAAACCACAACAAAAACAACTCTAAAGATAGATTCCAATATAATTATGGAAACACAGTTTGAAGAACTTTTTCTAAAAGATAAAATTATTTTCCTCATTTGGACAACTGAAGGTAAAAATAATACACAAATACAAATAGGAGGTCTGTAATAGGCAGATTCCTCGATGTTGGCCCCTAAGCTTCGTTTTGAAAATTACACTTAAATAACGGAGAAGCTTTCAAAATACTATACTCACTCTTTTTTTGTTTAAACAGTAAGGTAACTGGAACACAACCTTTTCAGCAACCTTAAGTAGCTATTACTGTGTAAATGTCCAAACAGACTGCTCATTCAGTTCATTTGGATGAAACATCTGAGAAGAAAATCACTGAAAGTACTCAAAACCTACAATGATGACTAAGGTATGAGTACTTCCAGCTGCAAAAATAATATGCAAACTACAGATTTGTATTTACTAGCAAAGTAGTATGCTACAATGCAGTGTTGTACGATACAATAAATTTTATCTTAAATCGTAACACCTCACAACAAGAAAAATCCACTCCAGGATCTGATCTCAATTATGCTTGTTTACCTAAAAGAGTCATTACATTCAACACCTTGCATAGGTGCTCAACTCTTATCAAGAAGGTATTCTTTGTGTAGTTCACCTTAAGTATGCCCTGCTTGGACTACCTGGCAGAAGAAAAACTATTTCTATGGAAATGCTATAGTGTGTTACCGCAATACAGTACAGCACATAAGGGAAAGGAAAATGGAGTTCTCTCTACTAACTTACCTTGTTCGTTAGCAGCTGGCATACTTGGGGTACATAGTCGATAAGACAACCTCCACCAGGAAAGGCTGGGATGTGAAGGGCAGATGATCCTCCAAGTGCACTAGAAATAGAAGTTAATTTAACAGTACATTACACGTACAGTCCCTAGGATTTGAAAGTGATTTCTACACTGTCCTCTTTCTCTATACTTAAAGTCCGAGGGCCATTATGAGGAAGTGTATTTTATGCTGAGGCGATATAAAAAGTATTGAGTGATACCATCTATAAAAAACAGGTTATACCATGACCCACTGTAATTAAACTACTTAAATCAAGAGTATCACTAATGCAAAGCATTCTGTCGGGAAATAGCTTTTTCGTTGTAAACAGTTCTGTTTCTTAGCCCTCATCAATAAGACGTGGAGCAGTGTAGTTAAGATATCTTGTTACTGCGGGAGGAGAGGATTTGGGGTCTTGAATTATTCAAAAAGCCACCTTCAGTCAAACCAGCTAAGAATAAGCAAAATAACTTGGACTGAGGAGTAATAGATGGCCAGATGCAAATGTCAGTCATGCCATCTACTCCAGTTTTGGGCCTCCCAATACAACACAGATGTTAACCTACCAGATCAAGGGGGCAGTGGGCCAGAAAGTTTATTAGGTACACGATGTAAGGGGGGATGCTGAAAGAAATGGGTTTGTTCAGTCTTACAAGAACACTGAGGAGGGCGGATACTGAAGAGGGGAGCTGAAGGCATATTGATGTCTTCAATTATCTAATGGAAAAATATAGTGAATATGGAGCCAGAGTCTTCTCAGAAGTGCACAGTGACAGGATGAAACGCAATGCAGACATGTTGCAACAAAGGAAGTTCTGGTTAGCTATTAGGAAAAACGTTTTCACAATGAGAGTAATCAAATACTGGAAGACAGGCCCAGAGGGGCTGGGGAATCTCCATCCTTAGAGGTGCCTGAAGCTCAGCTGAACAACTGCCATGAGCACGGTGATCTAAGCTGGCCCTGCTCTGAAGAGGGGCTTGGCCAGATAACCTCCAGAGGTTCTCGCCAGTCTACATTGTTCTATGATTATATTCTCTGATTCTAAGATTTTGTTCGTCCCCAGAAGGAAATAATATGAACAAAGATATTAACTCTGTCCATGCACAGACTAGAAATCTGAATGGTAGAAATCCACAGAAATAAGATAACTTCAGAGACGTATTTAGGCACCTAAATCAATTGCCTTTATCATAGGACAGCAGACTCAAGCACACCTGCTATTGCTGAGGATAATGGCTTCTTCGGTATAGAAAGATGTAGCAGTTTGTATTTAAATCAGCTTGTATAAGGCAACAACCAGCTAAAGTCTTTCTTTCTTTCTTTCTAAAAGAAAGTCTACTTTCCTTTAGCAGTACTGACCTAACTCTTTCTTATAGTCTTTTACCAATCAAAAGGGATATGAATTTGCATTACACACTGTGCCTTATATCATTCACTAAACATCCAGAACGTTGTTGGGTACAATTAAAAAGCCTCAAAAGCTAAGTTACTTTGTGGCCTCCTGTTTACATGCTGTTTCCACGAAAGATTAAACTGTGTGGAAAGAAGGTTCTTCTCTGCAAAATAAGGCTCTTATTCTCCAATAGAACCTGTCCTTGTATTTTCCTCAGTACTTTATATCAGTTTGGTAGGTATAAAGGTCTACAGTCGTACAAGCCCTTTGAAGGAACAGAGCTTACATAAATCAAAAAAACCCCAAACTCATAATGAGGTATATGAAAATCTGCTACTCAGGCAAAACAGTCTGGGTTCAGCAGACTGTTCACCACATGGAACAGCTCTGCAGGTCTGGATTTTGCATATGCAAGGATGAAAAAAAAAAAAGCCTTGAGTACACCACAGCTACATAAAAAAACAAACAAACTTTTCCAGCAGAAGTAAGACTTGAACAGGATTTGTTTTTTTTTTAAAACTGAATTCAGTTTTCTTGCTGCCACCCCCTTACTAAAATTACTCAGACGGGAATATAATTTTGCTACTTGCGGATGTTAAAACCAGCGAAACGTGACTATTAGATTATTACTAAGTTGGAACATTTCTGAAACAGTAGCTTGCTCTTAGGAAATTGAAAGTATACTGGGTCCATCAGTCTTTAATGTTGGAGAATGAAAGACTTGTCCCTCCTGGTATGTTAGAAGTGGGTTGTGAACCTTACTTTAAGACTCTGGCTTTCAGTTTATTAAACTCCTTAAATGCTTATGTAAATACATCCATAAAAGCCTCCAATCTCATACACAGAGCAAATGGTACTGTCCGTTTTGCATCCTGCCTTGCCTTATTTGCAACCAAGTCCAAGATTTCCCTCAGCATCGAGATACCACTGGAGACACTCATATGACTACAACAGGAATTACAGGCTGCTCTCTTAGTTACAATAGCAGGCATGAAATTAGGAGTAATCTCTAACAGACTTCACACGCAGAAAAGCTTCCACTCCTCTATCATCAGCTTCCAATACATCTTCCAGAGTGAATTCTGATGATTTGTGAGTAAGGGCTTCCCATTTTACCCATATCCATCTTTTGAAAGTAGTCAATCCATAAAACCTTGTTGACATAAATGGGAATTCAACCCTTCTCAAATGAAAAACAGACTGCTACAAGGTGTGGTTTCTGAGAAAGAGGTCCCTCCAAAGAAAGAAGGCTGGAATTTCTAGTATAATTATCCTCTGAAAACAGAATGAAGCTGTACAATATGTAATTTATGTTCTGTAGAAATAATTATGGGTAAGGAAAATTAAGAGTGGACAAGCATCTTTGTTCCGTCTATTGGGTCAGAGATTCTGCTTATTAAATATTTTAATAAAATACTGCATTTGCACAGAACCTTGCCTCTGACCATCTCAAAACTTCCTATAAACATTCAGCAATTAAGGTTCATCTTCCTTATGAAACAGATATTTATCTTTTAACATGTAAGGAAGCTATTGCTCAGAGTTTGATTTGGCTATGCTGTACTATGTCTCCGTCATGCCAAAGGAACATACTTGCAGTACCTCACAATCATGAGACAGGGCAAGAGGCTACATGAATTCCTTTGACCCTATAATAAACCTGCAGGTGAAGAAAGAAGTGATTTACACAACATCAAATAAGAAGGACCTGTAAAAAGGTGCAAGGAAATACGTAAAATGGAGAAAATTAGGCAAGGGAATTCCAGCGTGCAGCTCAGTACCTAATGCTGCTTTTTGAGGTCCCTCAAAGCCCAATCAAAAGAAAAGGTGTAGAAAAAGAAAAATGCCATAAGAAGCCTTTTACAGTCAAGGAAATTCTATTTGCCAAGAGATTCCAGCAGTGCAAGCTGAAGATTCCTGCACATCAGATCTGCTTTCCAGATAGCCGAGCCTCTTGGAGGATAGGTCTTGCCTCTGTTTGTGATTAAGCTTTCCTTCTTGGTATCACTGTTATACACTCCTCATAAAAACCCCACATTTTTACACCCAGGAATAAAAACAGCTATAACATCACACTATCAGGTTTGATGACATTCATTCCATCAAGACAACAGGAAAAAAACAAACAAACAAACAAAAAAACCATCAAGAGATATTACGAGGAAGTTTTGTTTTTAAACACAGACAAATTAATTAATATTACTACCCTACAGTTGCCAGAGTAAGTCTAGTTTCAGCCCAACCAATCAAACTGTGTTTGATTTTTACACAATTCTTTTTCCAGTAACCTGCTACTCTTTAAAGGCTAGAATTCTAACAGATTCTGATGGTAGCTTTCTATAATTTATCATAATTCACGAAGCAACAGTCTTAGTGGATGCTATTTCATTAGGACTGGTACCAGATGAAGATAAATACACGGTAGATCTACCTACCTATGAGATAAGGTTGCATGAGCATGTTGGAACACAAAGACAAAGATCTGTTAGACTCAGCATTTTATTCACTTGCTGTTACTCTAAACTTACTCATCTCTGCAAACTAACTTTATACACCTCATTTTAAGATGGACCAGACTCCTTCGCAGCAAGTTCCTGCCTTCCTGGGTTTCCAGAGCATCAGACACAGTGCGGTTCTGATCCACGGTCTGTGAATTAAACTGGATTTTGTGATGGACTCAGTACTGAATTCAACAAGGGCAGCAGTCAGCCTGCATTAATAGCAGTTTTGTTCTGTGGCACACTGAAATACAAGTGCAGATTGCGTAGCTGGAGTATGTTTACACTTCTGCTGTTGACTGGTGCGTTCCAAGTGACTTGCTCTGTCTCTCAATGGATCTACTTATTCAGCCCTGCATACAAAATGCAAAATTCTTTTCCATTTCTTGATAGCTTATAATGACATTAAAAGGTCTTTCTCAAGAAATGATCCTTTAAAAAAAAGGGGCATAGCATTAATTCAGGGGTTTACAGAAGTGACTGCTCTTGTTCTTGTGTATTTATGTGTAAAGAACCAGTTATTTCCCCTTCCTTAGAAACAACACTTCACTGGAGAACAAGAAGGGTGCTTCCAAGTCCCAAGCTCAGAAGACTGGGTTGTTTGGCAAGGTAGACTAAAAAGCACAAAGGAAAATGCTCCTACTCCCATCCTTACCCTATCCACTTCCCTACAACTCTCCCCATGTTCTCTTGGGCCTGTTTAGTTCCTCTAAACTCCTTTCACTCACCCCACCTCTTCCCTGCAATCATTTTACTCCCCCCTTTCTCTGAGCAGAAAAATGCAAGTTTCTCCAGATTGCTGGGAAACTTTTGAGCTGAATCTGAAAAATGAGGATTATTTCAGACTACCCCCTATATTTGGCAGAGTCCCTCAAGGATAAAAATGTCACAGTTTATAAAGTTATGTGATAACATAGGTTATGGTACTACAGTTAAGCACCCCTACACACATAATACAGTCTATGTATTTTGCTCTCTCTCCATATATTTTACCTTTGCCTTTACCTTTTACCATTCCCCATGTCCCAAAACTGCACAAGCTTTTCTTTGAAAGAAGTATCACAAAGAAAAGACATCTACGGAAAAGTCTCATGCTCTTGAAAGGAGGTACCTTGCACAATGGCAGTTATTTTTGCTCCAAAGGAGGAAAGAGTAAAAAACGTGTATTTGGGAAGGAGGTCCAGCACTGTAAGAAGAATCATACTTATCCCTGAATACAGTGTGAACATAGCATTAAAGAGCTTTATACCTAAAGAAAGATTGCACTCAACAATGTTCCTAATCCAATGTATTCTTTCTGCAAAACGCACATAAAATAGGGAAATGACAATTTCAATGATCGTGAATGATACAGTTGAAGATTCCTCTAGCTTTGGAAATGTAAATAAACAAAAAAACTTGCCTCTGCTTGGAAGAACGTTTTATACCGGCTTAAAATAACTAAGCTTTTCTCTCAGTGTGGCCAATGTTAAAACATGTTCAAATCTACATACTAGTGATGGAAAGTAGACTTCAGACTTTATATAGACTATAGCCCTTGATTTACCAGGATACACCCTTCTTAACTATCTGTAAGTTTTCACCTGCCTTATTTTGAAACTGAAGCATGTTGCAGACCTACACGAGCATTTAAAGGGTTTATTACTCACGATGGCTAAAAGCAAGAGTAGCCTGAAGCATGGGGAAACAAATTCCCTTCTTTTTGCTCTTTTTTTCTGTTTTGAGACTCGTGTTATGGGCTTTGATCTCCTTCCCCGTTCTCTTTCTCCTTTGTTGCTAAATAGTTCACTTTTTTTTTCTTTTGCAGTTTCATCACTTTAGTACATTACACCATTTGGCACAGGAGACACGAGGAACCACATCAAATAGAAGCACGTGACCACAAAAGCTGCCTTACCAACCATGATCCCAGATTTGCTGTCAGTTTACCATTTTTCAGACTTGCTCGACCATAACCAAACCCTCCCTATCACACGAACAATGTGGTGCTTGGCAGAAGTCTTGGGATAGTGCTTCGATCAGCAATACAGAGCTTAACAGTAAAATAACAGAACATTACTCTTGTTACCGAAAAATTGGTCAGTCTAGGTCTGTGACAGTGTCTTCTCCCCTTTCTAGTAATACTCCATTTAAAGCAAACATAATTAACATATTGCTTATCCACTCAAATCTACTATGAGGTAAAGTGTGTCCAGAATAAAAGTTCCCACTCTATTTTTAAAGAAAAAAAATTTATTTATAATTATTTCTACTTCAATATTGGTAAAATGGAAATGTATATTTTCAGCTAGCAGATATAATCTGAGGTATCTACATTGTTGAGCGTACAGAAAAAAATTACAATCACAAATAGACCTAGAGGGAAAACTACACCAAATCTACTTATTTGGAGAAAGAATCCCAGTCAAACTCAGATTAAAAATCTGGCCATTAGAGCTGAAAGGATAATACCACCTTTTCTCCTTGACATACTAGAGGTTCAGGGTAAATACCTCTGAGCTCCTCCTAACTAGTGACTAGAAAAAAAAATGAAATAATCACTGTAAAAAGCAAATAATAAAACCCAAAATGTACTTTGGTTTCACAGACTGTGCAGAAAACTGCATGTCAGACTTGCTGAGCTTTATTTGCAGCTCTTCTGCTGACTTCATATGTTCTAGCAAGTTATCGCAACCAGTCTGCTTCTCTGCTTGCCCACCTATGATGTTCAGATGCTTATACTGAAGTACTGAAAGTTTAATAACATTCATAGAATAGTGTAAAAGCTGTGGGATGAAGTCATCCGTAAGTGCTGATGAATACTGCTTTGTCTGGGTTATTCCAACTTCTGTACTCTGCTGCAGGTAAAATTGTAAAAAAAAAGGCAGTTTTCTATAACGTATTTCCCACTTTAGACAAAGTGGCTATACCAAGGAAAGATTTACATTAACTGTATAGATTACGGGTTCCAGCAGACTTTAACCTAACAGACTTACACACAAACCATAGCTCGGGTTATCCATTATTGAAAGATTTATGGGGATAGGAGCTCCGTCTGCAGGATTCTCCTCCTCCTCAAGGAAAAAAAACCCAAGAAGCATGAGATGAATAGATAGCTAACCCTACAATTAAATTAGAATAAGTTTCTTTTCTTCCCTTCCCTGTCCAGACTCAAAGCTGCAAGGAGAAAGAACAGATACTCTTGCAGTATAAAGCTTTTCTTACTGCTACTCGATAGTATAAAAGTCTGAAAATGCTAGTATTTCCTCTGTATCAGATAAATCAGGACTGAAGGGATTTTTCCTTTGCTTAATGGGTCTTTATATGCAGAAATGTTCTGCATAAAGAGGACTAAAAGCTTTCCACTGATGTGTAGAATAAGTGAAAACCTGGGCTGCTAGCGATGGAAAAGGGAGCTCTCCACCGTCCTCAGGCCTCGCGTTCTCTGAAGAAACAAAACCACACAAGGATAACATTTATTACCCAGCTGATCGGCCACTTCATGTTACACAGCGGTAGCATGCGGTATACAAGCACTCTGCCTACAACAGTCATCACACTGCTTTTTTCTCTGGGTAAGGGGACCCACTTTCATAAATTAATCCGAAGCTTACAACAGACACCCTGGGCAGGCAGGCAGCCCAGCAGAATCCATTGCCCTCTGGAAACTCCATCATACTTCAAGGTGCAAGCTTCAGGAAAGGTTCAAGTGAGTGCAACAGAAATTATCAACAAGGTTTCAATGTGTGCAGTGGTTTCAAATACAAGTTAATTCTACCAGTGTCAACAATACCACTCTATAACACTGAACAGTGCACGAACTTTGATCACTTATTCATTTTGACAATATAAAATCAAAGTGACAATTATAAAAGCAATATATTTCAAACTGATTCAAAGTATTAAAAATCCTTCATGCTTCATAGAATTATTTTTCATAAAACAGTATGAACAGGTTCAAAAACAGAACATGAAAAGTTCCACAGACTGTAGAGTGTGATTCTCTCTTAAAAGGCTCAAAAATTCTGACAAAGGTTGCTTGTGTTGCAACTTACTATGTTTAAGCCCCCCTCAATTTTTCCACCAAAAAAATCCAATAGCAAGGTGTATTACAAATTTAACATGCTCAGTCATTCCAGGCAGTTCGGTTTTGGACAGGTTGCAAATAATAACGAGAAATCCGTAACAAATGACATAAGCACTGAATTTAAAGACACTTCTTACGATCTCAAAAAAGTAGATTCCCCTCCCCCAAAAATGTATTAGTTACTAATATTAATTCTCCAACAGCACAGTATTATTTAAGGAAAATAGTTATAAGATGACCTGAACAAGTTGCTAGATGCCTCACAGTTTAAACAGCAGGGCATGGTTCCTGTCCCAAAGAACTTGCACAGTCCAGTATTTCATACTCCATAACACAATACAGTGAGGAAGGGAAAAGCAGGGATTGAATGATGGGGGAGGAAGAGCACAGATTGCAGCAAGGAGACTTAAGACAAACAGTTACCATGGAGAAATATGTATTTCCAAAGCATTTTGCTTATTTCTTAAAGGAATCTTGGAAGTAAATTAAGAGAAATCTGAATGAGAAGTGAAGAAAAGTCAAAAAAGAGTTTCACAGAGAATTAAATGCAATGAGGAAGTAACAGCCAAAAAAAAAACCCAAACGACCAGAAAAAGTTGTAGGAAAGAAATCCAGACAAATGGAGCAGCAGCAAACATCACTGAACAAAAAAGGTACAGATAAGATAAGCAACATGGGCTGATAAGAAAAGAAAGAGAACACTATGCAGTCCTGTTTATTTTTTACTTCCAAAGAACTTAAAAAAGCAGTATGTGAAGATTAAAGAAATTATTCAAGGTGCCAAGAGAAAGACTACATATAGCCTAACTTACTGCGATTGCCTTCTGTGTGGATCTCGGGAAGAAGAGCAAGGGTGAAAGAGGCTGGAGACTTGTCACAACTCAGGCACACCAAGATTTTGGCTGAAGAAAGAGTGAATTCTAACCTAATTACAACACTTTTTCATCCTGCTCTGATTTGAGATGCCAACACAAAACCATGAAGTTGTTTAAAAACATGCACTATTCCCTTTTCTCCTTCACATGGACTGCAAAGAAGGAAGAGTTGAGTCCGTTATCTGAAAATTTACTTTTTACTTTCCTGTTTTTTAGAGACGTACTTTTATGTCATTACCTGTTTTGCAAGTATAGTTATAACCACCTTAACTGTGAATATATTGAGGGTCTTCTAAGTAGCAAGGAAAAAAAAATACTGGGCATTGACTCTTATGCTTCAAGGTAAAAACGTATTGACTTGAAGTGCTGTCTCAAAGGAACTAAAAATGGCTTACATGTAGCATCAAGATAGGAGCTGGGAATTGGAAACTTTTGCATAAACAAGCAAAATGACTAGAGCACTGGTAGGCAGCGAGCAGTATTCTCCTCTGAAACAGTTGGACTCAATAAATTAATGAAAGGATTGAGGATTTATTTATGGTGAGGATCACTGGAAATTCCTCTTCACTGAAGCTTGGGTGGTATGTTACACAGTGCTTGTCGTTGTTTAAGATACTGATCTGCTCTTCTATAATCCACTCTGTTTTAGTGATGGAAATCTCACAAACAATCCCACTGAACAGAATATATATCACAAATGTATATGTATCTTCTCTTATCATCCATCCAAAAACCAGATGATATAGATGAATAACAGCTCTAAGATGGTATCAGTTATATTTACAAACATATGCCCTATATACCTATAATTTCTTATCAATCTTTGGGCATGCATTCAATAACATCCATCTTACTATATTATGACTGTTCACATGGCAGGTAATTTTCTAGTACTTGTACTAAGCCCAGCTAACCAGCAGCCTCTTTATCATGAAGCAGAAAAACAAGTCTCAAAAAATTGTACGACTCCATTGCCTTCCTTGCCTACTGTTGTCACATTTTTCTGAAGAACAACAGTCATTTCCTATAATTTGCAGTCTTTTACATTTTATGATTGCACTTGCTTATATTGTTCCTTATTTTATTTACGTTCTCTAATCTACTAGTCAAATTACCATAATTATCTCTTATTGTTAATCTTTTCCTGATATTGCTTAATGCCTAACACTTCCAGTGACACAGTCGTTTTGTAAGCATGCTATTTTTTGCCTCCGTGCTAAAGCAGTGCTGTGTTGTAGACTTCTCCCACCTAATGAATTTGTTTCCTTCTCCTCAGGTCAGACAGTAATCCTCATCTTCATTTGTGGATCTCTTCTATCTGTAGAAACATTTCGTGTAAGAAACATTCTGTCCCCTGCATCACCAGCATCACATTTGATTAGCTCACATGAAGAACGAGAAATGCAAGATACTGAAAGGATAAGAAATCTTGCAGAAAAAAAAATCAGAAATGAAATGAGAGCAACATGCTGGAAAACTTCTGGATATGAAGTTGAGCATTTGGGTCACTGATAAGAATGCCTGAGGGAGGCAGAAATTTAGAGGAGAAAAATGTTTTTCTTTCATACATCTGGCTTCTAACACTGATTTCCATGTGTATGCAGCATGATTAAGGGGCATTCTTGCTCAGATCTTGAAATTGGCTTTATCTTATGTTCACAAACGATGTGGAATGCTACAAGTCTGGTCTGGTGCTCCCGCTAAATGCTCCAAGAGGCCTAGTGAGCTCAGGTTTTATGTAAGCTAAATATGTTCACATGTGGACGCAAGGCAAGAGAACAGAAGTTTTTCATGTAAACACAGCCACTGTGGTTTGACAAGCTAATAAGAACCATGTTAAACCCTTCCTCGTTTAACAAGACGATATGAATCTGCTGGGATGGTTTTTACAGCCCCTTTCAGAATCTTTACCGCAGGCATCTGGGTAAGTGTGTTTTGTTCCTATGAACATAAATAATTCAATATTCATCCTAATATATTATCTTCAAAACAGAGGGAAGCAGAGCTATGCATCACATCGCACAAAGGCAACCTCTGGTAGGTGGGAAGACTGGTAATAATCCTCAGAAGAAAACGCTGGCGCTTTGAAACCCTGGTTTGCATCAGAGGTAAAAAAGGTTGCTTCTGTAACAAGGCAGACACAGGTCTACTTTTAAAACAAAAAAGGAAAGGCAGAAAACAAAACCACAGGTCTTCATTGTGTTAAAGTCAAAGCAGGGATCCCATACACACATAAGAAACCGGAAATTTCATAATTTGCATCTTAAGAGCAGCGTTTAGTTGGTCAAAAGGTGAACTCAGGCATTCCCAGGATTTTGTTTTTACTGATGCCTGGATTTTGTTCATGGAGCCGTTTCATTACAGCACGTGCTGCAAGACAAAGACTGGAGCAAAAATCCTTTTCAGAGACTCCCCTTTTTGCCAGAACAGGTTATGAATGCCTGTAGTGCACATACACACAAGCTTCCCGTAATGCAGGCCCTCCTTCCCTCAGAAACTGCAAATACTTACACCATCACTGTAAGACAAAAATTCCAACTTTCCGTTAGCATACGTTATCACCTGTTAAGGGTTTGATTAATGTTACTTCATGTTTAAGGGCTTGAGTGTGTTTGCAAGTTGAGTGCTTAGATAACGGAGTGGCCTAAACAGTATCTGCAAGTAGATGGATTTACAAATAAATATCGGATGCTTTGATAAACTAGCCTTTTTAGTTGAAGAATGACATCTTCAGAAAGCTTGTCAGATTTTTAATCATTTACATTCTATTTTTTAATAAGACTGAAGATATTAGGATTTTACATCTAGAACAGCTTCCTAAATTAAGTATTTTCTTTTTGGAAATTATATTAAGGCTCTTGAGACCTATAGATATGTAAAAGAAAAATGAAAACGTTACACTGCCTCAAGCACTAATCAGAGAAGTTTTCAATAAGAATAACGAAGGAATGGATTAAAATATGAAATAGCATGAACCTTGCTTCCCTGTTCCACTGCTCCCTCACTCTTAAAATACTAGAAATCAATTTGCTTCTTTGTTTCACAAAGTTCTTCCCTCTATCCCTTCAAAAATGAAAAGCACCAACTAATTTTTGTATCCGGTAATAAATGCACCAGCTATGCCAGAGTAAAACCAATACTGCTACAAATACACTCTAAAAGGATAACTAAAAAAGGTAAAATAAGTAATTGAATGAGGCACATTCTATGAACTAAAATTAAAATTCACAAGAAACGAGAAGACTTCAAAGAAAGCTTTCTGTCAATGGCAGCTTATTTCCAAGTCAAAGATCTACCACTGGTCAATAGAGATTTATTTACCAAGATAAATTGTGTAACAAATCCCTTTATATTCATGCTTTGTTTGCTCCAACTTTCTGACACCTGTTAGTATTATTATTAGTTCTATTGAGACTTGTAGATTATAGGCTGATAATCACTCAATCTGATGAAGACTACGATGTCTTGCCAGTATTTGTATGTGTTCTTTTATGAAGTTCTTCCATAAAGGAAGAAGTTTTTCTTTTTTTTTAAAAAAAAAACTTTTGTATTGTATGAATGATCTCCTAAAAATATCAGCTTTTAATTGACTTGACATTTAAATGAACTCTAACAGAACTCTTCCTTCAAATCACTTCAATGATTTAGCAACTTTTCACCCACTACACAATATATGGGACAAAATTTTTTATTTATTAAACAATAAGCAAAGTGGCCGCTAACACTGCCCTGTGTATGCCCATGATTAGGAAGCTGTTATAATTATCTTGTATGGTTAAGTAACAGAATGTGGTTTTAACACTTAAACTAACTTAACCTATCAACGTGTTACAGAAAAAGAATTTATGCCCAAGGTGAAAATATTCTAATTTTTGGCTGAGAATGTTTATATTCTAATTGCATTTGGCTGTTTCTACCAACAATAAATATTAGCACGGTGTTGGAATCTTCTGCACTATCCATGCATATGTTTGGATATCCTGTACTTTTATTTCTTTGTTGTTCTTTGAAGTTTGATTTCTTTAAAGTCTTTAAGACAGAGGCTATGCTACTAAACAGTTTGATTTTCCTCACCACTTCCATCCCTGTCACTGAGTGACACAACTAGCAACCTCCAGCTTGCATGATGAACTTTTTCAAAGTTGTGTTAATGCCATTTGATAAATCACCATAACTACAAAACAAGCTACAGTGATATATTTAAATTGTACAAACTAAAATTGTTTGTTTCCTCTTCAAGATCTCTCCTTCACACATGCACGCTTCAAGTCTATGATCTTCAACTTCAACGTCAAGTCACTACACTGCACTGGAAGCCACAAACTCTGTGTTTTAACCCGATTCTGCCAATAGTTTCTGGGATAAATTAAGAGGAAACAGCCATGGCCATTCTTTCCCAGTCTTTACAGGCTTGAGAAATACATAGAGGACTTATACTTACAGAGGTCATGCTAGGGGAAAAAAACAACCCCACCTGACCTCTGCAAAGCACTTGCAAAATGAAAACTGCCTTACAAATGGCAGCACCCCATACTTTTCGTTTAAGTCAGAAGGCTACACCTCTTAATGAAATAACTCGTAATTAATGTTTGCTATTTCCTTGGGATAATTCAGTGCAAACCTGACATCCTTCTTTAAGACAGAAAAGAGATATGGCTAAGAGTGACAGCAAAAACATGGAGAATCACAATATTATTTAAAAATAAAAGCACTGAAGTAGTACTACGTCTCGTTGAAATACCTTTCACCCTACAGGATGTAAAGTGTTTTAACAACACATAATACAATCTGTGTATAGTGCAGAGACTGTTTCAAAACCATTCATATACAATCTGTGATACAAATTACGGAATGAATACTATTACATGCTAGTAAAAGCAAAGTAGAACTCATGACTACTTCAGAAGCTGAGTATGACCAGAATGTCTCAAGGACGTCCTCACCATCATTCAAGGTGAAGTTTACTATTGAGTCATTTCAGTTTATCCAAAACTTCTTCCCTCCATCACCTAATAATGCCACAGTGTCAACAAAACCCCTTGGGTACTTGCTGCTAAGGCAGGTTACCCATTTTCTCACTTTACAGAATTTAAAGAAGACATTGCAGACTGTCTACACGATCTATCTGTAATTGCAGAAGCACATGATTTTGGACCTGGACAGCTTTTCAAGCTTTTTTTATTGTGAAGATTTGTCACTCACAAAAGTTATTTTTGAATTGACTAAAGAATGTAAAAAATGAAACCTTCAGTATTATTTAAATCTATAAGTAGTATTTTAGAATTCTAGTTTACCTGCTAACCCTGGGGCAGGAATAGCTGATTTGGGGCTTCTACATGCTTAGGTTATTATTTTGTTGTGAAGACTGAAGTTCTCAGAAATCATATGCTCTTTGTTTTTTCTTCTGTTTCCTGTCTTCAACATCCAGGCCATCATTGGATGTTTTTAAGTGAATTATAATGAATGTGTTAGCTCATGAAGATTTTAGGTCTGATGCAAAGTTGGAGTAAAAAAGAAAATAGCAAACTGACCCTACAAGAACAACAAAATACAGTTCCGAATTTAAATCTAAACCTTCCTGTATATAGCCTCTGTTCACTGAGCTTCTTTCTTCCAGTTGCGTGGTGGCCTGCTACTACTAAATATACAATATTACTACTATAGCTAGTGTTTCTTTGGCTACTGGTCAATTTTAATTTTCTGTAAAAATTGCAGAGGTTACACTCACGCCAGAGAAATCTTATTCATCTCCTCTCAGATTTTCCACCTTTCACTAAAAGCTTGGAGTGATGATGCAGTTCCAGGATACTATAGATGCCCAATTTCACTTCAGATTAAGAATCAGCCACAGGGTTTAGAAGAGCAGCTGTTTTGTAATGCAGATGAGGGAGTGATATATTTGATCCTCGTTTACTTAGGTAAATTCTTTCCCACCTTGGTCTGAAATGAAAATGTGCTTCTTAGAACCACAGGATTTGGAACTACTGTACCTAATACATTGTTTTCACGCTGAAAAAAGAAAGCAACAGGGAAATGGGGTCTTTAAAAATAAAATCTAATTCTGATGTCAGGATTTTTTCCAAAAACCCCCAAAGAATCAGGAATTTCAAAGTTTTAGTTCCCACATCAATAGTAATTTGATCCGCTTCTGCACATGTACAATATAATGCAATGTTACCAATGTTAATGCCGTATCAATATACGGACATGACCTACTAAAGGTTGATGAATTACTTCTTTATATTGCATGGATTTTATGTGTGTAAACATTGTCTATAATATTCCAAGGATGTAATCTCTGTATGTCATGCATTCCTGAATACCTGCCAGTCAATGTTTACCTACCTGTATTTGCTTATATCAGGACCACTTACAGCACAAATAACAAGGAAGTTCACGGGTAGCACAGCTAATAAAGTTTGGATTTCAGTGGACTTCTACACTGCATCAGATTGACTTTTTAACTGAGTTGTGTTAAAGCCACAGCACAGCATGAGTTCACTCCTTATTAAACATCAGAGAAACCACACAGGAAAGATGTTCTAAATGCCTTTGCCAAAGGAAAAGCTTCAAACGGTGTTCATGCCTTGCAAGACATCAGAGAATACATTCAGGATATAAATCTTGACTGAAGAGAGGTTTTTTTTTTTCTGATGTTTAATAAGGCATGAATTCTGATTGAAGCACTTCCTGGGATTAGAATATTCATAATTTCTTTTTCCATATTGATTCTCTGTTCACAGAATACAGTTACGCGGGGACTTCTACCTTTCCTTTGGGTGGCAGTAACAGAATCTGCCTCTCCTTTTCACAGGAACTTCGTATTTTCGAGACTTCTACCCTCCAGTCAAATTTTTTTTTAAATTGGCCAGCAGGCTCAAAAAAGTTTGCAGGGCAGAAATGACAGACACCTGCATGCACAGACAGCATGATCACACTAATTTTACAGGAAAGAAAATTAATTTTCTTAGGAAGCCAGATTAAAAAAATAACCACAGTTTCCCACCACACAAAGTATCTAAGGAGGAATTACGATTCCATTCAAGTCCTTGGCAGAGCTTACCAGTGGGAATGGAGCCAAGACCTCACCCTCAGCCTATGCAGCAAACTAGAGCAATTCCAAAACAACACCCCCCAAAACCAACCCCAGTGATTCACCTGAAAGCTTAAATAAAAAAAAAAGTTAAGTACAACTGATTAAATTCACACTGTACATGCAATTCAGAGATGAACAGTTTTTCTTCAGACGCTTCCAGAGGAAGAACAAACATAGGAAACTTCATCCCATTAGGTAAATCATTTGTCAAAACCACCGTTGTGAGAGCTTCTACAAATGCCTTCTTAAGCACAAACCCAGGACTGCTAATATAATACTAGCAATCTACTTTCTTTACCATTAGGGCACACAGGTGCATACTGAAATGACTAATTGCAAAAAAAGTTCTGTAAACCTGAGGTGCTGGCAGAGGGTATAACTTGACACTGTCACAGAAAAAAATATTGATGCCTCCGAGGGAGGGAAATTTGAATCGCTAAGACAAACGTGTTTGTTCCCAAGGAAGCTCCAAAACAGGACTCATTTGAAGCAGTTATCTCATATGGAAAGCCTCAGTCTGCAACTGCAAAAATCTCTAAATAAAAGAAACAAAAGAAAAATATTTATAATGGAAAACATGAGACAATTTCCAACTGCAGCAAATTTCAAAGGTTCTTAGCTCTCCCAGCTTCCAGCTTTACTGGAAAGCAGGAGTTGCTTAATACCACTGAAAATATCTGACAAACTCCTTTTAGTCTAAGTTTAGAAATATGACCTTTATTTTTTCCCTGAGCTCCAGAGCAGGAATCTATTAATCTTTATAGTTCAGTTTTAGACATGTTAAGCATTTATGAATCTCTTCTTGAGCAGTATCCACATTGTAAAATTTAAGTGGCCAGCAGAAAATATGGATGTTTTGCTACCATTTCTTAAGTTAGAAAAGGTTTTTCTACTCTGCCCATCTCCTCCAGTTTGAATTTTAAAAAGTAATACAAAATACACATGTCAGAGAAGGTCCTGTTTTTCCAGAAACCAGTTCTCCTCATGTATTATCCAAGCCCAATGCTATCTAAAAACACTGTACAACGAAAGAACTACTGGTACATGTCCTTGCTGTTCTTGTTTCTTCCACCACTTGACTTTTCAGAAAACTCTGAGCAGATTTTTCTGTTCTTGTACACTGAAAAGGAAAAAAAAAAACCAAAACAGGAACCTGCTCTCAGAGTTCTGTCTACCAAGATTTTCTGGTAAAAGCTACTCACCGTCTGATTTGCTACTGATTTACTGTAAAACAATTGCCTGTTACGCAAGGATAGTTAGCTCTTGCAGGACAAAACCCCTCCAGCACAAAGCAGAAATGCTGCTGTTCACACGTATTTGAACTGTTACAACAACTCTCGACTTTAAACTGTTTCCATTTTGGTGAGGGCACAGGATACTCCTGAATGTAGTTCTGCTACTTACTTTTTTTTAACTTTCCTTTAGTTTCTCAAAAGGATGCTCAACGACTGGTCATCCCTTGTTGGAGTCAGTGCAGGTCATCTCAAGCACTGTGCTCCCTGTTGCACTGATGATGGGCACCACAAGGGAAAACTCACTGGAAATTTAACATTAATGAAGAGTATTCTAAGAGCTGCCTGTATCTGGAGAATTGCCACCAGTGTTTTCAAGCACAGCAAGATAAAGTTTTCCACTAAGAGAAAACCAAGTTAAAGGAGGTGGCCATGGAAATGATAAATACATGATGAAAGGTGGGTTTTGTTCCTGCGAGGGCTTCCCTAAGTTTTAGGCAAATGGGTCATCCTCATTTCAGAACCTCCCTCCCAGCACATATGCGTGCATACACACTATGTAAAAGCTACACTGATTCCTTCCCAGTTAGGGGTAGTCCTGTCTCACACACCTACTGCAGCTCTTTGAAAGAGTCCCTAAGAAATAGGAGTAAATAATTAGCTCTAACAGTGGCGTTAAGTCAGCAGGGAGGTTCAATAGTGACTTGCATTGTTCAAAATGTTCATAAATGACCTGGCAAACAGGTGAGCTGCCAGTTGGCAGTCCAGTGACGATACGTTACTGAGGGTAGTCAAGACAAGTTCCAACCATGAAGAGTAATAAGTGGGCTTTGAAGCAGAAGAACTGGATGATAGCAAGAAATAGGAGATTTAACACAGACGAATATGAAGTAATGCATGTGGAAAAAACAATCCAAACTGAAAATATAAAATGATGGACACCAAGATGAACATTCAGCTGATCTCGGGGTTATGAGATAACCTACCACCAAATAAAAAGCCAAAACAGAAAGAAGTACGGGATTATGAGGAAAGAAGTAGAAAGTCACCTCCAGGACAACTCAGTCTGGAAAGCAGAATGTGAGAGCAGGAATATGACTGAGAACCATAACATGATGAGTGATGTGGAAAATGTGAATAAGCATTGACTAGTTGCTGTCTCTTCCAATACACGCGTAGCGTTCAGCATTACACCAAGCTAAAAAGAGCTAGGTTCAAAACCAAAAGGAGGTAGATCTTCATACAAGATGTAGTGGAGCTGCGAAATTCCCTGTTGCAATATGTTCAAAGGGAAGGCTAGACAAGTCCATGGAAGAGAAATTCATTCAGCATTACTGAATATCAAAGTCCCTGAGCCACCAATGGCTTAGGGCTGGAGAACTATTAGGGCAAAACACCATATGTGCTAGCCCTGTTTCTATAAACTTTGCTATCATTTTGCACATGCATGTGATTTTCTAGTTGGGCAACATATTTAAATGCTACTGAAAGGTAGTTTACAGTGATAAATTTTAATCACAAACACATTTCTCTCTATTAACATAAAAAAATTAAAGGATTGTCACAGCATTATATGATTAAAATAGATACTACTCATTTAGATGATGGGGCTTGCTTAAAAATGCAATGAAAGAAGTTGTAAGTGTAACCTGAACTAACGGGGGGAAAAAAGGCAGAACTTTAGAATGGTTATATTTTCTTTTCCCCCTGAGAAGGTTTTAAAGTAACTAATTTTGTGATCAGCAAAATGAAAGTTGGTATACCTTCAAAGAGCTCTAGATTTGTCAAAAAGAATGAAACACTGAAATAAATAAAGATCCTCCTTTGAATACCTCAATAGATCTGCAACAACAACCTGACTTGCCTGACACGAACTCAGGCTGGGTGGAACATCTGGAAAAGCACCTGGTCTGAAGGTATAGGACCCTGCCCTCTTCTGCAAGTACAAGTGATACGTCAGGGATCGTGATGATGTTTTTAAAAATGCATAGCTCTGCAAAACATACTGTGCTAGCTTCCCCACCCCAGCTTAACATCCAATCCCTCTGACAATATCAACAGTTGCCTAACATTACTTTTCACATACCACCATGATTGGGATGGCATGTGCTTGTTTGAAAGAGAATTTGAAACACTAACAGTTACTGTGATGAGGTTTAAGAGGCAAGTGAAGGAAGTAAACTGAGAATCAAGGTTACAAAACGGCTCTATTCATTCCTCCGTGGGGATGAAACAGTATGAACAAAACAACCAAACCCCAAACACTATTTACTTTGGGAAACAGAGTATGTCAAACTTCTCAGAGTAGGTGGAGTCGAATAAGGACACAATTGGCCCAGAAACACCACCAGCAAATTCCCGTGCACACTGCGTACAGGTATGGCTGGCTGCAAGATCCTGAGAGACGAGGGCAAGCAAAACACATCACCCAAACACAGCGGTGATTTATGGATGCACTTATGTACTACTGAAGATTCACTTACAGGCAATGCCAGAGTTGTGATTAAAGGTCTTACAGCAATCACAAACATTGTAGCTAAGGCCTCTTACATGAACAGATTTTGTAATTAGCCAATGCTGCTGCTGGATTCTATTTGTGTGCTCTTTGTTTTCAAGCCACTGCGGTATACAGTAGAATGTGGGTGATGAGAGATACAGCTAGCTCTGTTTAACTTTTTTTGGGAGGTGGCGAAAAGGGAGGGAAGACAACTACAAACATTTTACTTGATACAATGTTCTTCTCATTTCTTTGCTCTTATGGAGAGTTATAATGCAAATTTGAGTTGATACTCCAGATTTTTTTATTAATGGGAACTTGAAGTAAAATATTAGCAAGTACAACTAGATGATAGACCAATTTATTTGAAGTTCTGCAAATCAGCACACCTCAATATTGAAATCTATGGTCCATGAAACAGTTTTCCATAGGGCAGCAACAACAAAAGCATCTCTATATGAGCCCTCCAAACTTGAGATAAAAGCCCACAAGAATCCTCTCTAAGCATGGGAGGTAAATTCGGTAGCTGCGGTCAAAGTCTGTCCTTGGCTCTTTCACTGGGAGTTCAGACAAGATTTGTCAGAATTATAGCATGGAAGAGACTATCAGACCAAAGATCTGTCTATGAGAAATTAAAAGACAACTAACTCACTTCCCAGTTGCCATTCAGTTTCTTTGCTACACTACAAGAAAATAAAAATCAATCATGAATAGATTTCCCAGCCTCCCCTTTCTTACCAACTTGCTGCCATCCCTGAACACTGTAAAAGGTCGGGGAACTGATGCTATCTTGTAAGACACAGCAAAAGTCCAGCAGTAAGTTATCAGAAATTTCCTCCTGTGGAAGAATATAGGTTGTATATTTAAGCACAAACAACTTCAGAAAAAAAGAATACCAAAGGAAAAAAAAAAGCACTTTAAGCTTACAATAAAGAAAACATTTGAAGGTTGATATTATGCTAGAATCATGTAAATCAGAGGCAAAGGGGTTCACCATCTGAGACACTTTAGATTTGCACTTACCATGAAATCCCGTGCTGAAAGGTTCAAGGAACAAAAGCAGAAGTGGTTGAGAAGAATGGAACTATCTCATTCTTTTATGAGAGGCAAGCTTCCTGAAAAATTGTATTGCCTGTTTACAGCACCTGAGCTACACAACCAAAGACATGTTTCTCAAACAGAAAGGAAATAGAAATGATTTGCATCTCTGTTCTGATTGACCTGACAAAGTAGCTTTTTGTTAGAAATTAGTGATTGCAATATCTAGATTATTCTTTGTAACTAACTCATCACTTTCCATTCTCCAAGTCTGCTAAACCAGTGACATGCAACTGTTACCAACTGATTTAGCGTATCGTAAGTTTCTACTATGATTGGTATCCTACATATTTTCAGAACATGAAAGACAAAATTGGTTGGGGGAACGTCTAATTTTCATCTTTCAGTTTGACAATACATGAAAAATAGTACCCGAAATGCACAGATTTATTGCCCTGTTGGTGACTTCAAATTCCACGTATCAGTGGTGGAAAAAAAGAAGACACCCAGGTCTTTACATGTCAGACTTACACTCCTGTGGTTTGTGTAACACCTGCTCCAAATTCCTTTCTCTCTGGAGACCTACTTTTGAAAGTGACCTATCTAAAGCCATGGTCAGTACTTGGAAAAGCTGTTTATCCTTCAAGGAACCATGTATTTATTCAGTGTCTAATTAGTGTCAACCTGAAGAACATTTATGCAAACTTGGTCAGGACTAAAAATAACTAATTGTAGCTCATCTAGCCACACACGCTGGGAAAGGCTGGAATTTATGTCCAATACATGGTTTGATTTTTCTAACTTTGCAAGAAGAAATAAAAATGCAGTACATGTAAAAGCAAGCAAAGTCTGGAGAATGGCTGACTACAAACTATTATTTATCAAGTCCAAAAGTCAGGGTAGATGTTTCAAGATCCCAAAGATAAAAAAATGCTTTTAATTTAAAATTTCATACTTTGCCTTGAAAATCCAACACTCTACCATCTGTCTACCAGGGAATGCCTAGAACTGCTCAATTCTATTGAACGATCTTCAGGACCAGACATTTTCATCTTTCCTTCAATGTAAATCTACATTAAAAAGGAGATGAAGCACAAATTCAAAGGAAGGAGGAGAGGGAGAAGAAAAGAGCAAAAGCTCCTAGTTGGGAAAAAAAAGAACTATATTTTAAAAATGTATTTCTATTAGTTAAAAGAACAAGGAAGAGACTTCTGGGCACAGCCTGGCAAGACAAGAGGAGTATGCTACTTGAACAAAGTGACAGAGAAGACAGAGATTCAGGAATGTCCCCAGAGCAGCAGCTTTGAGAATTTGAGGGGTGAAAGGATGGAAGGCGTATTAAAAACACTCATAAGATATAGTTTATGGGGTTTTTTTTTAAATTTGTAACTTTACCTACAGTTTCATTAAAAAAAAAACCCAAAACCAAAAAAAACCACAAACACCAAAACCTGCTTTGTGTTACTTTGTATACTTCCCGCCCCCCCCCCGCCCCCGCTTTCATACAGGACTAAGAGCTATCCAAATGAAACAGGTATTTCTCCTCCAACAGTTAATTCAAAGAAGTACTATCCTTTAACAAATCTTTTGGATACTTTCAACATAAAACAGAGCCTAAAACAGCCACAGTTGTGACATTTCAAAAGTCAGTTTGGGGGACTAGTATCTTAACTGAGGTGAAAGTCTCTTCAGCAGGTACCATATCAAGGCTGCCCAGACACTGGAGTAATTCCAAAGGACCAAATTAATTGCCAAAAGATGTTTGTCTTTTTCCTTCCTAAGGTTTTAGGTCTCAAAGTGCACGTACAAAATTACAAGCTGAGCTTATAAAGGCCTACTGCAGCATTCTGAGGAGAACTGAAGTCAAATTCAGACCATGTTGTAGGTACAAGAAACGACAATAAGCCAAGTCCTTTAACATCATCATCTTAACTTCAGAACTGCTCTTCCCAAAAGCTGTCTTTGTTCCCTATGAGTTCCTGTAACACAACTTCACCCTCCCAAGTGTTAGCTATTATTGTCATTCCAATGCAACTACAAAGGCACAGAAAAGTAAATTTAAGTTACAGATAGATTTTTCCCATGCATTCAATTCAATGGTACAACCCAAAATATAGATCCTAATACCCAAAATATGCTACTCCAGCTTTTTGCAAGGTTATGATAAAGGGACAATTTGAGGTCATTCTCCCCAGCAACACACAACAACAAACATGACTTTCCATGTTCAGCACTGATTTTATGATTAAATAAATTTATAAAAAAAACTTTTTCTCTTTATTATAATATCATCCTGATAAGCAAACGATTCTATTTCACAGCTCCATTCCAGGTGTGAATGAACACATTGACCGGAAAACTCATGCTTCCTCAAACTAATTATTTCTTATTTCCAAGAAAAGGCAGTTTGGGGGACTGAAAACGTCACACTAACAAAAATGAAGCAAGTGTTTAAAAAGAAATCCCCCACAGTCAATATAATGGAAGCCATCTCTGAATCATTACTGCCCATCAGGTTTCCAGATACCCTTTCCGATCTCCTTTAGCAGAATTCCTATCTGCCAAACCTGAAAACGGGAAACAGATTCTCCTTTTGTCCTTCAGGATTCAAGAGTTATTCACTTATCTATTTGCTGGTATAATGAAATAAAAATCTGGGTTGAGAAACTTACCACAAGACCAACTTTAAAACATTGCTATGGAGGCTAGCAACAGTTTCTATGTTATTAATCCAATCAGACAGGTTTATGCCTGTCCTCTTTGCCCAGATTTGAACTCCTGTTGCCCAAGAGAATAGAAATTGGTGATGCACGAAGAAATGCTTAACTGTACAGTATTATTTGCTTGTGGCTCAGCAAGCAGTTAACCACATATGTGAAGCTCTGCCAAGATGTTCTCCTACAACAAAGGAACTTTAAAAAAAATATCAAGAGAACACAAACACAACCAGTAATTGGCAGATTTTAGATGGAATATTATTTACCTACCATGTGTTCTTAAAATAGAATCCAGTATTTTTACAGGTTTTCAGGACTGAATTAAATGAAAAGACCTTTTCTGCTTGCCTTAACACACAATTAAAAACAGCTTGCCAATTGCAGTACCTATTTATCTGTATGTTAGTGAGATATTCAGACAGGGGTCAAGGCTCAAAAATATACTGAACTATTAAAAATATCTTTTTCACAGTGGAAAGAAATGTACTTCTCCACGTACTGAATTTTTTATTTCATTTTCTTTAGAGCACACTGCTCAAATGACAACAGTGGAGATGCCAGAGGAACCTGTATCACATGGCAGTGCACCTAAAGGAGTATAGCCTCAAGACAGCCTATAAACCTAAGGCAGGGCAGTGATTAAGGAGGATCACTAAGCAGAAAGACATTTTAGGTAGAAAATTTGACTATAAAAGAAAGAGACCGTGTTTCTAAGCCTAACAACCTTTATCTGATACAGACTGAGATTATCAAAGGCAGTCTCTACTTGGTTCTAGTTTCCTAATTATGAAATCTTTATGACACACATGAATACATTCACACATCCTGACAACATTTGGTACTAACTTATCCCAGAAGGGTACCAAGAAGATAAACACATGAAAATTTGTGAAAAACTTGCAGATATTCAGATTAAAAGACAGTAAAACATTTTATCAGTGGAACAGCACTAAGAAAACTGTGTATACTGTATTCCTTGCATCATTTCAAATCAAGTCTGGACAAAACACGTAAAGATTTAACAAAAAAAAAAAACCCTGCTGGTATGGTTGTAAATGAGACATTTGAGGGATGACGTGTTGTCAAAAATACGAAAAATAAAACGTTTATATTTTAAACATGAGTCACAGTTGCCAATTTGTCCACCTCAGAAATGTGAGTTCTCCTTCAGGCTGCAAAAGAACAGTGAGAGGTTACTGCCGTAGAAGACTTTCCCACAAATCTTCTCAGCTTCATTCTGTTGCTTAAGAAAATAACTTCATGGCATCAGGTATTAAAGGACTGTGCACGTGCAGCACAAACATAACCTGTCCAAGATAATGAGGAAGAATAAAAGAAAATACATACATACAAAAAAGAAAAAAAACACCTCAAACCATCTCCTTTCATGGGCCAGTTGCACAAAACATGCTGCAGCTACAAGGCCTCAGTACAGTGTGCCTAGAAATCCTGAACACCCCTACATTCTTGACTTTGAAGGGAGTCAGCTGTAGGACCTTGTTAGATATTAATTAACAAAAACCAGGGAGTTGCCTTGGTGAAAAGTAAACAACATTCCAATTGCACAAAGTCTGATGTAACATGGGTGGTTGCATGTAGACTCTACTGTTAAAACTATTAAACAAAATATGCTGAACAGATTGGTAGATGAACAAAAATAGAACGCTAGACTTTCATAGCCTTAGTATAACAAACAAAACCAGGGTAAATCTATCCTTTTTTCTAGCATTTTAAGCGTGCTCAGTTGTACATAGAAAGTACGCAGCAATGCCAGTTGCATTGCTAAGATTATTCACTGCTAGTGACTAGTGGTTCTATTTCAGGGTATTTTTTTTTTAATTTTGCTATAGTATATGAAATTTAAGAAAGGAAAATACACATTAGCGTTTGTGTATTGAAAAGAGACTAGAAGCCTTCAGTATACAGAGGTAAAGAGACAAAGTAAAAGAGATTTCCCTGTATTATGTTCCTTGGTGTGGCAAGGCATACCACCACCCACCATATTGACCCAAATTCTTTGATTTCTGGCCCCATACTGCCCTGCACTGCTCTAAATTATGTAATATACCAGCTAGTCCCAAAGGACCAAGGCATCGGTGACACCTGTCAGAATGCAGCAAAGCAAACTCATACTATCCCTTTACTGTGTCAGCAGCAAGATGGGAACTTAATTTAACTTTATACCAGCTCATCATAACGTCCAGCCAGAGCAAACCTTAGCCGGAAAGACATCCTTAAGACCTGACTCTTCCGTGTTGCTGAAGCAGCACAATGAGACTAACTAAAGAAGCCATAATTAATGGGGGAGGCAAGTGGTGTTATCATAGCTTCTGTTATTGATTCAGAGTTGATGATCTCAAGGACTGGGCCAACTGAGGCCTTGGGATGCTTAGACTGGACTTTCAGAGGAACTCCTCCTCCCCTAAGGAGGGTAGCAGAGCAGCAGACCAGTTCCTCAGGGAGGCTGTAGGACCTCCACTGTGGGAAGTGTTCAAGGCACAGCCAGACAAAATGCCCCACTACACAAAACCTGTCCTAGTGCTGGCAGTAGTCCTGTGCCAAGCAGGAAGCTGGGCTGGATGATTCAGAGTTCCCTTCCAAGAGAGCTCTACGACGCTGATGTGAAATCTGCCACTTATTTGCTGCAAATGAGTTTTCTACAAAACCACTATAGCTATTCATAGGTTAAGGAACTTGATATATTTTATAACTTGAAGCAACCTCCAAAGTTTTAACATAAGACTAGAAAAACAAAATCAGCAAAGAAATTCATAGTACTGGGAAATATGATCCCTGTTACTGCTGAGACAGGTACTCTAAAGGGAATACTGTCACGGAGGGGGGAAAAAGGTTGTTCAATGATCCGTAATCCAGGTTTTGACAAATATAACAAAATGGAATTTTCTTGCTTTCACTGTTTCACTGCTGCATAACAATCCTGAAGTTTTCTCTCATTTTATAAACGGAAGCAATTAATTTTAAAGAGAAAGAACATTGAAGAAATGTAAAATAAACATTTTTAAGTGTTATAAAATATGTTATAAAATAATGTTAGCATGTTTTCAAATAAATAAGAGAACAAAGGCACTGAAATCGAAGACAACGCTAAATGACTGTTCTGGATGTGCGCTGATTCTGTATATAGGACAACTAAAAGGGTCACTAGATTTTCGTTGATCAAACGGTGCCTAAACTTTCAGTAAGACTTCCTTTGTCATGAGGTATGTTCATCATTCAACTCTCCACACAGTTTCTATGTCAACCACAGGAAAAACTGCTTGCTACCTGATGGGCGAACAACCAGAGGCTCACTTCTTGAAAATGAAACATTTTCAGAGATGTGTGCAGAGCTAAAAACAAGCGGCCAAAAAAGAAACCAGAAAATAGAGATGGAACTTAAAGGAGAAAAAAAAAAAGGTGGCAGTAAGAGAAACTTAAGTGGTAGGTAAGTGAACAAAACCAGGAATATCAACTGGAAACGACAGGATTTGAGGCGGTAGGAAGCAAGTTACATAGTCCTCATTACAGCTACAAAAGAAACACAGACAATCTTTGAGCAATGGAACAAATTAAGAGGATCACTATGTAATTACACATACATGCCATCTAACCATCTTACCATTACAGAGTAAAAGGAAAAAAAAAAAAAACACAAACCACAAAAAATATCTGGGAAGTCTGGAAACATGACCTGAAGGAATTACCTCCACAAAATGTCCCATAAAGTCCTACTTGCCCTGGAGAGAAGGGCTAGGGAAGAGCAGTGGGCTGCTGCTGCTGAGGTACATGCAGCCTCTCTCAGGACAGACAGAGGCTGCACAGCTGTTTGGGTTACTATCAAAGGCAACCACGGAGAAAGGAAAAGGAAAGGAAAGGAAAGCAAGCAGCAGCCACGGTGAAGAGAACTGCTTTGCACGCAGTACTTAACATATGGAATAAACAGTACTGAGGCAACACAAGGGAACAATTAGTCTAAACGGTTTTGTAAATACCTTGGACAAATACCAGAAGAGAAGAAGACTAAGACACTGACTTATTCAGGGGAGGGAAGGGGCCTAGATGGTTTTTCTGGCCTCCTTCTGTCCTTATGTGCCCTGTATTTATATTTGAATGCTTGCATTAGCCAGCATATAGGCTATTTAAGGTCAGGAAAGCATTGCAGTAGCACAGCTGCCTCCAGCAAGTAGTGCTTGACATCACTAAACCACACAGAAGAGCACAGCCCTTTTATTGGCTTCAACAGCAAATATCTGCAAGCAGAATTGTTTCGCTCTATTTGTACAGGTTTTTCCACTGCACTGTGGTGTCTGCAACTTTGGTGCTAACAGAGTTTTGTCCATTGAAATTGTTAAATAGCTGAAGTTTCCTCCTCATATATTTTCAGTGGCCCCTGACCAGAAACCAGCTCAAAGAATTTAGTTTTAAAATCCAGTGAAAAAGAATCTGCGTTTTTGTGTTCTGAAGTTCCAGTTCCTGCCAAATTTAATTTGTCTTCCTCCGTGGGATGTTTGACACATACTGCATGCACATATTAAATGTCACACATGAGATCTGTGACTTAAATTCTATAATATTCTTTGTCAACACACATATATGTCTTCCAAACTATACATAAAAGGTGCCATTTTTTTTTCCATTAGCACATTGGCTACATGATTAGTAGAAATCATGGAAGACAGGAATGGTTTATAAATCCACTGAAATTAAAGGATTTCGAAACACTGCTAGCCCACAACATGTTTGATAAATGTCTTAAATAAGCATTTCCAAATTTTCTTAGCTAGATGCATCAATAACTGCACCAAAAAAAAGAAAATCTCACAACTCCAAAAACCCAAAACAATGCAAGGCAGGTGTCCTTCACAGTGTACACCAGAGCTTTTGCTCTTAATCATCCAGGTCAAAGACCTGTTGGAGCACACAAGTTCCTCCCTATCCAAGTGCTCGAGGTTTCTTCCAACGAAAATCAGGGTGGGAAGTGGGATGCTGAACATCCAGGTCTTCTCCTGACACCGGTTTTGAATTTGACCAGGGTGCAAACCTCAGATGTGGGTCCCACAGTTTAGCTGTAGCCTGTGACAACTTGAAGACTGCAGAATAATTCACTGATTTTTCACAAAAGAGAGCAAGGAGCAGCAATACTCATTTTAGGTACAAGAGAGGACTACACGTACAAGAATATTTCTTCTTGATTGAGAAGAAAAAAAACAAAAACAAGAACGAAACAACCTTCTTTAAACATAAAAGGAGTACGCAACTCCTTGGAGGTAAGGTGGCCCATAGGCCAACTCTAACTACCTCTATGTGTTTCTTCCAGGTTGCAGATTAATCAGGTCCTGCTAGTCCTCAAGAAGTGCTGGCTGTAGAGGAATGAAAGATGCACAATGTATGGGACTCACATGAAGCCCTGCTCTGCACAGTTATGTTTTTGGCTGTTTCTGCTTTCTACAAAGAGCAGTTTACATGTTTTTCAAAAAGCAAACCTACAAAATGCAGCAACTCCTTTCCATTTAAAGAATAACTTTTCTAAGTTGCCTACAATCTGCACTTTAAACTTTAAAGAAAGCTGAAGTTTAGTATAGTTACAGGATGCCTGTGTTGGGTTTACAAGTCAACAAATCCTTGTGATTTGATAAGGGGATTCCCCAGAGGAAAGCTCTGAGGTAAGAAGTTCTCAGTATTTCTGAAAGGGGATCTGTTACCGAGGAAAAGATTATTCAACAAAAAGTCTCACATTTCGGAATATGCCTATTATACATATTCTCCAGGTGGGTCCAGCATGCAAGTGCTGAAAGGAAACGGGGTTTCAGCTAACATTCACGTGAGCTGAGCAGCTCATGTAGTTAACTAAGTGGGACAGACTGTGACTGCCTCATATGCCTTGAATGAAATCAGCAATAAAATGAATCACATTCTTGATAATAATTAGGGAAAAGGAAACCCTCAGAAACCCAGTAGTCACGTTGCAAAAATCAGCCACAATTTATTTTTTGGGAAATGGCATCTTCCTACAATGGATAACTAAGGAGCTATTAAAGTTCCTTTCAAGAAGATATTAAGTTTAAAATGCCACTGATTATTGGCAGGGAAGAGGGAGGCAGAAAGCGAGGAAAACTGTGAGGGAGTACCTAGTAACTACTGTGGGGTGCGGAAACTTATGGGAAAAAGGCAGGTCAGCAGGGGAACGAGGTCTTCTGGTAATCTCGAAGGACACACTTCAGCCCTTTCTTTTGATCACACAGTGAATGCGACCAAGATCCCTCCAGTTA
This sequence comes from Nyctibius grandis, assembly GCF_013368605.1. Classification (NCBI taxonomy): domain Eukaryota; kingdom Metazoa; phylum Chordata; class Aves; order Nyctibiiformes; family Nyctibiidae; genus Nyctibius; species Nyctibius grandis. Next base: position 31,947,076 of record NC_090658.1, read on the forward strand.
TGGTCTCCCTCCTGCCCACTGGTTTCCCTGCAGGTCAGTTCCTCTGCCATCCCCCTCAATCTACACTCCCCGAGCCACCGAGTTCCCCACCAAAATGTGATTCCTGGTTGGTACTGCCAGGTCTCCCCAGTTGCGGGGGAAGAAGACAACACCAGAGGCAATTAAAACTGAGGTCTTTCATATACAACTTAGTTCTGTGTTTCACATTTTTTAGAGGTTTTATCTGAAAATCGTTAACTCTTCACTTCCAAGGGGTCAGAGATTTGTACCTATTGAACATGACCATCTGGAAGCAAGCATTAACAGTAGCTGACTTTTTGTTGTTAACTGTTTTAAATAATAAAATAGGAAAAGTCTGAAAACAGAATATTAATGTGCAGATCACAATTAGAGTGAAGTTCCCTGAAAACAAACTACTTAGTCACCATACTCAGAAAGCAAGCCACATATCCCAATATGCAAAAATCAGCTTCAGCAAAATGTTAAAAGATGATATCACATTCTGTAGTGATGGGTTTGGATTTACATCAAGAACTGGGAAAAATACCCACGTGGCAACAAAAGCAGGTTCAAAGCATACTCTAGGAGATTTGAGTTTTTGTAACTGCTTAGTAAATGTGCCTTTCTATACTCACTGCATTTGCTGCCAAGACAAAAATCTACTTAACTCATTGTAACTACTGTTTGTCAGTTTTGGTAATTAATACCCAGTTAGAATGGATACAGTTGAACAGCAAAAGCTCAACTTCCAGCTTAAAGAAAACCCCCCCATTACCTGCTCATGTGACTACATTTAAGGATAAATTGGCAGAAGTCTCAGACTTGTCAGATAATTTTTAAATTTGATGCAGTCAGTAACTTTGAAGCACTTTTCTTCTGCAAGAGCTATTTCATTCTGAAGAGACAATCTGTGGAATTAAGCATGCTTAACAACAGAGAAACTACTGCTTCAATTGTGACTTCCCAGCAACTCTGTACTTCATTGTTGGTTGTTTTTGAAGTAGTATTTAACAGGAGCACATTATCTATCAAACCACAATTAACTTAGCACTAGACAAACTCCAAGTTAAGTTTCCCTACAAATCAATTTTACAATTCAGGTAGGACCTGATTTTTTCATTGCATTTTCAAGAAAGACCTAGTTTGGAATTTTTTAGGTTAACATTTAACCCCAGTTACCAGACCTTCCTGCTTGCTCTATTACTGCCATATTATAAACCATAGAATGAAAAGAGATTACACTTGTTTCAAATTTCTCTGGTCAGCCTAACTAATTTTACGGGAAACACTTCAAGGAATTCAAGCTGGCCCCAGAGCTGGCCCACACAGTTCTTTAGAACAAAAGGTCTTACATAAAAAACCTAAAAGTTTCCTATTAATTCTTAGGTGCAAAAAAAATCCTGCTACCTATGACAAACAGTTCAGTACCAACATGGATTGATTCTGTTCAGCAGGCTTCCTTTCTCCTACAAAAATATTTCAGGAAAGGAAGATGAAATCTGCTGTGTGTGCTCTAATGTCTTGGGGAAATACCTGAGAAAGCACTTCAGTACTGCATCAGGGATGTCAGAATGGCAATAAAACTACCCTCCAACCCCTCAAACTGTAAGAACAACATAGGCAATAGAAAAGCCAAAACCATTTGATGTATCAAAAGAAAAGTCAGAGTTTTTGTAAAACTAAAATGAATTCCAGTAGCAAAGTACATGCAATCTAAGAAAATAATTTTTAAAAAAATCCCTATTGCAAACACAGGGGAAGATTTCAAAAGTACTAAGTACTGGCCTAGCTAGTAACTGAGATGACAGTAATTTTCAATGTCATTGCCAGAATTAGTTTTGACTAACTAAAAGTGCTTCTGACAATCTCAATGTACAAAGATACAAGTCTAAACATATGGGCAACAGTAAACAACCAAGAACACCTTTATGAAGAATACTGTCTGATGCCCTAAAGAAAAATTATTTTGTTCCCTTTTTCCTCCATTATCTCTCCTTGTAGGAGGGTAAACACACCTAGAATCAGTGATACCACAGTAAAAAGGCTGAGGAGGATATTTTAGAAGAGTACAGCTTTACAATGGTACTTAGAAATGCCTGCGCTGAAACAGGGATTATTACAATGAAACATGGTATACTCATAGCATATGACAACATAACATGAAACAGAATTGTATGTTTAATTAGGGTAGCCTAAAATAAAATATGTACACAAGTGAAGAAATGCAACGTCTGAATGAAAAGATTTGTATTTACAGGAAACAAATGTTTTTAAAACTACTGAAATTTCTGTAAACCATTCCACCCCAGAGTCAGAGGTATGTAGAGGAAGGGAGTTGGAGAGGGCTGTCTTGAATCACCTTTCCCTTTTCTTTTGTAATTTCTTATTCATTCCATTTTCTATACATATTTTTCTACCATACAAGAAAATCCTTTAAGGTGTAAAGTACTTGACACATCATGTAAAAATACTCCCTCCACCATCAGGTTATAGAACCTAATGCATACAGGCTGGCACTCTGAGGGAAACTTGGCAAAACCTCCAGGAAGACACAAATCTTTCCCAACATTCAACTCTACGTTTTGCTCTGAGACTAGAGGCAATGCTGAGCTCTGGATTGCCACAAAGCATCCATCACACCAACTGCCCCTTATCTCCTATACAGAGAAACTGGTACCTCATTACCTAGCAACAAAATCAGTCCCACGAAACTGCTTCAAGTCTTTCATACCTCAATGATTAGGCGTAATTGCTTAGTCTCTAACTGAAAGAAAAACATCTTTAAAATCTCACTAACTGAACCATTTAAGGACATCATAACATACCCAGTACTAAAGCACCATTTAGATGACGGACACATAAATCTTAGTTCTTCTGTAACTATTTTCACTAATTGTTCTGTGTGTGTTCTTCAGAAAAGAAAGGAACAGCCGGTACAGCTGAACACCTGGGACAGAAGTACAAGTCAATCTGTTTTGACTGTCAATCCCAGTCTACCTTGATCTCTTCTGAAGCTGTCAACTGGCCATCAAAAGGTGGCTGCAGCAAAACAGATGATTTTTAGGCACAGGAAGAGTTGCAAAGTCAGACTGGAAATCAGTTTACGGTACTGGCTATAGTTTCAGAAGATCTGCATGATGGGGACATGGCACATAGAGCAGGCAGGAGATACCACTGACTCACTGGCCAGGCACTGCATAGAGGTGTGACCAAACTAGGCTTAACGGAAGTGGAAGCCCTGCAAAGCTACAGTAGTTCCTGCTTCCCACGTCTGCAAAGATGCTCTGGGATTTGAAGATATCATAGACTGTCTTGGCTGTCTACTAACAATTCTACTGCAATCATCAACTCAGATGAATAAGCACACTTTAATCTGCCAAACAGTAGACCTTCTCACTTCTGTCTTCTACAAAGACAGATAAAAAGGCCTAAACATGACCCATCATTTAGAGACAGGCTTCAACCGGTGATGTGCACTCAGCAGTATGGCATGCCAACGTTAAAGGTGAAGCCCTTCACAGCACCCCTGCACTGCTCCATCTCAAACGTAGCGAGAGGCAGTACCTGGCAGCAGATGGATAATAATTCTATGGCTTTCCTCCTCCAACTCCCAGCAGAAAGGACAGGTAAAAGACAGAAAACACCTTAAAGCAAATATGTGTTTCATTTTCTCTTCTATACTTTTTTCATCAGCAAAAAGCATACAGAAACATTCATAGTCTAAGAGTTCAGACCAGGTTCTCGTTATTCTCCCCTGCCCGTATGAGAAGGTTAAATGCAGTCACCGAACTCTGCATACCACCCTCAGTCACGAAGAACCCTCTGGCATAGCTCCCAGGCCAGTAAAAAAGACCATTTCAGTCCCCAAAGCATGGAGCCTGATCTGTTTAAGCAAAACAAGTTCTACTGACAGCTGGTTTTCTTAGCATGTTCACGTCTGCGTATTTATCAGAGAAAAGCCCTCCAGGACAACAGTGTTTATTGCAGGATTATTTATGTGAATCCAGGGAACACAGCATTCAGTGAGAAACAGTGCTTCTACCCTTACATCTTTTTTTCTTGAAATGTGAACCAAGATGAACCCATTTTAACTTTTTTTTAGCATGGACGACTCATGAAGGGAAAAAAATGCATACATCACATTTTTCTTCCTTTTTTTTTTAAAAAAGAATACTTCCAATCCACATTCATGTATAGTGTGCTGACACACATTTTAAGCATTAATATGGAAAGTAGCTGTTCAATTTCACATTGATTCCTTGGATTTAGAGTCTAGTGACTTTTAATAAATGGAAACCAAAGATATGATGGATATTTTTATTACAAATTTCCTTTCCATACAATATCTAGTATACTTTCACTAGAAAGATAATTTTGAGTAAGTAAGATGCTTTCAACTGACAGGTTTAGAGACATTATGAATAACGCATGGCAATGCGACAGAGATATAAAGGGTAAATACCCCAGCAGCTCCTCGTTGTGCAGAGTTGTGCAGAAGCAGACTCAGAATACGCCTGTGCCTACCTAGCTGCAGGAGGAGGTCAGGTGGATGAGCAAGTGAGGGGCCTCAGGTACTGACACTGCTCAGCTCTCTGACCCTCTCCCCAAAGCACAGCAGCCGTCAGCGGGGGATGAAGAGGACCCTGAGGCCAGTCCCACACTCTGAGATGTGAGGAGGAGCAGGACGAGCTGGGGACACACACTCACAGATGCTGACAAGCACCAGCCTCTCAAGTTGGGTGGTCAGTCTGTGGGCTCTTCCAGCTTACCACTTCCTCCAAAAGCGTGCAGAAACTTGTTTTTATGATACTACAGTTATGATGGTAGTTTTTAAACAAAACACATATCATAAATACTCCACATTTCATTTTAACTTAATCTAATTTTTGAAATCATTAACAGGACTGTTATTGGCATCTATCTGCTTATTGATGCAGTGCAAAAAAGAATAAGAATAATTCTTAAAATTATAAACTGAAAGCTTTAAGTGATTGATTTCAAATTAAGGAAACATTAACTAGAAATTGCTGTTAATATGTTTTGAACAATTAGTACGTAAAGGAATGTTTCTAAATTAGCAAGTTTTAATTAAAGAATTAAACCAGGTACAGTTACGAATAATTATTGCTGAGATTTTTATGAATTAACACAAATGCTTCCCATCCCTAAGTGTGGGGGTGTTTTTTTACTGTAAGAACTGGACTTGACACTCTTGAAGCCAGACACCACACCATGCAAGTCAATGGAACACTAATATTGACTCGAATGAGCCACAATACTTCTCTACTGCATTTTTACCCCCTGCTTTAATATGTGAGTTTTTTAAAGCCAACCAATGTACTAACATCTTAGCCCCGAACCATAAAAAGTGGAAATTTCCCTCGTTTTGCAAATCTCTCTTCCAGAGTCTATGACAAAGACCTGTCAAAGTTTTACTAGTATTATGTTTACCATCCATCTAAAAATAGAGCAAATGTGCTTTACAATAACCCTTCAAAGCAAAAACACTATATTCATATTGCTAGGGCTCAAATTCGCTGACAAGATATGTGGGTATGTCTCATTTTTATAAAATGCAATGTGGGAATGCATGTTTATATGGTAGAGCACAAAAGCAAAGAAATCTCTTGGGAAAGCAGGAGATAACTCATGTTACACAAACAGGCCCTTTGCTCTTATTTCTTTACAATGCTGAAACATTTCTATCCAAAAATGTTTTTTCATACATCAGGAAAATGCTATTCCTGTTTGCTTGTTTTTCCTAAGGTGAACAGAGTTTAGTATTAGCAAAATAATTGTGGGAATTTGTTATTTTTCCTGTTTTGTTGAGTACTTGGGAATGTTATGTTGGGAACTGTCAACTACTACTTACTCCACCTCAAGATCTGCTGCATAAAAAAAGTACACTTTTATTTGCTTACATGGCTTTTGTAGATGCAATTACTGTTAGCAGCAGGAAAGAACTTTTATAAGCAGAACACAATTCAAATGTAACATGCCATGGCCTCAAGTCATTAAACTAATCCTCAGGGCTTCTTGAGGTTTTTTGTTCTTTTGGCAAAACGTATAAAGAAGTACGCATTGTTGCTTCAGTTCCCAAACACTGGAAAGTTAAATATCTAGACTGTCAGCCCTGCTAAGCAGAGCAGAGATTGGTTTTGGGGAAGAACAAGAGACAACTACATCTTTGTTATTAAAGTGCAATCGAACAAACATTGAAAACACCCATACATTTTTTCATGGCACATAAAAAGTAGCCAGTAGAATAAAGGAAGGCGCAACAGCTCACAAGCAACTCTGGCATTACGGGTTACCAGTATCTAGATACTGTGATGAATACCTCACAAATGCATGAGGACAGATTGAGTTATACGAGTGAAGTACCTCTACTTTGATACACAGATAACGTGACAAGGTGTGGCATGGAACTCCAGGGTTTACTGGCATGATTTTAATATGACTACATAAGCTACAAATGACAAAGCCATAAATATGTCAGACATGTCAGATATGTACTAACACCACCCAAATACCTTTCTGCTATATTGCTCTACGTCACACATCTAAAATCAGATATTCTTTAGGGCACTGACAGAAAATGCAGCACTTGTAGGAAGACAAAGTGTTCCTTTATATTGCTATTCTGCTTGGTATCAAGAGGTTAACATCTTTCTAAATATACCATTGAAAGTGGGAAAATAAGCAATGTATTCATTGGCACATGGGTCACTTAGACAGACATACCTGAGTGGCCTGAAACACACTTAAGAATCAACAAGTGTCTAAAGCTGAAAATACAATGGAAACTAGTGACAGCCCATTTGCTTTTAACAGCAGCTGAGCAGAAGAATCCTTTGGAACATGGAACAATAATTACATGTTTGACTACAATTATTCTCTCAATTAATGCTGACAAAAAGTAGTGAATTGATAAAAAATATGGAAATGTAGCAGCTGCTAGATATATTGTGTGTGTGTTTGCATATGCATGTGTAACCTACATTTTCTTAAATAAAATATCTGGGAAGTCTTATGTCTTTATCTAAACCTAATCTTTGGGTTTGTTTTTTAAATTGCACCCTACAGTTTATCCAGACCAATGCTCTCTTGAGCAAAATGTCAAGATATCATGTTCCTTCACTCACACAAACTTTATCACTGAGTTATTACAAAACTGTGGTAGTCAGTATTTCCCATCTTTTGTTCTCTACCCAGAAGTGCCATCACCAGTTTAGAAGAAAGTCACTGCAGTATTAACCAGAAAAACAAAGCATCACTGAAACAACGCCAGACCAGCTTGACTGTTGTATACCTGAACAGCCTAATGCAGTTACTTTTTTGAAGCAGACATTACAAGATTGAGATACTGAAGGAAGGGAGGAGCATTAAGACATTCTTAATTCCAGAAATGGAAGAAGATAAATGTAATGAAAGTAGACTGATTTCTAATCCTTACTCTTCAATTTTAGGAGTAGAAATTAATTTCTCAACAAATCTGTTTGTCAACTGGTAAATAGATCAGTAAGGTTCAACAATCTTAAAATGAAATATTCAAATATTCTCCTGAAAAAGGTAACTTACTAAAGCTTCAACTTCCTAAAATACAGTTAATAAAGCCCTTTAGCTTCTACAACAATACTTTATTCAAATGTATTACATTTATACAGAGAACTTACCTCCCCAAAAGGAAAAGAAATTAAAGGCACTCAAAATATACTGCTACAGGAAAACATAGCATAGTTTTCATGGATGATGATGCTACAAGAATATAACATGTAACCAGTGATACTTTTCTTCATCCATATGTGATCCAGCCATAGATACAGAACTAGCTGAAAGAAGATTGTCATTTCTCCACCACACACATACTTGCAGTAATCATTATGACTTTAAGCAATTTAAAGCAACAGGATGGTATCGCCTAGCTGACATTTCACACATATATTAGTAAAAAAACTGAAACGTTCAGAGACGAAATAGAATGAACACTCCAGAAAAAAACTGTCTCACTCACTGTTCAATACGCGGGGAGAGATACAGCTTAGGAAAAACCTGAGTAGCTTCTGCATCCTCAAAACTAACGGAGAGAAGTGCAACATCTTCTCCAGGATCTTCATTCACATCCTGTACATAAAAAATAATAAATATAAAATGGCAAATAACAAACTGAGTACTTATAAGCTTACAAATAACAGCTAATAAGTCAAATACCAATTTATTTAGGAGATATCTAAGTGAGGAATCTAAAGTGTAAGCACTCAAAAACAGGTTGCAAATTTATTCTTACTATATTAGTATTTAAAAGATATACTGCCATGCTTAATTTCCTTTAAAGTATCAAAATAAAATTACCGTGTTAGCAAGTGTATAGTAGTGCAGCTCTTCTTCAATTAGCTGAACTACATATTTCTGTACAGATGCAGATTCATTTTTAAGAATTCTTGGTTTAACACTAACATCGGATGCATATGCCAAAGATTTTTAAAAATGTTATTATAATATCAATGAGTTATGACCACAGATTTTATAATTGTTATTTTTCAAAGTAGTATATGGTCCAAAATTTCTGCTGCATGCAACGCCTACTTCTCTTGTGGAAAAATGTTTTTGCGATCAGAAATTTGTATCTAGAAGTCATTGTCCCCAAGTCTCCAAGAAATTAAACCCATGCATTACTTTCAGCAAAGACTGCACACGCTATAAAAACTACTGTAAGAAAAAAAAAAATCCATGCTAAATATCATGACAGTTAATCTTAATGCATTCACAGTTGAAGCCTTCTTTGTATCAGAACAATCAGCTACAGTTTTGAGATCAGGTAGAACAAATTGTTTCTGGTTAGGACCTGACATCTCTCCAATTCATAAATCACATACAGTACGAACAAGTGTATTTTGGCTACACAGAACTTCATTTAGGCTCTTGACCTCTAGTTAGAAAGTAATGAGTTAGCAGTGCAGTCACCTTCATCGACAGCAAGTAATGTGGTGCCACTTGCTGCTCACAGAGAAGTCCTTTAACGTGTTTGTGCATATGTACATAGCAACTTGCCAAGATGCATTTGTTTTTATCCGTTTTGGAAAAATACGAGAGGAAATAGATAACCCAGCAGATATGTGCTCAAAGCAGGATCAACATGGTGCAGTGTGCCCTGGTATGCTCTGTCCCACAAGCAGCTGGGAGGAAGGAACCTGCAAACCACTTAAACATTGTTAGGAGATCCTGACCTATCTGGGGAGAAAAAAACTGAAGTGCCTGCTGAGTGGTTTCAGGAAGACAATCTCGTGCCATTTGAAGCTTTGGCAGGACTGAAACTGTTAACGTCCGGAGAGACTAACCGCATACCAGCTATTACGTGCAGAACACAACATGCCAAGGAACTTAGTGATAAGCTGCAGGGAAGAATGGGTCTTAAAAAAGCCTAATTGTCTTAGACGAAAAATGAGACAGAGCTGACAGTGTTTTCTTAAATTCTGCCTTGGTGTGCAGCTCACTTCTGACAGCTGAAAGAAAAGCGTACTTTTAGAAATGCCTGTAAAATGGTTACGAGCACACTATGGCTGGAAATCAGAATATGGTTTTAACCTGAAGCTGCAGGACAACACTCCATGTGAGTGGTGAGGACAAAAACTAGCTGCTGTCCTGTTGGGGTATGCTCAGTTTATGGATGGGACTATATGACATGGTTGCCTGTAACAGCAACACACGGGATCTCGTGACCCACAATGTTCCCTTCAGTGTTACGTTTCCAAGTGGTACTATCACCTATAGCAGAAGAACTGGCACCGATTACAAAACCTTTTTCAATGAGACAAACAACAACAAAAAACACCCAAGAGTGCAATCCCCCCCTCAACCTTTTCTCCAGTATTTCATATATTTCCATCATCAGGGAAAAAATTTAAATAAGGAACAGCTTTTACTCCTGAAGCTGAGTATGGCATTAACTGGCTTTTTCCCATTAATTTGCTAATTGTCAATCAAATGAAAAGAACTATTAAGACAGATTAAGCAGTAACGCTAACGATTAAAAAGATTTTATTTTAATGGGCATTCTTCAAGAGATGACCAGTACATATAATACATTCACCCATGTACGCATACAGTTCTTCTGAGACCATATTCTTTTGTTTGTAATTCTTTTCAAATAATCTGTTTTTACAGAATAGAACCTACATGCATTTTACAAGCTGCATGGACAAAACCAAACGTATTTAATCTTGTATTTAGTATTAGTGCTTAAGTTGATGTGCACACACAGACTGACATCATGCATAAGAACAGTTTCTAGAATAGCATCAAGGTACTTACTGATCAAAGAGAATCAAAACAAGTAAAAAAACAATCAACCCCAAAAGAGATCAGGTGAACACCACTACAGCATCCATTAACACATACAGTAATACTACATTCTATTTTTTACACTCACTAGTGGCTTCTTGAATATGAAGACTCATGCCAGGGAAAAAAAAAACACAACAACATAAATCATCCCATTATCTTTGCATGTTAAGCTGCAATAAGCTGATGTGCGCAGTAAGAGCAATAAACTGAGACATGTGATATTTTTCATTTACAAAAATAACAGACAACAAACACTACGGCAAGTACTGGTGCCAGCACAGCACTGCATTACATTCATGAAGCTACTGTTCAATGCACGTTTGAGTACAGAAAGTGGCATTCTTCTGTAACTACCACTTTTCAAATGGATGCATATTTTTGGCCAACATACCTGAGAAATGAAAATTGTAACTTAAAAAGATGCAAAAAATCAGCATTCCTGTAGGTTTTAAAAAGATGCAATGCAGGAACACCATGAAGTTGCTCAATGTTATTGCTCAGGTGGCCACAAATTTACGATGAAGTCCCTTTGTATCTGACACCATACTGTTTATTCCTTTCAGACTCTGTTGCTTTTATTTATGCAAGAATCTGCTTGTTGGAACTGCATTCAACCCTAGTATGTGTGTTACAACCGCCATTTATAAAACTAAACCAAAACCACGTCTTACAGATAAACTGTGGAAAGCTTTTCAACTAACAGACCTTTTTGATGTTGTCTGTGTCAGTCATAACTTAACTCCTTCAGTGATCTCTCTTCTTGTCATCTCTACCTGTTTAGTGACCAGGTGAGATGATGGATCCTTATATTACCAGGCAATGACATTTCCCCATAACAGGGGCTGAGATCCTTCCATTACACCGAAGTGTCCAAAGGCAAAGGTTGTTTTAATGCTTCTTATCAAACTGTGCCCGGGCAGTGTATTCCCCTTTCCCATTTCTGCATGCATATTGCTCTCAAAGAACAGGCCAGATTTAAACAGAGCAGCAAAGCAAAAATCACCTCTATTTTTATCTTTCAGTTGGCTTCAAAAGAGAGAGTGACATCCAATTGCTTTGGCAATATTATTTCCTTTTAGGAAAAAAAGAGGCTGTTGAACTAAAGTCACAACATATTTTTTAATACTTAAGTAGCCATCTTCTCATAATTTGTATTTAACTCACAACACTTAATGTTAGAGGATATTATTAAAAATTAATTTTATATTTAAGAAAAACTGATTTTGTAAAAATTAAGAATGGCAATTTTCTATAAATATTAGCATCCAAGGTTCGAACTGCCACATTAAAGTAAAATTTTATACTCACAGAACTTGTTCCACACAAGACTCTCTAGAAGGTATTATTAAAATGAACTTCCACCAAACAGAGAGCACATCCTGTGCCACAGGGATTTTGAGGTTTAAAAACTGAATGTTTGTAAAAATGTTTGAAACCATTAGTTAAGCATGTGATAATGCACACCTATTATTTTTTTCCACAACAGCCTCATGCTTGATAGTAAAAAAAAAAAACAAACCTCCAGCACACTGCAATGTAAAAGATCCAATACAGATTTTCAAGGTGTCTTTCCGCCATCTTGCTACCACATATTTCTTTTTTAAAAAAAATAATCTTTTCCTCATTTCAGAAAATGCCCATTCAAATCAAACAGGAAAAAAAATTGGTACACCATTTAACACTGAAAATAAATAGTTTTCTTTCTCAAGAACTGCAAGGGGTTTCCTATGTTTACAGAGTACTTTGCACAGTATGGACTGATCCTTGACTAAACTGCCAAAGTGCTGTGGAAATGGAAAATATACATAGCAAAGCAATGTGGTGAAAAAGGAAGAAAATAAAAAAAAACCTAAAGATTTTCAACCCATAGGCTTTTTTTCTATTGCAGAGACCTTCTAGCAATAACTTACAAGAATAAATAAAACTTTTTGCAAAGAAAAATATAAAGAGAAAGCTCATGGTATTTTATACTAATTCACCCTTTGTCCACTTAGCCAGTGCAGAGGAAAGGTTCAACTAGTACGTATTTTTGAAACTCAAGAACAAGAGGCCATGTGAAAATACAAATGCAGCACAGAACAGATGAAAATGGAAGGCTGAAGGCATTTAGAATTTTTTTTCCCCAAAAAAACTCCAGAAAAAGACTTCAGGTATCACAAGACTCCAAAGTAAAACTTAAAATGCTACTTCTAATTGTATCAGCACTGTCTAAACAAACATTTGTTAGTTTTCATTCATATCAGTCAAAATTTACACTGAAATGCACGCTTCCATGTTTACAGCTGCTCCCTTTGAAAAATAGTTAATCTTTTTACAAAGTCACTATGAATTGTTTATGAAAGTTATTGTCAAAACCACTTTAAATACACCATCCAAACGGCATTGTTTTCTCGTGTCCTACCTACTGTAATTGAAAACTGGGAATTTACTGGAACTGACAATTTATTATGAGTCAGATGGTTGATAGCCAGTCCAACCAAAACATCTGCTCCACACAGTCACAACTGCTATAACCCATTTCCTCTTGTGCCTGGAGTCCAACCAAGTTGTACATTACAGTTCCTTTTCCTTAAAGATGCAGACTCTGGAAAATCAGTTACTACCTTTTCTTAGTTATCAACAAAGAATCGCCTTGCAACTTCTGATTATTCTTTCAAGAGGAGGTATTTCTCTATGTGGCATGCAAGTGTGATTCCCTGCACCAAACAGCAACACACAAAGCAGTAAGTGACTGCAGGCTTATCCCAGGCAGTGGAGGACCTGTCTTTCCATGGAAGACTTGAGAGGTAAGGGGCATAAGACTAGGGGAAAAGACCCTGCAATGGGCTGATGTATAAACTGAGGACCTGGGATTAGGAATCCAGTTTAGTGACATTAACTGTAAAGCAAGAATGAGAGGAAAAGAAATTCAAAATTTGGTAGAAAGGACGCGTGGGAAGAGTACTGGCATGCTTTGAGGAGGACAAGCAGCTTCTGGCCTGGGAAATGGTAGGAAATGAGACAAGGGAGCAGGACTTCTGGTAGTGCTGTTAAGTTTGTACCTTACGTACAAACAAAATTGGTTTGGAGACAAAAGTGAGATAAGAAAAAGCACACAAACTGTTCAACCTACTGGACGTTCCTTTGGGTAAGGAGATGACATAGAGGTGACTGATGTTGTAGAAGCCTCCAGACTGTATGGTCAGGCCAAATCTGCTTCAGAAAGTTCCCAGCTGACCATTCCTACCTCTTCCTGGAGGTTTCTGACCTCTTTGACTCTTACAACTGCTAAATAACTGTCTTTGTGATATGACTGTAATTGAGGGGATGGAAAGCTCCAGCAAATGGGAAGGGATTGCTTAAAATAATATAAGTGAAGGATAAATCCAATTAACAACTTGTGTAATGTGATGGAGGTTGGGGGGAAGGTGGAATAGAAAGGCATAATATGGATGAGAACATGGAGGACTGAGTCAGCATTGATCTTGCCACCTTCAGCCAGCTTATGACAAGTGAAAGTGTTTAAACAGACACTTACTTGACTGTGGGTAACCTCTCAGCCCTACGAAGTCAGTCAGATTCACAGAAGTTGAGTGTGAAATTTGTATTTCAGGATCCCTTCTGGAGAAAAAAGGTCTCCAGAGGAGAAATGCATGAGAATAACATGCATTCAGAAAGGTAATTTATCTTACGGTAAAACTTAACCCATGTAATTTTGCATGATACATACCTGTAATGGAACCATACTTATTAACAACTGATCAGAGAAGTGAACCACAGAATTTGTTTTTTTAAAGCTGAAATGTGAATTGCAGCAGAGAAGAATACACAACACTATTTACTTCATTAGTACTAACAGGCTACTTGCATCACAATGGTTACCAAAGTTTGGCCTTTTCTCTCCAAATGACAGCATGCAATAATGTGAAAAACAACTGTCAAATAAAGCACAAGCAACTCGTATCCTTACTGCGTAGCAGTTTCACTAGACAGCTTTGATACAAGCAGTTACATGTTCTCCCACCTTCTTCTAAATCTAATGTTTTTTATTAAATAGAAAAACTAGGGCAAAGCAGGCTAAGGAATGTGAAGTAGCAAACAAGACCCAGAAATCTGCTTCACTCTAGGGAGAATATGTAATTATTCCAGGAAATTGTTTCTCCTGTCTTCCAGGAAACCCACCAGGTCTGATCAAGGAATGCTGATTCTTTGAATAGGATCTTTAATTAAAACAAAGGCAGTTACCTTGTGTGCACTGCCCATGGCATCGCAGTGTTACAAACACAGCCCCTCTCCCAAGGTAATGCAGCAAAACACTCGCCTCAGTCTGGGCAAAAAGCGCATTTGAGCCCAGCGTAATTCCTATTTTAAAAGTTACGAGAAAATCATAGTCTGGGAACAACTTTGCAGAATCTGAAGAGCTTGCTTATAGGATAAGATACTGAGTTTTCTTCATTAAAACAAATTTAAATAAGTATCTACTAAACATTAAAAAAGTATCAGCAAGACCTCCAAGTATACCATTGGGCAACAGCAACTGAACACGAAAACACAGTATTTTCTTTAAGTGTGAGTAACATCCCGGGGTTTTGTTTTCAGACTTTCACATAAAAATATATTGTGCTTCTTTAAATCAAAACCCTGAGATCTGTTATGCCTATGCCATTTTCTTTTATTATGGTCATGGTAATGAATCACAGCTTTCACAATATGAGTGACTGTCAGAGTTAGGTAAAAAACGCTGTTAGGAAAAGCATAAGAAAAAATAAATGGTTAAAAAGAAAGAATAACATTCTTGTCCACGAAAATACATGTTAGATTCACAACTTTAAAGATTAATGTCATTTAAGTGGATAAAGTTAATTTAGTTTGACAGCAGAAAAAGTTGTGGTGACACGACACTTTCACCACAACAATACTGTTTGCTTAGGTCTGAAAAACACAATCTCAGAAAATAAGGCAGATTTCTTCAAAGGTCAAAACCACATTTTGGCAAGTTTGGGGCTCAAATTTTAAATAAATAACCTAGGTGTGGCACAGTCTAAAATTAATATTAGGTGCAGTCAAAAATTATTATTTCTGAACTGATTCCAAGTGAGTTAAAATGTATATAAAATGAGTATGTAGAAACAAGAGCTACAAAGTACATTTGCAAGAGAGGATCATTCCATCACATTGACTGAATCTTTCTAAGTCCTCACCAAATAACTGTATTTATTAGCTCTGTTTTAATGACACTACAGTAGCAGTCTCAGACCTGATTTTTCCATATATTCACAAAAAAGTGCTTTTGTTTCCTTGGACCCCAATTTATCCAACATTACAGAGAGCTCCTTAATTTTTGTTTTGTTTACTTCTAACCTGATTTCTAAGCAGACTGTATAAGTTTTAATGGTAAAACTGTAGTGTTTTATTAAAAAAGTATGCTAACTTGAAAGATGCCCCTATTACTCTAAGTTTTCTAGGCAGGAAAGAGGTGCCAACACCACTGTACCTTTCCTAAAACCTCAAGCAAAGCAATCCCCTGTCTCCGCCAGCACCAGCTGATAACGGGACACACAAAATGTTTGGAGACTTCAAAGCTTAGTTTTTAGAGCTCACCTTGCCTGTTCTTAAACAGTGAGCCACAGCAACATTCACTCAGACCAAGCTAATGTTGCTATGTCTTGACAAACAACTTTTTGTCTTTAAATCAAAAGCCCCACCAAAACAATTCTCAAAAATCCAGATCTTATTTTTACTACCAACAAATATTGCAATCAGGTACTTTTCTGGCATCAGTGGTGCTACTGGTGGAACAAAGGACAGTACAACCTGAGCAACAGTGTGAGAATCCAGCTGAAAGAATAAGACTGAAAATCTAAATGTTTCCTTATAAGCACATATCCTAGACAAATGACTGTTTAAACCTCAGTTGTAAACAATCATCGACTTTTTTACAAAAAGGTTGTATATATGGTAAACATGCTCTGAGTACCTTAAAAAGTCTTGTTAGAAAGTTATGGGTAAACAACAAGCAAAGGACAAGTAGTATTAAAATTAATACTTGGGACTAATAACACTGGCATCCTAAATCAGGAATAATTTGGGGACAGCAAGGCAAAGAGAGTGAAGGAGGCGGCAGCTTTACCTAGTTCTTCTGGGCTTTGCATGCTAGTAACAGACATGCTGATTCTGGGCAAACACTACATTCAGTTGTATGTATTTATATTTGTGTATGTGTGTACAGCACATGGGGGACTCATTTTTACCAGTGTTTTAGATGTTCTCTATTTAGAATTTTCATTTGAAATTATCAATAATGGAGACTCAAGATTTATGTAGTGATATAATTAATTCTAGGACTGTCAGGGTTCAGGCACTCTCTATATTACCTTGCCATGTGCCAAGATACTTCCTTGCTAACAACAGTCACTAAACAACAATTCTTTCACACTTACCTCTGCGTTGTTATCTACTTTTTACACTTTGAATACTGAGAAGAAGTGTGCTAGGAACTAAAAACGTAGATCAATACCCACCCTTTAAAGGACTGTCATGTCCAAAGACCATGAGACAAGAACTTTTTCTTTATATGTATGTATAGTCTATGTATATATATACATAGTCTGAATTACTTGAAACAATATAAAGTGGATTTACAACATTTCCAAATGTAAAAATATACCTTGAATGCTCTCAGAAACAAGCAAATATAAATAAAAAACCCCACAAAATACTTTTGATTTAGATGACTTATGACAGGTCACCTCCATGTAGTTTCCTTCTCTATAAATCTCCCAAAGCTATCAAGCTGCTTCCTCAACATGTAGTTATGATCCTTTTTTTAATGTAAGCCCTACATTTTTAAGCTTGCTTTCCCAGATTACGATCTGGGGACATGGGTAACTTTGAATTCAAATCCTTCACAAGGATTTCACTGAGACTTGAATCTCTCCAGCCAACTCTTCAGACGACTGGACTGTAATTTATTCAGAAAGCAATATTTGCATTCTTCTCCCCCATTTTACTGATTTCCCATCTCTTTAAAAATAGTAATGTCATGGCAGAGGCCAAAGAGCAATCATCTCATAGAATCATAGAATGTTAGGGGTTGGAAGGGACCTCTGCAGATCATCGAGTCCAACCCCCCTGCCAGAGCAGGACCAATCTAGGGCAGGTTACTCAGGAATGCATCCAGACTGGTCTTGAAAGTCTCCAGAGAAGGAGACTCCACAACCTCTCTGGGGAGCTTGTTCCAGTGCTCTGTAACCCTTACAGTAAAGAAGCTCTTCCTCATGTTGAGGTTGAACTTCCTGTGCTCTAGCTTGCGTCCATTGCCCCTTGTCCTATCGCAGTGCACAAGTGAAAAGAGGTTGCACCTTTTCTCGTGACACCCAGCCCTCATATCCAGTGGAAATACCCAGCCTTCATGTCCAGTGGAAAACAAGATCTGCTAATAAATGCCTGAGTACTTAACTAGAGTACAAACAGATCTTTAATACAGTTCAAAATAAAATCATTTTCCTGCCACACCAACCTTCTAATCACTAAATACAGATTTTCTACACACGGATATTTATATTTTATATATGTAAATTGACAAAACAAACAGATTAGTATAGGGCTCACAACAGAAAGAAGATTCAGAGGTAAGAATTATATTTGGGAAGACTATAATGCATACGTGCAAGTACGAATCCTAGGCAGAGAGCTGTTTTAGAAGGACAGCATGACACTAATGAGAGTATTTTTTTAAAGGAAATTAAATGGCTCATTGGTACAATTAACAAATCTCAAAAGAAAAAAAAAGAGTAAAAGTTAAAGTACAGTGAAAGAGACATCTATGACAAGTATTTCTGTAACCATGTTGTGGTTGGAAGTCAGCATAAGTGTTGATTTTTTAAATCAATCCAACTTTTTAAAAAAAGCTTTTTCCCCCACTCTCCACATATTCTTGTATGTTCCTGGTTCAGTGAATATCTCTACAGAATCAGAAATACTATAGATTACATGGGTCATAACAAGCATGCCAGAGTAAAGCCATATTCTGAGACAGATCTTCAGTGAACCAGGAAGTACCAACCAGATTTCACAGATGAAAAAGTGAATAATCAAAGTGTAAGGTAAAAACAAGCAACGTTACACTTGCTTAGTGCTCTTTCATCACTGCAGCTTAGTATTGCTGACCTCATTTAAAAATATGAAATATTTTCTTTTAACAGAAGGTGCAAATACTTAAAGCATTAACCGCTATGAGTTTAGTCAATTGCTGTTTCCTCAGAATAACATGAATGTTTATTATTAAAGTCCACAGCACTTCTGAGTCACAAACTGTTTATTATGCATTTCCATTCCAAGTGTATAATATTTCTATTTCTTTTTGAGAGAACTCTATTATCCCTTTGTCCCATTATTACATTTATGTCTACAAGATCTTAAAGGAGTGTGTGTTTGTGTGGGGCATTTTCTGCTTTGTACAAAGAATATGCAAGCTCCAGCATCCTGTCCCCTTGATCCCTATTTACAAACATTCATCATTCCAACAAACAACATGCTCGGTGTAATCATGCACACAAGTGTATATGTGTACAGTTGTCATGAAGAGTAACAACCTATTACTGTTAAAAAAAAAAAGTTCTTCCAGTAAGAAGAGAAACAGCTTTTTTTCTCGCATTTGTGTGAAGGTGGATCCTGCTACAGGTGTTAAGCAGGATGCTGGAATGAGGGATAAAAGCTGTATTAGTCAAAAATGATTATGATATTGGTCTCTCAAGAGTTCACAGCTCTACTGGTATGTAAATCAGCTGCATAATGTGAGGAAAAAGTAACAGGGATAGTCTTTGCTCTATATATAATAAAAAAGTCACATTCTGTGACATTCTCTGTCAAGAGAGGTCTCTGGAACTTATAGTGTGAGACAGTAACTCTTGTACTTCAGTGTACTGCTCATGTTAAGGTTGACTCATCTGTTGTTTACCTTGCCCAAGACAGTGCCTGAAACACAAGGTGTCCAACTCAGATGTGGTCCCAAAGAATTAAAGTAGTAGTTGCTAGAATAATGTATCACATATTTCCAGATGAAAGACTAGTTCCATCACTGAGATTTCGCTCATTACTGACTCAGAAAAGATCACCAGATCTTTTCCCCTATCTGTTCCATTAGTGCATCCATCACAAACTTGGAATAAAGAATTTTGAGAAGCATTGTTAAACTCTTTTACAGCACGTAGAGTTGTGTTTTAATGAAAAAGATGGAGGTTCAAAGGCTACTAATATTGTACTGCCCTTGAATTTGCAAAGTCTTTCATGACACCTTCTCTCTCATATCATCTGTTCAAAGGTTCAAGGGATAATTTTTGGCAAACCTAATCCAACTTTTAGTGCTTTCACAAGGCCTGAAATTACTCACACATGCTCAACAGCTTCAGCACAGCATCCCAGCATGTGCAAATCAACATAGCAGAACACTCTCTCTTCTTGGTCAGATATTCAGCTTTCTGTCCATAAAACTGAGCATTATTTTCTTCAGCAAGGATGACGATGTCATGACATACGAGCAAGACTTGGATTGTGACAACAAAATTCGAATTGGAAGTTTCTTACCCTGTCCTATAGGAGAAAGCATTTGACAGTTTTATTTTCCTTTTTTTCCCTCCTTTTTTTTTCCTTTGAAACAGTGAATTTAAGAAATTAAAGACTAAATTATTTTCAGAAGTTTCCTGAAATAATGCAAGTTCGATGTTCAAACTTCACAAGTGATTGGATTTGCTGGACGGCTATTCACCGGGTTCCACCCTGCTGTTATGAACAGTTACGAGTGGACTGACAGACAGTTACTGTTCTACTTCCCACTTCTTCATGAACCTCAGTTTCCCTACAGGCATCAGTTTCAAAAGAATGTAGTCCTTCATTTGTGTGGCATATCTACACCTATAGTGGGATCCACTATGATACTTCCCTGGGGACAAAAAACTAAGAATTTAAAAAAGAGCTTAATAAAAGTGCAGATTTGGAAATCACTTTAAAAATAAAATAGCATAAGAAAATCAAAGTAACTGCCAGAAAACAAATGAGAAGACAATACTTAAGACGTCATCATCAAAAAAAAAACAGATTAAAAACAGTGATGTTAAATCGCAATATTTAAACTCCTATGTACAAGCTGCAAGTCTGAAACTATCAAGCCTTTTCTACTAAGAAGCTACTTATGAAACAGTTGTGTTTATCAGTGACAAAACTGTAGTCAATAGCATTTTAAGGATCAAGGGAGAGGGAAGATTCAAGTCACATGCATTCTGGGAATTCTCTAAAATTGCCAAATTCAGGTCAATTTTTCTAATTAATCTTTCCACCATCAGTAACTTGCTTTTTTCAAGCCTATGTAAAATTGCTTCTACTGTCTTTATCTCTCATGTGCAAAATTTCCTCTTTTTTTTACTTTATGGTGTTTATCTAGGAATAAAATGTGTCTCATCTTTTACTTCTGGGGTCCAAACATAATGGTAGAAGCCTATCCTATCTTGCTATTTTCCGAATATTAAGAATAGTTGAAATTTTGGCCCACTGTTTTCACTTTGTATGCTGCACCTCCACAGCAGTCACAGAAGAAAACCATCTACATGCACATTCTGCCCCAAAACCACCTAATACATCAATTTCTACTTCTTTGGAAACAGAAAATAAAGATATTATGGAATGAGAATGGTTGATGAAAATATTTTAAGCTAGATATCACGTCTAGCTTCAAATAAAAAGGCTGAGAAGCACTGCTTTAACCATAAACATAGTTCAAGTTTTAGCCATGAGATAAAGCTGTCTAAAAGCCCACTCTAATTAAGACTGAATACATTAAACAAAACCACTAACTAGTGGCAATATGTTGTTTTTAAGATCTAACAGGAGACTGCCTCTTCGTAGAGTCATCACTGAAATAGCATACAATGAAACAACATCACATAGGGAATCCCAGAAACAGTTCTACAGTGAGGTCTTGTAAAGTATTAGGAAACATGAAAATTTACCAAGTAAAACTGTGAACACAGTACCAGAAATAGGCTGTGTATTTCAACAAAAAATTAAGGAGCTATCCACGGAGCATGTGAATATTTTTTTTTGGTCACCACAATAAAAGCAACTGCTAGGCATTGATACTGAAATCCAATACCATCTGACTTTTATTTTACAGCTATGCAGACAACAGATCTTCCTTTGTATTAACTTCACAGTACTGTAGACTATATAGCCATGGGATTAAACTAAAAATTCTGCTAGTGAAGCGATAGCCATATGTTTCTGTCATGTGCAGTTCATTAGCAATATAACAACTCCCGTTTAAATGACAGTTATAACTGACCTGACTTTTTCAACTAAATCTTGTCTACATTTTCACTGATATTTGTAAAAGCAAGGACAAACGGTCAATTTAATGATTTATTTCAAAAACTGTTATAAATTTATGGTTACACTCAATACTTACCCAGTCTTTAAATCCAATAAAGGTCACCGTAATCCTAGCATCACTGAAAACAGTAAATCTAGGAGAACAAATCAGTCTTCAACTAGAAATACAACCTTAACTCAGATTGGTTTAATTTTATAATCTAAATACAGCTCCATAGAGTTACATACACTGGGAATGGATCCTCAGTTTTAGTTCTGCTGGGTACTTCTTTCAAAGGTGTAGCTGTTTGCTACAATAAAATTTATAGTATTTTGCTTAGATTAGTTTCAAACCATTCAAGAAACAGCACTAACTGCAACCCATGGTAAAGTGCCCCACAGCTGAGTATGTCAAAAGATAGTATTTCAAGAGAAGATATGCCAATTTATTAATCTTCACCTTTCTTTGCACCATGTTATCACCACGATGATAAGCTCCTTAGATATACCCATGGCATATGCAGGTGCACATACACTTATGTACGTATACAGGTTCTTTTAAAAGTTATGCTCTAGTTACCAGATGGTCACTGCAGTAATTAGCTTAAATGAAACACAAGTGAAGATCCTTCTATCCTCTCCTTTTTTTTGCTATTTCATTTGGGATCCACACTACAGTCTTGACAACTTCTGACCTTTCAACCCAGACAGTTATGGGCATGAGTGCCATGAACACAAACTTCCCATTAACTATGAAACTCAAGACTTTTCCCTCTCCATACAGCATCATTAACTGCTTGGTCCACAACAGAAGCTACTCCTTCCTCTACTTATGCTTGGCACCACAGCAATGTCCAGAAAGCTGTGTCTGGATCAAGCCTTCATTTCTCTTGATAGGTCCCCAGACTCTCTGAGTAGTATTAAATAGAAATTGTTAAATATTCTTTGGAAATAACCCCTGTCCTGGCTCTCTGTGTGCATGTGCTTTATAGCCCCTATACTCTAAGTCAATCAATACAAAAACTTCTAGAGTCTTCCAGTTTTCCAACAGGACTACTTCTGAAACTGCTTTTCAGCTGGGCTTTAACACTCTCCCAATTTTATCAATTGCTATACTTATACTTACATAAAAAGAAACTCTCAATATTTTCCTTCTCTTCTCTAAAGAAATTATGCCATTTCCTTTTTTATCTTCCTCCACATTCAATTCCTCACTATACTAAACTACCTGAAGGACGTCATAGAGGTTTTTTGTTTGGTTTGTGGGTTGTCTTTTTTAATAAATTTTTTATTTTATTTCTATGGCATATGTGATCCTTCTGGGAACAGAAGTTTCAATTGCTTGAGTCCCTTCAACCTGCAATACAAGCTGATTACTTAAACACATCTGTCTTGGTTTTTACTCAGAACAACTGCACTTACTTGACCCTATTTTGTCTTAAGGCTACCCTGTGTCCAAACAGATGTGCTTATGGTAACTGGTTGCTTGTTTGTTTTTAATAAATATAGAACAGATATCCTTTTCCACTAGGACTAGTCAACACCTACAGACATGTATCTATTTTCTTCTCCCTAAACTTTTACTTCAGTCATTCTGAGAGCAGTTTAAACCCCACTGTATTAAACAAGGATAAGAGTGTTCCCACATGAAGAAATATTCTCTGCAGGTATTTTCGTATCTATGAAATTGGTTTCCAAGATGCTTTACATTAAAACTTTAATCTTCACAAGATTACTATAATTATTAGTTACACTGTAATAACTGGTTTTGTGGCAACCACGTGTTTGATGCTCTATTGTTAAAAGAGGAGCAGTCCCTTTTATAAGTCTTTACTATCTGGAAGGTAGATGTATAAAGATACCAGGAAAGGCCAGAGACAAAACTAAACATCCCAATTTTTTTCCTGATGTTTGTTTGCTTTGTATTGTAATTAACTGATTTTTTTATAGCTCTCCCAACAAATCATCTTAGAACAACAAAAGGAACTAACTGAAGGGCATTCTTTGCCATAGCCAGTTTCACTCTGGAACATTCTGATATGCGAGGTACAGTTATTCGAGAAAAGGGGAGAACAGAACAGACATCCTTGGACAATATAATCACTGATGCCTCTTTCCTTTGGAAACCAAGCTAAAATCACAGCTAAACGAACACCGTGGTTTATCTGAAATTCTGAAATATTGTAGGTAAATCCTTGACCTAAAAAATGTATGAAGAATTCCTTCGTGGAAATGTGTTCAGAGGATGTCAGCAGTACACCATTCCTTCTAGAAGCTGTTTTTTCCAACTGAAAAGCCATTCTTGAGAAGGAAAAATGGAAGTCTACGTTGTTTTACAGGCAGATAGATGGCTGAGATGACTATGATGGGTACTTTCAGCAAGTCCATGATAAGCTGTACTTAAGGTTCAGTAAGCTTAGAAAGTGGAGGCTCAAGACTGACAGTGAAAAGACTGTTGGTTGTATAGCTCCTCAGAAAAAGTTATCCATTCACTTTCTCAGAAAGCAGGTTAAGACAAAAAATTGCCTTGATTTACAGGAAGGTTAAAAACAAGACAGGAGGTAAATCTGAACTGTAAAGGTTCAAAGTCTGTAAAAACTGCACTCCTCATGTGGGGGGGATCAGAATTAGATTCATTCTCCTTGACTGAAATTACTTTTGGAAACAGAAAAACTGGACAGCTATAAGGGAAGGAGAAATGAGAAAGAGTGGGCACAGGCATTTCTAACTTTCATCAGGCTATAATGTACTCCTTGAACAAAGCAGGTGAGGTCTTCTGCTTGTTGACGAAAACTAAGACAATGGCATTGAAAACTTTATTTCATACCTCCTTCTGTTGGTGAACACCCATCCGCTTAGAACATTCGCTGTCAGACTGTGGCAAAGGTGCTACACTTTATCTTTCATAGAGTAAACAACCGTCTCTTCTTTGTTTCAGTTAAAATAAAATATTTCAGTGCACTGTCTGTTAACACGAATAATATAATCATTTCTTCAATTCTAACACTTCAGTTTCACTATGCTTACATGAAGAGACCTTTCTCTAAATGCCCATACTTCGTGACCTGCTAACTTGACTATACAAAAACCACTGGTGGACTAATTGGCAAGAACACAAAAACGTGTTTCCTTTGAAGATCATAGATTAGATTTTGAAACAGGTGAATAAGAGGAAATATTCTGTTGAGTCTTCATGTTACAGAAGCTCATTTCTATGTATAGTCCATGAATTTCCCATTAATTTCCTATGAAATATGAAGAGATGTCACTCTTGTTCTATCATATTTTCATTTAATAAATTATAGGTAAAATGCATTATGCAGGACAACGAATCGGACCACAACTTACTGTCATGACATGGTAGATAAGTCACATAATGCACTGGCTCTTATGAATATTTTTCATGTATTCTGTAATGCTCATGATCAACTCCTTCAGCTAAAAAAAGGTTTATTCTTAGAAGAATACATACATTCCCAGTGACCTAAACACTGTTCTTTAATCTAACACAGTAAAATTATTATTAATGCAAAGTCCAATAGGAGATCCTTTTTCTTGGCTGTAATTCTCCAGGGAACTTAGGTAATGGAATCAAAAACCTGAGCTTTAAACAGGTGATGGCACAAACGTAGCTGCAGTAACCAGAGCAAGCTTAAGCCATGTTGTAGTTACCTGGTGTCTGCTCACTAGACAGGGCTCATATCTTTTTATAAGCCTTAGGCAGATTGTGAATATGTATTTTTGTATTAATTCCCACTTAACAAAGTTGGATTTAATTAAACAAAATTAGGATGTTACAATCCTCACAAGATCTGAGATGTAATATTATTCTAATGAAGAAGTTGAGTAGATATCTGCCAGCTTTGACAAAATCTCATTAGTGGATATAGCCTATAAAGTAAATACTGATCTTCAATTTCGCTTATGCTATAAATGATGACACTTCATATATTTTGAATTGGTGAAAAACTTCTGTCTGCCATAATATTTATCAAAACCTAACTTTTTTTTAGCCGGGAAACTTATCTAACATATTTCAGCATAATGGTATGTGGTCTGAGGGTACCCAGCTGTGATATTGAGAAAACTAAGTTACCCTCATTAATTATTTAAGAAAAAAACCCACTCAACAGGAAAGATAACAAACTTCTGACACCACTACCAATGATAAGGTATGCATGAGTAAGACTGATCTGCTTTGGGACCTACAGTGTTGTTCCACCAGAAAGACAGCACTTCATTCAGTTCTGAGTCTACAACCAGAAGATAAAACAGGTCTTGGACAATGTAGAGCTTCTCCAGGCATATAGAAATTCCAAGGACGTTGCAAAGAATACTGTAGGTATGATCAAGATACCCTCCCATACTACTTCTGAAAGTCAAGATGCCTTATTTATTATGCTTTCCACTCAAACAGATTAAGTAAACGAACTTCATAAAAAGAAGGTCTTGCTCCCACTGATGTAGTGGGGGCTTAGCAGGTTCCAGTTCAGAGCAGGTAAGGAAGAAAAATGCCACTGTCTTCAGAAGAGAAAGAAATACTGTGGCATTAATCAATGAGACCTCTGGTGTTAAAGGTTGAGCTCTGTGTTGAGAAAATTTGGCTAATGTAGAAGTAATCATGACAGGTTTTGCAATCTTGCCAGAGCTGATACTGAAGCTAACAGCAATCCAGACACTGGTAACAGGCAACTCAGCACCAGGACTACCAGTGCTTGTGGATTGGATAGTTGGTATCATAATAAAATTTCATAAATAATTTTCTTTCATGGAATGCTGGATTATGCATAGGGTAGCTAGAAGAAGACAGAAAGAACTGAGGCCATTCCTAAATTCAGGTTTGGTTTGATCAACCTGACACCACAACAGCTTGATTTGCCATTTACCCCTAAAGGCTTGAGTGCTTTACTTGTCAATGAAGGCAAGAAGAGAACAGCACTTAAGTCTCACCACTGAAAGTCTACTTAATTTTAATGTTACGTGAATTTGATGCATGCCATTGCTCACGTGGATAGATTATAACAGTCAGTATTGAACTGACATAAATAAGTTTTTACATAAAGCAGCACAAAAGCATTTGCAAGGTACTTATGCAAAACACTTGTAATCCTAAATTCATACACACACACATTTTAAGCTGCTGGTAGCAATTCAAACTACACTTAAAATTGATTAAAACAGTATTTAAAAGATATTCTATGACTAAAGCAAAACTTAATGTTTAAAACAATTATTTCAAGCCTTTTCAGCTTGGTTGAAATTAATAAAATTGCTCATTTCCTCTCTCCCTCCAACATTGCTACATCAAAGGATATTACTTCAAGATTTAAAAACATCTACTGAATGACAGCTCCTTAAATTGCATAAAGTTCAACCATAATAAACAAATACTCAAAGGCACAAAGATTAGCACAAGGAACAGCTTGTACTCACCTGTTAATAAATATCATACTAAATTTAGGTTGACAGCCACAACTAAATTAGCAGATAAAATAACTATTGTATTTGATACTCCATGGCTTAAAAATTACAACTACCAGAATCTATTTCTGTTCTGTCACTGTATGACTCTAGCAAAACTTCATAAACCAGTTTCCCAACTTTAAAATGTGGAGATTAATACATCTTATCAGTGATGTTACAGGGCTTAAGTCAGTATTTGTGAACTTTTAGATCCTGACTGCAAAGTTCTCAATCAATGCAGCGGAAAGGAAGCCTATTAATCTTAATTCCTTTAACTACCACCAATGACTTCATGAACAACAAAATATATTTCAAGTTGTAGAAGCATTTCCAGTATCAGACAGCTATCACTGTCAGCATACAATCCTTTTAATAGAAAAAGAATGAAAGAGTAATTTGTCTGATGAGCCAAATTTCAGCCTGATGCTTTTATAGGAGTAATAAATCGCTGAAACTGGATTCATAATATTGATGCAGAAATATTGAGACAAACTCAAAACTATTAACGGTGCAAAACACACCACTTCAAATGCTTTTACCTGTCTGAACCAGTTTTGCTGCTTTGACACACCCACAATTCTTGTATATATTTATCCCTCAAACACAGAACAAGCATATAACACAAAGCTGTCTTTATATATAATGCCATATAATTACCCTTCGTATTTCAGATGGTTTGAAAATCTATGTTTATGAATATGGTTCTCTGATCATGTTCCTGTTGACTTCAATGGGGGCAGAATACACCTCATGGAATGAAAAACTCAGTCGTCTCTTGACTGGCCAAACTCCACCAACTGAGCCCTTAGACCAGCCTTTCTATAAAAGCATCTGATATATTTTTTATAAAATTGCATGCAACTGGTTTCATAACAGGAGTCATAATACTTCTTGCCTTGATCACCTTCCAGGATCATAAACCTCTCCTTTTTTCTAACACAAACACAGGGAAATGAATCTACTAGCTAGTCCTTTCCCACAACATGAAGTGTAATGAATATTTCTTTGCAAAACAGGGAAGAAAACACACCAACCAAGATGTACACACTTGCTCTTCACTCCAGACAAAACATTGGTTTAAAGCTAGAAACCAACGACTTTTTGACAGTTGAGTATTCCTTGTTCCCAAATGCGTGATTCTCATTACTGAATAATCAGTTCTCTGATTAACTGTACTATTATTTTCAGTATTTGTACAAGAAAAAACTGAGAAGGAAGATTCAGTGAAGCCATATCATCATTCCAAAAAGTTATATGGCAATATTTGTTCCTTACTGTGTACTTCTCTATAAATATATTGCTTTGTAGGTGTACTGATTGAAATCTACATTTTAAATCTCACATTTGCAACGCATCTAACTTTCTACAAAACACTGTAGGAAAAATACAGCAGAAATAAGTAAACTTTACTGTCCTTCTCCCAGCCCTTTACAGAAAACAAAACAAAAAAAAAAGACAAGCACTCTTAGGAATCTTTTTACTGCTCTGAAATTACAAGCACATATTAGGGACACACACACTTATTCAAAAGTTGTCTACCTGCCTTTTCAGTACGTAAATGCTGCCAAACCACTGGAACTGCTGTACAACCAATAATTTGTTATAGAAAGACATTTAAGACTTCAATAAAGAAACACTACATCAATGTGAAATTGTATCTCATGAAGAAGTTTTACAATTTCCCCCCCCCCCATTTTATATATGAAAACCCAAGAGATTATGTGACTTGTCCTCTCAGCATCCCACTGAATCTTTTTAAGAACCTCTGTTGAAACCAAAACAGTATATAAAATTTGTGCTTCTAGGTCCTTCACGTCAAGATATAGTTTCATCACCGTAAGACATGGAAAGAGAAGACACTGATACTCTGCAACAGAAGCTTTAAAGATATTAGTGTGCTTTGTTTTTTTTTTATAGAATATCAGAAACTTTCAGAGTCTTTACAGTTAATGACATGTGTTGCATACTTATATACCAATCTGTGCATCACCTATGGAAACAAAAGGGACCACACTTTCCTCTTATTATGCTCAACAGTTTTGGCCACTAAAGGTGAGCCTGAGATTAAGATTTTTGTTAATACTGCTAAACTTAAAAAGGAAATACACTCTTAAAAATGGAATGCAAACTGAAGAGCATAAAAGTGGCTATTCACTTTTAAACTTCTTTTATGATTTCACGATCTTAAAACAAAATGTATCATTTTCCCACCATAAATAATATCAATGCCCAGGAATTTCTCCTCATTCTCAAAAGAAATACAAAACATACTGAAGAGCAATAAATAAACATTTTGCTAATGATTACGTTTGCACAACACCAGGATGGAACTGCTCTGAAAAACTCTTCTCTTCATATGCAAATTCCTGGAAACGCACAATTCCAAGTGCACACTTCCAAGTTCATTTATTTTTTCTTCATTTTATAGGTAAGCTTCTAAACACCCACAATTGGTAACAGTCTCTAGCTATGGGGGGGAGGTGGGTGGGGAATACCAAACCAAAACCAACCAGGCCTAATACCCAAAGAAAGATTTAGACAAATAGATTAAAAATAAGCAGGTGTCTAAAAATTAGCTTTTACGTTTCTGCTGTTAGACAAATTTGAATTTTAAATACATTATTCATCTACACCTAAAACATTTATCAGCAACAGTATGTAGTTCAGACTACTTCTTCCCCTGCCAACAAAATCTTTTTTCAGACACGGTATTCCTTCATGTACTATTTGGAGGGAAATACTTCTCTGCAATAAAAATTCCTTCTGCAGTTTTTTTCACTCCCTTCCAACTTACACCAAACAAGAAAGCATAACACACATCCTTTTATGGTTAAAAAGATCCTGACCAAGGTTCTTGATGTTCTTGGACAAGCAATGCCCACATTACCACAACATTTTCTTGACTTAACACAGTTTGAAGATGAGGATGAATGCCTTACATGCTCCAGGCTGAATAGATTTGTTAGGAAGACATGTCCTGACAGATATGCTTAAAAGAATAAGGTCATTGATTAATCAAGAAAGGAGTCCATTAAAATAATGGAATTAATATATTTGCAGATGGTTACTTAACAGGACACTGTCAAGGTATTTTTGTCAATTTTTTAACATTCCTTTCTCAATCAGCATTGATAAATGCCTTGCTGGATATTTGTCTAGCTTTCAGCGTTTTAGAAGCTGGTTTGCAATTAATGGCTGCATAAAAAAGTAAGTAGTCCTGAACTAATAGTTTACTTAAAAATAATTAAACGAGCATTTTCAAATACTTTGTTCTCCATGTCATAGTTTTGTGAGAATCTGAATGCACTCATGCACAGGAGAAACAAGTAAATATCTGGAGACAATACTGTGAAAGTTTCAAACTAGTGTTTTCAGAAGTTTACACGCAGTAAGCTTCCAAAATATTAATCTCAAGAAGAATCTTTTTCATTGTATTTTTCAAAGAATCCAGAATTAGAACAAAGATGAACAGATAAGACTTGTTTCCACTCTTTCTCTGCGATTCAAAAAGCACACTCTAATCTGTTTTGTATAGCTGTAAATATCTCCATTGATAGTACGTTCCAAAATTGCCTTAATATGGTAATGCAAAGATTATTAATATTTCTCTACAGATTCTGATTCTTACTTTTTCTGTCCGACCCCAAAATAGCTTTTGCACATTAAATGAGCTGTTAAGCTGTCTTCATATTGAAAACTTACTATTGATTCTCTTAGCTCAAATGTAGGGAGAGATTTCCTTCACAGTAACAGTGACAAACAACTCAGTGGAGGAAGGAGAAAACCAACTGCACCTTGACCTACCACAAATGTTCTCGCACTGATCATTTGACTAAACAATTATTTTTAAACTGTATAATCCCTTAGACGGGCATTCCCAAATTGATTTAAACGACACTGATAGAGGATTAGATTGCAGGAAGGCGTTTACAAATGAATTCAACCAAACGTCTCAGTGCTAACCAAGTGTAAATATTCTACTTGGGCATTCATCCCAGTCGAGCAAAATTGTTCTAAAACTTTTTGGATGATGAAAAACTTTTCAATGTCAGCAAGTTTTTCATTCTAATGTACACACATTGGAATGATTTTCCCCCTTTTAATTTGTTTTCAGATTCAGTGCATATGCGAGCACACTTTCAGATGTCTCTCCACCCTCTTCCTTCCTTACCCTGACCTGTTTTTAGTTTCAAAGATAGTTAAGTTCATAGAAACTATACGAAGATCAACAGTCAGGTAGAGGAGACAGACAACTGATTACCCCACCCAATATTGCAACAGGTAAATTCAGCTTGCTATGAATGGCAGCAACTGGGGGCCAACCAGTGAAAACACTTCCCATCTTCTCACTTGATAAATTGCTACACGGGACACATGGGAGAACCATAACGGCACAGTGTAGATTCAAGGAGACAAGGGATTAAACTTGTAGGAAATGAAGCTTTACTATTTCTACTGCTCACAGATCTGGTTATTTTACTTAAAATCTTAAAACCTACATCTGTGTGTGCCAGCAAATGGCACATATATCACCTTGCTCCATAAGAGTAGTCTTACTAATCACACAGTCACCTTTTGTCTTGCCGAACTGCATGGCAAAATTAAATTTTTTTTACAACCTATTTACACAGATCACTATTACAATTTTCCAAGTTTCCCAGGAATGCATCCCTCCAAACCTAACAGACTGAAATTTTTTCAGTCTTATATGGATCTTTTTTTCTTACTAGGCTTCCAATGATTCTCAGTTCTTTTCTGTCAAATTACCTTTTTAC
Source organism: Nyctibius grandis (assembly GCF_013368605.1). Taxonomy (NCBI): domain Eukaryota; kingdom Metazoa; phylum Chordata; class Aves; order Nyctibiiformes; family Nyctibiidae; genus Nyctibius; species Nyctibius grandis. Next base: position 31,978,998 of record NC_090658.1, read on the forward strand.
TGCTCCTTATTTAGTATTGAAGCATTTTATTAATATTGTGTTTATTCATATGCAGTTACTTAGTTTTTGATAGCAGTGATAGCATTTTGGTATCACTGGCATAAAGCTTTCTACACCATTTTTCTAGGAGAGGCAAATTTATCCAGTTATAGTCACAAAATTTATAAATAAAGAAGCCAAGAAAAAATAATTCTACATACTGCAATACTGCCTCATATGAGTCAGAGAGATAATACATGCCTTCAAGTTGCTTTAACAGGTATAGTCTCCTAAATCTGATACTATCATTGCCTAAAGGACTGTAAACTGGGCTGCAGTTTGATCACACGTCTTTTCAAGAAGGAACTGGCAACATGTGGTGAACAAAAAAAAAGAAGAGAATATTTTAGTTATTAAGTTGCTGCCATACAGTAAAACTGATGCTGCAAGAACGCAGTTGTAAAATGCCAGTCTTGTTTATTACAAATTCAGTTGCACAGCTTCTCATGAAATATTTGCTATTGCAACCAGAAAAATCCCTCTGGTAACTTCGTTCCAACATTTTTTTTTGTTTTAGGAGAGCTCATAAAGCATGCAGTCCGAAAGTGTCATATTATTAGCACCACAGTCCTTTATTTCTTTTATTTATTTATATTTATGTTATGCAAACAAGTTGCATAAATCCTGGTCACTAGTCTTTATTTCAAATACACTGCCTGCTCTAAATAAGTCTTTTTTATTACCCAGTATCCATCTATTTATTTCCATGTCTTGAAATAAAGTCTCAACAACCGTATACTGATTTTAAATAAAAAAAAAAATTCAAACTTGCAAAAGCAGCTTGAGTTGCCATGTTAAAATGAATATTTAATGCAAGATAAACAGCTCTTCTGTTCAGTAGTTCTTGTGCAGTCAAGGTTAATGACACAGAACAAAGCCTAGAAATTACTGCCATTTTAATAGCATTTTACACACTCTGTCAAAATACTTGATATGCATAAAACAAAATGGATACACAAAGAACTACATTCTACCATTTGTACACAAAGACGAAACAATGTAAAGAATATAAAATTAAAACTGAATCTTACTTTAGATTTCTCACCCAGAGAGAACTATCAGACAGTCAGCAAGCCAGATTTCATGTACTCTACTCCTTGCTCTGTTATTTATTTGCATTTCAAAAATTTCTTTTTTTTTAATCAGTGAAACAGTTACAGTGCTTTTCTTTCATGCAGAACACAGCTGGGCTCTGTGAACTTTGGAAAGAAGGTATCATAGATGTACTAAGCATTGTCAGAGATACACTCCATTTCATCGAGCTCTATAACATATTAGCAAGAGCCTGATCCTGAGAAATATTATCTATTTGTAATGAGTTTAGTGCCACTGAAGTCAGTGGCGTGCAGGGCGCATCTCATTCCTTTCCGAAACGGAAACCAAATGCTTTTTATTGCTTAGACCAATAGCTTGGAACTCTGAGCCCTAGTCTTTTTAATGCTAGCGGGAGTTTTTTTGTTGTTTAAATACATAGTTTGGGGGGTGGAGGGGGGAACAGCATACAATTTTCCAATGGAAAAGGTGACTTATATGAGTCAATATAACACAAGTTATTGTCCAAATGTTAAGAGGTGTCCACGCTAACTAAAACCAACAGATACTTAAGACACTCAAGAACAGTAAAGAATTTTAAGGAGGGACATCATAAAACTCCATATCAGCAGAAAAATGGCCTACGAGAAAAACCTCCAACAACTCTGAAGTCATACAGCTCTCCCTGGTGACAGAAGTAGCCTGTTTTTCCTTCAAGAAAAATGTGCCAAAATGCACTGGACCTGAATGACTGCTCATTATAATTGTGATGAAATACAAAGGTTATAGAAAGAGAGGGGAGAGGAAGAACCATTCTGGTTAAAACCTTGGACAAGCTCTCTACTCACAGCTCAGGATTTCACTGTAAATTTGTATACAATTAGTTTCTCCATGCTTCAAGTCCTGTCTAAAAAGTAGAGGAGTTTTTCCGTATGTCGCAACTACTGTGAACAATATATTAAATAAGAACTGTGAAATGCTTGGTTACTATTTTCAGCTAGCCTATGTAGATAAGAAGAGACAATACCTATATTGTATGTCAAAACGGTAACCTGCATACAATTTGACCTACATTTCAAGAGCTACTCTAATCACTTAACAATAGTAAGATGAAAATTAAATAAGATTTATTACTTACAAAAAGTCATGAGTCTAAGTGAAATGAGATAGAATTAATGATTTTATCTAGGACATGCATTATAAATGCTAAACAATGAAAATAATAATTTGGAATGACTGTGTTTATTCTTTGTTAACCAACACATTGTCCTTAGGGTTCTTGCAAATGAGTAGCTGATTATTTACATACCATCAGTCAGTCATCAGTTTTAGTCAAGACATCAGTCACATTTGTCTAAAATTTTTCTAGACCAGGAAAGACGTTACAGTAAAACACAGAACATCTGGTATCTCCAAATACATAAATATGTTTAGATATATTAAAAAAGGTACATATTTCAGCAGTTTATTACTAAAGCTAACTCCAATAAGCAAATAATTAACATGACAAAGAACGGCAGTAGTTGGAGCAGCATTATTAGTTTAACTCTATTTCACTATTTTCCTTCAAGCAGAAGTACTTCCTATCTATATTATGTGGGTATACTTAAATATTGTATGTGCACTCCAGACAGTTAATTATGTAATTGAAAACCAACATTTAATTCACAGACACCTTTTCACCCAAATTTTGATGCACTGGTAACCTGTTAAGAGCTAAGGAGTGCACCTAATTGCATCCAATGAAGCCAAATTAATGCTCCTCCCCACTGCCCCATCCCTCCCATGGACGTGCTGTTTGCAATGATTACAGGTCCCAGCACATAAAAGACATACAAGTTCTAGCATGAACACTTAAATTATTAAAACAGAAATAGAGAGTCAACAGGTCTATGTTTTATTTCTTTCTTTCAATGTCTCACTGAGATGCTGCTGGACAAGGCAGCCTTTCCTTTAGCCTTCTCCATCTAAAGTCTCCTTCTAAACCAGAAAATACCAAACACATCTTATGTAAAGAAGCAACTACTTTATTAAATAGAAGTTACTATAGAAATGCAAAGCTTGATAGAAACATGGCACATTATTCATTAGCAATTAGTGGAGAAAATGCTATGCATTCTTTTGGTAAAGTGGAAGCAAAACGGCAGAACATCCTTGATTATTGTTTTTTTTTTTTACTTTACGTTTCATGATATTACGATCAATGACATTGTCAGTATCAATTAGACAAAAATAAAGGTGATGGATCATCCAGCCTCAAAATGTTTACTGCTGAGAGTAACTGATTCAACAGTAACGCTTTTTGTTTTTTCTTTTTTTAGTATTTTTGGCTTGAACCTTTAAACCTATGAAACCTCATAGAAGTGAGCAGTGTAATATACTCTGCTACACAGTTATTTTTCAGATACATATTACCCCCCCCAAAACCTTTTTTAGACTGACAGCCATCAAAAGATTTTGTGAGTTTAACAGAAAAAAGTTACCAGTGCAAATCACAAAATCCAAAACAAGGATGACTAAGAATCATATGAAGTAATCATACAGACGTACATTCGTGTTAGTACCATTCTTTCTTAACAAGACAGACGTAATCTAGTAATCTGAAAACCAGAACAAAAAAACTCCAAAACACTAAACCAACCCACTCACTGTAACAGTAAGTAACTGGCACTTTTGTATACAACTGACTTTAAAACCTCAAAATATGAGCTGCTGTAGGATTTAAGCCCTAATGTGAAGCCTAAGGAAGAAACCTAATAGTAGAAAGAGACTTTGGGCTCAGCACTGAAATATCCTTCTTAACATCCTATTATCATGCTTTATATACTTTTATGTTTGCAAATGCAGATCTGCTGGTTAATGAATTTTACAGGTTATTGCTATGCTCATATTCTATGCTTAACAACTTCTCAAATATTTTTCCTTTCAAGAAACAGCAATGGGGAACTAAAGAAAAAGTTTTAAAAAACATATGCAAGATCCTCTTCCCAGCTTAAGACCACTGTACATTCCTTGTTCTACATACTATGGGTGGACCATGACAGATAAAACAAGCACCATCATTATGTAATAACCTACAATTATTTTTATGGCTATTGAATTCCATTCTTCCTATGCAATACATAGAATGCAAATGTAAAGCAATAGTACAAATTACAAGCCCTAACAAGGCAGTAAATCTGAACCAAGTCACGCAACACAACGTGTCTATAAACTTTCCCATCAGATGCAAAAGGCTTTTAAATTTTAGAAGCTGTTCTTTTTAACTTGTTTTTCTTCAATTTTTTTTTTTAAAGAAAGAAACCTATTTCTGCTCATCTCAGAATAGCACATTAGTAGTTCTATCAAATTAAAGAAAAATTCACAGAAATTGAGAGGAATATTGTAATATTTAATTTATCAGTAGATGTGGCAGCTCTTTCCTTTACTATTGCATTATAAAAATAAAATGTTTAAATATAAGACAACTGTCATCAGAAATACAGCTGATTGGAGATTATGATTCATATTAAGATCATAACCTATAAAAATCATCAGCTGTGCAGAATGAGCTGTTCCAGTTGACAGATCTTATTAACAAAATCTTCCAATAAATTACAGAAAAAGCTGATTTAAAAAATTGCTTTTGGCTTTCAGCATATGGAGCTTAAGGTGCTCCTGACACTAACATGTTTTATGTGGTTTTAGCAACTAGTTAATACAAACAAATCATGTTGTTGTGGAAAAGTTGTACTAAAAAAGTTTAGTGAGAATGAAGGGAACTGATCAGTTTACAAAATTCAAATAAATACCATATTCTGATTATAAAGTATACTTTTATAGGGCTCCACTTCCCCTTGCTTTGTGGGCAGAAAATATTAGAGTAAAATCATGAAAGCATGACTAATGAAATTGTAGTTTCTCTAAGTATTTTGCAGCTTCACTGAATTATAGCAGTAACACTTTACTCTTAACTCTCCAATGCCAGGATCAGAAGATTCTGTGGCAAAGTAAGAGGGCTGACCTATTCTGCAAAACTCTGTAAGGTTAATAATTAGACCGCAGCAGGAAGACTAGCTAAAAAGCACAATGGTTCTATACAGTGCAATAAGTAAGACCTTACACTTTTACCTACAGTAACAACTGAAACATTCTGCTAAATAAAAAAAAAATAAAAAAACAAATAAAAAAAACAAACCTTTACAGCTGACAATCTGTTTTTTCAAGTATTATGAAAAACTAGAGACTTAAAAATATTTTCTCACCAAAAAAGTCACTATTTTTCTGACTCCACAACTTCCTAAACTGCCAGAAACATTTAATGACATCAACACCTTTCTACTTTTTTTTTATTTTTGGCCTCAGTCATTATGCAAGCTCCCCTGCTTGGAGTTTGCATGCTTCTGGCAATAGGCTGCTGCTCTGACACTGGCCAGCACACTGAGGAAAAGGAACACTTCCTTGATGGTACCTCGTTTAGTACTTTTTGATGAAAAAAGTGGACAGCAAGAGTAAAACGCAGATTTCTAGGCACAAGCTAAAATTAAAGTCTTAGAGACAAGGATCAATGACATCTCTTCTTGATAAATGCCTTCTGCACACACAGGTTACGTTTATTTTCACAGCCTCTAGATTATTTTCACGGCCTCTAGATCGTACAATTTAGTGGCTTCAGCTATTACAAACTATTCTGTTTCTGATGTTGCCAGTACTAACTTGCACAGACCTAGTTCTAATCTAAAATCTCAATGGCTCATTATAATTGCATGTTATAAAGTTTGCCTTTAAACTATTAACAGATGAAACCTAGACAATCTTTGACGATTCAATATTCTGTTTAAGTAATTTAATGCTGGTACAATACGCTATCTAGTGAATATCACACTGACATCTACTTTTAAAATTTGAACTATTTGCTCCGAATGCTTACATACATCTCAAGATAAGGAATACATTATGGAATACAATTCAGGAACTTAACTTTATCCCTCTGTCACAAAGTCTTAAGTAGTTTAAGATTAATAGCAATCTATGTATTAGCTTAAAAGATCTCTATGGAAAGCATGGTGAAAGTATTGTGAATTATGAGAACTGCGTGTTATTTCAGGATTACCTACAAGTCTTATAAACTGCCAGTTCTCCTATTTGTAAAAGAGGTAAAATGACAGCTGGCACCATAGACATGACAAGCTTCATATGATGTATAGGTCCATCATCCAGCATCTTCGGTCACAGCCTTGCCAAACCGGTGAAGAGGGCTTTAAACTAAAGTTGCCGGGGGAGGGGAACCTCAATCCATCACACTCCTACCAGTTTGATGACAAGGCCAGCAACAGATGCCCAGAGACTGGAGAAGGATCACAGGTCAGCAGGAGAGCATCTGAAGAGCAGCACAAAGGAATTCCAGTCACTCCAGTCAGTAAGTCAGCTTCATTGGGGGCCCAACTTATATGCCTCTATGCAAATACACAGAGCATGGGGAATAAACAAGAGGAGTTAGAGACGCGTGGGTGCCTGCAGGGCTATGATCTTATTGGTATCATGGAGATGTGGTGGGATGGCTCCTTTGACTGGAGTGTTGGAGTGGAAGGATGTAGGCTCTTCAGGAAGAACACAGGCAGGGGAGAACAAGGAGGGGGCGTTGCCCTCTATGTCCATACCCAACTCTGCCTGGGGATGGAGGATGAGCTGACCAAGAGCTTATAGGTCAGGATTAAAGGGAGGGCAGGGACAGGTGGCATTGTAGTGGGGGTCTGCTACAGGCCACCCAACCAGGAAGACCAAGCACATATGGCCCTCTATAGACAGATAGGAGTAGCCTTGCATTCACAAGCCCTGGTCCTTGTGGGGGACTTCAACCATCCTGATATCTGTTGGAGGGACAACACAGCAGGGCATAAGCAATCCAGGAGGTTCCTGGAATGCGTGGATGATTGATAACTTCATTCTCCAAGCAACAGAGGAGCTGATAAGGAGAGGTGCTATGCTGGACCTTGTTCTCACCAACAAGGAGGGGCAGGTGGGGAATGTGAAGCTCATGGGCAGCCTTGGCTGCAGTGACCATGAAATGGGGGAGTTCCAGATCCTCAGGACAGCAAGAAGGGCGCACAGCAAGCTCACTCTCCTGGACTTCAGGAGAGTAGACTTTGGCCTCTTCAGGCACCTGCTTGGTAGAGTATCATGGGATAAAGACCTGGTGGGAAGAGGGGCCCAAGAAACGTGGTCAATATTCAAGGATCACCTCCTACAAGCTCAGGAGCAATGCATCCCAACCAAGTATCCTTAGCTAGCAGACCTCATGAAGACAGTTGGTTAAAATCGCCATTTGTTCGCAAAGTCGATCCAAGGAAATGAAGCTCACTCCAACCTTCTAGCCAAAAGAGAGACCAGGAGTCTGTATAAACTACAGATTCACAATGTAAAACCAGAATGTAAAGAGGAAGTCAGGTCTAGTGGAAGGTGTCTCTGCCCATGGCAGGAGGGATTGGAACTAGATGATCTTTTAAGGTCCTTTCCAACCCAAACTATTCTATGATTCTATGATCATTCTATGCAATACAGAAGAATATATACATTATGGGAAGATAGTCAAATAGTATATACTGCATAATGCTCTGTGCTCTTCTGAGAGGCAGCTGCCCAGCATAGTGTAAAACAGTCTAGTGTAAAAAGATCCCATCAGATCTGGACTCTTAGTTCCCTCTTGGCATTGACTTTGTGACGTTAAGACACCACACATCAGATTTTAGTCAGCCAGCTACCAACAAAATCAAATGAAGTTTAAATGCAAAAGAAACTAAGAAAATATTATACTTTTTCAGAATATTTAGCTCAAATTTTTGAGCTAAACAGCAGAAGTACTACTTATTATACATGCATATTTGTGGTTTCATATTTGCAGCAATTTAACACAAACCTTAAATGCTGTCAAATAAATCAAACTGCTAAATCACAATAGTAAAGAAATTGGCCTGGAAAAAATCCCATTTGACCCTGCATATTATACTTAACTTTTGTTTGTTCTCTACTATAGTTGATTACTCAAACATACACAAGTATTGCAGTCTTTCACAGTACTTGGAACTCAGTCTACGTCGTAAACAAAAGTTGCACTGAAGTCTTTTAACAGACTTCCAAATGATGAAATCACAGTAAGGAAAAACACAAATATGTTCTTATCTTTCAATTTGAACTTGAGGATAAACCTTTTCCATTGACAGTCTTACACACAACTGTTTGGCCCCTGGCAACGTGTCTAGACAATGTCTGTTATTTGTTTCAGTTCTGAAAGATATGCATGAAACACAATGGTCGTCACAAAAAAGCTCTTCAGCAAAAACAGGTTTAAAGATTTTTTTAAACCTTCTACAAAAAGAAATTAGGTCTGTTTTGCATATTTCCTTTACACTTGAATAGTAAGAAATTATTGAAAGGCTGCTGGTCACAGCATCATAGCTAAATTGGTCCAGATATTAGCCATTCACCAGGGTACAACAAGGAGGTACATAAGAATAGGAAATGAATACTTTAAAAACTATGTATGAGAAAGTGGGGGTAATCAGGGCATATCTTACTCAGCCAAAACCTCAAAAAAACATGGAAATAAAAGAAAAATACCTAAATGTCTTGTTTTCAACAGCATCACTGGAAACATACTCTAAAGTTCACTCATACTGTGCAATCATACTAAAGCCACATAATCCAGTATAATTTGTAAATTACTGAGTTGGAGATATTTAATGAATTATCATTATGATAACACATGTCCCTGTAGTCAATCAAAACTACAAAGAATGAAACAAAATTTGAATGAAGTATTTTAGATGCGAAGTCTATTACCTTCATGATTACTGTGGTATACATGGTATCTGTAAGGAGGCACAAATGTGAGCTAGAGACTGACTCAAAACCAGTATGTACAGTGAATACTTACATTTATAAAATCCTGCGGCAAAAATAAAAAATGTTGCAACCAACAGAAAAGAATTCAAGTCAAAATGAATGTGCTGATAAAAAAATTCAACTGCAAAAAAGGGAAAAGGAAAGTATAATAGTAAACAGATACAGATGTAAGGATTTTCCTGAGCCAGAGCCACATTCTTGTCAGATAAACTTAATGAAAGACTTATCAGTAATGAACCTTGCAGTAGTTTGAGCCACCAGCTTGATTCTGTAGTTGTTTCAACACTTAAAATTTTCATTTATGTCAAATGGATTTAGATAAGAAAACAATGTGAAAGTGGATATGAAGGTGCACATTCAATTCAAAACCTTTGTATTAAAGTATACCTTTGCAAAGGAAAAAATAATGAAAGGGTGTCTTTTTTCCTAAAATGTGCTTTTTCAGTGTGAACCAAGATTTCTTTTTGAACAGTTCTTTAGCTTGGAAAATAATGAATGACACTTTCTCTTTCAAATGTGAAGAAATATGCCAAGAAAACTTAAATCTCTTTTCATATCTGCTGCAGCCACTACAAGGGGTATTATGTTTCCAAATAAATAATAACTGAAGAACTTTTACTAGGATTTCAGAATTCAAGGGAAGAGACAGTGTACAATGCATTGCTCTTCTAATCATTCTCGCTCTTCTTCATATACTCAGCTATTTTCCTTAAAACGCACACACACTTGAACTGAATTTTAAATTTAGTGCAGCCAACATCTTCAAAATAGCCTGGTAAATCCACCTCTCCAGTCCATAACAACCCAACTTATGGTATGCCTTCAAACCTTTATTCATTATAGGGAAAGGAGAATACTCTCACCACCATCAGTACAAAGTTGACAGAGTAAGATCTTACGATTCCAGAGTGTATTCTCAACAACTCCAAAGATTTTGTAACACCACAGACATCCTCAAACCTGAATATTGGCTCACTACACAAAGCTTTACAGTCACACTTGTAGTGTGATTATCTACTGACATCAATAAAAATTTCAGAAGAGCATTACAAATCATTGGGGTACTAGGAGTAACGGATGAGGGAAAAATAATGGTCTTTAAATGTTTCACTAGATTTTAATACAAGTGGTATTAATTACACATCAAAAAAGAAGATGGCAGAGAAAGTATAACACGGGTTTGAACTTTGCAAATCATTACAGAGAAGCTACTGCACACTATAAGGCTGGCTACAGACTAGAACATAATTTAAATTCTGCAGTTAAATATTAAGCTGTTAATACAGTAACGGCCTTCAATTACTGACTGCTCTTCCACTTTTCAGGGTAATATAATAACAATTATTTCCACTGCATCAACAGATTCTTTATCATGTACCATAATCCAGCAGGTAGCATTGAAGCCAACATAACTGGCAGATATGATGGAAAATAAACTCCTATTTTATTGCAACAAATCAAAGATCTATTTATGTCAAAAGCCTCATCCAAAAAAATAGAAAAGAAATATGAAAGACGTGGACAGCTTAAAAAAACCTGAATTTTTTAAAATAGCTTTATGAATTTGGAGTAGTCAGAGCATAATTATTTCAACCACAACACAGTAGATCCAATTCTACCTGCCTTTATATCATTGTCGTATGAGATGACATTCATATAGCTGAAAATGTCAGAATACAAGCAGTTAAAGGCAGGAGGGGTAAAAGATCCATGCCTGCTACAGAGCACTCCCTGTCATAATCCATGCTGGAGCCTGACTCAAACCATTTTTCTGCCGCCAACAAACACTACTGGAATAAAACAGTATTTCTTCTCCCGTGGCTACTCATCCAGACTACATATCACCATCCTACCACAGACAGTTAACCTGTCAGTTTGCATAGCAGAAGTCTGCATAAGAAAGCTACGGATTTCATCAGTATATTGCCCATCAAGAAGGATCTGCTGTTGTAAAAATCAAGGCTATTACACACAAAATTTTTACACACAAATTTTAAAACAACAAAGCTAATACATTATGATTTTAGAAATCTCAAAATAAAGGTAGCCTGGGAAACTTTGATTCTGCTACCTTCTGTGCGTGCCTCTTCACATCACACAATCTACATATGCATGCAGAAAAAATAACACTTTCCTTCAGGCTAATGAATCATTCAGTACTCGGGGTGAACAACGCTACAGGAAGCAGTTGTGGTGCACTGATGATTTACCCACAGTATATCAACCTTGTTTAGAAAAGGTGGAAGATGTTTAGTGAACATGATAGGGAATTACAATAAGAAGGAGTATGCTGTCATGCATTAAAACATTATTCTTTCGAAACAGAAGTAGGATCTGTTTCTATCACAGGGTTCCTACATGATGACAGTTACTTACATAAGTCATACACCACCTTCCAACCTCCAAGTCATGCAGTTTCTCCAGAGCGCAAACAAACGTATAAGAAAACCCTATGACTGAAGCTATTGAACAAACTAGGTATGCACTTGTCCTGAAATTCTTGACCAATTCAAAATTGTTCCTAGAAAACACGGCACTTCTGGCAGGAGCAGACAGCATAGTTCACGTTAGACGTTCTCAGTCTCCTTTTTTCCACAGAGTCTTTCAAAAGCAAATCCCAGCTTGAAATGTTGCTGCATCCTGCTTCTCAATGCCATCCTTCCTGAAAACGCCTTGGCCAACCCTCTTACATCTGACGGGAAACGTCCCCATCAAGTAAGAAGAGAAGGCCTGATGAAAGATAGCAGCTGAGAGAGGGGCTGCTACCATAAACACAGGAACAAACTGAACATATCTGGATGCTTTTGAGCAAGTTAGGAGTGGCTCATTACTCAAACAGCAAACAGTCTACAAAAGGTAAAAAGACCATAGGATACCAATCTCAGACTACAATTAAATATCTAAGTCAGATTATAGTTGTGCCTGCCTTTATTTTCATGGTTCTTAGCTCAAGACATCTTGTTTGGAGAAACACTGAAGATTCACACTTGCAATTGTGATCTGACAATAGTTGAAGACAGTTCTAACAATAAGATGAAGAGGACATAATGGGATCTACACTGACATTTTTAATCTCAACACATTAGTTGCTAAACATCAAGTAGCTGTTGCTCTTTCCAAATATTTATAAAAAGCTGAGTAAGGAGGCAGACATGCAATTTAAAAGAAAGATGGGTGTTGGCAATATCAGTTGACTCAACCCTCATCTGCAATAGAAATTCTGACACTTCATTCTGACAGTAATGATAGACAGAGAGAACCCAGATCTCTCACTGCGTTCTCTGAATATAGTAACATTGACCTTATGATGGGCTTCCACAGTAATTGCTTGAAAGAGTGACTGTCCTGTTGTGTTTGGTTTTTTTTTTTCCCCTCTTAGCAAAGAAAGAAATACTATTTTCCAACTCACATCAATACTCTATAGTCCTGCTTTTTAAAGTATCTGGTCAAATTAGCATGCATTGTAAACAGTGAAGCAAACTAATCATCAAAACATTCAGTTCGTGTTATCAGTATTTGCTTTCACTCCCTGTTAAGAAACGGTACATTTAGTTTGCTTTTCTGCTTCTACTATCAAGACTACTGGCACAATCAGACTGTTCATTAAAAACCCAACACTTATAGCGTGAAATTCCATAGACTCACATAAAAGAGTTTATCTGAAAATATTTAAATTTATTCCTCAAGATAATGCCTTGGATATAGTCAAGAGTTTGCTCCTTATCATGTTGTCTAAAAGCCCAGAACATCTGCATTGCATGCCATCTTCTACAACAACCCAAATCCTGTAAGGTCCTTTAGAGTGATAGATGTATATTTACTACCTGGTAAAACCGCACGCAAAACAGTAACATAACCTTTCCAAAACATAATCCAATCATGTTTAAACATGGTGGACTTTCAAACTCTGAGAGGAGGAGGGCAGGAAAGTCAAAATAGTTATCAAGAACATTTCAGTAATTCATACTCTCTCACAAATACTGTCAACTTAGACATTCATTTTACCTTGAGAAGGTATGTAGGAATATTGCTGAAATCTACAGGCAACTTCAAGAGGAAGCGAGCTGAGAATTCTCCAGTCTGTGGACAAAAGGTAACACTAATGAGACCTGGTGTCTAACACAGAATGACAAATTGAATGTTCTGAGGATGAAATATTAACCAGAAAAATGTGTAAGACCTCATACCAAACAAAAGGGTTGAGATTTAAAACATTTCTCAATGGAATTACCGAAGACAAAAAAAATAATTTACAGATTTCACAGATGTTATACGAGAAAACACCTTAAAAACAATAAAACATCATTGCCAGTAAGTCAACAGCAAAAAGCAGTCAGAATACAACAATGTGCATGACAAAAATCAGACTAGACTTTGTTATGCCCTAAATATAGATGTATCTTGGCTATACTCATTTCCGGACAAAGGTCCGTCGAGACCTGCAAATGGTCTGTAAGCAAAGCTAAAAACTTGCCAAATTTGTAAGAGCCTACAGATAAAATAGAGGCATCTTCACAAACATTGCAGGTATACATAAGAGAATTTGCACTCAGTAAAGTGAGTGTGCATCAAAAGTGTTCTCTGAATAAACAGAGGAAAGAACTGAAGTAGAAGGTTTTATATAATTTGTTTTCAGAATTCTGTGACTCTTAACACCTAGACAACCATTTACTGAAAATTTGCCAAGCGTCCCCTACACATTGCTTTTTTTTATGCATAAAGTGTATGCAAAGGAAATGGAAAGGATTTCCTTTCTGTTTCATGCTCTTCCTCAAAACCAGACTTTGTCCACCTGGTCATGAAGCAATGAAGTTGGCTAGTTTTGAAAAACAAATGCTTGCCTGATTTCCTCCATATTAATTTTTTGTCATGCTTATTTTTTAATTCAATAAAGTAGTCATACAGCAGGTACATTTGTAACGTTGTATTAGCAGTACAAAAATCATTAAACATTAATTTTATCAGTTAAGTACGAAAAATTAGGACATCTTGAGACAAGGTATGAAAACTTTTTTCAGTTTTAACACTGCCCTATCTTTGCATAGACATGCTACGTACTTAGGTGATGACATACAATTTTTAAAAAACAGTACTTCATTTTAACAGTCAAGGGGACAAATCAAAGTTGTATGAATATGCAGCATTCATTCTCCAACAGTAACACATATGTACTACTTCACTATTCTCTGAACATAGTTATCTGTACCTTACTTTCATTTTACTATTTTAAATGTTTTGCATAGCCACACAAAGAAAGAATAAAAATACTTTTAAACAAGAAATGTATGATATACAAATTTTAACAAAGTGCACATCCATCTATGGTGAATGTGTATATTGCAATTCTCATTAAAAGGGTGAATGTAAATACTACACTAGATTTAAACAGGATCATCTCTATTGTGTATACAGCTATACCTTGTGGTAAGCAAAAGGCTGTAATACATCTGAAATAATGGAAAAATCCTTTCTGTAAAATGGAACCCATGGAGAGATGCAGAGGATCTTGACAGCAAACAGGTTGCCTGGGACCATGCCCACAGAGCTTCTGAATATCTCTAAGGATGGAGATCCCACAACCTCTCTGGGCAACCTGTGCCAGTGCTCAGTCACCCTCAATACTCAAGGGCTTATAACCCACACAGATGTCAGTTGGATACCTTTTGGGCCACTGCTTTACTACATTTAGTAGATGTTATCACAAGAACTCCACATAGCTATGGGGCCAGCTTGTCTGAGGCTATGACAACTGTTCAAGAGGAATGCATTCTAAGTCTTTTAACATCTGTACTGATACTGAAAATTTGCCACATGCCTTTGCAAAATAGTCAGTACATTTGCCTCCCCTCTCAATTGCTTTGAGCTTGGCATAAGAGAAACATGAAGGTGGTCACTGGCCATATACCACTGGACCACACGCCTCCACAGTGATGGACCACACCAATTGCTATGCATATTGATTCAGAAAGGAACTGGCTGAAATAAGATACTGATGGAAAAGAGCTTGCAGATGCACAAGCCACTCTGAGAATGTACTAGAGGCCAAAGTCAATGGAAACTGGCTTTCCAAAATGAATGACAATCTGCTCAGCAGAGCAGCTGAGGAATATAAATGACTGTTTGCTAAGCATGTTTTTCTGTGGTACTGACATGAATTGAGAAGGAAAAAAATTCTATAGAACTGGATTCCTTCAATTAATTTTATGCCTAAAGTAAACAAAGATTTCACCCCAAGCAACTAAGCACATACAGACAAAGATGCTGTATTAGGCATATGTACAATAAGCAATGCTAGTATCAGTGCCAATTTGTTTCTTGGTCTATGTATTTATTGGGCATGAACTAGACATAACTCATTCTACCCTCCAGTCACTAAAGAAAAAACAAGATCTTGAATGCAACCAAAATCTTTCCAACAGTACCTTGCCAGTTATATCATTTGCCAAAAGGGTTTGTGTGATGTTAGGTTGCAATCCACCCTGCTGCCAGCTAGCTCAGAATTGCTCTTAAAATTTGTCCCTGGTAGTCACACAATAAAGCCAAAGCAACTGCACATAGGAATACTATGCAACAAAAAGCGAGCATATATTACATCAAAGCCAGGCTCTGAAACCTTTCCTGATTACACTACTTGTGAGGATAGAAGCCAATTTTCTTATGCTGTATTATTTACGTATGCAGAAAAATCACTGACTTCTTGTGCATGTATAACATGAAGACTGCTTTGGTAACAGTCAGGGCGCTCACTTTTTACTCAGAGTGAAATGGACATTATCGACAGTGCTTCTTGTCTGAACTTAACTTCCAAAAAGACAACATACAACATTTGCCCTAAAACCCAGAAGATTATTTCTGGTAAAATACCAAGTCTGATGAGCTGAGATGGCCGCTGAACAAATGAATGGCCTCTGATCAAAACATCAGCTGCTCCAAGATGTGGAAGCAAATAAGGACTTGCAGTCTAGACCTTTTATGTCATTCAGTCAAGATTATTTTGCAGTGTATTACTTCCAAAAGTGTTCTGGACTGGCAGGGAGCAGTCCCTGTCCGTGGTGCTCGCGCACCCTACCCCAGCCAGGTGTTCACAGGCATCAGGTCAAGTCAGATGAATTTCTGGCCACACCACTGAGAGATTAGATAGTTAATAGGCATCTGTATCAGCTGGTACTCTGCCAACATGAAGCTACTAAGGTAGATAACAATTTGTCTATTTGTGACAGATCTTGGAGATCACTTCAGGAAATTGGAGATACCAGAACAAAGGTATAAAAGGAAATTTCTGTTCGATTTTGGGACACAGCACTGAATTTAGGCTTTCCCTTCAAACTTTTTTTTTTTTTTTTTTTTAATTAACTCATGCACTTAAGATGACTGTTTTCATAACACTGTGTGAATCTTATTCATAGATGATTATTTCAGAAGTCTGCTGAGCTACTAGCAACTCCCGAGAGATAGCAACAACATGAATTTCAATGACCTCCAGGCAGAGGAGATAACATGCAGTTTACATCTTGCTTTTCAGAGGAACACCGCTATTGCGCTGATCATCAAGGCTAACAAGACAGTTGTAAAGGACAGGAAGGAGAATTACACAAGTTAGTTTCGCAGTTTTGAGTTTTAGGACACTCAAACAAGGCTCTGTCATGTAGATACCAGGTTCACAGAATCTCCAAACTAGATTCTCAGAGTCTTCTTGACAGAGATTGTAAACTTTGACAACAAAGCACACGCTACAGAAACCTCAAATAGCTCTGCAATGATTAAAAGGATGTGTCTCAAAATGCATTTAAGATTTATTTTATTGGAATATCTTTAACTAAGACAGCATTTAAAATGCAAAGAGTTGTTCATTCAGTCACCGAAGACTGAGGAAAGATTCAAAACGCTTGAGTAGATATGACTTTCCCATAAAATAGGAAAAAAACCCTAGTTTTCTACAATCTTGAGTAGAATTTTGGCAGCTGCCAAAAATTTTGATAAAAACTCAGTCCAGTTCAGAAAGCCTTCTGCATTTCAGTAAACCAGTCTGACGATACTTACAGATGTGGCAAATTGTTTGTGATGTGAACTATGAGAATAACATCTAAGAACAAATTAATTTCAATGAAATATTCTGATCTATAAGCACAAAAAAAAAAAAAAGATCTGAAATTCTCTAACAAAGAAAATTTTACTTGGCTTAAAATTAAAAAGGCTAAATGACTTGTCTAAGAAAAGAAAAACAGATGAATATAAGTACTGTGAGTTGTAAAGCAAACATCCTTGCGTCACCTGTAACTTAAGGATAATTGAAGTGACATAAAGCTGAATTCTAGGCCCTGGTAACAGGAATGCTGAATTTTCATCGATTTTCAGACTGCATCTATTTCAGAAGATACTGCTTCTGAAGGCCAGTATATCTTAATAGTATGCTATTGCTGAAAGGAAGAGGGGGACATGTTCAGCATAAACACAATTAGACACTTCCTGATGTATTTTGCTCCAAGCTTCCCATGATAAATATATTAGCAGGGGGAAAAACCCTGATTTTTGCAAAGCTTGCTCTGGGGCAGAGATCAGTTAAAAAAATTTAAAAAAAATCAAATCACACACTAACCAAAATGTCTACATTGCCAATAGCCTCTTTTAGAAGCCTGAGATGGTATACACAAGTGTTTCTACACAGCATGGCACATTTCCCAGGCAAACGATACAACTTCAGGAAACAGATAAGGCAGTTTAATATCTGACTATCATATGAAGACATGGCCCTACAAAGTGACTGCTCTAGCGCATCTCACCTCCTCCTGTCCTTCTGCAGAAAATTAGGTAGGTTTTTTTTTTCCTCTCCAGTTTAGGTTCCTGAAACAACTCAGCTTAGACAAGTGCCAGAGACATAGGCAGCTGCAGCTACCAATTAGATCAACTCAATCATAATCTGAAACCACACCCTAATACATCCTACCCCTAAGCAGGCTGGTCTGCCTGGCCAAGGTGTCATACCAACACTGTTATTCTGCCTCTCAAAACTTCAGAGGTAACTCAAACTTCCACATAACATTGTACTGTGCCCTGTAAATACCGCACAGACTTTTCAACAGTTTCCAAAGTTTTCATGTATAAATGAGATAACTAACATCAGGCTGAAAAACAGTTACTCACCTGGAAATCTGGTTCAATCGATGTAGTGGAATGACAGCAGTGTACAAAAGAGGGAGTATAGAAGGTGAGCTGGAATCAAATAGAAGTTTTCTTCGTTGGAAACATAAAGCATGGAGATCCACAGAAACAACTCAAGTTTTCCAAGATGAGAACTGTATTTATTAAAATGAAAGGCTCACTAAAAGTATTTTAGCAGAAATATTCTTAATAGCTTACCCAGTTGTTTTTTTTTCCAGCATAGATTTCCATGTTTTCTCCATACTGGGGCTCTTCAAGTAAAGTCTGGTATTCAAACATGAGACGAGAGCTCTCACGTAATCGGCTGCACTGAAATTGGTGATACTGCTGCACAAGCTCTTTCACAACAAGTAGAAGGCATTCAGGGTTTGAAGGATTCCAAGAAGCTAAATTCTGTTGAATTAGAAAAGAACAGACACCAAAATTGTTTACAGCAATAGAAAGACAAGCACTCCCCCTTTCATACTGATACCAAAGGCACATATGCATGTGAAAGCTCTGTGACAAACCTAAACCATAATATTAAATGCAAAGGTTGTATCATGCTTTGGAAGAAAATCAGGTCAAATAGCAACAGCAAGCTTTAATGTCAAATAAGAGTCCATATAGGGACCTACCAGAAAACTGGTAACAGGGCTACTACCAGGCATAGATAGGCCCAAATTACCATTCCGTTCTTCTCTAAAATTGTACTGTTGCATCTGAGAACCTGAAAAGTTTGAATTCAAAAAATTAAAACTGATATGAAACATACAGGGATCAGATACCCTGCACAGTATCTGACTCAAAAAGCAGTCAGCCAAGTGAATATGCCAAATTAACACCAACTACGGAAACTACTCTGCTCCATTATGCAAATAGTGGATACAGCATTGACAGTGATGGAGCAAATGGGTTCTTTTCTGTTGCCTCAGCCTTGTGCTTTACTTCACCTTGACTGTGCCTGCACTAGAGTTACCTTGACTCATCCCCTTAACACAAATGCCACCCATACATGAGTCTTTTCAATGCACCTGGAAGAAGTTTTTATTACAAGTTGACTGTTTATCAAGAAACAGAGCTAACAGAAATAAAAATGTTAGTACAATGAAGATAACTGTGACAGTAGCACAGTAGCAATGTTATCTCTCAGTTTAACTACTCTAACATTGGCTTAGACCAGTCTTCCAAGTTATATTCAGGAAGGTTTTCTGTGTAACAAACCATAACTAACATGATCAATGTTGCACGCCTATATTTGGTTGACCTAGAATGGATCTATGTTAAGGGCAGAAGAGAACTCACTCTGTACTCCCTGCTGATGGGATATAAGACAGTTCCGATGCATCGCCCAGATGCTTTGTACTTAGGTCCTCAACAGGTCTTGATACAAGCTCAGGGCATGTCAACATAGTCATGCAGCTTTTGGTCAGCTTTGAGTATAACCAAAATTATTCTGTATTTCTGTATATCACATAGACATATGAAAACAAACTAGGTGCAATGGCATTTTAAGTTGCACGGATTGTACAGATAACGTTAAGACCCTTAGAACTGGTGAAGATGTCTGTATTTTGCAACTAAGTGAAGATATAATACAGTAGCTTCAAAAAAAATTACTTATCGGTATCTGAACTCAAAGTAGTTGCAGATGGCATGGTTACTTTTGTCCTGGAAGTTGCAGACATTTCATAAACAAATTGTATGCATAATTCGCATTCTTTGGCAAGGACAAAAAAAGCATTAGCCCTTTTTTAACTCTTCTGTGGAAAAACTGCTTTGGTATGTATCACTTTCTACAATGAAAGGACAGAAAATATTCCTGTACTTTGAAGTAGCTATCTTAAGACTGCCTTCTACCCAAACACATAAAAAAACTATGTTTCTTAACCTATGTTAAGTAAATGAATGAAGATGGATAAAAAACATGCCCCCTAAAATATACAAGCTATTCATATTTTGCGTAAAACCAAAACAAATAAATATAAGTGAACAGGTTGCACAGAGAGGGTGTTGAATCTCCATCTTTGGAGATACTCAAAACCCGACTGGACAAGGTCCTGGACAGTCTGCTCTTTCTGACCCTGCCTCGGCAGGGGGGCTGGACTAGATTATCTCTAAAGGCTCTTTCCAACCTCAGCTATTTTTTCATTCTATAAAGAGGTTTACAAAAAGCTCAAACTGAAACAGAGGATCTTATCAAGGTAAGACTCCATAGTTCTGACCTGAAAAGAAATTAGAGAGTTGTGTACAAATTTTATCTCCTGATACTGTGGAAACACAGATAGAAAGCTTAATCAGTTATTCGCCAGGCACCATACCTTCAGCTTTACAATGAAATCTACTTGCAGCCTAATCTCTAGCTATGTGGCTCTTTCTGTTAAAAAGGCTTATAATTTTTATTATCTCTGATGACTGTAGTTCATAATATGTTTCTTTGGAATGGTTTTATACAGACTTCAGTATATATATATGATGGCTTAATACTTCAATCATTTCCCTTTCCACAACTTCATATTTGTTTCCTTCTGCAGTCATATATTTATATATAAGATGTTACCAAAATGAATTTCTCATTTTATCACCACTTAAAACATACAAGTCTAATTTGTCAGTGAAAGCAACATGAAATATATATTGCTTCCTTGAAAGTCTTTTGAGGAAAAAAACACAATAATGTTTACTACGGCAATTTTATCTCAAATCTTACCACGTTATTTTTCCTGAATTCCCTAGTCCTGGAGGGGATCAATTTTAAGAGAATCTCAGCTACATTCTACCCATCCCCTCCACTCCTCCTCATTTAAGTTAATAGCTACCAGAGAGGCAAAGAAATCTGTGTATGCACTACCTACATACAGAAAAGACAAAAATAAAAGCAGCACAATTCAGAAATACAGTCCTTTTTCTATCTCATAAACATGGTTTTTAGACCACTATCATGACTTTCAGCAACATGATTCATGATTTTTGAATGACTACGGCTGGCAGTGCTGCATTAACTGTCTACACATCACTCATTCCTGTGATTAGGATGAAAAACATACATTTCTGTCACACAAAGAAACTGGCTGGGGGAAATAGAGTTTTGGAAGCTGGTACTCTCATTCTTCAGAAACACAAACGTTGTTCTTGCTTTGATAAAAAAAGAAAAACTTATAATCTTAGAATGTGGATGGAGCACTTAGGGGAACACTTACCTCTAGACTACAGATTTGGAAAAGACACGATCTTTGCATAATTTACAGATTCACCCAAGACTGACAGGCTCAGCTTAAGAAACACGACAGGACATAACTGCTGATCATGATTTGCTTTGTTTTACATGGACGCATGAACAGTTCAATGAACAGTAACAGGATTAAACTATACTCTTATTCTCCCGCTCACTATGATTCTGGTAGAAAGGGCTGCTCAGTGTGGCTAAGATACTATCCTCGAACGTCTGCCTTTAGAAGCTACCACAGTGTCACAGACTCTACATTTGTCCATGGCTTGAAGTACAAGTACTCTCTTTTTTTTCTTCCTAGATAGTAAGAGCACATATTAAATGGGAATATTATAATTGCCGTATCTTAAAAGGTAAACTATATTCCAGAGTATTTGGTGAATGGGTAAGATACTAACACGGTTCATCTAAGTTCCTCAAATACATACTATAGAGTGACTGAAAACCTTGTTCTACCTTGTCTGCCATCTACAGCTGGTAAAAATTTATTTCCAACTTGAACCCATTTAAGCTTATTCAATTCTACAAAATACTAGAGAATGTTTGTCAGGTAGACAGCGTCTTCTAGGAAACACATTTTGTATCATGCAGTCTGAAACCAGACTGTGCATAACCTTAAATTTCCTGTTCCCAAGCTGCTGCTCAAATAAAGCATTTCCAGAAAGCCAGAGGATGTAATATGCCAGTATGTATTGATATCAGCCAGACAAGTGGGAATAACCTTTCCTCTTAATGACATTGGTATAACACAATAGAAATGTTCTGTCAAAGGAAATGACCAACAATATTTTAATAACTGACCTAAATGCAACCGAACCTTTTGTTTTTTAAATAACGTTACACTACAGAACAAAAAAAAGAGCAAGAGGAAATCCATTGTCATTTGTCCAGCATGGAGCTAGAGTATTGGTCTCTTCAAAGAATTCAAGAACACTGCATCAAAACTGTATTTATGTTGTCTTGCCTTAAAGCTACAGGAATTAAAATTATTTGACTGTAGGATTCTTATTAAATACCTTTCATTCAGTAACTAAAAGAGTCAAATGAAATATGAACTAGTTACAAAAACAAATCACATGGAGAAAAATTCAACTACCCACCCAGTACATACATCAATTACAACAGATTCTCACTGATGAAAGAGTAAATATACAATGGTTACACACATTTTCTGTAACAGAAATTCTGATTTAAATAAACCTTAATTTTTAATTTTAGAATTATATTATTGTAGTGCCTGCTATTTGGCAATGGGCTATTACATTTCTAGCCATTTTGCTAACTTTGCAAAGTGCTGTTCTTTTCCGAAGATCTAAATTTATAAATCTTAACACAAACACTTCTGAATACAATGTCATATTTGTGTACAAAATTTCTTTTTACATATCTTTAAGTGTTGCTTATTTGCCCTAAGCAGTAGGTTCATTCATCTGAAAATACTTTTAAACCATTTTATTGTGATCCAAGTTCAACAGTATGTCAAAATATGTGCTACGTTGTTCTCTCAGTTTCAAATGGTATCTTATCTTCTTTCATCTTCCTTCTATTTTTTCAATCAAAGACAAGGCAAGCAACTACCTGTAACATACGTTGTTGAAACCTAACTAAAGCAGAATTTGATGGTTATCAAGTTGATCCCTTCTAGAACGGTCTTAATGGCTACAATTTCAGCATTATAACGATTCTTCTGAGAACATGCAAAGTTTTGTCACTTTAGTTAATGAGAATAGTGTCACTGCAACAGTAAACTGACCACCTTCTTTGGAGATAAAGGTTCTTCTACATAAAATTTTATTTAGCAATGCAGTATTGTATCCACTATTAGACTTTGGAAGTTGTTTTAATAAGCAAAATCTTAAACAAAAGGCTTTGGAGCAAAAAGAGGGAGTAGCAGCCTGTGCGCTTCACTTTCTGATTGTTTGCCTGAAGGCTGTATTCCAACCCTAATCAATACAGCTTTTTAAGAAACAGTATTTTAAAATATTTAAAACATTAGAAGAACAGAGCTTCCAGTGTTTTTGTGTTCCACAGCTCCAAGTTTTGCCACAAAACTCAGTTCTTGCATAAGAATTATGCTCTGAATACAATTTCAAAATTATGAGTTTTAGTTGTTACAGTTTCAGAAAAACACTGGAAATATGAAAACACACATTAACTCATTTTCTACAGCCAGCCTGTTGAAGCCTGGCAGGTATGAAAAACCCAATTAGAAAAATAACCAGCAAATATGTATACAGCAAAAGACTTGTTGCTTTCTGTGGCTTCTATCAAAATATCCTTTTGCTCCGCTCACCACGACCTTCAATTTTTTCTCTGACGATATTTATACATTCACATCATTTCGCCAAAATCATGTGCATGCCAAAAGGAGAGTTTTTTTATCTGAAATTGCTATAAAATTGCAATTAAGATGAATTTTATATAAGAAAACTGAGCACACTGGGATACTGACAGACTAAGTTACATATTTCACTCAATAAATCTTTTCTAATTTGAAATGGGATTTCTGCAGACTTTCTAGAGAGTTAATCAAATTTTTACACAATAATCACTAATGCATTTAAAATAAAGAAATCCAGACTTGGATCCAATTCCTTCTCTTGTTTGCCAACAGATATCTTTAAGTGAACTCCACAGTGCAAACTCCCTTAAGTTCCTCAAAAGTTAGCCAGCTAGACTGAAAGTGGCCCACTGTACAACAATATACAAGTATGAATCAACTCAAACTGTGCATCTGCAAATAGTTCTGCATTCATGTTCATCTCATATGAAGGCTTACATGGACAGCTCAGATTGGTTACGACCATTTTTAACTTTATGATTTTTTCAGCATATCATAGAAGAATTTATCTGTCATTTCTGAGCACACAGAGGCTCAATTAAACAATTCTCTTCTGTCTAGACATTGCTTGCATGTCTCTCCATAATCTCCACTAAATCTAGGAGCAACAGCACACTTCAGATCTTAATTTCAACCTTTTAATTGGCTTTTGGCTTGGCCATACCGCAACTTGTGTAACTTTCATTTTCTAAAAATTGCTATCTCATCTTAAGCAGTTTGATTTAGTAGCAGGTTTAGTAGCATCAGAAGATGACTACGTATTTTCTTGTGGACAAAAAGCCTGGTAATGTCATCTGTGACGGCTGCCTAATCCCCATTTTTCCAATCAGGGAACAAATTCAAAATGGTCTACAGGAAAAGTAATGGAATGAGAACTTCCACATGATAAAGACCAGACTCCAGAAGCATTGTTGCCCAGACAGTTATAGCTACTGTCATACAGAAGATGGCCAATAACTACTTACCTATCTGTGAGCAAGCAATTCAACATAAGGAAGTTGAATATTCTTTTGTGGCAGAAGCTTCCCTGGCAATTGCTAAATTTTTTCACTTTTGGACTACGTTTCAGGAAAAGGTCTTTGAGAAAACAGTTATCTAGACCTTAGAGTAACTAAGCAATAGCATGTACATCCAGTAACTTTGCTGCCCACCTCACGCTGTGTGGCAATATAAATAGAAAAATAATATTCAGTTATTATACAGAGACTAGTAGACCAGAGGCATCCATTAAATTGTGTCTACACTGGAGAAACCTGAAGTGATTCAGGAGATCTGTTCTGAAGATCTGCCAGATATTAATTTAAACAAGCTCAACAAATAGCGTAATTTTCACCAAGAAGTATAACCCCACAGATTTTATTGGGGTGCAAAGTCAACCTTTGAATTCCCTGGCTCTTGATCCTGTCTCCTGACAGAAGTTGGATGCACAGTAAGTGAGCAGTTTGATAGGGAAAGGTTTTTGGACCATCAGACATGACCAAAGTGTTGAGAAAATGAATTCACTTAAAGTGTGTATAAAAAGGCAGAGTAAAGATATTATAAGGCCACCCACAGAGTGCAATTTAAGCCATTTCAACAGTAACTCATTTAAACAAATAGCAATGACACCAACTGGATTTCAAAGACAGACAAAGAAAATTTGCAGTCAGACACTATCAGTTTTAATGTGATCTTCTTAGAGGGAGGCAAGTGGAAAACCCCCACAAAGTAGCTTCTCAGCCCTAAAGCACAGACATGCAAAATTTAGCTTTCCAAAGTAGCCATACTATTCAACTGCTGGCAAAGAAACCACATTTAGGTTTTGCTCTGGAACACTCTGTGCTTTGCAGTCTTTCCTTTATCCTTCCAAAAAGCTAATCAAGAACCTATGCAAACTACTGAGTGTCCGTGATTACCTATTCCCCCTTTTTTTCAGAATATAATGCACCTCATGTTCCATATGCAGCTAATTCACAGTCTCCTTCACAGGTTATTGCTTATTTCGTAACTCCAGGCAATGTCTGCAGCAAACTATAATTCTACACCATCAGAAAGAAAATACAATAACAATTTCTAATTAATCTGAAGTTGTTTTTCTTTGAAATGTGTTTAAATATCCAGGTTGCCAGAATATCTTCCAGGAATGTGATTTTAAAGAAGACAGATTGTAACTGTTTTTCCTGGCTATACTACAGGAAACAACAGCAAGATCTTATTTTAAGTTAGTGTACTTTTATATTTCGAAGCAAGAAATTAACTTTCACGAGAAAATGTCAGTAAACAAAACCCCGCAAGCCCATAACAGCAGTAATGCATTTCTATAGCATCTTTCATCCAGAATTATCATAAAGAATAATGTAAGTACAGATTTGCATTTTGTTTGTATCTCTACATACTACATGCACAAAACTTGCATCCTACAGTGGCTTAAAATCAACACCAATGTAAGTTTTTACCTGAAATGAGAAAGACCACTGTGATATCAGCACTTATGGGTCCAGTGGTTACAGCACTAATCTAGAAACTGGGATATCTGGTTTCAGTCCTTGCTTTGCTATAGTCTTCATGGACCACCATGGGGAAATTGCTCACGGAAAAAGGCACAGGATAATTATCTGCCATATGCTCACATCTTTCTATCAACAGATATTTTTCACAGTATTTGCAGGGCTGGAGTGTTGTAACAACTTCAAAGGCTTCAGTTTCTTAGCAGCCAGCACTTAAACATCCTACAGGCTGCAGTTTCAAATCAATCACTGTAAACCTACATGCCATCTACTTGTCATCTTATTTTCACAGGTTCTTCATACCCCCCTCCCCCAAAGCACCACTGGAACAACTTTCTGGAGTGATCTGCTTGAAATGATCATTTTTGGGCACAAGCAAACATCAAAACTTAACATTTCATAAAAACAGTTCAATTCAGGAGCACTTTTGTCATGGCAAATACAACCGAAGAACTTACAGACCCTGTGTGCTCTGCTAGCTGTTGTAACAGCTAAAAATTTTGCATAAAGCAAAGCTTGGGATAGTCAGTATTTATTTTTTTTATTTTTAGTGAGAGGCCAAGAAAACTGGATGCAGAAATTACAAGAGCTTATAAACGCTTAGCTGAAATCTCAAATACCTGAAGGCCTTGAATTAGCATGAAAAAACAGAGCAGGAAAACAACAACATACTAAGAAATGAATTCTGCTTTCAGAAAAGCACCTGACATTTTGTATAAAATTATTTTCCCTCTTCCACTGACCACACCAGTGTGATTCTTGATTAACGATCCCATACCCAAGGTGACTCTCAATCCCAGCAAATCTGACACACACTCTTCTACATTCACCTAGAATAAATGCACCACTGCCTCTCAAGTACCATTAATCCGAAAAAGAGAACTCAACTTCCAAAGGTTAGTACAATTTACTCCTATGCCCTGCTGTAGGAGCAGTTAAGAGAGAGTGATCTCTGTACATTAAGGGTGCTCTGGAGATGCAGAAACTGTGAAGCCGAGCCCAGAAGAGCATTTTTAAGTTGTGTGCTCTTCCTGAAAAAGTCTGCCTGTTTCTCCCACAGAGCTCTCTTACAAGATAATCAGACCCTTAAAAGCTACAACTGCCTACTATCAAAAGAGAGAGAGTACAATACTATCTAACTCATCTCCTAAAGACTTGGCATGCGTAAGTATTTCTTGTCCTACTTTGCTAAGGGATTAGAACGAGTTTTGTTCCTTTCCAGACCTCCCAGCACACCTCTCTCAGAAAGCAGACAGTACCTTTACCTGTTCTGAAAAGGAATTTCTTAATTCCCTCAGCACATATAAATCCTGGGAGAGGGAATCCAATGCACTAATCGTTAGTTAATCCACACGAGTACACAGCATTTTTTCCCCTTGGGATTCTGTTACCAGAGACATACATATTTAACTAGACATGGCAAGTAAAAGGAATAAAGCATGAAGACAAGTTTGATTTCAACACAAGACATACACACATGCATGTTTTACCTAAAGACTTACTCGTCACGCACTGATGGTACCGTGAACAGGCCCCAACTTCTCAGACCCTCAGTGGACCAGAGAACAGACCCCTGCCTCAATGTTAATGCTTTACCTTAAGAGTCCCTTTTTAAATACCAAGTCTTTCACTCTTATCAGTTATTGGGGTTTTTCCTTTCCTGTCAAAACAAGTAATTTTAGCTACAGCAAAGAAGCAGAACCTTTACAGCTAATGCTTTGGACAATGTCCACTAAAATCCCTTGAGCATGTATTGTTGGGTGGCACATGCAGAACTGCTTTCTTTTAACCATTTTTTCCTCTCCCAAAATCCCATAAATTAAAATCAATATATCACATGGTGGATCTCACTGGCCAAGCAGTATTTCCATCTTTATTTTCACATTTGTACTACAATGAGTTTATAGGGCCTTGAAAATACAGTCCCCAAAACAAACATTTACAAAATACCACTGCGTAAATCATAAGACACTGGAAATCAAAATTATTTCTCTACTATACTGGACAAATTAATGCAAATTAGTTACCCCTTCTCAAAAAAGCAGTATAAGAAAAGAATACTCATATGATTCCTTCATGCAAGTAAAAGCTGCATCTCTGGGAAGACAGGTATATGGCAAAATTCATGTAAAACTGTATGAACGCTAATACTGCAAACAAAAGACACAAGATGTTGACTAATTTTGAACTATATTTCTGTAGTTATCTTTAAAAAAAGAGCAGATATGCCTGAGGATCTGAGATGGAAGATAGCAACGAAACGCAGACATGTAAAGAATGAGTAAAACAAAAAGAGTTTTGAAACAAATACAGGCAGAAACTTAGACCAGTAAGAAGAAAAGAAAATATAGCTTGTACCCTCATCCATTTGGGGAAAGGAATAGATGCTTTGAAAATTACCCTGAGTGCAAAGACATTTCTTTGCCCCAACAATATCTTCTGAAAGAAAGAACCTGCAGGGTCCCAAACTTAAACTAACTCCATTGGAGAAAAGTACAACTATAAATTATAACAGAATTCACAGTCCAGAATTTAATCAAATATGAAACTGTATTATTAGACAGAATGATTATTTCTAAGCGACCTTCTGTAATCAGTTAATTTAAAAGTCTGTTCTGCTTGCATATTCATAAGCAATGACTGACTTTCTCTACAGAAAAATGAATTATCATGGCTCAACAATTTGAATTCAATGGGCATACCACACTGAAATTAAATGTATTCTGAATTCAGGAAGACTGTGCTAGATTTGATCTTTTATCTTTTTTTTTTTTTTTTAAAAAAAAAGAAAAAACAAAACAACAAAAAACCAAAACAAAACAAAACAAAAACCTTGTAAATGTGTTTCTAGAAAGCTAACAAGGTGTTGTCCTCAAGTCAAGCCATTTCTTACTGTCCTAGAGTTCTTGTGAGGAAGTGAAGTGTATTGTGCCAGTACCATTACATATTAGGGCCAGAATCCTTTAATTTTCTGCCCGTTTCTCTAATAATAATATTTTCCAAATTTTAATAAAACATTGCTCAAGTAAAGTACGATTATATTTTAATTAACTGAGGCAAAAAATAGTCATAACTACATTATCAGTTTGCTGGTTCATATTGAAGAATTATCAATACCAACATCATTACTGCACGCCCAGACTTCCAAATAAAAGACCACTCTGCTTTCATATGTCTGGCTTGGGATATCCAACTTTATATTTTTGGTTCAAACAAACGATGCCTTGAAAGTCAATTAGATGCTGGAATTCATTATACCACCCTTACTACTAGCAAGGTCTTTATTTCCTGAAAAGCAGGTATATTATATATACATATAAATTCCTGAACACATTTAGCCATTAGTGTCTGGTAACTGGCAATCTGAAGTTATGCTGCAGCATGTATTTTCCCTCCAATACAAAACCATCCACTTAAGAGTGTTTCATTTGCTCATTTCTGTTGCTTCCTCAGGCAACCATTAGTGATAACAGAGAAAGTTGTGGCTTCTTGGAGGAAAAAACTGATGCCTGTCAAATACACCAGGTAAAGAAAGTGAAGGAGACCAGGGCATTGCTAGATCAACCGGACTGGGCCACCAAAAAAGCACTGCTGACCCGAGAGAGGCATTCACAGTGTTAACAGCAGTGCAATATACTGAGAAAATTGAGCAAGTTTCCATGGTTTCTTCAAGCGCTTTCTAAAACTACCCTTTTCACAAAGTCTAGAAATCCCTTTAAAGAGTTCCTACAGAAAGGAGTAAAACAGTAATACACCCTGATCATAGAAGGGATAGCACTAGAGGCAGATGTCTTTGAAACAAGTAGTGGAAGAGTTGCCAGGCGTAGCTCCTAAACAAGAAGTGGTGAAAAGCCTCTGAAAAGTGGTCACAGTCTCTGAAAAACCGATAGCAGAGACGAGGCAAAGAAGCAGCTTTTTGTTTTGTCTTCATGGACTGCCGAGTTGCCCTTGTGAAAATATCCAGCAACATGAACAACTGATGTTGGGAGGGAGCAAGTCACAGACCCAACAAGTCACTTGCTTACAAGAATAACTGCAGATTCAGTGACTCCAACTATCCCTTAAAGAACATTCAAAGGCCTTCCTCCCTTCCCCCCAGAGTTTGTTATCTAACGTAACCACACAGCTCACAACTTAGATTTTTCTCTTGTTCATGTTGGTAGACTTCACCTATCCTTAAGGCAAGATACACTAGTAGAGGGTACTAACACAGACTGACTGTATCTCTGATGAGATATTCTCATAGCCTACAGAATAAGTGGGCTGGAGGGCTATCAGATCTTGAAATGGGCTTCCAGAGGAAATCTTGAAACACCTGGGGTAAGTGCCATAATGAGATCAATTGCCTGGCACTATTAAAGTTAAGGAGTTTGCACATAAACTCAGGCAAACATTCTGAAGAATTGGAAGGAACACCAGGAAGATTGAAAAAGAGAGCCTCTAACTGGACCAGTAAATTAAATAAAGCATAAAATTAAATAAAGGGGGATAAGAAACAAAACAACTAAGTTTGAACTGCATTCAGATTTCAGTCATGCAAAGGTCCCTTGCTGAACTGCATAAAAAGAAAGCATATTGGCAAAGCTACATAACAGAGCTTTAACCAAATATAGAGTATAGGTTTAGGCACAGCCTAAGCTTTGGTTTGTGTACCGGCTCACTGACAGCTTGCTCAGCTATTTCTCACACCCAGGACTGGATGCCAGCTTGTCCCACCTCTAGCCTTCTCAGTCTCCAGGGTTCACAGGGTCAGAGAATACTGAGGCTGCAAAGGTGAGCCTGCAGTCCCTCCTGCCATGCAAGAACTCTGGTAGTTAAGAGATGAGTGATGATTTTGCTAGTGCTCATACTGCAGCTCTCAGCTAAGACTAATACCTAGCTATACAAGTGCTCCTTCTCCACTTAACAGAACTTCAGGATATGCTACTCGATTTTACACTAGAGGAGCAAAAGAAAGAATACTCATTCAGACATGCAATTTGGTTCTAGTAGAGAGACAGCAGTCTCTCTCAAGCCTGATAGCAACTGTTGCCCACCTAAGAAATGAGTGAATTCATTGAGAAATCAAGATAAATTCAACAGGAATTCAAGAAAAGATCCAGAAACTCAGGAGGCCAGTGCTCTGGGCTCAGGTATATGCTAAACAGACGTAGCTTGAAAGAAACATAAGCCTAAATATGTTTTTCAGCCCTTACATTAAGATTTAAGCATCCTGGTATTCTGGTCCAACCTTCTGGCCCATCTAACTGTATGACCATGAAAAAGATGGTCAAACTCAAGTGACAAATTAAAATTATTTTTTTTAATATAAAAATATGAATGGAAAACCATTAAATGTTTTTTCCCCTATTCTGATAGCACACAATGACTAAGTTTCTCATCACGTGCACGTTAGTTAGTATAGGAGAAAAACATTTCCTCCACTTTTGCCATCCTTTAGTCAAATGATCCAGGCACATTCTTAATGTTCTCCTAAAGCTAGTATTTCCTGGACTGAAAGACTATATTTTAAGAGCTAATATTCTAGATTTTCCATATTCTAAGGAGATATTGCATTATCAGAGAAGCTTGTGCCAAAAAATGAAAGAAAATATTTCCCCACCAAGCCCTTCAGAGAACTAATGGAATTAATTTTGCATTCTACAGTAGCAAGATTTAAGCAAGAAAGGTAAAACTACCTGGCTTATCAGATATTTTCTTCCCTCAGAATTAAATAAATAGTATCAAACTACAGATTTTTTTTCAATTTCTGGATTTGCTAGGCAAAAAGTCCAGCCAAAACGTGATTAACTAAAGCAGAACTTCTGATTTCAGCATTTTCTCCTCTGCTTATACTGTGCTAGGAAACATTGAAATCTTGGAAAAAGAAAATTAGATAAATATATACAATGATTTTACATTAATAGAAACCGACAAAGTAATACAAGGTAGCTAACTCCCTCTCAGACCCATAAATATTAGCAATTCTGGACAAAGACAACAAATAAAAGGGAAAGGCTAGAAGAGAAATTCAGAAGACTGAAACAAGGAGAAAAAGGAATAATTTCCCAATGCAGAAAGGCCTTGAAGGAAGAGGAGATGGAAAGTTGATAGGAAAAACTTGTTTTCTGCCATCTCTCTTGAATTCTTTCTCCTGAACTGTTTGTACAGCCTCCAGCTTTACCACACAGCTACGCAGATGATCTTAACACTCGCTCTCGTCACCATATGACTTCTCAGAAAGACCTCCTGAATGCTGGCCTCACACAGGCTGTAGTCAAGCTGGCCAGGCTACCCCAGGAGAGGATTCCCAGCCAGAATCCTCTTTTGGGGATTTATCATTTTAAAACCAGTACAAGCATAGCAAAAAATAAAAAGCAGAAAACCCATGCCCGGTTTATGACACCCCTTGCTAGCTGGGTCACGGAAACAAATGAGGATTCCCTGGGGGAACTGTGTGGAGTTCAGAGACCAAAACCAGACCAAAATACATTCAAAGTTAGATTCTTTCAGGTCTGGCCTAAAGAGGAACGATGTACTGGCATAGCTCTATCATTTGAAAACACAGACAAAAATGTGTACCGTAAATGCCAACAATACCAGCTAAAAGGTCCTTCTGCTGGGAACGTTCCTGAATTAAATTACTCTTCTGATGGTATAAAATGTGATTTTGTCACCACTGCCTATCCATACCAGACAAACATCAGCAAGGTCTCAGTGACTATATGCATATAAAGAACCTAACCTTATACATAGGTTATCATATATATGTGTGTATATATATGCACACATACATCCCCCATATATACAAATGGGTAGGATCAATATAGAAGGACAGGAATAAACAGTTTTGAGAATTCACGTTTGTTTCAGAAAATTAAACAGTAAATAGCACTGGATTATAAATAATCAAAACACACCTTGAGATATGAAGACATGACTGAAAAGTGAACATAAAAAAATGTGAATATAAATAAGTTCAAAATGCAAAAAAAAATTTCTAATAAAATGCAGGGTCCAATCCTGCATTTTGTTTCACGTAAATTCCCCAAGTTCAACTGAAATTAAAGTAATTTAAGACTTTTAGTACAAGAGTGGTAGGTTAAGGGTCCAAGAATGAAATCTGCTGCTGCCATCCCAAATAGAGCAAGCAGAAGAGATAGTAATGCTAAAATAGTTTGAATTTATCCACACATTTCCCAGACAAAGAGAACTCACTGACATGATTTTAAAGTTGAAAGTCATATTCTGAAAACCATCATGCTCACTGCTCTTATGTTGGGGCTATCATACTAGAATACATAAAACCTGCATCTTTGCCAACAATGCAACAGCCAGACTTTTTAGAATAAAATAGTTCAAATGGCATTAGCCATAAGGGGTGTTTGGGCTTTTTTGTAACTACTGTGAGCACAGGAACAATTGATGCTGTTAAACATCTGTCTCATGCACCTGATAGTAAATGAAGAACAATTATGGAACAGGGAGATATTTAAAGGATCTCTTCACTACCCATTAAAAGCTAACTCAGCAAGTCGACAGAAATAATGATTAAGATTTTGAACATAGACACAGAAAACAATACAGCCCTCATGACAGTCATCGTACAGCCAAATGATAAATATGGAATCTAATAACTACAAATACAAGAACTTAAAATAAACATTGCTCTACACAAGATATAGAGCATGACAGCCAATACACGTGAGCAGCACAATTAGCTGAATCAACTCCACAATGACTGAAATCTGTACTCAGTATTAACAATTAGACAAGGGGAAATAATCTTCCCAACACTACGTATTGGCATGAGAACCACAGTGGCCCATTCTCTGAAGTTCTGTGATGGCAATGCCCTCCTCCCACATGGATGCAGCACTAAGTATTCCCATATATACTAGCCCACAAGGACACATTCAACACTTACTGGGTTTCAGGAAATGCTAATGTCCTCTTGCCTCCATCCCCACTACAGCTAATGGAGCCTTTTTGATAGCAATGGGTGGGCAGAACAATTCTGGGGAGACTACGTCGAGACCTGAAGTAGGATGCTAAAAAAAACAGATCCCTAAACTGACAGTTAGCTTGCGTATACTGCTATTGTCTCTGTTTTGTCAAACAGAATATACTTCAAAATCATTGGAAAAATGGGGTTAACATTTTGCATAAGCACTTCATTTATTAACTGGCTCACATTAACAATCAACTAGGCTAACATAACAAACAATTCTTGTTACTCAAACTGGCGTCATTGTAATGAGCTCCAAATTAATCTCATCCGTACACAATCACTAATCTTGTTTTGTGCCAACTGAATTTTTAATCAGAACGGAGTGAATCATAGGTTGTTTTTAAAATACATTTCTAATACTTGTCATCCAAAATGAATAAACACTAGAGCAGGGAAGAACTTTTCTATTTACATTCTGAGAAGCTGATTTTGTTTATGCATACTATACACACAAGTATCAAATGCATACAATAGGTAAGGACATTTTTAATGAAAAAAAAACCTGTTTATTTCTAATAATGGTTTGAGCGTGAATAGCATCACCAACCTAAAGAATTTAGCCCTCTGACTGTAATTAAAACTGTATGACAAACCAAAATAAAAGGAACAGTTGCCCCTGTGTTGTGTTGCACCTCTATCTCCACATCATTCTAGAAGATCAGAATACACACAGTCAGACCCTGCAACCAGCAGAGTAACTACTTCTGGTAAGGCATGTAATGAAGCATATATTCTGCAGTGCTGAACTTTAGACCCAACCTGAGTTTCAAACCAAAGTGACTTTAATATTTATGCAAGACATAGAAGCAAAGCTGAGTTCCAATGAGCACTTTTGACTTGATTCTGCAATTGCAATACCAGTTTAACAAAGCAGTTGATTAGCTCTGCTTGTAACAACAAGAGTGCTCAACATATAACTCCACTGCTGAAACACAGGCCCAACCATTCAGAAATTCTTTGAAAAAAAAGATAGTATGAAGTTTTCACCTACAGCATCTACTTCTTAAAATGCAGTATTTCTGGAATCTTGTTTTAGCTGTCTGGCTAACAGCTGCTTAACTGAACACCTGTTACCGTGCTTAGATGAAAGCCTAACTCGAAGGTCTGCCCACAGCCATGGAAACTGAAGGAGTGACTGAAGTGATCTGCAGCACAGCCATTCAAATGTCTTCAGGGAGGTCTACTGACAGCCTCTATTAGAGCCACATGAGCTTGAGGAATCTGGAGTACCTGGTTCTCATTTCAAGCTAAGCATAATGCCTGAATCAAGCCATGTAACAGCATGTGATGACTTCTGCTTGGAAAACAAGATGCTCAGGCAGATGAGAGCAGCGCAGGAAGGCTCAGTGTCAGAATTCCCACAGATCCAGCGGCACACACTAGGCTGCGCTCCTCATTTAATACAATCTGCATGCTTTTGTACATGGTAGATTCTGTTTTGATTGCCAGGAACTATTGCATCAAACGTATCTGAAGATTGCTCAAGACGAAGAGCATTAAATTACACTCAATGTGCTAATCTATTTTTACTTATAGTCAGTAGAAAGATATGTTAACGCATTAAAAAGTTCTGCTAATATCTTAGAATTCAATTAAAATTATCTTCATTAAACAGCTCTGAGACGTGTGGAAAAAAGGGAGTTATTCAAATACTTAGCATAATAAGCAAGTTATTGTTAATGTAACATTCTGAAGGAAAACTCTGCAAACCATGTTGAACACTTAAAGGCGAATGCAAAAGCAAAAATATACCACATAGATCATAGCTGCAAGGTGGAGATAACACACACTGATAACATCAGGATGGACTGCAGGAGAATGACCAAGGATCTTATCAAAAAAGGTTAGTTACATTTATATAATGAATACTATAGCAAGGCATAATGACATTTTTTGGTTTGTTTTTAATTAATTTTAAAATAGGCTGGTTAATATCTCATTATGCATCAAGGAGCAAAATGGCTCTTCAAGCCACTTTCCAACAAAGAGAACAGGAAGTCTGTTCTATGCTTCAGCAGAAGAAAAGCAACCCTCCCAAAAGAAGTATCGTTAATGAAGTATGCAAGAACGAAAGAAAGAAAATTAAGGATGTTTTTATCCTTGCAGGTTTCCCTGTGGATCACTAGTGCTAGTGACTTCTTTTCACATGAGAAATATGGCACCATATCACACTCCATCTGAACAGCATTTCTCTAAGATGCCCCAAATTATCTTTAATATTTCATTTGCTATTTGTTATTAATTTCAGTTTTCCAGCACACTAAAAAGCACTCCTCTTCCTTTAACATCAACTGCAGAAAGTGGTTGCTAGTACGAATACTTCTCAGGAGGTTGTAAGATTGTGAAACAACAAAACAGAAAAAGGGAAAAATAGGAGAACTGGTAAATAAAAGATTGTGAAAACGGTTCTGTAACTGTCACACGAAGTAAAATCTTTTCTAACAAAATAGCTATTCAGCAACACCGTGACTCCTTCCCAAAGGAGTTTGTGAGCTTAACAGGAAAGTGATGGGGGAAAAAAATAAGACATTCACCTTTTAAAAATTCTGTTAGGTATGCTAAAAATAATTATTAAAACCAAGTATTTTAAGATCCTGTAGTTTCTCAGTATAACTTAACATGAGGTGAATAAAGCTAAAATCGAAAAACAACACATCTGTCACATCACATGGCAAGGACCTGTTCAACTTTGTGGCCACTGCCTCATGTTCTTCCACCATGACACCTGTACCCCAGCACTGAACAGTGCAGCACTGGCTTACTTTCGGGAGCTCCCATACCTGATGCAATCGTCCAGCTGCGCTGCAGACATGCTTATAAAGCACAAGAGAGGCTGCAGGAGAGGACTATGCAAAGAGCCTCTCCCCTAGTAAGGGTCTACACCAGGAGAAGTTCAATTAAAAGACACTTCTCAGGTGCATGTCTGGGCCAGTGGCTCCCATATACCCATATAAAATGAAATATATTTAAAGTGTCAATTGCTTTTTTGGTCACCTTTCTAATAAATGCTGAAAATTTTGAGAAAAAAAGAAATGAGATCATGACCAGCTGTGTGGGTGACCAAGCAGGAATTACAGTAGAGCTCTCCAGCAAAGGTATACTTTTCTGACACAGCCACTAAACTCTGCAACATAACCACAGGCACTGGACACTTATTGGAAAAAATATGCTCAAACTCTATTGACAAATGACATTGTCGATTCGGAGACAAGACTGCAGGTCTGCAAAGGTAGCAGAATGGAGCCTAAATAGAGTGGGAGAGTAAAAGAGAAAAACACTAGGGGTTTCAGAATACCTTAATATGGCTTTAGTAACTACCAGTCACTTCTGAGATGCAGAAGTATTTTAAAAGCATAACCATTGTCAGCTTCTTCAAACAAGGCTTTACTACTTAAGGCTAATTTTGAATAGTGAACTAAATGCTTGGTTTCAGGTTGTGGTGTTTCTTCTTCCATAGTAATAAGACTGTGTAAAAATATTTTCTCAAGTTAATTTTTGACCCCCCCACCTTTTAAAAGGGCATTTGTCTTTATGGTAACACTACCACATATGAGCAGATACCTTTCTTTGATATACTGGTTTCAACAACATACAACCTGGTTTTATCCTCCCTCATGGAAAAACAAAAATTGGCATCACTACACAACATTATGCTACCTCTTCTGTAACTAAATGTTTTTTAGAGACACAATTGAGCAATTCTTTTTGCTGAAACAGATCTTTTAAGATGGTCAGATGTTAAAAAGATATCTTTTTAAAGATACACTGAATAGTTGTCAATGTCATCTTGTCTCAATTAAAATATTTTTTAAAAACCTGTACACTTATGGATATAACTTTAAATCACATTAGAAGACAAAGTATTTATACTCATGTAGCAATGAGATAAAAGGTCTTTTTTTTCTTTATTTTACATTTTTAGCAAATTCCTACTGCTGAAAGCTATTCTAAAAAAGCCAAGTCTCTGCATGGTATAAGGTTCTCAAACAGTGAAGTACTTACATGCAAAGCAGAAGGATCTGGCAAAAATTCAGCATCCTCTCCAAAGATAAAATCTGGTGGCAGGTCAGGATAGTGAGCATTGAAAATTATATCCCCTGAAAAGTAATAAATGAAACATTGTTTGCACTTTTATGTATGTGCTTATAAATAAATAAATATTGTACATATGATACAGATTTTTAATTTAAAATTTGATAGCTACATTAGATATATTTCATATATATATCCATATAATTTTTACAAAAATTCACATGCAATGTAAGCATCAGATGTTTTGGGGGATGAAGTCAAAATCCTGAGGCACAGCTTCTTCCTCCTCTGCAAGCAATGAAACATGAAAAACATTATTGGTTCATATCTCAGATGGCAATTCAAACACTATTGAGGGTTGCCTCAAAACACCGAGTTAGCAAAGTGATCCTGTTTTAAAAAAGCACCACATTTAGATTGCTGTGTTTTGCATAAGTCAAAGTCAAATGCAAACTACTAAGATGAAGATTTTCAAAATACTAGAGCTTTTAAAACTTCGTTGCACTTAACTCCCTCTTCTCCTCACCACCTGCAACTCTTAGAAGGAAGAACATGCAGTTCAATAGGAACCATTCCAATTTTCCAAATTCTAGCCAAGAGAAATGCAGTATTACACATTTAAATGAAGAGACTAAGATTAACTAAAAATATAAAACTTCACCACAGTTTGGCACTTTCTCATCTTGCCAGTGTCACAAGATACACAATTAATTACTGATGTGACAGTTCAAAGAAATCTGGGTTGTATTATTTCACTAGTAAACATACTTCAAATTTCATATAGGTCAAGAGGGGGTCATCTGCATGTGAGCTCTTAAAAACACCCACAATTCAAGAAAAAAAATCATATCTAGCATTACTTTCCTACCTCCCAATCACTCTTTCCTCTTTATGAAGATATGAAAGAATAACTCCGAGCTTTTGCATGAAGAAGCTTTGTGAGGCAGCAGGCATTAGAAGAAAGAAGGCAGTACCTACTATGTGTTACCACTTGTCTAAAACCTACACAGCAAAGTAAAACCAGTGTAGAAAGCCTTATAAACAAAAAGTTAAACCACTTTTTATTTATTTCAAAAATTATGAATGCAGAACCGGAGAAAAGCATCAGCTGAACAAATCTTACAAATCCACATCACTGGCTCAGTGGTATCACCATCTGAAGACTTTCAACATGACAGTGTTAATTGCTAATATTCTGTAAACTTATCTTGGCTCCAGCTGGAAGCAAGGATGCTGTGAAGATTAATTTGCAGAGGATGAGGGCTCACTACCAAGAAGCCAATGGCCAGTCTGGGGTAGGTATGTTCTACTGTATCGCTCCAAATCATGAACCCACTGATCATGCGACTCAGAAGAGCACAGCGTGGGTTTCTCCTGTCTGCACTCCTACCTTCCTTTCACAAATGTGAGTAGCACGTGTAAGTATGGGGTGCAGGAAAGAGTAGAAGTCCGCCAGTTAAAATATCCAACACAGTCAACATAAAATTAATCTTTTATTTCATTTAAAAGAAGAACAAAACAGGCACCAATCCTAGAGGAAACTGCATAAAATTGCAACAGGAAATGCACCTATATTAAGTAAGAGAAAATAATTACTAGACTGCCTTAACTGTAATACAGCAATGAAGCATTCAGAAAAGTTGATGTTTACTAGACTGGACAGTTTCTATGCCACAATAACTCAATGCTTTTCTTCATATTTACTACAAGTAAAAAGTCATGTATGGCTCCTTACAACAACCTCACCAATCTCTAGGTACAGAGCAGGCAACACTTGAGGTTATGTGGTGAAGGAGACACCACCTTAATACGTTCTTTGACTGAGCTTTGCTTCATAGATAAAGAGGTGTGTTACGAATAACTCAGAACATAGCACAATGAAAAAGCTTGGCCTGTGACTTAGGTAGCCCAATGCTACTCTGAAGGAAAGAGGTGTATCGTGCTTTTGCCATGTTCTGATGTGATGCTAAGTAGCTCGTTTAACACACACTTTTCATATTGCAATTGCTAGTTGCATGCTTTTCATTCTCTGCATTCTTGCTTTAACAGGGTGGACGAAACAGAGTACACATAGCTACAACTCAGCTCACTAGGAGCTGCACTCCAACTACATAGATACTACAAAAGGCTGCTTAGAATAAAAGAAGGATCAAAATAACTGCATATTTTAATGTTATACCTCTATATTTGATTAGTGAAAAACCATTACAGAACCTTACATCACAAGGTGCCTCCAAGACTGCTTAGAGTAGGGAGATTGCCCACAAACTGTATTCACCTCTGTAAGCTCCACATTAATGGGTGAACTTCAGGAAAGCTGTGACAGTAGGTGCAACGTGAAGGTTCAAGCAGGTACAAACTCTTTTTTTCCCAGTCTTTTCAGTTCTAGAGCAATATGAAGTGAAGAGGACTCACGGCAGCTCCTGGAACATCATCTTATGCAGTGCTCAAGTATGACAGTAAATTAAAATTGGCATTATTGGTTTAACATGCTAGGTGGTAAACTTTTACAATTCGGGGTTCAGGTCAGTTGCATATCCCATGCAGTGATTCCTGCTTTAGGGACAGGGCCAACAGCTGGGGACAGTACCCTCTTCAACCACACAGGAGTGATGCTTGGCCACATTGAGGTCAGGCACATCATGGTTGCAGCTGGCCAAACCGATCTATTACCCCTGTTCACATGCTCATAGCTCTTTACTACCTTCTGACATACCCCTTCTTCCACTGAATATTAGTGGCATATCACTCCTTATCCACAGTGAGTGACCAACTATGCAGTTATTTTGGTTTAAAAGTTTTCGTGACCTACTGATATCATAGAACTATTTGGCACAAGGCACAGAATCCCGAGTAAAAAGTAACATTGTGATATTTGATTTTCTGTTCCTATTACTTACAATTGCTTTTACTTGCCCAGGGTAAAGATGGCTCAAATCCAAACTCCCAAGTCCTTTTAGTAAAAGTTATTTTGAGACCCAATATATCAGCATTAAAGCCAATGTGTATTATAGAATCATAGAATGGTTTGGGTTGGAAGGGACCTTAAAGATCATCTAGTTCCAACCCCCTGCCACAGGCCTGGTACACCTTCCACCAGACCAGGCTGCTCAAAGCCCCATCCAGTCTGGCCTTAAACACTGCCAGGGAGGGGCATCCACAGCTTCTCTGGGCAACCTGTTCCAGTGTCTCACCACCCTCACAGTAAAGAATTTCCTTCTAATATCTAATCTAGATCTACCCTCTTTCAGTTTAAAGCCGTTCCCCCTCGTCCTGTCACTACTTGCCCTTGTAAAAAGCCCCTCTCCCATATTCCAATATTATTTTTCCTATAGTAAAGTCATTTTCCAAAAGGCTATATACAGTATGGCTGAAGGGCTCCCTAGGCTTCAAAATAAATAAAACTATTATTTCAGTGTCTGTTAATCATCCAATCACAAAACACTAGTGCTGAGACCATACTCAAAACATTTTACAACCCCATGGAACCTAAAAAATCATGCTGTCGTCCTTATTGTCTAACTAAACCAGAAACATATAATTTAATGAATCATTAACACTCTCTTTCCTAAAGTACCATAGGTTTTTTATCCAAATGTAAACCCTGATTTACTCTGCTACAATCAAACCTCACAAAAGCTGAGTGACAACAAAGACAAAAAAGTCCAGAACAAAATGGTGTTTCCACTTCAATATAAGAAAAGAGCAGTGCTTCTCTACCATCAGTGGTTTCCAGTCCATCAGTTAAATACAGCATCTTACTATTGAAGATGATAAGATCTGATCTTAGAAGAATTTTTTCACGTACTTAAAAAGGGAAAAAGCATCCCCTCAGCCAAATCTTATTCTAGTAAATCTCACTTCTGCCATGAATCCAGAGACATTCATCTAGTTGGTAAAAGGAAAGAAAAAGAGAACCTTTTTTTGAACCATACTAGACATTCACCCATGTGACCCCTGGCCTCTGTAACTTTTCTGCTCCATCCTCTCCCCTTTCCATATAGCTTCTTTTATGCCTTGCTTGATTTACCATACCAGGACAGAAAAAGTAACACCTTTGACCCTAGAAAGCTTAGGTACCAAGGAATGAGTTCCCCCTATTCGCAACTATGAACACGAGCTATTTTCATAAGTTATATATTCTCAACAAAAATACACCATTACAAATCAGACTAAAGATTAACAGAATTAATCCTAAATCTGAGTTTTGTTCTCGTTAAGTACCACAAACCAGAGAAATTAAAACTGCAGTTCACTGTTTGCTTGGCAGGGCTATGATGCATAAATAAAAAATGCTTCTTTTCACTCAAATAGAAGGTATTTAAACAATCACAATGGCCAAAGCAACAGCAAATCTGGTTTTACGTCACAAATATTAACACTAGCCTCTGCAGTGAGCTTACAAAATGTAAGGTGTTAAATATTTTGAATCACCAGCTACCAGTTTGTCCTGACCTAGCTGAAATACCCTTTTTTTTAACAACTACTTTATTTAATACTTACATGGTATTACCTGTGGCTTATCCTCTTCAAATATAATTGTGCTGGGGTAAAACCATAAAATTTTCAACCAATAAAGCCAACTGCAAAATTATTGTGCTTAGTTTGAGAATGGTTACCATTTTAATTTTGAAAGCAAAACCACCAAAAAATCAATATAGTCCTGCATTCTCTCCCCTTCTTGCCTACATGAAACACTCATTTTCTTGCATCTCCAGCACTCAAGTATGTAGTTTCTCACACGTTTCAACTCTTGTTTGTCCTTATTCCCTTCACAGAAGGCAAACCGCGTGGCATTCCACAGCGCTATTGACCATGACCATTCCTTAGTGTAAGAACAATGCAAGCAAAACCTTCACACTCACACCATATTTATCTCATTTCTGTAGATGCACTAGCCAGTAATTACTTCAGTGGAACTATATTTCCAATTAAATACTCCTGCAGAACTTGAAATTACTTCAATAAAGTTAAAGCCACGAAATCAAGGATAAAGTTAGAAGAAAAAGGATGTATTATACATCTTTTGCTTTTCATTATCCAAAACCATTACTTTCTCTTCCTTTTCTCTCCCCAGGCAAACAGCATTAAATTTTGAAGCATTTTACTTAACAGGATTTCAAAGGAAAAGTTAATATGCTCCCAACAGACAAAAAGATAGAAATATTAATAATTAAATCTATCATTTCTTTTAACACACACACACTGTTCTTTTCTCATCTATCAAAATGCATAAGCAAGTCTAACAAAGCGGTAAGGACTGACTACAAGCAAGATAGGTGTAACTCTGAAACTGAGAGTTTTCTTAAATCCTTACAGTTGCTTTCCACTGGCCCATCCTATATACAGTTTTTCCTCTCCTGATAACTTCATTTTGGGGGTATTTTTCTTTCTTTTTTTCAACCATTGTGTAAATTTGGTAGGTCTGAAAGATGTTGTACTGATAGTGCCACGGCATTAACATCCCCAATTACCTAAAGGCAGCAAAATTAGGATGCTACATATCAGTTAACTTCTTAAACTCTACTTTTGAAAGGTTATCTATGTTCTTCAGCTTTTTCTGACCCCAAGAATTTCTGAGTCAGCACTAAATATACAGAGTAAACATGTGTGTCCACTACAGCCTGGAATAAGACCAATCTGAATGGAATTCATCGTATGAAAGAGATCAACCCATTTGGCTTTTAAGAAACAA
The DNA here is from genome assembly GCF_013368605.1 of Nyctibius grandis. Lineage (NCBI taxonomy): Eukaryota > Metazoa > Chordata > Aves > Nyctibiiformes > Nyctibiidae > Nyctibius > Nyctibius grandis. Next base: position 32,022,861 of record NC_090658.1, read on the forward strand.
ATAAAAAAATTCAAATCCAACTTGATCATGAAATGTATTCACAGATAATAGGGAAAAGTGTTGATGCAAGTGATCAGTCCTATTTGCAGAATCAGTTTGGGGAAAATAAAGAAACTGCTCTTGTTGAATATTAAAAAGATAGTAAGTAGAATTATATTATTCATCTGTTCAGAATGCTGACCTGTCTCTTCTACTAGCCACACAAATTGTAGACAAAAACCACTCATCACCCCCTCTATAAACAAATTCTTACCTAAAACAGCCATTATTAATTGCCTTTACAGATTCAAAAAGAATCAGTTATTCGCTACGATCTGCAACCAAGATACTAAGTCAGCGTAATCAGCACTATGAACGGATTTAAATGAACTAAATGCAGACTGGCTGACTTGTCACTGGATTCCACCCTAAAGATTTTTGCTCTACAGGCTTTAAGTCAAATATAGTAATACACTACCTATAGAGTCTCTTATTAATTGGTTGGCAAGAAAGATACAGTTCCTGAAATGACAATACAACTTTGGTAAATACAAAACTAGTACTGGAAGAAGATACAGGAGTAATTCTATTTTTGCTGCGGTATTGCTGCTGCCAGGTTATTCTTCTCTCAAGTACAGAAGGATAATTAAACCTCAGAAGCTCCTCTTAGAAGGATCTGTTGAAGCAGAACATCTGCCCACAGGGGAGGACAGCTACCCTCAAAAGGTGTCTGGGAATACTGTGGGACCTTTGCTCACCTGACCATAAAAAATAACCCCATTACAGTAACACAGGTGTAGCTTCAACTTTCTACAGGTTGTTTAGTTGCAGTTAGAAATATTCCTGAAGCTTAGAGACAACATCTGGAAGCAAGAAGCCAGGACGCTTTTGAGCTTCATTTCTGACTTCACACGTGAATCAAGGTATCAGAAAAGGAAAGGCAGAAAAGTCAGTATTAAGAACTCAAAGACATCTCTTAATAGAAAGACAATTTGAAAAAAAGGTATTTGATTGCATTAAAAAAACTCTTCTCTGTACCTCTGTGACACTCCAGAAGAAATCCTAGCTACTCCACTGCATGCAAAGCTGCAAAGGACCCAGTCTCCATGAGCTTGGTTCAGTTGCTTAACCAAGTTGTTTAGTGTCATTTGAGATGCCTCAGGGCACATTTATGGCAGCTATGACAAAAGATTTTTTACAGAGACCTTTGGGTCAGCAGCTGAAAAGGCCAAGCAAGACACCCTAGGGAACCTCAAACAGAGTTAGACACCTATAGCTAGGCAAGTGAATCAAGTCCCACTTTTCCAATAAAAGAAAAAATATACAAGAAGTATTTGCACAATGGTTATTTGGTTCTTAGGCAAATGGTTGCAGGTGTGGAATTCTTTAACTTCAATTGACAAATGCTGCTGTAGGAGAAAGTAAAAATAAAAAAAAAAGAGGTGTAAGACTGCATACAGAAAGAGGAATTATGTTCTGTTGTAAAGTCGGCAAATCTGCAAAAAATGGAGTAAAAGTAAATGAGTTGGATCCCAAGCTGAACAAGAAAGCAGCAGGACAATCTTAGTTACTTGCACTTCTGTAGCCAGGCAACTGCTTTCTCAGAAAGTTTAGTACTAGAATTGAAGAGGACAAAGATGAGAACAAGAGAGGGTAAGATATTGGTAGAAATTAAAGACAGTCAACATTGGAGAAGTTATAACAAACAGAGACACTGGGTAGGTGAGAAAAGGCAAAAGTGAAGGACAAATACATTGAAGCAAATGGACTGTAAACCATCACAAGTAACTGCAGCCCAAACAGGAGAAGAAAGGAGGAAAGAATAAAGTAGGAAGGCTCTATGGTAATACCAATGTGGAGGCCTAACCTAAAATCTTTTAAACCTCTGAAAGTCCACACTTGTACATAGATACTTGTAAGGTCACTTCTCTTGATGCAGAAATATACTATTTAAGACTTACACCTGCAAAAACTTGTGTCATTTACTTGCTCAAGGGAAGTCCAGAACATAAGGAAAAGGGTCAAAAGAAAACCAAACAACCCAAGTGTGAGAAAAATGATTATTTAAAAGGGGAAAATATTGTTGTAAACTTTGTATTCTAAGAAGAAATAAATATAAAAAGATTAGACTCTCTCGACATTTCCCATTAGGCACATTCATTAGATAACAAACAGGTTACCAAAGGAAGAAGTTTCATTACTACTGCCACGTAAAGCAAGACTCAGCAAAACTTCAGAAAACATGCTGCCCAGAAAAATCTTTGGTACTTTGCACGACCCAGCAAAAAGACACTTACCATACACCTAAGTATACATACACTTACTATACCACCTAAGTATAACCTGAATTACAGCAACCAAAAGGTCCCTCCCCGAAGAGCCTCAACTAAACCACAACGGGTTCAAAATAACCTAATGGCGCACAGAAGACTGACACATGCATTGCAGCAACCTAGTTATGAGAATCTTAAATCTTTCAATAACTTGTAAGACCATTTTTACAGTCATTTATTGGCACTATAAACAAGTGTTTAGCAAACAAATTTGCAAAGCAGCTTTTAAAAGGGCAACAAGGAGGTCAGGCTCTTCTCCATATTTATAATTTTATTTGTTTCTAATTAATTCCTTAAAGTAGAAAGCCACAGGAAAGACTAGATGAACTTACTGAAAGAGTTCCATCACAGGAATAAAAGCAGATGAAATTCTGTACATTATATTTTGGGCAATATTCTTAGACTAGTTAGGCAGCAAAACTATGATTTCCTCCCATCTAAGGCCTATAACTAAAATGAGTAAGAAACTAAGAAACAGAAATCAGAAGAAAAAAAAAGAAAAACTGAGCTTCAAACGAGATAAAAGAAACGTTCTTCGGGATCAAGGAAACCAAAGTGGTGGCAGTAGAACCCAGAGCTGTAATCCACTCACATAAAAACATTGAAAATCAGACAGAAGATGAAAATACTAGAGTTCAAGAGGCCACAGAGAACAGTAGCATCGCAAGGGCAACACATTGTTTAATCACCGTGAAATTCCAGATGACAGCACTCAAGGACAGAGAGGGAGGGAGGCATCAGTGCCTGAAAAAGAAAATGTGAAGAGCACAGGCAAAAAAAATAAGTCAGGCTCTCTTAGTAGCAAGAAGCAGTGAAAGCTTGAGTGAAAATGGAAAACCAAAACAAAGAGATTCCAGGGTTTGCTGAAACAAAATTGCAATGACAAAATGACCAAATACTTGATTCTTAATGGTGTATTTTAATTATTAATATTATTCTATAAAGATTATTACAGCTTATAACTCTGCTTATCCTGACTAGTTCTACTATGACATCTGCCTTGATGTTTTAGCAAGGAAGACCAATATGTCTGCATGAGTTACAAAACACTTCACCTCAAAATACACAAATACCTCTCCCAAAAAGGAATAAAATTAGCAGATATGGCTGTCCAGTTAGCAATAAAGGACAGCTCAGCATACCAGAATGCTTAGAATAAGTTTTGTCCTTGGAACACACATTCAACCTCTTACAGGATATTAAGAGTCAGTCTTCTTGGAGTTAAAACTCCTATTAAGAGCTTTGAAAAATTCAAATATAAAGAAAAGCACCTAGTTTAACGTAGCAGCGTTGAGTGCTGGATGAACTAATAAAAACAATACAGCTGTCTCAGATTTTAATCAACAGTCTAGCAAGAGTAGGCTCAAGTTTCCAACCATTCTGGCCATGAAAACACAAAATTTATGGTTTTCCTTACAGAAGAAAATAAAGTAAAAGTGTCTCTCTGAAAGCACCATTTAAAAATTTCTAAAGTGTGATGGAAGACAATTAGTACGACAAACTAATTTATCTCCAGCACTGACATAATATTTTTTCCAGTATAAAATTGTGGATATCATCTCCAAGGTCTCCACAGTTCCCAGCTGGAGCTGAGTAACTGTTCAGTATAACATTCCAGCAGCTCAGAATACATGCAAGCATAAGGTGAACGTGACATCTGAAAAAAAACAATGAAACAGCTAACTGGATCTCAAGAAAATGTATTAAAAATACCAACAAGCCATTCTTAACTCATGGGACATTTGATCTTTCTGAAGCTAACAAAACAATTATTTTACAGGTAGTCAGCCACGGCATTGCCTGCAAGCACACTTTCCCCTTTTTCAAAAAACAGTGAACTTCCTGGTCTTTTGGAAAACAGGACTGTGACTATGCAGTTACACTTCTCTAAAGTAGCATACCAACAGTTTTCAACACACTAGGATTCATACTAGGGTATTTGTGCAGTGGCAGCGGTTATGATTGATGATATGCAAAGATCTGATCTGTTGCAAGGAGGATGTAACACAAACCACAAAGGAACTACACACTTCAGCCTGTATTGGGCACCACATAACGAAGACCATACACTGAAGATTCTGAACATTTTCAGCCAATCTTTTTATTCTGGCAGATTTCGCAACTTTCCTTTGCAGAAATATTCTGCCCTTGAAAGATAACATATCTAGCAACAGCCTACAACAAAGTATCTACAAATCTCTGGTTGCACACCATGGCCGTCTTCCCCTGCCATCATTACAGATCTAAATACAAAATCATTAAAGATTTCTTGAATCTGCTCGCTTCACTATTTATTCCACATGCTGTGAGACTGAGAGATGCACAGCATTTTCAAACATGTAATGCTGAAATGCGGAGGATTATTATTACTTGAATTCACTGCTATTATTAGTACCTCTGGAAAAGATAGACTTGTTTACATCACTTCCAGTCGGTCATGTTAAAATACATAGCATGTTTAAAATGTGTGCTTTGGGTTTTGCAAAGATGGAAAAGAGCAGTAGCATTACAGTCGTTTTGTTTAATTGCTTACGTCATAGTCAAAATATAAGAACTGGGGTGAAAAAAAGAAAAAGCTGATTTCTCAATATTGAAATTTAATGCATAGTCCATAACCACATTTCTAGGTACTTTAACTGGAATACAGTCATTTAGTATATTAGTGTAGTCTGCATGCCTATGTCCTTGCATATGGGCATTTTAGTCTACTAATTTTCCTTTATGAATCAGGAACAATTCTAGCCTTTACTTAAAAACAAGTAAAGACTTAAAGCTGTCAGAATGTAACAAAAGGGTCCTGTATGGCGATAAATGAGTTACTACAGTCCCATAGAAAATATGATTCCATTTTTTAAAGCGTCATCCAATGAAGCTTCTCTTCACTGCATCTTGATTGCAGTCATCAAACAAGTCTCAAGTAGTATCTACTACACATTGCAGGACACATCAAGACTCAACAGGTTGAGTTTGCCACACAATATCACATTTTTTTAAAAAAAGTTTAAATAAGGACAAATATTCTACTTGGTAGTGCAGCTGGCTTCATATAATACAACTATTACTTACTGACAATTCTGAACAAATGCATAGCCACATCTTTTCTTTTTTTTTTTTAAAATAATTGCTAGCTAGGACTTAATATTCCATTTTTATCTTTTGGAAAAGAATGATTAGTAAGCCTCTTGAGCCATGATTTTGTACTTTCAAAATAGATAAAATAGTCATAGTAGACTGATACAGGAGCCTAGCTCCTCTCTTGACCACACAAGCAAACTTCCAGACCAACTTCTGAGAAAGACAACTTTCCTTTTAAGTGTCAAATGGAAGCTTTAAAGTACTTCTAATGATAAGAAGTTTAACTATATTGATTCTCTTCATACAGGAGAAGGGCTTCCAGTGCATTACATAATGACAAGAAAAACTACTACAGAAGGAATACAACAACATTGTTAATATTTAAAATGTCTTAGAGAGCTATAGCATGTGTATGATGCAGTGTAAATGGATATTACCAAAGTAGCGTTTTAAATGTTTAACATTTCTGTTCACACCAAGTACTTGCTCCTCCAGATAGCACATTTTCACAGACTCACAGAACAGCTGAGGTTGGATAGCACCTCTGGAGAGTGCCTAGGCCAATCCCTCAGCTCAGAGCAGGGTCAACAAGAACAGATTGCTAAGGGTCATGTCCAGTTGGATTCTGAGTATCTCAAAGGATGGAGATACACAAGCTACACAAGCTCTGAGGAAAACCCGTTCCACTGTTTGACCATCCTTGCAAAAAAGTTCTTCTATTACACTCTCAATGGAATTTTCTCTATTTCAATTTGTGATCATTTCCCCTCAGTGACCACCACTGAGAAGAGCCTGGCTACACCTTCTTCACTGCCCCCATCAGGTATTTATACACATTGATAAGATTTGCCCTGAGCTTTCTCTTCTTGAGAAGCTCCAGCTCTCTTGGCATCTCCTTGTACAACAGATGTTCCAGTCCCTCAATCATCTTTGTGGTCTTTTGCTGGATTTATTCCAATATGTCCATGCCTTTCTGGTACTAGGGAGACCAGAACTGGACACAGTGCTCCAGATGTGGTTTCACCAGTGCTGCCCTAAATCTAAAATTGCCAAGCTTTAAATTTTACTACTATCTGAAATTCTTCATCCTCTCTCATATTTCAGTTTTTAGAGGTAAAACACAACACAACTTTACAAATTTTCATCCGCAGATTATCAGCAACTCAAGTGTTTATAAAAGTATTTTTTACCTTCTAAAAACATACAAAAGCAAACTTTATCCTAATCCTTTGAACCAAAACACAGACTAATTAAAGAGTGGGCAAATAAGCCAGCTATCTACAGATCCTCCAAGGGTAAGGAGGATTTAACCACACTACTGAATCAGAAAAACCAAAATCACTTTTCTCTAATCTAGTCAATTATACCAGTTACTGTTTAGAGATACCTAATAAAATAACAGTCTGACTTCTTTTATTGGAGCTTAATAAATAATTCTTCCTAAAAGAGAAAAAAGAAACAATGCAAAACATATACAAATCATAAGTGAGTCTAAAAATGTTCATGAGATTGTCTTAGTCATAACATTTTATTAGAAATATTGGGGGGTGATTTGTGAATATTGGCTTTTAGGACTCATTTTCAAATTTGTGATATCAAGGAAGGCTGTAAACTTATCTTAAAAATTAGATATTGTTACAGTTGTGTGTTTTTTGAGCTGAAGCTTTAAGAAAAAACAACTAACAGTTATCTTAAAACTCATTAAATTAGTTAGACACACTGGAAAACTTAACATGATATAGAACGCTGTTACTGAAAGAAAGGCCAAGATGCAACAGCAATAGTTTTTAACTTACATTTGAGTGTTTCTCCAGCATAAGGGATGTGTAGCTTAAACCGATCACAGCTAGGTCCAGGGGTCAAGGATGTACAGCTAAAAATGAAGATAAGAATGTGCTAAGCAGGTACAGATCATACCAGTCGCTAACGTTATTCTACAGGATACAAATGATTGACATAGTAAAGATGTTGTGAATACTAGAAATAATCAACCTTACCATTCTGGGAAAGAAGAAAAGGTGGGAAAGATGCAGGACGCCCATTCTCTTGATCAGCAAGTTTCTCACAACAGCATGAGAAACTTTAGGATCTGTGCCAACTATCTTCTTTACCATTTTAACACAGAAAATAGACACAAAATGCCCCGGTTTCAAAGTGTTATTAGAATAACATCCATTAGTCAATCAAAGCCAGCAAACTCTCTACTTTGTATACAATTTTGCAGGTGACAACTCTTTCCCTATGCCACAGTTACATGGTTACATGCTCCTTATCTCTCCCCTGAAGATACCTGGGATGTATCTTAGTTTTAACACATCACCATTCAGTCACTTTTACCTATTTTAACGTTTACTTTTTCCCTTGTGGAAAAGTCTCACAAGAAACCTCCAGATGAGCAAGCTTCAGAATCAGGTATTTGAGGCTATGAGAACTGAGCACGTAAGTTCATGATCTGTGACCATTTCACATCTCCTGTTTATCTATCTGAAACACCACATTGGCAGCTGGGTCTCACGGTGATGAGCAATCATTTTATGAACACAAAAGTCATGGAAAAACTGTTTAGCGTCTAGGCCAGAGATGACCAACTTTTTCACACCTTTTAAGTCACATATCAAAATCTTTGCATAACGAAGAACCAATAATCTCAGCTGCAAAAGGAGAAACAGTGACACAAATTGTTTCACTGGCAGGAATGGTCCCTGGAGGTCTCACCACTGTGGGCTGGTGGGCACATGACAGGTCCCAGTAGCAAAAATAATGGAAGCCCTTAGCAGCTGATTGCCTTCTATATCTACACACAGGTCTTCTTGCCAGCCTAACATCAAACAGTGAAAAGAAGGTAGACAAAGGTACAATAACTTGCCTAAGCTCATATATCATATCACTGGTGGACATAATGAAACAAAAGACACATTCACTGGGCCATACACACAGCTGAAAGCAAAAAGATGGCTAGGTCAAAACGCACAAAAATTCTGATCCTACCTTATCAGAATTATGCAACACAGTAACTCCTGCAGCGTGATCTGTCTTACTGCAAAAAAGGCATCAGGGCAAAGAGGGTAATGTTAATTCTCCATAACACACTCACAATGCTTCAGAGCCATTTCTCTCAGATGCTGGCTCTATAATCTCTTTTCTCTTTACACTTGAAAGTTAAGAAAACCACATGCACTAGCTTCATATTGCTTTTATTCAGTGAGCTACATTTACTATTTAATCAAATCTGTGCCCACAGGTAGCTTCATCAAAAAGAACCTGTCACAGAGCTACAGATAACTAACTTAAATGGAGTTTCCACACCAGAAAACATAAGCAAACCACTTGTGTGCTCCTAGAATCTAACACAGCTACAATTAACAGCCTAGACTGATTCATCAAGAATACACTGCATTTCTTCAGTATCATTACAGAAATTAGATAACTGTCCTTGCAAATAAAAGGGAAGCAACATATGTCCTATCTTCACTTTAGAAAGGTTTTTGCAATATCTTGTGAGAGCACCAAGCAAAACAATCTACAGAAACATAATTTAGATACAACTATTATCAGATGTGTGTAGAGCTGACTGGAAAGCAAGTTTCAGAAAAGATTAGTTCACGTCTTGCTTCATCCAGGAAGAACCTACTGACTGTGTTTTCTTCTGGTAGAATACTACTTCTGATTTCATTGAAAGACTGACGATGGAAAAGAGATGGTATTTGTTAAACCTGCTGATGATGCCAACACGAAAAGGAACACAGCATGCTGGATGACAGCAATTCTTTTTGAATTCCATCTAGGTAGGGCTTAGCAAAACCAGTAAGTATCACCACCCTCACTGGGAGTAAAATTGGGTTCTGTTTGAGAATATGAAAGACTGGAGCTCCAGTGCATCAGAAACAAGAGAATGTAATTTTTTCAAAGATGTGGGTTTTTTTAATAGGTAAGAACAGAAAAACAGGAGTGCCCATTGTTAGGGTGTTTTAATGGCTGTGGATGAATTTAACAGCTATAGATAAGAGTATTATTGTCTACTTTCAAGTAATTTCTAAGGCTTACACCACATATAAGGCCAATTCTAGGAAGCATACAAAAAAAGCAACACAAAAAAAATCCTTTGCAAGTTCCAAAATATCTCTGCAACATCAGTTAATATTTAATGGAAGTTTCTTTCAAGGTATCACAGGTCACAGTCTGAGGCACATTTCTCAAATACCATCAAAATAACATTGTTGTTAGCTTTTCAACAGACACAAAAATTTCTGATCCTGTACATATCCTACAGTCTTTTCTTTTAGCACAATGGGCCATTTGGAAATACTTAGAGGAAGTATAATATTCTTTAACATTAAAATAAAAGCCTGATTTAATGACAAATGTCCCTAAAAGCAATACTAAGTATTTTTCCTAGATTATTATACTCCACTAGAGATGTTTTTAATTTCACTAGTCTAGAAGTGATGGAAAGTGACAGTATTCACAGTCCTTTTTTTTTTTTCAAATTATTCTGGCTAGGCTGTGCAAGAGACCTTAATAACTGCAACAGGCTGAGCAACCAAGCAAAAATCTTACATACATCCATTTGAAAGGAGGCAGTTACTCTTTAGTATAAACAGTAAAAGAACAAAACTCCTAAGGCAAATCAAAGCTTTGGTACATCTAAGCAGTGTACATGTGACCTTATTTCAACAGAAAGCCACAGATAATGGCCTGGCTACGGACATCTTCTCCTGCTTGAATTTCCTTAACACACAGAACGTCTCATAATTACAAACGTGCCCAACACAGAAGCTTGGCCTCTATCCGCTCCAAAATGTAAGATTTTACATTTGCTGATCCTTTTACTTAAAGTGGTCGACACAGAAGTCACACTGAAAAGGAAGGACTTGTAACAAGGTCTTTTAAAAATTATTTCTCATCCTATCTTCACAGGGAATTGACAGATAGAACAGTAATATCTGGTGTTGAAAATTAATTTCAGAAGCTGATTCCACGTCATGATGAATAGATTTGCTATCTCCCTCTTTATTCATGGAAAAATATTACACTGCTTTGCATATCTTCATCTAAATAGTTAATATTTTATATAGGAAAGCCATGGAAGCAAGAATTCATGCTCTGATGGTCAGAGCAGTAATATGAGTTAGTCTCCGCAGGATGATTAATGCTATACCACAAGATCTCCCACAATGGCTTCCCTACTAAAATATCAAAGAATCATCAACAAGTTTCTGGGACAAAGAAATATCCTTGAATGCATCACTTAAAATCATGCTGCCCTATTCAAAGGAGCTGTGCAGATGTTGACATGTTGGAGTGAGTCCAGAGGAGGGCGACCAAGCTGGTGAAGGGTCTGGAGGGTCTGACCTATGAGGAACGGCTGAGGGAGCTGGGGTTGTTTAGCCTGGAGAAGAGGAGGCTCCGAGGTGACCTTATTGCAGTCTACAACTACTTGAAGGGAGGTTGTAGCAGAGCGTGAGTCGGCCTCTTCTCCCAGGCAACTAGCGATAGGACAAGAGGACACAGCCTCAAACTTCGCCAGGGGAGGTTCAGATTAGACATTAGGAAGCATTTCTTTTCAGAAAGGGTCATTAGATATTGGAATGGGCTGCCCAGGGAGGTTGTGGAGTCACCGTCTCTGGATGTGTTTAAGAAAAGACTGGACATGGCACTTAGTGCCATGGTCTAGTTGACATGGGGGTGTCAGGGCAATGGTTGGACTCGACGATCCCAGAGGACTCTTCCAACCTGATTGATTGATTGATTGATTGACCTACCCTTGGAATCTGGTAGATGGAATCAAGTATGCAAGAAACCATAGCTGAATACAAAATCTTTCTCTGCAGATTTTAGCTAAGTTTCTTGAGGAAATACCACAGATTAAACTTGAGTTGAGATACATTACATCTTTATAAAATAAGTAGGAGACAATTAGAACATTCCTTTGTTGAGTGTTTGATGCATCTTGCATTTGGGATTGTCTGTGACCTGTTGGGAAAAAGTTTCTTTCACAGTAAATAAAACACACATAAACTAAACCAGTTCTTATTCAAAGAAAAAGTCACTGTCAACATCAGATGCTTAGTCAGAAGTGTTCAGAATTCTTTACCAGCCACAAAAGGAAACAGTAAAGATTATGCAAGAGGGGAAAAAAAAAAAATCAGGAAAGTCACTCAGTTTTGCTGCTTGGAATAAGGCATGAGCCTATAATGATAGGTACAGTAGAATGTATTTTTCTGCAAAATTAATCCTTCTTCCCAGAGTATTCTAAAAGCCTCTAGAAAGGCAGTTCAGTTGAGCTTAACACCAAGGTTTCCTCTTATGCCAATGTATTTGTAATTGACTATTCTGTTGAATTGACTCTTCTTCTGTTTTGTTTAAGCTAAAAAGAATTATTCCCTTTCTGTCTGAGTCACTTTTATAGGATTGAAGCCATGATGATAAGGAGGACTGCAATAGCCCTAGATTTCAACACAGTCTTCCTATCAACTAGTCTTCTACAGCCATCACTTTAAAGTATTCCCAAGAGAAGCAGTTTTAAATTATTTGGGCTCTGGTAAAATCTTATCCAAAAAGAAGTTCTGTGCTAGCTGAAGTGGTCACAATGAAACCAAAGCCTGAGTGTTCACCACTTTAAAGTCTGGAGATGAACGGTTATTCTATCCAAAGAACTAAAAAAAAAAAACCAAACCAAACCCACCAACACTCCCCACCAAACCCACCTCTTTATATCCCAAAATTCCTGTCTGAAGCTTGTTTTGTATACCACTCCTAAAAATCTACTGCTTAGAGCCGTATAAATCCATACCAAACATCCAGAAATGTCAACAGAAGTACAATAGCTCTACTGAAAAATATACAATCTCCTTTTTATTTCTTCTTTTTTAATTGGTGGTAAAGTTGTATGCCCCAATATTCATGTCAGATTTACTTGACGGATATCAAATTTCAGTCATTCAGTGTTCAGTCATTCTTCCTTCTTAGATCATACGGATGCTTTACCACCTTCACTATCTTAAAAAAAATCATCAGTGAATTTTACTGTACAATGACAAAGAAAAACTAGACTAAGAATTTTAGCCACTATAATTTCAGGAACTTAATAATGAGACTGCCTAACCTGAATAGCCAGAGATACAAAAGCTTCTTTAATCCCATGATGCTTAGGCTGCCACACTTCCTGTTCTTGAGGATCAGCACTTTTTGGATAACAGACAATTTTTTTTTGTTCACCAGGCTGCTGATGTAAAAGCCAAGAAGGCTTCACACAGCATTAGAGATACCCTGACGGCAAACACTGATAAAAACCAACACACACACAAATAAAACGAGCAACACCACAAAGGAAGTTCTGACCACTGGCTGTATTCCCAACCCTTCCCAGCTCTAATACATCCAGTATATGTTTCTAATTGCTCCTATATATGCCATATAAAGATACTGTTAGGGAAAAAGGATGTCAAGTTCCTTTCATAATACAAGAGTCTAAAGAAGAAAATTAGTATTATTTTAGTAACAACAAGACACAATTCAGTCAGGGCTTTAGAGGCTGAATGTTTTGTGAGCAAGATATAATTCAGAGGCAAGGTCTTGCTACTAGTAAACTCAAAACTCCACCCAAAACTCTTTATTGTGGCATTTGCTAAGAAAAACACCTTAATGTTAAACTCAAGTAGAACAGCCTTTGTTGTGCCTTTAGATGCTTCTTTCCTATTTTTGTAGATGGAAATCTGCTCCAGTGTTCCTTGAAGACACAGTATTTCATCCCATTTAATTAAGAATTAATTGCAGAATTCACAACAGATGGGTAAGTCATCTACAGAGGCATTAAGAATAATTAAAGTGTATGGAGGGGGGAGGAGAGTGGAAGGAAGGCCAGCAGGTGACAGGTTTTTTTGCAAGGATCAGGAAACAGAAAAATGGTGAAAATCACATTTTAGAGAGCTGACAGTGATGGTGAAATCCTGTATCATACTGCAGCTCCCTGCAACAATGCACAAAGCTTTACAGGCTCCCAGAGGCCTGCAAATACACAAGAAGAAAATTGTGCAGCTGCTGCTGAAAACCAATAGATCCAACAAAAATTCTGTCAATCACGCAAAATTTGAAATGGGAGATATAGTATAGTCAACCAATTTTTATCTTCAGCTTCCCTTCTTTATACAGACATAAGTATTACACATATGAGAGAGAGGGACTTGCACTTAAAAGACACACATCACTGCTTTTCAGAAATAAAAATCCAGTTACATTTAGAGTGATTGCTACTTACATACATATTTTAATTAAAATATTTAAATCTGAAAGCTAATTCATAATTATTCCAAAGAACTTTCCAATAGATAAACACACCGTTTTCATAAAACTCAGCTGGTTTCTTCAAACTTAGTGTAAAATTAAACTATACACAAAGACTACTTTTGGTACTGCAACATGGATGAGGATGGTTTTGAATCCTGTTAGAATGGATGATATTCCATAACTGCAACAGTATTTCAATCCATAGTTATCGACTGGGAAATTCCAAGGTGTCTCCAGATGTATCAACTATATTCCCAACAAAAACTTAATCTACTGTAAGTGCTGACTTTCCTTTACGTACATTACGTACGTTCTTGTATGAAGTTCATCGTAGTAATTGGAACTTTTAGAAAGCAGTGAGATGCTGGCAGAACACATACCCTAGGAAAACAACCCCTCACTTCCCTTCTGCACCCATAGGCAGATTTGCATTTTTTTAAAAGTAAAGTTCAAATAACTATTTAAAATTAATTCAGCTGCCAGCAACCTGCTTTCACTAGAAACACTATACAAAAGCATCTAATGACTACTGTTATTAGTAAAACAAATATAGCAGCTGTATGTTAACAGAAAACGTAGATTTACTTAATATGAGTAAGAGTTTGCCAAAGCAGATGTTGAGGTGGGGAGAGCTCTGGGCCTGCTTCTAGAACTGCAAATCTCCTTCACATCTGCCCCAATCTTATGGCAGGTGTCCTGCAATCTCCCAAAGTATGGCTGCCTCTGCTGGGGCACCAGCCTCCATGAGCTAAACAGAGGAAGCACACACATATATATATTTTGCAATCATCTCAGAGAACTTCTACATTAAATGAAAACACATACAAACCCCACGACTGTGATTCTTTTTAGTATCACAAACTCCCTGTTCATTTAGCCTAAGAAGGCTGATTTTAGAACAGCGCTTTTCCAGTCACAATAGTAGGACGGGTTGGAAAGGGCCACCACAAAAAGGTATATGAAGACAGAGCTGATAACCAGTACCACATCTAATATACTTGCAAGTGTGCTTGAAAAAATAGCTCTAAAAACCAGACTATCTCAGAAGTTTACATTCGTAAAATCCCTACAGTTTAGGGTGGGAGCTCATTATTATTGGGGCTCAAGGAGCTAATTCTGATACAAATTAAGAAAAATAATTAATAACTGACAAAGGAAAATTTTTAACAAAACATGCTTTACAAATATGCTCTCTAAACATTTTTTATAATCAAACTGATTACCTTTGTATGCAAGATCTTTTATACATACAGGTAATTGCCTGCAACTCCCTTTCAAAACTACACATGGTGCAAATACTCCCAAAGAGAATAAAACAGAAACAGAAAATGGACATTTTAATGAAGGAATGATTGAAAAATGAAGAGAAATAAGGAAATTTCAATGGGATAACACTCACAATGCACACTCCAGTAGACTACGTTTTGTTAAATAAACTAGGGAATTCACAGCATCATAAACTACCTTTCTGTCACACGTTCAGGCAAGGAAAAGGCACTACTTCATTACACTGTAAAACCAGCTGTACCCCAAATCCTTGGAACTCATAAGCAAAGTTTTAGAGAAGAGTTATGAGGGAGTGGCAGGTGCATCCTTTGGATTTACTTCATCTCCTTCCCTTCCTGTCAGATTTAAAGTCATGTTTCATGTTTTCACAACTGCCATTAGATTGTGTATGACTTTGTAACGAGTTAGAACCTAATAATCTCTCATCTTCTACTGTTCACTAATGTGAGTACAATGTCTGAAGAAAAAAAAAATCAGACAAGGAACATTTTTGCTTTTAGATTACTCTAAAAGAGAACCATTCTTCGCCAAGTATGAAATTACAGTCTACCACCTGGAGTTTCAGATCCTTTCGGTGTTCACAGAAAGATCATACTCATACAGAAAGTCACAAAAGCTGAGCTATTATAAACATAAGTTTTAATAAGTTATTTAGCATTGCTCCCAATACCACCTGTAGTAGCCATAAAGACTCCCAACTTATTTTCTAAGTAATTTATTTCACACCATAGAACTGTTTAGTTTATTGGAAAATGCAATGAATTGGTATCAGGATAAAAACGTAAGGACTAAAAGCATAGTCCATTTTTATATATTCTCCCCCTTTAACAAACTAACTGAATAGTATTAGGAGGGATTCAGTGATCCTATGTCTTTTCACATTTTCTTTTAAAGTTTTGTTCTAATTACAGATTTTTAGAGCTTTCTGGTCATGGATCTCTAGTGATTTGATTTCCTAATCTTATAAACACTCAGAAGAAATTTATGTTAATACAATGACCACAAATTCGGTTCTTTGGATATGAAAGTTAAGACGAAGAAAGGATCACCACATTTGAACATAACTCCATAGCTTTCAGTTGCACATACTTTCAAAAGGGTAACTTCAAATTATGTATATGCATTAAAATACTACAGAACTGGAGACACAGCAGAAAGCCTATGAAAAGATGACACTCGAATAAAAATATCAGTAGTTCTTCCATTTCTAGAATTATTTTAGATTAATTACAACATTAAAGATATGCATTAGACTAAAAAGACAGGAAAATCCTAATCATATATAAAATTACAACAGAACACCTTACGGAAATGCACCTGCAGAAAACAGGCCCCACATAGCTGCATGTTACTTTTTCTCCAGGAATTCTGGCTCAAGAACCTCTCACCTCTCCTTGTCTTTCTCTAACTTCTCATTCTCACGTTAATTCCCACAGTTCACAGCCACCTCAATTGTGCTAATGCAATTTTCAAATCTCAACCATAAAGCATAAAATTAGTCATCACTCTCTCCATGGTCACATCTAACTATACCATACTATAGCAGTTCCATGTACCCTCTTCTTGATGACAGTTAAAAAATCCTCTTCTCCACTGTAAATACTTATTCTTGCCCTCACAATCCAGCTCACTGTTTTCTCCCAGCATCACCGTAGGAGCTAGACCTGGCTCATCCCTTCGCAGCCTCACAGGCACAGAAGAACAAGTAGGACCTCCTGCAAGGACGAGACTACTTATGAGCAGAGCCACCTTTTGATCCCAGCGAAAAGAGAGCCCAATCTACCCAAAGTTCCTATAATTTTGCATTCCCAAGCCATTGCAAATGCCTTGACCTGTCTTTATGCCACTTCCAACACCTCACCTACACCCTCAAGTTCTCCTCCCTCCTGCACCTATCTAGTAGAACTGAATTTTGCCCATGTGCAACGGGTTAGAACTAAAACATCAGAAGTCACATGGAAGATACTATACCACTTGAAATTTCCAAGGAAATTATTTAAGTGTCTTCATTGCCTGTAAGTGGTTTGCAGTTGGCCTGAAATCATATCACTTTTATAGCATTTAAGTTAAGGCTTATGATTAAGATTTAGGGCAGCCTGAAAAACAGGGCAGATAGTTAACTATCTATTAGTTCAAAAAATTCTCATTGCAGAAGAATTCTTAACAAAGAACATGAAACATTGTATTATTCCCCCCAACAAAAACAAAACAAAATATACGACTGAAATGCACAATAAATTGTAAACCACTTTTACTCAAGAGATTGAAACCAACACTCTAGAAGACAAGGAAGAAAACAGAGGAAGAATTAATGTAAAGTGGGAGACATTTTGAGAGGTCACTGGTAACCCTAACTATAAACAAGAATAATCCAAACAAGTTTTTCTATTGAACAAAGAACTGACCATCCAAAACAGAGCAACAGATACTCTGTCACATTTTTGGTTTAAAAATATTATTTCAGTGATGGATAGCAATCTATTTTTTAGGAAAATATTACTTTAAAGGTTTTTATATTTGGCTTTTTTTGCTTCTTCTCCATAATGGAATTCTGCAATTTCCTTTAATTAACTCAATTTCATTGGGATTCTTTTGTATTACAATAACAAAAATACTCAGTCCTAGTGGTCTAATTTTACTCTTTCAGCCGTATACCACAGACTACAAAGAAAAGAACCTGTGGCCTACACTGCAGAGTGGTTTGCCTCAGACATACCAATTCCCTTCTCTCATGCAAGACAAAATAACTATGTTCCCTTTTACCAACTTTTATTTTTCTATGTATTACTTAAGAGGTTTACCTTTACCCCAAGGATTGAATTCAGTATCTTCAGTAAAAAGATCGATTTCGAGAGCAAACGAAACTCTGTTCCCTTATACATACAGCTCTAAGTATTCTTTTCAGATGCTCACTTCCAGTTAGATAATAGTTGCTTCAAGGTATGTCTACACTGTGCAATGCAGTGCCAAGTAAATGCCTAAGCTGAGTATATCAAGAAACAGATTAAAATAGCTCAGGCATAGCACTGTATTGGTGTGGTGGTTCTGTTTCCAGTTGAACTTGAGGTATTAAACCTACAGTGCAAATTCAGTGCTGGACAGAGTTACCCAAATGGTCAGAAAAATTCATTTCTCCATTGGTCAGAAGAGGACCATGACTGATGGTTTAAGAGATCCCAGAGCATTTATAAGGGTGCATTTAAAAGGGCACATTTAAAAGAGCAGCAATAGAGATATGTCAGCCTAAGTGCCAACAAAAGAGACTCTCATGACAATGAAACCTCCCTTTGAAAATTTTTACACAGACCTACATAGTGATCAACACATTATAAAAAAAGGCCTGTACAATTTTTGATTTCCCACACCATTAGAGAATGACTGCGAAGTTAGAAAACAGTGTACAGATTCTGTTTCCAGAAATTAATGGCTTGCTTCCTTTAAGTATTCCCATTGATTTCTCTTGGCTGCAATTATAAATGTGGCAGAATCCGACCTTCAACACTGTTGCGTACCAGTCTGTTAAGATTGAGCCTCTGATCACCTCTTATGCTTTTAAAGCCCCTAAACTCATCAGTCAATAACTTCAACAAACAGGCTAAAACAAAAAATCATAATCACTTACTCCAGCTTCATTGCAAGTATATGTTAGCTATTTAATGTTATGCCATGTATGTGTATATGCGTATGAGAGAGTCAGGCAAACATGAAGTGTAATTGCATATGTAAGGCTGGAAGAAGTCACTGACCAGCTATCCAGGAATATATTCTTCTCTACTCAGCAGAATAAAAACTAAAAGCAAGTTTTCTCAGTTTCTGGTGATATGTAATATGCATCCAATAGTACTGGGACCAGTACTATTCAATATATTCATTAATGACTTGGATGAGGGAATAGAGTGCACTGTCAGCAAGTTCGCTGATGACACAAAACTGGGAGGAGTGGCTGACACACCGGAAGGCTGCGCAGCCATTCAGAGAGACCTGGACAGGCTGGAGAGTTGGGCGGGGAGAAATTTAATGAAATATAACAAGGGCAAGTGTAGAGTCCTGCATCTGGGCAAGAACAACCCCATGTACCAGTACAAGTTGGGGGCAGACCTGTTGGAGACCAGCGTAGGGGAAAGGGACCTGGGGGTCCTAGTGGACAGCAGGATGACCATGAGCCAGCAGTGTGCCCTTGTGGCCAAGAAGGCCAATGGCATCCTGGGGTGTATTAGAAGGGGTGTGGTCAGCAGGTCGAGAGAGGTTCTCCTCCCCCTCTACTCTGCCCTGGTGAGGCCGCATCTGGAGTATTGTGTCCAGTTCTGGGCCCCTCAGTTCAAGAAGGACAGGGAACTGCTAGAGAGAGTCCAGCGCAGAGCCACGAAGATGATTAAGGGAGTGGAACATCTCCCTTATGAGGAGAGGCTGAGGGAGCTGGGTCTCTTTAGCTTAGAGAAGAGGAGACTGAGGGGTGACCTTATTAATGTTTATAAATATGTATAGGGCAAGCGTCATGAGGATGGAGCCAGGCTCTTCTCAGTGACATCCATTGACAGGACAAGGGGCAAGGGGTGCAAGCTGGAACACAGGAGGTTCCACTTAAATATGAGGAAAAACTTCTTTACGGTGAGGGTGACCGAACACAGGAACAGGCTGCCCAGAGAGGTTGTGGAGTCTCCTTCTCTGGAGACATTCAAAACCCGCCTGGATGCTTTCCTGTGTGATATGACCTAGGTAATCCTGCTCCGGCAGGGGGACTGGACTAGATGATCTTTCGAGGTCCCTTCCAATCCCTAACATTCTGTTATTCTGTGATTCTGTGATACAAGATCCACGGTATGTAGAGATCCGTCCAGCTTACATTAAACAAATGCTGCATCTGTGTGATGCAAGGGTTTGGAAAAGGGGGAGAAATTGGACCAGGCACCCAATTATTAGATTTTTAGCTATCTTTACAACAAAAAATAAAGTCTTAGGAATTTTTTCTCCTGCAGTGATGCACAATGCTAAGAAATAAGACAGACATCTGTTACAACAGTAGAAAGTTCTGGACAGAGACCTACAATGTATTAGCACACACATAGCTTTCAAGGAGTGTTTAATGAGTTACCAAGGTACAGACAGCCAAAACATACATTTAAATACCTCGCTAAGGTACATCTTTCCAACTGTATTTGACAGATATATTAGTACTACATCATGTGAAGCTCTCTTTAAACAAATTAGAAACTAAACAGTTGGCACGTGTATCAAATAGTTCCTTCTCATTTTTATTAAAGCATAAAACTGGTAGACATTACATTCAGTTTTTTCAAGGTCAGACAAAAGGAAGTCACTCACTGTTCCAGTCTAAAAACACCAGCAAAGACATACTGTGCAGTATTTAAATTGAACAAATCTTAGGAAAACGTATGTAGTCTTTCAAACTAGATCCAAGTTACCACAACTATCTAATACTACCTTTACTTTTTAAAATCCTTTCTTCACTCATAGCACTTGAAACTGACAAATACATACATTTTTCTAAACAACTTCAAGCACCTTGTTTAAAATTGGTGTAAAAAATGCCAAGCTTTCCAGAGAATATGTACAAAACCATTACCAAATGTCTGCACTACACTTAGATCTTTATCAGACAGACATTTTGCCTTTGCTTTTCAACACTAAGAAACAAACGCAAGAGAGCAATTTTGGAGACAGTCAGTCTTTCTGGACCAGCACAGAAAACCTGCTGTTTGACGTTCCAAGTGCTGCTCCACAGTGACAACTCTCTTGCATTGTCCCATCAGAGCTTCAGGTTATTAAATTTTGCTCAAGTGACAACAAGCTACTAGTAATAAGATTCTTTGTAGTGAAGAAACATATTTGTTATCAGAAACTGGAATGAAATGACCTGCTCTGTGCAAAAGTAATAGTTTATGACTTATCCAATATAGCAGTAAAGGACTCATAAGACCACACCTCTCCTAGAAATTGCCACATCATTTCAAGTATACATTTTACTCAGAACATAATTATTTTTTAAAACAGCTTTTCATAGTAATTGTGTTCAGAAGAGTCAGACTCATTAAACCTCATACATAAACAAAATACATGTTAAAAAAAAAAATCTACCTACAGATATCAATGTGAATGATGGAATGTGAACTTTCCCCAAGTAACTGAAGTAGAATCCTTCAATTTAAATTAATCAAACGCAAAAGATCAAGCAAAAGCTTTAAATAACCACCACAGTATTGTAATAGTATTTCACAGTTAAAAAACAACATTATTTCATGAAATACTCACAGAAAATGCATATTTACTTTAAAAAGGGAAATGCCCAAAAGAAAAGGAAATACCAAAGCATATTGCAGTCTACCTGATAACACAGAAAAGTAAATCATCACTGCTCACTAGGAAGCAGGGCAATAAAGTTATAAATACCTTATTACAGCTTGATAGTAAATTTGCATGTTAAAATCTGCTCCAGATAGTACTACATTCTTTTGACCACTCTTCATATAGGTTTCTTTCAGAAACATAACTAACTGTAAACATAGCTCAGTATCAAGCAAAGAGGCAGAAATCAATAGCAAATTAGACAGGTGCAAAGAAAAAAATACCAACATGGTTTAGTACAAACCAGTTACATAAAAATTCCACAATTAATCTCCTCATAAATGTGGAATAGCACAACCAAACAAGTAAGAAATTTAAAATTTTGTTATGAAGGAATATCTAAAAAAATAAAATCTTAATATACGCAGCTTTAAATCACTGTATTCATTTTGAAATTCTGCCTGGTGCAACACATCAAAGTAATTTAAATAACAAAATAAAGTTTGTTGAGTAAGAACAGGCTTGCAGCATAATTTGAAGCTCAAACATGGGTCCTGATGAACAGCTGTAGGGAAAAAAAAAAGTTCTCAAAGGCAATGACCACCACAGATATGTTTTTCACTAGTGTAACACATCATAGGAAAAGCAGCAGCCTCTTAAATAATTGGATTCTACATTATACAATAATTAAACACCCTTCACATAGGAAAATGTCCTCTACATCTACCTAATAATCACTTTTCTGTATTCAACATCTTTCCCATGATTATATGTATAAATGCTAAGAAAAATGCCTTAGCCACAACTCAGTTGGTTATGAGTAGATTTTAATACCTAATTAAGATGGGTCATTATTTCAAAGAGACACCACTGGAGATTAACTGAATGATACAATATATGGCATTGACTCAATTGGCAGCAGTATTTTCTCTGGGTCTAGAACAAGGTAATACCCTATGCAAGAGTTAAAATGCTTTGATCCACTCTGTCATCTCAAATAACGTCTTTTATTAATGCAACAGAGATGCTTGCCAGGGTTTTCTTATCACCAGAATCGATGCTGCTAAAGGTGCTATATTTCAGATGAGACCTAACACTCAGGTTCTATTTTTGTTCAGCGTGGAGCCCTTTTTACAAGAAAGAAGGTAATAGCTCCCCAGACTTGGCCACCTAACTTTTTATTACTGTTTCCATTGAAGAGTTTCCTTCTTTCCTGTCATGCCATATTGCTGAGCTCAGTTCAGGGGTACCCACATATCTTTACTCACTCTGCATCAGCAGTGGCCATATAATTCCTATAAATAGGACTTGATCCTGAAGGTCCTACTCATAGATTTAAATATGTAAGTGTCTGGTGAGACTAGTACTGTCTAATAAGTTTGTAAAACACACAGACATTATGGAACTGTAACATATTATTATAAAACATTTACATACTCAAAGTCTGCAAAACAATAGGATTTCCTTACTATGACATATTTCCCTCCCACACTTGCAAGCAACGCAGATTAACATATCAGCATACTTCATACTTTTAATCTAACATCAGCTCTTTAATACAGTTTATAAAACACAACAAAACTAAGTAGTCAATCTTAACAATAAGTCAGAACAAGTGCAAAATAAGTTCCTTACTAAAACCATCTGACATATGGATTGACTTTTCAAATCAGTAAAGGCTTAATATGTTTGCCATTTACAAATCAAAATCAACTGACATGATAGGCTATAAACCTGCAACTGTGTCAATAAACATACAACCACTATTCAAAAGCAAAGTTTCTGAACTGATAGTACTTATAAATGGTTATATTCATTTGAGATCAAGAACTGCTTCTTATTTAACTTCAAATACTTAATCTAGCACCTCCTCCTCACCTTCCTGTTCCACTTTTATGTTTAAAGCTTGACTGAGCCCCACTGAAACTGAAGGGAGTTTTGCAATTAATGTTCTGAACCTCATCCTCATCATCCTCATTACTCTTAACAACTGTTCTCCTCATTCTCCTTCTGTTTATGTCCAACCTCTATGTCCTTATACTTCTGTATCTTCATGTGGATATCACCTACATTTGCCTCTGCTTGTTATTTCCTCTGCATTGTCATTTCTCTCTTTAAAAAAGACGAATGAAAGTATACAGGGGTTTGAATAATCTTGTCATGTGAGGATAGGGGAGGAGAGTAGATCAATTGTTTTCAATCCATTTTTGGACTCTCAAAGCCCTACAAAGTTTTCCTTTAGAGGCAGTATCCGGCAACAAATTTAAATCTACTGACAATATGATCGGTTCAGGATTTTGTTATTAATGAACTGACATGGGCCTCTCAAAAACAGTCTGTGGAGTCCCAAAGGATCCTATATCAAAGGTTAAAGACCTCTGAAATAGGTCTTGAGTTATGGCAGGGACTTCTCTGTAATTCTGTGATGCAACCATCTTACGTTCAGTAATTTTACACAGTTTACCTCTTCAGCAACATCATAAAGCACTAAATCACAAGGAACTTTATTTCCACGCTGATGCCTAAAGTCAAAATTTTCTATTATAAATAAGCTAACAATGATTTATTTGTAACAAACAACAAAAATCTTTCCTAAAAACCCACATGCATGAAATTTACACTTCAAAGAAATTTCAAGCAATTGCTATTAAAACCTGTTTAGAATAATGCTTTTAAGAAACATATTTGTACCAAAAAAAAACACCTTAAAAATAATTCTCAACTAAATGCAGAACCTTGATTATGCGAACTCCAGCTCCTAATAACCTCAAGCCATAAAAAAGCCTCAACATAAAGAACAACGTTCATTTCTATATTCCAGAACAAGAAAAAAAATAAATATTGCTAGCCCTTGCATATGCCTTTAAACAAGCTATGGGACAACCTCTTTCAGGGGCTGTACTTGTGTTGTAGATGCCATACTCAACACAGTTACTATACAATTTGAATCACTGGGTTTGGGTGACTGGCACAGTTTTTTGTTTTTTAAAGAATAAACATTCAGGATTTATCAAAGCAAATTCAAGATCTTCTCAGCAGATCACTGGCCAAAAACTTTAGACACTTATTAAAAATACCTCTGAAAAGAGTCAGCTAGAAAACATCACTTTATATTATTTTAATCTATTATTTTACAGGCAGGCAGCATAAGCATTCAGTGGGCAGAGAGCATAACCCTCCCAAGAAGCTGATAACTTCACCACCAGACTACAGCTGTGTTTTATCTCTACCTTTTTTTGTATTCCTTGCTCTCAGATTCAATAGGAAAAATGTAAGACAGCTCCCATCTGAGCCTTCCTAGAAGACTAGTTCTAGAGAAAGCAAGATCTACCGTGAAATAATAGCAGCAGATGCATTAACTGCTCAGCCTGTCTCACATAACTTGCAAGACTAAACGCCAAGCCAGACAACACTAATAACAAAGTTGTAGCTTCAGTAACAAAGTTATAGCTCCAAGTAAATCTGTACTCCGTCACAGCACCTCACAGGGAGGGAATGGTTCCTTTCAAACCAACCCTAGAAGAATTCACACCTCCTTCCTGAAAAGGCATTTTAACTACCAGAAAAGTACCTCCCAAACTCTCCATGAAACCCTAACAAAGTAGCCTACAGAAGCATATTAAACAAAGTTTTCAGCAGAACTAAATTTTAAACAACAGTGATTTGTGGTGGTTCCCAAGATCTATTGGCTTATGCTATGATTCAAAATTATACACAAAGCAGTAGTTCATATAAAAGCGGTGATTTAGACACCTTAAGCTAAAGTAATCCCAGACTCTCAACTCCACTATCAAATGAATATCTGAATTGGGAATGCCATTAGATGCCCAACTATAAAAAGAATAGAGCAATTTCTGCATGTCTGATCTTATGTATTCTTTTATCAGCCACTTTGGGAGTCTCCCCTCTCTGCACAATGTCTAAAGTAAACTCTACTTTTAGCATTTCACTGCCCCCATGTATTATTCACAGAAGTTACACACCAGCATCCCCTCGTACATGTGGATCCCAAACTTTATTACTATCTGAAAATCTTCATGAACCCTTCTGGAACTAAAAATAAAAGCAGTAGCCTGGCCTACTTCAAACACTTGGCCCTACAGCCACTTGATGTACTGATCTTGAGGGAAGTCAGATAAAGCAAAAGATAATTTTTTTGCTTATTTAGCATATTCATGACTACAGGTAAGGTCACACAAATTTATCTTCAAGTCTTTAATTTACAGAAAAGATCCAGTAAGCAAGTGATAAACAACAGGAAAAAGTGTTTATCACTATCTCACTGCTGAAAAACAGCACTATCAAGTGGCAGCAATGAAAGTGTTTTAACAAGGTTATTATTGCCAACAATATGACAAATTAGGTCTCCCAAACTACAAAACGGTAGTAAGACAAAAAATAATCTAGCTAGTATGTCAGCTCCAGATATATATTGGAAATGCTTAAATACACACAAACCTAGTAAAATTCAGTCCTGAAGAGACATCTTAACTGTGAGGGGTTGGGTATTATTTTTGGATGAGGAACAAACTCACAGAATCACTTACCCAGATTTCAAGTCTGTAATCCGTAAACAATTAGTAGCATCCAGTCCTACTTTTCCGTTTCTGACCACACTGGAAATGAAGGGTGAGAGTGCTGGAGAAATTCTGTTCAAGGCAACTTCAGGTGACATTTTAGTATGTTCCCCTTTCCTTTTGTCTTGAGCTGCACAGGGATGGTAAGGGGGGAAAAAAAAAAATTCCTACTTATTTGATGTAAATTCACATGCACTCCACAAACATCAGAGGAAAATGCTAAGCATGAAAATGATCAGGAGTGTAGAGTAACTGAAATGTGCACAGGTTTATGACAAAAACATAGACAGGTAACTTTTTTTTCCCCTACCTCTGTAACATTCAATGAAGCCCATTTATTCAATGTCAACATAAAAACAGACTTATGTCCTAGGCTCCTTTAACTAAGATCCTATCCCTACGAGAAAGTGAAATAAAATTGATGGCCATTCTGACACTTCACAGCCTAGCCCTTCTTGTGAGCATTTCCATGAGGAGTCTGTAATTGACAAGTCACGTTTGTTCTGCTTCCACTGAAATCAATGGGACTTACACTACTGATTGCAATGGGACCAAGGGTTTGATTATCTCTCTGTATTCTCATTTGTAATTTCTAATACCACTAGTGTAGCCATAATTAGTATTACTTTTACATTACTTCATTAGGTAGTTATTCACAGCATTTCACGATGCCTTTTAAAGGCTAACGCTGCTTTTCTTTCAGCAGTATCACCACACTCTTTGAAAGGCATCTTCACTCACAAAACAGATCAGGAAGCTGATGTACCCACATTTTAAGCGTGGCTTTTTCAGAAGTGCTTGCAATTGTGCGACCTTATGCTAAAACAGTTAGGTCACTAAGCACACTTCAAGAACCTGCTGCTTTTAGCTGAAATGCAGAAACTGAGCATGCATATATTTTAACTCATCGCACCACAAAGGCTAGAGAATGCGAACAACAGACTGGTAGAAGTGGGAGAAAAGAAGAGTAAGTAACCTATGAAAATGCTAACTTAACATATTTGATCAATATTCTTCGGCACAGAGTTCCATCTGAAAACTAACTGAACTTCACATTTTGAGAAAACAAAGCCATAAATGACTCAGGGTAACATAAACATGTCACTGGCAAGCAGGGCAGAAGAGCTCACACAAACTCTGACCATTAGAAAATATTTTTAAAACATCCATTTCATTGGAAAACATCAGTACATACTGTATTTACCTCCTTACAAAATACTGCATATGGACTGTTGTATTAATTGTTCTATAAAGACAGTGTGAACAACTCAAGGCAATAGTTGCAATTTTCTGTTGTTTCTAACACTCAGTTTACAAGCATTAGTTGGTAACTAATGGATATTCTACAAACTGGTAATTCCCTGTAACTGGTAGCAACATTAAATTTACACATTTTGTTCTCATGAAAGTCATTCACACTGAAATAGTAAGAAGCAGACAAGACTATTTATCCTAGCTATTCAGAATGTATCTGAATTAAGCAAAGGCCAGGCACTTTAAGGCAAACAAAAAGACTAATAAAGTAAGTCTTCCTAAAACCAGTAATTATCTTTAATACACTGTTTCTTATATTTTATGGCACCAAAGAAGCTGAAGACTAAATATCCATGTCCTAACATATAACGTGTTCTCTTTACATATATGATTTGCCATAATTGACAATGGGCAACAACTTAAGTTTGCTTAGTAAACACCTACAGCAATTGAAGATGCTACCTCCTGTTTGTTACTTTTCTACCAAAAATTACTGCCTACTCACCTTTATTCTTCCCCAGAGGAACTGAGAGAACACAAGCCCATACTTGACCTGTTTCAACGCAAAGTCCAGTGGCTTAGATTGAACCGCTAATAAAGATGAGTTTAAACTAAAATGATACTTTGCACAAGTGTGGCGAACAGGGCACACACGTCAGTCTGCTGGCTCTGCTGTGGGGACAGCGATTTCAAGCAGAGGGGGTGCTGGACTGATGAAGGTAAGAACTTCTTACACCATGAAAAACATGCTATCTTCGTAGCAATCTTAAGGGTATACAGAAAGATCTCAGAACTGGTTCTGATCATGACACTTTTTAAGGGGACTGTGTTACAAGGGTAGAATTGTGAGATGTAAGAGATAAAAGTGGTGATCAAAGTTGAACAGATGCACCTTCCAAAATGAACTGCAGAATGAAATTCCTTATTTTTTTGTTAATAAAACATGCAGATATTGTCAAAACAAGATGTAAATGTTAGGCATTTTTCCTGGTTTTATTGCATCATTTCTTTACGATCCACAATACCTTCTACACAACAAGCCAGACACACAATACTTAAAGGGTCACTATCAATTAAACTCACCGATTTATTTTGTAAACAAAGGTCTTTACAAACTATAACACAATTAGTACCATTTTTGTAAGCTTCAGTTGTCATCTACGTATTTTTTCCCCAGCTTAATTTTCCCACAGTACTGGAAACAAAACAGAAACAAACTCAAGGGAACTAACAAAAACAAAATTCACTAGACTGCTTCCCTCCCAAAACAAAACATTTGGAAGAAGTAAACAAACTAATAGTTGAATCCTTTTAGATTCACCAGCCTATCATTACGACTTCAGGCAAATGTAACGTATGCTTCATAGTCTTCACAGTAACCATAAAATCCCAGGCACAGCTTTGGGCACCAGAGAGCGCCCGGATGTGAGGTACTCTGTTCCCACACCACTAACAACACTCTGGGCATTACGTGAAACTATAAGGCGGCGAAGATGAATATCGTGATGGAGGCCTTGAAGCGCGAGGGAACCTGTCCTGTCTAACCCTCTCAGCTGGCTGTCTGCAGTCTGCTTTGGGGGTTTTCACTTTGAGGGCCACAGTAAGAGGCATCTGGGTGACAGGGAAAGAGGCGACCCACGAACACCTCCACCTCCTGCCACCGCGTCCGAACGCATCCCCGCCTGCCAGCCCGGAATGCGATCGGTAACGTGGGTCTGCGGAGCCCTGCGTAAACCCCCAAGTTCCCTCAGCCCTGGCACGGACGAACGCAGACCGGACCGTGCCGCGCCAGGCCTGGCTCCCTCCCCAGCCGGGCCCCGGCCGCCGGCTCACCGCCCCCGCCCCAGCGACGCTCCCGAGGCCACGTGCCGGAGCGACGAGCCGGGGCCTCCCCGTGCGAAGACGGCGGGCTCGACACCACAGGCGCTGCGTGCTGCCCCGCCCCGCCACGGCGGCGGCGCCCGGGAGCGGGCTGGGCGACGGCCGGGCGGTGCTTAGGCCAGCCGTCGCCCCGGGCCGCACCGGCCCCCGCGCCGCCTCCTGGCCTGCTCCTTCCAGGCCGGACCCGCGGCCTCCGGCCACCTCCTCGTCCCAAGCGCCCCGGGGCTGGCGGAGGGGGCGGGGGCCGGGGAAGAAGCCAGCCAGCCAGCCCGCCCGCCCGCCGCGCCGCTCCCCCGGGGCCGGCAGGGGCGCTGCTCCCGCCCGCCCCTCCCCGGCCCGTCCCGGGCCCCGCCATACCTACGGCGGCCGGAACACAGCCCCTTAGCAACGGCCGCAGCCACGCGCCCGTCCCGTCCACCCGCGCCCGGCGTGCGCGCTCCCGCCCCGCCGCGCGGCGTGCGCGCCTCCGGCCCCGCCGCCGCCGCTCCCCAGGCCGGAGGGGTCTTCACCGGCCTCGATATTGGCGGCCGCCGCAGTGCCTGGGCGGATGGTCTCGCCGCGCAGGCGTTGGGCTGCAGTTGCCTCGCGGCCGGAGCGGGGCGGGGAAGAGGGGAGGTGGGGAGGGGGCGGCCTTGCCAGCAGGCGTTCGCCAGGGGCACCCCTCCCGGCCGAAGGCCCCTGCGGGCTGGCTGCCACCGCCTCCCCCGCCTGTCGCCTGTAGCAACGGGCGAAGCCGCCGCCGCCGCCACGGCGGCGGGGCCTGGCGCGAAGGCCGGGTCCAGGGTCCAAGGCCCAGGCAGCGCCTTGGCCGGGCTGCGGGGCTTGGGGCTGACCCCGCCGCTGGCGCCATGGCCGCTGAGGTGGTGGTTGTGGGATCCTGTATGACCGACCTGGTCAGGTTAGTACCCGGGGGAGCCCGGCAGGCCCCGGCGCGGGGCCGGTTTCCTGCCCTCACTGGACAGAGGGACCCCGAGGTCAAGGGAGCGTAGGGCGTCACGGTGCCCGGGGCAGAGCTGAGGCTTCCTGCGCCTCCCAAGGGCAGGCTGGGCCGGGATACACCCCACCCCTCTTGCCTTAGGCCAAGGAAAGCGGGTGTCACGTCTCTCTCCAGGCCGGGACAGGAGAAGTGGGGTCGGCGCCAGGCGCGGCGGCGAGGAGCTCTCGGCCCTGAGCAGAGGGAAGCGAGGCGAGGAGTTGGCTGCGGCGGGGGCAGGGGGGAAGGAGCGGAGCCGCCGGTGGGGGCGGCTGGGCCCGGGTGATGTCAGCCCTGCAAAGAATACTTTGAAAGAAGACTGTGGGAACGGGGAGAGGTTTGAACGTGTTGTCTGCTGGAGCTTTGATCAGCTGTCTGTAACTTTAAGGAGAAGAGGAGCTTGGGTTTGTGTTTTCAGCTGTGCTAGGTGGCTCGGCCTTAGCCTTGCCAGAAAAGCAACATTTCACAGTAACCCGCATGGGAAATCATGAACTCTGATACTCTTTATCAGCAGAGGAGTTTGAAACGATTTTATGAAGGTAAATAAAGCTGGTCAACTGTAACACGTTTTCAGTTCAAAGCACTTGTCTCCCTAGAAAAGCGAGAAAGAAAGCTTAATATTGCAAAGAAACTGAAGTTAGCTCCATGAAAAAGTAGGTTATAAGTTGATTGCTTGCAGACAACATTTTATGTGACATTTTGAAAGAAAAGAGAGAGAGGTCTCCCAAGTTACTGATATCCAAACAGATCAAGAAGTGGAAATAGGAAACTCTCAAAAATTTAGCGCCTCTGCACCCCATAGCTGTTTTTTAAATTATGAAATCCTTTTCTAAAGGAATGTCTTAATTCATTTTTATTAATTTTTTGTGCATTTTGCTTTTAGAATTGGGTGCTTGGGTATCATTGTCTTTTTTTTTTTTTTTTTTTTTTGTACATAGGTAAGGTTTGGAAACGTCTTCTAAAAATTGAAGTACAGAAGTTCATGAAAGCTCTTGGTTCCAGCAGCCTGGGTTTTATACTGAATACTAAATATTGGAAGAAGTCAAGCAAAATTGCAAGAGTTAGCAACGATGCAAATACTAACCTAAACTGGCTGACCTTGTCATCTCCAGTAAACTTGCAAATTAGTCTTTGATTTGAACTATTTTAAACACATCTGGTTTTAAACTATATATGCAGACTTGGTTAAAATAGGTTTTAAAAGTGTACGTATCTGGACTGCATCAGCTTGTCCTGCTGGGAATTCCGCAGTAAAAAAACCCAATTCCTTAATCTGAACCAGCAGACAACTATATCAAAGCCTGTGGGTCAATAAAGCGTAGAATATGTGATTAGAAGAATATGCTGAGGAGTAAGTACAGTTTAGGCATAGACATGCGTTGCAGAAATGATGAAAACCCTTAAATAATCATAGAACCTGTGTCAGATTTAATGCTTTCCGTCATCTGAAGAACACACTGGCAGCTTTCCAGGAAGAATAGTTGTCTTGTAAGTCAGAATAAGATCTTGTAGAACTGCTCTTGACGTTATGTGTGAATGAGCTATCAGATGCTTGTGACATTAGATTGAAATATAAAACATGGTACTCTAACCTCAAAATGTTCCTTTTCCTGTCTCTCTAAAATGGGGGGGGGCGAATCATCAAAAAATTGTCTACCAGTTTAAGCACTGCTGACAGCTGCAGCTTTAGGCTTTTTCTTGACACTTAAACAAACTAAAAAAGAAAACTCCCATTTTTTTGGCTGCAAGTTTGATATGGTAGAAATAGTCATTTATTTGAAGCCGTATTAACTGGCCATACTTTAACCAGAGATTAAACCATGGGTTGTAGCCATAGATGCTGTTACACTGATATTAAGTGGTTGAAGAGAAGCCATTTCACTTTTCAGTCAGCTGAGAAGGTTTCTTAAATTGTACAAATGCTGTCACAGGAATGTGTCTGACTCACCATTATTAGCCTCTACTTTAAGGAGCAGTGAAGGGCTTTTTATCTGTGATAAGCTAATTTGCTTCAATGAAAGAGAAGGGACAGCCTTATTCTTTCTTTCTATTACTAGCACAGCACTTCAGGCACTTAATAAAATAAGAAAAAGAGTGCGTTTAAATTTAGCTGGCAAGAGTTTAATCCAACTGAAATATCCATGTAGTACTCATGTAGACATAGTTTAAATGTGTCCTGTATTACAAAAATCCTGGTAAAATTACTGGAAAGTACTAAACTGTAGGCTGGGATGTACCTAGGTGGAGAGCAAAGCTATGAAACAGAGAATGATAAGCAAGCTTTATTAAATGTGGTAAAAACTGCCAGGTTAGGTTTACGATTGATGCCAGGAGGGTATCTCTTGACTGTCTTTATATCCGAGATTTAGAGGAGGCTGTATATTCTAAGTTTAAAGCTAGGGTTCGTGTCAGCAGGCATGAAAGAACATCAGGTTTCTGCGGGTTTGTCTGTCATTTATGCTGATGTTTTAGTTAGTAAAAGACAGGGACAGCAGTGATCATGTTAAGTGCCTGTCTCTCACCCATTTGGAGGAGACTGAATAAATCAGGAGTGAGAGTCATGCAAAGGAGGTCAGACATTTTTGGACATATGATATTTAATAGGCATATTCACCACTCAAGACTAAAGCCCATCTTTCCGAGAAGATAATCACGTTGATTGAGACTCTGCCAGAGTTAGACAATGCTATGTTATAACTCAAACTCATAAAATACCATGTTGGCCCTCCAGAATTGAGTCTGTCTGGAGACTTAGAAGCTCAGAATGGCAGACAGTAAATGGTAAACATTCCCAGGTCTGTAGAGGCGAGGTGCTGAAAATTAAAAAGATAAGATCCAAGCTACCATTGGACATATGGTAGCCAGATTCACCACTAAAAAAAAGTTAGCATATAGTGTTTTTACTTAATAGCGTAAACTAATGATTTAAAGAAGCGTAACCTCTGTGTGAAATGGAAATGTACAATTTGAAATTTGATATGTCTTAGATAATGTCTGAGAAGGAATAGGACGGGGACCTTCTGTTGAAGACAGTATTCAGATGTAAATTTGGGAAATAATCAAATTCAGTAGTAGTAGAAAGGATAGTATGCCTTAAAATTCTTGTAAAGGGAAGGGACCCAGCGGTTTGCTTTTAAAACACTATTCTCATTGGAAATTCTTTTCTCATTGTCCTGTAGCGCTGCAGTGGCAGAATGTGGGTTTTCTAAAGTTAATTTAGTATAATCAAAACAACCTCATGTACATACATGCAGTAAACCACACTCTTTTGGCTTAATAGGATCAGGAACAAAACATATTTGTGGTCACAATCACAATCAACACTTCATTGGCAATAGCAGGCAATAGTAGTAGAAAACAAAACA
The DNA here is from genome assembly GCF_013368605.1 of Nyctibius grandis. Taxonomy (NCBI): domain Eukaryota; kingdom Metazoa; phylum Chordata; class Aves; order Nyctibiiformes; family Nyctibiidae; genus Nyctibius; species Nyctibius grandis. The sequence goes on from NC_090658.1 coordinate 32,056,174, forward strand.
GCATTATTCTATATGATCTAGGTATCAAACCAGACGGGTACCATCCATAGTATTATTTAAATAGTTTCTGTTCTGACTCATATTTGCAGGCTGGTCGTGGCATTGGCATTTTAATTCATATTAAATCAGGACAAGACTAAACATATAAACCAATGAGAGTCAGACAAGCTAAAACAATTAGAATAAACAGGAGAAACTTTGGCATGGCAATTGAAAACAGAAGAAGCAAAGAACAAAATCTAAGATGGAAAAACAGTCTTTGGATAGTCACAACAGTAACAGTTTTTTACTTTAACCCAAGAGAATGAGACCACAGTCCAAACACTGGAAAACTGTGTTTGTTAGGATGTTCAAAATGTGAAGTTTTAGTTTTCTGTGGACCTCTTTCCTTCCCTCACGTTGCTTCATTCCCTTCAGGGAGCAGCAGTAAAAGTTCTGCTTCCAGTCCCCTGGTGTAAAAACTGTAAGCTGATTGAGTGAAGGCATTCAGTTAGAGAAGAAAGAGAGAGCAGAGAAAGCATTGAGCTACAAAGTAGTATGTTGCCAGACTGGAGTGGACAGTGGTGACAAATGCATATCCAGAATTAACATCCCAGAGCAGCCTGATGAACACATTGAATCATCTTCGCCAACTGAGCACTATTTCTGCCTGTGGAAAATGGCAAATGTGTCTCTGCTAGTGAGATTCTACATCTTCCTCTTAAGTCTCTAGTGGTGGTTATTGTCTGCTGAAGTAAATGGCTCATTGGTTCATTGGACATGTCCGTGATCCAAAGCTATGTCTGTACTTTCTTTTTTAAAGTCCAATGTTTGGGACAATATTTTCAGGCTTTTTTTGTGGGAATATGGAAAGGAATTTTCTTAGTTTCTTTTGAGCGAGCAGTGAAAGGCTCACATACGACTTCATTTTCTTTGCTTTTTTCCCAGGTCTTTCACATGTGTTCTCATTTCCACCATTTCTCATGCATGCACAGTCACCAAGTTTTAATGTTTTTTCTTGCTTTAATCTTTTTTTTTTTCTGCTCTTCAGCTTCTCCTAGCAGCAGGGAAAAGTGTTCTAGAATCCTTAAAATCCATTTAGTTTGTGTTTTTGTTTTTATCTGTAATGCTTCCCCTGCAGCAGCCACTCCTCATTCTAGTCAATCTGCCATTGCCAGCAGCATGGGAAAGCACAACTGTGAAGGAATACAAGCTTAGTCCAGTTGAGGAAATTAATCTTTTGGATCCAGAGAAAGGCATCAAGGCATGAGAGAATGTGTCATCTGTGAATTGTTTAGTTTATGTAATAGTGAAAAATCTGGGCTTGATTTCAGAGCCTGTACTATTCCCTTGCCTTCTTCTCTGACCTAGCAAAGTTTGGGCGTATAGTAAGCGCAGGATGCGCAGGCTCAGTGTTTTGTTGTTCTGCCCTGATTTTAGAGGACCCAAATGTGGTTTTGCGAAACTCCCCTTTGCCTTCTCTTGCCTGGCAGGAAAAAAACTGTATCTTAGGGGCCCAAAAAGAAAAACAGGATAAAAATCAAGTTGACGAAATCCTCAGTAATGGAATTCAGTAAGAAAATTGTGTTCTGTTCATATATAGCTTTTGAATATCTGTAGTGGCCCAGACACTGCTCATCTGATGTGGGGCCTGATCCAAGCTCATTCATGTCAAAAGAAGCTTTTCACTGCTGTAAACTGTCATTAAATTGTCATTCCCCCACAAAGTGTGAGTGATCAGTTTATTTTAGGGTGAGACACAGTTTAATGTTTTAGTATGTTAAAAGTATTTGGTGTTATACTCCAGACCTGAAAAGCTTCCAACAAAGTTCCTCTAACAAAAAAATGACAAAATATTGAAGAGGGAAAAAGGAGGGAAAATGTCTGGTTGGGTGTTTCTTAAATTAACACAAAATAACTAGGGCAAGGCCACCAATGACATTTTTTAACCCATTACAAGAGCTGCATTTGCAAGCAAAGTTATGAACCCCAGGCGAGAGACAGTGCGCCAGTGATCCCAGCTGGCACTTTCTGAAAGAAACTGTTGTTTGTGCAACAGAGGATGCTGTGGGTCCTCTGAGGAGGACTGGTGGTGCTAGAACACCTGCTCAACACTTGTCTTTGGCTCTTATCCATGAAAACTTTTTTTTTTCCCCTTCCTAAAGGGAAATGTGGAAGTTTTAAAAGTCTTGGGAAATACGAATGTGAAACTGGTCATACAATGTCTTTTAACTGGAGCACAACGAAGGTGTTGCTTTCTGGATTCTATTTAATTGAAACCTCCCTGCCCTTTCATTTGGTGTCTTCATTTTGTGTCCTAAGCTAATGTGTACTGTAATTAGGCGCTGTCTTTCCTTCCAGAAGTAATTCCATTTCAGCAATAACTAATACGACTTTTGTTTTTTAGACTTGTTTTTCTAGTTCAGTTTTAATAGTATGTATTTAGTAGTGCTTTTGAGCTAAAGAATAGCCCTTGTAGTAATACAAGTCAGTCTGTACTATATGAATGCCATAGCTGAAGTAATTTCTTTGGCTTCCCAGTAACCAAGAGGTAGCACTACTTGTCCTACTATGCATTTGGAAAACATTTTGGAGTTGGAGGAGGGGAAGAGGGGCAGTTTGCTTTGTAAAAAGATAGGAAAAAGGTAAAGAGAAGTTGGAGGAAGGTCTTAAAAAGGGCAAAAATAATAGGGAAGGCATAAGGTTTTACTGCAGAAAATGTGAAGAGTCTATGGAGCTGAGGTCAAGATAAAAGGAAGGGAAACTACAATCTTAACAGTGACAGCTCCCCAGCTATCCAGAGTCACCCTGGTTTTCTGCTTCCCTTTCTGCCAGCTCTGGCTGCCTGCTTGCTTTCTGCAGTTTTCTCACATGGCTGCATGGCAAGGTTCAGGGAGAAGCTCTGGTTTAGTCCTGCTATCTTCTCCCAGCCCTAGCATTTTGGAAGATAGGGCACCCAGGAAGTCCTCTGTTACCTCCTTCCCATGAATGAGTTCCCAGCTGTCTGCTTCTGTTCCTATCAGCTGCAGTGTCTGGTCTGTTTAAGTTTGTAAATTGCTTTGAGATCCTTCAAGATGAAAGGTTCTACTTAAGTGAGATCATTATCGCCTTCTACATTTCTCCACTCCCTGCTCTCGGCTCAAGCTGCTTGTCTCATCTCAACTTAGGGTCCCGCACAGAACTCAACATTCCCAGCTCATGGCAATGCAAAGCTTACACACAAAATTCAACTTTCAATCCTTGAATTGTTTGACACCTCTCAGAGTAGTTCAGAGCTGAAGGTTAAATATATGTATTTTCCTGAGCCGATGCCAAAATACTTAGCACTTGCCACACTGAGATCGTACTTCTGCATTTGTGTCTGACTTCATGTTATTTTGTGTGCTTCAAGAGACTGTATAGTTCTTTTCCTCCCACTTCTGAAGTACTTACTCATTCTAGGAAGCATTCCAGCTATGGTGTTGTTCTGTGATCCTACACTATATTCTTATAGCCATACTTTGTTCATGTTCTTGTGGTTAAACTGGAAGCCTGTCAGGGCAGGGATTTCACTCCTCTCTGGTGTAGTGAACTTACAGAGTAGAACCCTGACAGGAGTTCAGAGGGCTCTCTCTCTTCAAAGACTCCTAGGCAGTAATACGGTGTTTGGACAGGAGAACCCCTTTTCTGTTCAGCTACACGTCTAGCTGTCATCTTCATCTTCCATATTTTAACTGACTTGTAAGAGAGTTTTTTCAGTCCATAGTATCTATGTGTGTTTATTCCCAATGACATTCACATTCCAGTGAAATTTCCCTCTTTCCTATGAAAGTGAGGTCATCTTAAACCTGTGTTTATGATACTGCAGTCATTTCCATGGCAGTAGACTATGATATCATCAGTGGAGGATTATGCCTTTCCTATGTGTGTTAGCAATTAAAAATTATGGTTTGTGAGATAAAACTAGTGTTTACCAAGCTTTTAGGTTTAGTCCATATGAGGCAGGGAAACTATTGCTTAATTCTCTAGAGAGTTCACTTGGGTAATGGAGTAAATGAATCCAGAAACATTTTGATTCTAGCAGGTGATAAGTTTTTGGGGGTATATTTTCCTAATGGGAAAGGAAAATCAGCTACTCCATCTTGTGTTCTCTTGCCTGGCAAAGAACACTTGTCTGAAACACCATGGTACTCCATATTGTTTTGTTATTCAGAGCTACTTAAATGCTTGACTTAAAGTATCACAATTTTCTAGTCTCATTAGACTGGCCTTTTTCCCCTTTGGAGGTCAGTAAGCTATTATACACTCCCCACAAAAGTAAAACCAACATGCTTATCAGTCTTTTCATCTTTTTAATGGGTGCCTTATTTGCCAGCTATCAGTAGCTGAATCTTTTTGTTGAACCTTCCTATGTGCATGCTTTCTCATGGGTTGGTGACAGCAGAGGCCAGTTTCAACACTGTGATGGCAAAAGAAAATACACTCAAGATGTAATGTCCAGTGTTAGAACAGTTGCTAATGCTGCAAGATTAAAATAGTGGATTCACAACATAATTTATTTCATCCCTTCAAATACTTAAGAATTTTTGAGCCAAGGAAGTAGACTTTTCTAAACAAGAGTGAAGAGAAAGGGAAAAGAGATTAGATAAAATTTTATAAAGAAAGAACATCATCAGTCTAGGTATTGGAACATGAAACAGAATTTGTAGCCTTTTTTTGTAATGTAGTTTAATTACAGAAATACACTACACCTGTGCACATGTCAGCATGTCTGTTTTCCCACATAACAGAACTGAACTCTCATAAAATACCTGTTTAAATAATCTGGGTCAGAACATTAGAAAAAAAGCTCAAAATGGTGTGCCCTAATTACATACAAGACTTGCATGTGTCCAGTTTCACTGAAAGTCTAGGATGTGAAAAGGTTCTTCCTGAAATAATTGCCATGTCAGTGACTGCAGTAGAAAGAAATTCCTGTTCCCATTGATGTTCATGGAAACAGAACCAGGCTGGAATGGAACAAAAGACCAGCAAACAGAATTATTGTATGCAGTTTTTGGAGACTGAGGTTACTAATGCTATAACAGACCTGGGCCATATTGACTGAGCGTACAGTCAGGTGATGTTACAGCAACCTCCTGCATGTGCAGCTTCCCCGTCATTCTGCATTCCTACTGAGGCTTCAGCTGTCGCTGGAAAACCCAGAGTGATACCTCTGAAGAAAATGAAAAGTCAGGAAGTACTAACACTATTATCAGGGAAGAGGCTATTGGGATAAAAGCTTATTTGCCAGTTGTCCAATATCAACATCAGGAATGAGGGGTTTCTGTTCATTTCTGCTACAGAAAGATGTCATTTTATCTCAGCAATGCACTATAGTATATGGCCATTGCTTCATGTTGTAACATCCCACTTTACAGATGGCACAACTGTTGCCCTTTGCTTTCTGTTAAATTCTTAAGACATCTGTGCAGTTCCAAGCAAACAGCATGCAAGGCAGCGATACACTGGGCATTGGCATTGTCAGTACTTCAGGGTATTCCTTGCGTTTCTGGTGTATCCCAATGATACAGATCGAATATTATGTTGTGCTATGAATGTATCTATAATTTCTTGCCCCAGTTAATACTCTTTTACCATATAACTCCCACAGTTTTTTATTGGTTTGGTTATTGTCCCTGCTATTATTGGAAATTCTTTTTGACTATTTAAAATAAAGCATCTCTTGCCTTTTCATTCTGGAGATGTTTGCCATACAAGATTCACTACAGTCAAAGGGGAAATTGTCTAAAGTAACTCCTTTGAAAATATTTGTCACAATAAACAGTTGTTAGGTATTATATTTTAACACTCAACACTAAGAATATTGTCATTTGTCCACCTTTATGAGCCAGAGAATGATATGATTAATAGTTCTGCCTTGTTAATGAATTACTTGCTGGCTGTACTGTTAATGGAAATAACTGTTTTCCTAGATGCATTTCTAGACATAAATATCTTTGGGTGAATTTTAGTATTCCTGTCAGTAAAGAGCTGCTGGCACAAATCAAAAGCTGCAATAAAAATTGTACAGAGTCGATGGTAACAAATTTGTGTAAAAACACTCTGGGCAGGCATATATATGATGTTGCCCCTAGGAGCTGTCTGAGCTGTTCTTTCCATAGGAGTTTACCAGTAAGGTTGTGTTTGCTTGTTTTATATGGCTGCAGTTGTTAGTCCCTATATCAAGTTGCAGTAAGTTATGTGATGCTGACATCCCTGGTTCATTTCGAGCCTAGGATCATATACTTTGAGCCTGAAGAAAATACAAAATGATTTTTCACTAGTATGTTGCCTAAGTAGGTGCAGCTTTACAGAACACATTGATCTTTGTGACAACTAATTATAAAATAAGAAGGTGGTGATGTTCCCGAATATATCAGTTGTGTGCTCTCTTCTGGGTTTTATTATTTCTTCTTTCCATTTCTGACTTTAGTCCATTTTTTCTCCTTTTTTCCTGTACTAGATCAATAGCATATCATCCCCAACCCATCTATGATTTCCCCTTATTTGCCTTCACCTCTTGTTATCTTTCTACATCTCATTCTTACACTGCACTTCTTTTCTGTAGTGCTCTTTTCCTGCCTCTCATCTTTCAAAAAATAACTTTTGCTTCCAAGGAATCATAACTCCCTTTTGCTAATTTATTCCATCCATCACTTGCTATGCTTCCTATCCTCTCTCAAATCCCTGTTTATACAAAATGCATAAACCTTGATAGCATAAACAGCAGAAAGAAGAAAACATATTGGTCAGAGCTGAAAATAAAGGATGGGGAGGAACAGGAAAGGCAGATCAAATTCAGTACTCATGTGGAAAGACAGACATTTTCCATGTTTTCAGCTGTAATGAGAGTGAATATGCATGCCTTCTTCTAATTGTCTGATCCTGTTAGTATTATTCATTGGGAATATCCTGTTAGTATTGTTCAATCTCTTTTAAATTTATTTTCCTATTTTTTTTTTCCCCAGAAAGAACAAACTAAAAAATGACCTGTTGGGAAAAAGCAGTTGGTGTTGTTGCTGGAGCTCGTAGTACTCCATATAGAGGCAGAAAAAATGAGCAGGTTTTTCTCCAGTTTTCATTCCCTCTTGCACATTAAGTTCTGGGCATTAATGGAGACACAGGAGTTGTCCATCGGCAGACATCACAAGCCAGGATTATACAGAATTACACCTTTCTGATACTTAGGGATCTGCCTTTCCCAAGAGAACCTGAATCATGAAAAAGGTAAAGGTACTTACCTAGAGGAGATTCCAACCTGTCATGGCAGAGTTAACCTCAGCCAGCAAAGCCCAGGCACTCCCCCGCACCCTGCACATTCTCATCTTTGCCTCGCAAGCCTTAATGTTATTTTTATCCAAGATTTTAGCAGATGCCCTTATAATTAGATTGAACTTCAGGTAAAGCTTTTGTTTATCATTGAATCAAGGGTAAGATAGGTTCAAAGTAAAAACTTATCTAGTGAAGGCACTGTGACTTTAGCCCTGAAGTGGTCAGGCAGTTGGACTGGATGATGGTTGTAGGTCCCTTCCAACTGAACTTTTCTATTCTATTCTATTCTATTCTATTCTATTCTATTCTATTCTATTCTATTCTATTCTAATATTAAGTTTAAATATATTACCTTTATTACCTATGATACACTGAGTAAGTATATGTAAACTAAGCATTGTTTTGGTTATACTTTTCATTTGTGACCCATATGGATTCTTTAGGAAGCACTGTACTTACAAACTTGATGAAAAATATCATACTTGCCAAGATTATTGTCCTGGGTATGAGCCTTTAGAGCAACATCTTATTGAAGAAAATTATTAATATTTGGACTGCACTGTACTTCATCTTGATGACTATGTAGTGAGAACACATCTATGATGTTACTCTTAATATTGTAGTTTGTAAAGCACTATATGCTTGTGTGCAAAGTGCCAATACTTAACGGTGTGTGGGGGGTTCCTTTTTTATTTTTAAATTAAAGAAGACTGGAAAAGACTGACAACAAGATTTGTAGGGGTGTCAGTAGGTGCTCTATTTTCTGCATGATAGTAAAGCAGAAGCACAGATTACTTTGTTGATTTACCAGTACATAAAAAATTGTGATGACAAGAACAAGGACCCAGTGGCCTATCCACTCAACCATATTATTTACACTTTGTTCATTGTTATCTGATAAATCCTTTCTTTAAGAGGTAGAGAACAGATTAATGTTCACATATGTCTTGTTTATCTTAATCTGTCCTTGGGCATGTAAAGATCACTCTGTTTGGGTTGCAAAGGTTGGTTTGTTTTGTGTTGTTTTTTTTTGCTTTAACCCTGGTATTTCATCATGATATAATGTTCTGTTCATCATAGGAACCATAGGCAGCCTTCTTCAGTCCTGGGTGAGCACAGCATGTTTCAGAGACAGTCTATTCTAACATCACCATCAGATTGCCTTGAAAATAATTATGTAACTGCACTTCCAAAAATAATATAATCGCGAGACATCAATGAAGAACAACATAGGAGGCAAAGAAAGTTAGAGAGTAGTAATTTTGAATATTTCCACAGTCTTTCTTAAATATAAACCAGATGTTTGGTAAGAATGATGGAATGTTTGCTGGGACTTAAATATCTGAAGATAGATTCATATTTGTTTTTTTTTAAATCTCTTTAGAGCTTCAAGTTCAGAATTAAACATTCCACAGATTATGAATTCATTAGTGTTGTGCCCACCTTTTCCCAAAATTTAACTGCTGGTGATGTGAGCAAAAGTTACAGATTTGTTGTTTCAGGAGAAAGCTTTTTACTTTTGGCAGTCAGTGCAATAAATAATTTCTTTATGGTGAAGGTTTCATAGTCCTAACAATTTAGGAATTTTGATCTCTTGGTGATGTCATTTCACTGAAGTGTAGTACAGTGTGCTACTGTAAATGCTTTGGGACATTCATCTGGATGCCTTCTTGTTTGTTTCATCTTTTAATATCTAGGAGAGTAAAATTTGCTTCTGTGCAGAGGGTCAGCAGAAATGTTCATTGAAGCTCTTCTTCAAGAGCTGTGGACAGATGTTCTCATTCAATATGTTATGAATTTCGGTCTTTTTAGATTGAGGATGTGATTGCACATACAAGAGGATATCAGTTTTGTGGCACTCCTACCTGTGGTCTCAGCCATTCATTTAATTTTCTGCTCTGCTAGAGATTGTCACCAGTTATTTCAGTTCAGCTGTTTACCCATTCAGTAATGAGATCTACAAAAGTTTGTCTTTAAAAAAAAATACATATTTGTGTTTCTTAAAATACTTATTTTCTCTGATGGCAAAACTGATTGAAAAGATACCTCCTGCTCTTCACCAATTCATCATTCACTTGTTTGTGTCGTGGTGACAAACAAACGAATGGATGATGGGGTAAAGCTTTTACATCTCACAGTGGCAGAGTGAGATGTAAAAGCGACTAAGAACCTAGAACTGGATAGCCTCATATTTAAACAAAGCTGTAGTTAACTAAATTCCTGAGATAGTCTCTTTTTAAATCCTGAACGTTTTCTACCTTCCATTAAGATGTTTTAGTGGATTATTAAAAGGGAAAAAAGCATAAATGAGTCAAGAACATCAGATTTTGGAAAGAATTGTGGTCTTTTTGTCTCTGTGTTATGGATACTTTCCCATAGCACATGTTCAAATCTTTAAAAATTAAGCTAGACAAACCAGACCAAGGCTAAACCAAAACATCAAGCCAGATCCAAAAGGGGTCTGAGACTTTTTCACCACAATGTTGTACTAATATTCCTAGTTAGAGGCAAGAACTGTTCTCTCCTTTGTTCAGTTCTGAGAATCATGAAAGCCCAGTAAATTGTATGTACTAGACAGTGGCTAGTTACACCTACTCTAATCTCACAGGGATTTTCCCCATTCTAGGGAATTCCCAGGAGGGGAGAAAGAGCCGGTTTTGTTCAGTGATTCAAAGAGGACAGAATCAAAGCTAAATTGTAGGCCTTTACATTATATTCCTTTTTATTAAGACACTTTTACATGCACTATTTCTGCTACTGTTTTGATACCCCTGATGATCTTCACCTTTCTTCAGGAGAACAAATAATGTCTGAATGTTTCTTTTGATACTATGTAAATGACAGTCATCTTAGATAATATGATATCTAATCTAACATACAAATTCTCTTTTCCTCTGAGTTGCCTGATGAGAATATTGTTTTCTTTTTTCTTTTTTTAGAGAAAAATGTTTATGTACTTTTCTATTTTCCTTTCTCATGCACATGTCATTTCTCAGAAACATACTGATACTTTATGCTTTTCTTCAGTATGTCTCAGCTAAGTATTCCCCTACCACTTAATTAAACCTTAGCTACATAGCATTCAGTGTTTTCAACATACAAAGTAGTATCAAGTCCAAGTTTCAGCATTGGCTTAGGGCAGTCTGGCTGTACTGCTGCCAGCAAAGGCACTGCTGCTCCTCCCCTCACTCACCTTCTCTTCAGTCCTGCAAGTTCTGGCCCACCCTGGCTGCCAATTAAAATGACCCTTGGAACAAAAATATTATTAATTAGGAAGCTCCGTGAGCAATAAAAGCAATGCAAGAGAAACAGTGGGAAAATGCTGCTGAGGGGAGGGCATGTTTTTACATCAGCTTAAGCTAACAGTAATAATACGTCTTTATAGTTAGTACTTTCATGTGTTGAAAACAATGGACACCGATTAGGTGTCAAGAATGGGAAGCAAACCATGATTAATTTCAGGATTAATTTGTGCAAATGCCGCTAATATACATCTCTCCCTTTCCACTCCCTTCTTCAGACTTTCTATCTCTGAATATGATGTAGTCACTGCTTAGATGGGAACTTTTCAAGAAAACCCAGAATACCAGGGAAAGGGGCATTAATGACTCAGTAAGTTGCACTTTCACCTGTGATTCAGTGCTTCAACACAGTAGTAAAGGGTTCTGTTCTGTTTCTAATGCTATCTTTCCAAAGGGATGTCTGTCTAAAGATACAAATGCTAATCAGCTCTAGCCTTTAAGGGAACTCGTGGCATGCACTTACTGGAAGAGAGGGTTGAAGTTACTGCAATTCTTTGAAGTTACTTTTATTCATCCCAAACCTCTGAAACATAAGTAGATGTAAGATTCTTCATTTCCCGTGAACAAATGTGGGCAGCATTGCTGTGCGCTTTACATTTAAATATTGTTTTGTAAAAACTCAGTTGAAATTCTAAGTGATAATATTCCTTTATTTGTAATGTCCAAAGTATTTCAGGATGCTTCAGCCTGAACTTTCCTCTGTAAATATGATTCATTAATATGGTGCACAATTAGCAAAACATATAGTAATTTTATTTCCCATCTAATAAGTGTTGGGGTTTTTAAGTTTAGTTGCTGGTTGTTCATAAGACATGAGAGCTCAATATCCTTTGTACCATTTATCCTCTCAAAGCTGAGCAGAATTTGTCACATAAGCAGAGTAGTCTGTTGGATAGCAACTTAAATGAGGTTTTTCAGGTCACTGTTTTCAAATTACATCAAAGTTGTAAATGGCTTTACAAAACATTTATGTAAACATTCTGAAATCCCATGTGACAGTTTTTCTAATTAACTTATTTAGCCTAGTTTTGGAATAACATTATCTGTTTCATCACTTTTAGGCTATTTTGAGTATCCTTTGTGGCACCATCAATAAGCCAAGGATTTATAGGGTTCCTTAATCATGCAGATTACTCATCACTGCCTGCTCATAACAGAAGCCTGAAATGCTCATTAAAATTGTCTGATGTGAATCAAAAGTTAGTATAGTTGCAGAATTAAACAACAAGAGAATAGCATTATAGTAGCAAAAAAAAAGATTCTTGAATACCTGTTCCAGTGAAAGTGAAACCTCCAGGCTTATATATAGATCAGTACTCTGAATTTGTTTAATATGGAAAATAAAAATAGGCTTCTGGAGTGGAGAATTGGTCTGAAAGGATTGGCGATCATGCCTGAAATATAGTAAGGTGGGGTTTTTGTCTACAGTGAGCTACAGGAACTTGCTGCATGTTCTTGCCTAGTCTGTTAGCCTATTTTTAAAATTGGCTAATTATAAATCGCTGTTCCAACTTGATCCTTCGACCTTCGCCTTGTACCTTTCCATCAAAACAATACAAAAGGTCATCTCCCTGTCTTCAACAAGCTGTTTGATTCCCACAGGCAGTTGTTATGCCATGCTGCTTGAAACATTGAGGCCCAGATTCTCATCTCACCAAGCCTGTTTTTTCACCAGTGCAATTATGATGCTTCCATTGGAGTTGCATGTTGATGCCAACATAACTGAGAGAAAAATCAAGTCACGGTCTGGTCACTGTTAAAACAAGAATATGTATGGTTGAACGTACTTCCTGAAAATACGTACGGACTCAGAGCAGCGCTATTAGCAGATGTCTGCTGGGATGTCACAATTGTTAATCTTTGTCTAAAAATATATTAGCTTTTTGTGAAAACAAATTCTATCTAGAATAAGCTATAATATCTGAAAAACACCCTAACGAAGGAAAGTAAATTGAGACTTGATACCATTTTCATACTACGGAATTTAAATGAGAAGACAATGTGAGCTAGTGGATTGAGGTGATTTCTATTTTTGGTTTTGCCACTGGCTTCTTGGCTGACCCAAGGCACAAAAAGGCAAAATGACTTGCCTAAGTTTCACACCCACAAAACAGGAATAACGATGTTCTGCTTTTTAAAGTGTAGTGAGATCTGTGGATGAAAGGAATTGTGCAAGAGCTGCTATTACTTTTTCTTACCAAGGCTGGGTGAAAACAACTTTTCTTTACTGAATGGCACATAATTTTAGAAGTGTGCATGCAGCACCCTGGCACTGGCTGAACAGGAGCTTCCTCAGCTGAGTTTTGTGGCCTTCATTCTCTGGCCCACAACCATCACTACTTTGGCTCACGACAGTGAAAATAGCGATAAATTATAGATGTTACCATTAATAAACATTATTTACCTACACTCATTGCACCTTGTTCCCTGAAACCTTACAGTTACTCATTGTTGTAAACAACCTGACAGATGCTACGGTGGGCAAACAGTTTTAGCAACCCTTTCCATATATATATATAAGGTACATACAAGTATACGTCTAAAAAGCTGTTATATTTTTATTTAAAATGGTTTAAACATTTCCCAATAGAATGTTCCTGGCTCTGCCTCTCCAGAAACAAAATCAGTGCCATTAGCCGTACGTGTGAGCCTTCTGGGGTTTCTCTGTTGTCACCCTCGCAAAATCAACCTGCTGGCTGGGTACCATACCCTCACACTAAAATCTGGGACGCTCTGTTAGCGAGCATCCCTACTTAGAGTCTGCATCCCTACCTGCATCTCTCTGGAAACTGTAACTACTGATGAAGCACAGACCCGTAACAACTCCTTCAAAGCAAAATTCTTAATTTCTGGGAGTTCAGGACTTCTTTGGCTTCGCTAGTTTAGTTTTAGGTTTTCTTGATGTCATAATGATCTTAAACCTTTGGACTGATGGATGCTGGAATTGAAAATTAGTAGGAAAAAAATGTTTGCTTTTTCCTGAGAATTTTCAGTAAATCAGGCTGTGCTCTGTCATTAATTCCGTAAGATTTTGCAGACACCAATATGCCCCAGAAGTTGCAGCATAAACTCAGAAAGTAATACACACGTATTATTTGTATCCTTTCCAAAAAGCACTCTGTAGTGATTTGCTAGTGCAGAATTTTTTCTGAATTGGAGGGCTGGCAATTTTGAAGCTGTTTTAAGATTTATTGGTAAAATAATGTTACAAATTGACAAACAAAGCTGAAGTTAATCTCTTCCCCATTTTGGCAGATTCCTCAGCATTTTTTCAGACTCCCCTTCCCCACTCTCCCTTTCTTTCCTGCAGACTTTTGGAAACCTGTCTGAGCTAACTGTCATTGACTGAACAGGTAGCTGGGACATCGTAGGAGGCCTTCCCTCCACACGTGTTGTGAACTTGTTTGTAGCTTAAGAGATAGAAGGAATTCCATGTTTAAACCTTGTGCCTGGAATGTATGGCTTGAGGAGGCAGAAATTTTGGTAATCTGAGTGTTGTAAACACAGATTTATCTATTTTAATAGACGTAGCAAAAGTAAGCTAGCCTTTTGCATTCAGAGAAATTCTTCCACATAGTCTTGGTGGTGTCTTTTCTTCCTTTCAGCTTTTGCTGGAGATAGCAAAGCATCTGGTAGGGTTAACAAAATTACAGTTTTGTTTTGTTTTTTCCAAAATGGAAATTAAACCAGAATACACTTCTGATGGGTCTCCACTTGTATTAGTGCATCTGGTTCTGGGCACCCATCCCCAGAAAGATGTAAATGTAATTGGAGCACGTTCAAGAAACAGCAAAATGCTGAGAAGTTGTAAAGCTTGATTTGTAAGAGAAAAACTTAAAAAGAAAAAAGTTAAATACGTACAGGGCGCCTGAGGGACAGCAGAGTGGAGGAAGGTTTTGGTAGCGATCTACAATTTTGAGGATTGTAAACGCCAACAAAGTGAAAAATTACTTAGTGTGGTTCAAGAAGGTGTAATTAGATGTAATGGAAATAAATGAACAATATGTAAACTTGAGCTGAATGTTACAGTAAAACAACATGAGCAGTGAGACCTATAGATTTAATATTTATCTGTATTGAGTTAGCACTGGGGAATCCCAGTCAGGGATCAAGTGTTGCTTTTCCTGTAGAATCGTGAAACATGAACAAAAGAAATGCAATCCCTCTCTTGAGTAATAAACGAGAAGCTTGACTGGGTGGCATATAAGGAATAAATTTAAACCGGTGGGATGTGGAGTGGAACCCTAAAAGGTCTTTCGAGTCTTTTTCAGTCTTGCTGGCTGTTAGACCATTTAGGATTATAAGAATGTAACTCTTATTTTGAAGATGCTTGTTATTTTCAGTCACTAATGTGTGTAAATATTGCTTTAAATTGGAATAGCCTTACTACGCGATTGCCGAGAGCTGGAGAAACTATCCTTGGACATAAGTTTTTCATCGGTTTTGGTGGGAAGGGAGCCAACCAGTGTGTCCAGTCTGCTCTACTTGGGGCCAAGACCTCACTGATCTGCAAGGTAAGCACTGACTTGCTCTTGGATTACAGCTGAACTAAATGTTCATGCAAATTCCAGTAAACCTTTAGATGACTTACAGAAAAGTTTTTGGTTTTGTTTTTTTTTTTTTTAATCCCTCTCTAATTCCCTTTTCCTTGTTTCAGCTATAAATTTTAGCATGGAGGAGGCTGTTTTAAGAATACTGCCAGAACCAAAGACTAGTTGGCTAGAGATCTGGCAGAAATTGCATATAAAGAAGGATTGCAAAACTTAGATTGATGTACCATGGAAAAGAGAATCGGAGAGAACTTGAGATGTTCAAAATTCAAGTAATCTTTATTAGCCCCTCGTCTTTATGTTCCCCACTGTTACAACAATCAGGGCTTCACTGATAACATTCAGGTGCTAGGCACTACAGTCAATCTGAAATTTACTTTGTAGGTGATTAAAAATCAGACACTGACGAGCCAGTAACAAATTTGAGAAGGAACGTAAAATTTTGTGCTTCAAGGGTTAAATCATTATCTCATTACTTGAGATTAGGATGAGATGTTCACATCCAAATTCTAGTACCCTTGCACGCTATGGGATTTTTTTGCCCACTTTTCTGAAACGTCTGATATACAGCAGTTCTGAAGACTGGCTCACAGACCATCGGGCTGATTCAGCTTGGCAGATGCTATATTCTTACAGTGCTTTTCTTTGATTTTTGTCATTAAACATTATAAGTTTTGAGTGTTCATTACTAAAGTTAAGATCAAATTTTCTCTCTCTATAGCCTTATTGTCTATCTTGTGCTAACTGTAGATGAAACTTCGAATTGACTAGACATACTTTGTTGTTGCCATAGCTGGGGAGGATGCTAAATTTGTTGGATCATTGTCTGTCAGGGATTTTTTGAGAAGTACTGGAAACATCTCAAGGAAGCCTTTCTCACTGGATTTCCAATCCAATATTTAGGCTAAAGAATGGCAGCTATAAATCTAAATTACACCTGCAAACATTTCTGGGGGTCATTATCACTAGTTGTTCTACAGTGTGGGTTTTTTTCATATTGGCAATGTTTGTGCTCTGTAATATTGTGTATATTTGATCGTCTTTGCATTCAAGAACGATCAGATTTAAGTACAAGACGAACTGGCAGTGAATTCCGTGCTAACATTTCCTGCTAAATGTTAAAGCATTTTTTTCCACTGGAAGTGTGAATTTTGTTTTATTTTTTAATAGTCTAGCCTTTGCTCAGTGCATACATGTTTCTGGAAACATTTGCATTCCTAATAAAATTTAGCAGTTACTATAATTTCTAATTACTTTCCAAATCATATTTATGTTATTTCAGTAGAACCTAGTCATCTTTCTTTCTTTCTGATGTGTATTTATTGGAGAAAAGAAACCGCAGAGAATGACTCTTAATATCTATAAATGTTAGCATTTTGTATTTTTTTTAATTTTAAAAGTTAATGTTTACTTTTAAAATTAAAAATGCGTTTTATAGCCTCACAAAACAGTCTCATCTCATAGCAGTACAGTCTTATAACTACATAGGTCAATGGGATGTAGTATAAAGTTTCTTGCTGAATAAACTAAGAAGAATCAGGCAATAATGAGCCATTACAATTCAATTATTTTTACTTTAACGAGTCATCTTAAGTATTCAGTGGTTCTTAAAGCCAGATTGCCCCTCACACACACACTCTGTGCTCAGTAGCATGCTTATGTTTTGGTCAAAATTCATAGAATCATAGAATCTTTTTGGTTGGAAAGGACCTTTAAGATCATCGTGTCCAACCATTAACCTAACACTATCACATCAACCACTAAACCTTATCCCTAAGCACCACATCTACTCCCAACATTTTTTATCCAGTACAGGTGCAACAATTGCTTCTACGATCTGAAGTTCAGGGAATGGAATCACTGTTAATACTAGAGGGACATTCTGATGGAGTGTGGCATCCTTTTAGAAGGACTTTAATTTAGACAGAGGGTGACCTCAACAAGAGTAGAGGTAGACATCTCAGATCAAGTGACAAGGCATTCTTCATACCTCAGAGCTTTAAACACAAAAGAGAGCCAGTGACTATCTGGTGAGGGTTTGAGAGAGGGAATTTTAGAATGACTTACAGTTATGACTAGAGATGCCACAGAATGCCGTGGATTTTAATGTAAAATCCAAGTACTGAGTTTGAGTAGTGGAAATGCAAACAGTGTTCTACTTTCTGCCTGGATGTCTCTGAAAGTGGCTGCTGTTATGCTGGGTTATCAATATGTATTGCAGTATTGTCTTAAACTCACGTCCTCAATTTGCTCAGTAGAGTAAAACAACGTATTGATGGAATAGTTGCCACTTCAAAAGACAAGAAAGACAATTGTTGAGAGAACTGTAAAGGATTACTGTCAAGGAACTAAAGGATCTAAGCAAATAAATTAATTGCTTGTGTTCATACAAGAACCCTGCTGCAGTACTGAAAGATGCACAATGGGCTTGAGAGATTCCGAACTCCCCAAACTATTATCTTTTTCTTTTTCTTTTTTTTTTTTTTTTTGTAGTGGCCATTACCAAAAAAATCTGTTAAATATCCTAGATTAAGATGGTGGAGGGATGTTGGTCTGAAAGACATTGTATGTGCTGAAAAAGCTCCTGTTTTACTTCTGGCAAACAATTTGTAATGATCCTCACTGGACATTGATTTCACTAGCCTGATATAGCATATACTAAATTCTACTTAAGCCCCAGCTGCATTTGCTTCCTACTTGGAAAGAGGAAGTGCTGTATTACCATGCTATGTAGTCTTCTCTCTTTAGATGATCTGTAAGCCAAATTTAAGTTAAAGTGCTGCAGGCCTGAATCCTCACTTCATTGTAAGAACATAGCTGTATCTCAGATGCAGCCCAGAATATGATAGATAACTTCAATTGTTTTTTCCTTTTGTGTTACTGTCTTATACTTGTCTTTAGTACCTGTTTAATTCCCTAATGAAGAAAAAGAGTAAACACTCTCAAAAAAAAAAAGGCAAATAGAATAGATTAAACAAACAATTGTCAAGAGGTACATGTTTTTGTTGTAATTAATTTTCAGGTACAGATGAGTTTGATTCACTAAGCTGCTAGAATTTTAGCTGCTATGATGCCAGCCAGCTCCCCTAGCTCCATGTGGAAAACATGATAGTAAGCAGGGAAAACCCAGGCTGAAAAAAACTGATGTAATTCCACTCATTCTAATATGCAAACTGTGTGATCATAATGCTTGTACAAACAGCTATTGTTAAGAACTCAAGAAAGAAGGAATGCTATTTCAGCACATACATACAATGTTCTGTGGTCAGCAGACTAAGACATTTATTTTTCTGTTTACCCAACAGTCCATCTAGCAGGGTCTGTGCAAAACCAGAAAATATTTAAACCAATGTTATATAATTTGACATGGTCAGTAAATATGCCTTTAATCTAAAAGGAGTCTGATGCCCAATACTCTGTCTTCCTTGAGGGTAAAGCCTGAATGGAAAGATAAGCCCTTCAAAAGCACTAGGATTAACTGGGTTGAATGCTGATGAACTAACATGGAAAAAAGTTTCCAGAGGAAAAGGACCTCCGTGGAGACCCCTCCAAGGGCTTCCCTGCAGCACTGAGATGTCTCGCTGTGAGCAAAAGTACCACGGCTGATCTCAGTTGTTATGACAGTTGAACAATAAGGGATGCCTGTCTGTCAGTTATGTAGGACCCAGAGCTGAAGGAAGGAAGTTTCAGCTGAGCTTTTGGAAAATGGTTATGAAATATTTCATTGCTGAAATAACTGAGCAAATCCTGAGATTTGTTGTAGAAGCTTTGTAACAGCGAGGGAGGGAGAAGGTGATACCATCAGGCAGAACACATTCCAGTAGTACAACTGTTAGGCTGCAGAGGTGAGCACAACTCAGGTTTAAATTGCAGATGGCTGCAGTCATCCAGCCTAAAGCACTCGGACGATGCCGCTTCTGACAACCCGCCCTGTCTGGCAAACTGGGAGTAGTCAGAGATACAGAAATATTCTAATATGCAAACAATGAATAACACAGTGACCAAAGTAAATGTTGTTGGTTTGGGTTTTTTTTTCCATGTACTAGAGGAATGTTCCATCTGGTTAGACTGTTTTGACCTAAATTGCTGCCCTCCTTTGGTAAAAGACTTGGATGATCCCTAATAATGCTTCAGAAAAATCCCTTATAGAGGTTGTAGGAAATGAAAGTATGTTTCAAAACATGGTTGTGCAATCGAATGTGTAGGGGAAAGGATCATCTATCCATGACACTAAATTTTAGAATTCTAAATCGCAGAATTCTGATTGTTGTGATCACTAGCTAATATTCCGGCCTTCTCTGAGCTTTCTAAAGGACTGAGCTCATAAATAGAGAAATTTCTAACAGCAGGCAGTAGAGGCAGCTGCTTTGTGCTTCCAGTAACTCAAATACACCATTAGCTACTTAGTGCTGTTTTATGAGAAGATGGATCATTAGTTAGGGCTCCTCGTGTAATTCCTTCATTGTCTAGACCGTGACCAGGATCTTGATTTGGCTTCTAATCTGAAAGATTTTTTTTTCTCTTGCATAAATACTTCCTGTAGCATTGGTGAGTCTTTGATATTGCTCAGATACACAACTTTTGGAAGTGGGAGCACATACTATGCATGCTGAAGACATAGGCTAAAAGTGGTGAATTAAAAACTATGTCGGCTTTATAGAAGTAATTTAAATGCTATTTTGACATTAAGGAAGTTATACCATTTTTTTTTCTCCGTATACTTCATCTCCTTTGCTCAGCTTGTGTGGTGTAACAAAAGCAATGTTTATTAGTCTGAATAAACAGCAAGCAGAATTCTGTTCAGCTAAAAGGATTAGTGGAGCTGAAATTACAAGCTCTTTAACTTGCTGTTAGAAAAACAATAGAGCATACCTTGACTCCCTAACTCAAGTTGGTCTGCTGTTGCTGCATAAAACAAACAAAAAATGTTGAATTTGTAAACAGTACATTTAGTACTGAGAATTATAGTAACCAGCAATGCCATGTTTATGGTCACTTTTTAGATCATAACCACAGTTTGATATTTTTCCACCGAGGAAACCTGAGGTAGAAAATTCAAAAAACAAACTGCAATTAAGAAGGACACCAGAGTTGCTGTAAATGCTTTCCATTTGAATCTGAATCTACCCGCTTAGTAGATGAGGGCAGGGCTGTGGATGTAGTCTATCTAGACTTCAGTAAGGCATTCGACACTGTCTCCCACAGCATCCTCCTAGACAAACTGGCTGCTCGGGGCTTGGATGTATGGACTCTTCAATGGGTTAAAAACTGGCTGGATGGCCAAGCCCAGAGAGTGGTGGTGAATGGGGCAAAGTCCAACTGGCGGCCGGTCACTAGCGGTGTTCCCCAGGGCTCAGTTCTGGGGCCGGTGCTGTTCAATATCTTTATAGATGATCTAGACGTAGGGATTGAGTACACCCTCAGCAAATTTGCAGATGACACCAAGCTGGGTGGGAGTGTCAATCTGCTGGAGGGTAGGAAGGCCCTACAGAGGGATCTGGACAGGTTAGATAGATGGGCCGAGACCAACAGCATGAGGTTCAACAAGAACAAGTGCCGGGTCTTACACTTGGGCCACAACAACCCTATGCAGCGCTACAGACTGGGGGAAGAGTGGTTAGAAAGCGGCCCGGTGGAAAGAGACCTGGGGGTGCTGATCGCCAGCCGGCTAAACATGAGCCAGCAGTGTGCCCAGGTGGCCAAGAAGGCCAATGGCATCCTGGCCTCTATTAGGAATAGTGTAGCCAGCCGGTCTAGGGAAGTGATCGTCCCTCTGTACTCGGCACTGGTGAGGCCGCATCTTGAGTACTGTGTTCAGTTCTGGGCCCCGCACTTCAAGAAAGATGTTGAGGTGTTGGAGCGAGTCCAGAGGAGGGCGACCAAGCTGGTGAAGGGTCTGGAGGGTCTGACCTACGAGGAACGGCTGAGGGAGCTGGGGTTGTTTAGCCTGGAGAAGAGGAGGCTCCGAGGTGACCTTATTGCAGTCTACAACTACCTGAAGGGAGGTTGTAGTGAAGTGGGAGTTGGCCTCTTCTCCCGGGCAACTAGCGATAGGACAAGAGGACACAGCCTCAAGCTTCGCCAGGGGAGGTTCAGGTTGGACATTAGGAAGAATTTCTTTTCAGAAAGGGTTATTAGACATTGGAATGGGCTGCCCAGGGAGGTGGTGGAGTCACCATCTCTGGATGTGTTTAAGAAAAGACTGGACATGGCACTTAGTGCCATGGTGTAGTTGACAGGGTGGTGTCAGGGCAACGGTTGGACTCGATGATCTCAGAGGTCTCTTCCAACCTGGTTGATTCTGTGATTCTGTGAATAATGATCCAGGAGTACAAGATACAGTACACTTCCAGATCTTACAGTCCCCAGAAAGCTTCAGTGTGAAGGGAACACAGTGATTGTAAGAGAATGAAACTTGAATATAGCAACATGGGTGTAGGGGGAGTTTTGTAATAGAGGAGGAGAAAACTGCAGAACACTATTCCTTTTGTTTATTAATACTATTAATACATTTTTACTATTATTTATTAGTTTATTGTTTGTTTATTAATAAGGCAAAGTGCTGCAAAACAGAAAGTGTTGTATTCAAATTACACTAGAGCATGCTGTCGTCTAAAGAAGACCTATCGATCCTCTCACCTTTCTTTAGAGAAAAACTATCCTTTTGTCTTTTGTATAGGTTGGGAAGGATTCCTTTGGCAATGATTATGTTGAAAATTTGAAGAAGAATGGTATTTCTACAGGTAAAATTTTACTTTAAAGAAACATTTTGTATTATTTTAAGCTTTAAAAATTGGTAGTGAAAGGTTTCTTATTTTATCGCCTTACTGGATATGTTTTAGCACTCAGAACTATGAATAATTGCTTTGACACAACTGGCAGGAATGAATGAATATGGGTGAGAATATGGGGACTTCTGAAATCAGCTGTACCACTAAAAATAAAATGTAATGTTATTACCTCTAAATCTTAGATGATGACATCAGTGCAAGCCACCTGAAGATAACTTGCTGTTATGCTATACATTATTATGCTGCTGTTGAGCTACCAGTACTGCTCAGGCCATTTAGACCTTTACTGATGTGTTACTCCCTCTCCCACATGTGAACTGGGCAGCTTGCTGCTCATGCTGCTTATTTTCTGCAGGAAGAGCATTGAGAGCACAGAAAACACAAGTTCTCTAGTTTCAATTCCAGTGTGTAGACCTAGCTCATGGTGAAAAGAAGCTATAATTGCAAGGAAAGTACTGCTCTGACCCTTGTAACTCTGAGCTAGATAAGGGTACCTCCAGGGCGAGTACCTGCAATACTTTAGCAAAACTGAATGAGCGATGTTACATGTTCGAATTTGAGCAAATTTTTAAATTGGCCACAAAAGGCACATCTTGAGAGAGAAGCCGACTGTTGTCCTTCATCACGTCCATGTTCTAAAATGTTAGAACATCAGAGCTTCTTAAACAAAAGGTCACCAGAATTTGTCTCAATAGAATAGTAGGTTTTTCTCAAATACAGTTCTTGGGAAAAAGAAAACCTCAAATTTTTTGCCAGTTTTCTACCTAGAAAAACCCCACCTGTCATAGAAAGTTTCAGACCATTGGTTAATATTTGACAAATTTGCTGACAGCTGAAAACAGGTTCTTATAGTAATAAATATGGAACAATCTTTGTAATAGACAGTGCTGCTACTTGCACTTCTAGTTAGTTTATCTGAATAATCCGAAGAGGAAACATATAGCCTCACCACTGCCTTCATAGCACATGTTCATATTACTGCTGAAATGCAAATCTACACAGAATTAAATGCTGTGTTGTTTTAATATTTTCATTTTCTCCAGCCTTGACTCTGTTGTTTCATTGGATAAAAGAAATACTTCCATGCAGGAGTAGAGTGCCTGAGAAGGCTGTATAAATAACATGCTTTCTCTAAAGCAGAGATGTAGCCAAATTAAAGAATGTTGGACTCACATTTCTGTTTTGTGGATGTAAATTAACACTTTTTGTTGTTGTTAGCTTCTCTGGCATTGTTGCGCATGAAAGAGTAATTAGCATTTTTAAATTGCTGGAGGTTATGGGTTCATTTTAGATTTAATTCAATTAAACTGCATCACATGCTATTGGTTGAAAGTAATGTATTGAACTAATGCATGCTGTAACTTTTCCCTTTCTCAGCATTTGTAGGTCAGACTACAGATGCTGCTACTGGAACTGCTTCAATAATTGTCAACAGTGAAGGTATATATTTCTACTCTGAATTGTCCGCTTTGCTCTGCCTCTACAACCGTAAAAGAAACGTTTGCATTGTTACTGTTAATTGTGGAATTATTTTTTCTACACCTTTCATTTTTTTCATGATCTTATTTTCACTTCATGGCACTTCCTTTTATTATAGGCAGTGTTATAGGATGAGATGCCTAAAAGCAGCAGAATCAGACGCTTAGATTAGCAGTGTGATAGCCGTAATTCAATCAGCCAGATGATCTGTCTAGTTTTACATTGGCCAGCACATACAGTGTAGCAGAAGGTTAAACCTCTCCTTTTCCACCACAACTTACGTAGCGTTTTTACTGTGAGGAAAGGGTTTGCCTCCTCAGCACACTAAGTGAGTCATTATGCCCTGGATCAGGAAAAGGAATTATCCTTGGTAAAAGTAGAAATATTTATGTTGATCTTGTAATATTACCACAATTCTTGATCCCAAGTTGCATCTGCAGTGATGAATACACAGTGAAATGGCATATTTGTTTTTTCTGTGTTAATTTTCCTTAGCCTGTGCCTTTGCTCTCATATTGCAGGAGAAGAAGAAAATAAGGTTTGGCTTGTTTTCATATTCTTCTTTAAGATTGCTAAATTATCCTCTGAAAACTTTCTGTTCATCTTTCCCTCAAGCAAGTTGTGCTGTTGAGAACTCTTAGGAGAAGTACGTGTGTCTGAATCAAAATTAGAGCTCAGGACTGATAATGTTTATGCAAACATAACAAATTAAATGTGATTGGACTAGTTCACTTTTGGTGCTATAAGAGCCTTCACTGGAACAATTACCTTAGCTGACACATCAACTTAACAAGCTCCTATGTAAGCTGATGGTAGTACACTGGGCTACAGCTCAAAATGGGAAAGGAAACATGACTGTTCACTCCAGGAGCAAACCTGGGAAGGAACTGTGACTAAAGGCAAGTCTCCACAGGAACATTCAGAAAAATTAAGCAAGTTAGCTGGAGATGTGAGTTTAATTTTCCCTGAGTAAGATTAATCAAAACCTTGCATGACAGCTCTAATTCCAAAATAAGGTAGCTCTAATACATTGAATAAACTGGATACCTGCCTCTTACTTCCACCTCCTTCTCTTGGTTTGGGTCAGCAGGTAAATTACCACAGCTACTCTTAAGAACTTTTCTCTTATGCCACATATAGTCACTACTCTGGCCATTGTAAATGGGAGAGACAGTGAGAATCTGGTAGCGCACTCCCAGGCCTCACTGTTTTGTACATGTAACCATGTTTTGCACTAGGTTTGCTGTCCAGAATAGTTGAAGAAGCAGCAGTCTTGTTACCTCCCAATTCATATGCATGGCCAACTAAGATAAACGTGGTCTAAGCTTGAATGAACACCTGTTAAAATTATAACACCATGAATTTTTCTGAAGGATTTTTTTCTGAGGAACAAAACCATCTTGTGGATCTAAAACCTTTATAAGCCCAGGAAAGGCAAACTGATTGTTCAGTGCCATGAGGTTCACAGTGGGCTATCTATCTTACATGTTAGTGTCAGTGTGAAGGGTCTCTGATAGTCGTGATTCACATAGTGAGATTAATAATGCGTAATGTCATGCAGTTTGGTTCTTTCAGAAACTAAAAAATTGGAAATTAGGTTACCACTGGCCTCAGATTTTATTTAAAATCTAGTAGAAGAGCAAACCTGGTCAGAAGTATGCTATAAAGCAAACAGATGCACAGAATTGGTAATAGTTCTGGTTGTTACTTCTCTCTAAAACCATCTGGCACCTGAATCAAGTAAATTGCAATAAAATAGCAGTACTTATGTGCTTTGCTGTTGCAAGAGACACTGTTTTTTTTTTCCTGTAGAAACCTGGCTGATTGGACCTAAACAGGTTTTACAGCACTTTCCAAAGGGCTTGTCTATACATGCATGTTTTACCACAGTAGTTGTGCTGGCATAGCTGAAACACCACAGCATTCAGTGCACTGATGTAAAGCAGTTTCTGCTAGTTCAAAGTATACCTAAAAGGGAAGATTTGAAGTTAGGAGTGGTGATGGTGTTTTGTGTTAAGACAACAAGGGACAGATAAAAAGCATAGGTATCATCTCTTTAAATCGCCAAGTTTTAATTGCTGTATTTTCACACACCTAACCTTCACTTCATCTTACCAACTCTTTACAAGTACCAGTACTTGGGAAAAATACCAACTCCAGTCAACTGAGTGAAATCACAGGCAGAAGTAGGAGAGAGACTCAAGTAGAGGCAGCAGACTATGATGGATGAGTGAAAGCAGAGAAAAAGAAAGCTGCAGAGAGCAGAGTCAGAGTAGGCTCTGAAGTAAATTTTCCCTGGTGTTATTTGTGTCTGTCTAGCTGGTGCTGCTGAATTTCTGGGAAGATTTTTACCGATTACTGAATTGCACAGCTATAACTGACCCATTATTGTAATTGGCAAAGTACTAAAAATTTGAAAATTATCAGGCACATTTGATCCCAGGTAACAAGCAATAGGACAAGACGAAATGGCCTCAACTTGTGCCAGGGGAGGTTTATATTGGATATCAGGAAAAATTTCTTCACAGAAAGAGTTATCAAGCATTGGAACAGGCTGCCCAGGGAAATGGTGGAATCACCATCCCTGGAGGTATTTAAAAGATGAGTAGATGCGGTGCTTAGGGACATTTAGTGGTGGACTTGGCAGTGTTAGGTTAACAGTTGGACTTGATGATCTTAAGGTCCTTTCCAAGCAAAACAATTCTATGATTCTATAATATTCTCAAAGTTGCATTATATTCTGGGACAATACAGTATAGTTTCAGTAAAAGAGTTTAAATCCCTGCTTTAATGCAAAATGGTGGAGAGATGTTTAACAAGTTTATAGTGCTGCACTGGAAAACGTGCAGCCCAGAGACACTGCAAAGGTTCCCTCTGGGCCGGTCTAAGAAATCTGTGCAGAAATCGTTTTCTGGAACCTCATGTTCCTTTCAGTTGTTCTCGTTTATACAACCGCCTCTTCAGATAGGTTTTGACTAAACAGAAGCTTCAGTTTACCAGGACCCTGTACACTTCGAATCCATACTTTCTCTCTTAAGGAGAAAAGCTGGTACATCCAGCTGCTTTTCTTAACACGTTTTCTTTGAGGTGCATCGCACCACTTTGAACCCCAGTTTTTGTTTCCCCTTTCAGCCTGCCTTCTTTCCACTAGCTCTGTCACTTGGCACACCTTCTGCTAACAGTGTGCTGTTGAGTGGTAAGAACTCCATAAGGTGATGATGTGTGTTGTACTTTTACATACATACACACATAGGGAGGAAAAAAACCTCCTTATGGATAATTGTTTACATGGTTATCTGTGAAGTTTATTGCCGCTTTATCTATATCTGGTACTGACTGTTGATGGCACCATTAAGCTGGCTTGACAGGACCAGTAGTTTGAACCAGTCTGACAACTTCCATGGCCATAGCGAAAATTCAGTGGAGGGACAACAGAGGTTGGCAGGTCATGATTAAAGTGCTCCTGATTATTGCAAGTTGGGACTTAAAGCTCACCTACACAGAACGCTGTGAGATAACCCTCACTTGAGATAAGCATTATGCTGACTTTACGATAAAGTTATTAATCATTCATGAACAGTGAATAGGCGTTATTTTGTAAGTGAGTGTACCTTCAACACCAAAGCACTACTAGTATAAAAACATTCAAAAATATATATTTAGATAAGGCTAAATAAACAAGGCAAACTTAGAGCACATATGCCAGCTTGTTTGAATTATACTTTTCAAAGAGAAAATCTTTGTTTTGAACCTTCAGGATTATGAAGAAATGTCACCTGAATTTTTATAGAATTTCTGTGTATTGACATTCATCATGAATGTTTGTTTTGTGTACAGGACTATTCAAGGCTTCTACCAAGTAACTGCATAGAAATTATAATACCATGACACACCCAAAACTTGCCCTCATATTCATGAACTGTGTGATTTGGCAGCAAATGTTTTTCTTGTAACATTCTTTTCTGGTCACAAACATCATCTTTTTTCCCTATGAATTATTATGCAGAAGCTTTGCAGCTGTTGTTATAATTGCATCGTTTGAGATTTTGGTGAGTTCTAAGCACTACTGATGGCTTTTAGACTCATCATCCCGTTTTAAAAAGTGATGGTTGTTGCACTGTGGTGTTTACTGGTTTGCCTTTGATTTTTCCACTGGCACTTCTCATCTGGTAGCATCTATAAAATGACACCTGTAAAAAAAAACTAGCTTGAGTTACCTATCTTTCTAAGAAGTGACAGTAGCAGATTTAGAAGCCCAAGTGAGGACAGTATTTACATATGCAGCATTCACGCTGTTTTAAGTATTGATTCACCCAGTCCCCATCTGGTGTAAGCTTGCACAAGCTTATCAGCTTCATTTAGCTGTTCTAGCTTATAGCAACTGTGAATGTGGCCCTTAATATTTTAGCTGATGTCTGCAAAACTTAAAATTATATGTGCTCCCATCAAAACTGAGAATTTTTAGTCTAAGTAAAGATATGTTAGAATTAACTGTAATGCAGTAAGTATATTTTTCTCATTCTTAGTGTTGGTAACATTTTCTCTCACTTTAGGTGTTTCAAAGTTAGGTGTACGGCTTAAGGCTTCACCTAGAGTTAACAGAGAGACATAGGCATTTCCAGACAACAGTTTATCTCCTCCTCAAACAGATATCTAAGATATGTAAGATTAAAAAAACTCTGAAAATACTTGTCTCTCCTCCTTGTTGAAGGAACCTAGAAAACTACTCTTTAGAAATTAATTTTCTTAGAATATTCTAGAATGTAGGATTTTTTTGAAAACTTTAAAAATTAGTTAATGTTGGACAAGATGAATCCCACCCCTCTTTGCCATCTGTCTTTAACTCTGTTGTCCCTGGTGCTGATTTCCCATCTGATTTCCCTGGCAAGAAATAATTGCTTTTAACAAAATGGTTGCTGGTAGTACAAAATTCTGGTATTAATTGTGAGTGCGTGGATCCAGATTCTGCTTTCATGCACGCTGGTGTAAGTTTGTGATGACTGCTGTCATTCACAGTTAGTGTGGTATATGTAGCTAAGAACAGAATGTGGCTTTTTCCCTCCAGCTTGGGTTAAGCCTGTCCGGACTGTTACACCGCAGTAGGTACTGCATTTCCCTGGCAGGTTTGAAAGCAGACTTCAAGTCTCTGACCTGTTGTAGTTAGAAAAATTTCTGACTATGATCCAGTGCAGCATGGTCTACCTTGAATTTGCACATATGGGTTTTCGCAAACAGCCTTCATTATTGCCTTGGGCCATTAGCTCTAAAGTCTAATAATAATATACATGTCAGCACAGCTAAATAGTTCAGCAAGATAATGCAGCAAGACATGTGGATAGTGTCTGAGATTCTAGGTACCACAGAGACCAGGCAGAAATGAAATATATTTTTGTTCTGCTGATTCCCTGCCTTTCACTGTTTGCACTGCTGCACTCTATAAGTTTTCAAAATATATGCTTGGCAAAATAGGTGCAATTTGCCTTTGAATGTTTCCTCAACAGGATTCAGGTATCTTTGACAGCATGTACTTGTTGCAGAAGGTTTTTTCTTTTTTTTTTTTTTATCCAAGATGCCCATCATTGTCTGTTGAAAAGCAGGGCGTTGGCTTTAAATGCTGAGGTTTTGCTTTTCATATGCAGCTGTTCTGTACCAAACCATTGACAACAGAATTGCTTTGGAAAGCTTGGGCCCCTCCCTCTGAGATCACTGTATTATTCTTTCCATTGTCCTGCTTTCTTTTCAGAACATATTTACGGAGACAAGCTTTGCACGTTTCTTATTCAAAGGGCTTTGAAGTCACATTCAACAAAAATAATGTGTTTAAAAACATAAATATTTATTTACAGAGTAATTCAGTTCATTACAGAATTGGTAGCCTTTAATGATTGGCAGTCCTTAAAGGAATCTTCAGCGGGGGCGGGCTGAGCCTGTAAATCAAGGAACAACTGACTTATTGAATTTAATACCTGAGTGATTAATAATAAATTTTAATTTGAAGGCACCCATGCCTGAAGGTCTCTAGGTATTGTAACAGAAATTAAAAAAAAAGAAAGAATGAAAGAAAGAAACTGCAATAAAAGAAGGCAATTTGCATGTCTGAAGAAAAACAAGAATATTTAGAACCTACGTAAATGAACCTCCTCACCTAACTGTAAAACAAACTACGAGAATGAAAAGGATCTTAGATGTGCTTTGAGATACTGCTGTGCTTCTGGATGTATAGCTTTGCTTAGACCATTCTACTGGCCAGCTT
The DNA here is from genome assembly GCF_013368605.1 of Nyctibius grandis. NCBI lineage: Eukaryota > Metazoa > Chordata > Aves > Nyctibiiformes > Nyctibiidae > Nyctibius > Nyctibius grandis. The sequence goes on from NC_090658.1 coordinate 32,085,821, forward strand.
TAAGTGCAGAAGAATCTGTCACCCACCTTAACTCACTTCTGATAAAGCTTTCCTTAGACACAGGCATTACCTTTCTGGGTTTTGGTGGCCAGCTGATTCTGGTTTTCATGATGCTTAGGGGCTCTAACTTGAAGTGTTGCAGGTAAATGGAGCAAGCCTGCTTCTCTGAAATCTGAAGAACATGCATAATTTTCATAGCTGTGTGAAATACTCTCTGTTTCCAGCTGATGAGAAAATTTTTAGGGCATTTTTGGCATATGAAGTCAGTAATCACGTTAATGCTTTTCTCTTCCAAGTGCTACTGGAATATTTTAGGAAAATGCAAATATCAATCTCCGTGTATGTCCCCCAAACACCAAAATAAGACTGGGAAAGCCCATACATGTCTTTTCCCAAAGAAATATATACTGCATTTGTTGTGCAGTGTAGCATTCATTAGTCCATCAATCTTTTTTGATTATCTTCTGAAATCTTCGGATATTTGAAAATGTCAGCAATGTGTACATTTTTAGTGGGGTTTTTTTGGAAAGCAAATTGAAATACTCATCTGAAATGTATTGTAGAAAAGCAAGGAATTGTTTTACATACTTTGTTGCAAAAGTTAATGTAAAAACCACAATATCTTCTCTTTAGGACAGAATGTTATTGTCATAGTCCCAGGAGCCAACCTGCTTTTAAACTTTGAAGACCTGAAGAGGGCTTCTGATATCATCTGTAAAGCCAAAGTGGTTGTTTGCCAGCTAGAAATAACCCCTGCTGTTTCTCTTGAAGCTCTGAAAATGGCACGTGCCAGTGGAGGTAATTTAACATAAGCCATTCTGTTTCCCTCATTTGTGTTGCATGAAAAATATTCTTTATCTTACTTTCTAAATAAAGATCCTGTGGTCTATTCTGGTTTCTGTCATACTAGTTTTATTTAGAAATGAAACAATAGCCAACAAATTCATGCTACGCTAATGAAAACTGAATTCAGTTTTAAAATTTTGCAGTGTTTACCTTGAATGGCAAACCAGCCCATACCCTTATAATCTCCCCGTATATGTCTGGTGCTGCCTTTCCTCCTATTTTCATGCTGTGACTAAATACAGTACAATGTTGTTAGGTCAGGAACTATGGACCTGACTCTGGTATTATTCCAGAGCAGAACAAGCGTAATGAATGCAAGTCAGTAAAGTTCCACACACAAGAAAGTGAATGAAATTACCTCAAAAACAGACTTATGCCCTTGTTCTCCCAGCATAGCAGTAGGTATGACTGTGGTTTTCTATATAGAAGTTAACATCCTTAAAGTAAAAAAAAATGCTTTTTCTTCTTAACAAAATTCTTAGAGTGTGACTTGGCCTGCTGCCATTGAATAAACAGAGTCATGGTCTGTGAAATTATTAGTAAATTGTTACTGTGCTGTACTTCATGTAGGCCATTGTTCCTTCAGTGTAGCATGTACTTTTTTTTTTTTTGCTTGAACAGGATGGGGTTTCACTACCAACACGATGTTTTTGTTGTCTAAGTGCCTGTAATGCTTTCAGTTACTCAAGCACAATTACCACTGTATTTGAACACTAAGTAAATAATTATGCAATTGAGGCATCTATATGAGGTTAAAAATATGTTCTCATCTATCTGGAAGATAAGACAGGGAGGGAACAGCTCATAGTATGGTCAATCACACAGCAGGTCAGGGATAGAACTGGGATCAGAACTAACTGGTTCCTTGCAGCTGGGCCCAGGCTTGCTCCAGTAGATCACAGCACGTTTTTGACTTTTCAGTCCTCCTTCGGCACCGAGGTCTGTTGTGCATCTGTTGTGATCACTAGTGTTTACGCGCTAGTGAAGAAATAAGAAGTAGCAGAACTTCAGGCATCACGTTCATGTATTTTGTGCTGATTTAAGCAGTTAAGTTAGATGCGAGGCTAGGAGAGAGTGGCTCTGAAACTGTGGTGGTAATAGTCATAAACTCTGTAAACAGAACTGTGCATGGGGAAAAATTATTTTGACTTCTGCTTGAAATGTCCAAACTGGGTTCATGCAAATCTAACTAAAAATTAAAAACTTTAGAAAACGGAGTAGTACCTGAAATGCTTAAAATATATGTGGGGGTGGGAAACAGCTTACTATATTTTTTCATTACGTTTTATAAAAATGGATGAAAGCATTCCTAATCTAATGGCTAACAGACTATAGTTGAGTCAATACTCAATATCCATGACTAATTTTATCTACTTCTAACTCTATGCACAGTTTTGGTAAGATGCTTCACACTTTTGTCACCCTCATATGGCAAGATGCCAGCCTGTGACAGAAGAAAAGATAGGATTTTTTTAGAGGTAATTAAAAAAAATCCAAACCTGATACATGGAACAGACATGCAAGCATTTAGCAACTGTAGACAGCCCAATATATCGAGAAAAGATAGTAGTTAACTGTGGGCCAGCTATAGTTCTGTGCTGTCAGTCTGCTATCATTGTGCAGCGCTCATATCAGGAAAGCTTTGGTTGCTTGTGCTTTAAAGCAATAGGCTACACATGTTCAAATGTCATGTGCAGTCAAATCTAAGTAAACAGCTGAGTTTGTCACACTGTAAAAATCCATCCTTAGCCAACTGTAAATTGTTAATGCAATTTCCCTTCTTTTAACTTGCAGTACCCTCATGTATAATGCAGTACTGCATGTTAGGATGTGCACTAGACTATTTTTGTTTAAAACAGATGCATACCCAGATGCCTCAAACCTCTGTTTCAAGGGTTTTTTTTTCTTGTTTTTCTCCATTCTTTGAAAGAAATAAACAATAAGATGGAGAAAGATTGTGGACACACAGGCAAGAATCCTCTGCTTCTGTTCAGTGAACATCACCTAGATCTGTAAGCTAGAGGGGGACACCTCATGTTCTGACATCCTCTCATTGTGGCACTGATTATTAAAGATCTTGTGACAATCTTGGGGGGAAGGAAGGAAGAAAGGAAGGAAAGGAGGGAGAGAAGGAAGGAAAGGGAGAGAGGGAGGGTTGTGAATAATTATATGAAGTGGGTGTAAATTGTAGTGGAAATCTGACTGGAAAATTCTAGGCTTTTAATGGCCACGTGTTGTGAAGCTGCTGCTGGTTCCTAGAGGGGGACCACTTCATTGATGGGCAAAATGTTATTGTATATCAGAGTCTGTAAAGCAGTTTGTGGGCTTCAGTAATGACAGACTCCATAAAAGATGGTTGATAATGTCCAGCCTATTAATACTGTAGTGAAGAATGAGAATGTGTCATAACCAGGGCTGGAAGCAGCCTCAGTTATTAAGGTTCCATGTCACTTGCAAGTAAAGGATCTATTTTTCATGTGCTTCAACTTTTTAATCTTGGGCTGCAGTTTTTCATATCAGCTGTTTGTCTGTGGTTAAACTCTTTGTAATTTCTGCCAAAGCATAGTAGCTATCAAAGCCAGGCAATGGAAAAATGCCTCCCACCCTACCCCCTTTTAAATTATGAATACTGGCTACTTTAAAATTAACTTAAGACTTGATAGCAAGGGAGCTTTCTTTTAAAGACAGGCCTTTGCAACAGTATGGAAATCTACCTGGTTTTTACTGTATTGTCTACCTTTGGAAAATAACTACCTTTCGCATAGACATGAGAAATTTGTTAGAGCTTCACAGCTAGCTTCCTCTGAGAGTCTGTCCACACAGGCAGTTGTTGATTTGGGCAGCATGACTGTCAGTGTAATTCCCAAATCTGATTTTAGGCAACTTCTTTTATCTGTTAAAGATCTCTTGTAGGCCCAGAAAGTACAGAGCAGGAGCTTGCTTGATTTGAACACAGAAGAGACAAAGCTGGATGGGAATGGTGAGGAGGGAGAGTAGATTCAGACAAGGGAAGTGTAGGAGGGATTTGCTTGATTTTGGGGGTGGCGGAGGAAGAAGAGAGAGAGAAACTGAAAGGGGGACAAAATTGGAACAGAGAATAGGATTTGTTGAACAGAGATTGGAATATGGAGGTAGAGTCAGGGAGTAGGCTGTGAGTACTGGAAGTGGGAAAAAGAAAGCATAGGAGAGGAGGCGTAAAGATACAATGTGATGAAAGTTGAGTGAAAAAGGTTACTATTGCATAGTGCCTGTGCAAGGAGGCATAAAGAATGGAAACTAGGTGAGGAGAATGGATCTTGGCAAAGGGACAGAAGGAATTTGGGCAGAAAATAATTCGGTGTTCCTCAGGGGGACCAAACAGATTATGCTGTTCACAAGCCATGCTCTTCTTCACAGCCTGAAAGAGAATCTTAGAGTTCCTCTATCTCACCCCTGCTCAGCAGATATTAAATACGGGAGAAAACTAATAGTAGTGTATTACACTCTGTTCATGATGAGTCTGTATTACTTAAAACCCAAGTTGGAACACTTCCAGTGCTGCTCCTGACCCATCTGTATGTCGGTATGATACCACATGACAGAGTTTGTTTTCCAATATGTGCTGTTTGTTTGTTTTACCTAGGAAAGTATACCTTAAAGATTTGTGTTTAAAAAACATTTATTAGGGTTGCAATTCAGAAAATAGGAAATGCAAGAGTTAAGGTTGCCTGTGAAACCTTAGTTTGTCTCCTTTCTGCATATATATTATGTTGCAGTCTTTAATTATGTGATCACATGCTGTTTTTCAGTGGTATGTGATCATATAATTAAAGAGTTTATTATAATACATACTGTATTGTAATAACATAAGGAAGCCAAATTAAGATTTCATTGGAAATCCTGATCTTGGCATTTTCTGACTTCAGAGTAAATGTCTTTGTCGTTTTAATACTCTTTTTAACGAGGCAGGTAGAGAGGCATGATAAAGTTGTACAGTCAAAGGCTAAAACTTTCAGTGTGTGAATCAAAAAGGTCATCTTCTAAGCTTCTTGGTATTCACATTTCAGAAGACTATGTGCATCTTTCTCTTTTAGGGCATTAACTGGGATTCAGAAGTGTTCAGGGTGTCTGAATATTATGTGCTATAGCTTAGGGTCTAAATATGCATTTAGGACTGAAAATTTAGGTATCCAAGTTGGAAGATTTGATCACTTGCTATAAGGAATGTTTCTAAAGTAAGAGTCTGTGCTTTATATAAAAATGATGGCCTTGTGGTTAAGACACAGAAGTATTAATCATAAAATTGGTGAAGTGAGAAACTAAGTCTGCAGACTTCCTGTGTTAACAGTGAGTAAGTCACTTACACTGTCCTCATGACAAACCTTTTCTGCTGTTACATGGGGCCTTAGGCTACAGTTTAAAGTTAGGTTAACTAACATATTCTACCACGTGTTAAGTTTAAGTCTAGCTCTGCCAGATAGTGTATTAAAAATATACAGTGCCTTGTCTACACTACAGTTTTATAATGTGGCAGTTTGAACAAGTTAGGTAACACATTCAGAAGCACGTTTAACTCCTTGTCTGGACATGCCCTTCGTTACTCCATACCCCTGTTTCTTTAGGTACAGAACGCAGATAATAACACTGTAAAAACTGTAGAACTAAATCAGTTCTTGTAAAACTTATTAAAATCCTGGAAGAGGCATCATCAGTTGAACAAATTGCATTACTGTCTAAGGCATTTTTCCCTTTTTTTTGATTTAATAATTTCTTGGTAATTTTTTCTCTTACACTTCTGTCGTGTTCCCATCAGGACAGGTGCCTGCACATGAATCAGAAGGGAACTTTAATATAATAAAGAAAACTTTTAGCAGTTCTATAAAATGAGGACACAGAAACTGAGAGCCATTTTTGTGTTAATAATAAACATTGGGGGCTGTGATATCCCACCACAATGGTGTTTCAGGTGATGGTTTTATGAATCTAAACCACTAGAGACTTAGACTTTCTTTTTCTTTTTTTTTTTTCAGTAAAGACTTTATTTAATCCAGCTCCAGCCCTTGCTGACCTAGATCCACAATTTTATACCCATTCCGATATCTTCTGCTGCAATGAAACTGAGGTAATGGTCATATGTCATTTTAAAGGAGTCTTAAGCAGTAAAATTTCAGAGGGATTCTGTTCTCAGGAATGCAGCATAGGGAGCAGGGAAACTGAGCCATGCTCCTCTTACATAGGACTTCTGGAGGTGACAAGTTTGATCCCTGACCTAATGAGCAAAGAGGATTATTCTAGAATACCTTTAGATTGCACTCAAAATTAAATTAATTGTTTGCAGCAGGAAAGTTGTGTCCAGCCTTCCTTACAAGTAGGTGAGTAAAACAAATCCATAAAAGGACACTTTTAAAATGTTAGTACTGAGTGGTAAATATTAAAATAGGTCCTTGTCCTTGTTCTGCAGTCCCTTGATATGATTAGCAGGAATGCACTAGCCATAGTGTTCTGACAGTTTTGAACTCACTTGCCAGGAGGTGATGCACGCAAGCTGCACTTGGTGGTAAATAGTGGAGGCATATGCCTCTTCCTGCCAGATCTGTTTTCAGTGGATCTGTTTCTCTGTTTTACCTTTTTTTTTTCCCCCTTCTTTTCCTCTCTTTTCTAATTCAAGTGTGTTATTTCTTCCAAAGGAAATTATTTTTGTCACAAGAGGCAAATTAAGCTTGTCTCTTAAGGCCTTCATTTAAATTTTCTATTTATTAGACTTATGGATGCTGTGTTCCTTCCCCTCATATAAACAGGAATATGGGAGAAGCAACTTAGTGGATAGAAGCCATGCCTTGATCATAGTTAAACTTATCTCCAACAAACATGATTTCTTCAATGAACATGATACCTTTGGGTGGAGAGGAGAGGGAAGAGCTAAGAGAAAAGCATGGCCCTGCTTACTTATAGGATTTTTTGTCTGACGATAATATCTGAGTAAGTTCTTCAAGACTCAGTTACCCTCTTTTGAAAATTCTGTTAAAACCCATCACAAACCATATCAGAAGTTCTCAGTTCATTTCTAGCATTTAAGGGTCAGTCTAAGTAACCCAAATGGACATCTGAATTTTATTCTGGGATGTTTCAGTATGTGTCTGCCAATTTCAGATACTCCAGAGCATTCAGGAATTAACAAAATAGCAAGGTGGGAGATGCTGCAGCTGCTCAGGTCTCTGGAAGGCAAAGTTGCCACTGTAACTGGCAGGGATACCATTTGTGGTTCAGACACTGTCCAACATCTATCAATCAGAACTCAGTTATATGTGATGAAGAGAATGCTAAGGCAAAGTGTTTATTCTTGTTCAGGGGACTTGCAGGACACCCATATGGTGTTTTCTTCATGCTTTCAGAAAGCATTTATGCCTGGACTATGCCCCTGGATTGGCTGAACGGTGCAACGGCACACATTTTGGGCTGAGAACACCCATACTCTCCCACCAGTTTAGTAAATGTCATTTGTTGTTTGCTTTTTTCATAATGTCACTAGTTACTTTTTTTTCCCCCTGTGAAAACTGATCCCCCATATGTTAGAAACAAAACTTTGTTTTTCATTACTTGTCTGTTCCTGACATTTCTCTCATTGCTCTTTGCAACACACGTGTTAAAGTTTTCCCTTTGTTATACTTTATTGCTAGAGGACAGTCTTGAAAGAGACATTCTTTGAGAAGTTGAGCTTGCTGGAGCCAGGGTGTATTATTATTATTATTATTATTACCACCACATGGAGAAAAGAAAATTGCTTCTATTTGGAGAACAAGAAATACAGGTGTATCATTATAATAGATCCCTGCTCATTCATCTACCTCTCCTGCAGAGCTGGGGGTACAGTTTGCACTCTTTTCTGCTATTTTCTTTTAAAAAGTAATTACCATTGGAAGATAGCTGGGATCACTGTATGCACAGTCAGGCACAGAAGTATGCTCTCTACTGTTGAGGAGGCTTTTCTCTTCTAAATTTATGGAAATGGTATAGACCTATGGAAGTTCCTGCCAGCCATATCATGGAACCACAGATCCAAGTGTGGGATTCCTACAGCATATTCTGAGAAGAATGGTACATAAATACCTTTGCTTTTAACAATAACCTTTTCATACTTTAAATTAAATAAATTACATTAGCACGACTGGAATAATCAGTTGTGTTTGATTTTCTCCTCTCTGTGTATCTGATTTGTTATTTAATTGATTTTCAAGGATGAACTATTGCCATTGTTCCTTTCTTTTTGCTGAGAAAAGAGGAAAAATGAAGCATTTGTTTTTCTTATGTCACAAGTTTGAAAGTTGTTTTTTTAGTAATTGTTATATATTCATATGCCATCTGTTTTCTTTTTTCTTTCATTACTTTCTTTAATTTCAGATCCCTATAATGTATGCACTTGAGAAGTTTGATATAGAGATAAATGTTTACATACCCAAATAAAGGTTACCAGTCACATCACTGTATGGCACTTAAAAGCAATAAGTTAATTCTACAAATCTTAAAGATAGATAATTCTAATTTTTTAAGCTTCATCCATTCAACCAACTACTTCTGCATTTCCTTCATCTTCTTAAATCGGGAAGTACCTGAAGGCTTTGATTATCCAGAATATATACTGGGAAAAAATCTTTTTATACTTTTTTTTCCCCCTCACTATCTACTAGCGGTCACAGTCAGAAAAGAGCAATTGGGTGAGATGGACCTTTGCTCTAAACCACTATGGCCATTCTTATTTTATGGGTTTTTTTAATTATTATTCTCTATCACCAAATTTATTGGATGTCCTTCTTACAACTGCCTTCCTGAGATGTTCTGTTCCAGCTCTATTGCCCCTTCTACTTGGTATTTCTAAATCTCAAATGACATCCTTCTAGCCAAAATCCTGTCTATGTTCCAGCCTTACCACTTTTGGGGATCTTTTGGTTTTTATTTGGGATTTTTAGGTACTACCAGAAAAAAAAATAGTGTATTTCTGATGTATCTTTACTAAGGCTTTTAAATAGTTAATAAATCATCTTGAGTTTAAAGACGAACTCTTTAGAGCTATCCAGTTCAAATGCTTCTAAAACATTCTTTTTAACGCAGACGTATATGCTAAGACAAGATTAAATTTACACTGTATTTTTTTATTGCTTGTTTTGTCTTTATTAGTCATCTAAATTTACAAGTATTTATCACACAATTTTACCAAAATGTCCTTATCTTTCTTGTTCACCAAGAAATACCTTTAAATGATAAAATCCTGTGGTTTGTGGACATTATATGAATTATATGTTTGTAACAGAAGATTATGTTAGCTGTAGAATAGCCATTTAGCTTAAGACATCTCATACACTATGTGGAGTTTTTGTATTGTTAAAGGTGAGAAAAAGGGTGTAGTCTTTGTGATTATCTGAATTATTACTGAGTCAGAAGTTTCTGTTATTTACTGCCATGAAGGTCAGCAGTTTTGATCTGCAATGCCTTTCTCACAAAATAAAAGTTTAAAAATGTCAGCTATAGTTTCAGATGGCCATGGGATGTTGGGTCCCAAATGTGCAAGTATCAAATACAACATCACACTTTATACTTCGTCCTTCATTAAATGCTTTAGAAATCACATGCAGTATCTGGTATAACAGCACAGCTTGTTCTTATGGATTTATGTGCTAGAGAGAAGCAAACAAAATTATACTATCAGTGAATTATCTACCATTAGTTTGTCTAGAAGGCTCTTCGCAAGCTGTTCTTTTCACTCTTGCTTGTTGCAATAATAAATTTTTTTTATGTTTGACATTACTTTCTTTTTATGTGGTTCATGAACAAAAAAACTCAGAACAAATCTTGCAAGGTTATCAGTTCTTTCTTTGCTTAGCCTGTAGTTCAGTTTTATCTTTTCCCAGAAAGATCAAACTTGTTGAGACTAGTTTGTTAGTTCCCAGATGCAGCACAGCCTAATCCCTGAGGTTTGTGCAGGAATGTGCTAGTTCTCCATTCCCTTAATTCTTCTAATGAAAAATAAATGTATCCAATGTCATCTTAGTGAAAACCAGTGGTTGTTTTTTTCAGTCGTCTATAAATGTTGAGACAGAGACAACCCTATACAAGATGAGCTCTTTGGAATATTTACAAATTTTTTCCCACGTATTTGTGTGGTTCCTCGCTGCAGTATGGCTCTAGGCACAACCACAATGTCAATACAGTTCATGTGTTGTTTTTCTTATTTAGTGTGTGCATGCAATTACATAGCCCTGCAGGTTAGGAACCAAAATATATTGCACATCAGCGATTTCAGTTTGGTCCTAAACGTTATGAAGAATAGCTGCTTCTTATTCTTAGTTCAAAGAATACTGAGGAGCCCTTCAGGAGAAGGAAAACTCCTAAGTGGTTACAGCAAATGATTTAGTTTGTCAAGCTATTTTGAATGCAAAACCAGGAACTGCTTTCTCCCTAATGTAGAATGGGTATCAGACTTCTGATCTAAATAAGAAAGGCCCAGCAAAGATTTAATTAAATGCTAACAGAATATTTTGGGGCTTCAATGGTAGAAAGCAGTACAACTAAATATAAGTTAATTGCTAATTTTGTTAAATAAAGCTGCAAGATGTATAAAAGCAATAGGGAAAAATAGATACTATCCTGTTTAAGAGACCATTTCCTTTTAACTATTATTGTCTATTACTGCAGGCTAGATCATTTTTGGAAGAAATAATTGATAATGGAAATCCTTGTTAGTATGTCCCAAATCAAGACACAGTATTGACTTTTATAAGATTCAGAGAATATCAAGTTTGTAAAACTGTATCTGGAGTCTTGGATTAGGACATTTAAGATACTGCTTATTAATATAGAGAGATTAATAGTAGGGATAGTCTTTCTTAAGAAAAAATAATTGATATAATTAGTAGTCAAAACAAAAGTAGGTGCTTTAGAATTAAAATATTTCAGAACATGTCTTGAATTTGCCTTTTCTGTTTTAAGTAATGGAAAGCTACTATTGCTTTATTGCGTAGAAGTTGCCAGCAATTCACAATATTTTTTAATTCCAACTTTGTTCTAAACCCCATTTTATCAGTTGCTGGAAACTATGAAATTTCCCATATTTAGTCTAAAATGAAAGATGTTACTTTTGGGAGGGGAGGGAATAGCTTCAAGCCAATTCATTTCAATCAGTTTTTAATTATTTTAGCACGATAAGTATTTCTGCCTGTATGTATGTAAAATTTTTATAATTTGAAACAACTGGAACTAGCTTGGCTTGTGGCCTGATCTCGCAATTGCTTATACACCAAATCTGTCTCACTACTTCTTTGGGACTGTTCACATGTGTTAGAATTAATGAGACTGAGTTCTTGTTCTGTCATTCTCAAAGAAGTCTCCTAAGGTACAAGCCAAGTTTGTAGCCAACTGGCTTACTGTGTTTAAATATTTAAAATGAAAAATATTTTAAATTATCATATGTAGTTTTATATGGGTTAGCCTTAAAACTGGCACAGTTTCCCTATTATTGTTTATTATTTCTGTTCCAGGAGTACCTGGCAACATTTGAAAAGTTGTTATTGTGCTAGGTGCACAAAAAGCAGTCCAAATGATGGACTGCTTCCCAAAGAATGAACACTGCTTGTTATTTCACGAGTTTATATTTGTTGAGGATCATAGAAGTTGGAAACAGACCTCTGGAGGTCTCTAGTCCAACACTGTGGCAAAGCATGGCCAGTTTAGGTCAGATTGCTCACGGCTTTGTCCAGTCAAGTTTTGAATCTCTGAGGATGGAGACTGCATGACCTCTGGGCACCTGTTCCACTGCTTCATCACCCTTGTGGTGAAAAAGCTTGTCCTAATACTGGAATTTCCTATGTTCCAGCTCGTGCCTGTTGTCTCTAGCCCTAACCCTGTGCACTTTCAAGAAGAGTCTGCCTCCATCTTCTCTATACCCACCCATTAAATTGCTGTAGACAGCAATTAGATCTCCCCTTAGCCTTGTGTTCTTAAGGCTGAACAAACCCGCTTCTCCCAGCCTCTTCTTGTATGTCCCAATCTCCGGCCCCCAGGCTGTCTTGATGGCCTTCTGTTGTAGTATGCTGTAGTACGTCAGTGTCTTACTTGTGCCAGAGATTCCAAGTCTAGATACCATGGTGCAGATTTGGTCTCGCAAATGCCAAGCAGAGGGTCCACAACATCTCCCTGAAAGTGGCTGCGTAAGCCATAGGCTGCCCCCAATGCAGGCACAATAGGAACACTTGGCAAAGGTTCATTTCATAGTTCCATTCTCACTTTTAGCCAGTGTAAACTAGTACTGCTGTTGAAATAAGTTAATTGGTTTGGATTGGCTTTTGGGGGTGGTGTGGGATTGGAGGTGGTGTTAATTTTAACGCAGATCTGCCTTGCAGTCCAATTTGGTTCCTGGCCACACAGAAGGCTGTGCTGGTGCAAGAGAATGGGCCATGTGGACAGGAGTGGAAGGGAAAACACAGGACCATTTTTTTTCTGTAACAGTGCTGGTTTGTGTCAATTTATAGTGACTAGACTCCGCAGTCTAAAGAGACATGGAGAGTTAACTAAGATTAGTGAGGATTGTGGCTAAGAACTTTCATATCAGTTAAATTTAAAGCTTCAGCTAAATTTCTTTTCCACTTTTGTGAGCAAAATTAAGAAAATTCTGTGTAGATTAATTATGTAATATCTGTCATAGGTTTATTCTGACAGCAGTTTTGTGGAATGTCCTCTTGCTTTAATAGGTCCATTTAACTGAGGAGTTTTATGAGACTAGCTGCAGAAAAATAAAATTCTTAATTTGCTGCTCTTTTGTACAGTACTGTGGCAAATGTCCACATTGGGCTTTTAGTATTGTTATTTAATTTTTTCTTTACATAACCATTAGTTATTTCCTTCAATTGTACCACAGTTTGTTTTTTAAATAAGATTCTACTGAATGGAGGAACTTAAAAACTCACCACAGTATTTAACATCAGTTGACATTTACTGCAATCTCTAATTATTGGCACAGAATCCGTCTGGCTTCTGCTGCTTTTATGGTTCTTCCAGCTTGTTCCAGTGTTTTTTAGTTTTACCATCCTGCTGTAGATGAGTTGGATGATAGTGGTTTCAAGCAGTTGAAGATCTACTTTTATACAGACTCTGTCTGTTCAAAAATAATTTTGTTTATTGGTATAAGCAGTGTAAAGATGAAAAGAAAGATTTCTGCAAAACCTTTCACATACCAGTCCCAGAACAATTCTTTCATTACCCAAGCAAAAAATTCTGTTGTCTTGGGACACAGCAATCACAGAGAGGGGTATAGCGTTAATGCTAAGCATACAGCATGTGCGTTTCATTAGGAAGAATATTATATTTAAGTAAGTACTTCATTTACCTTGCTCAGGAGCTTGCAAAAGTGTAAATGCCAGGTAAATAAACCCAAATTAGATTTACTAATTCTCTACCAAAACCAAATCCACTTTCGTCCTGGAGACTTTGCAACATAAGTAGAATGTTTGGAATTATTGCCCATCATGAAGTACACTGGAAATTTAGTTAGCTGGTTTCATTCAAGATTTGTGTTAATCCATTTTTATTCTTGTAACTTGGTGTGCTAGGTGTTCTGGATACAGGAATGCATAGTTCCTGCTCCAGAGATCTTAATATTCATGAAAAGACACAGGCTCTTTAGATGCTTGAATATTAGAATAGAGTACGTATATATTTTAATACTATTTATTATCTATCCTTAGTTACGCCAAAGCCATTATTGGTGTATTGACTCCTTGCAAACTTTTCAAGAAGATACATTCAAAATGTTTTGGGCTTTTTGAAACAAATTTTTCTTATTTGAAAATACTTTTATAACCTTTTAAAAACTGAATAGGTGTGATTTGCTTAAATAGTTTGTACTGCAAGAGAAGTTTGAGCAGCATGGTGACATACCAAAGAGAAAATTTGATAGGTTTAGTTGCCTTCTTATCATTTAAAGCTTACTATATTGTCTGGGATCAGCGTGGTTAAAAAAAGTAGTTTTAAATTGCGTGTATGTGTTAACCACACCTTGCCCCTTCAGTGCACAAGTTTACCCATCGAGGCCTGCCCCACCAGATTCTGCCTTGTAGCGATCAGAACAGCAGCGCTTGAAAGCATTTGTGCATTTGTCTGAGTAGGGACTGCAGAACTTGGTCTCATAAGTTTGGAAATTAAAACCAGTAAGTACTGTGCCAATGATATTATAAACTCCAGGGCAGCGTGTTGGCATGATCTGGCCCTTCAGAGCCTAAGGGTGGCTTCTTTCTCCCGGGTCAGGCTGAAACACAGGAAATGACAGTGGGGAGCGGCAGGCGCTGACTCACGGCTGGGGGCGGTTTGCTTTGGGATGGCTGTAGTAGTTCCTGTCCCCAGCTGTCTGCCCTCCCTCTCTTTACTACAGGCACGGCCTGTGCTTCATGGAGCGGTTGTTTAGTCACTATAGTTTACAGTCCATTCTATCAAGAGGTATGTGCACTGAATTCGAGTTTCAGTAATGCAGAGGAAGATAGTTTGAAATATTTCAGCAGTTGTTTCCCAAGAAGCGGAGCTGCCCATGCAGCAGAGATCAGGATGTGTAGCTGGTAAATAGGTTCCGAAGTAAGTTTTCCACTGAAAATAAGCCCTAAGAGTGTGAAAGCTATGTCCATTTACTAGGCAGTTATCTGAAAATACTTCAGACTGCATTTTTCAGGATCCAGCAGCAACCTTGTACTGCAAGATAAAGTAGGACTTCCCTCTTCTCAGGACAAGACTTTGTAAAGACAGCAAAATATACTGTTTCTGTTTACTTACAATTGAAGGCATACTGTATTATGCAGGAGAACTGCCTGCTAGACTGTTTCAGATAAAGCACATTGTATTTTCTCTTCCCTTTCTTCTGCTTTCATTCTTGTTCTCTTCCCTGCCAAAAGAAAAAGAAAAAGTACATGACATTTGACAATGCTATGCCATCAAGAAAATGTATGAAGTGGTGAAAAGGATGCTTGATTCTAGAGTCTTCTTTGCAGATTTTTGGGAAATGTTGCTCTTAGCTGGGTGGAACTAGAAGAGATTAATTTTAAGAGCCAACTGGGAGCAGTTGACTTAAGGTCACCATCTGTTAGAAGAAGAGTTTATCTGTGTTTGTACAGAGCCAACACAGAAGAGTCTCAGTCTTGACAGAGGCCTATGGACATGGCCATAACACAAATATATAATAATCTTGTAATGGGCCTTTGGCCAAGAGGGCTTCAGACAACTTTCAGGTATTCTTATCTAAAAATATATATTAAAGTAAACAGAGTGGTCAAAGTTGAGCAGTTATTTTTTTTGCCTTGAAGAGATTTTCCCTTGTGATTTCCATCTAGCTGAACACTGAGAATTTAAAAAAAAACAATTTAAAAATTTTCTCACTTAGTGATAAATATCCCCCAACAATAGTGACCGAGTTGCCATATAGCATTTTTCACATTAGACCACAAAATGCTTTTGCCAAGGCTGTGTCATTGTGTCCATTTCACAGATGAAGAAACTGAGGCATGTGGGAGAAATGTGATTTTACTAAGGGTTGCGTGCCAGGCAAGTCGTAGAAGCTGGAACAGAACCCATGCCTCCTGCGTCTCTGCCTAGACTGCTCTCCGTTAGTCTGCTGTGCCTGAAGTACACACTGATTTCAAACAAGGAACAAGACATAGCTGAATATCAGTGTAGGAAGTGGTTTCATGATCACCCTATAATACACATTTTAAAAAGATATTAAATACTATTTTCAGATGCAACTGTTGTCCAAAAATGAATGCTGTCAGATTATGATTTTTATTTGCGTGGGTTATTTTCCAGGCAGAAATTTTAACGGGCATCCCAGTTGGCAACCTTGAAGATGCTGCAAAGGTGGGACGCGTGCTGTTAGAAAGAGGGTGTAAGCTCGTAATTGTTACTCTTGGAGCAGAAGGCTGCATGATGATATCAGTAGAAGAACCCATTCCAAAGCATGTTCCTGCTGGGAAGGTCAGGGCTGTGGACACTACGGTACGTTTTTGTGGTTTAACTGTCTTGCTTTGGAAAAGACTGCTTAAGCACTAAGGGAAAGCAATGAGTAATCAGCCAAATCTTTGGGCACTAGTACAAAGGCTAATTTATGATGTGAAACTGATATCTTGCTTCCAGCCTCTCACGTATTAAATGTCAGTTTACTTGAGTTTTATAGTCTGTATTGTAGATGTGCTAGAATTATTATACATACTGATAGTATCTTCACGTTCCTCCTTTACTGAAGTCAGTACCTGTCTCTTAAGTGTAATGCGTGATGCCAGTAGCTTGAGCTGCAGTCCTGTTTTTTCACCTTTGCCCAGTCATATAATTCATCTTGTCCAGAACTCAAATGCTGCAGGAGAAAGGAGATACAACTGCCCTCACTGTCTGAAACTGAATGTTTGACTCTTCTGACAAAAGCATGAATTGCTTACCAAGTCTAGCATAAGGTGATCAAAGACATAATTTTTACACAATGTAGTGGAAAAAACCCAAAAGTTCTTGCTGCTTCATGGTGACTATTTTATGATGATAGGTAAGGGATACTTGGTCAGAGGCATTTTAGTCTTTGACATGAAGGTATTTTCTTTACTCCCTGCTCAGAATTAAATGCAGAAAGCATACTCTAAGAGACCACTAAAAACAATACCCCTAGCAAAAAATAAAAACAGGACAAGCAATAGTTAAGATAGCATTGCTATGAAAATCTTACCACATTGCACATATGGGTCTATTTTGTGTTCCTAGTATTATCTGACATAAATCCAAAATAATTCCAGTGGAGTTACTGAGAGCAGAGCAGGTCACGTTGTATGTACTAACTATACATTTAAATGCCTGTTATAATAACGTCATATTACATATGTTCTGTTACAATAGTTCATTAAAATCCTGGAGATTTTACCATCTGGTGCATTCCATATCTGAATTGCATTAATAATAACTAGTTCTTGTAGCATGTTTTTTATCCATGGACCTCATACTGCTTCACAAAGAAGGAAAGCAACTGCTTAAAAGATGAGGAAACAGAGGCATAGGGGACTGAAATTACCTAGCTCAGTAGCATGCAGTGGCAGAGCTAGGAGTAAAGTCATTTTGTCTAGAACAGAAGATCACTCATAGATTTGGACTGTGATGTGCTGATACTGTGGAAGGCTTTGTTTCACTGTTAAATTTAATCCTTCTCAATTTAACTCTGAAACAGAGGTACTTTGGCTTTATTTTCCTCTTTTGCCCCTTTGTTATGTAGAAGTTTGACCTCAGGTTAGTGCTGAATTTGGCATGTCCTAAAGTTCTGGTTAAGGGAGGCATCACTGTCCAGTACTGTGCATAAGGTTCTTGGTGGGGGACTACAGACACTAAACTGCCTCTGCCTGCTCTTAGCCCAGAATAAGTGCTGAAGGGAATGAAAGGCAGAGCTCCCAAAGCTGCCCAGAAACAGGATTTATTAGCTTGGCAGCAACACCTTGTGAACCTGGCAGTACGGCTTCTTGCTCTGAGTTGGTAAATCCACTGTTGCTGTCAAAGCTTAGTGTTAGAGTTTTTCTCTACATCACACAGAAGTGATGAAGAAGAAACATGTGTGATCTCTTTCTTCAAAAGAAGCAGAAAATTGCTGCCAGATCAGCTATTGTTTGATATCTTAAGATAGTTGCTGCTCTTGGAATAAAACAGCAATACTGAAACCACACACTGTGGCTAAAAAGTGCTTTTTATCTTGCCTAGCAGTTCAGAGTTTCATGACTGAACTAATTTAACGCTCCTCTTTTTTTTTTTTTTTTAATAAGTAAAAGCAATTTCAGTTTACTGAATCCTTGCCCTGCCTCCTTGTGGCCAACAGGTTATTGGCTTTCACATAGCAGAGGATTTTCACAGTTAATTTTGTTAGTCTACTTAAATACCAGTGGGTTGTTTTCAGTAAAACAGCTGTGCTCATTTTACTCTTGCAGACTGAATGAAAAAAGATGTGTTGGCCTTCCATTATAAAAGTCTTACAGTGCTTAGACTGATTATCACTTTGCCTGAAAGCAAGTGGTTTTAAAGCAACCCTTCCAAACACTAAGCAAAATAATGTCATCCTCAACTAACCTGGATAGCTCTATTACTAAAATAAATACTAAACGTTCTAGTAGGACATGTTATTCTCTTCAGAGGCATGTCTGCAGTGGATCCTTCCCCAGGGGAATAAGCTCAAGCTGTAAGGTGGCTTAGCAAGTAGCCACCTATCCACAGAGTCCTCAGAGCTGTTCATGTGCGTGTTCTTAGCCTGCCATTTAATACTAAACAAAAGTTGCTACCTTGAACTGCCCTGACTTTGGCATCTTGAGGGACCAGGCAATAATTTTTTAAGCTGCTATAATCCAATCACATCTGGTTATGTGCCTGTATCCATATTGACATTGTTTGGATCTGCAGAAGATAAAGTTACTGCCAGACAAAGAGTTAAATGATGTATGTAACCCATCACAGGATTTGCAAAAGGTTACAGAGCTCTTATGAAAACAGTCTATATTAAAACAGAGTTTGTCATTTAGAAGATGTACATATAAGATACAAAATGAGCTTCAAAGGCCTCTTCCACTGTAGGAATTTTCCTGTGGCTGCTACCACTGCCCAGAGTCCTCCCTGCAGCAGTGCAGCTTCAGTACTGCCTCCTGGTCATTTCTGTTGTCCACAGCAATTTTGAAAATTTTTGACGAAAAAATACTTGGGTAGGTACAGCCACAAAGATTAAGAATCAGAGTTCCTTATCCCAGGTAGTGTGCTCCCCATTCTCCACGTTCATAACTTCATCAGAAAGACTAAGGGTTGATAGACCACAGAGCCTGGCTCTTCCTTCTAGTCCTTGAGATGGTTAAACTAAGAGTTTATTGGCAGAACACTGGGAAAAGCTGGCTCCATCTCCTGCTCTGTGGTGGAACATGAATCTTCAAGATTGAAAATCTGGCATTTTTCACCCACACTAAATCAATACTATAAAGGGGAAAAAAGGCTTGTTGATTTTTTTTTTTAGCGCTAATTATCTTAATGTGGGCTTTACAAATGTATGCAATGCTTCCCATGACTGTTAGCAGAGCTCTCCATACACAGTCCAAAACATGTAGAGCACGAATAGTCGTTTAGAAGGAAGTTTTGCAAGACATGGTATTGTAAAGCTGAAACATCTGTTTCTCCTGTTATAGCTAAATAGTGCAACAATCTTTTGTTAAGAAAATAAACTTTCCCTTCATTTTACTAGTTTCTGATAGCTATTTTCTATATGCAAATTTTGAATAAAAATAAAAATAAGTGAATTATTGAAAAATCATCCTCAAATTTTCTGTATGAAAGAAGGAAATATCTGATTAAGCCCACTAGCCATATCAATTAGTATTTGAAGGAAATGACGTACGTAAGAGACATTTGACACATAAAAAAAGTACTAATATGTAGATAATATAAGAAAGGTATACATTATAATCTATTTTCATTACTTTAAATAGTTGCTTTTAAATCTATTTGACTACATGAAGTTAAAGATATGCATTTACTTTATTTTTGGAAGAAGCTATTTCCACTTTAGGTGAATGTAGTGCCTGAAGCTGCATTAAAATAGCTGTGCAGGATAATTATGTAATTCCATTTATATGTCACTTCTTCAGCGGGTAGCAGAAGGTTTCACAAACCATTCACAAATTTGATAAGAATTTCATAGAAAACAATAATATCATATACATGCATTTTGCATTTGTGTGTGTGTGTGAAGCAGTTTGCCTGCTGCTGAAGCAGAAGCACAGCTGAGGTGGAACGCAGCAGCTGCTTGTGAACACAGCTGTGGGACATGACCGAACACCACCAGGTCAAAATTGTACTTGAGATGAAGTGGATGATCTGTGTGATGAACCACATGATGATCCTGGATCATGGCATCTGCTGCTGCAGTAGCCCTGAACACACCGTCCTGGCAGAGGCACGTGCAGTCTGATGACAGGGAAGGCCACAGCATCATCCATATTGGAGAACAAAGCTCTGCTTTTTTTGCTCCTTCATCCTCGCTCTCCTCCTCCACTTCTGACAATCACGCAAAGTGTAATTTACAGCACTATTTACATCTATTTACATTTACTAATTATATTCCATTGAAACTGCCAAGGAAAATTTGTCAGAAGAATGTAATTACTCAAAGCTGGAATTTGGCCAGCAGTGAGATTAGTTCCCTTCCATTTTGCAAAAAAGCACTATGGGATCTTAGAGAGCCGAGCGCTTCAAGTGGCAGCTGGAGACCAAGTTAAGCCCCTGAGATACTGCCGGAGGCCTGCCTAGGGCTTGGTATGTCCAGGTGGGCTTTGCAGAGGCAGTCGGGCTGCCTGGTGCTCCAGGCTACTCAGGGCCTGGGCTTTAGAGGATAGTCCATGCCAGGCCCCCTCTGGAGGTGGGGCAGTCTGCTCGTCCGTGGCTATGGCATGCTATGTGTCTGCTGGCTCGGGCTGCACCCTGGGGCTTGGGGCTTTGCCTTTTACTGTGGTTGCTCCTTGCAGTTGAAGGTGGGGTGTCCAGTCTAGGACCCATGCTTTGAATTGGAGGGTTGGCACAGGCAGAATCTCTCCTATGTGGGGACATTAGTGGAAAATGGGGTGCTTTCTGACTAAGCAAGCCAGAGCTGCCCTGCTGCTGGCCCCCCATTTCCAGGTTGCAGCACAGAGGTCACTTTGGGGAGGGAAGTACTCTAGGGTTAGTTTTTGTAACCTCTGGTTTGCTCCAGACCCCAGTTTGTATCAAGATGCTGAATAACTTCCACACATGCTTGCCTCAGTTAGGGTGACTGTCTAATTTCCATCCCATCTGGTCTTATAAATGCATAGTACAGTTGCTCTGCTGAAGATCTCTTCATCAGCTTCTATTTGACCTCTAGGATTACACGTACGTACTACAGTTGCTCTGCTTAAGATCTCTTCATCAGCTTCTACTTGACCTCTAGGATTACACATGCCAATGTTTTGTGCACAAAAGTCCTGCATTATCACACTCACAATCAGGAGATCAGGCATCTGCATATCTGGCTTAGGCATGGATGTATTCTCTGTAGAGGCGAATGGAGACACTTGGGCACACAGTATTTAGATGAAAATTTGGAATCACTTTTAACAATGGTGCCCCTAGTAATCACAGCAAGTCCATGGTCTCCATTTTAAATCTCATGGAGAACCCAGAATATTTAACTTCATGGTATTTCTGAGCACAACCATTACACTTCCCATATCATTTCTTACATTACCAGCATTTTCCTTGTCTAGCTGCTTTTCGGATACAGAGAGTGCACAAGCTGCTGAAGGAAGCTAAGGAGATCACAGGTTGAGGTGCCATGCATATAAACAGGAAACTCATTTATGAGACATGATAAAATTCAAAATTTAATCTACTCAGTTATGCCTGAAATTTGACACGTGCATGATTTATTCTATGTAGTCCTTCTCTGTACAACATTCTCAGAGATGGATGATACATACTATTTGTTATAATCATAAATGTTACCATTATTTTTTCATGTCAGTTCTGCAAAATGAAGTCTCATTGCTACAATATGAATTTGTCATCAGATGTTTTGTGTTCCTATTAAGTTTCCCTCTGATTTCTTATTACAATATATTAGATCTGGCTCTTTTACTATAAGAGAGAACTAAAAAGGCTGTCTTTAAGCAGTAGAGTGCTCACTGAGCAGCTTTGTATTGAACTCTGAAGCTGTTACACAGTCTTTATTTTAATAAAGCCTCATATAAGTGTATAGCTGTATAATTTTAGATATGTCACAGTATTTAGGCCTGTGCAGTAATTGTGGTCTAAAGAAGGCAGTGTGGGTTACTGATTTGAACAAAGGACTGAGTAAGACTTCCAGGGCTCTGCAAAAGACTTCTTGTAAATCCTTGGGAGAGTTACTTGTTGTCTTTGTATCCCAATTTATCTATCCATAAATTGGAGCTGCTATTAGTATATTGCATATAAACCATGAGAAATCTGTTAGAGATCAGAACAGAACCTGGGAGGCCTTTTTTCCAGGCTTGTCATATAACCTCAGGCCAGTTGTGCTGCTTTGGGGGCTTTGCAAACTCATTGAAGTTCTTCTGCTTGAAGTTGAGAGGTCTTGTCTGCAAAAATATGGTTTACAGTAAAATTCTCTGACTTAGCTGTATCTTCTGGTTTGGAGGAAGCCTGAGCCAGAGGAGTGAAGTGGACACTGAAATAAAGCCTTAGAATATAAATAAATCCAAAACAGTCCTCCTAATAACAGCAATTCTTTGTCTCCTGACTTTGTGGCCTAACGTCTGAGGCTCAAGGGGATATAAATACAACACTCTGTGCAATGACTAATTACTCAAAATTCTGTGCATCAGCAGAAGTGGGACTTGTGGTTGACTCTAATATTATCAAATGCCTTTGCTATTTAATAATCTTGTAGCCGTACATTATTTAGCTTGCCGTTTGCACAAAGAACAGTGATTTTATTTCAGCTATCTCTCAACAAAGTAAAAATGCAGCTGGTAGTAAATGAAGCATTTGGCAGACAATGTGTCTGATGTACAGTTCTCTAACTTGCTAAGAAGAGAAAAATGTTGTCGAGTGTTTAACCTTTTCCTACCCAAGGATGTAGCAAGGAGTAAAGTAACCACAAAGGACAAGGTCTTCTATTTCTCTTTTTCTTTTTCTCTTTTTCTTTTTCTCTTTTGCTTTTTCTCTTTTTCTTTTTCTTTGTCTTTGTCATTTTGTCTTTTTATTTTTTCTTTTTCTTTTTCTTTTTCTTTGTCTTTGTCTTTGTCTTTTTCTTTGTATTTTTATTTTTCTTTGTCTTTTTCTTTGTATTTTTATTTTTATTTTTATTTTTCTTCTTATTTTTCTTCTTATTTTTCTTCTTATTTTTCTTCTTTTTTCTCATCTTCCCTTTCTTTGTCAAGGAAAGAGAAAAAGTTACTATCGAGCAAACAGCTTGTCTATCAGTGGAGTTTATTCGCACACCAACACAGAGTAATTATGCCCAGAGCTCCCATTAACATCCCGCAAACCGACAGCATAATAGCTTCCTTTCTTTAACATGCAACCAAAATAGGTTAATAAATAAGTTTAGTTCCAGTCATAGCCCACTTTCTGACTTAGCCTTCTGCATTCCCAGTTTTACAAATATGGAATCCATTGAATTTTGGCACACAAAAACCATGAGGAGTAAGTTAATCTGCCAGACACTCCAATCAGCAATCTGCACTGTAAATCTATTTAAAGCTGCATCTATTATGTTCTGAAGTTCAGCTGAACTGTGAAAGGGCACATGACTGAAATCACTGCATTTGAGTTGACTCACAGTTAAGTGTAGATGGGAATTGCTTGGCTCATCACAAGTTTCTGCTTCTGATTCAGGCCTTCTAAAGACACTTCAGTTTTTGAAGGCTCAGTCAGTGGCCTAAGGGCGTACAGGTATCCAGTGAGGAGAAGAATTGCAAGCGTTGCATCCCTCTGCACTGGCAGTCAGCTGAGAAAAGGTGGAGCAAACTGGATGAGCCCTCTTTCCCCTTTGAGAGCAGAAAGCTGTATTATCCCCATTTTACAGATAGGAAAAATGGAACAAAATCGTTAGTGATTAGGTACTCTGAAGCGCTAGCTAGAAACATCCTGCTCCAAGTTACATAGGGAGCTGGGGTGATGTAGCCAAAAATGAAGCACAGGCGTGTATTGTCTCATGCTACTCTCTTAACTTCTAGACAACATTGTCATGGAAGGAAACACTGTTTATCTGCCTAGTAACTGTCTATTTTAATCTGCAAGAACAAACAATGTAAACAAAATGAGCAAACAGAAGCAGGCTTGTACAGAACAATTTGCAGCCTTGTTTTCCAGTGGAAGATTCCACAGACCACCCAGGCTTTGCTCTAGTCCTTTTCTCAACCATGGAGCATCTAATTAAATCCCTCTCCATTCCTGACTCTAAGTTGAAGAGAGCCTACAGTCCTGTACGGTTTCTTTCCAGATGGAAATGCATAATTTAACAGAGATACAGCTGACAGGGAGAAGTGGGCCCAAAGCAGTATTAGCATTTGCCACAAATTGCATTAAATTACAAAGGGGTACTTAATGAAGATGTAGAATAAAAAGAAGATTAAAAACAATATTTAGTTTCCTAAGCCCCTTCTAAGATGGCAGAGTGCCAGGCAACAAAAACCTCATAGTAAAACTGAATTTCTGTCTCAGTTACTTTAGTGATATGAAGAAGTGCATGGTTTTGCTACACAGAATCAGTATCAGGTCATGACATTTTGTCCCATTGTGTCCAACAGCTTTGTTCTGTATATATGTATACATATACGTAAAGTTGCTAAGCACCTTACATTATTTACTACTTCTGTACTCACAACACGAGGTAAGGTACTATTCTTACAGCTGTTTTATAGGTGAGGAACAAAAGCACACAGGGGTTGGCTTGTCAGTGGCAAGTGAACCTGCTTCCCTTGATAAAACCATATCTACTTCTCTCTGCTTCTCTTCAAAGAGAATTAGAACTGGAGGAAAAATTTTGTCAGGACATCAGCTGTCTCATTTTTAGAACTGGACATCATTGTAGGTGTCCACATAAATGAGAAAGTACATAGCAGTGCAGAGTTGCTTTGCATTGGATGTTTCTTCAAGAGGCTGTAAGGGGTTTGTGGAAATGTGCTATGAGGACAGGTACTTTGGTTCCATTTTGTCATACTGAGAAATATTCCAGTTTGGAAGTTAACCCACTTGATTGGTCTGTACAGAAAAAAGTAGGGACGCTGGCAGCATTTATGCACCAACTCAAATGTTTTGTTTGGGGGCCAGAACACGTGAGGGATACAGCATCCAACATCTGGGCCTGAGATTACATTCTGATGAGGTCTAGGGAAGCTGAGTTTAGAAATATCTTGAAGCTATCTTTGTTCCAGCTCACTTCTGGGATGCTTTAGTAAGCGAAACGATGGTATAATTTATACAGGTTGAGAGCAGAGTAGGAAATGACCCTTTTATTGCTTCTCTTGGGCTAACTGTGGCTTGCAATGCAAGTCAAAATCATTGCAGCAGAACGTGCCGCATCCCTTTTCTTGATTTGCTCTCCTCCCCTTGTCTTTGTGATGAAGCCAGCACAGGGTCTCCATCAAGAGGGTGTTCAGTCCTGGTATGTAGCTCACCCTGTGTTCGGAGCAGATACTGGGCCGCCAATGCACGCACACAAGACAGTGTCAGTTGTAATGGTGCATAGCACTCTGGGATATCTGAGTTGCACAAAGGATGGAGAGGAAGGAAGACCAACTGTGTGCAGCCATCCTTTCTAATTAAATTCCTGACGGTAAAAATAGCTACTGGAAGCTGGCGCTTCTGGCACATCCAGAGTGTCACCTCCCCGAGTATCTTTTTCTGGCCTGAGCCGTAGGAAGTTGAAAATGTGATCCACTGTGTAATAGTGCAGAATATTCTTGGCCAAACTCCTCATCATTTTTCACCTCTTGCATTTATAGTTAGTTTACAAATGTCATATGCCTCCTTTTTTTCTTTAAAGCTAGTTTCTGCAGAACCAGGTAACATCTTGGCTGTTGTGGAATGGAATGTAACCTACTCTTCTCAGTTTGTTCCTGTCAGTTCTGGCTATGGTGAAAGAGAAGGCAAACCTGACTCCCAAGCCCCTTGCCTACTTAGTTACCCAGAAATGCCTGTTGCAGTAATGTTGATATTGAACTAAGACCTGATTTCTCCCAACAGAGTTTTCATTGCCAAGTAATTTTGGTCACTACAGAAACCAGAAAGGTTTGCGTTGGATCAGTGATATTGCATAATTAGGTTTTCAAAAGAACAAGAACAGAGAAATGAGAATAGTGGGGAAATCAGGCTTCTTGCTTTTCCAAATTCTAACCACAGAAAATGCCAGAAGTTTTATTTCTTATCAAGAATAAAGGAGTTAATCTTTAGTAGCCTGTCCCATGGACAGAATATATTTTACAGCTTCAACTAGACAAATGGAAGGAAACTAAAACCATAAGTTTTGGTGATTGATGGCAGTAACCTATAGGAATGCCTTTAATGGCTGGTTTGCAGTTGATTTTGTCACTTTTCTCAGGGTTTTGATTTGTGTCTGTCTGTGTAGAGACAGACATACAGATATAAAACCAGCTATTCTAGAACAACTCAGCTGTAGAAAAGCAGATTCCCAAATTCTGGCAGCAATGTTTGTCAACTGCCCAAATGGCTATAAGGAGGTTTTATTCATTTCAAAGCACAAATTGACATAGAAATACAGGGAGCAGGTAAGGCAAGTCTCTGGAAGTTTGTCCCTCATTACTGGTGTCTGTGGTTTTGTTACTGAAATCATTAAGCGGGCGGTATGTTTGTTGGAAAGATCCATTTTACAGGGAATCCGGTAGAGAATGCCTTTTGTCAGAAGCAGTGCTTTGGTGTTCACCTACTGCTGAAGACAACGAGCGAGATGTGGGAGCCCTGTTTTCTGCACATCTGCCCCACAGGTTAAGGACAGCAGAATGGGTGGGTAGCAGAGAACAATATTCTAGAGCAGAGCAGTAGTTCTGGCTTATAGGTCACATCTTGCTGAATTCAGAGAGAGGAGCTACAACTCCAGTACTCATCAAAAAGATGAGACAAACTCAGTAGGAAAAAGAATGCAGGGAGCTGGCAAGAGGACAATACTTGAGTGAGCTCAGACAAAAAAAAAACTCATGAAGTTTGGTGGGTTTTTTTTCCCTCCAGGATATGTAGTTCAGAGGTAGGCGGGAGCAGTGGCCAGCCAACAAAGGCTAGATACTGTGGTTTTGAAAGAGGCGCTCGAGCATATGGAGCTTTCATGCAAAAAAATAATGTTTTTTTGATCAATTCCAGGCGAGATGGCAGTTGTGTCATTCTGAGTGCATCCCGTCAGATTAGATGGGATCACTAAGAGTCTTTTGGCATTTTCAGTCTAAGAGGAAAAAAGCACATGTGGCTAGTGAAATTGCCCAGCAAGGAGATTTACCCCTTCTGACTTGGCTGTTAGATTATGGGGTCCTGAAGCCATGTCAGCCCCTGACGTGATACCGGGTGACACAGTCAGTGACCATTTGGCCAGTTCTCTTCTGGTTGAGGAACTCATTGTTTGGAAGGGAAACCCACTGCCGGTATTCTGATAGTGTACTATCGGAATAATGTGATGTATTCTGGGCAGGGCTTGGGCTCTAGTTTCATTTGTTCATTAAATGAAATTTGTGGATTAACACATAAGCGTGAGCTTTGTTAGGAAGAAATTACAAGCTGGCATGAGTGTGACATGAATAATGAAGGGAGTGAAGTACTTCTCAAGGAAGTGAGATAAGTGAAGCTTTTGATTAGAGTAGGAGAGTAGCTGCATGTTGTTGAGGCTTGATAAACCAGTTTGAGAAGTACAAATCAGCCTTCTGAGGAGCTGCTATATTTAGTGCCAAGCTTCAGCCACGACTGATTCTGTGCAAGTTCAAACTTTGGGAAAGGTAGATACAGCTCCTGTAGCACGTTCAACTGAAAGTCCATCTTATTTCTGTTCGCAGTGACGTCTGCGTGCTTCCCTGGTTTTGACACATCTTGGTATATATGCTGTTCTTTGCAAAAGGGCCTCTGGAGAGTTTTGTATTGAGCTGAAGTGTAATGCGAGTTTTACAGTACTGTGTTTTGTATGTCCTGAATTTTCTATATGCACTCCAGCAAAAAAAAACAAACATGGAGGGTTTCCTCTGCTGGTTTTGAGTTTCTCTGCGAGGTATGAAGTTTCAGATCGAATGAAAGGAGGTCACAGCTCATAGCTCAAGTGTGAAACCAGGGAAGAAGCAGGTACCAAGGCAAAAGTTAACTGAAACTTAAACTGAAAATTTATTCCTTGCCAAAATATCTATCACTCTAGTAGCATAGGAATCAGAGTAGTGGTGAATTGTTTGGTTGATGGGAGTCTCATAGGTTCAGCAACATGGATCCGTTGTTTTCAGAACAGCATGTGGAGTTCCTGGTTCAGTGCTCTTACTCCATTGTGTAAGAAAGAAATAAATTTGTCACCTCTCATTAATGCTATCAGGAGTTGAAAGGAGTTTATGCGAGCATCATCACACTGAATTGTTTCGATGATTCAGAAAAGAGTGCTCCCTGTGGGTGAGTACTTTGTTGGCTTTCTGGGGTTAGTCTGTAACACAGAATAACTTTCTTCCCTGGTGCTGAGTGGCATACTGGAATATTATTACCTGGCAAAACAAAGCTCTCCCGTGCTCCCTCCCAGATTTCGTCAGTGTGTGCTAAGAGAAAGCCATCACCTCACAGACACCTTGCAGTATTTTTCTTGTAAACAGCGAGATGGGAGCTCCTCTGTTCTGATCCTGACTGAGAGTCTAGCAGAGTTGTGGGCAACTTGTGGAGGTCCACGTACTAATTTTGGATACCTCAGTTTTGGGGTTCCCAAGCTGTGCCTCATTTTTGAAGGATTGGTATCATCTCATGTGACTCCCATTAAAGTCCATGCAAGATCAGGAGCTCTGGATTCAGCCCAAAAATGTCTCAAAGTGGGTGTTCCTAATATTCTTGATCTTAAGTTGGGTCATCTGAAATGAGAGCACTATTACCTGCCTTCAAAACAGATGCTATATAGGGGCTTTGACATGTAAAACAGGACTGTGTGATACTGCCAGATCTCTAGATACTTTCAGCTGTGCTCTTTAGATGACATATACAAATTAAAAATTGCAGAGGTGTGAATGTTGCATGTTTTATTTCCAACATTCAGCACAAACCAGATAACTTTTCAGGGGAATTCATACATCTGTAATGCTTGTTGCTGATCTTTTTAGAAACAGTGAATAACTTAATGTAGTAGGATGTTTCAGAAAGGAAAGAAAATGCATGCAGGAGGCATGCAGGATCAAGATTAATCTCTCAGGAATGCAGGGGGTTAACGGTCAGGCTGATTAATCACTGTTAATGAACCATCAGGAAATCTGTCAGGAAGTGGGTAAAAATTCCTGATGGCTGATGTGAAGCATTGTGTGGTGCTCTTTGGTTTTGATGTTTCCCAACTGATAATCTACAGTGGGTGTAGTTTAGCTACCTTTAAGTTCTCAAGACATGTAAAGGACCAGATGACATGCTGCCCTTGTTCAGCTTGAGTAAGTGAGCAAGAAATTTTCCCCATGCATGGCTATGCAAGTCCAACGCAACACAAATGCAAGAAAGTCAGGGGTTGCTCCTTCCCACGGCTTCCCAGAACAGAGTCTGGAAAAGATACAGAAAGGAAGCATGATCGTTCCCTCATTCCTCCGCTCTGAGCCCACAGGGTACAGGGGGAAGAGTGGAACAGGTGGCTTTCCTTGTGTGAACGAGGAGCCAGAGTATTAGAACTTGGATACACAGCTGAATTAATGAATTGCCTGGTGTTGACCGAGGGTGAGGTTTCACAGTTGGCTTAAGCTGTTCCAAGATCATGCTGCTGCTGAAAGGAGTGTTTCTAACCTCTTTCTCCTTGGCATTGGACTAGCTATCATGTGGTAATACAGCAGCTTGCTGATCTGGGTGGAAACTAATGTTTCTTGGTCAGGGTTGACTGGCTTAGTCTTCAAACGGATCAGAGAACTGATCTGTCTCACTGCTTGGCCACACGAGTGCTAGATCTGGTGTAGGGGAGGGCGTGGGAACATGAAACAAGGATAAAAACATGAGTGGGGACTGAGCCTTTCAGCAATAACATAACCATGGATTGGCTTAAGCCTATTATGAAACTGCAGTCTGAATCACTGGAATTAAGGCTGCACTGTCAACCTACAGGGAATGCAAATTAAAATGTGTTAGCTTACACCTCCCGCCGTTCTTAAACAGGGCTGAATACAGCCGCTCTGCACGTGGCTGGGAGGAAGGAGCGCATGGTGGGGCAGCAGCATAACAGTTCCCTGTGACTTGGTCTGGAGTGTGCAGACCACATCAGACAGCGTCGGTGTGTGTTTGGGGAAGGCAGAAGGGAAGAATAAAGGAACAGACGAGCACTGCTACCATGGATGCTCTCTGTATGTTTTCCTTTGCCTTAGGTTAACATGTTGTACCTTGTCTTTGTGACAAGACTGCAGAAACACTCAGTTATCAGAGCACAGATTAAGCATAGTAATGCAGTTGTGGATCCAGACCCTAAAGGTCTGGGGCACAGTGTGCTTCTCCTTTATCTTCAACCCAAGTAGCTTTGCAGTATTCTCTACACTGCACCAGAAGCCTGACTTAGACCTAAAAAAGTGAGCCCTGCCATTTGTTTCAAGTTCATTTGGTTTTTATTGCAAAATTTGGTAGTTCCATGTTAAGGAGTTTTTATCGTTTTGTTATGGCTCAAAACTCCATGCATAGATATAGGAATAACTGTGCTGGTGGAAAACCTCTTTGTAATTTTCAAATGTTTCAGGTTTTAGAGGTTTGTGACCAAAGGTCTGTTCCTGTAAGCACAGCCGTGCAGAGCCCCACCAGTATCTGTAGGGTGCCCTACACAGACGGCAACCCTTCTACACAGGATCAGCAGCCCCAGACACCATGGGAGTAGTCACCCTTGTTAGGCCTTGAACTTAGGAAATAGTTTGAAGATAGTCAAATTAGTTTAATTTCAGGAGAGTTTCAAGTTAGTGGAGTTAGTATAATTTAAAGATTATCTTAATTCAAACTGCCAAGATCTCTCTCCAGTGAAACGTAAGGAAAAATTGGGGAGGAATAGTAAACCCCCCTCAAATAAATAAATAAATAAAAGTATTGCAGAGGCAAATAAATGCAAAAGTCAAAAAAACAGCCAGTAAACATTTCCAGACATAAACCATTCTCTATCACATAGAGGATAAACATGGGCTCTTTCAGGGAGAAGGAAATCATAAAAATAAAGACCAAAAAAAAATCTGTATAACTGATTCAACCACTGTTACCAAGGGATATTTCACTCCCTGAGCATTTCAGCTGAAATTATCTCTTAGCTGAGACATAGACCCTCTTGGCACAAGAGTGTCTGAATATATCCTGAAGGCTGGAAATGTTTCTCCAGTTCCACTAGTAACCTTTCATCAAAGCACAGCCCAGGGATTCTTGTAGGGAGACATAGGCTTTCCCCACTTACGAGGAATGGATAAGAAGAGTCTTCACTGACAGATATTTTTGTGTTACATAGGGCTAATTTGTAGTTTGGGTACAGCGTAGGCAGGGGTGCAGCAAGGAATGTTGAGCAGATGTGACACAGAGCAATAACATCATTAGCATAATCCAGTATCACACGGTTATGGAGTGCTATAAATACAACAGGAATTCTCCAAGGCCCAATTCCTTCGACAGAGTTGGGCATCTCTGCATTGCCATGCATTTAGGCTGCACTAAATCAGTGTAATGCTCAGGCTTCGTTCATTTGTGCACTGCTGTGAATGCTCCTAGGAGACTATAAGCATCATTGCAAGCAATATCGTTGATTCTACATTATAATGCAGTTTTTGACTGCTTTTGGATTGATGGTTTGATTTATTTACTAAATGAAGGATTTATCATTACAGGCATCCCTAATGTTTCTCTTGTACTGCTATATAACATATTGTTCCTTTTAGGACTTGGTAACGTGCTTTTACAATGTATTTAATTGAATGAATCCATTTAATACACAGAGCACACATGGACTGTGACTTCTTGAAAAATCACCTGAGGGAAGTTTTCTGAGGTTCAGTAACAACGTCAGGCTCCAGGAGCCAGGGCCCCCTCCTGTTCTTACACGGTTGCCATTACTCTTGCCCAAGAGGACAGGCTGGGAGGGCGAAGGCTGAGCAAGAGGTTGCCCTCGAACAAGGCAGTGCAGCTGCTGTGACACTGTGAACTGTAGCTTTTGGCCTCTTGGCCTCCAAATGTTTTTGGTGAACAAGTCATCTTATTGTATAAGTGCAATGCATCCTATTATTCTATGCATGACTGATTGAAAAATGCTTTACTTGCTGGAAAGACTGTTGAACAATATAGTTTCCACTTACAAAGCACTTTCCTTAAAAAGCTTCTCAGGGCAGCATCGTATAAAAATAGTTATACTAAAGTTGTGAACCAGCTTCTGACAAAGCAGGACTAACAAAAGCTAAGGTATAAATAGAAGTGTTTTCGTGGGTTTTCTCTTCTCTAGAGGCACAGAATCTCAGTCAGTGCTGGATTGTAACAAACAAAAATGCCCTTTTCCAGACACACAGCAATACAAGGACCTTCCAGACTAGTGGCACAGAATATAAATAGGTTTTCAAAACTGCTTCAAAACCATAAAACTTAGTCAAAACCATAACATTTGCCTTTTAGAACTAGCCATGCCATATTAGACAAATTTTTTTATTCAATTCTTTATTTTATTTCATAAAAACTAGCTTCTCCTGCTTTAGAGAAAGGTTAAACAAGTTATATTTTTATAATTATGGAATGAATTGTCTCCAGGCACTCAAGGATATGAGCATTATCTCAAAGTCTGCAATGTATTAGGGTTACTGGAAGACAAATGCTGACGAATGTAAAATATTGAATATTCTGTGTTTATATTTTGTCAGTGGGCAGAATAAATGCACCTCACTGGTCATTTTCAAAATTCATTATTTTTTGCAAAGTAGGGTTTTTTTTTTCTTATAGCAGGTTTTGAAACAGCAAAATGTAAAGCTAGTATTTGCTAATCCAGAGTTTGGATTATCTTGATTTTATTCTGAGCCTGTTGCTGCTTCTGCTCTGTGCTGACCTTTTCTGAATCTACCAAACCCAGTGTAGTTTAATCCACAATACCAAAGAGGGAAGGTCTGTTTCTGTAAGCCGAAAATAGTTCTTGTTGCAGCTAACCTTGCAGCTGAATCAGTTCTGCTATTGCTTTTTAAGTCATGTTTGACCAGTCATGTCTGCACAGACCAGAAGCAAGGCTGAACAGGGTATCTACAGAATGAGTCGTCTGATACGTGCCGCTGTTTTCAGTGTAGTAGCTCCTATATTGAAAACACCACACTCAAAATGTTTACTTACCAACAGCTGAATTTATGGTACCCTTGGGGTCTGTAGTAGCTGAGCTTTAGAGATAACTGACTTCTTCGGTCTATGTATGGGAAGTAAGGATTTCAGCTAAAGTTTACGGGCATCAAATCCTTCTGTATATTCTCCACTCATCCCATAATCTTTTCTCTTGCAAAAAAATACTAGGGGGCCTTTTTCCATTCTGCATGGAAGTCTGCTGTCCAACCCCTTTTTCACCTTTGTAGTAATTTAACATAGTTCAGCCTCGCCAAAAGGGAGATCTACAGCTGTCGCACCTCAGAGCATTCCCCACAAGTGGAGAGGCACAGTAAAGTTGAAGGGAGAACTTATGTTCCATCTCGCCATCTTCCAGACTAAAACCTGGCTGATGGTGTGCTTAGTCTTTTTTTACTCCAATAGCAAACAGTGCAGCAATTATTTGGGGCAGTATTTAGTTACCTCCATTAAAAAAAAAAGATCAAAAAGACAGTATTCTGCTCCATGCTGCTGCCAGGCAATAGTTTATGCTGTTTGACACCAGATATTCTGAGTATTCTTCATTAAAATAATATTTGGCCACTTCCATTACCCAGTGATCACTGTATGAGAAATATTTGATGTAAAAATGACGAGTTCTTCCTGCTAGAGCTACAGCGTAACAGATCTGCTTGCTGAAATTCTACTTCTGTCTGTAACAGCAGTGCCAAAATAGCTTTAATAATTAATCATGCACCAATTAGATTATAAACTCTGAGATGGGCTGGAGATTTTTGTATTACGCATGAGACAAAAGACACTGGCAATGCTTAACTAGCAGTCACCTGCTTCTGCTCCACCTGCCATTGTGGGAGCGCTCTGGAAACCAGAAGGGAGACAAAGGCCCAACAGAACTTGATAAAAACCTTCACCTGCCCCTCCTACGTTCAGGAATACAGCACTGTTGAAACAGCTGCTGCTGCAGCTGCATGCTGGGGTGCGACTTCACTTATTAACATGTAATTTGCCAGGCGACACTCTCCATCGTACCCTGCTGTGAAGGCAATGGAAGACAGCGCCCAAACTTCAGGCTAAGCGAGAGTTAAGCAGGGAGTTTCCTGACTGGGAACACCAATGCAAACAGCTGCTGTGGAAGGGCTGGGCAAGGAGAGACAAGGCATGGTGTGGGCGCCATATCCTGCGCTCACCCCCTTTAGGGTTCCCTTCCAATTGCCATGCTGCTCTGCCCTGTCAGCTGCTTGTAACATTACAAACAGATTTCTGTGGAAATGAGGGCTTTTTTATTCTGGAATGATATTATATGCAGCTGATTTTAGGGTAAGTAGGAGGTTAACACTGAGAACCCCTAGAACTCAAAAATGGAAAATTACTTCCTAGCCTTAACTTCCAGTTAGAAGTTTTGCTCAGCTATCTTAACTTTTTCCAGGCCCTTTGCTCTTGTCCCATGTCTCTTGGGGCCTATTTATTACAACTACAGAGGCAAAACCCCTCAGGGGAGATAGTCCATATGCTGGTTCTTGAGTGAAGAAAGAGATTACCAGTGTGTCCAGTGCAACGCTTTTACTGGTATAAGAGCATGATTAAAAAAAGGGGACCTTAGAACCAGTTTTACGGCACCAACAAAAATCGGTATCAGTCTGGCCTTAGAAATCAAGCCAGTTTTAGGGGAAGAGGGGGGAAAGGACACTATGGAATGAAATGAGCAAATCAAGTTTAAAATGATTCATTTTGCCAGTTGTTCAGGACACTACAGAACACTGAACATCACAAAACAACATTTACTGTTAAAAAGCACCCAGGAGGCAAACAGTTGTCATTCCCTGCTGATCAGAGCAGAACTAGTGGTATCTAGGCTAGAGGGTCAGAGCAAGACGGGCATGGCCAGTGCCTCTGCGGGGAAGGCATATTCCCCGTTTGCTGAGGGCTTGCACGGGGTGGGCAGAGCATCAGGCAGCCCTCGTGGGAGACACAGCCTGGGGACAGGTAGCTCAAGAGGGCCATGGCTGCCAGAGCTCCAGGTGAATGTCACTGTCCTCCACCCCCATGGTCAGACTCAGCACAGGTAGCAAAGCTTGCCTCAGGAGTGGTTCATGTGATATAGACACAGCACAGACCTTTGTTAGTGGGACCTTTTTAATGAACAACAGCTAGGTTCTGGAGGCATCAAAATGTATCATTCTGCAACTAGGAATTTACAGATACCACAAGCCACATGGCTTTTTTTTTTTCCCCTTTTCTTTGTCCCTTCTACCACTGCCCTTTGTGAAAAACAGAAGTTAAATGAGAGAAAAATAGCTTTAATGAAACATTCAGGTTGAGAAATCAAAATCGGACACTCCAACAACAGGAAGTTTCAAAAGCAGTGTTTATAACAGCATGTTGCTGAACTATAGCACACTTGCCTTTCTTTTTCTTTAAGTTTAAGCCATACTATAGTGTGTACCTTGATTCAACAGCTGGGCACAAGGTTAGTATCATGGCATTAGTTTAACATGGCAGAACTTCCTAGGCATAGAAGTGAACTCAACCGCTGAACCATTTCCTGACTGCTGCAATCAGTGCTGCAACTTCTGTCTTTCCAGTAAATGCATCTGAATTGTTTCCCTATGCGAGTACGCTTGTTTGTTGTTTTATTCTAGGGAGCTGGAGACAGTTTTGTGGGAGCACTGGCCTTCTACCTGGCTTACTATCCCAAGTTACCCATGGAGGAAATGATCAGGAAGTCTAACTACGTCGCATCAGTGAGCGTCCAGGCAGCAGGGACACAATCTTCATATCCTTACAGGAAGGACTTGCCTCAGGACCTTTTCTAATCAACATTGTCTAGCTCAGCGTACTGATTTAATCTTATCCCAGACAGCATTATTCTCCTCGTGGCACTGAGGTTCTCCTCTGCTGACTGGAAAGATAAGGAAAGTCTCTGCTTCTTATTTGAGGAATCCTGTTAGTTCCTGTTCTACAACAGTAAGGTGGGGTGGGGGGTGGGGGGTCTTTCAAACGCAGCATGTCTCTGGCCCCACACACAACCACTGGGCTTCTGGCAATCCCACACAATGTGCTATACTGAACTACATGAAGCTTGCAGCAAAACGTCTGGAGGGTATCAGGCTCCTGGTAATATTTTTACTTGATTTTATCAGAACTTATGATGTGAAGCAGTTACCTTTGAGATTGCAACTTAAGTCCTCGGCTGCAAACACCAAGGCCAGCATTTGGCTCATAACAAAGCACCGTACATCGAACCCTGGCCCATATGTTCCCGCGTGCCTCAGATGCGGGCTGTGGCACTGTGCTCTGCAGTTCTGCCAGGCTGTGGAAGGTCCCTCGAACTGGAAAGGGGACAAGAGTGCTATTGAGGTAGTCTTCAAAAACTGTTTCTAGCCATACTGCTCTAAGCGCAGGTGGGCTAATTAAAGATGAACTTCCAAAATCAGCCAGAGAACTACTCTGGCTGTCTGCTTTCTTCGTGCTTCACAAAAATCCAGGAGTGAAATATCCATCCTACTTACCTGACTGAAAATAATACAGCCCTTTTAGCCATGGTCATAGCTTATGCAAGAGCTCATCTTATTTCACCAGGTTCCCATTGCTTCTTCCTTTCCTAGGAAGGAGCTGGTGCAACACCACCCCTCCAAGGAATGACACCAATTCGTGGTCACTACTGTTGAATCTGTGGCTGGTAGGTTAGAAAAACTTGCAATGCTGCCATTGAATTCCTGCTGTGGAAAATGTTAATTTTTATTGCCTTATAAAACAATAGTTCCTTTGAAGATTACAGCCTCTTTCACAATGGAAAACACAGACAATGGGATTTGCTATTTAATTTTTTTTAATTGAGTACTGCAAAAATAACTCAAAAGATAAATAAATGTTACTGTGATGATCTATGTCCAGATATTAAGAATTTTCTCTCTCTACATTGTTTTATTCACAATGGCCTTCAAATCACAGGAGACGGTGATCCCAGTTCATTTCCTCTCTTTTCAGCCCATGTTGCTGGATTTCTGAATCAGCGCTCACCCCGTCCTCCCCCCAAACCGTCCCCTCCTCATACATAAATCAAGTCCAGTTATTGTTCAGACAGAGCGGATTTTTCTCTTCTCTGTGAAGAGGACACGTTGTTTTGCTATAGGGGGAAAAAGAGAATCTGTTAAGAAGCTTGAAGTGTTAAGATGCAATTCAACAAGCCTACATCCGTTTCTCCTGGCTGCCTTCAGTGCTCAAATGAGTGTGGAGCAACTGGCTGGCACAGTGCTGCTTTTAACCAACTCTTGAAGGAGTTTAGTAGTGCTTTCCCTTACCACATGTAATTTTTAGTTCCTAAGAGGTCCGTTTTACCTCTGTGAAAATAAGCATCAGAATTTGAGTGGCTGAAAACATTCAACAGCTGCTCTGTGTGACTATTCTGAGTCACAGCTGCTCGATGTAGGGACAAAAGTAGGTTCTTACTGCTTTCTGCTACTCTTCAACTTCAGAGCCCAAACAACTACAGATGATGAGCTGGATCTAGTCAGTCTCACAGACTGACTGAAAAGTTGACGAAGTGGCCTGTGGATCTCTCAATGAGGCACAAACTGACCCTGCCTCCAGTGCCTGATGCAGATGTTAGCAAAGTCAGTTCAGCTACAGGTTAAGCAAAGTCAATGCATTACTTAAAAAAAAAAAAAAAATATTAAAAAATAAAGCAAGGCAAAGCTTTACCACATCATTTGAAAAGCCCCACTGTTCTGATTGAACTTCATTATATCAATTCCTTTGAAAGCTACACAAGAGCAATCCACACAATAACAAAATCTCTTCTTCCACATAAAAGTTTCGCTTTAAGAAATCCCGCAACTTAGTAACA
The DNA here is from genome assembly GCF_013368605.1 of Nyctibius grandis. Taxonomy (NCBI): domain Eukaryota; kingdom Metazoa; phylum Chordata; class Aves; order Nyctibiiformes; family Nyctibiidae; genus Nyctibius; species Nyctibius grandis. The sequence continues at coordinate 32,123,505 of NC_090658.1, forward strand.
CATTCTGTTGCTGCAGTTAGAAGGTAGTGAAACTTGGGCATGACTGCCACTACTTCACTAAAAAGCTTCATTCTGTGGAGCTCCCAGGTTTCTGAGAAGTACAAAACATAAGGTGAAGATGCATGCCAAGTGAAAATGCTTCCTAACATATTCCTGATGTGAGCTGGTATCTAGACTCAAATTTGCTTCCCTTCACACATGCAGCACTTTCTCACATCAGTTTCTCACTTGTGTTCTACTACAGGCTACAAAGATAAGAGCTTTTTTCTTAATTACTTCCAATTTCGTACTTCAACAACCTACTACATGTTCTTCAACAGAAGCGCTACTTAGCCTGAGCTCTCCACTCTTTTCACATTTCCTACAAGTTGCGAAGCTTCTGGAGGATCACTTTGCACAATGTTTCGGTGCAGTAATTTAACATTTTCTTATTGACGAAAATAATCCCAGTGATCTCCGAGTCCCTTTGTGTATGGAATTCACAAGGAGAGCCACAACCTCTGTCAGCATGAATGCTTTGATAAGAGCATACTGTTTCTCTGGTAGCTTCTCTCACCTGCCATAAAGCTCCTGTACTGCTAGATGTGAGTATGAAAAGGTTAGTCATCTAACAAAACCATAAAATTATAAGAAAAAACAAGCTTGAACCACATATCTACTGGCCGTGCATTATGCTACCTACTTAGAGCTGCTTAATACATTTCTTTATTCTATAGATTAAAGCAGCCTTTTTTTTTGCATTAAATCCCCCATGCTATTTGTAGCACGGTGTGGTTTAAATTCTAAGTTTCCCCAAATTAAGCTTTTCAATGTTAAATTAAGCTTTTTAATGTTAACTACAGACTGGTTCTTCCCCCAGTCTGAGGGGGGGGCTCTTAGTCACCTTTCAAAAAGCTTGGTGAGCAAAAGGCATCTTGGCAAGTGCTCTAACCCCCCAAGAAATCAGAGTCTTAAACTGAGAAAATTTGCAAGGACCAGAGGAACATAAAAGAACCCACAAACTGTCATCTGGAGAGTGGTATCATTTGTGGAGGAGAAAGAACTTGTGTTTATTTCTTAAAAGAAAAAGACCATTTTGTAAGTGATGGTTAAAATTTGTTGTCTAGCGCATCCACAGCAACTTAACAGACATTTCTATTGATGCATGCTTCGTGGCTGCTTGTTGGAGGTAGCACAGTCTAGCAAACCACACAAAGAAACAGAATGAAAGAACTCCTGTGTTACTTTGCTTTGCCACTGACATGTGGCACTGCTGTCATCAAAGGCTCTGATGTGTCGGGCAAGTCATTACTTTGTTGCAGTGCCACAATCTGTAAAATGAGGGTAACGTTTGCTTCCCACTGGAATGTCACGAAGAACAGCAACTGTACAGTCATCTCAGTACGTGTTATGACATATTATGCTTAGATGGGAAAAATCCTGTTACAGTCAAATCTTTTACCCCACACAGTCCGAGAAGCTTATACAAAGCAGGCTGACTTCTTCCCCAAGCTCTTACCAATGGGATCATATCTCAGCAGGACCAGTTTTTCCTGCAGTCGGAGCCTCCTGATGTTGAAACAGTAGCCCGTCTCAGCTGCACTTTTCATCCTCACCAGAATGTATCTAAAGTCACAAGGAATGACTCTGTGTCAGTGCACGGGGGCTGTCCAAGGGACAAGCTTTTAGCATAAACAATTTGGCACAATCACTCTCACATAAGAGACTTCATTTCAATTTCATGGATGTTCTGGATGGGAGCTTCAATACCATATGCTAAACTTATAACACAGAGAAAGAGCCCACTATGAACAATAAATTCCAGCATCAAGTTTAACTAAATAACTCCTAAACAGAATACAAGCCCAGAGAGAAGTAGCTCCTCCACAAAACAGTAAGGGGGGAGGAAGAAAACCAGGAAAGAAAGAAAGGAGGAAAAAAAAAAAAACCCAACATACAATTGAGTCACTATGGCTTAAAAGATAATGGCAAGAGAGGAAGGATGATGGTAGTTATAAGATGCTCGGGCTGTAGATAACACTGTATCACAGGCTATCACTTCCACATGCAGAGAGGAACCAGAGCAGATAGGATGGAACAAGAAGCATGCAAAAAGAGAAGCAGGGCCCCTTGGCACCATCCACCCTGCTAGAGATACAGGGCTTGATGTTAACCCGGCCGCAGGAACCCCCTTCCCCACTGGAGGGCTCTTGGTTTGTGGGGCAGGCTGGCAGCAGCTGCGGTGTCCGTGGGAGCAGGGCAAGCCAGGACACCGAGAAAGCCACCACCATGCCCGCCACCCTGGGAGCACTCCAAGATCTGCACAATGTCCCAGAAATAGGGCATCTTCTGAAGTTTCAAAGGAAAGGTCAAACCCTTTAACCAGTCTGTAAAATATGTCTTTCTCTTCCATTGCAATAAAGAGGTGGGTACATCTCTGCACGTGGGCATTCAATTCATTTTCCTGGATTTTTCTGCTTCTAATACAAAATGGTCTGTCAAAATTTACCTTGAAGAGACACCCATGCTTCCTCACGTGTGCAGCTCTGATGACCAGTGTACTTCCTTGAGCTCTCCCTTTTCAGCTTTGCAATCTAATTTACTGTGAGTTCAAAATAAACAGAACACTGGATTCCCTCAGACCAACGGCCCAAGCATAGTCTAGGGATTATCCCCAATTACTGTCCTCTCCTGTACACTACTGCAGGTGTGATGTGTAGCATCAGTAACCACAAAGACTCCTTCCCCTATACCTTACCCACTTCCTCAAAGCCTCCGTGCAGTTCCCCCTTTCTGGGGGAATCAGTGGTATCGGTATGATCAGGCCTTGAAATTCTTGTGCACCACATATCTGAGGCCCAGCCCTTTCTGAACAATACACCTTGTTCAAAAAACTTGCTGCCCAATGAAGAACTGCAACTAGGAGCAGAGGCAGAAAAGAACAGTGGAAAGCTATCGGGAAACAGGGAGAAAACCCAAGGGGAGCGCAAAAGGATAAATGATGTAAGGAGATAACATATCCCTGAAGTATATATGGGACTATTCAAAGAAGAGAGAAAGGAACATCAGGAAAATGAGAGAGGGAGGAAAAAAATAAATCACTACATTAACATTAGTAACACCATTTTAAAAAGCTACTTTTTCACCTTGCAGAAGTGTCCTGTTTGCTGTGTTTGTTTCTGCAAACAGATAACAGTAGAACGCCGAGATGTCAAACTGCTCTCTTCCCTGTCAGTCACGTACTTGGGAAGTGCTTTCTGAATTTCAAACCCTGACAATTGCACAGAAATCCTGTTACAGAAGAATCTCTTCAAACCCAGACAGTGGTTGGTACTGGCTCTGTTGGGGGCTGATTCTTAAAAAAAAAAAAAAAAATTCAGAAAATGGACCAAAGGCCATAGTTCCCTGAGGATGTGGAGTGCCAAATGTAATACACTTGCACAGAATGCAGCTTCTGAGAATCAGAAGACAGGGATGTATTCACATAAATGTGTGTTTAGCCCTTTGGATTTGTCTAGCTAATTTTCTTACAAATAGCATTTTAGATACAAGTCATTCTCTCCACCTGATCTTGTCTCCTCGCATCCACACGCTTAAGACTACCTGGTGTGCTGAAAGTAGTTATTCCTTCCTTTCCAACCCTTAAAACACATCAGCATTCTTTGCAGGTCAAAGGACTGTGACTAATTTTCTTCTGGAGCCCACTAACACTTCTCTGTGCTGAACTACAGAGCAAATCAAGATGCCCAGAGCACTGACTGCACCCCGGCCACTCGTCATGTGGACACATTGCATTTCTTCTCACACAAACATGCTAGAACTGGGAAGTGCTCTGCACCCTGCCTACGAGAAAGGTTCACAGCACCTGCCCAGAGCCCAGCCCACAAACAACAAAGACCCACGCTACACCTCAGCTTGCCCTCCTCAGCTAAAAAAGTATGAAAAGTAAACAAGAGCAAGATTACGTGGATAATTTATAGCCTCTCTTTAATCATAAAGCACACAGGCGTGCTTCCCCTGCGCAGGGCGCTTTGGATATTATATCTCAGCTCAACATGACAGCCCACAGGACAAAACCTGTCTTTGCTGCAGTTTTAGAACCCAGGGGATTTTTCACACCATTCTGTACTTACCGGTGAAAAGACACACATGCAGAAGGACAGAGAGGACGCAGCTAGACTCAAGGACTGCAACTCCCTCAAGTATATTAAAAAATTCTAGAGAAGCCTAATATTTTGTAAAGTCACTTGAAGATACAAGGTGGTAGTAGAAATCAAAAACTGGTGAGGAAAACATCACTTACTTAGATTTGCTCTTGGCCACTGTTTTTTTTGCAGCATGAAGAAGGGGAAAAAAAAGACAACAGTTACCATTTTATCTTGTTTCCTTTATATGCAACATATAAAGATCAGGAGTTTTCCACTGCTTGCCTTTGCAATAGACTGTGCAAAGAAATTTACTGTCACAAAAGAAATGCCCCTCGTCCTTCCACCTACACGCTCCCATTGCCTGCTCTTTTTTCCATCATACTGCCTTTAAAAGTGTCGTGCAAACACAGCGCCTAGCGCAACAGATTGCACTTGTTGCAGCCTCCAGATGTTTTCAATACAGAGCTTCAATGCTGCATATGAATTCACTAGATGAATACACAGTTAAGGCAGGTATGAACTGACACAGCTGGTGAAAACTGCAGTCCCACTCTCCCCTACTTGCTTACACCCACTCCTGCTCCAGTCCCTGCCATAGTGCCAACACAAAGGTTTGCGTGGCCACACGGAGAACCAGACCAGGGAGCTGTTCTCAGATGAGAGTAACCTTCTCGCAGGGCTGGTTGTGGGTCCCCTGATCTAACCCACCACATAGCATGAAACAGGCACAATTGTTTATTTCTGTCAGCTCGATGAACTTAATCATAAATCTTCAGCATAAATGCAAAAAAAACCCCACCAAATTTTAAAAGATTTCTTATCTATATTCTGTCTGGGCAATTCTTGTTTGGGCCATTGTGAGCTTCCAGCCAACCTCCTCGTGCACCGTCCCTTCACCACACCCCGAGCCCATCCAGAGGCCGTGAAGGGCACGTCTCTCTCCCCCACCACCCGACTCCCTCCAGCGACTTCCCATTTTTCCACTCAAGACCTGACGCCTCAGAACCTCACTTCTGAGGGTTCGCAAGTCCCGCGTCCCTCGAGTCCCCCGCCTCGGCCCCGTCACAGGGGCCTAGCGCTCCGCCACCCGCACCGCCCACAAACGCCCCTCGGCCTCTCCCACCGGCCCCGCTCTTCTTCCCCCCCGCAGAAGCCGCCCTCCCTGCACGGCAGCCCCATCCCTCCCCAGGGGATAAGGGGGGCCGCCGGCTCCATCTCCAGGGGACAGGGGGCAGCCCCAAGGGCGGGGGACGGGCCACCGCCCCCCCGCGGCTGCCCCACCCCAGCACGAGGCGGCGCGGGGCACGCCGGGAGGTGCAGTCCCGGCGTGGCGCGCTGCCTGCCGGGAGGCGCGGGCCCCGCGGCCAAGGGAGGTGAAGGGCAGGTCGCGCCGCCGCCTGGGCCCTCGCCCGCCCCCGAGGCCGCCCCCGCCCGCCCCCGAGGCTGCTCCTGCGCCCGCCGCCGCTCCCCGCCCAGCCGCGCTCCTCCCCGCGCCACTCACAAGCCGCCACCGTTAGGAACATAACGCCGGTCCCCGCAGAGCCGCCCCGCCGACCGCCCGCCGCCGACGCCACTTCCGGGCCGCCCGGCAGAAGCGCTTCCGGGCCGCGAGGGAGGGGTTGGGGCGGGGGCGTGGCCGTTGCCTTCCCGCCTGACGGGGAGCGCTCCAGCTCCGGCCCCGCCCCCTGCGCGCGGCGGGGCGTGGCCAGTGTGTGGGCGGGGCGCGGTGCCCGTTAGCGGCGGCGGGGTGAGGGGCGCCAGGCGGGCTGGCGGGGCGGAGTCGGTGCCCCCGGAACCGCCGGGAAGAGCTGCCCTTGTCCATGCGGGTGTCAGGGGGCCGAGCCTGTGAATGCGGGGCCTCGTTCCGGCCTCGACGGGCCCGTGGCCGCCCCTGCGCTGGGGCGGCTGAGGGCGGCGGGGCCCGTGCAGAGGGGCCGCGTTGGGCTCTGACAGCCCCACAGTCATGGGGAGCGGGGATGGGCCTGCACCCCCGGCTGGCAGCAGGTCCGGGTTCTGCGCAGCAGCAGCCTCATCCCTCGGCGCATCTGCTAACCTCTGCCTGTCTTTGTTCCCTTGTACTGCTGTGGTGTCCCCAGGCCCTGCGGCGTTAGGCAACTAGACCTGTCAGTACGAGAGAATGTGAAAAAGCAATGGGCAGGGAGGCTCGAGGGGGGCACCAAGGCCAGTTTTCATGTTCTTCTGACCGGTTGGATAATGAGCTGTAAGTTCTTATCCTCAAAAGAATTCACAGAAGGTCCGTGGCTTACTTCGACACCTGGCTAAACATGAGCCAGCAGTGTGCCCAGGTGGCCAAGAAGGCCAATGGCATCCTGGCCTCTATTAGGAATAGTGTAGCCAGCCGGTTTAGGGAAGTGATCGTCCCTCTCTACTCGGCACTGGTGAGGCCGCATCTTGAGTACTGTGTCCAGTTCTGGGCCCCGCACTTCAAGAAAGATGTTGAGGTGTTGGAGCGAGTCCAGAGGAGGGCGACCAAGCTGGTGAAGGGTCTGGAGGGTCTGACCTACGAGGAACGGCTGAGGGAGCTGGGGTTGTTTAGCCTGGAGAAGAGGAGGCTCAGAGGTGACCTTATTGCGGTCTACAACTACCTGAAGGGAGGTTGTAGTGAAGTGGGAGTTGGCCTCTTCTCCCGGGCAACTAGCGATAGGACAACAGGACACAGCCTCAAGCTTCGCCAGGGGAGGTTCAGGTTGGACATTGGGAAGCATTTCTTCTCAGAAAGGGTCATTAGACATCGGAATGGGCTGTCCATGGAGGCGGTGGAGTCACCGTCTCTGGATGTGTTTAAGAAAAGACTGGACATGGCACTTAGTTGACAGGGTGGTGTCAGGGCAATGGTTGGACTCGATGATCCCAGAGGTCTCTTCCAACCTGATTGATTCTGTGATTCTGTGATTCTCCTCGCTCTCCCACCAATTAGGGAAACTGTTAATGAAGGGATTCAAGTCCTTGAATATTTAGCAATTACTAAGGCAATCAGAATGTCAGCTTGACATACTTAGATGCAAGACTTAGAATGTATAATAATGTGGTTAATTTGATATTCTATGGCATGAACACAAATGGCTGACCCTATAAAAGACTGGAGCAAGATGACATCTCGAGGAAAACAGTGCTGCTCGTGACAAGTGTTCACTTAATATGTCGTTCCTTGTTTCAATTATTTCCAAATACTTCCTCTTAATTAAACAACACTTCAATCTTTACTATTTGGCCTTCAGAAGTATAAATCTAGTAGTTACATAATCTGCACATGAATATCAGAGTGAGAACTTGAAAACACTCAAGATGATAAAATGTGAGTGCTGTAAGACTTCTCTTTGATCTGCATTATTGCCTCAGTCAGAGCACAGACTGAAATGGAATGGGATTGCCAACCTCCTGACTTCACTGCCAGGAATATAAATCAACATTAAAGATGATTTTTAAATGAAATAGCAAGTTAAACATTTGTACAAACACATCATCAAATAGAGGTTATACTGCCTCTTTTTAAACCTCTTGCCTGCTGGCAAAAATAAAACTGTTCCAGTGACATTTTCTCTGTTCCACTGTGACAAGGGCTGCATAAATATAGACACCGTGGATTAGAATAGACTTCAGCAATCTTCGACTTCCTTTCTAGCAGCCTCTCCTGCAGACAGTTTTCCATAGCTATGGGTGAAAAACAGCAAGTCTAAAACTGGTATGTATGGCAAGGTGGTGACAGTATAGCACGTCCCTGATGGCAGTAGTTATAGCTAACCTTGGGGAAAAGGCGTCCTGGCTGGAGGAAAGGAGAGAGAGTCGGGATTTCTGACTCCATTACAGATTGGCTGTGTGGGCTAGGGTAAGTCGTGTACTTTGAGATCTTCGATGGCATGTGCAATGCAAATGCGGATTTTTCCTTCAACTTTGCCTAGAGAAAGCAAGGAGTGTGACGAACTGTAACGCCAGCCTAAATAATTCTGATGCTTGCTTAAAGAGAAGTCACTCATGTCTCCAGCGGAGAAGCTGCTGGTGCCAAACCGATCAGTGTCACTCAGAATCAAACACAGGGCGGGTTTTTCTTCAGCTAGAAAAACAACAATTTGTCACGTTATAATCTAACTGATTCTTTCCATTTCTATGCTTTACATTCTAGGCTGAGCCCTCTTTTACCTCCAGGAAGTGAGGAGATGGCTTCTTCTTGCCCATAAAGCGCTGTCAGGTTGCTGGCACACACTGGGCAGGCAAGGGGCTTGTGTCCAACGGTGGCAGGGGTGATGCTTCTTCAAGTGTGCATGGTGCTTCGAGCCAGTCATCACTTGAAAAAGTCATAGGAGAGGAGAGAGGGGCAGCAGATGAAATGTTTGCAAGGTAAATATCCTCTTGGCACTATGTTTTCTACATGAGTTACTGTCAATTAACACATACAAAAACGCAATGCTGGAAACGAGAGAATAACACTCTAAAGCCTGGGAAAAGCTCCACATGTCCTTCCTGGTTTCCCACAAAAAAACAGGCAAACAGCTAACTAAGCCAAAAAATGCACACAGCTCGGTGGACATAGTTTTCAAACAGCCAGGCTATTTTCTCCTCTCTTCTTGCTTTCCCTTTCTCAGCGTGTTACAACTTAGCAGGGTTCTTGCTGGCCACAGTGTTAAACAAACACTCATGGGCACTATTGTGCAAATCACTCATCCCAGATAATAGATGGATTTTTACATTCTTTCTGCATATCTGAATCCATTATCCCAAGAGGGCCCAGGAGAAAGTGGGCATTAGCTTAATGCAGCTCTGAAAGAGGAACTGTCCAGGTCAGGAGAGCAGGAATGATGGAAAGAGCCATCTAAATTGCTAAATCACTTTGAGCCAGTGACCAAATATATTTCAGCTGCTGGCCTGTTTGAAGTGAGCTGGTGACGGCCTTTAGCCCAGTTCTTAGGGGTGTCCATGGCACAGTATCAATTTATTTGCTGGCAACCTTGTTAGAAAAGCCAGAAAAGCAATGGGCTTGGATGGTTCCCTTCTGACCACCGGAGCTTAGTCCCCCCCAGATCAGATACGGGGCACTCTAGTGTGGTAGGTTAGGGCACGACTCCATTTTCAGGGCTTTACCTGTTCCCTGCTTATTCCCTCCAGAGCATTGGCCTCTGGATCTGTTCCTGGCGCTCCTTTCCCCAGCACTGACGTCATTCATATGTGAGGGGGAAAGAACAAAGACAGCACTCGCCTGTTTTCTCGTGTGATTTTTCAATACCCATTTCCCAATCCCGATGTCCGAAGTAACAACATCCTTTCAAACCGCCCCCTCTTGAAATGCCACAGTAGTCAAACAGCTGCAAATCAAAACACCTTGTAAACAAGTGACTGAAATCCCGTGGGATGCCCGAGGGCTTGGGCACGTCTCAGAGTTATTATAGTTCCTGCTATACAAATTGGAGTCCATGTAGCACAGTTTGTGCCAACTCCGAGCTCTTGCTTTTATTTTTAGTCCTGTTTGTCGAGGGGTTCTCATGATAAAAAGAATGACGTTCGATATCAGTGATACACAGATAAAATTAGATAGTAGCCGGAAGTGATCGTACGACTAATCCTCCCCACTGAGACTTTTTCCCCAGGATTTGGGATCCTGTGGGCCTCAAGGACAGCTTTTCTCTGGGTAAATTTCACTTCCCATCAGCAGGCAGCTGAAAAATTGAACTCGCATGAGATGCATGTGGTGAGCCTCATGCAAAGAAATGAATGTCATTGTCATTGCTTATGCCAACAGCTGGGACCATCTGGGACGCTGAAGACAACATTGTCTAGATGTGTACAGCTGATCGAAGGTTGTTTTTAGCAAGCCTCTAAACCTTCTTCCCTTTTTGGGGCAACAAAACAAAGCTTTTGCCTTCCATGCATGGGGTTTTGTACACAGAGCAGTTTAAGTCAGCAGCAGGGCCCAGTCCTGAGGCTTTCTAGTCCCTCAGACATCAGTCACCCACACTGATGCTGAAGACATTATTCCTTTCTTTGGAAGAAGAAGCTGCCTACTGGGAGGACGGGATAGAAGGTGCATTACATTACATCCCTAAAGCAGACCTTCTCTCAGGAGAACAGGATTGGTTCTCATTTGTTTTGGCTTTTTTTTCCCCTCTAAACTTTGGGTTGCTTTCATTATTACTACACTGTAAAACAGGAAAACACAAGAGGTTAACTGGTCAGCAAACTCTCTCTATTGCTTAGAAACATGGAATGCAACCAGGCAGCGTACCTAGCGCACCATCAAAGGAAGGGGGAATTGGTTGCCATGTAGCACAGAAGCATTTAGCTATGGTATTGTGGCAAAGAAAGAGTGTACCAAAAACAAAGCTGTGAACCTGTAAGGCCAGTTATTTTCAAGCAGGGTAGGTAAAGGCAAAGGGAGAGGATTATTAGGTAATGTGAACATGGTGTGACACAGATAGGGAATGGAATTTTTTTCCTCCTATAGATTATTGGAGGAGAATGGGTTAAGTGCCTGGACATCGTTCATTTTGTGTCAAAAATCTACTGTGGAATGAATTGGTGTATCACTCCCATCACTTCTTGGTGAGGGAGGTATCTTCAGCTTAAGTCAGGGTGATCAGCTCTAAGGGAAAAGAAAACAGACAGGTTCAAGTGTGGCAAGTGGATGTGGTCCTGCCCATTTTTTAATTCTGGAAAAAAAAAAATCTTCTAAAGAACCAGAAGACAGATAGGGCTTTCTGCATCCCATGGCCTCCGTAAAGACTTTCACACTTGGAGGAATGTCATAGGGTTCAAAGCTGTTTCTCAAGTGCTGCTATGTAGTATTGCCTTGATGTCATGCATCATTATAAACAAGCTATTATTTCATTCAGTGTTTTGGGAAATGATGGGACTGGAACAATACACCCACAGCAGTTCCCTCCCTTATCCCAGCAGGCTCTTCAGTGAGCTCCTTATGAGCTGTACCTCACTAACTGATGGCTGTCTGTCTGTCTGTGTCTGGTAACAGTATGTCTCTGAGGAATTTGGAGTAGGAATATTGACAGATTTTATGAAGGGTGGAGAGCTGGGAAGGAGGAGAGGGACATAAATTTGCAGTGTCATGTGGTTTGATGGCTGCTTGATCTGAGAACCCCGGCCTGAGAAGGCCCCAAGGCTTCATCACTGCACTCACTGAATGCATCATCGCTCCTTTTTGTACGCGTTTGTGCTTCTGAAACCAGTCAGTCATTTACACCTGATGCGATAGCAGAAAAACAGAGTTAAGCAGGGCAGTGTTCCATTCCTTTCTGTCTGCTTAGCTCAGGTTTGAGCTAGACCTCGGATGAATACTTAAAAAAAATAGGAATCATCATAAAGGAACAAGTACTAGAAATGAGGTTCAGCAAGAGCATATGTAGAAATCTGTTTGAAGTATTAGGCTCTTGCATAATTGTTTCTGGCTAGTTCCCTAAACTTTTGTTCATCTGCTGTAGTCTCCCTAGACCCATTTTACTTACAAACATACAAGCAATTTGAAAGTCCTGATGACGCACAATGTGTATTCTGTGACCTTTGCGTAGTCTCTGCAAAAAGATTGTCTTTCCTCTTTCTATTTCGTAAGCACTGTCCACCTGGCCTTGCCCTGTCACATCCCCAGATATGAAGAAACAGTCTCCCTCCTGTCAAGGGGAGGCAGTCCATTAGGCTAACAAGATAAGGACTATAGCAATATTCACAGGTGGACTGTTGTAAGGGATTTGTTGATCAGTGAAGGTGTATGTACACTCCAGTCACCTTTTAGCCCATGTTAAATTCTTCAGTGCTGTCAAACTGATAGATCAAATAATTTAAAGGTAGCTCAAGCTATAGCTGTCTGGAAATACTCCTTGTCTGACAAAGAACAAACCATTTCCCCACATCATTAGACAGACCAAGATATTCTTGAACGGCCCACAAAACAAAGCTAGGCTGAATCACATGTTTTTGCCAAAAGTTATCCTACCCAAAGGAACCAGAAAAACCATTCACGCTCCTTTTTTTTCCCCCAGCCCTTACAACATGGGCTCTCACTTCACCATTACAGGAAAAACTGCACTTCCCAATGGTGAAGATCAATAAGAGACTTGGTGTTGCTCCCTAGAGGTAACTGATCCTTTAGCTGTAGTCCAGTGCTTTAAGGATGCCTTGTTATCTAGTCTAACCTCAGTAAGTGTCCAAGGGGCATAACTGCCTAAGAATCATATATGTAAATATGATGAAAACCTGATCCATAGCACCTGACCTTAGATAAATTCCTGTCCAAACATTCTGCTTGCTCACACGACCCAGTGTGTGGAGTGGGAGAAGACTGGTGGGTTGATATTCCCAGCCCTGCCCTGCACTAGCTTCTGATGGCCTAGTTCTGGGTAACTGAAGATCTCACCACTTCCTCGGAACAAAAATACTCTTGCATAATTTTGAAATCATTGAAGAGTGCAGATAATCCAATACTGTCTGTAGAGACCTTATGCTTGTATGCAAAATGGTGGTCAGGGCATTTCATGCTAGCAGTAGAACAGAAGGATTTACTGGGAAGGGATTAAATTTGTTTTTAAAGTGTCTGCAGAGCCAGATCAATTCCAAGGGTTTTCCAAGCTGCTGAACAACCAGAGGCAATCACTGCACTTCTCTGTTGCCAGTTGCAGCCTTTCACCTCTTCTAGGCAGCGATTGTCTTCTATTCTGTTTGTACAGCTGCTAGTTTTGTAGGGTGCCACCCCATCCGATCCTCTGCACCAATATGATGGTATTGGTGAGTGTCCACTTGCAGGACAGTCAGCAGGACGCCTCCCCAGCTGCCCTCCTGTCTGTGATACCTGTGGGTGAAATACAGGCAAATGCATTTGAGTTGGACATACATCTGACGCCAACTGCATCTGGCAACCGCTCCGGCACTGCAGAGGACTGCCCCAGGATTTCTAGTTATTTTTAGTTCAGCATCAGATTGGACCCAGTTGCTCCTGGTTAGAGATCTTTTTGCAATAACAAACTAAGATTACATGAAGAGCTTAAAAAAGAATGTCACCCCTCCAGGGCTAAATTACTTCCACTTAGATACAACTGTCATATCTTTAAAGGGCAAACCCGGAAAGCTAACACTGAAGAATATAACTCTACAACTGAGATTATCTGCCTGCCCTCTCTAGGCAATCACGTCTCGTATCTATAAGGGTTTTCATAGCAAAAAAACAAAATTCAGGCTAAGTGGATGGAAGATTTATGTAGAGAGTAGGAAACAACAGCTTGGGAGGAGGTGTATTTAAATGATGGAGCCAGTTACAAAGACAAACCTCAAACACTGTACGACTGCTTTTACATAGCATCTCACTCATATCTGGTAAAATCACTCCATGCTCACCCAGACTTTGCAAACTACTAGTCACCAGCTGAGAAAGGCATGGTGACGTACATGTTACGGTAGCATCCGGCACTGGCAAACAATCCACTTCCATATATAGCTCAGGACCCATTCCAGACATTTTATAACCGATGTATTTTTCATGAAATAATAATTGGAAAGCAGGGAGAATAAAAACCCTCTGTACCAACTTACCACAGGAGGTCTCATGCTGATCAACTCACCTTTAAGGAATTTAATCAGGAGCAGAGTTACACAGGAACATGAAGAGATCACACCTTCTCTATACTTTTTGTGAATATTCCCAGCCATATGATGAGAGCGCAGTCACGCTTCACATAGTGGCTGTATTCAGCCCTGATTATATACCTGGATTAATAATTGAAACATTTAACCCCAGGGGCAAATGAGTTTTGCTGAAGAATACAGAAAGTATGGAGAGGGGAGCTCAACGTGTCACATGTCAAGATGTGGAGCTGCTTATAGCCCTTTGTTTAAAAATTTTCCTACAAAGAAGATTTTACGTTCTTCAGAAGCCTCAGGGACCCAGGGTTTATTGTCATTTTTCCTCTTATCCCCTTTTCAGTGATGGCATGGAAGAAAAGTGGAAGGGGAGAAAGGAAAGACGAGGAAAACAGTGAACATTTTTGCTGTCTTTCTTTAAATTAAAAAAAAATCAAGTAATTTACATAGAAAAGTCTGGGTTTCAGATTTTCATCCAAAAAAGGACAATTTCAATTTTTTGCTTTTTTAGTTCTGCCTACAGAAAATATCCCCTGTTGGCATTTTTTGGTGGTTTCTTTTTCCTTCTTTTTATGTGAAGTCAGGACACAACACTGCATTGTCTTCAGAGAGCAGCACACTGAGACCAGTGACTAACTGGTACCTTGACAAGAATCCTAGCCCATTCTTCAGCCACAATAGTATCTTACATCTCCAGCTGCTATAAATGCTTGGGTGGCTCTTCCCCAGGACTGGGCTCTGTGTGGTTCCTCCCAGGAATTATATGAGAACAGACTTTCAGAGCAAATAGCTGAAAGGTCTCCTTCATTGAGAGAGTTAAAAAATCACTGCCCACTCATGTCTCTCTGCAGTTTGCTTCCCTCTTCCCATTAAATCTCCTCGTGTTAAATATCACTGACCTCATGAGCTGTCAAACCCTCTGTAAGAGCCTAGATGATCCTCTGGGGTGCACATGCCTGAAATGCTGCTGTGACCGAATTCTGCCCCACTGCCAATGAGTCCTCAGAGGTCCTGATTTTGGCCCTACGTGGAGTTGCTCTGATCCAGCAGTGATGAGTTCAGCTTACAAGGAGCTGTATGATCCCTTGGTCAAACACACTCAGCTGTGAGTGGAAGTGAGGGCAACAGCAGGTTGGTCAGTGGTCCTTCCTGAGGGCCAGGCTGCGTGGAGAGTACGCTTTTGCAGACTGCAAGGGGAGCTAGGCTTTTGCAGCAGCTGTGGATGGAAGACGATCAACATTGCCTCTACTCCATGGTAAGCACGAAAATCGTCATGTGAAGTGAAGTGAGTGCTATGTCTGCTTTGCAGTGGCAGTGCAGAAGAAAGAACAAATTATGTATCCAAGGGCTTTGGTAATATGAGAGTCAGAAGTGAGCTTAGAAACAGGGCATTTGTATCTCCCCACTGCATATGTTCATATCACATGCAGCTATACCCCTTTCAATAAAATCCCAAGATTCAGAGAGACTGAATTGCTGTAGGCCTCATGGGTTCATTCAGTCAGATGCAATTTATCATTTAACCTTTCTAAGCAAATCTACCAGTTGCCAATCTTGGCTTCATTTTCTCTTTCTTAGAACTGCTGAGCAGAAAGGTCAAATAGTGTGAAATACAACAAAGAGCAAAGGCCGTTTGCTTGATTCGGGTTTTTTTTTTCTTGAGAAAGGGAACAACTTGCAAGTGACGATGCAGTCCAGGATGGACGGGGTGTGTAGTCTTCCATAACTCCACTGCAACCTCAGGTTAACAGAGAGGAGGGAGTAGCTGCCTGCTCCGCTATGTTCATTGCCATTGCTTCCTGCAAAGTTGTCTCTGTTCCAGAAGGAGCCTGTAACTCACTGCCTGATCAACAGAAATTAGGTAGGAGTGGCTGAGGTTCTTGAGCAAAATAATGAATTTTCCAGTATGACTGTGGCTATCCACAAATCCTGGGCAGTGGAACAGCACACACACAGAGACCATCTTCCACTGCATTTGCATCCAGGACTCCAGCCGCTTTGGAAACATGTGCGATTGACCCATACACATGGCTTGGAGTTGTCACTGGGGTAATGCTGCATCTCCCCAGCCTCTGACTCTCCCTCAGGAAATGATATCCATTCCCAATCAGGCTGAACGAAACAGTTCTGGCAATGGGTTGGCACCAGCAGCTGAACTGTTTTGAAAATCTAGACTAAAATTCCCCAAACAAAGTGGTAACCACCATGGCCTGGATCTTCAGCTGCATGGCTTTCTTCTAAGCTCACTGGCATCCTCGAGAGGTTTCCCACCGATTTCAGTGAGTTTTGTGGAGGCAGCTTCAGCTAAAACAAGGCAGAAAGAGGCTGGGTTGAGGTCTTAACTTCATCCCATCAACATTAAATACTTAAAGCCTCATCAACTGCTATAGTCAACTAGGGGAATGTGCCACTCCAGAGAGCAGATAAAATTGTATCTCTTTCCATTAGCTGTAGGTTGGCATGAGGACTACAGTTTCGGTCTTTTAGTTAAGTGCCTTACATTAGGCAGTCTTCCTGTGTGGTCTTGAGCAGTTCATTTTCTGTGTACCTCTTGGCAGCTCTGAGATAAGGACAGTTACATTTCCCTGTGTGTACCTCTTGGCAGCACTAAGATAAGGACAGTTTTATCTCCTCATGTACAAAAAACTTGGAGGTCTTTGAAAAGAAAGCTTTATAGAAGTACAAGCAATTATTATACTTCAGCAAAGCAAACCCACTGTCAAAGGAATCCACAGACATGGACTTCTGTCTTCACCAGTCCCTCTCTTCCAGTACAACCACATTACCACATTACCAACTGTCAGTTCTTGAGCGTCCTATCTATTGTTCATTCATTTTTGTTTCAGCTCCAACTAGTGTTCAGTCTAGAGGCTAAGAGCTTTCTGCAAGATTGGTTTCAAGTAGTTATGCAAAGAAAGGCAGCTGGGCAGTGGGCCTATTTCCCTTCTAGCAGCTTTTGTTACGAATTTAGATGTGAAATACGCTCATGGGGTGGAGACTGAACTGATTTTCTGAACTGCCTTGTTCACTGATATGAAACCCTCCTCTCTTAAAATGAATCAGACCAAACCCTTATGACATTATCCCATGATCCAAAGAGTGGCTTTGCATTTGGCCACAAGAAGAGTGGCATATTTTTTTTTTTTAGCTACATGGAACTGGGGCTGTTTCAGGCAGTGACCCTCTTTATTCAATGAATGATACACAGTCATGACTGAAGGATCTTTTCATTTCCCTGTGAATTACCAGATCAAGCAGCCTTGTCTAATCCCTGTTCTAGCCTTTAAAGTTGGTACACTTTTAATTTTTTAAATTCTCTGCTAGAATCTATTTTTAACGTTGTTATTGCAGTAGCTGCCAGATAGGAGTAGGCAAGTGCCTCCCACCATTTGTCTAAGGGAATAAGTGAGTGGGATCGCACAGGCATAGACTGAATCTCCCAGATGAGGCTCCTAAAGCACTGTGCAATCATTAGTGAGTTAAACCTCACAAATCCTTCCCGAGTTAGTGCTAAGTTCCTTTCACTGGTAGAAGGCAAAGACATATAGGCATGGCAAGGCACAAAAGGCACCTGCAAAGAGGATTTTGCTCCTTGAAGAATAAAGGGAGTGAAGGTGTGTCTTGTAGACAGTGATTTACTTAAGGTGATGTCATCACTAGGAGTCTTTCCATTCATCTCCTCAGTCAGTACAAACATCATAATCAGAGATTGCTGAACAACATTCATGAATAGTGTATTGGTATGTTCAGCACCTTACCTTCTGCTATCAGTTTTGAGTAACTTGCTCGTTGGTTCAGAGATTACAAAGTGAGAAGGAGCCAGTAGCATCATTAGTCTGAGCTGCTGCATACCACAGGCTGCAGAATCACACTGAATTGCTTTTTCTTGGAAATACAGAGTAACTTTCAGGGAAATTATTTCTTCTTTTTTTTTTTTTTTTTTTTTTTTACATATTGGTAGCAAATGGAGAAATCCACCAGAAGCCTTACATAAACTGGTTAATTACTCTCACTTCTAAAAAATCATGTTTTTTTTCTAGTCAGGATTTGTCCAGTTTCAGTTCTCTGTCATTGCTTTATTTATTTTTTCTGCCAGTTTGAACTGCTCTCCATTATCAAACTTCTGTTTTTATATTGGCACTGAGAGATTGTGACCAAGTCAGCCCTTCACCTGACATTTGTTCAAGCAGATTGAGCTCCTGAAGCCTTTCACTGTAAGGCATGCTTTCTAGTCCTTTAATCAGCCCAGTATCTCTTCTCTGTACTTTTTCCAATGTGTTATCATCCTTCTGGAATTATTCACAAATAACCTTTTCATTAGTCAAGCTGTTCTTCAGATGGTTGAATAATATTTGCCTGATGCATTTACAGTAACCTTTCTATTGGTTGGTTATATTGTCTGTGAGTTGTTAACATGAGCAGCTGCAGGGGTCTCTTCTCCTACAGCTCCACTGGCCATAGAAGACATTTTCATGTACAGTTAGCCCTTCTTCTGGACAAGCCACTATGCCATCTGCCATTGATCTCGGCTGAGCCACAGTGAGACACCAACATACTAATGTATAAAAATGTTCCCGTGTCTCAGGATGGAAAGGGACATAAAAACCAGCCACTCTTGTGTTAGCTCAGCCCTTCTTGTTTCCTGCAGATTGCCAGAATCCTGTGGTATTCTGAGAATGAAATTCTGAGAGAGAGATTATTATATGTCAACCATACTCCTGAACTGAGGAACTCCTGAAAGGGCATGTTTATCACACAAGAAGCTTCTTACATGGCGGCTTCAACTGATGCTAGTTACTGTATCTACTGCTTCCTAACCTATCAATCCCAGTGATTTTTCTTAATTACCAAGCTCCATGGTAAGTGATTGACATACTGGGGTATTTGTGAACTAACAGAAGGCTGGTGTGACTTCTGGGCAAAGATTCAACACCAGAGAAGGCTATCCTCAATTGAGAATGTCCTCAGTCATTCTCATCTACATTTGAAAGAGCTAGATGCCCACAAGAAAACTGTGCCTGTAGAACAATTACACAAATTCTAGCTCAGCAGGGTATCAAGTCCCTTCTTAATTACAAATTAACCTGACTCCCTTCTCCTTGGCTGCAATGTTCTGCTGTCATTTGCTGCAGTGAAATAGGCTGTGGAACTTCCCTTTTAGCTTTTCGTTAGAAAGCCACTTGTTCAATTTCATGTTCTAGGCTTCGGCTGAACTCTCCTTTCTTGCCAGCGCATGTTTCCATTGAACACACAGCTTGGTGAAGAAATAGCCCCTTCCTATCCTGCAGCCTCCCCTGACCCTACCTCAACCAGACAGGCGGTTGTGTTTGCTCTCGGTTTCTCTGAAGCCATTGAGGTAGTACAGCCTAAACTCTCTTCCCTCCCACATGACACTCCAATCCCACCAACCTCTCCCTCTCCAAGTGAAAATCAGGATGATGAGAAAGCTCACATCCCTGGGTCTGTCTCTCTGCAGTTTTGGACCCTTGCAAGCAGCTCTCAGTGCCATTAGTACGGTGAAAAAGAGCCTCTTTCGCTACTTTAATCTAGAAGTTCAGAAAGCCACAGCCACCTCCAGGCTTTGATCTTGAGCCAAAGCCAAAGCCAGCCTCCTTTCTTCCTCAGACCTTTTCATTCCGCTTTGACAGACACAAGTGCTCTTCTCTGTTCTTTCCCTCTTCTCTCTCTTCCTCCTTTTCACCCCCCACCCCTCCCCCCCCCCCCGCCCCCCACTCCCCAGACCTCGGCTGGGAGTCTGCAACCTTAACCCTGCGGGAGAAGGTGTGTATGAACTTCTGCTTCATAGGTCACCAAGACCATGCTGGACCAAGGGAAGTGGGCAGGCAGAGCCTAGGTGATTTGGCCCCAAATGTTAAGACAATGGGCTTTCCTGCCGTTGTTTTCTGTCAGTCTGCCTCACTGCAGGAGGCGATGCACACTCTGTCCTGGTGGCTAAAAATGCCCAAGAGGGAAAGGGAAGGGCCATACCAGACATCTGTGGCCAAAGAAGAAGCGATTTGTTAACCATGTGTAGCCACAAATGGAACTTTGAGGGAGAGGACTGCAAATAGCAAACTATTTCCAGATGTTCAAAGTCAATTCAAACATGCCACCTACTGGACCTGAGCTTGGAGACTTGATAGACATGGGGCAGATGGCATGGAAGAGTCTGGGGAGATGAGCTTCCACACTCCCCAAGGATTGTAAAAGATGGTCCCTCCCACACCTCTTCTGGTCTCTGGACTTTATGATCAGTGTCCTCAACTCTACTCTGCAGAAAGTTTTCATATAGCCAGAAGCTGAAGAGAGCAAGGCAGAGGGAGTGAAGAGTTTCCCTGGAACTCTGTGGGAAAAGTCTTTCTTGTATTGCTTTGCAGAAGGAAAACACATCAGAGCAGCAAAAGTACAGGCTTTTTAGTGTGGAAATCTTGAGTCTGCCCCTCTGCCAGAACCTGCTTCATGTGATGCTGAGCAAGTAGGGCACATTTTTAAATGCATCCCCTAGTTTGGGATGCTCCAGCTTCAAACGTAATGGCCTGTGGTTAAGAAGCGCTGAGCAACCTGGATGGTCAGCACTTCTGGAGCTCTTCATGTCTCAGTTTCTTGGCCTCTGAGGAAACCTTGGAAGTGATGACAGAGAGCATGGCGAGCCATTTGCCCTGGGTAGGGAAGGCAGAGAAGTCCATGACTCATCACATTCCTACACGCCCCAAGGTAGTGCACGTCACTGGGAGTAAGCCCTTAGGAAATTTGTGTGCTCTGGATCTGATGAAACTGAAGAAGGCAGAATTGAGGGGCACATCTGAAGTACTGCCATGAATCTCCCTGTGTCTCAGAGCTTTGTCAGCTCGATCACTTGAAAAACTGCCTGTGCAGCTCACAGGCAAATGAAATCGAAGGAAAAGAGAAACCAACTTAACACCAGGCAGGTAAATGTTCTTTCATACTTCTTAAGTGCCATTGAGGGCAAACCGTTATCATTATGAAAACAGCTGCTATTTGTGGTAGATCCCTTCGGTCATTTACATTCCAGTTCTTCCCTAAAGCTTTGCCACAGGGATTTGGGCAGGAGTTCAAGTACCTGGCAGCTGGAACCATGCCCCTGCTAAGCCACCTAAAGACTGACATTCCAGGCCTCCCCTCATGGAGAAGAGCATTGGTCCCCTAGCTGAGCTTCAGCATCCTGAGTACAAAGCCTGTCAGATTTCATTGTTAACGAGTGAGGAAATAAATTGGCTCTAATTATTCTATGAAGAGCTTAGATGGAATTTTACAGGGAAGAAGCTTTGTCCAGAGATTATAAGAGGAGACTGTGAGCCAGGATTCCCAGTTTTTATTTCTGGTTCTGCCCCTTATTGAGTGGCCCTGACTGAATGTTATATCTTGTTTTCCCCCCATCTGTAAAAAGGGATGCTGATATCAAACTTCCTGGCATAAGTGTTTCTAGGCTTAATTAATTAACAGCAGTGAAGCAATCTGAGTTTTCAGTTGGAAGATGCCATAGTAATAATCAAAGAAATATTTCTAGCTGCCTTTGGTATTTGGCATTCTCGTTCTTTTTCATGTATAGATGACAGACCGCAATGAGAGACAGCAGAGCTTTCAGTCTACTAACTGGTGACTGGGCATTAAGGAAAACGGGTGTGTAACTGGGTAATAAGTTCACTGAAATTGCATTTCTTCTCAGGCTGTGAAGAACAGACACACAGACTTTTGCTCAACTATTTGTTAGTCTAAAAATTCCAATAAATTGTTTTATGCAAACAAATCTTTTTGCAAATGATTCACAATGACTTTTGTTTGAGTAGTTTCTACTCGTGCAGAGTGATTGGCCAATCAGCTCACATGGTATTGTGTCTGCTCCTTAAGTGGATAACACTCAGGCTCCCAAATACCTTGCAAAACCATACAATCACAGAATGGCTCAGGTTGGAAGGGACTTCAGGAGGTCTCTACTTAAACGTCCTGTTCAAAGAAGGAAGAGGTCAGCTATAAGATGAGAACAGGTTGCTCAGGGTTTTCGACAGTTGGGTCCTGAAAACCTTCAAGGATGGTGACTGCACAGCTTATTTGGGCAACACTTGACTGTCCTCATGGTGAAAATGCTTTTCCTTATAGCCAGCCCGAACCTCTTTCCTTTTACTTTATGTCCATTGTCTCTTGTCCTCCCACCATGCACTATGGTGAAGAGCCTGGCTCCATCTTCTTGATAACCTCCTTATAGGAACTGTCAGGCTGTTGTTTGTCCCCTACAAAGCCATCTCTTCTCCAGGCCAAACAAGCCCAGTTCCCCTAGCCTCTCCTCACAGGGCTCTAGCCCCCAGCTGTCTTGGTGGTCTGTGCTGAACTTGGTCCAAAGTGTCAACATTTTTCTTGCATTGGGGGGTCCAAAACTAGGTTCAGTACTCCAGTGCCTTCTGAGTACCTAGGGAAGGGGGATAAACACATCTGTCAACCTCCTGGCTGTGACCCTGTTAATACAGCCCAGAATGCCTTTGGCCGCCTTGGCTGTGCCACTGCAGGGGCTCTTCCTTACCAAGTGCAGGACTTTGCATTTGCTCTTGCTGAATTTCATAAAGTTCCTGTCAGCCCATTCCTCCGGCCAGTCCAGGGCCCTCTGAGTGGCAGCCCTGCACTCAAGCATATCAACTGCCCCCTGCCACTTTCAGGTCATCTCCAAACTTGATGAGCAAGCACTCCATTGCCTCATCCAGATAACTACTAAAGATGTTTAAACAGGACAGACCCCAGGACAGCCCGCTTGTTACCAGCCTCTGGGTAGAGTACAACACGTTACCCACTCCTCTCTGAGCCTGACCATCTAAAACAGTTTTTTACCTTCTACTAGTCCACCCCACCCATCCGGATCATAACACCCTAACTTAAATAGAATATTGTGTTAGACAGTGTCAAGCCTTGCTAAAGTCACAGTAAAATGCCTGCCAAGAAATCACATATGAATAATAGCTACGTATTTTATATTTACCTCCGTGTGTGTGTGTGTGTGTGCAAGCACTTTTTGAAAACAGACTTATGAACTGCTGTGCAGTCACAGTCCAAAAGCCAGTCAGCATGGCAGTGAAGTGAATTTGTGTCTTAAGAGTTCAATTTCTTGAACATGTGCTTTGTTGTTTTCCACTTTATAGTTTTTAGGGTTTTTTTTAAAGCAACCATCTTTGTCCTTACATCCAACTCCAGTCATGAGTCAAATGGGTCTGTGCATTTGACTGATGGAGCTACTTCTAGCCATAAGTCATCCTCTAAAGTTATTCCTTCCCCTAACTTCAAAAGGATTGCTAATCTTTTTAACCTCTGCTTTCCCCTGTAATATCAAACATATGGTCTACAGGAGATACAGACCACCAACAAAATCATGGGAAGCTCATGGACTGAGAGTAGATGTGAGTGAGACACTCCAGGAGAACAGGATTGTCTCCATGCCTGGCCTGTATAGGCTTGTCAACATAAGCAGTATGGATCTCAGGCACCATCCACTCTGTTTATATCTAGGCTTTAAAATTAAACCACATCTCCAGCTTCAGTCATCACGTCCTTGCTACTGATGTTCAGCTCTGTCCTGTGCCTGTCGTCCCATCTCCTGTTGTTTGGAGACGTAGCGCAGAGAGTTTTCCCTTGCAATTGGAAAACAGAAGTTGGGTGTGCTCCTCATCATCTCTTCTTCTTGCTGGCAACATTATTTTTCTGATGAAGTTAAGAATATGCTCTGAGAGCTTCTGGGTGCAGAGTGAGGCCAAGCATGCAGGAAGGGGCAGCGTGTGTGGCTATGTTTTAACTGGGTTGGGGAGCTCACTCCCTCTCAAAGCCTTGAGCCATTCAAGGTGGATGGTGCCTAAGTTAGCTGCTCTGCTGCAAAATTGGAGCCGTCCTCCATAGTACCTCAATGGGTGCTACTGAACTCAGGTGGAGCCACACTCAAGACTGTTGTTCATAATGGACAAGACGATACCACT
The DNA here is from genome assembly GCF_013368605.1 of Nyctibius grandis. Lineage (NCBI taxonomy): Eukaryota > Metazoa > Chordata > Aves > Nyctibiiformes > Nyctibiidae > Nyctibius > Nyctibius grandis. Next base: position 32,147,194 of record NC_090658.1, read on the forward strand.
CATGCCATGGTGAGGTATGTACGGACCTCTACCTAGCTGGAGAGAAGAGACTTCCTGAATCTCTGGTCCCTCATCTGTCAGAGATCTTCCATCCAGGTACTGACTCTGGCTAAAAAAGTTATACACAAAGGCTGGTGGCAGAGCAGCCAGGGCTGGTGCTAGAAGGCAGGCCTCCCCCATCTTTAGAGTACACAAATTTCCAAAATCCCATGTTTGGGCAATTTTTTTAGCTTCCCCTCCTTGGACAATGTTAGGTATGTAATGACACCCAGCCAGATAACTTAGAGGACATCATTGGTTTTTTCAGACTGACCTATCAACTCATTCCTGAAGCCCCATGTTGGGCAGTGTGCTGGAGATGCACTTGTCCAGCAGTCAGGCAGCACTACAGCAATGAAATAAAGCACGTGAAAATTACCATGTGCAGAAAATGCAGAGGTTGATGTTGGTGTCTGACACAGCCAGTGCAGCTTGGGTGAGCGGATGGCTGGATGTTGTTTCTAGCTGATCTCCCACCCAAAGGGCACCGAGGACCTTTGTAAACGTGCAGCTGCCTCCTCCCAATAGCACTCATGTGAACGTCGTGGTGGTTATTACTTCCATTTGCCAAGAGGTGCAGTAACTAGCCTAAGGCAGTTCATTGGGCTGCGGCATTGTGACACCCAGACCCCTGAATTTTCTGTGCAATTAAAGACAGAAATCCTTCCTTTACCATGACACAGCACTTGGTGACAATCAGGCAATCGCCCGAACAGTTTAATGAGCCCTGGAGAGAATGGTTGAACTTGCTGTTGGATTTTCCCACCTTGTTTTCTGGCAGACAGAAAATAAAATCTCTTGTAATGATCTTAGCTGTGAATGTAGGTATTGCAGCCTGTTTTTTTGTGCCAGGGTTATTTACCAAAATTGGGTTGTGTCAGGGTGGGAAGGGAGGCAATCTCATCGTGCAGCCTTCCTACCCATGCAAGAATGTATTTGCATGATGTAGTCACTGTCTTGAACCAGCTAATCCTCCTTCCCTTCCAGGATGGAGTCTGCACTGCTAAGTTTCAGTGTCAGAGGCTGTTTTGCCAACAGCTGACAATGTGTCCCTGCGTTCGGGGAAGGGTCTTGCTCTTTACTTGCTGGGGACTGCAAATGCTGTCCTTGTTACTGCTGTGAAGTGAACGCTGTGTACCTCTTGGACCTGGCGTAGTGACAGTCAGGAAGTCCTGGGAAACCACAGGTGCTTACAACATGCCGTAGATACCGGCAGGTTTTGCCCGAGATGTGTGGCCCGCAAAGAGCCCCCTTTGCTCTGGCTGTCTGCAGAGTGTCTGCAACCCACAGCCCAGACGGTGTTGCCATGGTCACACTGTCTGCCTGCCCTGGGCCTACAAATTCTGATCACTTCAGTGAAAATAATTTGATACAATCAGCAGAGATGTGGGGTTTGCAGTTACCACACCACCCGCACAGATACACATGCTCCTGCAACGATCTTCTTTGTGCCATGGTTTCAGCAAGAGAGCAGACAAGTCTGCTTGTAAGACAGTGGCGTGTCAGCCAGCGGGGATGGTTACAAACGTGGCTTTCTCCGGCTCTGCTTAACAAGACCTCCTCCTGCTGCTTGGAACAATGTGTTGTTACCACAACACGACATCTAATGAAGAAAAGAAAGCCAAGCACAATCCACCCAATCTTCAAAACTTCCCCCTTCCCTTCACCAACAGATTTTTCTTGTCAGGTTCAAATTATTTGCCAATGAGTGCTGGAAAAAGCCGTTGCTCTGGTTTGGCCTGTATTTATTTGCTGCCCCAAATCAACAGAAGGTATTTCTGGGAAGTGAACATCAGGGGGGTGCAAGAAAATTACATTGGCCTCTAGTAAAATTAAGGCTAGCTTCTTCAAGAGTTGGGCCGTGGTGGTGGTTATTTCGTACTGCTCCATTGCGGCTCCGCTTCCTGGGCTGATGTGTCCGGGCTGCATGCTGTAATTTCAGTTTTTGATGAACTGAGAGCAAAATCCCAGAAGCCACAGGCAGCATTACCCAGCCTCGGTGGGTAGGCTGGCTGGGTCACCTCTCTGCATCTCAGCCCATGGGTGAGGTACGATGGGAGGGCAGCAAGGTAGACACTTGGTGCTTGTGATTGCTCTTAGTGTTGTTCTTGAGGGAGTCTGCTACATGTTTGCAAGGGAGCCAGGTAGTGGATGGATATTGCACAGAACTTCAGTCTCCCAGTCTGTCAAGCTTGAAAGTTTTTCCAGCTTTCAATTTTGTCTAGAGTTTCTTTCTTAAGACTCCCTCCTTCTTCAAACAGAGCCTCAACTCTGGCTGGGTCCCAGAGATAGATACCAAATGGCGCTTTTTTTCCTTTCTTTTGCTCTTTCTTCCTTCTCGTGAAGCTGGCAGACTCTCCAAACACACATCCAACCAACGCACAGTGCATTCGAAAACAGGCCATCTGGCTGCGCACTCCTTGAGAATGAGAAGACAAGAAAAACAACCCTCTCAGAGCTGGCAGCCGAGAGGCAGGCAGCCTGTACGTGGACTTGATCTCGTGGTGCAATCCAAGAGCTGTCCAATACAAGGGCATTGCAAAAATCTCTTTCCTAATGAGCAGAATACGGCTGTCTCCAGAAGCGGCTCCAAGTCAACAATTTGAGTGGGATGCTGTAACTCTCCTCGCTGCACATGTGCTCATTAATTAAAGCCACTTTGGAAGATGCCCCTGACACCCCCGCCGGGGCTGCCAGCCTACCCTCCCTGAAATCCTGCTCGCTGCTTTGCAGCCCCCTGCTGGGAAGGGACCTGCAGTTCCCCAGGGGAAGGACGGGGCCATCAGCATCCAGTTCTTAACCGCAAAACGGACCTGTTGCGTCACCGGTGAACAGCTGCGCGGGGAGTAGAGCGCTGGAAGGAAGTTGCACTCCATTTGCTTTGCTGTTGTTTTGCTCCTCTCTGAGTTTGGTAACAGCCAGAGTGCTCCAGGCATAAAACCACACTGGGCAGGTCAGCAAGCAACAGGGAGGGAAGTGAGCTGAGCAACCCAATATTGCAATTCTTAGCTATTTTTCTGATGATTAAGGACGGGGCTCACAAAATCAGGGTGACTGAGGTGAATGCAGAGCCATTAGTAGCCAAATCCCTCAACAGCGGAACAGGGAGCACTCAGTGAAACTAATAGAAGACGAGTTTAAAACAGATTAAAGAAATTATATCACATTAGGTAGAGAACTTCTGGAAGTTGCTGGCCCCCAGCAGGCTGTAGAGGTAGACAGCATCAGCGGGCTCAAAACAGGATTAGACAAATTCCCAGACAACAGATCCGTAAATGGACGCTAAAGGGAACAGGCAGGATGTACACTCTAACATCCCGATCCAACAAAGGTGAATGCTGAGGAAACACAAGGGAGAGGGAAGTGTCCAGGCCTGTGTGCTCTCACCTGACCCCAGCTGGGAGCAGAGTGCTGGGTGGGGAGGACCACTGCTCTGGCCCAGAAAGGCTGTTCTTCAGTTTTTATTGTAGGATTCAGTCCCTGTGCCAGCCTGATCTGAAGGTCATATGAACAGATTGCTGCCTCTTTAAATTACCAGAAGGAAGCTAGAATCTGATTTTTCTCGGAAAGCTGGATTTGTGGAACATGTTTCTGTGAATGTTAACATTCACAAGCCCTGGCTGAATCTGTTTGGTCTCCCAGTCGTTATGTTTCACATAGGGACTGGGTGACTCATTTGACCCTTTATCCTCTCACTTGGGATCTCCTAGTTTCTGCACCTGCCCCTTCAGTACTGATGGGAGGAAGGACAGCTCAGCCTTTGACAGATCATCTAGCTACATCTCAGCTATGTGTGTATGGGTTTCCAATGGCTAGTTACATCTCCGCATCTCCAAATGGCTATTTCTCAGGTTTCTGCTGTGGCTTCTTGCATGCAGTTGTGTTTCCAAGGTGAGAGACTAAAGTTCTTGAGCTTTGGACTTTATTAACTCAAGAGTAGAGTTCTGTAAGTGAAAAATTGCTTACTTATCTTGAAAAATGGTGACAAAGGACACACAGCACTAATGCAGGTCCTTAGGAGCTCTGTGTTTCTTGCTACTGAGGTATCAGAGACATTCAGTGCCTCTTTCTTTTATCAACATGCAATTTAGTTGTCCCCAGCTGACAAAGGTGAGGTCTAAAATTGAGATTTTACATCATTATCTTTTTAAACCCACTGCTTTATAAGCTTTAACAATGACAGGGAGATGTTCCTAAACTGAAAAGAAAATTAAAAATAGGGATTTGTTGGTGTCAGATATGCCCCTACTGTGGCGCTACTTAATTCAAACACAGGTGGCTAGTTCAGAAAAACCTGGAGGTGACAAGGGTTAGAAACCTGTACTAAATCAGAACAAAGTGCAGCAGTGCAATTGCTAAATCATAACAGAGAGAATGTAAAGAGTAAATGGGAAACTTCAGTGTGGAAAAAAATGGTGAAAGGGGCACAACAAATTAGAAGGGACCTCTGGGTCATCGATTCTACTCTTCTGCTGTCATGATATCCCACAACTGATGAAGATCTGTCTTCAAACATTTAAGTTTTTTATTCCCGTTGTTCCTCTTTGGAGGTTATTCTGAACTTCACTCTCCTGTTGTTTTGAAAGCTTCTGCTAGTTTGCAGTCTGAATTTATGACCAGTGTATGCCCATTTTAAGATCTTTCCTTTTTTAAACTCTAACCTGCTATTAGCCACATTTAGTAAAAGTTTTAGGGCATAACTCATCTCCTACAAATATGTGTGTTCTGTTATGCTTACATAGTCCCTTTTCTTTTTTATTTTTCACTTACAGGAAAGCAGAATAATATGCAAAGACAAGATGAAACAGATGTTTCAGGTCTACATTACAATTCAGACAGAAATTTAAATCAGCTGAAGACATCAGAACAGAATGCTTTGTAAGTGTTTCTGTGCTATCAGTTACTCAAGTGATAGTTATAGGTAATACGCCTTTCAGTACATATTGCTTCCTTTACAGCCTTTGATGTGATCTTGTGAAAGGTAGATTCCCTTCAGGAATGTGCTCTGAGGTTTGAGGCAAGTCAGCTGAAGCTCTGGGAGCGTGGTGTCTCCAGAAACCAGGTTCCAAACTTGCTTGAGATGTTTGTGTAAACAGCACTGTTGACAAAGAGAGAATATCAGGATATATTCTCGTGATACTGAGAATATCAAGCCAATATCAATTGTGCTGTGGGAATGTCATTTGTGCCTTATATTCCAATAAAATGAATTAAGTTTTCTTCAGGTCAATTCCATAGATGTAGAGAATGTCCAAACCATCATCAGAGAAAAGGATGCCAGTTGGACCACTTTTCTAGTGAAAAAATAGGTTTTGAGAGAACACATATTTTCATAGAAAGTGTTCGCTGTCCTTCAGATGTGCCCCCCTCTCATAAACCCAAAAGCCTTAAAAGCAAAAGAGATTTGATTGTTGGCAGTTTGGGGATTATTCCCCTCCCTTCCCCTCAGTGTTTTCCAATGGAAAATATTCAGGGTTTGGGTTTTCAGCCCTTTGCTGAAATGTCAACATTTTCCAAAGGGTGAAGGAGGGGAAAAGAGAAGAAAAGAAAAACATGTTCTGACCAGCTCCAGTCAAAGCCAAATGGCTCAGTCCTGGATTTGGTCAGGGAAGTATGTGCTGGAGGGGAGAAAATGGGAGTGTCTTGGTTACACGCACAGCCTGGATGGGCTGAGGGCTGCGTATCACGATCCATTCGTATGAGTCACTCCGGCCGACATTTCACCAGGGGAGCATGTAGTGGCTTTTAAGCACTTCAGGTCAATATGTTGGTTGCAAACACTGCCTTGCCGCTTGCCACGGCCACTTCAGCTCTCTGGGCACCTGTGGGATGCACACAGGTACAGTCTGTTTGAGTTTAAGTCTTCCAATATTTCCTTGACGTCTTTAACTCACAGAGACAACACTAACACCTGGCACCTATCCAGACCTGAGAATTTGGCTCTCCCCTATTCATAAAAGAGGAGAGAGGAGAAAAATGGCATATGCCTGTAAACATACATGATTGGGTCCTCCGCCCAGGTGACGCTGTCTTGTGCTGTTCAATGGCTGGAATTTAGCCTTTGGAAGCCCCGGCCAGCTATAGACGGGCTGGCCCTAGGTAGGGAGAAACGCTGGAAGAGCCAACATAAAGGCTGCTAAACTACACATGCACATGCATGTGTCACCCTGCTTCTGGGGGAAGAGGAGTGGCTTCGTTTCCCCAATGCGTTGCTGATCCCCAGCTGCCTGCTCAACCTTCAGAAAGCCGTCCCAGCACTTGGGCACCTTCAGATCTGAGGAAGACAAGGGCCATCTTTGCTTGTGCCTCTCCAAGGTGTCTCCCACAACTGCAGTGGGGGAGCTGGTAGATGGATGCATACCCAGACTAGGTCTTTGTCCCCCTCTAGTGACTCGACTGCAAAAGAAGTTTTCTGAGTGCTACTCCCTCCAAGCAAGATGGTCATTATTTTAGGCCAGGAGGTTGAATGGTTTCCTTTTTGAAGGCCAGTAGGACATCTAAGCACTACTAACAGGTCATATATTTATACTCATTCAGACATTATCCATTACCAATGCAAACGGTAATTAGGAGCTTGACTTTTTGCTCTAATAGGCCACACATGCGTGCTTTCCTCCCTTGGAGGACAGCAGTCACAGGCTTCATATGACAGCCCGTGCTTAGTCCTCCAGGAGATCCAGCTAGGGCCACTGTTACCAGTGCAAAAGCACATGCTCCCAATCTCTTGTAACCAAACACTTGCTGAGTCACAGCCCAGTCACTCGTATGCTTAGCAAGTCGCGTCAGCCATCTGTCACCAGCACATCCTCCTCACCCTGCTGTGACTCCATGGGGAAAACAACAGGAGGCAGATTAGTTCGGCTGAGGAGCCAGGCTCTCGTGCGTCTTGGCTCTGAGTAACCCCTGGATTGCCTTCTGACCAGTGGTGAAGCCTTTGGCTCCTCTTAGTTTGGCCCTTTGTCAGGGAAGAAAGTGCCATTCAGGTTCAAACTCTGAAAGCTTTGCCTGACTAATGAGTGACTCCAAACAAAGCCGACTCAGGCAAGACATGGATAGCATTGTGCAAAACGTCCCTCCTTCAGCCAGCTCATCTACACGGCCCTCCACACTAGCGTTCTCCTCCAACCGGTGTTTAACAAATAGCAAGAAAATATAAGGTGCCCTGTTTCCTAAGGCCTTGTCCCACCTACTGTGTCAGCTAAAGGCTACAAGAGCAGCCTTGTTGTGTCTCCTGTCCTATTGAAACCCCATGTTTCCCTAGGATCAGCTGTGTGCTAGAGGTGCAGCCCCAGAGGGCACAGCCCCAAGAGATGGGATCACTTCCTGCCATGTACCCGCATTACCGACCAGATGAGGCACTGCCCAGGTATGTGAGCCAGCCGGGGGTGGTGTAAGCAGCTCGGAGTAGGGATTCACACAGGATTTCACAAACCTAGACCCCTGTGCTGCTTACCACAACCTCCCCAGCTGGGGCTCCCTGGCCTCCTTTCTCACATGCTTGCAAGTCTGTTTTCCCCATGGGCTCCCTAAGGGACAAATCACCCACACCAGCGATCTCACTGTCCTGCTTTATCCTAAGGCGATGAAAGAGTGCGAGTGGATGTGGCCTTTTTTGTTCTGGAGGAAAAAAGTGAACTCAATGCCAGGCACAGATCCCAGGCTGTATAGTTCAAATCACGCTCTGAGCACATAATTCCCATTTGTGTTTGTGTGCACGCAGGGCAAGGGTGGGGGTTGGCAGGGGGGAATATAAGAATGTAATTGTCATAATTTAATCCAAAACTACTTCTTGGAAGAAAAAAAAAAACAGGCTGACACAAACCAGCATGTTCAGTTATAAACACCACATGAAAGAGCTGTATTATGTTCTACTTGGTAACTGACATCGAACGTTAACGTTCTCAGCTGCCCACTACTGGGCAAAGGCCTTTCCAACGCTCCCCCCCCGACACAAACAAAAGCCCCCAGCCAAACTGTGGCACAGATACCAATTTCTGAGGCCGCAATGAAATTCCACATAGAAAGTTCATTATGGGCAGAGGAGGCAGGCTGGTAGACAGAGCGGCACAGAGCAGATCGATAGCCATCTGGGACTCCTGGCACTCCCAGCTGCGCTGGGGAGAGCGCACGCACATCTCCTGCAAGGCCATAAAAAAGTTGGCATGTGCCGTGTGAGCCGCGGAGGGGTTTTTTACCCCAGATTTCACATAATGGGCCAGTGTTTTCCCGGAGCGGTGGGTCTTGCTGGCACCATAACTGCTCCTCTCCAATTGACTTGGGTGCTGGGCATGGTGGAAGCAGCAGCAGCAGGCAGGAGTGGGCGCTTTGTGCCCTTCCCTTCTCCTCCCTGGCCTTCAGCCGGAGTGAGTCATTTGGTGTAAAGGCAGCACAGTCATTCCGGCTTAGATCCTCAGGGGTGCTTACCTACTTAACTCCGGGTGGCACTGCACCCCCCTCAGAAAGAACCCAGCAGCACCAGAGACCTGATAATTAACTCAGTATTACTTCTCTCCCTCTGGGGATTCACCAGGCAGAATTGCCCTTCCTGCCCATGGGACCAGGAGGTGACAAGGAAATGCCCTCCAAATCCCTGTAGTGGGGCTGGTTGGGGTCCCATCCTAACTAGAGGCTCCACAAATCATCTGCCAAAGTCATTGCAATAGGATATCATGAAAGAAATGCCTTCTGCTTGAAGAATATGTTTTTTAGCTTCACGCTAACCTTTATTTTTCATGGGGCTGGGTGACATTATTAGCACCCGTGCTTACTGCTGAAGTGAAGCATCTTTGTTGTAGCGTGGGTGGGAGATGGGTGATCGTCAATATGGAGCAGATCTAGAGAATGGCTTCTGTTATTTACTTCTTTTCTGTTCTTGTAGGATGCGTGACACTGTTTAACAAAGATCTGCTTAGCAGAATCCAATTAAAATCTGAATTGTCACCCAGGCACCCTTGGGAGGTTTTTCCTTGCTTCGTCCGCACCCGGCACACTGCCATTTCATCGCTCCATTGCACGCCTTGCTGAGGGGATGGTCAAAAACAACGAAAAGGCAAGAAACGTGTTTATATATTGATGGATGGATGGGACCTCCCTGTCGTGCCCCGAGAAGGTGCTCTGTAGGGTAATGTGGAGAGAGAGGAAGCAAAATGGCTCCCCACGCTGTGGCACCTCAGAGTTAACGCTTCAGCGGGCGCTGCTTTTTGAACTGGTCGGGACCGTCTACCGGGGCAAAAGGCAGCGCCCGCCGCGTTGTGCTCGCCCGAAAGGTGGAATTGAACCACTCTGTCGCTAGACAGCTACAGGTTTGAAGCCTGCACCCCAGACCACTGAGGGTCATCCGGGCAATTACGAAGAGTTCATCGCTTTTGTATATAAACCCTCAGAACTCTTCCGCCCTGAGGTCAAAGTGAGGACGCTTTGCCCCCGAGGGAGGAGCCCACCGCCCGGCCCCGGTCTTAACCGCCCCGCTCTAGGACGGGGCTGCTGTGATGGTGGGATGGGAGCGGGTATTTACAGCCGCCGCTGCCGACCCAGAAGTACCCGGGCGCTGTATGCAAATATAAGGGCGCTGTATGCAAATATAAGGGTGGTGATTGGCTGTCCCCGAGGGAGGGGTGGGGCGGGAGGAGCTTCGGGAAGGAGCCGCGGCTCTGGCGGCGGCTCCCGGCCCGGGGCGGCGGGTGAGTCACGGCGCTTCCCAGAAGGAGCGGGGCCGTGCCAGCAGCGGGGCCGCCCCGCGCCCTTCCCGGATCTCCGGGGACCCTTACAACATCGAACAGGGCAGCTTGTGCAACAGGGGCCGCCCCGGCCCCGCTCCCGGCCGCCGGGGTGATGTGCGCGCCCCTGTTGCGCGGTCGCTGGCGCGGGGCTGGCAGAGCAGCGGCCGGTGCGGGACGGGGCTGTGTTCAGCCTCCAGCGCCATGCTGACACGCGTGGGACTTTCTCCTACGCGAGACAGCGGCCAGCGTGCGGGTCCACGTTTTCTCTCCCCGTCAGTGGGGCTGCACGGTTCATTAAGCGGGCGTAAATACGGCTGCCCAATTAGTTAAGCGCATATAAATACGACACGTAGGGCTCAGCGGCGACGACCAGAGCGCTGTCTCGTTTTGAGCAGTATCTTTTTTTTTTTTTGCAGTATCTTTTTTTTTTTTTTTTTTTTGTCTGCAGTGGCCAATGCCAGATACTCTGGAGGAAGATGTGAATCTCCCATGAGATACCTCACAGAACAATAATATCCTCTGGGAGGAAATTCCTCCCTGGCCCCCAGCTGAGGATCAACTTATGCCCTGAAGAATGAGGATTGAAAACACTTGTAATTTTATCCTAGTGAGTGTAACTATAGAGGCTATTTTCATAAATGTCTAAACCCTTGAAAAATTACTCATTTATTTGCCTCGAGAGAATCCTCTGAAGTGGAGCCATTTCTGCAAATGCATGTGGTTTCCAGTGATTTTTTAATTAGATGATTCTTTTTGGTGTAAGCAACAAATAAAACCCATTCCCCCTCTTGCTCGCCCCAGGGGAGCTGAAGCTCAAAACTGGTCCTCAGTGGAGAAGCACCAGGGTAAAACTGGTACGGAACAGAACCAGGGCAACAGCCCGAAGCTGGGAGCACTTTTGTAGATGTCAGCAAAATAAAGCAAAAAATACATGGCGGGGCAGCGCCGTTCCCGCTCCGCTCACACCCAGGAACGCTGCTGGGCACGGCTTTGCTTTCAGCACGTGGCTCCGAGTCATGACTTACCCCGTTGGAGCTGAACCAGCTCTGGTATCATCTGGCCCGTCGACTGCCCAACACGGGCAAGAGTGTATCTGAGGTGTTATTGTTCATAGTGCACAGCTTTTTTAGCAACTCAAATGTGTTTTTTAGAGCACATTTTTAACTCCAACCCAGAAGCAGGGTTTTTATCAGAAGGAGCTGATTGGAGAGCTGCTCCTGTGCCTGCTGATGCCAGGCAGGAATTTTTCTTCCCTTCCTTGGTTTGTAGGAGTTGTGTCCCCTGGTACATTCCTGTCTCTACCTGGTACTTATCCCAGTAGCAGGTGGCGTAATCTAGCAAGTTTCTTTTGTGCATAAAAATGCACGGGGTGAGGAACTGGGGGCGTGCGTGGGAGGAGGTGCAGGGAAATTAGTCATGGGGAGGAAGAGGTTAGTGTGGGGGTTTGAGGAAATCAGGTGGCCGAAGCAATCCCTCAGGCTTCCAGCCGAGCCCGTCCTGACGTCTACTGGGAGAAGCGCGTCAGCTCAGAGATATGCTCCTGCCGGCCCAGCAGCATGTGACCTTCCTGACCGATTCAGGCTGAACAAGAATGGCTGCCAGGGGTCGGAGGAGACATTCCTAGCTCCTGTACTTCACATTCAAGGCTCCGCTTTAACAGCACTTTCACTTTCTCTTTGCTTTCCTCTCTAGCATCTACCTTTTCTGAATCTCTTCCCCTGTGGCACTTCAGGGGAAGGCATCTTAGTGTGACAATGCTGCTCTCCTCTTCTCTCTCTTGCAGCCTCTAGCATTTGTAAGGAGAGATGTCTGTCTTTCATGTCTTGTGATCAATCTCCCTGTGCTTTCCAGAAAAAGACTACGCCAAGTACTCAAGTCCAAACGAAAAGTAACAGCCAGGCAAAATACTCCAGCCAAGTAACCAAAGGATCCATCGGAAGAGCCAGCTCCTAAAATGTCCCTTTTTTGCAATAAAGGCACATGCAGAGATAATGAATGCTGCAGTTTCTAAAGATCAGGCAGTGAAGGAAAGTGCCTGAGAGGGTCAGCAGCAACATAGGAAATTACGCCGGGCCTCAGAGTTGATGGGGAAGCAGTAACAAAGAAGTTTTAAGAATTTTCTCCTTGACCGGATGCTAGTCTGTCTAGGTTCAGGTCTGCTTCTGGAGCGGAAGCTGTGCTACCCACTGACTTCCCCAGCAGCTGTTGAAAATAACATCTCCAAGACCTCTGTGTGTCTGGTTTTTAAAGGCCTTTGTCACCCCTGACTAGGAGGGACTGTGCATGAGTTGCTGTGCCTGACAGAGGTGCTGGTCTCCTTCTGTGAGGAGGAGCTATAGGGGGCAGGTACCTATAGGCAATACTTGGTGCAGTTACCGCTCCTGGTGCCAGTTCCTCTCAGCTGCTGCTCAATGCGCTTGTGAGGGCCCAGGCACTGGGTGAGTAGACCTGGCTGCTGGCTGCAGGTCATGGTCATCTTATGACTTAATGATTAGATTTATAAGGCTAGGATTTTCAAAAGCATGTAAATAAGTTAACGGACCTGCTGATTTGAAAGGCTCCTCAGCACCTGATTTCCCTTTAAACATTTCTTGGAAATCCTGTAAGCACTCAGCTTCATCTTTAGACCAAGTGTCTTTGAAAATCTGACCCTTTGCCATTAAAAGTACAGAAAAAATTCAGTTTATCAGCTTAACAATGGAAAAGCTCGCTCTCCTCAGTAATGCTCTTAATTAAAGCATTTCTCAGTGTCTTTGGACCTGATTTCCACCTTCTGCAGACAACTACACTATGCCAAATGGGTGCAGAGCACTGCCAATTTAGGTTTGATTCAATGCCCATTCAAGTTAATAGAAATCCTCCCACGGAAATCAATGGGATTTGGTTCAGGCCCCAAAGTCAATGGGGAATTCTGATTTGGCAGTATTTTACGCCCACACTGCACTGGTATAAGCAAATACTCAAGGTACAAAGCCTTGGAGAATTTGGAAGGGGCTTTGTAAGGGACTTCTGGGGCAGACTATAGCCTAGGCTATTTAAGAAACTTGCAGTGCCTAAGACTGTTGGGCAAGGAAGCCTTAACACAAATCAGTCTGAACTTTTCCCGTTCATTTTTAGAGCACTCTTACTACTTAACAATACACTCTGAATTTTTTTTTGGTCCCAGGCTGACAGAACATACAAGCTTCTTCAATGCTTTGTTCTTACTTCTTTTAACCACCAGAATCTGATTTGTGTCAGAAAAGATAAGCCTAGATCCCTACTGTATTAATAAATAATTATTTGGTGTAAGGTGGGGGATGAGAAGGGCTGTTATTCTTAGCAGCAGCAATGAAATTTCAGCAGCTGATGACGTCAGTGCTAAAATGTCAGTGTGAAACAGGCTGGAACAAATTAAGAGTGTGATGTCGTCACTGTGAGAGCCACGCTGCCCTCCGGAGGGACTGTGGTTGGATGTTGCAGATGCACTTCAGGAGATGGGGGGACAGAGGCTTGTGGGAGCTTCTCAGAAGCCTTCAAAAGAGCAACAACAATCATCTCAGTACCAGAAAGGTCAAAGAAGATGCTATTTGAACGTCCCTGCCCACCTCATCGTGTGAGCTAACAGCAAGGGAAGGGCCACGTCTGCAAACCAGATTCCAGGAACTAGTACAGAAAAAAACCACAAAACAAAATTGGCCATCTTCTAGTCACTTAACAAGCTGGGCTAACTCCATCTCTGATGTCACTCCTGTGACTCAAATCAAAGAGAAATTTGGCCCGAGATGCCTTTTGTCATGATGAGCTGCTTAAAAGAGGGTGATGTGCTTGGACTAGAGGTGATCCTGAAGCATTTTATTACTTAGCTGTGCCGTTGCATTCGAAGAATGCCTTCAGGGTATCCAAAAATGCTGAACTCAAGGTGCACAGAACTTTAATCAAAATGGGGTAAAATTCCAAATGCATTCATGCTTGTCCTCAAAGAGTCTGGTCTTGCACATTTCTTGGTTAGTCTCAGGTTGTGCTGTTAGACCTCACCCTGCCTCAGAGCAAGGCACAGATGCTAGCTGAGGGGTGGTATCTTGGGGTCCTGATATCTCAGGGTCTTGAACGCTACATCTTCTTGGTCCAGCAGATGAATTGCCTCATCTGCAGGGGTGATTGGGCTGTGGGACGTGCTGTTGTTGGGGGGTGGGGAGGGTTGGGACCATTCTGCCTTCCTTCATTAAGACCTGCAGTATTTTGTACGGAAATATGGGAAAAGTTGAGATTCCCTGGATTAGTGTTTCTAGCAGACCAGTACTGGAAACAGAAGTGCTTTGTGTTGTTTCACTCCTTTCTAGAACTGCCTTTCTAGTGGCTGCAGGGATGGATGTGGTTACAGCAGACAGAGGAAAATACATTGAGACGTGTGCTTATCTATCAATCATACCAGCTGTTTCTGGCATGCAGCAACTGGCTGACCACAGTAAGGAAAGGAGGATGTAATCAGTTAGCAAAGGCACTCTTTTCTCAGCAAGAACGATAAGGATTATTGGCAAACCCACAGAGAGTTACGGGAATAGAGGAATTGGTGTGCTGAAGTCACTTCCTATCACTCGGGAGTCCCTGTGCTCGGAGCATTGTGTTTACTTTCCTAGTACGGATCTCGGGGGTTGTCTGCGTTAGTTCAGACGTGTAAGTGCACTCACCCTGTCTCAGCACTCAGAAAGCTCACTCAGAGAGGCTGCTATTGTAGTCCTTCATCTTGTTTTGGGGGAAGTATTCAGACTAGCTGTGAGCCGGGAGAGTGATTCTTTAGAATCACAGAATCGTTTAGGTTGGAAAGGACCGTTAAGATCATCAAGTCCAACTGTTAACCTAACAAGACCAAGTCTACCACTAAACCATGTCTCTAAGCACCACATCTACCTGTCTTTTAAATACCTCCAGGGATGGTGACTCCACCGCTTCCCTGGGCAGCCTGTTCCAATGCTTGTCAACCCTTTCAGTGAAGAAATTTTTCCTAATATCCAATCTAATCCCCTTGAGGCTGTTTCCTCTTGTCCTATCACTTGTTACTTGGGAAAAGAGACCGACACCTGTCTACAACTCCTTTCATGTAGTTGTAGATAGCGATAAGGTCTCCCCTCAGCCTCCTTTTTCCAGACTAAACAACTCCAGCTCCCTCAGCCGCTCCTCATAAGACTTGTTCTCCAGACCCTTCACCAGGTTCGTTGCCCTTCTTTGGACTCACTCCAGCACCTCAACATCTTTGTTGTAGCAAGAGGCCCAAAACTGAACACAGCATTTGAGGTGTGGCCTCACCGATGCAAAGTACAGAGGGACAATAACTTCCCTAGTCCTGCTGGCCACACCACTTCTGATACAAGCCAGGATGCTATTGGCCTTCTTGGCCACCTGGGCTCATATTTAGCTGGCCATTGATCAACACCCCCAGGTCCTTTTCCACCAGGCAGCTTTCCAGCCACTCTTCCCCAAGCCTGTAGCATTGCATGGGGTTGTTGTGCCCCGAGTGCAGGACCCGACACTTAGCCTTGTTGAACCTCATACAGTTGGCCTCTGCCCATTGATCCAGCCTGTAGAGAACCCTCTGCAGAGCCTTCCTACGCTCAAGCAGATCAACGCTCCCGCCCAACTTGGTGTTGTCTGTGAACTTACTGAGGGTGCACTTGATCCCCTCATCCAGATCACTGATAAAGATATTAAGGAGAACTGGCCCCAATACTGAGCCCTGGGGAACACCACTTGTGACCGGCTGCCAACTGGATTTAACTCCATTCACCACAACTCTTTGGGCCTGGCCATCCAGCCAGTTTTTTACCCAGTGAAGTGTATGCCCATCCAAGCCATTGGCAGACAGTTTCTCCAGGAGAATGCTGTGGGAAACGGTGTCAAAGGCTTTACTGAAGTCTAGGTAGACAACATCCACAGCCTTTCCCTCATCTACTAAGCAGGTCATCTTGTCCTAGCAGGAGATCAGGTTAATCAAGCAGGACCTGCCTTTCATAAACCCATGCTGACCAGGCCTGATTGCCTGGGTGTCCTATATGTGCCATGTGATGGCACTCAAGATGATTTGCTCCATAACCTTTGCCAGCACTGAGGTCAGACTGACAGGCCTGTAGTTCCCCGGATCCTCCTTCCAGCCCTTCTTGTAGACGGGCATCACATTTGCTAACCTCCACTCACCTGGGACCTCCCCGGTTAGCCAGGACTGCTGATAAATGATGGAAAGTGGCTTGGTGAGCACTTCCACCAGCTCCCTCAGTACCCTTGGGTGGATCCCATCCGGCCCTATGGACTTGTCTGTGTGTCAAAGTGGTATAGCAGGTCACTAACCATTTCCCCTTGGATTATGGGGGTTTCATCTACTCCCTGTCCATGTCTTCCAGCTCAGGGGGCTGGGTACCTGGAGAACACCTGGTCTTACTACTAAAGACTGAGGCAAAGAAGGCATTAAGCACCTCAACATTTTCCCCATCCTTTGTCACTGTTTCCCCTGACATCCAATAAAGGATGGAGATTCTCCTTTGCCCTCCTCTTGTGGCTAATGTATTTATAGAAACTTTTTTTATTGTCTTTTACGGCAGTGGCCAGATTAAGTTCTAGTTGGGCTTTGGCCCTTCTAATTTTCTCCCTGCATAGCCTCATGACATCCTTGCAGTCCTCCTGAGTTGCCTGCCCCTTCTTCCAAAGGTCATAAACTCTCCTTTTTTTTCCTGAGTTCCAGCCAAAGCTCTCTCTTCAGCCAGGCCAGTCTTCTTCCCTGCTGGCTTGTCTTTCAGCACGTGGGGACAGCCTGCTCCTGCGCCTTTAAGATTTCTTTCTTGAAGAGTGTCCAGCCTTCCTGGACACCTTTGCCCTTCAGGACTGCCTCCCAAGAGACTCTATCAACCAGGCTCCTAAACAGGCCAAAGTCTGCCCTCCACAAGTCCATGGTAGCAGTTCTGCTGACCCTCCTCCCTACTGCTGTGAGAATCGAAAACTCTATCGATTGCAATGCCCAAGTCGGCCTCCAACCGTCACATCACCCACAAGTCCTTCTCTTTTCACAAACAGCAGGTCCAGCGGGGCGCCTTCCCTAGTTGGCTCACTCAGCTTTACCACAGCTTTACACCAACAAAACACCTTGCTGCAGAGATATTTGCAAAAACAGGCATGACTTAATCAATTCAGGGAAGAGACGTATGCCAACAGAAACACTCTTTTGCCAACACAAACCACATTGCCACTAGAGGAGTATCGGCAATCCCACTCTTGTCAGCGTGGGGCCTCCGCTTCACTGATTAGGTGCTGTACAGGCAGGCAGTGCAGGAGGTTCCCAGCCGATGAGATCACTCAGGGCTTTGCACCTTAGTGCTGAGGTGAGCCCCTGCTCCCTCATCTTAAGAGGAAGCGGCGGCCATTTCAGCTGCACCTGTATCAACAATTTATATAAACTGGAGGTGAGCTCCTGAACACACAGCTGGTTGCTGTCACCGTTTGTAGATGGGAAAATTGTCTGCTGCATTCTATGTGGTCAACAGAGGTCTTGATGATACCTCAGGAATATCTGGTGTCTTCTCAGAGGTTTTGCCAGCCAGCTCAGAGATGGCTCCTGCTGCAGCCCTGCGTGCAACTAATTGCAGCCTAGCACTGAAGTTAGGAGAATGCTACTAGATCAAAGCTTCCTTACCAGGAAAGCTGGAGAGCCTGGACAAGGATGAGGCAGATGTGGTGCCAAAAAGCAGTGTGTTGCCCTGCTGTCAGCATTTCAGGTCTAAGTATGTGACGGGTAAAAGCAGAGGAGGCAAAAGGTTGAATACTACCTGCACTGCATCCTGTTTAGTCCAGATTTACTAGAGCTTTGGGGATATAGGAATTAAATGTCCAGAGAAGCAAAAAAAGACTTTTACTTTTTCTAGATTTATTGGGTTGGGGGTGTGTATGTGAAATTGATCTGTAATACCAATCCCCGATAGACAGTCATTTGAGACAGAATGACTTTGTTCTGGATGTGTTTGTAAAATCTGTCTGTATTTTTAAGATTTACCAGTATAGGAGACCCAAGATGATCTGTGATTTCTGCAATCTCATCGGAGAGAGCAAGTGAGTGATTCCATGCGGTAGAGACATACAGCCCATGACTCACAAGCCCTGAGTCACAGCGTTGGGACACTTCAGCATTCAGAAACACTGGTAGTGACAGTAATCAGGATGATGAGCAAGCAGCTGTTACTCATTCTCAGCTGGACACTGTAAGCATGTTTGTACCAGTCAGTGTGGCTCTGGCTCTTCTTTGTCTCCCCTTGCAGACCTGCAGTCATCTGGATAGCATGGTGACACAGCTCACTTCACATTTGCCTCTGGGCAAGAGATGATCAAGTCTAGTCTTTGGCTCTCAGACTGTCCTGCTTGACTCTATTAGTCTCAGCATAGTGCTAGCATGGCAATTTTCACTTTAGATTACTTCTTTCATCTCTGGAGATCCGCTCACATTACAAACACAAACGCATTGGTCATTACACGGGGTTAGAAAGTATCTGTATCCCTATTTATAGCTGGGGAGGCTGAGGCACTAAGCAGGTAGGCAACTTGGTTTAGTGACAAAGGAGATTTGTAGCAGAGCCAGGACAAAAACACAGCAGCCTTAACTACCTCTCTTAATCTCTAACCACTGAACCATACGCTCCATCGCATTCATCACTTCCTCATGAGGTGGCAGTTTGGATGAGAACAAGTGCCCAGGAAGTCGCTCTGTTTATTCTGTCTCGGCCTCTTAATGCCTGTGGAACTTTTTTATTGAATTCCTTTCATGGCCATCAGCTTTGGTGCGGGAAATGATTCCACGAGACAAAGACTTGGTTGTGTGTGTGCACGTGCGTGTGTGGTTGGGAGAGGGGAAGAATAAAAAATTCATTTCCAGATGGTTGAAAGGATGCATAGCACTTTGGTATTGGCAAAAACAACCTCTTTGATTTTTCAGGATGTGTAAGTCACAGAATTGCAGCTGGAAAAAAATAGGCAGAAAGGGAGGCAGTGAGGTAAAAATAAGAATTACTAATGAAAAATAACCCAGCCGATATTTGAAAATCTAAGAAGTGCTTCATTTTTATTTAAATGGGGGCGGGGGGAATGTGCTTGCTGAGGAGGATCTGTGTAGAGCAGGTTCAAATATGTATCATCTCATTTTCTTCTGAGCTTCTTTGCTTTGCATTCCCAACTGTAGCCTCACAGGAAATTGAGTCCCTGGCAAGCTTCAGCTCCAGACAGGAAACGTTCTGAGGAATTTCTTCCATACAGGTACTATATTTGCTTGGAGGGTTAACACGGTGGAGATATTTACCACGTCTGGATTTAACTAGCAGGATATTATACATGTTGATGGAGTTGCTGGGAGTCATCTCTGTCTGCAGCCACCAGCATGCCATGTTTAAACAAATTGAGCTGCTCTGCCTGCCTGTGGGAAGATTTGCATCAGGTCTGGGCCAGATTCTCCTTCCTCTGACAGCAGCATGGCCCGAGTTACGTCAAAGATATTTGCTGATGTCAGAGAATATCAGAATCAGGCTCACGCAGCAGGTTTTTATCACACAACAAACTTGATCTTATACTATTTGCATGCACAGAAATTTGCAAACAAGTATTTTGATAGGAGGAGTGACTGTGAGGGGGTGCAGGCTTATGCTGCGTGTGCAGGTGAAGGAAAGTCTTTGCTCTTGTCTTCACTCTCTGAGGGGACCAAACATTGAGAGGGGTGAGCTGCAGCAGCGCACCGCCTTTCAGATGAGTGGGAGGTACTGAGCGTGACCAACTGAGACACAAGCTTCCCGCAGCCCTTGGGGCTCGCTTGGGACATTTTCGCTTCTTTCTTTGCAAGTTCAGAGCAGGCCTGTTCTGCTTATTAGTCCAGAGGAGATCACAGCAGTCTGAAAAACATGTGCCATACCTCCCTCTGCCGCTTTGCTAGGCAACTTCAGCGTCATCGGTGAACAGTGATGCGGTGGGTTGAATATTTCTTGATGCACCCAAGAGAAATATCCCTTCCTTACCAAAACACGAGAGCGCTTGCCAGTCTTCAATGCAGTTCTCAGGATACAAGGTGTGTAGAGAAAAGACTGATCAGTCTGAATCATTGTCTCCCAAGAGAAACGTGAGGGATTAAGTACATGGCTAGGAACAATCCTGTGCTGGCAAGGAAACGGACTGCATGACCCATCTCAGAGATCTATGATTCACTGCAAATACAGAGAACCAGCACGAAAATGTGTAGTAACATGCAGTGGTACCTTGCTGCTATTACAGCGCAGCCTCCAGCCAGAGACAACCCGACCACGTTTACAGGTGTGTTCTGGGTAACAGGCTTTTTCTGTGAGGAGCCATGAAAGACAGAGGAACGCCTTCAAAGCCTTAAAGGTCTCTGTGCCGTCCTGCCAAACCATGGAAATGTAACTGCGTGTGCAGTGCTGAAGCATGGATTTTTTGAAATTTTTTTTTTTGTTTCTGGGGCAGGAAGCGCAAGTGCAGATCCTCCCACTTAATGCTAGGGGTGGAAGGAAAGATTCACAGACTCCCCTGCAGTGTTAGTGAAAATGCAGCTTTGGCCGTTAGTGCCCTTTGTTACATAAACACAAGTAGCGTAGACATATTAATCACCCTGCCATTGAGGGAGGAACAGAGCAGCAACCTCAGATGCCACCCACTCCCCATTCTCGCTCCCATTTGATGTTGCTATTTTAAGCTACACATTATTTCCTGCTGTGATTTTATTTTTTTTACCCAGCTTCTAATTCTGGCTCTGAGGTAAGCTGTGACATACGTATCCCTCCTCTCCCCCTCCCCGCCTTCCTCCTCCCCCTGCACCCACGTCCTCTTTATCTCTGTCTCTTAAAAATTTTCTCTCTGTGTCTCGTAAGCAGCCGGGTCCTGGAGGTTAGTTATTGACTGCCTGGAAAAAAAGCAAAAAGGCTGATCTTCTTTCTGCTTTTGGACTTCAGCGCAAACAATATTGGAGCCATGTTTTTTGGGGCAGACTGCTTTAAAAGTGCTACTCCCCTACTCCCCCTTCCTCAGAGAGGTTAGTGTTGTAGAGAGGATGGTCTGGCTGGGAAGGAAGGCTGCTGCTCAGCAGTTAGTGATGGGCCATGGCCGGCGTACTCATCTGATGAGAAGGGTGTTGCACCAGTGGCATGTGCTTTGTGGTGTAGAGGAGACAGGACAGAGCTCAACTACTCTACGAGGGGTTTCTCCCCTGAGCTTGCAGATTTCTAGCCCCCAAGTCATTAACCCCACAGGCAACTGCCTCATCCTGCCTGTGCCACAGTGCAGCTTATGTCTGTCTGGTTCTGCTGCATCCACGTGTCTACTGTGGCTTTCAGCTGCAACCAGGTCAGCCCTGAGGAAGGCTGTAATGGCGTCAGTCTGGGGCAGCAGAAGAATGGAGCCTGCAGTCCCAGGAAGGGCCCAGTGCACCAGGCAGGGGTGGCTCTTTCCCTGTGTGAGTGCATGGCTGAGCACTGACAAGAGCTCTGCTGAGGTAAGTTGGAGCCCTAGGAGGAAATCTGAGGCCTGTTGCTGCACCACAACTGAGGAACATTACAGGTTGATCCTCTTCCACACCCACTCACCCCTTCTCTCCCTGCCAAGCAACCCATCCTGAAAATCTCCTCTGCTTGGATGTTTGCTGCTGCAGATGCATCCCTGCTAGCATAAGAGAGCAGGCTGGGTGGCGGCAGGCTGCTGGCAAAACCCCGGGCCTTGCTTCCACATCCAAGAAGATGGAGCTCTGGGCTGCCCTCAGCCAGCCCTGCTGTATATATTTCAGACAAACAATCTCACGCCTTTCCCTTCCTGTGAGCTGGTTTTGGAGCTGCTGCACGTGGCCCTTGTCTGCCTGATACGAGCAATAGCTGTAGGAAATCCCAGGCTGGGTGGCTACGTGTTCTTCATCCTCCCCTTCCCCAGGCAGGGGTTCCAGTTATGCTCTTTCCGAGGTTCCCGGAGAGTGGGAGAGGCAGAGAGCGCGAGCGGGAAGCCCTTTGCCAAGGGGTTTAATGTTAGTCACAGCTGCTGGAATTCTTTGCTGTGCTCTCACCAGGACCGTTATTTTCATTTTCACAGCTCAGTTTCCACACAGGTCCCTAGAGAAGGCTGAGGAGTCACATCCCTTCCCAAGAGCGGGCTACACGCTAGCTTTGCACATTTGCACGTTTTGCTGTTTGTTTTGAAGCAGCGAGGAGAGCACACCAGCCCGTAGAGCTGGGCGGCTGTCCTATCGCAGGCCAAACTGTGGCCCTCGAATCCTTGCTTGTGAAGACCTTGCAGCTGAATCGAGCAAGCTAATTTTCAGTGGATGGGAGGGAGGGGAAAGAGCCAGGCTCATGAATTGGAGTGATCACACCAAAATGAAATGACTGTTTTTCCAGTATACTGTGTCCCCATGGGCAGCTGTTTTAAAAGTTATTGCAGAATAACTTCTCCCACAACAGCAACGCTGGAGAATTTCCCCCTCAAGACAAGACCTCAGAAAGGACTCGAGTAAATCGGCTTCACAGAAAATCACCCCGCTCTCGGGTGTCACACCCAGCACTACGCAGCAGGAGCCACCCAGCAGCTGACAAGCGTCTGCTGTCCTGGGGGAAATGCATTGGATGAGGACAGCTCTCCAAGGACTTACGTCCACATGACAGCCACTACTGCTGTCCTCGCTGGCACAGACTTGCAGCATCTTGATGGGGGTCCGTGTTATGGAGGGAAGAGCTGACTGGGCACAGGGGCTCAGGGAGGGAGAAGAATTCAGTTTCTGCTGAGTGTCGCCTGCTTGCCGGGACCATCCACCAGAGGCCAATGCTGGTGTCGGCTCTGGTGGTCACTGGAACAATAGGAGTACCGGGAAGGAGCCTGTGTTTTACAGATAAAATGGCTGTGGTGTAGGGGAAGCTTAGGGGCACTGGTACAACACACCATATGTGTCATGGCATTCGAGATATGTGATAAACAACCTGTCTTTGAGTTCGGTCAGGCTGAGTATTGCAAAAACAACAACAACAAAGAAGTTAAAAAGCCCGATCAATCCTAAATACCCACAGTTCGGCATCTGGGAATGGCACAAGATGGCAGAGATTCCATGGCCTGTGGCCTAGCTGATATTGTCCATGCAACCCCAAAGTCTGTCTTTCCTTGCAGAACTGGCCTTTATGATCAGTCTTGCTGTATGGTCCCTGGCATGGCAGCCACCAGAGCAGCCCAGCTCGTGTGAGGCAGATCTGGAAGGAGCCCCGACTGCCTGGAGAGCCCCGTTGCTGCTGGCCTGCCATTGTTCCTTGTCCTGGCAGCTCAGCCGTGGCTCATCTAGGTCAAGAGCGGTGCCTCAGGAAGACGTTCCCTGTGAGTGCCGATGAGATCTGTTCCTCCCAGGGCCCTTCAGCTGGGCTTGGTCCTTTTTCTCATTCCACACACGGTTTAAAAGGCTGTGTTTGTAAACACCAGTCTCCGACTCGCTGCCTCCAGGGCTCTGGGCGGAAGGCCAGGGAGGGATCTAAGAGAGAGCAGACAGTTTTAAGAGGCTGTGGCGTCCGATCGCCGCCGTGGAGAGGACACGCCTTGCAGTTAATAGCCATGGTGGCGAGAGTCACCTACGGTACCAGCAGGTCTCAGCACTATTTCATAGCTCCCTGAGGCTCAGCCTGGGTTTTACTGAAATGACCTACCTCTTCACATGCCACGGTAAATTCTGGGTCTCTCAAGCCAGCTCTGCCAGAATCAGCGGAGAGTTAAGCTGCATTGCCTCGAATGTATGTACAAGGTCAGTGCCCTGCGATGACAAATACCACAGTGGACATATGTTTGCATTTCACACAGTGCTGGTTAAATATTCACTCTGTTCAACCTTTCCCTCCCATAGATTGGTCCAGAGAGCTTGACCATGTACATGGAATTGGGCACTCCCATCTTACTGGGGAGACAAGGGCCTGCTGTGGCATAGCATAGCACCTCCTCACTGAACGCAAGCCAGATGACCAACAGCCTAAGGTGCCAGCAAAGAGGGTCTGCGCAAGCCTCTCAGGCTCCCTTTGCCTTAATCCTTTTGGAAATTGGTTAACAAGTGCCATTGCTTGGCATTGTGACATTGTGGATCAGTGACAAAGCTCTGCTGTTGAGGGAAGGCTGGAGCTGGGCCCATCTCTTCCCACCAGCTGCAGCGTTTGGTGGGCAAGGGAGGGAAGGAGAGATCTTCACGCAAGATCTTTGAGCCTGTCTGTATGTCCAGAATTGCTTCTGTCCACACATTTTACCAGCAAGCACGTTCATGCAAAGATGTAGCTGGAGCTGCAAAGCTCCCAGGAAGGTGAGAGCCAGGTCTGGGCAGAGTGGGGAGCATAAGCAGCCTGAGCGCACATGGATATCTAGTGCAGAGCTATGGCTGGGAAGCAGCCCGCAATCCAGACAGGCTGTGTGTTGGCTGTAGGGTTGTCTGTACCTGAGCTCACGCCTCACTGCATAGAGGCAACCCCTGTGCCCTGCATCCTGAAGGCGTGGAGCTGGGACAGCTCTTGTTTTCCCCATGCGGGTATCTCTGCCCTGGACTCCCATGACTTTGCGCTTTGTGTGATGGCTTGTACCTGGGTCACATGTTACACCAGTGCAAAGGACTTCATTGCTCCTGTGGGAGCAATGCCAGAGGTCAGGCCTGGCTGGTGGGGCTGAGAGAAGGAGAAAAGCCAGTGGCTCCTTTAAGGAAGTTGATAGGACTGCAGGGAAGGAGCTCTGGAAGCTGTGTTTTTCTCTCAGCGCCTCAGGGGCTGGTCACTAAATTTGGTTACTGGGCTTAAATAATGCAGCGTGGCAGAGCCCAGTGGGTTTGAACATTGTCATATCCACATAATCCTCTCCTAGGTGGCTGCGATCTCTTGTTCTCTGCTGCTGCTATCTGCACAGGAGCTTGAATGTGATGTGAAACATCATCTTAAATAATTATAACTAGCACAGAAGAGCCAAACCTGCAAAGTCCCATCTATTTCCACTGTGCTCTGACTATCTATGTAATTTCTAAGGTGCCAATCACCAAAGCATCCAAGCACTGTCTAATCTGGATCCGAGTTCCCTTGGTGCTCACGGAGGCTTGAATCTTGGCGTTTTATGTGAGCCCATCTGTAATTAGCAAGCATAGGAACAGAGCTGCATACTGTGAGCGGAGAAGCCTCCTATTGCTTTATGATTTATTGACCAAAAGCCCAGTTGGGTTGGAGGAGTCAGTACATCAACGGTCACTCTCGGCCCAGGAAGCATCAAATCCTCTTTCCATCATTCCAGGGAAGGCAGGGCACATTCACCAAGGGAGCGCAGGGAGCCGTGGCACCCTGGCCAGCATGTCACCCACCTTCCAGGTCACATAATGTGAAAGTAGGGGCAGATCTATAGAGCCTGCACAGTCTGTCATCAAGACTGCATCCAGCTCTGCGGCAAGAAGAGAGGAGGCCCTCTGCCACCCCTCGCTGCAGATCCAAGCCTTCCCATGCAGAGACAAGGGAGAAGCACAAGATAGGAGCCAGTGACCTGGCTTTGCACCACACAGGAGAAGGGGGAAGAACGTGATGCACCCAGCTGTTCTCTCAGCTGACCTACTGCCCCACACTTTCTGCAGACTTTGTGAAACAGATTAAAACCTGCCAGATGACCACTCATGGCTAACACAGTGAGTGTTAACAGTAGCAAAGGGACTCGCTGTACTGAACATACTCACCTGGGGTGAAATCAGATTAAACCTTTCCTTCATTACCAGCGGAACAGTATTTGTTTCTAGTGAGAACCTGACAGGTTCAGGCAATGCCATAGCAGTGCAATTAATTTCCGTCCATCAGGCTGCACTTAGAAGGGTCTCTCTCAGCCTCTGCCCGCAGTCTCCCTGATTTGACATGACACTTGACAGCAGGTTTTCATGGCAGAGGATACTCAGCAGTTACTGGGAGCAAGCCTTTCCAAATTCCGCTTGTAAGCATCACATTTCACTCCTTACAAAAGTGCAGGTCCTCCCCACCCTCCCCCATCAATCAGCCCTGTCCTCCTTCCCCCGCAGCCGCTGGAGTATTTTTAGTGACACTGAATAAATACATGTTAAATCTTTCTCCATTAGTGACATGTCAGAAATTAAAATGGCATTAGCTGTAAAGCCTGCAGCAAAGCCAGCTTCATCTAGGGCACTTGCATGTGGTTGCCCAAGAGGCTAGGGCAACTGTACCAACGCTGCTTTTCCTTCAATCCATTCATACTCTCTGCACAGCCTTTCTGCTCTTTTTCCTCCAGAAATTCTAATGCCACCTTCTGCTGCTGTATACTCACCAACTCTCCCCAAGCCTCCCAAACTTTATGCCTAGGAAGAGTCTCCAGGTTACAAAGTTTTATCCTCTGCAGTCACATGTTAGACATATCCTCTCCAGACATGAAGATTTCGCAAGCCCCATTGTAAAAAGCTGTTGGATTTTTTTTGGCCCTTGCTAAGGCCACTGTATAGCAACTCCAAAACTGCTTCCATAGCTAGGACTTGGCAGGTAGGGATCCAAGTATATCCATAACTAGATTTTCTATCCATACCTGCAACTGCCGCCACCTTCTTCCACATGATCTCCACTCTTCCACATACACTGGCTCCTCAGCTAAACTTCATGTCTGACTCTAAGCCATGCCCACTCTGCCCGTCACCCCACTCCTTTATTTCAAACCCTATTCCTCCCTAGACATCCTGCTTTCCCCCACTGCCTCTGTTGCTTCAGCTTTCCCCTGCCTTATGCTTCCCCTGCCCTTCTCCTGACTACCCATCCTGTCCCCTTCCTTCTCTGTTCCCCTTTTCAGTCTACCCTGCCTCCCAGTCTAATCTGTCTTCTTCAGTCAGAGATGGGCATCTCTGCTGTCTCTGGTGGTGCCGGCAAACGGCTTACATCTTCTCCGAGTTGCCCAAGGCAGGAGCTTGCTCTCCTTTGATACTACTCCTTCAGGTACCTGGTATGGATCAGTTTGGCATCCAGAGCTTGAGGAAAAGTCTACACAGAGCTCACAGCCTGTGTAGCTTAACAGGAGGAGATCAGCTCAGAAACTGCCACAAAGGAGCAGTGGATAATGGATGAGGTGAAGCTTGAGGTGAAAGACACTGAAATGCTACAGCTATCAAGCAAGCCAAAATATTTATAGCTGTCAACTGCAGGGTGACTGACTGTGCAGGGTAGGGAAAAGCTGCCATTAAGGAAGAGGGAAATTGCAAAACAAACATCCCCTTTGGATATTTAGTAGCACGCCCAAAAGATTAACATTGATTATATCTCCCTATTAAGAAGCAAGATACTACACTGCTTTAATTAACTAGGTGGGTCCTCAATCCTCAATTGCCCTTCGCAAGTATCAGGTGAGACATCAGGGCTGGTGTTCCCGGTGGCATGAAGTTCTGCTCTTCTGGTTAGCAGACTAATCCTGAGGCCCTGCTCTTCAAAGGTATTTAGGTTTCAGGCAGCTGATGTTATTTAGATGCTTAAATCTTTTAAGGCTCTGAGCCTTAGGAGCTAAGAGGGTGGCTACGAAACTCCAGATTGCCTGGTTCAAGTCTAGTTTATGTCAGCCCTGATGGATAAATGTTACTGTGTCCGTATGATGTCACATCTCTCTCTGAGGCTGGGTCACTCTGCAGTTTCCTGATGTATCCTCTTTTTGCCCCTTGTTGCTGAAGGAGGGGGTGATAGCCAGTGTCAGACTCCTGATAATGGCTTTGACTGACCTGTGTGGAACTCAGGTTGTTTTACAGCTATTAATTCATTCAGTCAAGCCAGCCTGCTGCTTGATGGGTGTTTTGTTTCACTCGGAGGGTGAGGGGGAGAACACAGGGAGAATTGGTGCCTTTCCCAGACTTGCACAATAGCAGGGCTGGAATTGGGCCCTGTGCAATTTCAGTTACTCTGAGTTGTAAGCATTAACTGCTGGGCTGCCCACTTTTTATTGTAGCCGTGGAAGGAGGTGCAGAGAGCAAACTTGCTGCCGTGGTTTGGATTTGATGGAGATGCTGTCAGATTTTAGCACTGACCTTTTCATAGCAGTTCCTGAAGTCATAGCTTTCCCAACAGTTGGCAATAGGTAAGGGTTGTGCACAGGTAAGGACTTCTGTTTCATGGTGCAAGAAGTCTATGGAGACAGGAGCAGGAAGGAGAGATTAAAGAGATTGCTTCTTCCACCAACCTCCTGCTTAATTACCTGCCTGAAGAATGACATTGAACTCAGACCCTTCCTCCAGGTCAAAGGCTTCCCAGAGGGAACAAAGATATCTTAATAATGGAATAGACTCCTTCCCCAGACTTGCAACCGGTCCTTTATGAATGACAAGATCCTCCCCTCCAGTTCAGCACCTTTAATCTCTCTGGAGCCAAGCCAAGCTCCTCAGATCTAGGAAAGCAGAGGGACCATGTTTCCATAGTGAATCTTTGAGCCAGGAGAAACAGCAGCTCTGATACTCAGGCTCTTCCCATCACTTTACACCAAAAGCATTCTGACATCAACCTGGCGAGCTAAGCTTGTGGGGGAAACCAGGCTGTGTCCTTTCTGCCTCGTGCATCTCATTAAAGACCAGTGGGCAGTTTGGCTGGAGATTCTTCAAGCAGGATGGGGCCACATCAAACTAGCTGGAGGCAACAAAGAGCCTGAAGTGCCATCAGCTTTTCTCACGTTTCCTGCGTTGCTGTACTTCTCCCTACCATCAGAGTGTGGTGTCCAGGGGATCCCACCAGTCCAGTTCTCCACAACTCAAAAATGCACAGGAGAAAAGGGCAATTATAGGGCCTGCTCTTATACTGTGAGTGCAAACTCTTAAGGAAACCCAAGGTCTTCTCAGACAAGGAAGAGTCCTGAGGTTCCAGCAGTGCATGGAGGATGCCAAAACTGGAGCAGAATTTACTTAGGGGTGATGAGTGTGAGAATGACTTCTTGTAGAAAAATTTTAGATGGAGATAGGGGTTTTGAGTCCATCTACATCATGCCCAGGTTTTGATGGACAGTGTTACACTGCATGTGCTATGCTACTGGGACTCAGAGGGCTCTGAACTGTGGGGCAAGAACTGAGTGTTTTAAAAGCCATTAAAAAGCATGTCAGGGTATTCCCATGTGTATATCTTTGCTGGAGTTATGGAGAGAAGGGAGATTTCCTAGCTGCCTTTCCGGTTTGCACCACTACAGTACTGTACAGAGCTGGCTTGCTGTGTGCTCTTATGGTTGTGAAGATACAATGCAGCTGGCCAGCATCGTGTGACAGTTCTCATGCGTTAGGTCAGTGGGGGTCTGCTGGGTAAAGAGAGCACCTGAGATGTGACTAAAACCCTGTGACTTTTGTCCTCAGAATGGCCAAACCAAGGAATTCTTTAGCAAGTTGCTCCAGCAGATTTTGTACCTCGGTAGGTCTGGTGGAGCAGGCAGTGGTGGCCTGTGTGTGGTGGCCGTTGTCTTTCGCTGCTGTTGTGGGAAGAAGAAAGCAGCATTTGCCATAAGGGTTCAGGTAAGGCTGCTGGGGAAAGCCATCGTGGAGGGAAGATTAGTTCACTGAGGAACAAGTAATAAAGGGAGTTGGTATGAACAGAAGTGCCTAAAGCCTTTTTATTATAGCCAAAAAGCACCCAATGCTTTGCTCCCTGGGGAAGAGCTCCAAGATAGTTGTCAGTCTGGCTGGCCCCTGCCCTTTAATCTGAATGTGCCCAAATGGGCCAGGGGCTTTATTTTTGTATTATTGCATTGTCTTCCGCCCACTCACTTGTGCTTTCCTCTCAGATGCCTGTGGCTGCTTTTGATGCTTCTCTCCCCTATTTTGGCCTCTCTGTCGGGCAAACTTTGTGGTTTGCCACCTTTCCTTGCTCCTTTTCCTACATCTTTGATGGTACAAGAAAGCTTCTTGTTGTTTCTCTGTTTGCATTTCACTCTCTGTAGGCTTGTGTCTGATGTGCTAAGAAAATAATGCTTGAGTCCTTCTGAGTTCTGTTCAGTAGCAAGTTAGATATCTAGCAGGGAATGTTCAGCAAGCAAATGCAAGGTACAATGTAAAAAGAGGCTGTTCATTCCTTGTATTTCTCAGCGTCACAAAGACAAAGATATTTACTACTTCCTTCACGATAAAGCTATCGGCCATATTTACTTTGTTCTCTGTTCTTAAGTGACATGCTTTATCTGGCAACTTCCAAGAACCTTGCCAGTGTTATTTATTTAAATAAATCTCACATTGCTCCTGTGCAATAGGCATTTTCCTCCATTTTTCAGTTTGGGGAGCCAAGGCACAGGCAGGTAGGATGGTGCTATGCTGAAAATTATGAGGCTCAGAGAGATTAAGAAATGTGACCAAGGATTTGGAAAAGGAAAGCTGATCTTGTAGTACAGAAATTTTGATTCTTATGGCCTTGTTCTGAGTCTTAAGACAACATTGTTACCTAGGGTTGTGGTGGTGTTTTTTTTTTTGGTCCCACCCCTGCCCCAAATTTTATAAGGTTTGGGGTAGGAGGAGACACTCTGTAGGCAATCTGCACACTTCTGGGCTGGTCACCATGGAAGTGACAGAGTTAGCATCTGGAGTGGGTTTTATATGGACCAGGTTGGCCAGCTTGGTTGTGTCCTGGAGCCTGGAGAACACAGATTCACCTAACTTTTTTTTTTTTCCTTTCTTTCTTCCCTCTCTAGTAGCTTATAATGTCAAAATAGGTTATCACCCCTTTTCAGTAAGGGAGAAGCAGCAGTTGCAAGTGGCAAAGAAGTCGGGAATGACTGTGATTGTCTTAAGTGTCTTTCCTGGAAAAATCCCTTTCTGCCATAGGTGGCCTGAAGACACTGGTACATTAGAACTGCAGTGTTTCCAGTAACCCAGCAGGATTTGGTGGGTGGAGGAAGGGGAAGGAACTCAGTGAGCCGTGACAATGGGAAAATCTTGGCAGGGACTTGCACACACGGTCTTGCAACGGGCCTCCACGTCCCAACTGTTACAAGAAGGGATTGCACCGAAGTGAGGAAAGCTCGGAAAAGGGTGCGTGAAGGCAACCATAAACCCGAACCCCGGATGGGTGTGTTTGGCTGAGGCCTTGGGGTAGAGTGAGGAGGCAGCAGAGGCCACGTTCCCCGTGGGCTCAATGCCACCACCCTACTGTAGTGACGGGAAACCTGGAGATACTCCCTCCCCACCAAGGGAGAAGGGGACCGAGGTGGTTTTGGTTGCTGCGTGTTCTGAAACGGGCACCAGTGCTGTTGTAGCCGAGCGCGGCGTTCCTTCAGGTGGCCTTGTTTGGCGGTGATGGTGCTGGGCAGGGGTCGAGGGCTGGGGCTCCAGAGGCCCCTGCGGACACCCGGGTGACGCTGGGCGGCTGCCGCTGCCCCGGGCCGCCTCAGGGAACAGCCCCGCTCCTCGCCCCGCCGAGCCGCGCCAGGCTGACGCCGCGCCGCCCCGCCGCCGAGCGAGGGTGCGGGGTGCCCGGCGGGAGGCGGCGGCCCCGGGGCGGGCCGGGGCCGGGGCGGGCGGCCGCGCCCCGCCGGCCGTTAGGGCCGTTGCGCGGGCCCGGCCGGCCGTTGGTGCACGCGCCGCTGCTGCCCCCTGCCGGGCGCGGGCCGGCGCCGCCTCGGGAGCCCGGCCGGGGAGCCCCGCTGCGGGGAAGGGCCCGCCCGGGCGGCGGCCCTCGGCCTGCGGAGCCGGGGGAGAGCGGAGCAGAGGCCCCGGGAGGGTGTTTTTTGACGGGAGAATGTGTCTCCCTGCCTGGGTTCGGGTCGAGCAAGGCTTCCCTGGCCGGCTGTCGGCAGAGAGCCGCGGTCGGGGCAGGCTGTGCCCTCTTTCCTTAGCCCTGGGCTCTCCCAGCCCTCCTCGCTGCCCTCGTGGGGCACGGCTTGGCCGAGCCCCTGCTGCGGAGCGGGTCTGCAGATGCTTTCGGTTACAGAGTGCCTTGCCTGGTGGTGCGTGTGTATGACTCTATCCCTGCAGCAGTTCCTGCAGTGCTGTCTAGGAGTGGGTCATTTCCTTTTGACTCAGCGGCATCAATCACAGAGTACATCGCTCTGGCTTTTGGCTCAGGCCTGCAGCTGTGAAGAAATACTCTCCCGCTCACACATGGGCTATGGGCAGCTTGGAGACAGGCCTGGGGCTTTTGTTTTGTGGGCCCCTTAGCACCCATCAGGCACTAACTGCAGCGGGCAGGGTGCTATTCCCCAGCCTTTTTGGTGGCCATTATATATCCCCTGCTGATTTTAAGGTGTCAGCATGGTTCGTGGGCCAGGCAAGTCAGCTTCAGGGTCTCGCCGAGCAGGCTTTCTGAGCTCAGACTGCCCTGCTAGCATGGAAGATCTGCTGCACAGAGCAACAGGCTCCTTTGAGTGTCCCAGTGTTGCACACCATGCGGAGTCAGGTCTTAAGGCAGGGAGTTTTAGCTCATGCTGATTCAGACACCTCTGGTACAGTGAAACATAACCTAAATCCAGATATTGTCCAGACTGTTTAGAGGCTGTCCCCTGCGCCTAAGATGTGCACAGTATATTGTTTTATATGAGCAAGTACATGATACAATTTATATGGACATGTTTATATGAACAAAAGTTTTCTTCTTTTACAGCATGGGATTTTGACTTTGTAGCTCAGGCTCTTTCCTGTAAAAGTCAAGACCAGCTACTGCTCATGTTCCACTGCTGAAGCAAGATGACTGGATGGACACAGGATGCTATCCTATCCATGGATAAACAAGAATGGTCTGAAGGCTAAGCCTGTAAATAAATACCCTTTGCTTCCACGTGACTTGCCTGGAGTAGTTTTAGGGAAAAATAGCTATTACTACCGGAGAAATCAAAGTGTACTTTGTCATTTGGGACACACTCAAGGTCCTATATGTGCTATAGGAATGGGCCTACAATTGCTGTGCCAATCCTGTCATCCCTGTGTGTCCTATTTGCCTCTGCAAAATGACATTGTGTGACTGATGTCATACAGACAGGACAGAGCAATGGCTTCCAGCTCTGAAGAGCTGCAGTGTTGTTTACCATGAGGAGCAGGTAGTTAAGGCTCCCTTCTGGCAAGGTGGACATGAGGTGCTCAGTCACAGGCGAGTCTTGGGCTGTACACTGTTCCTGGGATCTGCCAGATCACGTACAGCATGGACATAAGACAGTGTTAGAGATTCACAGCAAATCTCAAAAGCAAAGGCAATTTCCAGACAAACACCTCTAAGCATGGATGAATACACACTCCAGTTGTGAAAATGAGTGTGAAAATTACCCCCAAATGTTTCCAGTTATTCAGAATAAAATTGCAGTGTCAGAGAAGGTAGAAATTCAAGGTTAACCTGGAAGGGAGGAATGAAGACGCTTGAAAGTAAAGACTGCTGATGGCTAGTCAGCCAGCAACATGAACACCTATCATCTGCCACACTTTTGCCAAGAAAACCTTCCTACGCAGACCAAACTTGATGCTTGTAAGTATACAGTATATGTGCATGATATTCTACATAAATGTATATATATGTAGATAGTATATAAGTATATATAGGTAATATATGTGCACATGATAGGATTTTAGGGTTACGTCTGTATCAGCAAATGTTCTGGGTCACTACAACTCCATCATCTATGAAATTAAGAGCTGATTCCTGTTAATCTAGTCTTGCCATGGTTTTGGCCTATGCTAGTTAACACTCTTCCAAACAATTCCCAGGCGTGACTGAGGGAGTTAGCGTGGGCCAGGGGCTGTTCCCAACAACCAGTTGGATCCAAATGCCTTTCTTGAAGGATAAAAAAGTTTAATGTTAGGGGTGCAAGCCATCCTGTGCCAGGGCCCTCAGTGCCAGAGAACAGTCCTGGGCATGTTTAATTTACTGGTATAGGCATAGTCTAGGAGCCCAAGGGATTAGGCAGGGTTTTAAGGGATGCATGCCTGGGCTTAGATACTTGATTTCTCCCAAGATCCATTTTATGGGACCTTGTGGGTTTTTGTGGACATGGGCCTTGATTCTTTAAATCTTCTGTCACCTTAGCTAAAAAGCCTTGCCTTCTGGTGTTAATGACCCTTTAGTGTTTTCCCTAAATAGCACACACCTGGTGGAAGGTAAAGTGGGTTGTAATTACACAGTTTTATTATCTCTGCCCTCTTGACAGTGGCATATAACAACAGTGAACTCTGTTTAATTAACATTTTTTATATTTTTACGAAGAAAGTCACATAAAACATAAGAGGAAAAAAATAAAAACCTACAAAATGGTAATTTTTCAAAGGCTGGCTAATTTTCATCAGGCTTTGTAGAAAATAGCTTCCTTTGCCTTCAGGTAAAACCTGGAGATTTTAAGATTACACTGTTTTTTCTGCACGAAATTATGGAGGGCCTGACTAAATTTTGCAAGGGAACACCCCTGCAAGCATATTCAGTTATGCTGATCCTTGCGGGATGACATCTCTTGGGAACAGTGCTATCGAGTTGCCACTATGTGAATGTACTTGAGCTTTTAGCTTTTCTATGTACGTCCTCTGAAGAACAGCACAGAAAGGTGTCTGACTGACAGCAGCAAACCTGCATTGATATGAAGGAACAAAACTTCTTTGGTCAGGATGCTAATTACAGTGCTGCAAATTGCGTACTTTTCCTGACCCATCTGTCTGGTCTAATCATAGCTCTTTCTCCTAACTCTCTCTGGCTTTTATCCTCTTAGCCTCACTCTTACCATAACTTGAGCTTCATTTCTGTCAATACAGCCACCACATTCGCACCAGAGTGTGTAGGCCAGGGCTGAGATGAACACTGACATAATGAGTGTCTCATCTGTGCAAGTCTGGCCAATCTGGTGGGGCTGCCGCTCTGCTATGCAATACGTAACTTGAATATCCAACTGTCCCAACCACAGCCTGCTCGATGTGCAAATAGGTGTTGGGACAGCTCTGATACTGTGATGATGATGGTGCAGTGTGGTGATGATAGCAGCAAAGAGCTGGGCAGAAGTATATTGAAAGCCCATTTATCTGCTGGTGTGATGAGTGTCTGCCATATATACAGCAAATTTGGCTGGATCTTCAGAAGTCATCCTTTGGGTTTACAAGGGAGAAAAGGGGAGGGCTGGGGAGCGATGAGATTAACATCTGATCCTTTAGACTGAATCTGTCTGTCCTATTTTTCTTGCAATTTGCTACACAGCCACACAGGTCTCCCAGAGATGGAATCCCACGCACCTGCTATATGTGCTTCTTTGTGATGTGTGAGCAGGTTAATTTGGGGATTTGATGCTATGTATCTGGGCCCATTACCCATCTAGAAGGGAGCCAGAATACAGCTGAGTAGATCTGACTGAGAAAGAGGATAGGTTTTTCAAAAACAGGCTCCAGAAAATTACTCATTAATACCTCTAGGAATGCTGGTGGTGGTGTGGAAACTCAGACTGAGAGAATTTGTTTCTGCATTGCCACCTCTGAATGCAGGCAGGTTGTGTGGGCCATACTTTTCTTCTCCTTTGAGGGCTAGGAGACTGGTGGTGGGGTGTAACTTGTGTCAGGCTCTCGTGTCCACCTCTCACGCACTCAGACAAGGAGAGATCATCCCAGGGTGGGACTCAGAGGCAGGCCTGATCCTTTCACTCTGGCCTTTTGCACTGTCCTTGGGCTTAAGCACTGACAAGGGAGCGTGCAGAGCCTGGGATCAGGCACCTGGCTGGCTGCGCATGAGGCACCCAGACCTTTGGCTCATAAAGCGCAACTTCCTGCTTGCGCGTGTGCTCATCAACATAAAGCAGCTCGTTGCTGCTCTGTGGTAATCCCGGTTCTGCCCTCAGCCCATGTGGAAGAACACAGAGGCAGAGCTGGGAAAAACCAAGAACCCTTCCAGACAGCTCTCCCTTCTTCTGGCAGTGCTGGGTTGGAAAGGGTGAGCCAGCGCAGAGGTAAAGTGGTGGTCTCTTGTGCCCTCTGGGGACGGCTGGTATACAATACAGGCAACAGAAAGTGTCAGATACAATATAGCGCTTTTCACAAGGTCTATTTCAGCCAACACGGCCATAGGGGAGGTTTGTAGGACAGGAGAAGGCCATGGCTGTCGCGTCTCCATGGATCTGCCAGATCCTAATTCTGTTCTGACAGCACCTCTTAGCTGAAAGGTTTTACCCTGAAAACAGAGAGACATGAGGGAGTGATGTATGATAAGATTTCCATGAAAATATCCCATCCTGACCCTTTATCTGCCATTTTTCTTAGCCCATCTTCTCTTGCCCTCTTTTTTGACCATTTTTAGTGCTAACGTGCCTGCATGCAGAGCTCACAGTTTCTGGTGCCAAACTCATTTCCTCCCTCCCAAGGCCATTTTCATCCTTGTTTACACAGCCACGCACCCTAGAGAGCTGTTCCAACTGGGATTTCTGGTGGATAGCTTGCAAATAACTGTCCTTAGTTGTGAGAAACTGGTAAAGGTTTCAGCATACGGCCTTGGCCTCTAGAAGAGACGGGGGGGATGTGCAGATGCAACTTGCATTCACAGAGTTCAGAAAGCAAGGAGTAAATGACATGCTTGTGATTTATTCTCGTTACAAAATCTTCTAAGGTCACTCTTTCCTTGGCCAGTCTAGCAATCTGAGCTTTTGAGGCAGAGGCTTGTGAAGACAGGTTATCTTGTTCTGTTCCTCCAAGTGCAGTTTTACTGGATGCTTGCACCCCTTCGGTTGGCTTCCAGCTGGTTTGTGGCCACAAATCCTCAGTCATTTTCAGTTCTACAGTTATTTTAAGGGCTGTATATTTTACCTCCCAGCCTTTCTCTGAGGATTCTGCTGTGCTGTCACTCCTACAGAGGCCTCAGGCAGTACTCGTGCTCCTCTCCCCAGCCTTCCCTGCCGTGCTAAGAGAAGCTCAGTAGCACAGGTTTGCGCACTGACTTCAGCGGACCCAGAACTGTCTTCCCTCCCCACTGATGAACTGCAGCCTGGCAGCAGCTAGAGATGGGGCGCAGGTAGGCTGACGGGAGTCCTAGCAGTTCTGTGAAACATCACCAGTGCCTGGATGGTGTGTTCTGATCATCTGATGGCAATTTGAGAGGTCTGGCCAGGCTCACAGTGAGGCACTGTGGCCAGGAGTCCCCAGGCTGGCCAGGGGACAGCGTGGGTGCAGTCTGGCTGTTGCTCCCCTCATCCATGCACCATGCCCATGGTAGGGATGAGCTGCAAGGCAGCAAGTTCAAACTTGCAGCTCCTGGAAATTCTTTCCCCGGTGATACTAGCCTGGCTCTTTTTTCACTTTCCTTAGAAGCACTGAAACTGCTCACAAATACAGATTTGGATGGGGTGCCCTACAAGAAGAACTGGGAAACCTCTTTGATGTTGAAAGCTGTATTTTATTTATACACTTGAGATAAGCCCGGAGGCTGTCTGTGCAGCCAGGAAGTTCCAGAAAGGAATTTCCCCCCATCAAACTAGCAACCACTATATTTTCTCCCTTTCTCTGCAGAGACTGAGTGTGCTCATTTCCTAGCACTTTTGCTTAAGATGCTTCCCTCTTTTGCAGGAACCTAGGCCCTTTCTCTCTGATGCTGCCCTTCTAAGCATTGCAGTTTGAGGTTTCTTGTCTTTGACCTAAACACCTCAAGTCTGAGACAGCTGATGAGTTGGTTGGCCCTCTCTGAGGAGGTGGGATGTAGAGACTGGATGTTTCTTTTATCTGTGGACTGACTGCTCCTGGCTAGCTACATGGCAGGGCTCAGAACCACTGTGTGATCCCAGCTGAGGACTGTTATCATGAAGGCATTTGAAAAGGAAGAGATGTGAGTGAGTTGCAGTGACTGTATTTGAAGGAAAGAAGGTCAGAGATCCTTTGGCCAGATGAGATGATTCCTCTTCTCCTGGGGTTAGAGGGAAGAAGCTATCTAAAGCAGAAATCATCACTTCTCTTTTCTTGTGTTTCTGAGGAGCCAGGTTGCCTTGCTACCCTGGAGCTTCCAGCTGGCCAAGCTAAACTGCTGGCCCTGTGAGTGCTGTCCAAGCAGCCCATTACCAAGTGGGCATCGTGGGCCCCCTTCCAGGCCTGTTTGCAGAGGAATGCATGTCTGCAGTACCAGCTAGAGAAGCATGGTGTAAATGGCCATGGTAATCCTGCTCTCCCTGGTTCTCAGTGTATTAGCCACGTGCTGACTTTCCAATCAGCTCTAGCAATTTGCAGGGAGAGAACGGGCAGCAAGGGAGTTACAACAGAGATGGGGCTGCCCAGCAGTGCTGTTAGGAGGATCATCTCTTTTCCTCACTGCTGTCACATGGCCTATGCTGGCATGGTGATTGTTTCTCTACCAAATAGCAGGGATCAGTGATTTCTGAATACCTTTCTCTTCAATTTCTTTTCTTCTTCTTTTCCTCTTTTCACGGCAGTCAAAAACTGCATCTGCAAAAACAAGTATCCTAGGTAGTTCATTGCTCAGATGTGCCTAAAAGAGATGTATCTAAAAGAGGACAGATAGCTGTCCGTCTCAGCCGTCTCTGACCAGCCCTTCCTGATACTCCCTGAATGTTGCAAGTGTTTGCATGACAGCAGCTGGCTCTGTTCTGGGACAGTATCTAGCTGTTAAGGTAATGGTGGTCAGTTCCCACCTTTGGGTCCCTGTAGCCTTAGTGAAGGGATCCTTTGTGACCTGATGTGGGATGTTTCCCAACTGCCTGCCCCACAGTCCTGGTATGAAGACCACACAGCCAGAGCTCGGAGAGCACTTGTGTGCACTGCAGCTTCACGCCTGCAGCTGGGTCATGGGGTGTTTATGGTTTGTATGGTGGGGAATTGGCTTCAGTTGGCCTGTGTTACGGCAGACATAGCACAGAGGCAAAGTCAGAGCTGATCCCTTCTGGAGAAGCCTACAGGCCTAGCAATTCACACACTGGGAGGAGAAACGCCCAGTAGTACCTGCCGTAAGTGGTGGCTGGCTCAGGGACAGAGCTCGGTGCC
Source organism: Nyctibius grandis (assembly GCF_013368605.1). Classification (NCBI taxonomy): domain Eukaryota; kingdom Metazoa; phylum Chordata; class Aves; order Nyctibiiformes; family Nyctibiidae; genus Nyctibius; species Nyctibius grandis. The sequence goes on from NC_090658.1 coordinate 32,185,834, forward strand.
CTTCGCCTGTTTTGTCAGTCATACTGTTCTAGGAACAATTCTCATTATTTTTGTGGACTGTCCTTCTCCCCTGCTTCTATCTACATATGCTGAACTGTGGCTGAGACAGCTGGTGGATGGCCCTGCTCTGTGGCACCATTCAAGATGGGCCTGGCTTTAGGCCCATGTCTCCCTCCAAGCAAGCTCTAGGCTCAGCTTTCATCCTGCTTCTGTCTTGCTATTCTCTTTTAGCATTGCCCTTGGCAGACAGATGCTCCTTCCATGCCTGGCACTGGCTGTAGCTCCAGTGTCTGTCCCAGACACCACCCAGTTAGGGTCATAGGCGAGAGGGGGTGGGTGGGGTTTTCCCAGCTCATCCTTGTCTCTCCCTTGGTGTAATGAGGGGAGATCCCCAGTAGATGGCACTTGAACCTCCTCACTGGCAGGTTTTTTTGCATTCAACAGATGCAGCATGGTCCTGCTATGGCACAGTGTGTGGGAAAGGGAGGCCAAAGAACAGTTTCAATGTGCAAGGTGGGCTGAGCACATCCCCCGGTGACTTCAAAGGGTGAAAATAGCATCTCTTTCCCTATGAGAAGGCTTGGCCAGGTCTGCCTAATGGGGCCTTCTGCACCCACACACATTCCTGTTCTTGCGTCTCGCAGTGTCAGTGGTACACCCAGGGCAGGATAAGCTGCAGAAGGTATTAGATTGTCCTCCAGGCACAATAGGAAACACAGCTCAGAGGGAATCTGTGCATTAAACTGATCCTTGCTGCATTGTCTTCACTCCTCCTGCCTGTCTCCCCTATTGTACTGTTTGGTCAGGATTCCCACAGAGGAATGTCTCTGAGGGAAAATAACATGTGGCACATCAGGAGCTCAGGCAGTTCTACGGGGATGTTTTCCCCATGGCATCAGCAGGCAGGAACATGTAGGTATTGTGGACGTGAACCAGGATCCTGGCTCAGCTTGCAGTCCCCTGCCCTCTCCCTGTCTCCACAATGCCATGTGTTCTTGCAGGGGGAGCTTGCCACTTGCCTCCTTTCTGCTCCTGGTCTGGCCATGAGGAATTTAAAAAGACCTTCAAGCAATGCTGGAGCAGGCATGTGGGCTTACCATAAATGTTATGGAATGCATTTTTCATGTTTTTATCATGTGACCAGAGGAAACTTGGCCTCTTTGACTAGGTTTGAGATTTGGATTTGGTTTGAACCCAGTAGGCAGATCAAAACTCCAGGGGTGAGAAAGCCACAGGAACCAAAACCAAAGCAAAGTGATCGCATGAGATGCTTGGGAAGTGAAACCACTGAATTTTGCACAGCTCCAGCAGTGTGATCTAGTAACAGGCTAGATTACAGTCTGGGAGCATATGGCTAGGGGCCAGGAGATACCACTTCTATTCTTGGATCTTCCACAGCTTTCCTCAGTGCCTTTCAGAAAGTCAATTGACCTTCCTCTGTCTTAGTTTTCTCCTTTGGGAATAATACTGTTACTTACCCCTGGAAAATATTTTGCTGTCCTTGGATAGAAGTGACTTGGTAGTGTTCTGTAACCTGTATGTGTGTGGAGGAGCAACACCTCTCAGGAAGCTTTCTTTCCAGTATATGGTGCGGCAGCATGACTTGTCATCTACTGGGAACCCATCTAGCATGTCAAGCCTCATCCTCAGGAAAAGGATCACATAAAACAAGAGTTGCAGCAGTAGGCTGCAGCTCTGCTTTCTGCAAGGGCTGCTTTTCCTCTGGGGGTCTGCTAAGTTGCTCATCACTGGTTGCAGCAGCGTGTCACTGTGCCTCATTCAGAGGAGATGCTGGATGCCATGGTTCAATGGAGAGCTTGTGATCTGTCAATCAGTTGCTCCTGGCATTGTGGCTGTGGAGCGAGAGAGAGGCCATAGTACTTTACCAGTGCGAGGTGCAAGGCTAGCTGGGGAGGAACTTGAGAGCGTGAGTTTCTCCTGAGCCTGCTGGAACACAAGAGATGCTCGTGGCTACGCAGTCTGAGAAAACACTGGGAGCAGGCCTGTATAACTTGACCTCCAAAAGACCTGGGTGTACCTGAAGTTGGTGTTCCTGGCTATTCTGGTTATGTGAAATACAAAGCAAGAAAGAAAAAGCTGCTCTGCAAGTATCTGCTGAAACACATGCAGGCATAACTCACAGAAGCAGAGTTAATACAAGGAATTATAGTATTAGTTTCTCTCACATCACAAGTGCCATGATGAAGCCTCATTGGCACTTGCTTTGGCCACTTGTCGTGAGCAGCACTGGCCCCAGAGCAGGTCAGGCAGGCTTGTACAAGCCCACCACTAGGCTGTGGTCACCGCTGTTGTTCCATGCCTTAGTGGGGCAGTGTAAGTTCAGGTAGAGGCTGTGAGGTGTTGCAAGTGGGATGGCAGGTTCTGCTCCTTCCCATTTCAGGGGGCTTTTTCAGCTTCATCTGTCCTGAGGCAAACAACTGGGCCCTGCCATGTGCCTGTCCCAGTGCTTGAACCCAGAAAGCTCAAATATGGGAAAGCAATCACACCCAGTAGTTTAAGCTGACTGTGGTTTATGGGTCATATCTTACAGACCACTACAAGGACAGCCAGCAGCTCCAGTGCCAGAATAAGGAATGAATAAAGGCCCCGGGGAATTTGACTTTATATGAAAAGAATTAATCTTCTTAAGTGACATTCACCAGGGTAAGAGACACTCAGTTGTCAAGCTTTGGGATGTACCTTGATTATCGGTTAGGGATCAGGAGTAGTTCTTACCTAACATTAGATGTATTATTGCATATCTAGATGGAGGATTTCTGCTTTCCTCTGGCATTTTACTTGCTCCTGTTGGAGGCAGGATGCTAGACTAGTGGTCTGATAATGTGCACCATTACCTGTTTTTCTGTATTCATGCAGTAAGGAAACCAGAAGTATCTAGAACAACATATGGTGATTTAGAGTCCTAAGATTGGATGGTGATTTCAATTTGGTGTGAACTGGGGGAAAACCAGGTGAAAATAAGTCCACAGTGTGAATGCAGAACTCACAGAGCAAGTATGGTTTAATGGATGAGAGATTGTTTCCTACTGCAGGCATCTTCTAAGAAGGCACTATCTGAAAAGCAGAAACATCGTTTTCTGGCTCAGACTCTGTGCCTGTTGTACTCCTTCAAGAAAAATACTTTGCTAACCGGAGCTGAACGGAGGCCCTTTCCCCCGTAGCGAAGATGTTCTCTTTCTTTTCCGCAGTCAGCATTTTACGAGTTCTCTTTCCTTATCTCCTTACAGGCCTGCTGGCTGAGAACGGGGAACTGATACGTTAACCAGCTTGTGCTCCTCTGGAATTTGTACACAAGTGGAGACCTCCTCAGCGCCTCTGAACTTGTCCCAGGAGGAAGGTTGGGACAAAAGGCTCTGCTGGCCCCAAGGGACTGGTAATGGGCAAAAGGAACCTTTCACCTAGACACGGGGAGTTTATCGCTGGCGTGGCATTGGCAGTGGGTGAAAGCCCTTTGTTGTTACTGCTGGCAAACGTGTCACTGGCTTCCTGTGAGTTCAGCGTGGCTGGGAGCCTATCTGCCAGACCCTGGGAACTTTCCCGACTGTTCTGCCAGGGAGGTGCCAGAGGATGGGCGGTGGAAATGGAGCACCTTGCCCGTGTCTGAGGGCAGCTGGTGCAGTGGCTGCCATCCTGGCCCCGCACTTGCATTTGCTGTGAGAAAAGACGGTGGCGAGCGTCCCTATTGCTGCAGGCCCCTTGCAAGAGCCCTGGGTGGCTCAGGGGACGCGAGATGGGGTATACGAGTCCTCCGTGCGGATCGATGCTCTGAATCGGGGGACAGGGCAGAGGTCACAGCATCCTGTCACCTCCCGGTGCGAGCCGGCTGCCAGCCAGGGTGCGGTGCGGTGCGGCACAAGCAGTGATCAGTCTGCTGCGTCCTGTTCAGAGCCTGCCCAGGTCGGGGACCCAGGGGACGCTGCCCGGGACGGGCCGCCGGCGGCACCGCAGCAGCCTGGCTCCAGCCCCTGACGCTCTCCGGCCCGGCTGAGCCGGCACCAGCGAACACGCCGGCGCGGCCCCTTTAAGCGGAGGCCCCGCCCCGTCCCGCCCCGGCCCGCCCCGGCCGGCCAATGGGCGCCGCGGGTGCCGCGCCGTTCGTTACAAGTTTCCCGTCGCGGGCCGGGTGCGGGGAGGTGCGGGCGCCCGGGGCGGCGGTGCCCGGCGGCAGCGGGGTGCGATGCCCGCCTGGGGCCGCCGGCGTCAGGGCTGGCGGGGGCAGGCGGGAGCGCTGCCGTGAGCGGAGCCCGCGGCCTCGGCGAGGCAGCTCTGCCGTCCCTCAATAAACACTCTGCGCCGAATGTCTCTTGTCCCTTGCAGCGTGCGGCCAGCTGGTACCTCCCTCCTTTCTGAAGCGTGACCGGGAGGGGGGTGGAAGGCAAAGGAAGTTTGGTATTTATTTTTTTCTGTAGACTTTGGAAAGGGTTCCCTCTCCCTCCCCCCGCGGAGGGCTGTAGGACAGAGTGCGGTGGCGGAGGAGAGAGGGGGCAGAGCTGGAAGCGGGCTGTCCGGAGCCTTGCTGCCCCCACCCCCGCTGCCGTGTACCTGGGGGTGCTGGGTGCAAGCTCTGCGGAGCTCCTCCAAGCGTAGCAGCAGCGGCTCGGCAGATGTAGATGTGTGCGTGTGTGTATGCTTAACCCTTGCTTGGCTCCTCGGATTTGTACCATGCTGAAGATCCTCACCAAAAAGCTCAGGAACCAGAGTTTGAACGAAATTCAACCTTTCCAGCTAAAGGTAAGAACAGGCTGTTTTGTCTCAGTAGTTTTTTGCAGCCTTCACGTAACTAATAACCGGGCCTTGAAAAGCTAGTAACTTGCAGTGTTTATTATGCTGGGCCAGTTTCCTCTCAGCCAGTGTGCTCAGTAGGAACTGGCCTAGGCTGTATTCCTGTTACTGAAGTCCTGTTCCTTTGCTGTCAGAGTTACACTGCACAATTCAACAGGTAATACAGAAAGGTGGATAAAGGCAGATGTATCTGTCTGTTCTGTAGAAGTATTTACTTTTAATGGGGTTCACATTTAGCTACATTAGCATTTGCCTGTCTAGTTACCTTTGTATGTGTGCAATGTGTAGTCTCCCAGCCCTCACCAGGCTAGAGCCCCCCTGTGCTAGGTACTGTACAAACATAATTTGCCTAAAATGCCTTTTAGCTCGTTATTTGCATTTCTCTCCCTGCTGGTCCTGAAGGCTGGAATCTGAGCTGAAGTTTGCAGTCGGGCTCACTGCATTGACTCATGGCTTTCTGAACTCTGCTTACATCCTTTCTTAGTGTTCAAATGAAAAACGAGGGTCACAGATTCAGGATGAGGAGTATCTAAGCTCTTCCTGACAAATGCAAGGAGGAATTTTTCAGCCATATGCAATGGGATAAAAATGGAGTTGTGATGGGTTACTTAGAGAAAATTACCAGATCGTGATTTGGTGAAAGTGTTGTGAACCATGGGGATACCCCCTGAAATCAGCAGAAGTTACTCTGGATCGGCATCAGTACTGTGGGAAGTGTAGCGCCTGGCCCCCAATCAAAGAAGGGATATGGGAAAAGTAGCAGCCCTCCTTGCCTGAGTTGGGGGCTGGGGATCCGTATACCAAGACTCCAGTGGAGTCTTTTGTATGTGTTACACAGAGGCGGATTGCCGTGTGGCTGCACTTCTGCGCAGGCACTGGACACGCTGATGGCAACTTTGTTAAGAAACAGTGCTGATGTTTCCTCAAAGTTTGCTGTGTCTGTGTACTTCTTCCTGCGGGGATTGCAGATTCTGTGGTTCTTGGGGGTGGCAGGATTAGATTTTATTTTTGGAAATAAAATAAGGGCAATGCTTTAGATTGTAGTGGATGGATTCAGTGCAGAATATCTCTGCAGAGGCAGTGAGGGATTTCTTTTGAACGCTGTGTTTCTGGGCCTGGTGGCTGTAACTGCCTCCTTTAGCTTTATTGTTTCTCTCTTGGAGCCTCAGGTTGTGAAACTGTGAGAATTGTTGCAAGGAGCTTTCAGGAGTATATACAACCTTCAGGATGCTTGGAGGCATGCAGGAAAACCTGCAGGAGTGGGTATCTGCAGCCATTTTGTTCACATTAGTGCCAAGGTTTTGTGCTGCAAACAGGTGGTCTGCATTTTTGCAGGCTCAATAGAGAAGAGAGACTTAAGCTTGCACTGTTTCTTGCAAGGCTAATGCATAGACCATGAGAGGTAGCATTGCAGACTGCCATGGGGAGTGGTACAATGACTGGTATACGTGTGTATGGGCAGAAAGCCAGACTTTCAAATTCTGGGTTTATATGTGTTTTGCAGGCCTTTGGGGACCATGTGCAGCTGCCTGGTCTTGGTTGAGCCTTGTACCAGCATGCTAATCGCTTAACAGTGTGCAGTGCTCTGTCTTAGGTGGTGGGCCAGATCTCCTTGCAGGTGTGGACATGGGATAGGTGTCACAGCGGTGAGCGGTGTGGGAGCTTCCCATGCTTGCACTGTGCATGGACCCTGTGACCAGGCCAAGTGTCCTGTACCATCTTCCTCTACTGCCCTCAAATGATGTGGGACTGCCAGGCACAGGCTGGACTTCTGCCTTCTCAACTTCCTCACACTGGTCTGTGCAGGTCTGTACGTATTCTGGTATGTGTGGTACGTGCATTATTTAAAAGGTCCAGTCTGCTGGCATTGAAACCTAGTGAAAAGTTAGTTAGGTGTGAGCATAAAATCAGGTCTGTAGTAGTGTAAGTGGAGAATGAGCAACTAATTGGGATAGAATAAGAACTGATTTGCATCCCCCACCCAAACCAAGAGCTTTCTGAGCTTTAAAAGCAGTGTGCTTAGCCGCTATCCTCCTTCATTACCCACTTGCTTTTGCACTTTATGACCTTTGTTGGAAGTTCCCAAATTCAAGGGAAAGCAAGCTGCTGTTGTGTTTCTAGTTTGCAGCAGTACTGCCATTAGGCAAAATCCTGGGAGACTGTCCTTGGGTAAATTGTCAACGCATTTGTGTAAGCTCGGGAGATTTGACCAACCTTGGATTGGCATCCAAGATTTGGGATCTTTTCAAGATGACATTTCTGCCCACTGTAAAGATCTCCTTCTGGTACCATGTGTCCTGAATTGGTTTAGTGTGGCTGTGATAGGTCTTCCTGGTCTTACCTCACTTGGAGAAGCTGAGAGGCTGCCATTGCCTCCTGTAAATGAAACCAGGAAATATGCAAGCTTTGGGTGTTGATGTAATGGACTTTTCTTTTTTTTCCCACTAAAGTTGGTCTTTAGGCAGTTGACAACTAAGGCTGCTCAGAGGGCTTTGGCTCAAGAGGTCTGCTGGTTTGTGCAGGTGTTGGTGAGGAAGTTGGTGTCCTGTTATTGCCCTTTCATCAAAAGTCACCATAATGGGAAGGGAGGGATTGACTGACTGACACTTCACCTGCTGTTGGGTTAGTGTACGCTGCCAGCAGTTTCTGGTAAGGGTGGCTGGGCTGTGAAGCGTGGTAGTTAGGGTTCGAATTTGAACCCTTAGCCTTGGAAGATTGGTCCTGTTGACCTTGCTGTCTCCCCACTGGATGCTTGTGCCCTTGTAGCAGGGGTGGCTTAGTGGCAGTGTGTCTGCTCCTGAGCTGTTGCTGTTCATAGTCCAGTCCATTGGCTTAGAGTCCTTCAGCTGCTGCAGCTAAATCCAAGAAAGGATTGTGAATTGGAGCCTTGTGCCTCAACCTGTTGTTCCACCTTTTGCTTCAGTGGTCTGGTGTTATTTGCAAGAGATTATGCCAGATTCAGAAACCTCCAGTTTTTTGGCTGGCTGTTAGAAATTGAGAGCCAAAAGCAGATCTGACAGGTTAGGGCTCACCTTTGATAACAGCTGGTAACTGGGTCTGTTCCAGAGCAGACTTTGTGGGACAGAAGAGTGAGAATAGGAGATTGTCCCGTACTGTAGTGAAATGCTCCAAATAAGGAAAGTGAGAGAAGCTCTGTAACTCAAGGCCTGAATTTTTTGTTGGTTGTCCAGTATTACAGTCTGGACAGTATATAAACTGTATTACAGTACAGTTTATTATTTTCTGTCATAGTTTTGGACTGGTAACCCTGAGAAGCCCTTCCTGAACTATAAGTCAAATTGTTCAAGGAACTTCTAAAATGCGTATCCTAGGGTTGCATGTGGGTTTATGTGGTGGAGTACTGATATTGAACCCTTAGGAATACTCTCCAACCGACTCGGGGAGCTCTCCACAAATGAAGTGTCTTGTTCATCCCCACACCTTGGGGTAGGGTTTCTCACAGAAATGCATTTCTTCCAAATCCCTCTTCAACTCTTGGGCCCTTGCATATTTGTGTAGTGGCTGAAGTGTAGGTTTCTATTTTCTAGGCTTTGCTTGCAAGCAAGTTCCTTGGGGCAGGGAACATCTGGTTAGAACAAGTCTATGCATTGCCAGTCAAACTAAGCCTTTAATTAGTGGCCCTAGGTGTCATCAGAATGAAACAGTTGGATTGTGGTGTGTTAAAAAATTAACTGGCTGAAACTTGTAGCTGAAGAAAACAGAGCACTTTAAGGGTGGCAGTTCCATTCCAAATTTGCTGTTGACATAAACAACTTTGGAGGTGATACAATTGATGTTCTAGTCCACAAAAGTTGTTAAATTACTTATGTACTTGGCATATTCCTTTTTGTCCTGGGCAGAGGTAATTAAGACATGTTTGTCATGTCCTTAATGTCGATCAACAAAATGAAGCCATATGTGAGTCTGTTCTGGTGACAGAGAACTGCATTTCTCTGCTGTGTAATTTTAGCCTTATGCTTGCTTACAAGGGAACTGAGGACTAGGCACTAACAAAGCCACTGTGTCAGCTCTCTTCACGTACCCTTGCAGCTTGTATGTGTGCATACACACTTCTGGGGACCAGCAAGTCATGTCAGTTATTTTCTGCTGGCATCTGCATCTCGAGTCAGCTGTGAGACTCCGGTCTGGCTGGCTGGCCCTGATGAGCGACTGGGAATCATCCTGATCCTTCCTATATAAAGGGTGCTCAGTTGCCTGTGCAAAGTGAACCTCAGGCTCACAGGCAGTCACTGTCCCAGTGGTAGCTGGTTATTCAACAGAGCCAGGAGTGTGTTGTTTAAATTTTTTCTCCTCAGACCAAAAAAAAGTGAAATAGCATCGTTATTATTGATGCACAGTGGGTGTGCTTTCAAAGATCTGTGTAAGGGCTCATGCTTTGTATGAATGAGGACAGATTAATTTCCTTCTTTCTTTGGGCTGACTGCTTGTCACGTGCTCAGCCAGCCACTGGTCTTCAGGCTGGCTGAAGACAGCTTGGCACAGTGAAAATTTAGCTTTGTCTGTCTTCTGTGGTCTGTGAAGATTTTCTCTCCTTCATGGATTTTTTCACCACTTCCCACCAAAGAGGTTCATTCCTCTAGTGGAGGACTCTGTCTTACATCAAAGCTTTGCTTTTCCTCCTATTAACACCTGGTAACATTAGATGCTTCTGGTTTGTCTTAATCTCACTCAGGAGGGGGACAAGTACTTTCATGAATGTAAGTATGTAAGTACAATTTTGGCTAGTGGAGTATCTATGAATATGCCTAAAGTTAGGCTTCTGATCATTTGGACTAAAATTACGTAAGTGCATTAGAAATGCTGTGAATAGATACATAGCCAAGGCAAAGAATAGAACAGGCAATCCCAGCCACTCAGAAACCTTAAGTTTTTGATACTTCTGCCTGAGGCACTGTAAAATAATAGGTTTGCAGTTCTTTCTACTTGGCTTCTAAGGTCTGAATCTTCAAGGGTTGTCATCTTTCCTGCGTAGACATCCAGCATCAATAATCTCCTGTAATGACTTAATTCCAGAGAGTGGGACTTCAGACAAATAGCAGATATTGCAAATACAGCATAATGGGAAGTTCATTGACATTGGGATAGTTCAGTGAGACATCCTCTCAGCTGGCCCTGTTCATGACTGATATGAAAATATGGGCTAGATTAAAAAAAAAAAATCACCCCCCAGTGTCACAAAGAAATCTCATTACTTTTCCTTGTATTTCCCAATTCTTGATTTTTATTTAAATGAAAAATTGAATTCTGAAAATGTAATACTATGTATTGAACTTTTGCATTTCAGTGAAAACAGATTAATCCATTTTCCTTTCCTGGACAGTGCAGTTCTACTTCATTTCCTGCTGTCATGCACCATCTTACAGCTCCTGAATTTATGTTGCACTGTTTGGAATGGTAAAAGTTTTCCTGAGCAGGAAAACAGCTTATATTTGAAGTGAAAATAGAAAGCAGACCCAGGTCATCATTTATTTTAATTATGTCTCTTGCAAAACAGTGGGTTCACCTTTTTTTTTAAAGTAAAGCAAAGCTTGCATCCACTTCGGACATCTCTGGAGTGGTGGGTGGGCAAGGCACTATTCTGCTGTAGCATGCCAGTTTGGCCAGCTTCTCTGGCTGTTTCTGGAGCATGCCTGGGGTCACAGAAATGTTAGTTTGATTCCTCAGTATGGGAACAAAGGGCTGTATTCCCTTTTCAGTGGGAAACACACTCCCACCTGCAGTGGAGGCAGAACCAACCCCTCCTACCCCCACACGTTTATCTGTAGCCCCTGCTCTCCTGTTCAGTGGGACTCAAGTTGCTGGGTGACCCAACTTTTCCTAGCAACCAGCATCACAGGTATGTGTGTGCTCAGGGCTGTCCTCTGCTGCAGTACCTGTTATATGTGGCCATGGGCAGAGCCTGTTTATCCTCTCGCCACCATTGACCAGCAGAGTCAGCCAGCTAAGCTGTGTTTGAATAGGCACCAGCACCACCCACAACTCCTCAGCATGAACACCCAGACAAGGATTTAGAGAAAAGCCAATTAGTTGTGACCTTTATCTGCACGGAAAGTGTTCCCTATGCAGTATGAACTCTGCTGTGACCCAGGCCTAAAAGTTGATGTAAAGGACGTATGGCCCAATGTGACCTATGCAGAGCTGTCTCTGTGCCAGTCAGGGCACAGGCCTGCCCAAGTTGTGGGGACATGGCACACAGGTGAAGCACAGTTCAAACAAGTCTGTTTTCTTCTGGTCCAGCTTGGTCACTCCTTGGGGGTGGACAGCTCAGGGTGCCTTGGGCATTTCTCCCTTCTCTTGCTATGTTGTTCTTGCTTTTCAGACCCAGTATAACCTCCTTCCTACTGTGGGCTGGTCTGTTTGGACACTGACTTGGCCTTCATGTGTACCTCAGTATATTCATCCAACTGAATTATTCAGTTGTAGGACAGACATTCTGAGGCTGGGGGCATCTCAGGAGCTGGCTGAGGCAGAGGGAATGGATCTTACGTGGTGAGTAGTCTCTCTTCCTCTTCTGTAATTACTGCAGCACACCTAGCACTCGGCCAGGTGAACTTCTGCTGTTCTGTCTTTGAGACAGCCCTAGCAGAATGGGAATGCTACAACAGAGGATGCTTGTGTGGGTACCTCATGTGATGTGCTCACATGGTTGTCTTTCTAGTCCAGCCTTGATAGCTTCATGGAGGGTGAAATACTGTGGACACTTATGGAAACTTCCCAGCGCACCTGGATGTAAGAAATTATCTTGCTTGGAAGATTTGCACCAAAGCTGCCACATAGCTGCATGTGCAATAATCAAATCCTGGGTCTTCCTAGATGTTCTGGGTTAGCATGGCAGGATGTCATCTGGGGGTGGCAGGGGCTAAAAGCCCAAAGAAGGATCTGTGAGTGACTATCAGCTTTGCAAGCAGCTCATGTAGACCAGTCTTTGTTTCCATCCCTCTCTTCCCCCAGTACTCTTAGCCAGCCAGCCCACCATCTAGGCTCACTGCAGAAATCAAGTCCTGCTGCAGAGCCTCTTCAGCTTGCCAAGGCTTGAGCTGTGGTGCTGGGAACGGAGATTGATACCTGTGCCCCACTGGCATGCACCTTCTGAGTGTTGTCAGCGAGGAGACGTGGTGAAACCTGTTGAGGTGTCCTTCAGGCTTGATAGACTGTGAAGCTGTGGATTCTGTTCCTCAAATGAGCTGCCATCGTGCAGGACTGGCATGACTCGATTGGTTGGTTGTACCCAGCAAATGCACCTGAGAAAAGCCCTTTATAGCTTTGCCTGGGATCACCTCCCAACCCTTGTTCCAGCATCAGCCCTATATGAGAAGACCTAAGAGTTCAGGGCTGGAAACACCTTCTGAGGAAAAGGAAACCAGTGCTGGTGCCTAAGTACCCTGAGGAGGTTTTTATTGGTCATGTCTCCCATTTCAGGGATGGGTTGACCTGAGGTTTGTTGCCTGACTACAAGGTAAATGGTCCTTATCTGAATTCAGATTTATGAAAGGACAGAAGATGCATGGATAAAGTACTCCCAAATACCTCAATATTCATTAATATCCACAATGAGTGTAGACAGACCTTGGTTTCTGACATTTCTGGGGAACAAACTATTAATTGGCCTTGGGTATGTGATTAATTGATTTGACTGGCCTACAAACCTGGTTTTAACCACTGATTTCAAGGAGATCACAGAATTCAAGTTGCTGATGGCATAAAGATCCTATCCCCTTGCACTCGTTTTGTTCAGAAATCTGTCTCATCTTACTCCTTCCTAATGTGGTTGCATTGTTTCCATGATGCAGGCTATTTTTTATTTCACTGATGTCCTTACTTCTTGGCATCAGAGGCCCAATCTGCCAAGCTCTACATGGGCATAAGATGAGAAGAAAATTTCCTTTGGTTGAACGGGGAATTTCCCATCTTGAGGAAGGGTGCCAGACAGGCAGCTAGATCCTCCAGTTTGCTGAGAGTGTCAGGATGTAAGCTGGGAAAATATAAAATAATCCTTCCATATCCTGTCACCCAGTTATTACACACAAAGCCAAGTGGTTGTTCCAGACAGTTGTCTGCAGCCAGACTGTTTCTGTGCATGGTTTTCTTTTTTATTTTTTTTCTTTATTCCTAGGAGTTGGTTATTCTGAAGAAATAAAAGTTCTTTGGCTAAAGGGTGATTCACAGGAGAGAACAGTGATATTTGATGTGGAGCATATGAAGTGAAATAATTTAGAGGCTTAAAAAAATCAGCAGCTTCCATGTATATATTTTTGTTCATAGAAAACCCTTTATTCTGGCTTGGACAGAACAAGCTATTCTTGGGGAAACCTCTCAGTGGTATTTTGCAGAGGGCTGCAGCACAATGCAACTTTTCCCCTGTCTTGCTCCTGAAATGGTATGTGGGGGTGCTGATTTAGTATGTGGCGCTTGGACACTGCCTCAGTAACTATCTGTGGTGAGTTAGATCTGCAAGAGCACTGTTCGGTTTTGTTCTGTGCATCCCCTTGTGTTGTGACGTTGCAAGTAAATGTCCTGTGTGGCCTGCTTCTATGAATGGGGCTTAAGAGCACCTGTTCTGTGTTAGACCTATAGTCTGTTTTGCCCTGTATCCTATCTTTTGCAGGTGCCAGAGGTGGGCACCTAGGGGAGACCATAAGAACAGCTCATGCTTTGCTCTTGGGGACTTCTTGAGACAGAAGTGCTGTTTGTGCATCAGTAGCCCAGTGGACTTCTTTTACCTAAATCTGTCCACTTCCCCGCACCAAATCTATGTAGGGTCTTTCCATCCAGAACATCCTGTAGCAAAATGTTTCAGACCTTAAGTACTTGTTGCTGAAGGATCACCTGTTATTTGTTTAGAACCTGCCTCTTACTGATTTAATGACGTGCCTTCTGGCTCATGTATTGGAGGAGAGAGTAAACATTCAAATTATGTCTTTGTGCCGCTCATCTCTAGCCCATCCCTCCATGTGTGAGCTGAAGAGACCACCCCTTTGGCCAGATTCTCCCAACTAGGAACCACTTGGAATAGCACAATGCCTACCAGGAAAGGAACTGGTGCAGTGAGAGCTGTTGCAAGTTTTTACATGATCCTAACTCTTACTTTAAAGATGCCTGACCAGATGGATCAAAGATCTGATCTTGAAGGATTATCCTGTATTACTGGCTTGCTCCATGATAAAACACAAGTTTGATGTAAATCCATAGCGGTAAAACAGCTCGTGTCCGCTTGGACTCAGAAGGGTTAATGTGGGATTTTTAGAGGAGAAGCCTGAAATGTCTCATGTGCTCCAAATGCATTTTCCAGCCTGACTGTAAGGCGTTGTTCCTTGTGTTTGCAAATCTGGCTAATGTAGTTCTTTGTGGCTGAGCAGAGGTGAGTGTTGAGTGAGGTCTCCCAACACAGGCAGCTTCCCCTCAGCTAATGAAGTACCTCAGGGCAATGGCAGTTGCCCTCTCTGGGTCTTTTGAGGAGGGAATGGAAAAACTGTTACCAGATGTGTTGTTTATGCCAGCTGCTGTCAGCTGTACTTCCCTGGTAGAGGGGACCCATGCAATGCTGGGGAGTTGCTGTAAACTGTCAGAGAAGTTAGCCTGTGCAAAGGGACCTCTTCTCATCACAGCAATGTAGTAACTGAGCTAGGCCATTTGGGATGGGGTGTGAGTCGGGAATGGTTGGCACAGATGTGAGAAGCCATCTCCCATCCTCCGCTCTCTCAGTCCATGCATTACAGATAAGATTAGCTATGCTGTAGGTGCCTCTCTAGTTCTAGGTGTCCCTTGTATTCTCTTCCCCTTATGCCTGAGAGGGTTGTCAGCCTGTTATAAATCGTGCTACTTTTAATCTGACTGTTTGGAGCTGAGGTTCAGCAGCAAATGGGCTGTAAATTACAGATGGAGCTAAGTCACTGTATCTTAAGGCAGGGTGGATGAGGCCTCATAATGAAGGTCTTTAATCCTTCAGGCTCCTTCTCGTCTTTCTGGACTGCTGTGCTTTGTGGTGTTAACACTGATGAATAATGCTGCTCCTGTGGGGTGAGAGCCAGGGGAATGGCAGGACTCCATGCTGTGAGCTGTCAGAGGAGTTGACTTCCCTTGCGAAGGGATCTGTTTGCAGCAGAACCCTTTTGTAGGTTGCTGCTTCTTTCTGATGGATGTTTCCTGACACTTTACCACTGTTTTCTTTGCTAATTCCCTTCTGAACTATGTATGTAAAATGCTGTTTCTATGTGTAGGGTGAGAAAGGTAACAGGTGGATGCTAGTTTTCCAAGAGAATACTTGAAACTTGGATATGAATTAACCATAAGTATCTTACTCTACTCATGGCTTTGCTGATGTGATAACAGAGCTGGAGAGAAACTTATTGTGTGGCTCTATCCACACACAGGTGATGGCTGGCTGAGGCCAGACGGTGCTGGGTATTTGTACTGAGCAGAAACTGAGTGGTGGGAGGAGAGAAGGAGACTTTCTGTGAAGTGGCATATCTGGAAGCTTCACTTCCAGGTAGAACTGGAGTTGGAGGAACATATGTTTTTTGTCACCATAGTAGGAGCTATAAACCTTAACCAGCCTCTTCAGCTAACAACATAGGGATAGCTTGAGAATTTTGTAAAAATTCTACCAGAGGGATGATACATATCAAATCCATTCTACCAGAAAGGATGATACATATCACAGCATGGGGCTGCAGCATTTCCCTGGCTCCTATGCTGCAGAAGCAGTCGTCTTTGGTAAAACATAGTGGTCTGGGAAGGCAAGGAGGAAACTGGAGGATTAAAGGCTCTACTTCAGTGGTAACACCTTTGTTATGAGACCCCATCCACCTGCTGAGTGAGGGCTGTAGTGACTTCATTCCATCTATAATTTCTGGCATTGTGACCTGTTAAATCATGGCCCCAAACACAACTGCAGCTATGTTTATACAAAGAGAATCTGGTTCTCATAGTGGCTCTGAGGATAAATAGAGAACTCCGTTCAGTTTAAGATTTGGAGTGTTTTGGGTGCTAAGGACCAGAGTCTGGGTGTCTTCTGCTTAGGAGGCTTTTTAAAGTATCTTATTTTAGTGGCTGGCATTCCCTCCGTGTCCTTTGTTGCCATGCAAGTTTGACTGATGGCTGGTGGGAGAAGCATGTGCATATATATGTGGGTATCTGTACCAGTGGTCTCTGCTGGGTAGAACTGCGCCTGTTCTAGTCTCTTTGCAAGTACTGCCTTTTGGAGGTTTATCCTGAGTGGAATTTAAAAGGATGATCTTGGTCTTGCTCTTTAACAGTACTCACCCAGAGCTTTTGAGAACAGACCCGTGGTGGATACGAGTCAATGGAAAAGGCTGTTGCTGTGGCTCACCTGGTACTTGTGTGTAAGACCTGATCCCTAGCTGTTGTAAAACAGCAGAGCTCAATTGTAGGTATCAGCTGCATTCAGTTCCCTGTGATCAGAGAACATCAGATGCCTGCTGTTTCTGGTGACTATGGAGTCCATGTGTTCATGCACCATACCTTTGTTACTGTATACCGTACTTTTCTGAAGCAATGGTGATGCATCAGGACCTGCTGGGTTTTTATTTTGCAAAAGTCCCTGGTGTGTTTATCTTTAGTCTTCCCCTACAAAATCATCTCAGCTTAGCCCTGGGAAGAGCAGGGGGAGATTTAGAAAAGGAGGTTTGATGCAGCCTCTGGCTGCTGCAAGAGGACTGATATGGGGCAGATGAGAGTGCAGAGTCCAGCTGTGCTCTGTGGGTTTGGCATGAACCATATTTTGACCAGTCTCTGTTACTCTTCCCAGTGCTAAAGCCAGCCTCACTGCACTTGCTTCTGCGTAGAGTCCTCTGATTCACTCCACTTGCAAATGAGGATCCCCAAGCCTAGGGCAGTGCATTGTCATCTTTGTACTTCTAGTCAGGTTTGGCCACAGTTGTAACTTCTTCTGTCCAGGAGCTGTAGAGGGTAGATAAACATAATCTTGCTGTGCAAACAGTGTGTTAAACACACACATTAATTTGTTCATGGAATTACAGAAGGATGAGGGAGAGGATTTAAAACAATAAGAGGACCACACATGCACCTCCCTGCACCCACCTACCACTCTTGTCCTCACTGTTCTGTGCAAGCCTAGTGTTTTCCTCTCAAGATCTAGGTATCCCAACTTAATCCCATGCTTCTGGAAATCAAGTTCAGTTATTGTTCCTCAGAACAGAAGCTCAGTTTCCATTTTCTCTGGTTAATGACTCCCACAACTTGCACCCTGAGAGTTGCCAGTCACCATGTTTGCCTGTGTCTGTGACAGGCAGATGGCATCAAAATGACATCTGTATTGTTAAAACGTTGTGGACTCGGCTACCTGGAGTGACACTCTGCCTCCCTCAAATCTGTGAAACCACCGATGTTTAACTAGACTCTAGATCCATGCAGAAGATGATGTGTCTGACTAAATGTGCAGCATTCCTACAAAAAATAGGAATTTTGCTGTCTTTGGCATGGGGCAGGCCTGGAAAACAAGGCCCTACAGGAGGGCTATGTCCCACTGGCCCATCACTGCTTTCACTGACTCAGCCAGACAGCTGCTCTGTCAAGCAGGACAATGTTCAAGGGTTATGAACTCTGGGTTTGAATTGTAGCCATTTGCAAGGAAATGGAGAAAGGGGTTTGGAGGCAGAGCTATTATGAAAATGAAAAAGGAAAATAATAATAACAATGGAAAAAAATACTTTAGAAAGCTTTTCCAAATGAGGACTGTTCTGGCTGGAAGTTTAGCTGTTGAAGGACCCCAGCTGTAAAACCCAGATCTGGTCTGGGCAGCCATACTTCACTTGTAGATGTTTGAAGACTGAACTGAACCTTTCCTCTAATCTATAACTGCTGCTTTTCTTGAGGAGAGAGCAAGCATTACAGCCTCTTTTACTAGCATAAATTGTCCCTGTAATGCTGAATATCTCTAAAATAAAATTTAAAGGAGAACTTGGGAGAGGAGTTAGATGTTAGGTTGAAGGTTTGTTTGACTCACTCCTTCCTTCCTTCCTCATGTTGTTCCATGGCTCAGAACTGCCTTTCAGTGTCTCATAATCTCTTTTGTTTTACCACTCTCTCTAATTCAGTGTTTCTTATAATTGAGAGGATGGCACCTCCCTCATTCAAGATCAGACTGTGTTCCATGGCAACTACAGCAATTGTTGACCTGGAAAAATAACAGTGGGGAAATTTAGTAAAATGTTTTTACTAAAGCCAAGCAGTTGGGAAGGAGAAGAGACGGCAGCAGAGCCCTGTGCTGTAAGGTGCCCATGGCTCTAGCAGCTGTTCTGTAGGCAGTGTGGCAGGGAGAAGATAAGTGAGCACAGGTTTCATTTCTTCAGTCTGGGGAAATGGAAATCAGTTCCCCATAGCAGAGATATCAGTAGTCATGGTGAGCTGCTCATCCCCTTCTGCTTTTGTGCCAGGAAACAGTGAGACAGACGACTCAGCAAAGTCTCTTTCCAGGGCACATGGAAGGGGCTTTACTGGAGTGCCAGGGCTCAAGTGAACGAGCCTGTGTCACAAACAGCCTTATATGCGGCAGCACAGGCAGCATTGGCTTCTGCCAGGGAAGCCACCTCCCTGGAGGTAAACTCCCTCCCTCCCAGAGGGCGATTGGGAACGATGCCCTCCAGCCTGTATTCATTCTTGATTCAGTCTGGGAACGAGGGTTTGCCTGTGGTCAGTTGTATCCTTGTCTTGTCTGCTTCTCACACACACACACCCTCCACTGCACCAAACCACCCTGTTGGTGTTTTAGTTTTTTAGGACAATACAGCCATTAAGTGAAGCTTGTTTGGAGAGATTTGTTCTGCCTTAGAAGTGAGATTCCCTTCTCTTTTGTAAGGTCCCAGATGATTCTTAATGTAATCACTTTTGATCATATGATAGCAGGTTAATTTCTCTTCTGTAAGCAAAACCAAGAGGAACTTCACTTTAAGAGGGTGGGGTTTTTTTATTGTCTGGTGTATTTCAGGGCTTTAGACTCTTAAGGGTGACTGAACCTGGGCAGTTCTGGCTGCAGCTAGCTATCATTACTCAGTTGACAAGCAGTACTGTGATGAGAGAGGCAAAGATTTTTCTCTGTCTGTAGGTTTTTCTTCTATCTGCTAGTTTGTCTTTCATGTTCAGTCTCCCTCAAAGTTATAAGCTTTACACTCAATTCTCCTTAAATACCATCTGGTTAATCTTCATAAACCCATCTTTCCTTACTGGAGATTGATGCAAAATCAAATGCATGGGGAAGTTTGTCCATGTTTCCATCTGGCATGGTAGGAGTCATTAGGCTGACAAAATGCATGTCTGGTGCTGGAGCTGAAGGACCTGGGGTAAGACTGAGATCCTCATCAACAGGAGGCTGCTGTCTTTGAACTTCAGATCTGATCCATTTCCTGAAGAAAGACTGGAGGGTGGATGAGTACCCATCCTTTGTTTTCTGGCTTGTTTTGCACCCTGGTTTGTAAACATTCACACATCTATGTGAATTAGAGATTTTCTTCTCTTTAATTTTGCACATTAAGGTACAGAGCGTACTGGGCACAGTCCTGGGCAGCCTGTTCTAGCTGACTCAGCTTGAGCAAGGGCTTGGGCTAGATGATACCAAAAGGTCTCTTCCAATCTAAACAGTTCTGTGATTTGTATGCTGTGAATGAAGCCATGATCTAGTGGGATTTTTGACATGGAGATCAAGTTTTCTGTTATTGCAGTGCCACAATTCTGAGTTTGTGAGGCAAACAAGGCTGTGCTGCCTCAGACAAAAGTAAATCTGTGGCTAATATAAGACAGGGACTGTGCAAGGAGGCTGGAGGCCTGAACACAATACTGCTGTGTTTAGTGGAATGCTTTTGAAGAGAGGACAGTGTTATTGTTAAAGCTAGGGAAGAGTCAAGGGAGACAGCATTTATCTCCAACTAATCAGAGCATTAGTCTTTGCTTCTCTGTATCTTTATAGTTTCTGGAAATTCTTGTTATCCCTACAGACAGACAGTCCTTTTTTTTGATCTTCCATTAATCTTTGCCTGAGTGGTATATTATGGCAAGGAGTTTCATGTGTAAAATTTGAGCTCTGTAAGAGTAATCGCTAGTCTGCTGTGAATGATGGTTCTATGTTAGGGAACATGGCAGCTAGGGTCTCATACATAGAAGCTTGGGAGACTTCAGTTCCCACAACCAGAATACAATTTGTGGAAGGATGTACTAATAAAACAAGAAAGTAAAATTACTAAAACAGAAGACCTTGCTAAATGACAAATGGGGGGAAAATGATTGAAAAATGTAAAGACCAAGCAGGAGTGTATTTGCATGTATGTAACCCATACGAAATCAGAGATGACAGGACTTCTGAAAGACAGTGCAGGTCATGGGACATCAGAGGCAGTGTGACTTCTGAGTCTTATCTGTTTACTTCATTTATGCATAAAATGCACAGTTGCTGGATTTTAAGGCTTTTTTTTTTGTGGTTAGCCTGTGATGTAATGGTGAAAATATTCTAATTTCCGAGGGTATTTTCTAGAACAAGGGCATAATAAACTAGTGGGAGTAATGGGAGAAACCAAGTCTGAGTGTTGGGAGAAATGTGCTACTGGTATGCTCTTCCAAAAGAAAAGGTGGGTGTCAGGAAGAGTGGCTCAATATGTGTCTGTAATTGCCTTGATTCTGAAAAGCACTTGATATGTTGCTCATAAAAATTCTAGTTGATTCTAGAAGAAAGGGGGCTTACTTTTCCATGACTAGAACCTGGAGGATTATTAGCAATACTGGGAGCCCCTCTTTTCCATGAAGCCTTTCGTATTGTCCTAGCACTTTAATTTCTTTGGGAAATACTATGGGACCAAATCCACAGACTCAGGATCTTCTTGTTTGAAAGACGTTTTTCTTCTCTCACAGGTGCTCTGAGCAAAGCCTCTAGAGGAGTATTTGAGGCAACTCACAGGGGATTAGTCTTGAGCTGCCTGTGGGACTGGGGAGGACTTAACAGAGGAGAGTTACCCATATGAGACTACGGGCTGGCAAAATTGCAGATGTACAGGGAGGAGTGAATATTTTGGAAGCCCAGGACTGGTAAACACAAAGGCCTTCAAAATGTCAATCATTGACTCAAATCCAACTCCTATCTTAAGCATCTCAAGCCAGTGACGCTGTGCAGTAGCTCTTTGACCTGCATGTGCTAGATGTCATTGCCTCTTTTTTGGAAGCAGCACCACGCCATGTATTGATATTTGCATAGTACAAGAACTGTAGCTTATAGGTTTCCCACACAGAGCCATTAAACCTCACTGAAAACCCTGCTACATCCAAATGAAAGGTTTTTATGTGGGGAATGAGCCACAGACTAAGGTCAGTACCTCTCAAGTTAGAATTGGAGCCTTAGCTTTTGTAACGAAGACAGGACCACTGTCTGTCTGTACAGCAGCTAGCACAATGGCACCTCAGTGTCAGCTGTCCCCTCTATGAACTACCATGGCACAAACAAGGTATTATACCTGTTCTGGGGACAACTAGAAGTCTGTTAATTTGGCAGTGTTCCTCAGTGCCAGCTGCCTTTATTAAATGATGCATGTGTGTGAATATGTACAAGAAAATTGTAGTTGTGGTGGGAAAAACAACCCCCTGCATTTACTTCAAGAATATCAGCAATGGGCATAAATCTGTGCTACTTTCCCCATTCATCATTTGGCAGTTGGGAAAGTAGTTTAAAGACTAGCAAGGAAGGAAAATATTTTCTGATTTCTTAAAAGGCAATATAAATATAGAAGGGCAAAAGGTAGCTTTAAGAAAGGAGGAGAAAAAAGGTGGCAACAGGCTTTTGGGGGAACAAACCATTAAACACAATCCTGGACGACGGTCACAAAATAGGTGTGTTAACTTAATAGCTGTCAATTTCAGTATCGGTCAGAATTTTTCCACTATTCCTGTTTCTCTGCATCAGCTGTATGTGCCTTTCATAGGCACAGAGTTAAATGTAGTTGCTCTTCTGGGTCTCTGGAAGGCTGAAACACTCCAAGGATGTTTCCCTAGGAATGGTGGTGGAGGTGAAATGGGTCCATATCAGCCTAATGGTTGCATGCTGCCTCATCTTCTATAACAGTCAAGCACAGCACATCAGACACTTTTAAAATGGAAACACAGCATGTAACCTTTTGAAACCTATTGCTGTTGGATTCTCTTGTGGGCCAGTAGCTTATGAGACTCTGCTAAGAATGATGGGAATGTTTGTTGCTATTCTGAGTAAAAAGGTGTAAGGAATAATAAAGCTCATCTTGCAGTGATCATGTTATTCCAGAACTGTCTCTTATAAAAGTTTCTTTTGAAGTATTGCATTTTCCTTTGACTCATTTGGTTTTGGCCATTGCCAGAGATGCATACTAAGCTGCATAGCTCAGAGACTTGATCTAATAACTTCCAGGTATGCTCTATGCAAAAGAACAAAAGTCACTTTAGGAACAAGGTAGGTAGGGTTTCCTCTGCGTAGGTTCCACTGCTGCTGAGTCTCCTATCTGACCTATAAAAGCTTGGTTTCAGATCTCTCAGCCCTTCTTGAGAGGCAACTACCAAGTTTGTTCAGTGTTTGAACATGTTTTGAGTAAGCGAGTATTTGGGTATACAGCAAGTGGTTTGGTGAAGTCCGTTGGCTGACCAGAGAAAATGTTCCTGAAAATTCCTGATGGACAAAATATGTGAATTGTCATTACTCTTGGAGCTTTTAAGGGTGTTCAATGGTACTGTAGGATTCTGTGCTGGTGGGGACAGCATAATGTTATTGTTTGCCTTTGTTTCTTTTATTTCTATTACATTCTTCAGAATTGTTCTGTAGGAAAGCAAGATGAGTCTGTTCTTTGGTGGCTTATGTGTGTGTGCCGTCAAGGGGGAAGTGTGGATACATACATAGGACAGCTAAAGTTAACATGCCACTTCCATTTGTGGGTGCCTTGCAAGATGATAGTGCTGTTGACAGGATGTGTCTTTATTTCAGCAGTGGGTTTTGGAGATGCAGTTGTCCACATGATGTGGATGTGGTAGGCCATGATGGTTATAAGCTGGGTGTCTGGGGAGCTAAGGGCAGGGTATGTTCGTTGTACTTGGGAGAGTTGGCAGTGCAGTAAGGTGGAAGTAGTGGTAGGCTGTGTGTTTCGTGTTGCTGCAAGTAAGAGGTTATGATGGGAGTTTGAGGCTGGGAGATGAAGATGTGTATACAGGGAGGTGCTACGGCCGGGTGTGTGTGGTTAGGTGGAGTGGATGCCTGCAGGATATGAGGGGGAGGGTGGGGGAAGTGGTTTGGGCAGCAGCAGGGCAATGTTCAGTGCTTATGATGAAGCCTTTTCTTTCTCCTTACCCCCTAGATCTCCTACCCCCCAAGTGATGAGGACAGCGACGACTCTGAGGGAGAGAACCAGGAACTTGCTCAGATCGACAGAGGTAAAGGGATGAGATAGGAGGGTCCTGGGTTGCTACAGCTGAAGTCCATTTTGCTTTTCACTTGTGCTCTTGGAATTGCCTCCTGCTCTGTCCCCAATGTACCACAACCAGATGCATTAAATCAGTTACCTTGAAGTCTTTGGGACCTCACAGGGAGAAGCTGGTGTTATCAGATGTTGCAGTTGCACTTTTCTTACCAGAGATATACATTGTTAACCACATGTTAGGGCTGCAGTGCTGCAGATGTGGGGCAGCGAAGGTCTACAATTGGGCTTGCAGCAGAGCTGGGATTAAAAATTTATCTTCTATTCCATGCTTGTACACCTGTGTGATCTTTGTTCTAGGTTTCCTCTTCCTTGCCATTTCAAGTTTTGACCTTCACTTTCCTCATTCCCCTGGACTCACTGTCTGATTAGCTCACTCCCTTCCTCCTGTAGTGTTGGTATTGGGCAGCCCTATTCTTGAATCTAGCTGAAGGTCTTTCATAGAGGAGAGACACGTGCTCTGCTATTGTTTTTGGACCTGGTATGAAGCAGCTTAGAGCTGCAGGTGAAATCTGTAGTAAATGCATCTGTTGAGCTGTGCTAAGTCTCTGCTATTTGTGCATGCCCTGTGTTTTGTTGTTGTTTAGCTAAATTCAAGTGGATTCTTATGCAAAGGCAGAAGTAGTTAAATTCTTGACCCACAGGACATGTCCTGTTGAAATTCAAATCCCTGCTCCACATGCTTAACATAGAAAGAGCTCAGCAGAAGAGGTAAAATGTGCCCAGCTTATGGCTGAAGGCAGGCTCTCTTCTATGACAAGCCTTGTAATAGAAAGAGGGCTTCTACCTCCAGAAACCAGATCTCTGTTATTTGAGCCACAGATGTTCTGCTTAGAATAATGTAACTTACTTGCCACCTCTGCCCTGAGAACTGGTCACTAGAACCTAATGTTTTTAGTTAGAGGCAAGTGCCTAATGACACATTTGTAAGATCATGTCTTCTCCACATTCAGGGGATGAGGTGGGTGGCAGGTCCATGTTCTTGCCCTGCAACTAGACTTCCAGGTGACAGTTTGCAAGGGGGTGTCTAGCAGTCTGGTCTAACCAAAGATCTGGAAACTTCCAAAGGGAAGCATTCAGACGGGGGGTGTTTCTTCTGGGGAAGAAAAGGTGGTAAAACAGTTTACTTGGGAGGAGATTAAAAAAAAAGAGGTCAGGAGAAGGCAGGCCCAGTTTATTAGGGCGTAGGACGATCTGCTGTGCCACTCCTCTATCTCCTCCTTCCACCAGAGAGAAGACGCAATTGTACCTTGACCCCTCTGGCCACCAACCAGCTCCAGAATCAGGAGAACCAATGCTGCAAGGTTCGGGCCCTCTTCCATGCCAGCCTTGACCGCCACAGCTCAGAAGAGGAGCTGGAGCGCATCAACCGAGAGTTTGCCGCTGAGAAGCGGAAGTGGTCCCAGGTCAGCAGGCTTGCCTGCTGCAGCGACAGCAACAACACCTCCTCCAGCGACGAAGAAGTGAAGAACTTGTGCACAATGTCCTTCCGGCCTGTGGCAGAGCAGGCCGATGGCGTGCACGCCAGCCCAAGCCCCGTGCTGTTCAGTGCCTCCCCTCCCAAGAGACTCCAACCCCTGGTGCGGAGCCCAGTCTCCAGACCTTTAATCTTCACAAGCGTCGGGGCGGGCCTTGAGCAAGTCATGCCTTGTAAGAGACATCGACAAGGGTACGGGGATAAGGTCAGCAGGCCCAGCCTTGACCTGGAAAAAATGCAGCAGGTAAGGCAGAACCTCATATGAGGAAAGCAGCATCACTTGAGAGAAGGTGTTGTAAGCAAAGACTGAAAAGGGTTATTGAGGCAGGGTTCAGTAAACTCACAAGGCTGCTTCTTGTGATCATGTCTTCAGGGGCATAATTGGTACTTCTGCTGTCTGTCTAGGATAAACTAGACGTAAGTGTAGATACCTCTCTTGAGAGGTAAAGCCACTGCTGCTTGAGTGGCTCTTGCTGCAGTTGGGCTGTACTTGTAGTACAGCTACAAGGCTGTAGCTCTTGCTACCCCTGTTAGGAAGGTGGCACCCATACTGTCTGGTGCATTGCATGGCACAGGAACAAAATCACTGGAGTTCACTTTTGTCAAGTTACCCCTGCTGCTGTGATCTGACCCATACCATGTACTCCAAAATAAATTAATTGTTTAGGGATGTATAAAGAAATGCCTTTGTGATAAAAGTGGTTGTAGACTTGATGACAATAGGTATTTCCACACTTGTTAACCTCCTTGGGGCCCAGGTCTCTTTATGCCTAGTAGGAGTTTTACAGCAATGTAAAACATTGCTTTTTACCTTCTTAACCCTTTACAAATACAAACTGTTTACAGTTTGCTCTAGATGCAGTTACTCTTGATTTTGCAGGACTTTTGTAGTGGCCTGGGATTGAGGTGTGTAAATGCTAGGAGTTTGCCTCATCTCTGCAGAGTCTGGGAAATGGGGCGTGCCTAGTACTGGGGGGTGGGCTGCCCTGCGCAGCGCCCATCTGGTGCCTCTCTTTCAGAAGGTGTTGCTGTAGAGTTAGTGTTTCAGCTTGCTCTTCCTTATTTGTTTTTCTTCTTGCACTGGTGTAGTGTCAGTTTGAAAGAGTATCTGCAGATGTCTGCTGAGCCTGGTAAATTGCAGTAAGTTAAAGACAGGTATTTTCAGTTCTGAATTTCCTCTCATTAGGGAAGAATTTCACTGCCTCTGGTTGGATGTACTAGTTTTAACCTCACTAACACCACCTCCTTTGAGCCTAAAAGATGGACTCACTAAAAGAAAGGATTATGTATTTATTTTCCAAGAACTATAAAAGTGAGACCCCTCCATTTCCCCATTACATTGCTGCTTGTTCTCAGTCCTGCTGGCAGCATACATTCCATGAATACATAATAGAGACTTGTGGTTTCAGTGCAGTTTTCCTCACCCCCTCTTTGCCCTTCTAGCCAAGTTTCTGCTCAGAGCATTCAAAAGGCCCAGTCTTGCATTTCACATCACCCAGATCTTATACTGATACTGACAGACTTTAATTAGTCTTACATCCTAATGAGAGCAGAAGAAAGCTGGTAAGCCTGTGCCCAGCTTTCTTTTTTTCAGAGTGCATGTAAGTAGATGGAGAAATGGTTGGCCCAGGTGCTTTCTCTGATTTGGATCCCAGGCATAGCACCTACCTGCTCTGCCTTAAGTTCCTTTCAGCAGTGTGTTTGGGAGTGTGTTGGTGAAGGTTAGGGGCTAATTTAAATAAACTTTCCAAACTTGTGTTTTTTTTCTGGGACACCTTGTGAGAACGATTTGCTTCCTAGTCCATCTGCTCTCTACACTTCTGGATTAATTGTGGCAAAGATTTTTGCAAAAGAAGTTGAAATCTGGAGTGGAGGCGGGGAGGGAGTGTTTGTTAAATAACATTTTTACTGTAGATGTCATTAACGCTTCTAGGTTGTGGAATCCCTCTTATAAAGAAAGTATATTCAGCTAGTGGTTTTAATTTAAAAGTGTACTTTTTTGGGCGGGGGGAAACTGCAAAGTGAGATGCAGCCTGAATATCGTAACAGTAGTTGGTCACTGGTATTATTTTTATAGCTTTAATTGGTTAATTTTCAAGCAGTAACATCTTGAAGCTTTATGATGACTTCTTGCTTGTACCTGTACCTCTTTCTGCTACAAAAATCATGATAGAAATAACAATAATGGTGTAGATTCAGTCTTCTACTGACGTTTGGATTCCCATCAACTTAGCTAAAATCAGTGATCTCATTTCTTAGGACAGTGATCTGAAATATGGGTTTTGTTTTGAGTTCTGCCACAAAATCCTTGTATGAAGCTGGGAAAGCCTTCCTCAGTACTTCCATTCCCCACCTGTCAAATGGGACCAGGGTGTGTGTTTCTTGTTCTGTTTTCATTCTCCAGCAAAAATGTCTCTTAACTGCCTGGGCAGGACTTGGCATCATGTGTTTTTTAGTCAGTACACAATGCAAATGAGGAATGATAATATTAAACTGGCCACTCTAAGGCTTCATCTGAGCTCTGAACATCAAGCTGTTCTTGCTTTGTGATTCTTATCCTTACTATTATGTGCTTGCCCATGAGAATACAGCTGAAAAAAATAGAATCATAGAATCGTTTAGGTTGGAAAAGACATTTAAGATCATAAAGTCTAACCGTTAACCTAGCACTGCCAAGTCCACCACTAAACCATGTCCCTAAGCACCGCATCTACACATCTTTTAAATACCTCCAGGGATGGTGACTCAACCACTTCCCTGGGAAGCCTGTTCCAGTGCTTGGCAACCCTTTTGGTGAAGAAATTTTTCCTGATATCCAATCTAAACTTCCCCTGGATCTTGATCAGATGGAAACTTTTTTGAGCAGCAGATGTGGTTTTCACACTTGTCCCTGAGCCTTAGTTCCCATTCCTGTATCTCTGTGGAGCTGACAGATGACAGAGTATCAATCAAGATTAATTTGTGTCAGAAGCAAATGTGTTCTCAGACAAGACGACACTTTTGGGTGCATGATGTGGTATGGGTTACTCAAGGGTGGATGAAGAGATGCTGACTGCTTTGCCTGTGCATCAAATCCTGTTTATGTTGGATGGTGATGGAAAATTGGTCCAGAGAGTTGTGGTGTGGAGCGGCTCTGTGTTGGGATGCTTAAGCTATTCTTAGGGTTGAACAGATAAGGCAGCTTTTGCAGGAAGGCTATGGATCAGTGGTATGTGGTGTCCAAATGTCTTCCTGTGTTCTATGGACTTGGTGCCTTTTGGTAAGGAAGGGGAGCAAATTTGGGAGACACAAGTGGGTTGGGGGCAATCTGAGTGCTTTTAAGGGGTTAGGGAATTGCTGTGCTTCTACCTTCATGGCCTGTGGAGAAATGGAAGTTTCCATCATCTGGGTGTTTCTGTTCAGCCTCCCTCAGCAGGAACGGCTGCACAGGAGCAGGTTTAAAAAGTCCTGTTCTGTTTAGGTGCCAGGCCATGCCTTTCCAGCTTCACAGGGCAGTGTAATTCTGCCCTTTTGTGCCTCAGAGATGAGTTTGGACAGTTGGCAGGTGTATTTCCCACCCTGGCTGGCTGGTCAGCTGGCCACCCAGCCTCTTCCTTATTGAGGCTGTGTGAGGGCAATTCAATGCACGCTTTTCTTCACTCCTCCAAAGGACTAGAAAATTAGCTCAGAAGGCTTCTTCCTTTCTTTCCCCTAATTGGGCAGAAATACCCTGGCTCGTGCAGACACCCGTGTTGCTGCAGTGAATGCACTCTCCCAGCCACCCCTTGATCGTGGTCCTTGGACAGCAACGTCATTACATGCTGGCCCTGCTGCCAGCCACTTGCTATTTAATGAAGGCTGTGCGTGTCCTAGAAAGACTGTGGCTGCTGCCACCCTGTTAACCTCAGCAGATCTGGCTTTTTTTTGGCAATACTGAGAGCGTGAGGTCAAGGAGAACAGAGACATCCTTTGATGGCTCACAGGGACACAAGGGTCAGCTGAGGTGTAAGGAAGTCCAGGGTGTCACAAAGACTCCTTGGAGCTGCTGAGCTCGTTCCCAGGGGATGAGACTAATTGGTCTTGGCACATTGTGTAAACAGATAGAGAGGAAGTAAAGGGTCCATCCTCCTGTGCTGCTTAGTGGGACTGGCTGGAGCTTCTTTGAAATCTTTCAGCAGCTTGAGAAGTCAAGAGTGTAGCATTTGCAGTGAGAGAGATCATAAGAGATCTCTCTTGGAGGAGAGCAGCTTTGGGTTGGCATGACAAGCAATCCAAAATGTCCTCATTTATGTGTGGGTAGGTGGCTGGTAAGGAAAGCATTGTTTTAAAGTATGTATTTCCAGTTATGCTACAAAGTCACTAGGTAGTTCTGAGCAAGTTGTGAAACCTTTCTGCCATGGTTTGCTTGCATGTATGAGTAGATAATATCAATACCATTGTCTTATGGAGGCTTGATGCATTATCTAAAATGCTTTAAGATGCTGGGATGAAAAAGGCCAGCACAGAAGAGAAAAAACACATCATGTGCTAACATTGTATTTGTCACTGCAGACACTGCACCCTTTTGGTGGGTGAGTAGTTCTAGTGCACGACGGGTGAGCGGAACTTTATCTTGGCTTGACACTGAAAGTGGCCTGGGTACAGTGTGAGCCCTGATCTGGGCTTAGCTGTGTAATCTTAAGCCAAACAGCCCTTCTGCTGAATATTGGAATACTGGCATTTTGGTTGGACTGGGCCTGGTGGGGCGATTGGCACTGAGAGCTTTCTTTGGGCTGATACGGTTTGCAGGATGGCACTCGCCACACTTGACCAAGGACCAGTGAGTGACCGCTGGCATGCTGGGGTCTGGGCTTTGGGCTGCTAGTGGCTCCAGGGTAAGATTTCCATATCCTTAGCGCAGCTGGGCTTTGCCCTTGCCTGTCTCTCCAGGACTTGACAAATAGCTTCCAGATAGAGAATGTGTGAGCTCCTGAGTCCTTTTCACCTCTTGGCCTCCTATTTGCATCCAGGCCTTGTCAGTTCCTGGAAATTGTTATCATCTGTCTGCCCGTCTGAGCTTGCCTCTGTGCTGAGGGGGTGCCGGAAAACCCACTGCTGGTGCTGGTGGTAGTTTGATCACTGTCTCTGCCCTGAGCCTCGCTCCCCAGAGTGACTGAGCGGAGCTCAGGGGCCTGTGCTGAGGGTAACAGCTTACACCATTTCCTAAGGGGCCCAGTGCCAGAACTTGTCTCTCCCAGGTGTGAAAAGTTGGGCCATAGCAGTTCTTTGTCCCTGGGTGCAGTAGAGCGCTTGTTGAAGCAATATAGTAAGGAAACTGTTGCAGAAACCGATTGCGCTATTACGGAATGAGAAATCCTGCTTCTGGTAACCTCCTGCAATTTTGCTTTTATTTTTTACCCACAGAAATATTTTACAGCAGCTGTTCTTCTAGTACAGGAGCCCCTGTCTATCTCACCCCTGCCAGCATTTGGCACTGAAGTAGCCAGTGAAACAAATGCTATGCCTGGCTTCTGTGAGGCAATCCTAGCATGAGAAAGTTTGGGGCTGAAAATGATTGATTAGATTGTCTGGTCTACTTGCCTGCAAGGATGCAGTTCTGTGGGAGGAGGCTCTGGGACTCTAGAGATGTACCACATGAGTGGGTGATGCAGCATGGTAGAGGTGTCTCATTCTTTGCACCTTTGGAGGAGCAGAGGAGATGTTGTCTTCTGGATTGTCTGTTATAAAGACTCTTCCACTCAGTGCCACCCAGCTGATGTCTGGTTTGCTGATTAAGGCACTTGTAGTCTGACAGTGGCAGAGAGAGGGTGGGAAGGAGGGTGCTGTCTGGGAGGCAGAGAGAGACTCAATAGTAAGGGAAGGCATGAGGAACCACACCCTGCCCCAAGGAGGCAATTATGACTGCCACGAAGCAGATATCTGTCTCTTTCTCTGTGTCCCTTGAGTGTTCCCTGGATGGTTATCTAATCCCTGCAAAAACATGCTGTAATGGAAGTGCCTGTGTGCTGCTGGGGCTGGATGAATCAGAGCATAAGAGTGTAGAACTTGGCCTAGCTGCTTCCTAGAAAGGGTAATGAGTTCCTCTTCTTTCCTGAAGGTGGCAAGTAAGTGGACTATGTCTTCACTCCACTGATGGTTAGTCTCACCTGCTGCCATGTTGCCAGCTTGTAAATGCCAAGGGCAAGGCAGGTGGGATAATCTAGTCTTATTCCTAAACTTTCAGCATCCATCAGCATGACAGAGGTTAGAGCATTCTCACAGAGTGGCTGAGGTTAGAAGGGAGCTCTGGAGGTCATCTTGTCCAACCCCTCTGCTCAAGGAGGGTCACCTGGAGCTGGTTCCTAGGGCCATGTCCAGATGGCTTTTGAATATCTCCAAGGATGGAGACTCCACAACCTCCCTGGGTAACTTGTGCCAGTGCTGAGTCACCTTCACAGTAAAAGTGATTCCTGATGTTCAGAGGAAACATTCTCCTGTGTTTCAGTTTGTGCCCATTGCCCCTGGTCCTGGCACTGGGCACCACTGAAAAGCACCAGGTTCCATCCTGCCTTCAGATATTTGTACACAACTATAAGGTCCCCCTGAGCCTTCTCTTCTCCAGGCTGAACAGTCACAGCTCTCTGTCTCTCCTCATAGGAGAGATGCTTCAGTCCCTTAATCATCTTTGTGGCCCTCTGTTGGTCTCTTTCCAGTACCTCCATGTTGCTCTTGTATTGGGGAACCCGGAACTGGACACAGTACTCCAGGTGTGGCCTCACCAGTGCAGAGTAGAGGGGAAGGATCACCTCCCTCAACCAGCTGGCAACATTCCTCCTATGCAGCCAAGGATACCATTTACCTTCTTTGCAGCAAGAGCACATTGCTGGCTTATGTTCAGTCTGGTGTCCACCAGGACCCCGAGATTCTTTTCTACAAAGCTGCTTTCCAGCTGGGTGGCCCCCAGCATATACTTGTGCTTGGGGTTGTTCCTCCCCAGATGCAAGACTTTGCACTTCCCTTTTCTGAACTTCATGTGCATCCTGTCAGCCCATTTCTCCAGCCTGTCAAGGTCTCTCTGGATGGCAGCACAACCCTCTGGTGTACCAGCCACTCCTCTCAGATTTGTGTCATCAGCAAACTTGCTGAGGGTACACTTTGCCTCATCATCCAGATCGTTAATGAAGATGTTGAACAGAACTGGATCCAATATTGACCCCTAGGGTATGTCACTAATTACTGGCCTCCAACTAGACTTTGTGCCATTGATCACAACCCTCTGAGCTCGGCCATTCACCAAGTTTTCATTTCACCTTGCTGTCTGCTGATCCAGCCTGTACATCAACAGCTTCTCCATGAGAATCTATGTTCTCTGTACATCGTGGAGATACAGAATTAGTTTCTGTGCACACCTGCTCCAATTCTGTCCTACCCCATGACATCCGTTGATACTATGCTCACCTTTCAGGTGTGCTGCTAGCAGACTTTCATTCTGATCACGCATCTCTCCTTGGCCCTCTTCCACCATTGCATCAGCTCTGGTACAGAGTGTGTTGGCTTGTCCATTCCTAGGGCCAAACACTTCTGCTCTTCTCCCTTAATCCCTCCCTTCCTGTTTTGTCTGAGTGCATTTTTCATCTGGTTTTATAACACATGCAAAGGCACAACAGTTCAGGGGGAAGATGGACAAGTGAGCCACTATGTGACTACTTCTGCCTGAAAATACTTACCTATCTCTTCTTCCCTGGGTATCTGGCCATGCAACTTTGCCGCCTTTGCCTGGAAGCTTGCATGTTGGTGAATGTAACTATTTGGACTATCATGGGACCTAAGTACCACCTGGTCTGTTTTCAAGCATGAGGCAGTAGCTAGAACATCTGCTGAAACATCTGAAACCTGGTTCCTTGAGGTGCTGCTTTGAATCATGAAAGAGAGTGGGGATTAGGTTGGTGAGGGTGATTTGGAGTGTACCAGAGAGCTTGGTTGAGGAAAAGGAAGATGAGGGAAGGAAATTAGATGTGGCTAAAGATTGGGAGAGTATGTGTTGAAGGCAAGAGAGATCTGTGGGATAGGAAGGGGAAGAGGAGAGTAAGAATGGGTGGAGACAGAGCTAGAGAGAGTCATTTTGTTGTATTAAGATTCCCAAAGGGACAATAATAGCACCTGGCACCAGTGGCAGTAAATTACAAGACTGAGGTTAAAGCCAATGGCTTATCATTTAGATTGGCAGGCTTGCTGGCTACCTTCCCAACCCTGCTGTCTTTCTTTTTTCTCTAAGCTCTAAAGCCTGGTAAGAAGGTATTAGACTAAAGCTGATTCTTTGGCTGAAGACCAGAGAGAGGAGATCAAATGGGCATATGGGCACCACTGGCATCTGGCTTTGGGATGTGACTTAGGGAGAAGTCCTGAGTGCTGCTGGTGATACTGTGTGAGGCGTAAACTCTTGGTGTGACTCTGAGGGGTAGGTAGGCGGGCCTGGAGGGAGCAAATTTGGGAAGACAAGAAAAAGTGTTCTCACCTGAAAGCAGCTGCCAGAATCTCTGCATGTGAATGGACAAGGTTGCGGTCTTGATCTCTAGCATTTTTCTCTCAAAGTACCACAGAGAATAATTCCTACTGAACTAGTAGAAAGAAAAGCCCAGTCTCCCATATCTACTGGCAGTGGTTTATGGTGGGTTGCTAGCAGGTCACAGAAAACATCACTCAGCAAAACCTAGAGATCCTAACTGCAGCAACAACACAACTGGTTAAAATGTGATTTGAGGTGGGGTGAATGGCAGTCACAGAGTAGGTGCTGGGTTGGATACACAAGGGTAGCTGTCCCAAGGGTAGCCATCCTGCAGCATATCCCTATTCTGTCTCTTGTGTGTTAGCTGTTGTGGGTCCTTTTTGAAGAAGGTTTTCCACAGGATGTTTTGTTTCTTGTTTTGACACAGTACAGTGCAGAAGGATAATGCTGGCACGTTTTCTTTCCTACTCTCTGAATTCAGCCCAAGTAGCCTCGAGGGCCTGGCAGATTAAGAAGTTTTGCTGCAACCTGTTTATGCTTTCTGGCAAGACCAGTTAGTAGATGTTGCTTGGAAGTGAAGGTCAGGACCTTCTCTACAGTGCTCACCTCTGGAATAGGGCTGGATTGTCCTCACCTCCCCCAGCCTTGGTGTGTCTGGACTAGAAGGGCTGCCTGGGTTGGGTCCCAGTGTGGCTGTTGAGTTGGCCAGATACTTCTCCCTTCCCACTCCCTCCCTCAGCATGTGGCTCATTGTGATACAAATATCTCATCGTTGCCTGGGGAGAAAAGGAGTTTGCAGGCAGCTTCACCATATGCTGTCACTGCCTATGTTGTATTTGGTCTGTGGATTAATGGATCTCTCTTCAGGCATGATAAGTTACATCTTTTGCTTATGATGGCAACCCCTGAAAAGGAGAAAGCTTTACAGTTTAGTTCTTCAGAGGATCAGTGAGGTGAGCTTGAGGAGACTGGAAAGGGTAAATAGCTATTTAGAACCAAGCTGGTTATTCCTCATGTAGTACAGAGAGTGTGTGATGGTGGTGGCAGTTTTCTGCTTGCTTTTCTGACTTTATTATATAGATTAAGAAACTGAAATGAGCAGGAGAGAGATGTTAGGCTTTTTCTTTTATTCCTACCCTACCACCACCACTAAGCATTGAATTCCCAGCTTAAGCACTAACACAAGTGACCAGTCTCTTAGATGTCAGCACCCACAAGATAACAGGGGCTGCTGCTACTTAAAAATCACGTGGTAAGAGGCTTGTTCAAAGTACCACACAGAAGTGATGGTAGCAAGGAATGGAAAACAAGAGCTTGTTTTTCCCTTTGCATTGCACTGGCACTGCTTAGCCCTGTATATCTGAAGCAGGACACCTTCCTCACCCAGCACAACTTGGCACTGGTGTTTGACCCCATGAGGCACTGCCTGTGAATGAGAATGAAGGACGGAGGCGGTAGTGCAGGTTTGGAAACACCAGAAACAGGGCAGTCATGTGATGGTGCAGATTAACTATTAATGCTGGGCATTTGTCCTCCAGTTTTGTGATGGCAGACTGCAAGCAAGCAGCTTGTCCTGAAACATGTCTGAGACTTGAAAATGCAGCAGCCATTCCTGTTCAGTAGGCGGAAGCTGGCTGAGCTTTTAAGGCCAAGCCCATGACTAGAGTAAACACTCTAGGAAATACTGTTTTTGAGACAAGCTTTGGTGTGGTAGAATAGCCAGCCTGGCTGTCAAGAACACAGCTGTCCTTGGCGTGGGCTGGGGCTTAGCTCTGGTTTTCTGCCTGAGCTCTGAATAGCCACTCCATTGTTGGCTCACATGAGAACAGCACTGCTGGGCTCTGCTTGCGCTTTCTTTCAGCTTGTTGATGTCAATGGGAGTTTTGGGCATTGGTCCACAGCTCACCTCACAGGAGGAGCACTCAATAGAGGCATCTACTTCTCATGTAGATGGAGATTGAGTTAAACCAGAGAATATTAATTTCTAAAACTTCCTGCCCTTCTCCAGAGCTGTGTTCCCAGATATGCACTTCTTGTTGAGCTGCAGTTGGTTTTGAGGAAATGATGACTGATAAGTCAGACATGAACCTGTCCTCTCCAAGCCAAAAACATGTAATTACATTTTTTCTAAATTCAAGGTTTCAAAAGCATAGGTGTCTTGGGGACCACAGGTATACTTAGAAAAGCACAAATGAAAATACTTAAGAGAAACCTTATTAAGTTTGCTGGTTTTCTTCATTGAAAATAATCTTTTCAATCTCCTGTTGGACTTTGCTTGCTCATGCAAAGCAATTTCCATGGGAATGAATTTGCAAAACTGAGGATCCTCTAGAGCATTAGGAGCTTAATGTAAATGAAGTCTGTGGTCGTGTCTATGCTAGGGCAAACTATATTTTTAATTCTAAAAATGTGCTTGTATTTTAAAATCTTGGCATATCCTTGCAAGATATAATTTCACCATCATGTGTTTGATTATGGAAAAAAAAATAGGTTGAGCAGTTATACAAAGGATAAAACCCTGAATTGCTTTGCAAGTTATTGTGCAGTCTTATTATCTATGCTGTCAAAAACGAGCATGCTTATAAGTCTTTCACCTACCAGTGGAGACTTTAGGAACCCCCGATCTTGCGTATCGCTTCAGAGGCTCATGAGGCACACCTATAGGCTCTGGCGTGACAGTATATGGGCATAATACGATTAAGAAACAAGACATAGTTTGACAAATCATCTTCCAAATTGCAAAGCTAGTGGATCTGTGCAGTTTCTAGTATAGATAGAAATATCCTTAAAATGGAGCCAGTCAGATGTCTGGTGTTCTCACTGCTGTAAACCCATTACTTATTACATTACAGGCGATGTGATTTGCAGCTGGGGAAACTGCCATAGGTCAGGGAATGCCCTGGGTTTCTTCAGCAAAGCCTGTTACTGCTATTGTTTGCTATATGTGCAGGAAAGACAGACAAGCCTCACAGAAGAACATGGTGTACCTGGCCAGATAAGACTGTATATTGAGCATACCTTAATGTAAGTCTTGAAACCTAAGCTGTGGTGCTTTGTTCAGAGCTCTGACTGAAATAGCACAGTGAGTTCATGATACGTGTATGCTCATTGTAGTTCTGAATTTGTTGTCCTATCAAATCAAGCTCTTAACTTGTTTTCAACTTAATATAATTTCCTGGCATCCTCTGAATAACACAGCCAGCTCTGTTAGCTTCTAAATATTGTTAGAGGAATGGGTGTAGTTATGGGCAGTGAAAGTGGTGCTCTTGGAAAACGTTTTTTGAGCAGAGACTTCTGTATGACATCTTTTTAGTAGTCTTGTATCTTTTCTTTCATCATACACCTAATGTTCTTTTCAAGTCTGACTGCTACAAGAAGTGTAAAAGGCATTTTTGATGTGCTAATTCTTCCCGCCTGCATTTTGCAGAGTCTTTTACTATGGGCAGTTATGCTAAACAGCCTGTGAAAAGACCCTAGAGATGAGTGAAATGGTAAACCACAAGAAGCTGGAAGAAATCAGATCGCTATCTCGTAATGTGGCTGCTGGTAAGGTTAGAAGTAGAAAGCAGCAGTGTAACTACTGTTGCAACTGGGAGACTTACATACGTTGCTTGGTCCACGGTATAAAACTCTGTACTGAGTTGAGACATTGGTTCCTTTGCTTTCCAGATGCAAGCATCCAAATCACTCAAACACCCTCAAAACTATTCATGTAAAGGTGGTATAAATTTTTGCTTTTATTATCAACCTTTCTCTGCACAGAGGATCTTGATGAATGGCCTTGAGACATTCAGGTCTACCTTTGTACTTCTGTTCACTCTTCTTTTAATGAGATCCCTGTAATCCACGAGGAGATGGTTAGTGATCTGCTGTGCCAATTGGACACCCACAAGGCTATGGGCCCGGATGGGATTCACCCCAGAGTAATGAAAAAACTGGCAAATGAACTTGCCAAACCACTCTCTATTATCTACTGGCAGTCCTGGTTAACTGGAGAGGTTCCAGCTGACTGGAAATTAGCAAATGTAACGCTCATCTACAAGAAGGGCCAGAAGGATGATCCGGGGAACTATAGACCTGTCAGCCTGACCTCGGTGCCAGGCAAGGTGATGGAACAGATCATCCTGAGTGCCATTACACGGCACATGCAGGACAATCGGGGCACTGGGGACAGCCAACATGGATTCATGAAAGGCAGGTCCTGCTTCACCAACCTTATCTTCTTCTATGACAAAGTGACCCACTTAGTAGATGAGGGCAGGGCTGTGGATGTAGTCTATCTAGACTTCAGTAAGGCATTCAACTCTGTCTCCCACAGCATCCTCCTAGACAAACTGGCTGCCTGGGGCTTGGATGGGTGGACTCTTCGATGGGTTAAAAACTGGCTGGATGGCCGAGCCCAGAGAGTGATGGTGAATGGGGCAAAGTCCAACTGGCGGCCGGTCACTAGCAGTGTTTCCCAGGGCTCAGTTCTGGGGCCGGTGCTGTTCAATATCTTTATAGATGATCTAGACGTAGGAATTGAGTGCACCCTCAGTAAATTTGCAGATGACACCAAGCTGGGTGGGAGTGTCAATCTGCTGGAGGGTAGGAAGGCCCTACAGAGGGATTTGGACAGGTTAGATAGATGGGCTGAGATCAACGGCATTAGGTTCAACAAGACCAAGTGCTGGGTCTTACACTTGGGCCACAACAACCCCATGCAGCTCTACAGGCTGGGGGAAGGGTGGTTAGAAAGCGGCCCGGTGGAAAGAGACCTGGGGGTGCTGATCGACAGCCGGCTAAACATGAGCCAGCAGTGTGCCCAGGTGGCCAAGAAGGCCAATGGCATCCTGGCCTCTATTAGGAATAGTGTAGCCAGCCGGTCTAGGGAAGTGATCGTCCCTCTGTACTTGGCACTGGTGAGGCCGCATCTTGAGTACTGTGTCCAGTTCTGGGCCCTGCACTTCAAGAAGGATGTTGAGGTGTTGGAGCGAGTCCAGAGGAGGGCAACCAAGCTGGTGAAGTGTCTGGAGGGTCTGACCTATGAGGAACGGCTGAGGGAGCTGGGGTTGTTTAGCCTGGAGAAGAGGAGGCTCCGAGGTGACCTTATTGCAGTCTACAACTACCTGAAGGGAGGTTGTAGTGAAGTGGGAGTTGGCCTCTTCTCCCAGGCACCTAGCGATAGGACAAGAGGACACAGCCTCAAGCTTTGCCAGGGGAGGTTCAGGTTGGACATTAGGAAGCATTTCTTCTCAGAAAGGGTCATTAGACATTGCAACAGGCTGCCCAGGGAGGTGGTGGAGTCACCATCTCTGGATGTGTTTAAGAAAAGACTGGACATAGCACTTAGTGCCATGGTCTAGTTGACATGGTGGTGTCAGGGCAATGGTTGGACTCGACGATCCCAGAGGTCTCTTCCAACCTGATTGATTCTGTGATTCTGTAAGATGATCTGAACTTTTGCCCTTCTCTAGTGTGGTGGGTGAATGAGCTCTCTTGGTCAGAGGACATGACCATTTTGTAAGCATGAGACTGGCCAAAATCCTGAACTGAAAAAAGGAAACACCAAAATGATTTGTGTGTTAAAATTGATGCAGATGTTTGAGCACTGGCATGTGTTATACAGGCTCTGATATGGATCTTACAGGCTATTGAGTTGAAGGTTTATTTCCAGTTATTTGGAAAGTAGATCTTGATGCAGACAATGGAGTGGCATACATGAGGTCAGCAGTTCTCCAGCTAGTCCTTTGTGGACAGCTTTGAGCACAGCTCTAAGGGTTGCTGTGCTGTGCTAACACCTGTTTAGAAGGGTAGTGGCCTGCTTCTGGCTCTGAGCTGGCACATCACTGCTCTTGCAAAGGGGAGGTTCAAAAAGTTGGCAGGAGTAATGTGTATCCTGTGCTGGCACCCATGGATAAGTGGAGATGCTGAGGCTCAGCGCATTGAAGTGTGCAGGGAAAAGCACTGTTTGCTGAATTGGTTGTATTGCTTCTTGCACTGGGGAGGCCTCCCTTGGACCAGCCTCTGTGCCATCTTGAGCCATGTGCAGCCATGAGGGTGTAAACAAAGGGGTTGGAACAGGGTATCAGAATCCATGAGTGCTGATCACTAGTGCTGAAGGGAACCATATACCTACTTCAGAGGAAGGACAAAGCACCAGGTGGGGGATACTGGCTCTTCTGAAATCCTTGCAAGCTGTTTACATGTGTACAGGCCTAGGTGCTGGCCCTTTCAAAGTTGGTAGGTCAAACCCCATCACAAGCTCTGAGCTTCAACCTGCAAACACCACCCCAGGCCCTGTATGCTGTGTAGCGTTGTGCTGAGAGGCAGATGTGGGCAGGCACTGCTGGATGCGGGCACGGGAGAACGTTCTCCAAGCGCAGTGGTTGGTTACATGCTGCATAAATGGATTAGCTACTGGAGTAAGAGGCCTTTATCCTATTAGCTAGCTAGCCACTTCAGCATGTTCCCTTGTCACTAACTTGTATGTGAGGTTCAGTGGGATGGGGGAGCAGAGGGACAAATAGGTGGTAGGGTGGGGAATGTGGGAACAGTTAGGTTCCATCGTCATTTCTCTCTGTGGTTATTAATGTTCTACTATTCCCACTTCACGGATGTCTATTTGAAGACAAAAATGGTCGGTCTGGTTTGTTAATCATCTTCTGGCCTGTAGTTTCTAATATAGTACTTGTTTATGTAAAACTATTTTCATGTGCTCATGCAAACAAATGGGATTTCACAAATAGGCATAGTCATGTGGAAGGAGAAGATGCTGAAATATGCTGCAGGGCTGTGCAGACATGACATGTACATGTGTGTGTGTGTCTTGGGAGGAGAAGTGGGAATCCGTGTGCCCTGCATTCAGACCCTGTGGAGCCCAAGCAAGCCCCGTGGCTCGGGTTGTTTGCTTGTTTGTTTGAGACAGGCTTGTTTTGGCTTCCCAGAGCTGTTTATGCAGTCAGTCTGCATTTGGCTTTTTCAAAGTTTCTTCGTGGTCCACAAATCCAAGTTATCATCGGAAGACGTGACCTTATGTGTTTTCTGCTTGAAGTTGCCTTTGTAAATTCTCCCAGCAGTACCAACTGAACCCAAGGCGAGGGTTCCCATGGGATAACGTCCTTTGCACTCAGCTAGAGAGAGGGTGGGAGGCAGTTCAGAGTCACCTTTTGAAGTTTCCATTGTGAAGAACAGGCCATGCTTGCCTTCCTGGCCACTGAAAAATCCTCTCCTGATTTAGTGCAATGAGTATACCCCATGTTGCCATATTTTTGAGAAGCTCCCCTAAGACTAACCCTCTGGCTAAGAATCTATTGAAAAGTTGCATATTCCAGGTTCTCCCCAGACAAACCTATTCATCTCCATTGGACATTTTCTGTGGTGGATTAGAGACAGATACAATGTGGTTTTTATACCTCTTGAAAAGTCCCTTGTGCTAACTATACCCTCTACGGCAGGTTTTTGGGCTGACTAACAGGCATTCAGGGCCAAGAATTTATACCTTTAACCTTAAACACTTGATATTACCATCTGAAACATACAGGTTAGCTCTAAAAACATGAAGAAATTGACTTAATCTCAACTTGAAACAATTTTGAGCTGCTTTTTTTTCTTTCACCTGCCATGTGTACAGCTATCCTTCCCTCTGCCAGGGTGAACCTGTATAAGCATGCATTCTCTTCTAGAAATCTGATGTCCTGGATGCCCAGGCTGTTTGCTGTCTGGCTAGTATGCACAAGGCCCTGTGGCTTGCACAGAGCATTCAGTGTCTTGTAGTTTTTTCTGTTGGCTGAGAATGGTGTAAAGGTAATCTGGCACACACTCTGGTAGTGCCTGTGTCCTTTGAGTTTGGAGCAGCCATCTGTGGATCCTCTTCCTCTTTGTGTCCCTGTAATATCACAGCTGACAACAGTCTGTACCTATCAGAATTTAATTTTTTTTTTTTCTTCTTTCCCAGGGTATACAACTGTGTGACTTTCAGAGCCCTCTCTGTGTCTCCCTGCTTAGAGGAAATGGTGTTTACTCTATTGCTTGACTTGTGCTAATGTCTTAACCCCTTCTTGGTGTGCTTGGGGACAGCATTTAAACAGCAAATGGTGGAAGTGTCTGGGGCTGCTTGTTTCAAGCCCCCAGGACTCCCATCTCTCATGTGCTGCAGCAGCAGAGCTGAGGGGAATGGGATAAAGCCACAGGAGGCAGCGTGCCTTCTGCCCTAGCTCTGCCTATGGCAAAAGTCAGTGGGGAGGGAGGGCTTTGGAGTCACGTCCAAGCCAAGGCTTCAGTCAACAGTCGCAGGCTGGGAGTGCAGAAGTGAGACAAACTATAGAGACATCAGATGATATGTTAGACTAGACTGGATGTTCCCTGTGGACAGCTTTGGAGCCAAGGCCAGGAATGAAGGGAGGAAACAGTCACATTGGCAACCCTGAATTAAAAGCCTTGTATGCTTTTTGTCAGGAGCGGCTACCATGCCTGCCAGCTGTGAAACTAGACCCCCCTGTCCCTTCGCACCCCTCCTCCCTTCCCAGCCTCTAGTGAGCAGGAGGGGTGAGCCCAGCATGTGAACTTTGGTAGCTTTGGCATGTGCAGATGAGTGATAGGGAATTAATGAATCCTGCCCCTTCTTTATATTTTTGTTACTCCACAGGTGCTGGAGTTTTTGGTCAGGTCTGTTTCCTGCACAAATGGAGCTTTGAATCTTTTCCAGGCCTCAAAGAAAACTCTGTGAGGGATTTGGGGTTGGCGAGCAGTGAATAGATGAACCATCTGATGTACCCTGTGGATCAGCAGACTCAGACTTTGCCAGACCAGCAGGGGAAGTGGCTGCTGAGCCAGAGATGCTTCATACAGAGTGTTCGCTTCCTCCATCCCCAAGTTCAAACCAAAGGGCTAGCAGTAAAAGTGCCAGGGCAAATCTGTCCCATATTATCTGTGCCTAGAGGGATGGGGCTTCTGTACAGATCCAGAGCGTATCTGGAGACCATATGCCACAAAGATGGCAGAGGAGCAGTAGAAAACCAAAGTCATTTGCAGAGAGGCAGAGAGTCTGCTTAGACCATAACTGTGTAAGCAGGTAGCTGTGTCTGCATTAGCTGTGGCTCTAGTGTGAAATTCAGGGAGAACTTCAAAAAGCAGCCTGTAATTTGAGTAATTTTGTCTGCTCTCTGGGCCTTGGGAGCAGTGGGAATTCAGATGGTCTGCCAGGTGGCAGACCTTGCTGGCCAGGCTTTGGCTAACACTCCTCTGTAGCAGGCATCAACCAGGTCCAGCAGCCTGGTGCCACTCTGCAGTGATCACTTGCCCATCCTTCCGCAATGGACATGTGCCTGGCTTGTGCTTGTTTAGAGAGCGATCACTTGTGGGATTGACTTGCTGTTCTGACAGTTAAGACTTCATCTGTGGTTCAGGGCCATTTTGTATTTGCTGTAGGCTCTCACCCATTTCTCTTCAGCAATGACAGCTGAGCCCCTCAAAACGAGGTGACTAATGACATTATGTTGGAGGGGATTTTGGTGACCACAGAAGTTATTTTGTTGTGGTTTTCATGGTGCACCATTTGAGTGTGTGATCCCAGGCAAGTCCCTACAGTACACTTTTTTTTTTGGTAAGGCCTTGCCTGTTTTCTTTTTTAATTTGAATTTATTCTCAGT
This sequence comes from Nyctibius grandis, assembly GCF_013368605.1. Lineage (NCBI taxonomy): Eukaryota > Metazoa > Chordata > Aves > Nyctibiiformes > Nyctibiidae > Nyctibius > Nyctibius grandis. The sequence goes on from NC_090658.1 coordinate 32,228,677, forward strand.
GTTCACTTAATAATCAGCATTTCCTCTGCTGCTCTGTCCAGAGGCACGAAGTGGTCAGTGTTTGCATTAAATGGAGGCTGTAGATTCATGGCACTTGCTGGCAGAGGTGTTGCCTGGAAAACTGGGGCTCCCCTGCCTGATAGAGGTGGGGGCCGTTTATGATGGTGTTGAGAGACCAAATGTGTTGATGTTTTGCAGGGGTTTCAGATAGATTGATGATAAATGTGGTAAAAAAAAGTGTTAATGACTAATTAAACTGAATATGAAATAGAAACAACTTTCTAAAGAGTTCAGAGGCTTTTCAGGATATTCCACAGTATTACCACAGCTTAGTGTCTTCAGATGCTGGGGCTTGTTTTTGTAGGAGGGGACTGTTGGCCAAACCACTTGAATTAGCCTGTATTTTAAAGTGCTGTGAGGCTGTTTAACTTCTGGTTGAGCAGTCTGCGGACTGTGACAGATGATAATTGTGATTTAAGGCCGTGGCTGAAATACGGCCTGGTGCTGTGCTGCTGCAGGGGCTGGGCAGGGAGCTTGTGTCTGTCTGGCATGTGGACATGCTGAGTAGTGGTCTTGCACCCCTGGGTCCAGACAGTGGGTGCTCCTCTGGCATGGGGCATCCCTGGCTGAGGGCTGCAGGGAGTGATGCAAATTCAGAGTACCTTCAGGTGGTTGCTGGGAGGGTCGGGCCCCCTTGTTTCTCTGCTGATTAAAGTCATGTGTGCCTGAGAGCCTGAGCCTGGCTGGGGGGTGAGGTCAGCTGGAGCTGCTTCAGCTTTACAGCAGTAAGTAGGAGCCTGTGACCTACTCTTTTTCCTTACAGTTTTTGTGTTGCAAAGCTATGAGGTGATGCTGATGCCCTAGCAGCACTGCTTGGTGCCAAGGAATTTAAAAACCCAGTCTAAAACCAGCCTACAAAACAGCTTTAAAAGTTTTTTTTTTTTTTGCTTGTTATCATCCTAAACGCATTGGAAGGGCAGACCTGGCCTTGCCCCTGCAGAGTACTCATCACCATGTTGGCAAAAGGACAGGAGCCACGGCTTGGCTCCCTCACAGCCTACCGTGTGGGCATGGAGGACATGGAGCACTGCTTGCCTGGGTGGGAGATGGCTGCAAAAGCAGAGGGCACTGGGCTGTGGTGTTTTAGTGTGGAGGTGCCTGGAGCTGTCGGGGAGGCACCAAAAGCTTCATCCTCGCTGTAGATCTCTGGCTGTGGCTGTGTGGGGTTGCACGGCTGGCTTGTGGGAGCCCTGCCTTTGGGGGTAGCCGATCCCCTTCATTTAATTCAGCCTGTGCTGTAAAAAGTGCCCTGCTGAAATCCCCTGCTTTGTTGGTAGCATGAGGTTGCTGCTGGTTTGTCTGCATACGTGTCTCCCTGCTCTCTGGTGGCTAGCAGCTGTGGGCCTCCTGCCCCTGCAGCCCCCTGGGCCGTCTGCCCTGTGTCATGCAGTGGGACTGGACGGAGGTGGGACTCGGTCAAGCAGAATCCCACAGCCGCAGTGTGCCACACAATAGCCACTTTGTGCAACAGCCTGACCTCATCTGCCCACTGCACTGCAGCTGCACCCCTGCCCTGTGCCTTAACCCTCTGCACGCTCTCCCTGCCTGAGCAGTGGTGGGGCAGGGGACAGCCTTTGTTCGGCAGCCAGCTGGTGGGGAAGGCTGCTCCTTCTGACCCAAACCCAGCTCTGGGGGCTGGTAGGGAAGGAGGTCGAGCAGGCTTCTTGCTCTCAGACTACTTCCCAGGAGAGAAGGGCCATAGGGCTGTGCTCGCTCAGCCAGGTCGGTGTGTGCCCTGGGAGTGGTGTTGGGCTGGAGCTCACACATCAGTGTTCCTTCTGCACTAGCATCAGCTTCACCTCCCTGTCACAAGAAGCATCTTATTGAGGCCCCTTCAGCGTTCTGCTTATTAGGCCATGGAGTTGCTTCATTGCCTTTCTGTTGTTTTTTGCCTTTATGGACATTACATCACTGAGCATGGTTTCTCCTGTCACACCAGCCTTCTGCTATGACTTAGAGTGCAGTTTCTCCTCACATTGTAATGTTTCCTCTTTCGGTTCTTTTTACAAACAAAACATCATCAGTCTATTTCTATATTTACTTTCTGTGATAGACGTTCAAGCTTGGTCTGCCTTGTTCTTCCTGGAAGTCTCTGGGCAAACTGGCTGGTAGCGTTAACAGCATGGAAGTAAAACAAGAGTTATGGAACTGAGGAGACTTCTTAAAACTTGGTCTGCTTAAAACTTTGTATCCTGTCAAGAGCTTTAAGATGTCAGCAAGTGACAGACATGTCCATAGCTTCAGTCAAAGCACACCAGCCCTTCTGTGGAGGGTCCTCAGCAAAACTGACGAAAGGCAGACTTCTGGCCTGCTTGATGTTCTTCTAAAAGTCTGGTCTTTGAGTCAAGTTACAGCACAGTTACTCAATACAGACTTTTTTAAAATTTTGAAATCTTTTTCCTTAAGCAAGTGAAAATCCCTGCAAAATTCTTAAGTTGTAACAGGCTGATTGTATATCAGTATGTAGCATTTGATGAAGTGTGCTGATTTATTGTAAATTAAATGATGAGTTAAGTTGAGTTGAGAGTTCCTATGCTCTCTTGCCTGAAATGGGCTAAACTGGTTTGAAAAAAATGGTAGTAGTGAAACTGCATCCAACTCTAGACAGGCCTTTAGGTTTAAAACTACAATCAGATAATAAAATTAAATAAATAAAAATAATTAAAAAAACCCACCAGCACACAAAAGAGATGTTGCTTTGTCCTACAGAGGTAGTGAAAATGAAACCATTCCAAAAATAGAAATGTGCATATAAAAAGCAGATGTAAGATGAAAGGTGTTTATTAATATGCAAGCTGATATTTTGCATTGTACCCTGATTTAAGAGACTGTTCGAACTCTTACGTATTTTAAAATTAAGCTGTGATGCCTGCCTTTAAACTGTTCATTGCCAGAGTTTTAAATATTTATTTTTGAACTGCAGTGGTGTGACATAAATTCATCCTTGAGGATTCCCCGATTCCTAGAATGACCTTGCATTAAGAGTACCTATATTTTTTTTTTTAATATATGTTACAATCGGCTGGATGATGCAGTTTGTATACAATAGTTCTGGATACAGCAGCTTGTGTGCATTAGCAAATACATGCGTGCACCACTTACTGTCTGGGTTAGTTCACAACTGCTGAAGTCAGTGTTAGAGGACTTGGAGCACTACTACTTAATTGGAGATGTCTCCTGAAGCAAAGCTGGACTAGAGAGCTGTGCTTCAAGAGAAGAAGGGGTGGTGGTTCATATCCGTGGTATTTTGATGTGGCAGTGATGTGCAGCAAAGCCACACGTGCCAGTTCAGAGGTTCTTACAGCATGTCATTCAGTAAATGTGTAACCCTCTAACTGATCATTTCCAGTTCCTGCAACGTTCTTTTGAGTCCAGGTCCAGGATGGAGGGAGTCACTGGGTTATAAGCAGAGAGTATTTGTATAACAGGAGGTGAGATTGGTGGGAGGATTCTTAGTCTGAACTGATTCTGCTGTTTTCTAGGAGTTTAACCCTAAAATGTTCCAATTCAGCCTTATTTTTAGAGTGAAGTGTAACTCTTGTGCCCTCAAAAAGACTTTACATTTCCTTAGTCATGTCGTTTCCTCCTTTTAAGTAGAAGCCACAGCAGATCATAAAATATACTTTCGTTTGTGCAAATAATAGTGCTCCCAAGCTGTAGGTTTCAGCTCTGATGCCAGCAGTCCTGTTGGAGACCAACAGGAGGGACTTTTTAATTGAAATAGGGAGGCTGAGCACAGATGCTGCCTATTTTTCTTCCACCTGCAGAAAAGGAAATGGAAGACAGTCCCAGAAACCAAACCCAACAATTCGTTCTCAGCTCTGCTACTAACATTCTCCATGACCTTCAGCAAATGTCTGCTCTTCTCCTTGTCATAGCTCCCAAAAAAATAACTTGAGGAAATAAAACTGCACTTCCATATTGGCCTAGTAGTTAGGAATAATCCCAGGGTTACTAAACTGAATGTGTCACCTTTCTTACAGGCCATTCCCCCTGGCTTTAGGCTGCTGCAAGTCATGTAGCCAAATAAGTGTTATTTCAGCTCTGCCTTGTATCTGTGTAAATAGGAGTTAATGAATTGCTGCATCTCGTGGCTGGTTTGTGATGTGGAGGCCTCCAGAGGGAGGATGAGGAGAGGCTGCTGTGGAAAGTCCCTGACTGTTGCTAGGCAGCACTACGTTTTAGCTTCCTTGTCCGAGAGTCTGTGCTCAGGTTTGGCAAGGAGAGGGAAAACCGAGGGATGGAAAACCATACAAAGATGCTTGACTTACTTTTTGTAAAGCATGGCTTTACTGTGCTGGGTGCAGAGAGCATGTGGCTGCAAGTGAGGTGGAAGCAATTTGATTAAATAGAATAACATTCAATAACTGGCCTTCTATTTATTCATTCTCAGCTGCAGGATCACATGGCTGGCTTGCTCTCTGTCCCTCCCTCTGTTTTATCTCTTATGATGATCTTGGACCCTTGCAGTGAAGCTGGAAGAGTGCAGTACAAGTGGTCTTGCTCCATTTCCAGTCTAAGTAGAAATAGGAAAACCCAGCAATTCCAGAGAGCTTCCTCTGCTGAGGTTTATGCTTCAGTCTTACAGCCTGCGGATGAGGGGATGTCATGTTTTCATTTTAGTACTAAATCCATCAAGAGGCCCACCAGAGATCACTATTAACTAACAAAAATTGTTCTGTAGGGCATCCTGCTTTTGCTCCACAATGCAACCTCTTTGAACGACAGCAAAAGTGCAAATAGTGGTAAGATCCTCATATGATTAAAGCTCATCACGACAGCATCGCTAAAAGAGGACCTCTGTTTTCTGCCAGAAGTGTAGGACTTGGGATACAGCTGAGCACTTGAATTCCTCTTGGTAGAGTCTGTCTGGTTGTCCATCCACCCACAGGCTAGTTCAAGCTTTTCTGTCAGTCTTTGTCATCTTCTTGTAATTGCTGTCTCTGTTGTTCCTCCCTCTGTGTTTTAATAGACAGCCAGGATTAATAAATTTAAAGTCTTGCTACCTCTGCTAATTTGTAGTTGGGAAATATCTTTTGTTGCACCCTGATGGAGTCATTGGGGAATCTGTGGATGGGACCTCGCTAGGCATTGGACCCCGCTGGACTGCACTTGAGGGTGGTGTACTTTCTCCCTGGCTGAGAGTTGTGTTTGAAGATACTTCTTCCCTTTCAGCAGAGGATCCTGTAGTGCTACTGAGGCACTGTGGAATTTGGTGTCACAGCCTTGCTCTGTCCTTGGGTGGTTCAGCCAAGTACCACTGTAAAGCTTAGCTTTACAGCAGCATGGAGAAGCTGAGAGTCTTGCCCAAAGCTATGCAGCTTGCAGGCAAATGGGATGTGGCAGGGTATGTCCCACTGTAACAGCGCTCTTCCCCCAAAGGGTGGGATTTGAAATCAGGAGTCCCGATTCCCACTTTCATTGCTTGACCCTACTTTGCATGGCACATTTTATCCCACCAGTGGGTTTGTGGCTTGAGCTATCTAGCTTACCCTTCCTTATCCCCACCAGCCAACATTTCACAGCAGTCTAGAAGAAAAGCTTCCAGAGAGACCAAAATTTTGCAAGACCTCACAACTCCTCTCTTTGCCCTTCCCTGCATCCCTGGGGTTTTTTGGCCCCACCAAGTTCTACCTCCTCCTCAGTCTTTTTCACTGTGTGGTTGTGGGGGGTCTTAAGAAAGGTAGTAACCTCACAGTAAATACCAGCCTTAGAATAACTGCCTTGCAGTTTGGCTGGGAATGGAGCCCTGTGTTGTTTTATAGGAATTCCTGGAGAATTACTTGCTTAGTCGGACAGCACAGGCTCAGGCTAGTTCTGTTCAGCAGTTCCCTGTGTCTCCTTCTGCCTAGTTTGTGCAAAGACCTATTGTGTCCTTTTAGGTTAGAAACCTTGGTGCTGTGCTGACACGGCAGCCTGTGCTGCCAGGTCAGGCTTGGGGGCAGAGGCATCAGGCATGGCTACTGTTGAGCCCTTTGAATAACACAGGTAGCATTAGGATTGACCTGCAAAAGGATTAAGAGAAAAAGTTCAATCCTTGCAGCACCTTCCTTCTCCCCCATGCATGCTTGAACAATGAAAAGTACTTTCTTCAGGCCCTGAACTACTCACGTAGAAGTTTCAAGACTTGCTGCGGTGCCTCTCTCTTTTCCAGGCATGGAAGTGGGCTGTGAGTGTGCTGAGGGCTGGATTTTAGATTCAAGAGGCTGGTGCATGTAGGAATGGTGCATGGGTCTCCAACCCTCTCTCCAGGTTTTGGGCAGCTGTGTGGTTTGGCACTGCAAAGGCATGCTTATGGGGTGTAGAATGACAGAAGGTGGTGGAGGAGTGGGACTTCTCCCCCCACCCCCCAGCTACACTTTCTACTGGAAAAAATAATACATACTTTCACTTGAGCACTGTCTTCAGTTTAGCGGTTTTTTTTTTCCCCTGATTTTTTTGGGCATTGCTTGTGTATTTTGGGGTCTTTTTTGTTAAGCTTTTTTGAGTTTCCAAGGCTGTTCTATTGTGTTGCTTTTATCTTGTCTTCTACTGGAAAAAGCGGGAAGACTACAAACAAAACGAGAGAGGAAGTAGAAAGGTCTCTGTATTTACCATCCATATTGGTAAGATGGTGACATGTCTTTCCACTGGTCTTTTGTGTTAAGAACTTAATCTGAAAAACATGTTCAGTTGCTTTTTAAAAGTGGGAGGGTGGTGGTGGTAGTGGGGAGTGTTTTCCCACACTTCACACAGCTTTCCAACTGGAAAAGGGTAGAAAACAGTCAGGAGCTAGGAAAATCTATTTCTTTCAAAAGCTGATGGAGAAGTTTCTTCCTGACATGCCTCCACCACCAAGCTTTTCACTATGAAAAATGTAGTTGAAGTATTTTTTATGGAAAAACTGTTCTCTTTTGAAGCCTTGTTTTTTCACTTTGAGTCATTTTTTGGAAATTTTTTGATGGGAAAGAAAGATTTTACTCACTTGCCAACTTTCAAAACACTGCTTCAGAACTGGAACAGAGCTGCAACTCACCTGTTTATTTCCGTAGTTACACAGAGTAATTGCTGTTTTAAGTATATCCTGTTTGCTAAGTTGTGTGGTTCATGTGTTATGACAACTTTAACGGCTCTTACAGTATATGGCAAAGGGATTTAGGGCTGGGGGCAGGTGCTTTTTACCTTGTTTTTTAATTCTAAATAAATATAGTGAAAATAAATAATGGGAACATCCACATTTACATTAAATAGACTATTTTTTTTCATAAAAGGCAGATAAATTCACCTGCTTCAGGGCAGAGTCTAACCACTAATTGACAGAAATTAGGAAGAAACTTCCTTCTAGGCAGTTGTTCCGTCTCTTTCTATGTGGAATTTCTTGTATGTTCTTTCTAAACCCCAGGGTATCAGCCACTGCCAGAGGACTCTGTGCAGGTTGAGTGAGACAGTCTTAGATTAGGTTGATTACTTGATGGTCACCTCTGGTAATTCTTAGTCTTTCATATCTCACTTAACCATCCATCCATCTTGTTTACTAATCAAATGCTGATGAAAAGAGACTCCCTAAAACCTCTCTCTCTCTTCCCTTATGCTACTGCTACTAATCGCTGGATTCTACTTCTCTTTCAGAAGATGCTGCTCAAGAAGAATTGTGGAGCGAAGACTAGAGTTATTAAAATTCATGTAAGTTGCCCTTTTCTGGTGCCGTTCCTTCATCTTTCCACATATGTGTGGTGACACTCTTCAAACATCTACACCCAGAAGATTATTTCTGGAGGTCGCCTGTGGCATTATCAGCTGCATAACAAAAGTTACTAGTCTGGAGTATAGACTGTAGGTGCAATTTAGGTTAGGTGCTGACGAGGCTAATAATACATTGGCTTTTCCATTTTGGAGACTATGGGTTCAAAGCTTCCTTGGAGTGAAAGTCTACATCCTCTGCTGTGAGCTTATACAGTTATGCATAGCTGTCCTGTAGGGTGTCATTTGAATCCTTGGCCAAGGGAAGTGCTGATCTGAGGTAACAAGTGGTGTTCAGTAGGGGTGAGAGGTACTGGTATATAGCTGTGGAAAAGGGACTGTACCTGCATGGTGCACTGGTGTCTGCAGAACTGTGTGGGATGTGGGACTGGATGATGGCAGATGAGAGCTAGATTGCTTGGGTGGCTTTGTAGCTGGGATGACAATGCAGTGTCTGAGCATCTCCCGTTCTTGAGCGCACGCACACCTAGCAGAACTAGGTTTGCTCAACATTCCTGCTTGTAGTTTGTGCTGTCTGCATCTCTGAGTCTTTGTCTCTGGTACCCTGTCCCCTGACTCTTCAGCCAACCCTATCTGCTTTGTGGGTACCTTAGCTTTATTTTGGTCAATGCTGTATGCTGCTGTGGGAGATATGTGCATGACCTTGTACATTGCAGCCAAAACAAGTGCCTCAGTCCACTGAGCCCCATATGATCCTCCACATGTTTGAGATACACAGGCAAAAACAGATCAGGGTGAAGAAAACACATAACCTTTGTGATAAAACTGCTACTTTTATGGTAGTAATTATAGCCTTGCAAGAGGGATGAATGGCAGACTAGGATCCTTCAGGGTTTACACCTCGCCCAGGAGGAAATGGGACTGATGCCTTTGTGTACCCAGAATTGCTGCTGTTTATGGGTATGCTGTTTGGGTGCCCCTGCCCATCGCTGCTTTGTGGGTGAATTTGGTATTTGAGAGGAGAAGGAGCAGGTAGGGCTAGCTAGAGCCTTGTGCAGAGCTGGACAGTATTTCTTCAACTCCTCATATGCCTTCTGCCAGGGCACTTCAGTCCTGTCTTCCAGCAGCCCCACAATGACTTGATACTTTTGATTGCACAATTAATCCTGATCTGTTATGTATTCTCTTGTGCTTCTGCCTGGGTTGTTTTCTGTAGAGCTCTCTCCTCCTGTGCCCCATGAGCTCTCCCCAGACTATGCCTGTCCTTCAGACCTACTGACAGTCTAATCCTGTTGCAAAGTTTTAGTGCAACTTGTTTATCACCTTCCTTTATGCCTGTCCCACGTGCTTTCGCTGTTTTTTCTGGATGTCCCTGGACTGCATCTATTTCCAGTGCTGCTTGGTGGCAGTACCCCAGTCCCTGGGGTTTCAGTGATGCCTCTGTGGGGTGGTTTCCTCTGACACCTTGAGCTCATTATTGCAGCTTACTTTTGTGCCCCTGGAGAATCTGAGAGGCAGAACTATCCCTTCGCTCCCTACTAAGCCCATGTCAGCTTGCACTAAAATAAACAGCAGAAACTGAGAGCACACCCTTCTGACAGGTGGCACAGAATCCACGCTTCTCTGGCCAACCTTGCTGAGCTGCAACAGTGCATCTCTACCTGAGGTGCTTGTGTTGTTTCCATGACAATAGCATATGATACTTCAGTTTCTTGTTGGTCTGTCATGGTGGCAAAGCCATTAGGTAAAGGAGCATTTTTGCTTCCATTTTTCAAATGATTGTGAGTGCCCACTTTTGTGTACCCAGCTTAGAAAGGAGGCAGCAGGTCCCCAGCCGAATACCTTGCCGAGGTGCCTTAGCTCTGGAAGCAGCTGAGAGAGGTCGATACCTCTGAAATATGCTGTGCTCTCATCGTATAAAGGGAAACCTCAGTCCAGCCTGTAAGACATGCTTGGCACAGGGTTCCTTCTCAGTGTTGCACAGCAGCAGGACGAGGTAACAGGCACAAGTTGAAACGCAGGAAATTCAGGTTGCCCAGAGACACTGTGGAATTTCTGTCCATGGAGATACTCAAAGCATGTCAGGACATGGTCTTGGGCAACATGCTTTTGCTGACCCTGCTCTGAGGAGGGGGGTTGAACTAGACTATCTCTAGAGGTACCTGCCAATCTCAACCGTTCTGTGATTTCTGGCTCATGCCCAGCACTTAGTAATGGAGTCAGAGCACACCAGGGACCTTAGTTCACTTGGGAGGGCTATTCTGAGGCCCTACTGAATGTGGTCTTTTGCAAAGGATGATAGCAGGAAGCAAGGTGAGAGGCCTGGTTCTCTGTTGCTGAAGATCTGGTGACACAGGTTCAGTGTTGGGACTTTGGCATTGTGATGACGTTGGAAGAAATGAAGACAGGTTTCTCACAGCAAATGGGTTGATGAGCTGTTAAAGGAGGAAGCAGGCATCTGTCTGCGTGTCTGAACAGGAAACATCACCATGTGAACCAGTTTACTTTTGTCACTGTAGCCCTGAGAAGCCCTGATGCATAAGTGCACCTGTTTCAGCACAGGTAAAGAACACACAGCCTCTGAACTCAAGCGACATCCAGACAGCGTAAAACTGGATGGAGATGCAGTGAGTGGACTGGTGTGAGGAGCAGGCAGGCTGCCTGATGGTTTATGCTGGGGATTTGAAGCAAGGAGCCCTGCTTTCTCCCCCCATTTTCCCTGCTGCTGAATAGCTTGAGGGCGAAAAGATTATGCTTATTCCTTCCTGTGCGAGGCAGATGATGACAGTGACCTGCTAGTAACATCAACGAAGCATTTCCGTTCTTGTGAGGACAATGTCTCATGTGGTTGTGAGATAATGTGTACTTTTAAAAACACCCTCCTCCTGACTAATGTTTTGGTTGCCTTGACATCTTGGGGCTTTGCTGACGTGTCAGGACGCAAGGTGATGCTCTCTCATGCATCATGCCAGCTATGCTCTTCTGCTGGAAGAGTCTCCCACGGGAAGGTGAGATGGAGGGGCAGTGTCTTTGCCTGTGGCACTGAAACACAGTTTCAGCCCTTGGAAATTTTCATGGTCTTTGGGAGTCTTTCTCAAGCAGGTGACATAGGCTGGGTTTTGCTTCTCCATGTGCTGTTTTAACACTAAGGTGCCACCTTGTCGCTGTTCCCTGTACTTCAGCTTCCCATGGGTCAGCTTGGGCGGTGTTAGGCTACAGCCTTTCCACTCGCTCAGCAGTTCTTCTTGAGCGGGATGATGGGACAGTGATGTGACAAGTCTAAGAACCTAGACAGATTAAGGCAGAGATTAATAAACTTCTCAAATGTGCAGCAGCTCAGTTGTGTTTGAAATGTTTTCAGGAATAGCAGTGGTGAGAGGTCAGGGCCTACAGTGAAGAGAAAATAATATTTAAAAAAAAAAAAAAATCTCCCTTCTGTCCCCCTGCCCCCCCGCGCCCCCCCCCCCCAGTAAAGGATAATGCAATAGGAGAATCAGCCCCTGCAGGCAGGCAAGCAGAGACAAATTGGAGGTGACAGCGTGTGTAGGAAGTATGGATTTGTGCATAATAGATACATGTAGCATAGCATGTGTCGGTGCAAGGTGAGGGGTAGACATGGGCCTACATGGGTGTTGCACAGTGAGGTGGGCAATGTGTGTGTGCAGACCTGGTCACTGGTGCCCCAAAGTGTCAGCCAGTGTCATATCTGTAACTGGAAACAAGTGCTAGGTGTGAGTGAGAGGGGTTACATGCATGCGTGTGGGTATTTTAGCATCCAGAGCATGTTTGCGTGGTGCAGTTGGATGTTGCGTGGAGACACTTCCTTAGCGCTGGAAGGAGGATGACTGTACGAGCTGCACGTGCTTGCAGGGTGCAGCTGCCTCTGCCCTGGACCAGGCTTGGTCAGCTGTAGCCAGTTCTGAATGCAGAGACTCATCTTCCAGAGTCTTTCTATAATACAAGTCTTCTGTTCTCCAGGCCCTCTTGGGATGATGGTTACAAGTCTGTCATTTAGTCTTATTCTTGTTCTTCCTTCACAGACTCCTACATGCAGTCTCTGAATGGGATCAGTAGAGCTGGGCTTATCTCAGCAGCAGTAGGTGGGTAGAAGACCCAACTAGCAAGCTCCTGGGTATCTCAAAAGTTCTTGTTGGGGCAGGCAGAGAGGGAGTAAGGATTTCAAGGCCAATCTGATAACCTGGCTGATCAGAGAGATGTTTTCTGCTATGTAAAAATAAGAATTTTAAATCGGAACATAAATGTCTTGTCCTCTTGCCTTGATCTTATCAATGTTGAGAACGCCCTCTGCTTGGACAGGGTCCAGACCCCTGGAATGACTTCCCTGTCTCTTATCTCTTGCATCTGCATCCTAAAAGGCCACTGCAGAAACACGATGGGTTTTCTTCTCCTAAAACAAGAGACCTTTTCAGCTTGGAGTGGAGCAGGAGATATGCTGGCCTGAGCTTTCTTGGCAGATGCCTGAACTATTCGCAAATGCAAGGCATGCTAGGTGACAGAGCAGTATTGGTGCAAACCTCTGGTTTTGGCTGCACAGCAAGAAGTAAAGATTTCTGAAAAATCAGAAGACTCTTTGTTTGTGCGTACATACATATATATATATATATACACACACACACACACACACACACACACATATAGGTTGCCCCTTCCATCACAGGCTCCCAGTGTGCTTTGCAAGCTTTGTTAAATATAGCATCCCAGAGGCAGATAAATACCATGACTGCAATTTCAGAGTGAGTTAAACTAAGAAACTAGCAGAGAATGTTACTTGCCTGAAAAGAGACAGTGTGAGGAGAACTTAAGTCTGGGCTTTGATCTTCAAACCACATTCTTTAAGCTGTGACATCATGATCCCAAACTGCAGCTTGCTAACAGTTTGTCAAACCCTCCTGGTTGTATTTAGTATGTGACTGAGTGCCTAAACCTGAACCTGCCCTTTAGAAGCAACAAGAGAGACTCTGCCCCCTGGCCAGTCGCATTCTTGGGTTACTTGCTGGGCAGAGGCCCCTCATGGAGATTTTGGCACTCCAGTTCTCTAGGTGGGCTCTTGTCCCCTGTTGACGGGTACACCTCTGCTGAGCAAAATGGAGAAGGTCCTCTGCTAAGTGAGAGTACAAATATCCATTGCTTATTGGGGAAACCAGCTCCTCCCAGCCCAGCCACTGAGCTGCCTGCTGAAAGTCTCTGTGCAGTGATAGCTGGCCCTGGGGAACCCCAGTCCTGGTCTGAATAATTCTTGACAAAAGACTTTGTCCAGAGTTTCCTCAGCGACGGGAAGGATCCCGTGTTGCCAAGGTGGGAATACCTCTGTCTGTTAAAAACTATCCCAAACATCTGGCTCCAGACATTGTTTTATTTAGCATTGCTTTTATTGAATTTCATGGCAAAGGCTAACCAGCCTTCAGCCTGTCCATAGCAGCCAGAAGAGGGACTGTAATGTCTCTCTCTTCTGCTTCCTTAAAGAAAAGAATTTTTATTGCTGCCTACTTTTTATGAATTCCTGCCATGTATGCCCTTGAACCTGTTAAATCACGTAAATACTTGCAGAATAGACGTTGTGGAATAGCCAAAAGCTCTGTAATCCAGACATCACCATGAAAGTGGTGAGTGGCTGGTGAGTCAGGAGGCTGACATCCTATTTTCAGTGCTGTCCTTGCTTTGTGGTCTGATGTGGGTTGTGGGTCTGGTTTAAGAATGGGGGAGTGGGAGGGGTAGAAAGGAGGTTAAGATTGAGGTGAAGCCCAGTGACCAATTGCTGCTGCTGGGACATCCCTGTGTGTCAGTGGTGGCTGTGGCTGGTGGTGCTGTGGTTCAAGGGGCTGGGAAGTGGCAAGGCATGCTTCACAGAAAGGGAATCACATTTGGTGACTTTTGGGTCACACCTGGCTGATGGAGCAGAGAGAGAGAGGTAGGGGATGGCAGAGGGTCACAGTGGCTCTGCCACTGTTTTCTGGCAGAGCTTCAAGTCCAAGATGGCAGATCAGGCACTTCTTTTAGCACCGCATCCAGGCCCACTGCAGTTGCTCCCTGCTCCCCTTTGTTCGCGTGGCTATGGGAACCTGGCACCCGTTCCCTCTCCCAGTCCCCAGAGCTGTAATCCTCTTTTCCCACACACCTCTCCCATAATACACCCACTTCCTGTGCTTGGCTTCCACGGCTGGGGCGGTTTGTCCAGAGGCAAGCGCACTGTGTCAGCATGTGTTCACAGCCTGCTCATGCCAGGGTAATTAATACTCACTTTGCAGTTTTAATTTGGGTTCCCTTTAAGTTGAAAGCAGCGTGCTGCTCTGTGCCAGCCTGCCTGGCCAGAGGGAATTGGGTTGCCCTGGCCTCATGCAAACTGGAAGCTGCACATGCCCAGGTACACACCACGTGCAGGCTCTGTGAGGAGCATGGTGCCTGGGGTTCCTGGCCCGAAGGGAGGAGGACTGTGAGGGAAGTGGGCTTTGATCCCTCTGGAGGGAGAGAGGATGTTCCTGTTGCACAGGGCAGGGCTGGAAAGGGGAAGGTGGGAGGAAGGAGAGGATGAGGTAGTGTCACTTGTGTACAGACCAAAACTGCTAAGGACTCTACTCGGATGTAGTTGACAGATTTAGGGCCAGATTGTGCCTTTCCCGTGTCGGTGCTTGCTTGGAGCTCCTCTTGGGCCCACTCCTCCTCCCGCTCAGTCACATGCAGGCACTAGGGTGTGTGCAGGGAAGCACAGGCCATTTTGTATCAGAAGGAAAGAAAGTGGAGACAAGACACAGCTTACTAGTAGGGGAGTGTGGGTTCATTCACATGTTCCTAACAGATTTGTGTGGCCTTCAGAGCATGACCTTCCCTGGGACCCTGGAGCGGTGAGTCCCCCAAGTTGGCCAGGGAGCACTGACAACCTGCCCTGCTGAATGACCCATCTGTCCCTTTTCATTGTGGAGCCTCCTTCCTTTGGATTGTCATGCAGGCAAAATCAAAGCTTGCAGTCAGCTTTCTCAAAGACATATGAGAGAGAGGAGAAGAAAGGCATATTACACTAGTGCCAGCAAGGACCCATATCTGAAACTGGGCTATTTCTGCTTTTGGGCAAGTGACCAACAAGCGTCTGCTAGGCCCTTTGAAGTATCTTCCAAAAAACTTCAGTGTTGTCTGTCTGGTGGCACCTCTCTAAGTCTGGTAGTTGCCATCTGACAACTCTGCACACACGTTTGCAAATGTTTGATTTAAATTTTTTTTTTTTCTTTCTGAGAGGAACAGTGATGTGTTTGTAAACTATTGAACTGGTTTTTGCAATGTGGTTGCATAAAAGGAAGTAGGTGTTAGGCAGCCTTGTGTTGGTGGAGGAAGACAGGCCTTTTGGGGAAGGGTAATGGAGAACACAGAAAAACGGTGCTAACTGCAAAGTTTTGTTTTCCATGTGAGAATAGCATTTGGAGTTGATCTCACCTTTTCTTGGAAGAGAAGGGAGAAGAGTAGTCTTAAAATGAAGTCTGTCATGGCCTATGTTTTAGTTATCCCCTGAAATTAAACGGCATATGAACCTTTGGGTGGAGGGGAGACTTCCAGGAGGGAAGGAGTTTGGCTTTGAAAAGTTATTCTTTGAGCTGCTCAAGGTCTGTGACTGGAATAAATTGTCAGAGGCCCTATTGGAGTTAATGAAGAAGCAGTTAAATGTGAATTGCTGCTCCACTGGAGGAGCTGGTCCTGCTTGTCAGCAACTATTTCTTGAAAACTGCCTGAAGCGAGACTGTAATTGGAAGGAAATCGTTTCTCATCAGAAGGTCGTAACACCTAGATGTTAATTAGTTCATCCTGGCTGTGGTGTATGTATTATACACAGGAGAAACTGAGGCACAGATGATGGGAAGTGGCTTGGTCAGGACCGTGTCCAGAATTACAGACGTAGCTAGGAGCAGGCCTGAGGGTCCCCTTTCCTTGCTCACAGCCGATGGTTTCACACTTCGAAGTTGAAGTGTCACCAGTTTCTTTTCTAACCACCTGGCAGGGGTGAGAGGAAGGAGGACAAAGTGGAATGAAAAGCAGTGTACCTGTGAATGCTCCACTGTGGAGTCTGACAGCTCTCTGCACCCTGCCTGAGTATCTGTACTACCTCTGGCTCTGTACTACCTCTGGCTCTGTCCGCTCCTGGGCAAGGCGACTGTCTCACGAACAGGCAGCATTGCAGGCAGGCGTCCGTCTTTGCCAAGGCTCTTCTGGGGATTTATTCCTTTTCACACAGGGTGGTGGTGGGAATCAGATGCACCTTTGCAACTTGCAGTTACATGGTGCCTTTCATCCCAAAGGACTTTTAACAAGTGAGTCTACAGACTGCAAAGGGATCATTCACCCACCACTGAGAGGCATCCACCACTGAGAGGCAGCATATTTAAATGGAGCTTATCAGCGTTTCCCAATTGCCAGGGCCCAAGGGCAGGAAAGAAGGGACTCCTGTGCTGGATTGGCCCTGAGTAGGGGTTGGGTTGGCAGAGTACACAAGCTGATCCGATTCTGAATCCCGCTAGGATACTAGAGCTATTATGAAAGAGGACCAAAGAGTATTAAGCAGGGCTTAGTTTTGTATCACCCCTAACACACCACTCCCTTCTAAGACATTGTTGTGTTAGGTAACTTCATTTCCCCCCTCCTGTGGGGATTGTCGTTCCCACAGCTGAAAGCACGCTTGGAGCTGTGCTTGCCTTTGCTTTGTCTGAAGAAGAGAACCATGCTTCTGTGGAATTGTGAGTCCAAAATTAAGTTATTTCACAATCTGCATTTGGGATATTTTCCCAGACTTCATAGGGGTAAAGGATGGGTTTCTAGGAGGAATGTTGTGTTAGTAGATTTATCCTTTGCCTGTTTATCTTCTTCCTATGTACTTTTTCCTTGCTGAAACATACAATTATGTTACAGATGGATTTCTGGAGCAGTTGCCCATTTCTCTGTTTTCTGGGGGCTGCTAATATGATTGAAATTCTGCATTTCTTCTGTGGTGTTTAATCTCACTGGTCTTTGAGGCACCTGCATCCAGTCGCTATCTGTACCATCTTTAGGTGTGCTTCTTTGTTAATGTGCTTTAGATATGTTTCAAGCCTGGTTGCTTCTTTTTACCACCTGTATTTAATGGTGATAATGCAATTGGTGACTACAGGACAGGTTTGCAAGACTGTATATGTAGGCATGGGTATATGTGGGAAGAAGTGTGTGTCTGGGTGCAGGCTGACAACCGTGCATGACCGAGGCAGTCTGCACATAGTCGCTTGAAACGTGTAACACAAGTTAGCTCCCTTAGGAGCTCATCTAACTCAAATGAGGTGTGCAATGAGGCAGCATGGGTGTCTGCAGGTACTGAAACTACCTTCTGCTCTGGGCAGTTGTACAAGCAAGTGATGAGCTGTGCTCCCTTGGACTGTCTTCTGGATGCTGGTGGAGTTTGGGCCCTGCTTGGCTTGAGCTATGATGTGAGGGGACACGATTTGTATGAGTGGGGACAGCTCTCTTTGTGATTTCCAAGTCAGAAGGAGGTCTTTGTGTGTGTGGAGTGGTGTGGACAAGTGACCAGGGAAGGGCACACGTACTGGGGAGAACCTGAGGCGTGTAAGAGCAGGTGAGTGTGTGCAAGCGAGCATGGGTGTGTGTGACAGCGTGCATCCAAGCGTGTGCACCCTCCTGCCGGCAGCTGGGTGCTTCTGTCTCAGGCCATTCTCCAGCTGTGTAAATACATTGCTTAACAAATTGAGAGCTCTGGTTAATGATTGCCATTAGTGCAGGGCCCATATTAGGCTCCATTTTGTGTGAGTTACCCAGCTGCCCAAATGCCATTAGAGTGAACACACCTGCCTTTAATGTTAAGCGTGGAGTGTTTGTGCTCCGAGGAGCCTCTGCAGGAGCTGGCCTGGGGTTGCTCAGCAGAGGCTGTCAGGCAGGTTTGTGGCAAGTTTGCCTGGGGCCTGCTGCAGTAGCAGCAACTCTGACAGCCTTCCTTAGTCAAAGCAATGTCCTGGGTGTCATAGGCTGGTGCTGGGCACCCAAGGGGAAGGGCAGGCTGGCTAGAACACGTGCCCAGACTATAGGGAGGCAGCTGGCCCAAGTGATGGGGTGGGAGGAACGTGTTCCCCTCCCTGGCAGCCAGCCCTATCTGTCTTCTTTCTGGGAAAGAGCTTTGCCTTGTGCTACTCATCAGAGCCAGACCACCACATGCTGTGATCCCAAGTGGTGTCGTGGACTAAGCCAGATCTGGCCTGGTCATCCCTAGAGCAGAATACAAGCTCCAAAGAAGAGCTCTTCTTGCTCTTCTGCAAGAAGAGAGTGGAAGTACTTTGGTGCTGGTGCCCTTTCTTTCCTCCAGCAAGGTCCCTAGCAGAGATGCTGCCTTGTCAGTCATGGAGTAGGTGCAAGGCAGACTCGTACTGCTCAGGGTTATAAATGACTGCAGGTTGGTCAGGGTGTTCCTGTGAATGAGAGCAGTTGCATTACTGCCTCTCCTACTACTGCCTACAGTTAGACACAGGGCCCTTCTCACCCTGCCCTCGCCTGCTGTTGTGGTGGCTGTGCTGTTGAAAGCCAGCCATTGTCTTGTGGCTGCTTGAGAGGTGCCATGATGAAGAGGCAGGATTGGGTGCAGTTTGAGCCTTGCTTGCAGCTGCCTGACCACCTGTGAATTTCTGCATCCTTCTCTGTCTTCTCACACCCCTGTCCTTTGCCTCGGCCCTTGTTCTGTGCTAGTCTCCCTTGTGGTGCCCTGGGAATGCTTTCTGCCCCACACACTGGCCCCAGAAGAAGGCCCAGAGAGAAACTGCAGGGTGCCTTCCCACCCAAAGCCTGGTGAGTTCTGTGGATGACTTTCGTCTGTCCTCTGGACCTATCTTTCCCCAGCCTCTTCTCCATCTGGTGTCCGCCAGAAATGAACTGATTCAGCTGCCTTCCCTAATCCTGTCTGGCATTTCAAAATGGAGGAGACTGCCAGGTTCTTTGTTCACATTCCCTCTTGGCACTGGCAGGGGGACCTTCTCTGCTCTGGAGAAGGACAAATGTGCTGATTTATTCTGCCCCTTAGCTCTGAATAGGGGTTGCTATGTTACCCTCCAGCTCTGAGGCTTGCCAGAGCACACACCATATATAACCCCACAGCAGGTGGCTATTGAGTAAAGGCCCTTAAATCTGCCTCTCTTGTTTCTTATGCTGCTGGCCAAGGTGTCAGGGGGATGTAGCAGAGCATGATTTGCTGGCTGAAACTACAGGTACAGCTGATGCCAAGCACCATGTTGGCATTTTCCATTCTCAAGTGTCCATCTTAATTTGCAGAGGAGGTACCAACTAGGCAGGAACACGCTGCCCACACTGGCTTTTAAAAAGGTCCTTTCTGATGCGAAGGCTGCCCCATGGGGCTGAGCTGTGACCAAGATCCTGGAGCCAGAGGCTTCCAGATCCTGCTGTGGTGACTGCAGCACCCGGGGCCTGGCTTGGAGACTTCCGTAGCTCTCTCTAATTTGGCATGCCTGTTTGGGTAAGCCTAGCCATTTGAGCAGCTTTCTGAGAAAAGTTGCACGTGCTTGTCCTGTGATGACAGGTTAAAACCCAGCTGGGACAGAGGCAGATGGCATCAAAACATCACCTTGCTATGCTGGTATGTGGTTGCAACTTTCTGATAGACCTGACTTTGAAGTGCCGAAATGAACCTCTGTCTTAGAGGAGACAGCAGAGTTGGTAATTGTTCCTAAAAAGCCTACTTCTTTGAAGAACAGTTCCTTAGTGCAGACTGAGCAAGGGAAACCGTGGGTCTTGCTAGCAAAGGCCTAGAAGAGGCAGCAGGGAGCCACATAACACCAGAGCCCAGGCCAGATCTCTTCTCACTGGGCTTTTTCCAACCTCCCTGAAAACAATGGTAAAGCCCTTCCCAGCAATGATGGGAGTGAGATGAGGGTGGGGGACATTTGCATGAGCTTCTGAGCTGCTGAATGCTCCAGCATGTGGCACTTGGTAGCTCACACCTACCTCTGGGGAATGAACTCTGCAGGAGCATGATTAAATACTCTGCTGGCCCATAGAGCAGTGAGACCTCCTCTCCTGGTCAGAGAGTGTCTGTGAAGCAGCTGCCTCACTGGTGATTCTGCTTGCTTAAGGAAAGAAACAAAACAAAGTTCCCAAGCAGTAAATAGAAAACACTTCCTGTTTAACAGAGTGGAATCACTTCTTTGGCACCGTAATTCCTCTGGGATCCATAGTCACAGCACAGCCTAGTGGGGAACAGCGTTTCTGCCCTGTCAGGCGGTGCAAAGAGTGCACAGGTATTTCTGGCCTCCTTACTCTGGATCTGCTCTAACCATGCTGTGAACACTGGGAGCAAAAGGGAAGAGGATAGTCTTTGGTGGCCATGGTACAGACCAGGCTGTAAGGCCTTCAGGTGGGGTCTTTTGCTCCAAGCATCTCCCAGCCATTCCTTATTGAACTGTGGAGTCTGGAGCCAAAACTCTGGAGAGTTTCAGTGTGTCAGGAACTTCATAGATTAAGAAAGGGTGATTTGTAAATCCTTACTGGAGAGCTGTTGAAAAACAGGACTGAAGAATGAGTCTTCAGAGAGAACCCGGTTTATCTCCCTGCTCTAGAAGTGTAGTAGATCCTCCTTCAAGGCCAAGTGAATCTGAATTTAGCTTTTCCATGTGATACCTTCTGGCAGTGATGCTGTTCTGACTCTGGGACTCTAAATGCATGATACCCTGTTTCACCTACCTGAGCGGCTACAGGTGCCATGGGTCCTGGTCATGTGGATCCCAGGGACCTCTGTCCTGAAGGGGGGGTGCATGCTTTTCTCTTGAGGGGTAGGAGCAAGGGAATGAGAAAAGCACTTCACTGCTTATGTTAGTGCCATTTGCTGCAAGTACAAGCATGACCACCCATTCAAGGAGGTGTAATTGTACCAGAGAGGGATGTGACAAAGCACTTGAGCAAGAACTTCACTGTTTGTAGCTTATATGAGTACTGACTTCATCCCTCTTTTTATTCCTCTGCAGAGCACCAATGGAGGTCGCCCACCACCCCACTTCGTGTATGATCCATCCACCTTTGCCTTCCGTTCCCTCAGCACCTTGAAGCCGCTGAGCCCGATAGCTCCAGTGGAAGAACCGTCATGTGCCTACTGAAGGAGTTTCTCCAAAAACCTCAGGAACTATCAACCAACCACCTGCCTGGCAGGGAGAAGGGGAGGTGGTGATACCCAAGGGGATGGGTGGGAGAAGAAAGGGACAATGACACATCTTTGCAATACAGCCTCTCTGGCAGCAGGAAACACGTGGCTTTGCAGCAGTGCCTGTTTTCATACTACCGCCATATCTGAATAGTGGCAAAGGGTGAGATTTTTGTCTTTCAGGGCAAAACAAACCAGTCAGGTCCACAAACTGCAAGGGCAGCCACCAAGGCAGTGTTTCACATGGATGGTGGTAGTTGAAGATATCCCTGAGGGGTTCAGGGGCTAGTATGGCCTACATAGCAGCAGGGATGAGTGATCAGAGTGTGAAACCAAGCCTAGCCAGTTTCTCAAGAGTACCTGGGTCTACAGTGCTTTGATATAGACCTGACCATTCTTCCACTCAGAAGTGAGCTCAGGACTGGGGACAGAGTCTATACAGTGATGCCTGCAAAGCAAGAACATCCCTGTCCGACTGTTACAATTGCATTCACTTCAAGCTCTCTTGAGTGGAAGACCCTCGGAGTGGGAGGTGGCAGGGGTACCTGGCAAATCTAGCTGCATGTTCCAGCTGGTCTGCCAGCAACTCAGTGGTACTGTTGAAAATGGGGTTGAAAGCAGTTGTAGATCAGGGGTTAGAATAAAATTCTAGAATGGAGGGTCTGTGTTCAGCCATCCAAGGAAATACAGCGCCCACCCTCAGTCCTCTCAGCGTCATCGGAGAGAAGAACTTGAGGGAGTGACTGTGTGCTCTTGGATCTCCTCTTGACTGAGGCTGTCTGTGTTCTGGGATGTGCAGCACTTCTCCACAGCATTGTCCTGGTACCCTGCTGCACTAATACAATGCTGAAGGCAACTGGCATCACCAAACTCAGCCAAATCTAATGTCTCCAGCAAGCTTTGCATTCCCCTGTTATGCTGGCTATTAAATTCATGTAGACCTCCCCCCCTACCTTGTACCAGTGGAACAAGTATTCCCAGATGTAGCGTGGAGTGGGAGAAAGGGGTCTCTGCTTTGTGGCCACCTGCTGGTGGAAGAAACAAGAGGGGAGTTTGGGTGAAGCTGTGTGACATTTTTCCATAGACAGTCCTAAGGCAGTTAGGACTGTGCTAGGCCTTGCTACCACTGGAGTTTGACTGGGATCTGGCTGTGTTTTGTGCTACAAGGCCGCAGCTAATGGGACAAGCTCTCACTCTCTTGGTGAGGCAGAGGAACAAGGCATTTTCCCTTGCTACACCTGGTGGAGAGAGTAACCTCTTTGTCTAGGCACTCCCCACCTTGAGCCTGTATCTGGCTGGGTGCAAGGAGAGTGAATAGTTTACTTCTTGTCTGGATCAACAGGAGCAACTGTGAGTAATAGAAAATAATTTTTGTTTTTACATCTGCTTCAGTGTGTTGGTCTTGCCATTCTTCGGATGAGACCAGTGGTCAGTCCAGCTGCCAGCAGGAGGCCACACAGTGAACCAGCATTTGCTGGTGCTTTCTGGGTCCTTCACTGAGACCCTTGGGGAAAGCCTGAATCCCCCACCCCTGCCCTCCTCCTTCCCCAGCCTCCTCTCACTCAGGCAGGCAGAGCAGCTGGGCAAGGTGGTGAGGGGATGTCTGTCCTGATGCTCCCCCAACCCTGCCTGCTCTTTGGCTCCAGAACGTCACAGCTGGGCCACCCCTTGCACCAGCACCATCTCTGAGGGGGTCACTTGGGTTTGCTGGCAAGGTGCCTCTGGCAGAGCATTGTGGTTCCCTGCAAGAAGTCCCTTCTTCTGACAGAGGCTGATTCTTCTGCTGATTCCTCCTGCCCCTGTAGAGACTCTGCTTATCTTGTTTTGATGGCACACCTCAGCTTTTTAACTGCTGCCAGATCAAGCTGACCAGTGCAGGACAGGAAGCATCACCCCTTCAGACCAAACCCCTGTGCTCAGGAGAAGAGACAGCCGTAGCCCTGGTACCCATCCGAAGAGGTGCATTCCCCATGCAGATGGCTGGGGTGGTAGCCCCATGCCCCCAGGCTTTGCTCAGTGAGAGCTGCTGAGGTGCTCAGCCCCTGAGATGTGTTTCTGCCAGCCCGTGTGTGTGGCAGGCTACCTTCTCTTTGGTGGGAGCGGGGAACAGGGGTGTCCTGCTGGTATTGTTGCCTTTTAGTACTTTTGTAACTTTTTTCTGTCTTTTCTTTTTCAATCAGAAAGAAAAATAAAAAAAAAAACACAACAATGAAATAAAGTGTAACAGCTGCTGTATTTGCTCGTCTGGTGGGTCTCATGTGTTTGCCATCTTCTGGGTGTTTGTGGGCAGGGGTGTAGGAGGGGATGGAGCAGAGCGAGGTGTGACACAGCACTGCCAGTCCCAAGCACTCCCAAATCAAAAGCCAAGTCTGCAAGAGAATGGCTTTGAAAACAAACTAGCAAGAGCTTTTCTGAAATGAGTGCCAGGCTCTTTGCATAAGAGGAGCTCCCCAAGCAGCTGCTCCCTTTGAGGCTAGGCCTGGGATGGTATCTTGGCCCTCACTGGTGCTTCCCTTGCTGAGAAGGTGCTTTGGCTTTTGTGTGACCTGCTTAATGCTTGGGGGTTGAACGTGACCTGGCTGGAGGTCTCTATCCCCCCAAAACAGAAGGGTGGGTGACCACACAGCTCGCTTTGGCTTATAATTTTAGCCTCAGTGAGTCTTACATCTCTATCCCAAGATTCTCAGCAGCCTTTTTGCTCACAGACAGAGCACTCATGTTCTTCCATAACTCTAGCTCACCCCTTCCTCTGTATCTTGTTCTAAAAAACCCATCTCAGGTACTTGTAATGTTCATTCCCCACCCGTTGCTATCTCCTTGACTAATCTCTGTCTCTCCCCCACACTCCTAGCTCTGTATCTTAGCCAGCATCTCACAAGGCTAGTACCTATGTCCCCTTTTCCAAGGCCTCCCGAGAGATACTAGCTTAAATTCCCTTAGCAGCACTACTTAGACTTACTTCCAGGAGGCCTTTTCGGCTCTTCCTTCCAAGCTCCAATCTCCCCTAGGCTTCCTGCCATCTGTCTTGAAATCCTCCCCTCTCTGTCAGCTGCAGCTCATCGTTAATTGGCCTTGGCCTGTTTTCCAAGGGTTGTAAGGTGGGCTTGCTGGATCCCCCAAGCCCTTTGCTCTCATCCCTCCCATACAGAATTGCCTTTCTCTCATCTATGTGATGTTTCTTCCAAAACAGCCTGATGGTTCAGTGCACCCACCTTCAGGGCCCTAGATGCTGTTCAAAAAACATAGTGGCCGCTATGGCTCCACAAACCCTGATCATCTGTAGTGTTCTGACAGGTCAACCTTGTTTATAAGTATATAAATGCATGGAGAGGGATGTGTTTACCTTGTATCAGCCAGGCTGTAGGTATAGACGCCTATTGTGCCGAAGCCAGAGTCCAGCAGGCAGAATGGCAGAAAGCTGGCATAAAGCCTTGCAGTGTGCAGTCAGCTAATCGGCCGGGGTGAGCTGGGGCACGGAGCTGCTTCTGCTGCCCCCAGGGCTTTAGTTTGGGTCCCCGGCATGCGTTTAGGTTAAGTTCAATTGTGCCTACCTTTCAGCAATCCCTGAAAGCTGGGCCTCCATCTTAATGACAAAACAGGGCAGTTTTTGTGGTAAAACATGATGATGAGCCTTGATACGGCAACAAGACTGAAGCAAGGAAAAAACAGGTTAGTGGCATTCACAAAGATCTTACGGGGTACTTTGCAGCTGTAGTTACCAGTGTAGCTGACCAAGGAGGCTGAGGACATTGGCCTCATTTGGGTGCGAGACCCCGGCATGGGGGAAGGGTTTGCCAAAGACCACTGAGGAAGCCATCAGCAGAAACCAGGGAAGTGAAAGCTGAGCTGTGGTCTTCTGAAGGCTGCTCCTTGCCATAGCCACTGTGCTCCATTGCTGCTTCTGGCATACGTCAGTGCAGGGCTGCTCACCTCTGTGGCTTGCAAAACTCCTTGTGCAAATACCTCCTCTGCTGCTGGAGCGGGCAGGGGCGCCGGCTGGGGTGTGAGCGAAGCACTTTGCAAGCGTGGTCAGCTTGGCGTAGGTCCCCCAGGACCTCTGATTTGCTTGAGCTCCTGGCTCCAGAGTGAGTCCTCCCACCAGGTTTGGGTTGTGGCTCGGTGGGGGAGCCCATAATTTCTAAGCTGAGATCTTTCTCTGCTCTGAGCCGATCTTGCTTGGAGACGTGCAGGTGTTTCCCTTCAGAGCAGAAAACAAAGAGAGGAGGACTGTTGTGCCAAGGCACGCTGAACTCAGCTGTGTTAACCATCTCCAGGAGGGTGAAGGGGGACAGGCGGCTGTTTGAAGAGCTTGGCCATGGCTTCTCTGTGATTTAAGTGGGACCGTTTAGGCTAATACTGTTCTCCAATTAAAGTAAATTAATTAGGTTAATGCTGCAGTCTTATAAAAATAACAGAGGGAAACCAAGCTCCCAGCAGCGGCAAAGGAAGTTGTTATATGTGTAGCCTGAGACTTGACGAGTCTCTTTGCAGCCAGTGCACAAGATCAGCTCTTCATGTGTTGTCCAAACATTTTCTTATACATATGTATGTGCACACATGCACATACATGATATATATATATGTCTCTGTATGTTTTGTTTGTGCAGAAATCTGTGTATCTTAGAGTCACCCACAAGTGGGGTGCCCTGTGCCCACCTGGGTCTTTGTTTGACAGGCCTCGATGCGAAGCCCACTCACCTTGATGCAGCACACTCACCATCTGTGTGCTACAAAGCATGATGATGCTTGGAAAACACACCTACCACCTGTTCCCAACTGCTTGCTGAGTGTTGACTTATCTGCCTACCTACCAGATTGACGAGGAAAATGGGCAAAATCAGCAGCGCTGCTAGGGCCAGAGTTCTCACCCCAGGCTAGATGGAGGCCACTGAAACATGGCTTGGCAACAGAAACAACTGAGAAGCAGAATTTCTAGCCGGACAGACAGTCTCCTTCAGACAACTTAGGTCTTTCCCTTGCTCTTTCTGAAGCTGCATAGCATGTTGTGGCAAGACATGGGGTGGAAGAATGCATTCAAGGGTGTGTATCAGGTTAGGGTTGGATGGGTCATGTGCTGATATATGGGCGTATAGACACCGAGTGCATTTACAGTGGCATTTATATGGTTGTGGCATTTATATTTATGGCATGTTATTTATATTTTAAGTGGAAGGAAGTCTTGGAGGAGTAAAGGCAACAGGCACACATGCAAGCAAGCGTGGGCCTGGCAGGATGGATGCTGGTGGATGCACATCTGAGGCATGGGCAGAAGAGCTTGTGCTGGGGAGGGGCATGAATGAGGCCATGTGTTTGCAGGTGTCTGCAGACAGTGATGCACGGAGGACGTACAAATAGGTTACACATGCCAAAGCAAGGGTGGTGAGTATTTCTTTGCTGCTTCTGCAGTCTCAGCCATTTGTTGTAACAACTGGCAGACTTTTGCAATGCATCACGCCAGTGATGTCTAGAAAAAGTGAATCAAAAATTACAAATGCCCGATTGGTGTCCTTGAGGCACTTGGGAGCTTTCACCATTGCATTAAAAAGAAGCAGGCACCTGGACAACAGTGCCTCAAAACAAAGCGACCTCATTACAAAAGAGAGAGTGATTGTGCACTGTTCCTTCTCAGACAAGGACTTCAGGGACATCAAATAAAAGTAGCAGGTGGCAGGCTCAAAGCAAACAACCAGAGGCAGATCTGCACAGAGCGCAGGGCTGCACAGGGGAACCCTGGGCCACAGGACGCTGCGGCTGCTCAATATTTACATGGCTCCAGACTTCAAAAGAAAGAAAAATTAAGAAAAATACTCCCCAGGAAACACAGCATGCACAAATGCCATCTCTAGTTGAGGAAGGTGGTGAGGTGGGAGGGTTTTCTGGGGTAGGTTGCTGTATGCCAGCCCCGTCTCACCTTTCTCTGGGGCAGGGTCCGCTCTTGCCAGGGTTCAGGGTGGGTTAGTGGCTGCAAACAGACACAGTCACTCTGATTCCTTACAAAATGCACTCTTCTTTTTACTAACAAAAGCAGTTTAACTGTATTTTGTTTTCTCAGACATAATGGGTTGATAACAAATGGTCTGGATAAAGCCTAATCACACTTCCATGGAAGCCTGGGGCAAAACACCCGTTGCCTTACCAGGTGGTGATACGAGGCCTCAGTGGTGACTTGGCCCTCATGTCTTTGATGGTGAGGTTGGAGACAACCTGGTGCATCTACTGAGCTGTTGGCATCAGGGAGTAGCTTGAAACCTGGGCCACTTGCTGATCTATCTGCATGGCTGCAAACAGGCATCCTACAGATCCCGTCTGCCCTCAGTGTGCAGGTGCTGGGGCCCTGCTAGGAGGACCCCAGGTCATCAGAGCTTCCTGGCATCCGCCATGTCCCTCGCCACAGCCAGGCTGAGCCTGAACTGTCCACTACGAGCAGAGGCTGGTCGCAAGGGCATAGCTCAGGCTCAGGTTTCCGAAGCAATCCCCTCTCAGCGGGTCAGGTCTGTACCGGGTGGCAGGCCAGTGTCCATGTGCCATAGGAACAAAGTGAGTTTGGATTGAGCACTGTCTCAGGCTTTACAATACGTATATTATATATGTGGTATAGTTTTGGGGGTGTAGGAATGAGTTAGGAAAGCAAGGAGAAGTGTTCTCCAGTGGTGGGTATCCCCCACATGGGAGCGAGCAACCCAAAGAAGACACAGCTGAAACAGCAAGGCTCTGCAGAAGTAGCATCAGTGATGAGGAAGACATTTACGCATGTTGGTATCTCACCATTTCCTGAGCTAGATTTTAGTGGGCTTATTCGAGAAAGGACATGAGGAAATAGAATACATAGATGCTTTGAGAGCTAGCTCTGGCTGTAGCTGCACGCCAGCCTGGTAGGACTTGACCACATGTTTTCAGTTAACCCGGGACAGGATGTGCAGATAGCTCCGGACACATGAGGAGCCCAGAAGTCTGTTTTCCTTTTTGTGGCTGCTCACATCAGTGTCTGCTGTAATAATAGCTCAGTCTGTTAGTGGGTTGGCCAGCATTGATTGCATGTTCCCGTCTGACATGTTCACAGCGTAGAAGCTCTGAGGTCAGATGAGTGGAGGAACCGAAAGTGCCATGAGAGCGTGGTGCCAAGTGGGGAGATGAACAGAGACAAACAAAGCCCCTTTGACAAGGAAAGTGGTCACCATCCGCAGCAGGAGGAATGTTGCTTTCTACTGAATGGTCCCGTGGGAACCCTGCTCTCCTCACCCTGGGGCGTCCTGCAGACACCCTGAGATGGGCTAGCCAGCATCTGTCCTCTCTGTAGCATGGCCTTGCAGCACGCTGGCATCCTACACCAGTGGGTCTCACAGGCATTTACTCCCCACTGAGGGATGGTAGTATCCTGTATTGCTGGCGAGACCTGTCCTTGCATGCCCACAGCTCTCCTCTTTGTCCATCTGGACCTACTCCTCTTTTCCCTGGCTTCCATAAATGCCTCTCCCCTGCCTGACCATGTCTTTTTCCAAGCCTCCCCTGTTTCCTCACCCTCTCTCGTGGTTTCAGGTTCCTCTAAGATGCTGCACTGAGCCAGCCCAGAGGCTTTGGTGCTGGGGTCTTGGTGTGATTGCTTTTCCCCTCACAAATTTTCTCATCCTCTTTTCCTTCCTTGGCCACCTTGTTTCAGAAATAAGTCGTAACAGCAAGAAAGTTTTAATGCAGACAAAAATACGTGCCACTCCTGGAAAGAGCTGAAGCATCTTTGCTAGATTTTTCCAAAAAGGATAGCCAGAGTCTCCCACCCTGGACAGTTTCATTGCCAATGGGTGACATTTGGCAAGATGTTGACGAGGGTCTTGCCCAACGGAAGGCAAGGGAAAAACCTCGATCATATACAGCTCTTTTGAATCCTGAAAGCCTTTGTCAGACCTTCAGTGTAGAGCCTCCACAGGCCCTCTTTTGAAGAGAGATGTTTTGTCCTTTCCTGGCTTTAAACAGTTCCCCAAAATAAACCCTCTGCTATTTACCGGCATTGTTTTCTTTGTTGTGTTGAATGCTGATAAATAATCAGACCCATTATATTATATTTGTGTCTGCTCTGGTAGAAAATAATTACAACAATTACTACCAAATCAACATGCTTCTGTTTCTCCTGGTATCATTAGCATGTCCCAAACATTTTGTTCTTGTGGTTTAAAGTGCAGTAATAACATAGTCCAAGTGCAACACCCGGTCGAGTGGAGCTTCTCAGCACAGCAAGCTTCCCAGCCATGATTGCCTCGGAGATGCTGCTAATTTTCAATCATGGTGTCAGATCCTCTTCTACCACAGGGAGAGCAACTGCTTAGCCTGTGATTTACCCAATTTATTCCGGTAATAACTGGGCTGGCTGTGTAGCCATCTGTCTGATTTACGTGCTCCTCCTGTCCCCCACCCTCCGCCACCGCCCAGACCGAGCCCTGTCTCTGTCCTTGCGACAGCAGAAAGAGAAGGCTTCGCTTCACCCCAGCCATGAAGTGCGTCTCCATGCTCTCAGAGAAGGGTACAAGTGCTACCCCCTCTGCTTTACCCAGAAGCAGCAAGCGATGCTGCCCCTCTCTGCTGACCTCGGGGTGCCAGGGCTGCCAACAGTGGTGCTTGCTGCAGATATTTCCACCGGACAAGGAAAGAAAAAAAACCCATTTTAGGTAGGGCATGGCAGGTTATCAAAGCTTTGGTTCCACCCTGGCCCAAGCCAGGGGATCTACAGCCACTTTGTGAGGGGGAAACTGAGGCAGAGAGTGGCTAAGGCAAGGACCCGCCACAAAGATAATAAAAAAGATAAACATTAGCCTGAAATTGCATCCACAGATATGAAAACCATGGTGTTCACGTGGCTCTGTGAAGAAAAACACTGTATTGACTGGATCCTTATAAATCCTTTAATTGAAGAGCCAAGTCCTCTGCCCTGTGTAATGTTATTGAAACAAACCTGCACACAACTCCTTCAAAGCAGATGTTAGCCAGGGTACAGCCCTAGATCAACAGTCATTCAGGATGAGAATTGCTTGAAACCACTGGGTAAAATCAAATATAAATAGAGCAGAGAGCATTTGAAGCAATTAGGGTCTCGGGGGAGATTCATTCCCTGTAACAAAGCCAAGAAAAGGGGAGATGATGCATCATTTCTGTAATGCAGTGAGGACATGCAGAAGCTGGATTACTCAGAAAACTCTGAGCAGCATGTATGGTTCATATTAAATCACCTAACCTTTCTATCTCCAGTGGTATTTCTGGGGCTTTCATTACTGTGGTGCTCTACAAACTGTAGCCTTGCCTCTGGGAGACAGTGCAATAGCCAAGGTAAATACGATTTTACTTCTTGTGCACACCAAAATACTGAATTTTCCTGCTCTTTTTGAACTGCAGTGGTACTGCACAGAGGAAAGATTCTCACTTTGGAGCTGAAACGCAGAGCAGAGTAAGCAAATCATTTAGATCCTTAGAGAAACTGTTGGTTGCACAAAGACTTTGCTCTGCATCTCTGGAGTTTGTCTTGATGGTCTCACTGCAAGGAACATCTTCCCTCTGAGGTACAGGGTGCAATTCCTTAACTTCCAAGGTTCTTTGTCCATAAACTAGGTATTTGCTACCAAATTTCACAACTCTCAGATTCCCTCAGTGCTGGGGATAGGGAGGCTCTGACTGACCAGGCTTGGCCACGGGCCCACCCAGGTCTGACTTGGGCTTTAAAGCTGTGGCTGAAATGGAAAAGGAAGCACATGGCCCAAGTGTCTGCACTACCTGGGGCACTTGAGGTAGATACTGCAGAGTGATTAACTACCCAAACTGATCCCGGGTAACTGGGATCATCTGAAGCACCAGTTAAAAGAACATGTCCTGTAATTTGTGGGTCATGGGAATCCAATCACCTTGTACCTCTGCCCATGGGCAGTGCTGTCTGATGGCATGACCATGAACAAGGTATTTAGACAGGCTTCACACTTCGCATCGCTCCTTCAAGGAGCTTTGTCCATGTGCCAAAGTGTGTTACAGCCATTCTTCAGCCAAGCAGGGCAGCTGGGGCAGTTGAAGGGCTTTGCCCAGCACCGAGTTGAGCTGTGGGAGCCTGGACTGCAGTCCTGTCTGGAGTGCACAGGATGAGACCCAAGAGTCCGTCCGTACCTCTCCAGCCCCTCTCATGATTGAGAGCAAACATGGGAACACAGGCCAGGAGGGACCAAGAGCTGCTCCATCCAGCTCCTTCCATCTGGGCTCATCAAGTGGGGCCAGGACTTTGGGGTAGCCCACCAAAGGCACCTCCTGGTGCTGAGCGGGGGATGCTACCAAGGGCTTCTTGCACAACCAGGCCTTTGCTCTATGGGTGATGCTGCTGCTCTGTGGAGGTGAGGCTGACCAAGGCTCTTGGGCTTGTTGCAGGATGCTGGGAAATACTCTGGCCAGGTGCCATAGACTTTGGTCTTCTCAGCCAGGGCCACCTGCTGCAAGGTTGCTTGCAATTGCAAGAGTCTGGGTGCCACAGACAAGACTCATCCCACCTTCCTGTGGCACCTTGCAGCAGCCTGGCAAAGCTTTAACCCTTTATTTACAACAGCCACACAGAAATTCATCCTTTAAGACTTGTACAGGTTGGAAGCCCCCATCATGCTTTGCAGATGCTGGCATTGCCACCAGCCAATGGCTGTGCCTCCTATACAGAGCCCATTGATGGCCTGGTCTTGATGCTCCTCTGTAACAAACACGAGAGAACAGTGCATTTTCTTTTGGTGCTGGCACAGCTGGACAGTTTATGTACTGCAAAAGAGCAGGGTAGTATTTCTTCCATCTGAAAAAGGAAAAGTCTCTTGATCTCTGAATTGCTCCGTCCCCTCCCTCTATATCTTGTAAATAATCTGAGCTTCCTGGGCTTGGGCCAGGAAGAGCAGAGAGGGAAATACACAGGGTGTAGCTCAAGTCATCCTTTCATGTCATGAGCTCTGCTGGGTCAGGCTTTTGGGGACATGCGGCAGTGCCCATGGTGGGGCCGGAGGGAGGGGTCCCATCCCTTTCCTCGATGCTGTCTGCATCCAGGAGTCCCACCACAGCTGCCAGCGCAGACTTGCCCCTGGGTCTGTGAGGGGCAGAAGGATCCTGAGACCAATGCTGGGCAAACAGGGATGTGCCTGAGCTGACATGGTCCCAAACCCAGGGTGTCCCTTGAAGATGGTGAATGGAGCACATGGAGCCACCCCCAGCTGCCCCAATACGGGCAGGTCCCTGTGGTGCCCATGGGTGATGTGAGCCTCCTGCTCCTCAGGGACTGGCCTGGAGCAGCTGCTTTGCTGAGTCTGGGGCAAAAAAGGGGAGGGTGACACTGGCCAGGGCAACAAACTGCTGCCCCCACCGTGTAATCAGTTCCTGGCGAGGAGAAACAAACAGCAAACAGCCGTTTGATTTCTCTTTCTTTTTTAAAATTTCTTTTTCTTTTTTTTTTTTCTTTAATAAGACAAAGGGGAAGAGCGAGCAGCAGAGACCCATGTGCAGCTCAGAGGCGCGCGGCGAAGCAGTGCCTGCGGCCCAAAGCAGGGCCGGCGGTGCCGGGAGGAAGAGGAGGCACTTCTCCCTGCGGGTTTATAAACTCTTGGCTCACAAAGCAGGAGGACAAAGTGCATCGCCAAAATGGCATCATGCTTGATGTCTGGGTCAGAGAAGCTCCAGCTGGGCCTGGGCAGCCCCTTTTGCCTCCCCACCCCTTGAGAGGCGGCCAGCAGCCAGGGGCCAAACTGGCACCTCACCCCCACGCTGACGGGAAGGTGAAGGGACCGTGGGAAAACCCAGCTCTGGCTGGCTGCTGTGAGCTCGGCGGCAGTCGCAGCATAAAAAAATATTTCTCTCCCCCGTGCCCTCCCCATCCCTGTCGTTGTCTGCCTCAGCGGTATGAAGGCAGCATAACTGGCCACCCCAATGGACCGGGGACTGATGGATGAGGCAGCTACCCTGAGCGCCTGCCGGCAGGACGTGGCAAAAGACTATGGAGCAGTTGATGGGAATTACAGCTGGGTAAACTCAATACTGCACTAACCCCGTGGGGTGTGAGCAGGGTGCCAGCCGCACGGGCATGCAAAGTGCCAGCTCTGCTCCGTCCTCCCCGAAGGTGGTGCCTGGCACTGCTGGGGCCATCCCTGTTGCACTGGTGGAGTGATAATGCAAAACCGTCCTTCATCTTCATCCTGGCTTTCCCCAGGCACAGAGCACCCTGCCATAAAAGCAGCCTTTCCCCACCTGCCCCTGCGTGCTGCCATTACAAGGGGAGAAGGTGGGCCTGGTGCTTTCAGAGATTTCAGGGTGTGGTGCTGGGCAGTCACTGGGGCGGGCTCAGAGTGCAGCAGGGCCGGGGAGCCTGGCAATCCCTCACGGTGCAGTGCCCTACGTGCAATAAAAAGCCAGCAGCCCCTTTTGGTCAAAGCAAACTGAGCCTTTTGGAAAAGCCTGCCCTAAGAGGAGATGCTGCTGCCAGAGCATCCTACAGCCCCCAGGTAATAACGCTGTTATCGGTGTCAGTGCACACAGTTAACCGGTACAGTATTACCAGCCCCAGAGATTTCAAAATCCCAAATAAGGCCCCAAATCTCACAGCACTGGCTTAAAAAACAAGAGATTAAAAACTGTGCAGTTTGGAGTCTAATTACTTATCCTCTGTTTTGGTTTTTAAAACTTTCAGATACAGCTGGGCTACGTTTTCAGCTTCCCTTTGCATCACAATTGCAATTGCAAGGTCACAATAATTACTGCAGAGAAGGGAGTTACATGGTGGTTTATTTTTTGAAGGAAGCTGAGATTCTTATATATTTACAGTTACAGGGAGGGGGCTTTAACAGTTCTCTAAGGTCTGAGAGTCTGTTAAAAATTGCAAGAGCCACTGATATGGTAATAGATTAATCTCAGACCAAATTACGTGTGTGGTTACTGATCACCTGCTCAAAATGAGCTCATTGCAAGCAGTGGACTTGCCTTTTCAAGGAACTTTGCACGTTTGCAGATGTGCCGACAAAGCATCGTTTCCGCTGGAAGCATGGGCAAGGAGGGGAAAAGTGAAGTGAATCTCATTGCCCAGGAAGGCATAAAGGCAGTCAGGTGGTGAATCAACTACTTGGCAATAAGTGGTGAGGGAATCGCAGTGCAATGAAGGCCAGCAAGAAAATGTGATGTCATGCATGGCTCTGCTTTGCCAAAGTGTGCCGCTCCCTGCAGAAAATTGCAAAAAGAACTGTAAAACCAAAATAAATTCATGTTTCAGCTGGAGACTGAGGCAATAATGATTATGGTGAAGTAGCAACAGAGCTGTTGGTTGGACAGCTCAGTTTGTCTCCAAAGGAAGACTCTGCCACACGTTGGTCGGGGAAGCTGGGACACAAAGTGAATGTTGACCAACTCTTCATGTGCTCCAGCCTCTGAGCTGCTGTGGGGCTGGAGCAAACCTAGAGGGAGACCCTGAGTGTGGTCCCACAGGGGCCGCTGCTTATGTATTGTGTTATGGTTCTGTCCTCCTT
Organism: Nyctibius grandis; assembly: GCF_013368605.1. Classification (NCBI taxonomy): domain Eukaryota; kingdom Metazoa; phylum Chordata; class Aves; order Nyctibiiformes; family Nyctibiidae; genus Nyctibius; species Nyctibius grandis. Next base: position 32,263,093 of record NC_090658.1, read on the forward strand.
TTCTCCTCTCCCTGCTCCTCCGTATCAAAGCAGAGAGTGAGCCCTCAGGAGAGGCTCAGCACAATGTCTCCTTTGAGGGAAGTCAACAGCTGCATTTTGCTAGGTATTTATGATGTGCCCTAGGTACTGCTCTGAGTTTGAATGGAGAGGAAGAGGCAGGAAGAAGTTAAAAGAAAAAAAGGAGGAATAGTTTGGATGGGATGAAATAGGAGCAGCCTGGATGTCACATTGGTGCTAGCTAAAGGCAATGATCCATACCCTGCATAGCACCTCTAAACACCTCCAGCGACAGAGGTCCAGCTGGTCTTTCAGTCAGGGGACTCCAGCTGAGCTGTTTCCCATCTTCTTCTCGTAGGTTGCATCCCACTGCCCAAGCATGCAAGTGTTTGCAGAGATGTTTAGAGGATGCTGCTCATTTTTTTCCCCATTAAACACAAAAAGCATTCCCTTAACCACAACTAAATGAGGAGGCAGCTGCTTTTGGCAAACAAACAGAGCCATGCTAAGTGCACTTGCTGGAAGTGTTTTGACTTTGTTTCTGAACATGACCTTAAGTGTAGTAATCCTCACCTTTGGCTGAGGCACTGCTGGCAGTGTGGTGTGGTGGGGATGTGAGGGGTCAGGGGGACACGGGATCCATCTAGGGAACAACCAGAAAGGAAACTTCTGCAGCGGTCCATTGCCACAGCAGGAACAAATGTAAGCAGCAGTATGAAGAAATATAAATATATGGGGTTTAGAGCCCTAAAGATTGGTTTGCCATGTGCAGGGAGGGACGGTGCAATTGAAGACAGGGAAATCTTCCCAATGGCCTTGAGGGGAGATCAGAGTCAGAAGGTCAGACTCGCCACAGGAGTGAAAATCAGGGAGTGAGGCTCACATGTCCCTGGTCCCACGGGATTTGTTCCTGATGTTGCAAGCAGCCTATTGCTGCGCAGCTACCCCTGGGCCAACGGTGTTTCTTGCTGGGCATCCTCAAAGTCGAAGAATGGGTGAAGATGGGGGGGAAGGTCGGCAGGGCGGACATTACAGTGGGAGTCTGTTATAGACCACCCAACCAGGATGAGCAGGCGGACGAGGCGTTTTACAAGCGTCTGTCAGAAGCTGCCCGGTCGCCGGCCCTTGTACTCGTGGGCGACTTCAACTTGCCAGATGTCTGCTGGAAATACAACATGGCAGAGAGGAAGCAATCTAGGAGGTTCCTCGAATGTGTGGAGGACAACTTCCTCATGCAAGTGGTAAATGAGCCCACTAGAGGAGGGGCCCTGCTTGACCTGTTGTTTGTGAACAGAGAAGGACTAGTGGGAGATGTGAGGGTCGGTGGCCGTCTTGGGAATAGCGACCACGAAATGTTAGAGTTTTCGATAGTGGGGGAAGTAAGGAGGGGCAAGAGTAGAACTTCTGCCTTAGATTTCCGGCAGGTAGACTTTAGCCTGTTTAAGAGGCTGGTGGACCAAGTACCTTGGGAGTCAGTCCTGAAGGACAAAGGAGTCCAGGAAGGCTGGACATGCTTCAAAAGGGAATTGCTAAATATTCAGGAGCAGGCTGTCCCGGTGTGTGGGAAGACAAGCCGTCGGGGAAAAAGACCAGCCTGGTTAAACAGAGAACTTAGGCTAGAACTTAAGGAAAAAAAGAGAGCCTACTTGCTCTGGAAGAAGGGTCGGGTAACTTGGGAGGTCTATAGGGACGTGGCCAGGTCGTGTAGGGAGAAGATTAGAAGGGCCAAAACTCAATTAGAGCTTGAGTTGGCTGCTACAGTCAAAGATAACAAAAAAAGCTTTTACAAATACATCAACAGCAAAAGGAGGGTCAAGGAGAGCCTCCACCACTTGCTGAATGAGGAGGGTAGTGTAGTGTCAGGGGATGAGGAAAAGGCAGAGGTGCTCAATGCCTTCTTTGCCTCAGTCTTTAATGTCAAGACCGGTTGTCCTCAGGAGGCTCGGCCCCCAGAGCCTGAAGTTAGGGACGGGGGGCTGTGTGAACCTCCCAGGATCCAGGAGGAGACGGTTAGTGACCTGCTGTGCCAGTTGGACACCCACAAGCTATGGGCCCAGATGGGATTCACCCCAGAGTAATGAAGGAACTGACAAATGAACTTGCCAAACCACTCTCTATTATCTACCGGCAGTCCTGGTTAACTGGAGAAGTCCCAGCTGACTGGAAATTAGCAAATGTAACGCCCATCTACAAGAAGGGCCGGAAGGATGATCCAGGGAACTATAGGCCTGTCAGCCTGACCTTGGTGCCAGGCAAGGTGATGGAACAGATCATCCTGAGTGCCATTACACGGCACATGCAGGACAATCGGGGCATCGGGGCATCGGGGCCAGCCAACATGGATTCATGAAAGGCAGGTCCTGCTTGACCAACCTGGTCTCCTTCTATGACCAAGTGACCCGCTTAGTAGATGAGGGCAGGGCTGTGGATGTAGTCTATCTAGACTTCAGTAAGGCATTCGACACTGTCTCTCACAGCATCCTCCTAGACAAACTGGCTGCCTGGGGCTTGGATGGGTGGACTCTTCGATGGGTTAAAAACTGGCTGGATGGCCGAGCCCAGAGAGTGGTGGTGAATGGGGTAAAGACCAACTGGCGGCCGGTCACTAGCAGTGTTCCCCAGGGCTCAGTTCTGGGGCCGGTGCTGTTCAATATCTTTATAGATGATCTAGACGTAGGGATTGAGTGCACCCTGAGCAAATTTGCAGATGACACCAAGCTGGGTGGGAGTGTCAATCTGCTGGAGGGTAGGAAGGCCCTACAGAGGGATCTGGACAGGTTAGATAGATGGGCTGAGATCAACGGCATTAGGTTCAACAAGACCAAGTGCTGGGTCTTACACTTCGGCCACAACAACCCCATGCAGCGCTACAGGCTGGGGGAAGAGTGGTTAGAAAGTGGGCCGGCGGAAAGAGACCTGGGGGTGCTGATCGACAGCCGGCTAAACATGAGCCAGCAGTGTGCCCAGGTGGCCAAGAAGGCCAATGGCATCCTGGCCTCTATTAGGAATAGTGTAGCCAGCCGGTCTAGGGAAGTGATCGTCCCTCTCTACTCGGCACTGGTGAGGCCACATCTTGAGTACTGTGTTCAGTTCTGGGCCCCGCACTTCAAGAAAGATGTTGAGGTGTTGGAACGAGTCCAGAGGAGGGAGACCAAGCTGGTGAAGGGTCTGGAGGGTCTGACCTATGAGGAACGGCTGAGGGAGCTGGGGTTGTTTAGCCTGGAGAAGAGGAGGCTCCGAGGTGACCTTATTGCAGTCTACAACTACCTGAAGGGAGGTTGTAGTGAAGTGGGAGTCGGCCTCTTCTCCCGGGCAGCTCACGATAGGACAAAAGGACACAGCCTCAAGCTTTGCCAGGGGAGGTTCAGCTTGGACATTAGGAAGAATTTCTTTTCAGAAAGGGTCATTAGACATTGGAATGGGCTGCCCAGGGAGGTGGTGGAGTCACCATTTCTGGATGTGTTTAAGAAAAGACTGGACATGGCACTTAGTACCATGGTCTAGTCGACAAGGTGGTGTCAGGGCAATGGTTGGACTCGATGATCCCAGAGGTCTCTTCCAACCTGGTTGATTCTGATTCTGATTCTGAAGCTCCTACGATTGCCAGCCTCTAACAGTGCTTCCACTTGTCCCAATTTCTGCTGAGCAGAGCCAAGCGCCCCATAGGAGCTGCCAGGCTCCACCGCAGCGACAGCCACCCTGGCCAGGGGGAGATGGGGGTCGTGTCTCATCAACACTTGTGAGACACTTTGGGGTGAATTATAGAAATATAATGATTCCTTTGCTTGTGGGGAAGATTTCTCAAAGCTCCCAGCTGATCTAGTCCAACTTCACATTTCCCCTTCACCGCTTCTCTTCAGCACCGGGCTGCTATTGGCGCGGTGGCACGGCTTGTTCATCTCTATCACTCGGGGTTAAAAAAGAAAATCACACCCTTTAGAAAGAAAAAAATCCTGAAAAGAAGAAAAAAACCCAAACATTGAGCAGCCTGTGTTTGCGACATAATGAATTGCTTTTGAAAGCCCTTGTTTGCCTGCATAAGGACAGAGGTACCTTCCTCTAACAAAGCTGCAGGAAAAAACTCACCGTCCCCCAAGTTCGGGGCACTCTGGAGGGCAGCCACGCTGAAATTGTGAGTAAGTGTTTTGGGCCATTTTGCCTTTCACTGCAGCCTGCCAGATAAATATTTACAGCTGACCACGGAGAAGCAGGGGGGAAGGAGAGGAGAGACATCTGTAAATTCTTTGGAGCTTTGCTGCATTTTAATTTTAATTTAGTTGCCATTCCATCCACACATCATTGTCTCTTCTTCTTAACCCACAGATAGCTAAAGAGGTTTTTGAGAGAAAGAGGTTATTTCTAAAACCTTAGGGGACAGATCCTGCTTTCAGTGACTGTGGTGTAAAGTCTGGAGCTGTGATAAACCAATGCTGCGGAAAGCAGACTGCAACCTTTGGTTTACTGATCGGCGTAAATCTGATGCAATGTTATTGATCTCTGTGGATTTATTCTGAGTCTCATTGCCTCCTCCCTTGTTTTCTTCACAGTTGTCCTTATCCATGTGAAGTCAGTGCCTGTGTGGCTGTAATATGCCAGTAAATCACATTGTTACACCCACTTCTCAATGGTGTAAATGACTCCCTCCATTTGGCCTCTGAAGCAAGCGATTCCCCATCCCCAGTGGGAGAGGTAGTTATCAGCAGCCCAGAGCATCTCCTCCCACCGACCCCAGCCCACCAAAGTGTCCGCAGCTGAGCCCTCCAAAGAGGAGGCAACCAAGAACGACTCATATAAATGAGGGCCCTCAACCCTGGGGGCTCTCTGCATTGTGATCTATGAATGTATATGTCCTGCTCGGAAACATATGCAGGAATCTGTAGCTATAAAAGCCACTGCACCACCCCGTAATCTGGCCCAGATGTGCCTCTCCTTTCATGGCACACTCAAGGGACCCCTCTGAGCCGAGGCAGGCAGGGATGGAAAGCATTGCTCAAATTTACTCACCCCAATGAAAAGAGACCCACAGCAGACTGCTCGCAGAGGTCCAGAGCAAGAAGGCTGGTAGGAAGGATTGACTTTGGGAGGGGGACTGGAGTGTGAGCCAACTGATGCTGGCCAGCACTGTCATCAGATGTCTTCTGAGGTCATTGGAGTGAGCCAGGAGCCTGGCGAGGTCTGGGTGACTCTGAGAGACAGGCGTTAACACGTGCAGTGCAAACCCTGGTCTTGCTTGAGGTCCCAAAGCTTGGCGCAAAGATCTGTGCAGGCAGCTGAGCCTCTAGTGATAATATGGTAGGGCTACTCACCTCCTTCAAGGCTTTAAACTTGGGAAACAGAGGCCGAGTAGTGAGGCTCTGGGGTGTACTTTCCTGCTGATCCATTTGGGAAAACAGGGGAAAGACTTTATGGTTTGTTGTAGGTCATATTTGCAAGCAAGCTACCAGGATCTCCTCCTCCCCATAGGGTAGCAGCTCGGGCTTGAGATTTATCCCTGCTCTTATTGGTGACCTTCTAAGTAGCCAAAAAAGTAACGTTTCAAAAAACTTCTGTGCTGGCTGCAAAGTCATCTGGGAAGTTACTCTGTCTGTTAGTGTCATAAAGCTGCATGGCCCTAAATAGAAAGTGCAGAGGCAAAGGTCTCCTCCCCAGGGCTTTGCAGTCACAGCACAAAGAGTGTGGTTATAAAGCAAGTCACGGAGTCCAGGAAGGAAATTTATGGCTGGGAAGATGAATAAATAATACGCCAAGATCAACAGCAGTGCTAACGTCGAAGTGTACCGAGTGGAGTTGCTCCACTTTTACAGCGCTGAAACTGCTTGGAAACCTTGGACTGAAACAAGCCAACTGCAAGAGAGCTGCTGCGGCGTTGAGGCCCTGCCATTTGTACCACCATCGTCTCACAACCTGAAGAGTCTGTTTTAATATGAGGGAGAAGCGCCTTATGCCAGTGACTGTCTTCCCCAACATGTTCTTACTCTTGGGGTCAGTGCTAGGTTGTGACAAAGACTGGGATTTTACAGTCACGCTCTCATGCATCACCTCCTAGTGGTGATGTGACCTCGTGGAGTACTGGCATGTCTCTGACTCTTCATTTGTAGACCATCTGGAAGCCTCTTGGACCTCCAGATGTGATGAGAAGAGGATTGGCCTTTGTCTAGCTCTTGGAGGTTTGGAGCAGACACGAATCAAAATCTTTGTAGATATTTTTGCTGCTCCTCTCAGCTTTCCCATCCTTCTTACTCCTGTTTGACTTCCTTCTCTTCTGTCAGCCTGGAAAGTAAAGTCACTCCAGTGTTTACTTTTTCTGTTCCCTGCCCAATCTGCTAAGCATGTCCTAGATCATCCTTGCTGATGGATCACATAAGGGAGTGGTGGAAATCAATTAGTGGAGGTGTCTTAAAAAAGAGGTTGGACAAACACATGTCAGGAGCAGAGTAGGGATAGCTAATACTGTCTTGGGACTGGTGTTGGGCTAAACAATCTCCTGAGGTCTTCTCCAGCCCTGATTTCTGAGCTCCTCTGATCTTGAACAAAGAGCATGACAGCAAGGACCTGAAAAGGCTCTTAGGTGTGTCCAGTGGCAGCAGCCCATCATACTTTGATGTTTCCTTTGTGCTCATGGGCATCATACCCTTGCTGTGTGACATACAGTCACTGCCGTTCAATGGCTTGGTGTGGTGGGGTGGCATCTGAGGGCAGTCTGTGAGCAGGGAGGGTCAAAAGTGACGTCCCTCTAAAGTCTATGCCACACAGAGGATGTAGCCAGTGTTTAGTCCCATACTTATTCTCCATGTGAACAGTTTGAAAACAGAATTAATTGGAGAAAAATACTGGCCACCTCCAACCACTCCCAGGCACAGTACATCCCACACCAGTATGTGACCTGAGACACAAGAGACAAACTTACCCACTTTTCCTAGCCCTCAGGGTTTGCTCTTTGAATACTCTTGAAACTCCAGCTCTTGGGCACCGTGATTACACTTGGCTCTCATCTCTCACATCCTAACAGCAGTGACAACAGGGCTCCTGAGGGGAAAGCAAAGCTTGCAGGCAGCCTTTGAAGCAAGAAAGCAAACCAAAGAACTCAACTCTTTATAAAAAAACACTCACATTTTAGGAAGGATCTTCTGAATTTGGTTGGGAGAGTTGCCTGAAGTTTGGCTTTGATGGTCTTGATGGTTAAAAGACCTCAATCGCAGTCTGGACTTTCTCTGCAGTTTCTCAGGGGTAGTTGACTACTGGGCTGCAAAATTCAGTGTTTGGGCCTTGAGGACTGTCACTTCTCTGGACCCTGAAAGCAAGATGGAAAATCCTGAAATGTATTTCTTTAAGACTTTGCTGTCTGTAGCTCCTCTTCAAAGGATCAGAGGGCAATCCAGGGCCTGAATCACTTTTTGCTAATGCCCTTGCAAATCAGGGGTGTCCTCGCTGACATCTGCTGTTACACCAGGGCAGGGCTAGTGTGAGGGGGACCTGAGAAGCAGCTGGAGAGCAAGCCCTTTTCAGATGGCTAAAAGGAACCTGCAAAATTATTATGAGGGGACCCATTATGGGCAGCGGGGGATGCAGCGTTTTGCTCAGCCCTTCTGCCTGTGACACAGACCTGCATCTGTCCAAATACCGGCACTTCCCTCCACTTGCTGACTTGAACCAACAAGGGGGCAGCACGGTTTGCATCCATCTCCTGCGGGGATGGAGAGCTTTCCAGATCCCCCCGTGTCAGGCTTGCTCGCCGCAGCTTGTGCCGGGTCAGATTTCAGGGTCTGGGCTCTGCGTGTGTGCACTCGCGTGTGCTTTTAACTCACTCTGCAGTCTTTCCAGGAAATTAATTTGTGTCAGACGATTGGTTTTTGTCCTTCCTTTACTTTTTGGAGGGCAGGGGTTGGAGGAAGCTGTTGATTCAATAAGCTGCAGCTATTGCCCTGCTCCTCTGGCCCCACGGCTGTATGTGCCTGGTGCAGCTCTTCCCCAGGCAGCAAGTAAGTGAGGGGAAAACTCCTGATGACAACCCAAGTATTTTGGGCATAGGTGGCAGGAATGAGCCCAAAAAGCATCTTGGTTTTGGGACAAGGTTTGGGCATCCTTCCCTCTCTCTCTTCCCTGGCCTCCTTCACTCCTTTGGGGTCCATGTTTTGACAAACTACCAGTTTGATGCAAATTGTATCTCCATTAAAAATCACAGGGAAGAAACTGAAGATCATGTTACTGAGCAAAAGGCAATTGAGCAGGCAATTGAACAAAAGGCAATATGGCAGCAGGGAAAGTGTAGGAGATTGTTTAAGATCTGGCATGGACATCTAAGCTGGATATTTCTGCTAAAATGCTAGTAAATCAGTGATACTTAAATCAATTGTTGTCCCAGAATTAGGAACTTTATGTGGAATAAAGGCTTTTCCACCTCTCAGAGCTGTTGTTTCAGGCTCTCTTCAGACTCAGGAAGACAACATTCCTTTAATTAACCTCATCTTACAGTTCAAGTGTGCTTTCCTATAGGCACAAAAGCTGAACTCTTCACCTTCAGTAGAAGTTGGTATTCTAGAGTTTGAAACATTGCTTGTGTAGTGGCAGGATAGCAAGAGGCTGCATTATCAAGAAAATGAGTGAGAATGAGAGGCAGCGACCTTCTGTCTGTTCCCCAGGATTTAACACCATGCTGCGATCTCCAACATGCACATCACATAGCAAGTGCTGTAGCTGATGTGTTTGCAGCTTAGGCGATACGCTCACGGACCTCCTCACTCCTACTGTGATCCTGTCAGTTCGTATAAGTCAGAGGTTCGATCCAGGTCAGCTCTTGGTTGCCAGTCCTCAGAGGAGAGGCCAGGATGTCACTAGATGTGACAACTGCTTTTCTGGCTCAGTAGGATCGATCATCCTAGCCTACTGCTACAGGGGTCTATGAATATTGACTCCTGGAGACTGATCTGATGAAACGGGGACTTCACATCACTGTGACCAGAAAAATATGACTGTGGGCCACGCATTGCTCTTACACCAGATTTCACTCTCTTTCTCTGAGCTGTGGATTTTTTTTATTTCTTGCCCCAAATTGCTGTGCTTAAAGATCATGCTTGCTTGCTAATCTACAGCCATATTGCTGGCCCAGGGGAGCTGTATTTGGGAAGTAGGTGGGTGATGCACGGGTGAGTAACGTGCAGTTCATAAATACTTTGCATCCCTTCAGCTCTATGGCTGTGGGAGGCACATGGACTCAGATGTACAGCTACTAGAGTGGTGAAGTGATCAGTGCCTTGTTATTTTTTCACTGTCAACAATTGTCTGTGAAACCCACAGGCAAAGTGTCCAGAGCAGGCTTACACAAAGAATGCCAAATAGCTATTGCCCTCACTTACTCTGCTAGTTCAGGGGCTGAAGTCTGCATAGTAGATCTCATGGACATGACCCCACTGATGGTCCCTGGGGGTACGAGAAAGATATCATGCAATAAAGTTTCTTTCCTTTTCTCTCACTGTGCTTTAAAAATAAACAAACTCTAGAATTGCTTACAACCACTTCCTGCCCCCACCATTGAACAATTAATTCTTCCATGTGACCTCAAATTCTACTGTTTACTGGTTTTGGAGTGGTCTCGTCTTTTATGGTGTTCCGTTACCAAAAAGGCTTTGCTCACATGTGCGTCTCTGCGAGGGTGTATATTGCATATTACGCCCAGCTATGACCTCTCTGATGTCCGTCGCCGGTGGCAGGGGAACCATAGACTGCAGCATGGTGGGTTCAGCAGGATGTGTATGTGCGTCGGTGTGTGCATACGTATGCAGTGGGGGTACCATGCTGCAGATCAAAGGGAAAATGAATCTCTAAAATGTTTAGTTTATAAAGTGTATTGTTGTTGCACTGCCGCCCAAGGTCTTCAAAGGGGCCCAGATTTATTCTGAGAACAGTTCAGAGATATTTGTTGTAGATTAAAAATGGAAGAATTAGGAAGGGGGCCAGGAGTGTAAATTACTGAGTAAAAACAGGAGGTCTTACATTTGTTTGCTGTATGAATTTGGGTTTTGTTGTTTTCTTTTCCCCTCCTAGTGCTTCTTCCCCCTCCCCCTTGCATTCATTCCTAAGAGCGAAGGGGTCATGTCTGTGTTTTCTTGTGTGGCCACATGGAGTATGCCCTGACAGCTCTGCTATCTCTTAGGTAGAAACTGAGATTATCCAGGCATGGCTCTCTGAAAGGAAAACTCACTACAGGCAAATCTGCTTCGCTTTTATTACTGGAGGTACCGTTTAATCTCAGCCCCTGACTGTTTCTCTCCCCACAATTCCTCTGGTTGGAGAAAAGTCATCGACTCAACACATGACAAAGAAATTAACTCTCCTTTGTGGCCACAGATTTTAAACAGAGGAGCAGTCATTTTGATCTTGCTCAGCTGGTTGTGCAACGCAGCCCAGAGAGCCTGAGCAGTGGTGTCCAGCTGACTGGCACGGCGAGGTTGGTGTGTCCCTGGCAGGATGTGCCCAGGCGCTGGCTGTGATGGTGCCTGCGGGCAGGCACAGCATGCACCTACACTGCAGAGGAGACCCTCTGCCTGGGTCCATGCAGGGGGTTTGCCCAGAGCTTCACCCCTCACTTAGGCCTTGTACACTGATCTTCTCCACCAAACCCCTGGGCTGAGGCTGGAGGAGGGGACATCCCAACCGGGCAGTTTCCAGTCACTCCTTTCTGCAGTGTGGCTGGGGTGATGATGGGAGTGGTGGGGAAAAGCATAGTCTATGATGTGGAGAGACGAAAAGCACAAAAATACAACTTCTTTTCACCTTTACTTGCCTTCATTGAGCTCTTTCCCCAAGTTCCAGTGGAAAGACAGAGGTTTGTTCACGCCTTTGTGATCTGACTTTGCCTTGGAATGGGACAGAGTTGTCCACATACAGAACTGAGGGAAAACATAAGATCTCAAGATGCTTCTCCTCACCACCTCTTACTGATTATCTCCTAGGCAAAATGTGCTGGCTGTGTCCTCACTGGGGCACTGGCTATGATTTGCTAGGCAAAATCTCTGGGTCGAGCATTCAGTATTGACAGAGCTTCTTTCTCCAAAAGCTTGCGCTGCAGGTGGGGAAGATGGCCATGAGGTGGGAGATACAAATCCAGAGAGAGAAAGTGAGGTGCTGAAGGCTTTTGAACCAGAACTGCTACTGAGCCACTTGTGCTTGATTTATGGTAGTTGATGCTGAATCATACTGTCTTTGTCAGCACTCTGAAATTCCCTTTGGTCCTCCAAAAAGCTTTTCTCCACAAGGTAACTAGCCCTCTCTGGCAGCCCTAGGCAATTTTAAATGGTTAAGATTCAGGATCCTGCATCCTGTCACTTGAGGGGAGCATCATCTTCATGTTAAACGTGACCCCCAGTGTGTGAAGCTTACAACCACAGCTACAAGGATAAATGCTACATCCATGCTGTGACCCTGTTGGGTGACAAAGCATCCCAAACTGGTCTACCGCTAGTGCTCATCTTTCAGGGCTTTCAGCTAGTAGCTTTCAGCTGAAGAGCTGGAAGCCGTGCCCATCTTGCCAGACGCCAGGGACCCCACTCAGCTCTGTTTGTCGTGTTGGTTAATCTTATGGGCAGTCACATCTTGTCACCTTTTACCTCTGCATCCTGCTGTCAGTTGCAAAGACCACCATACACTAAACGATTGTTGTCTCCAGTGAGGTTTGTGTATAGATTTTAATATCATAATTATGGCATGTAAACAAAATACCACTTGATTATTGAAACCATATTCTCTGAAGCCGAGCTCCCATGTGAGAGATACATATGAGTTTAATTGCTGTTAAACCTCTGCAAATGTACTTTCAGTAAGGCACTGGTATTATTTAACACACAGATCAAAACAACTACTGAAATCTAGAGCTGATGCTGGAGATTAATCAATGTGGGCTTTGGCCATTTCACTGTACAACTGATTATCAGTTGGGGTGCTGATTATACAGAGGGATGCTTCCTGCATTTTGGCAGCCGGCAGGACTATGCCATGCCCGTGATGTCCAGCTCCAGCCATTGATTCTGGCATCAGACCCAGCCAGTTGTTTCACTTGAGCTGTCCTTCTCGTGGGACATCAGTGGAGACATCGCTCCTCTGAACAGCTGGGGCCAGGCTGTCTTTCATACTGACAGAGTCAGAACTGGGAATAGCATTGCAAACACCAGTGAAGTGGTGTCATGGGGGAGAGTGAGGGCAATGCCACCATTGCACGGGATGCCCACCCTGCCTGGTTAGCATGCTCGTGACAGCCCTGCTGCCTCTCCGGCTGCTTTGTTGCCCACAGCTTGGCTGCTCAGTTCTGCTGGTGACATCTGGAGCAAAAGCATACACAAAAGACTATACGAAGCAAAAACATACACAGAAGAACAAGATTAGGTTCTTTTGAGCCTCTTCCAGGCCCAGCCTCCCCCAGAGCTCTTTGGTGTGTTTTGCTTTGTACGCTGGGACAAGAAAAGCTTGGTTAGAGAAAAAAGAAGAGGACATTTTACAGATTAATGAAGCCTAGATCTGATCCAGGTGTTTGCTTCCCAGTTTTTTCAAAGTCTTTTCAAACCAGAAGATGTTTTGCAGAGCCCAGAGGGTGGTGGGGAAGCCTGGGACAGCTTATAGATGAGTGATTTCCCTGGCCTTTCCAGCCTGACAGTCCAGTGACAGCTGTCTTTGACTAATTGCGGCAGGATTTCTGCCATAGCAGCGAGCTACCCAAGTAGGAAGCCTTGCAGCCTGTGGACATCAACAGGAAGTCCTCTGGATGGCAGGGCAGCGGCACCATGGTGGCACTGAGCCTCCTGCGCTGGTCCTGGCTCGGGAGCTCCTGGTGAAGAAGAGCAATGTCCCTAAGGCATACCCTTCTGTGTCTGCCAGTGCTGCCCACCTCACCAGGTGGAGCTTCTATGTCCTCAGAAAACCTCTGTGAAAATTTGAGGTGCTGTTATCCTCATTTTACAGACAGATCCTCAAAAGTATTATTTAGACATCAAACTCAGTTAAATCCAGGAGAACTCAGTACCTAAATGCCTACCTGGATCTAAGTGATTTGCTGATAACATGTTGTAAATGAAACTTCAACCTTCCAAACCTTTAGCTGGTGGCCTAGCCCCAAGGCATCTTTTTCTGCCAGAGTACAGGTCTGTGCTCCCACATTAGGCAGCTAAATGGCTTGTGGCTGCTTGAGGGGACTCACCTCTGCCTCCAGCCTGGTCGGTGCTCTCCTGTGGCACTTTGAGGGCCTGGGAGGCTGGTGGAGGGGCAGCCATGGGGCAGGGCTGTGCTCAGAGGAGATGGGACATCAAAGTCCTGGCCACACACAGCAGTAGAAATTCTACAGCTTTTTTTTTTTTCTTCACAGCAATGGGGTGCCACCCTTGTTGCTTTTGACAGTTCCCAGTGGGAATAATTACACTGTGCATGCCTGAAATTCCCTCTTTTGCAATGACAACTGGATGCAATTTCCTTCGGAGTCTCACAAATGAAGCTCTCGCGTTGTTGGAAACCATTCAGTGAGTGCTGCAATGTGTTCAGAGGTGGCTGCTTCTCAGTGGGACCCCAAGTGGTTTCTAGAAACCTTTCCGTAGCCTGTCATGCACTTTGAGACCCACCCAGTGGGTGATACGTGGGAGTCCTGGGCAGGGTCTTTCAGCCAGATGCAAGCTTGTTATTTCTACACAGCAGAATACCAAGATGACCCGGTTGGAGGCACACACTCGTGTAAGACAAAGTGTGAAATGCAGACCTGAAGGTTTAAAGATTTCATATGTTATTGTGATTGGGCTCAGGAAATGCCAAACCAGAACTGAAACCTGCGCTTGAGGTTTGATTCTGGTTCATGCTTAACGTAAATATTACTCCTGCTGACCAAACATTCACTGGAATAGCTCCACGGAGCTAAGGATAGGTCTCTGCAGAGGATTTTATTACCTAGTTGCCTGTGATAGCAAAGGACTAGATACAGCCCAGCAGGTCCCTTCCATTCCCTTAGTCCTGTGATTAAAGAGCAAGACTCAACAGAGCAGTCTGCTCAGGGAATCCTCCACACAGCAGCAAAAAGTTTCAACAGTTGTTGTGGGGAAACGACTTGTGAGACCACATGCATATGCATTAAGAAGGTCTGTTTGGCAGGAAGGGGCAAGAGTCGTTTTGGTCTAGAGACATGGAGGAAAAAATACATATTTCTCCGAGCAAAAGGCTGGAGGACATGAAGGAAAATGCCCTTCTGACAACGGGAAGTACCACCTCCCTCCTGCCTGCACGCTGTGCTGTGCTTAAGATGGCCAGCATTTGGTGCTACTTATTTTTCAGACTGCTCCTGTTGACTTGCGAAGACCTTCATGCCAATACCCGACAGAAGCGCTTGACCACTGAAGAGCAGACTGCGATGGGCTTGCAGCGTGTCTCTGGGCAGCTAGTGAAAGAGCATGATAACTGAAGAGAGCTAATGAAGCCCAGCTCCTGCCAAGTGCACCGTCGAGAGATCTGTGCAATGTACGGCAAGAGAGGACAGGAGGGAGGATCAGGAGAAAAGACAATGCTGCTAGGACTTGGAAAGCAAGGTCCAGGGGAGGTAGGTTACAGAATCACAGAATCACAGAATCACAGAATGTTAGGGATTAGAAGGGACCTCGAAAGATCATCTAGTCCAATCCCCCTGCCGGAGCAGGATTACCTAGACCATATCACACAGGAACGCGTCCAGGCGGGTTTTGAATGTCTCCAGAGAAGGAGACTCCACAACCTCTCTGGGCAGCCTGTTCCAGTGTTCGGTCACCCTCACCATAAAGAAGTTTTTTCTCATATTTATGTGGAACCTCCTGTGTTCCAGCTTGCACCCATTGCCCCTTGTCCTGTCAAGGGATGTCACTGAGAAGAGCCTGGCTCCATCCTCATGACACTTGCCCTTAACATATTTATAAACATTAATGAGGTCACCCCTCAGTCTCCTCTTCTCCAAGCTCAAGAGACCCAGCTCCCTCAGCCTCTCCTCATAAGGGAGATGTTCCACTCCCTTAATCATCTTCGTGGCTCTGCGCTGGACTCTCTCTAGCAGTTCCCTGTCCTTCTTGAACTGAGGGGCCCAGAACTGGACACAATATTCCAGATGCGGCCTCACCAGGGCAGACTAGAGGGGGAGGAGAACCTCTCTTGACCTACTAACCACACCCCAGGATGCCATTGGCCTTCTTGGCCACAAGGGCACATTGCTGGCTCATGGTCATCCTGCTGTCCACTAGGACCCCCAGGTCCCTTTCCCCTACGCTGCTCTCCAACAGGTCTGTCCCCAACTTGTACTGGTACATGGGGTTGTTCTTGCCCAGGTGCAGGACTCTACACTTGCCCTTGTTATAGTTCATTAAATTTCTCCCCGCCCAACTCTCCAGCCTGTCCAGGTCTCTCTGAATGGCTGTGCAGCCTTCCGGTGTGTCAGCCACTCCTCCCAGTTTTGTGTCATCAGCGAACTTGCTGACAGTGCACTCTATTCCCTCATCCAAGTCATTAATGAATATATTGAATAGTACTGGACCCAGTACCGACCCTTGAGGGACTCCGCTAGACACAGGCCTCCAACTGGACTCTGTCCCATTGACCACCACTCTCTGGCTTCTTTCCTTCAGCCAGTTCACAATCCACCTCACTACCCGATCATCCAGACCACACTTCCTCAGTTTAGCTGCGAGGATGCTGTGGGAGACCGTGTCAAACGCTTTACTGAAATCGAGATAGACCACATCCACAGCTTTACCATCATCTGTCCACCGGGTTATGTCCTCATAAAAGGCTATCAAGTTGGTTAAGCATGACTTCCCCTTGGTGAAGCATGTTGAGTGCCCCTAATGATCCCCCTATCCTTGCTGTGCCTAGAGACAGCACCAAGGACAAGTTGTTCCATCACCTTTCCGGGGATGGAGGTGAGGCTGACTGGTCTATAGTTACCCGGGTCCTCCTTCTTGCCCTTTTTGAAGACTGGAGTGACATTCGCTTTCCTCCAGTCCTCAGGCACCTCTCCCGTTGCCCATGACTTAGCAAAGATGATGGAGAGTGGCCTAGCAATGACTTCCGCCAGCTCCCTCAGCACCCGCGGGTGCATCCCATCAGGGCCCATGGATTTATGGACATCCAGATTGCTTAATTGGTCCCTGACCCAGCCCTCATCTACCAAGACAGATTCCTCCTCTATCCTGACTTCTTCTGGGGCCTCAGGGGTCCGGGGCTCCTCAGGACAGCCTCCAGCAGTATAGACAGAGGCAAAGAAGGCATTCAGTAACTCCGCCTTCTTTTTATCCTCTGTCTCCAGGGCCCCCAACTCATTCATCAGTGGGCCTACATTGCCTCTAGTGTTGGCTTTACCTGCAATGTATTTGAAGAAGCCCTTTCTGTTGTCCTTGACCTCTCTTTCAAGGTTTAATTCCAAGGAGGCCTTAGCTTTCCTAGTTGCCTCCCTACATCCTCTGACAACAGACTTATATTCCTCCCAAGTGGCCAGCCCCTCCTTCCATGATCTGTACACTCTCTTCTTCCACTTGAGTTTGCCCAGCAGTTCCCTGTTTAACCATGCAGGTCTCCTGGTACCCTTCCTTGACTTCCTACCTGCTGGGATGCTCTGATCTTGAGCTCGGAAGAAGCAGTCCTTGAATGCTAACCAACTATCTTGGGCCCCCTTACCTTCTAGTACCCTGTCCCATGGGATTTCCCCTAGCAATTGCTTGAAAAGGCCAAAGTTTGCCCTCCTGAAGTCCAGGGTTGTGATTTTGCTAGCTATTCTGTTCCTGCCACATGAGATCCTGAACTCTACCATCTCATGGTCACTGAGATGGTGGTGGAGGGCTGTGCATGGCAGGGCGGGCATGGCCTGATGGTCGAGCAGTCAGGACATTTTGGGGGCTGTGGTGGGCTCTGCTGATTACAGATAAAGGAGGCAGAGGAGGAACAATGTGTGTTGTGGTTGGAGGGAACAGGTAAAAGAAAGAAAGATCATGCTTGTGTCATTTGTAACTTGGGAGGAAGGCCTCGCACAGATATTTTATTCCTAGTGCCCAACCATTGCCCTATCTGGGGAACACAGGAATTAACTCAGATATTAACCAAATGCTTTGGTCTAGCTGGAAAGCAGAGTGCAGTTATCTGGAGCAAGTGAGGCAGGAGGAGTAGACCCCCTCTTCCCTTCTGCAGTAGGAGGTGGGCTGTTCACAGGGACAACATTAATATTTTTTGCCAGTTCTGTAATTCACCAGGCTCAGGGGGCATCACTGTCTGGCCTCCCTGAATCCCTACAGGCACTGTGGAGGGCGGTGGGGAGCAGGAGTGGGGATCTCCCAGGCCTTGGGCAAAAGCCCCAGTCAAACACCACCTTGTGGAAACTTTGCAAATGGTCCTGGATAAATGCCATCTGAGTCCTCAAACACAGCTGGAAATGAGCTGCCTGGAGGGCTGTGCATGGCAGGGCGGGCATGGCCTGATGGTCGAGCAGTCAGGACATTTTGGGGGCTGTGGTGGGCTCTGCTGACCCAAGAGGGTCAACTCTCCCATAGTGCTTGATAAGCAGAGCTGCCCTTCCAACAGCTGGGCACAGAAGTGCCACGCAGGTACTGTTGTGTTCATGTCACTGTTTTTCCCTTCTTCTGACAGCTGTAACAGCTCAGGGTGTCCTTACGGCAGGGCAGTCATCTCTCCTTTCATGCAGCACAGTATTTGCCAGCCTGCAGTCAAGGCATCCGAAGGTTCTCAGTGAATGATGCAAAATACAGCACAAACCATAACCTGCCTGCATTCTCAGTCCCATGCACGCAAATAAAACTGTAGGGGAATGCAAAGGAAAAAACACACACTCAGAGCTGTGAGCTTAATTTTTACTTGGTCCTATGTACAAATCACTATGGTGACTGTGCCATGTGATGCCTTCAGTTTATTCAAAAAAGGCTGGGCAGACCTATGAGTAAAACACATACAGAGATACTGGTCTAATGCATACAAGGCATAAACTAGGAGACCAAGATGGGAGCATGGTCAGCATATGGTCCTGAGGTGATCCAAGTGCTCAGAGCCAAACCCTGCACTGCCATCTAAGACTCTACAGTGCCTAAGGGCTACTGTTGGCCTATGAGGAGTGCATCAAGGCTGTAGTGCTTTTCTGTGGCTGCTGCAGGATCGTGTTCTGCACAGCATTGCAGACTGGTGCCCTGGGACGCTGCTGGGTAGGGATTTGTGGAGCACTGGGGACAAGGGAAGAATGTCTCAACCTCAGTAGATCCAGTAGGAAAAAACCCCCACCTTTCTGTAGACAGGGTGGAAGAGGAGAGGTGCTGGCCATACTCAAAGCCAAGAGCAGCTACAGGATATGATGGCTTTCCAACCCCTGCCCTAAGTTCTATCTGGTTTGCCTAGTTTCTGTGGAAAGAGGGAATTTGCCCCAAAAGGAGGGAACTGGGGGGGTTCCTCTGGTTCTCTCCCATATTCCTCAGTGATTGTTTACTCTTGGGGAGCATCACTACCCATCCAGTCATCAAAGCATCAGGTACTCATAGCTAAAGTCCTGGCCTGGGACCATCACTGCCAAAACTGGAAGAGTTCACTTTGCTATGGCCCTCTTGGGTGCTGGCAATATTTGGAAATACAGCCCCAGGTTGATGGTGCGTGTGTGGTCTAATTACCCTTTATTGCTACTCTCGCCTGCCTGCTTACTTGCATGTTAATTTATTTGTCCCAAGATGTGCTTGCGCATCTGTTCCTTATTTCCTGTGTATGCATTTGTTTTCTTGCTAAATACTGAAAGGGAAGGAGATGAAATGCATTGAAGATCTTGATTTACAGCTTCAGCCTCCCTAAATCTGTTAAGAACTGTGTTCTCATCTCCCCCTCCTCTCTACTCTCTGTGATGGCAGGGAGACATCCAGTAAAACATAGCAAGCTGTAACGCGGACACGAAAACAGAGACAGACCCCTGTCACTTCACTGACCATCACAGATAATGGGCATTATCTGCCCTGCGCCTGATCCTGGGTATATTTTTTTGTGACATCTTGACCCTCTAGTGCAGCATCGTACACTCACCATTTGATTCTTCCACCAACTCTCCTATGCCACTTTGGAGCTGATGACAGCACTGGTGGCGATGCACAGGGGCTAGCCCAGGATGCAGCTTGTCTAAGGCAAGGAAGAAAAGATGGGAGCAGGATGGAGTAGCTACGTGAGCAGTCCGCTCAAACAGCCACCCGTCTTCCTGCCTCTGCGGCTGCCCAGCCGGCCTCTTCCTTGTGATGCTCCGCTACAAGTGTGCAACTTCTGCCGGTGGAGCAGACCTAACCTGACTCCACGTGGACTTCAGCACTGTCCTTCTCCTTCACTTGCCATGCTCTGGTTGATGATGGCCCACGTGTGCATATTTCAGAGCAAGCGTGTGCCACCAGAAGGGAGGAGACAAGTCACAAGCAAAGGTTAGAAGAGGATGGTTCCCTGAGCAGATGTGACACCCAGATTGCTCCAGGAGGTCATAACCTGGAGTGGACTCTCCTCTTCATGAAACCTTCCTGTTTGGTTTACTCAACCCAGTCAGTATTATAGGGAAAAGGAGGGATCAGTAGCTGCTGGTTGATCTGGAAGGTTGGTGTGTTGGTGGTTGGTGAGGAAAAGCTCTATCAGTGTCCAACTGCCTCCCAGTCCCTTGAAAAGGGACTTCTTTTGGTGGTGGGTAATGTCCTTCCCTGTTCCCCAACACCACATACTTGGCAATCCATGCTGCCTCTTGTCTCAGCAGTGCTGCTGTGATGGGAGGGGTTTGAATCAGCTGGGAAAGGTCACGTCCAAGAGAGGTCACTGAGATAGACCATCCCTTCCTGCTGCTACTGAATACCTGTATGATGAGTAGCAAGCTTTCCCTAGCAGGAATTATGCCACTCTGGAGTTTACTGAACCGTTTCTCCTACGCTGACCTCAGGCCTTTCCTCTCAATGACACTAAAACTGCCAAAGTCACGGGAACAGTGTTTCTCCGCTTCTGGAAAGAACTTTACTTAGGTTTATGAAGCAGCTTGTTTAAACAGGCTGTGCCTAACCACTCACCTCACTTGACACCTGCCTGGGCTTGGACTGGGAGAGGAAAAACAGAGATCAGCTTGTGCCCGCCAACTACACTTGACTGCTTTGGGGCATCCTGCCACTGCATGGGTCAAATCTGCATGCTCAGACCTCTAGGACCAGCAGAGGCTGGAGAGGTCTGGAGAACCTCTAGAGGACCTCTGGAGGAGACAGCAGGACTGGCATCCCTGGCCAGGATAATTCCTGTCAGGAGAATGGAGAGCAAACACCCCTTACCTTTAATTTCTCTGGCAAAGGAAGGTGACAAGCACCTTGGAGAACCTGCCCCCTTGCCTGCGGCACACGAAGATTGCCTACCAGGCTGGCAACCACAGCTGGGTTGGAGGAGGGACCCCGTGCATCCCTGGCATCCCTCCTGGCAAAGCCAGTGTGAGCTGTTTGCAGCGGTGCACGAGCTGAGGACCTCTGCAAGGCACCCTGGTGGCCTCCCGCTGCCCTGGCTCGCCCAAGGAGGCCGTGCCATCTGAACCCAGCCTGCTGCATGGAAAACCCCTGGCTGTGCCATGGGACTAAGTGAAATATTGTTTCCCAGCTTAACGGACAGATTTGTTATGTATACAATGAATTACCAGCTCTTTCACTGCAATAACTGTTCACACATTGTTTCTCTGCCTCTTTCACTGTTTTTTATGATTCATGCTGTTTGGTTGCCCAGTTGACATTTCCAAAATGAGTTTTTTTTAAGCCCCAGCCTTTTCCCCCTCCCCTCTCCCCTTTTTGTTTGCCTGGTTTATGGGCCTGAGAGAAGTGTTTCCAATCACGATAATATCTTCATGTTTTGTTGACAAAAGGTCAACCTAGGAATAAGCCAAACTGGTTTTAGGAAAAAAATTTGCTTATTTAGTAAGGGGATGTGTGTTGGAGATCAAATTTATGAGGGTGAAATTGAGTCTGGTTATTTAAAGGATTCTGAAATAAGAGCTTCCCACCCACTCACAAGGGGAAGAACAAGAGCTATAAATTGCTTTAGGCTGAAGGGAATGTAGAAATGAACCAAGTTTTTGTGCAAAAGGTAATAGGATCCAAAGCAAGAACTAAAACCAGAGTTTAAGAGACAACAGCCTGTTCACTCCCTCATACACAGCATTCATTTCACGCTATTATTCCTTACAGAAGAAGGGTCATAATTTTCCCCAATATCTGACCTTCCAGTTCCACAACAACCATCCTCATTCGTTGGCCAAACACTTACTCAGACTCACAAAAGAAAGATCCAGCAGCTTAGCTGGTCACGGAAATCTGTTTTGTAGCATGCTTTCTCTAGTTTGACTTTAAATTATAGTTCTAAGTCAGATTTTGCAAACCCTTTCATGAGAATGGCCCATGCCAGGAACCCTACTCAATTCAGAAGGAACAATCTCTTCACTGAAATTTGCATGAGCATGAGCAACACCACTGAACAAGTGTGTCTGGAGGATGATGTCCAAAAGGTCTTCTCTCTTTTCACTGAAAAGACTAGCCAACAGTGCAACAGGTTAAGTCATCCTTTTCCATACAGAATATGGAGTGTACCACATACATACATATATATCCTCATATATTTTAAAAATGTATATGTGTACATGTATGTGCATGCGTATGTACATCCATATATATTTATTAGAATAATTCAGGCTGGAAAAGACCTCTGAAGGTGATCATGTTTAACCCCCAGAAAGCCAGGCCAACTTGGGTCAGATTGCTCAGGCCCTTTCCAGTTGAGTGTTGAGCCCCTCCAGGTGTGGAGACCCCCCAGTCTCCCTGGGCACCTGTTTTGGTGCTGCCTCACCCTCATTGGGAAGAATTTTTCCTAATATCTAATTGGAATTTTCCTTCCTGCAGGTTGTGACTGTTGCCTCTCTCCTACCACTGCACACCTCTGAGGATAGTCTGACGTGTATGTATGTGTGTATATATATATATATATATATGCATACACACACGCGTGGTTTCTTACACTTCTTCCTCTATGCATCCAACAGATAACAAGCTAAGCGGAGCCTTGGTCTGGCCCAGTGCAGCTATTCCTATTTCTAGCAAACTCCAAACAGCTGCAGAGAGGATCTGGCATTTTCTTCCTTCTCCTGCTGTTGCACAGCTCCAGTTCCTTTGTATTATTTAGACACATGCCCCCCTCGTGGCTTGGGACATGACATTTCTTTCCTCTTTAACCATGATTATTACAAAATACAAACTGGAGCAAGAACTGTAGTTAAAAAAAAACCCTCTTCTAATGAAGTCCCATTGACACTGGATGCTTGTTAAAGAACACAACAGAACATTAAGTAAGTCTTTGCAGCTAATAGAGACAAAGACAAGTCATTATTAAAAGAGTTTAACTGGTTTGGATTAACCCTACAGCCACGACACATTTCAGCAAATTCCAGAGAGTGGAGGCAGGATACAACAATGAAATCTGATTTGCTGTAAATTTTGTATCGTTTTTAAACAAGATAACAATATTGTTTGTAGATACCCTGCCATCTCTTGCTGTATATAGCCACCACAGATCAGCTCTAGGGCCCTGAAGAAGAGCTGTTGTAAAATGCTGCTGGATACAGGACTTCCTTGGGCTTACAGACATAAGAAGAATGAAGCCCAATTATCTCCCAGCACGGAGGGAAAAATGGGGAAACTGCTTGATTATGAAGCAATCCTCTTGCTGGGGAAGCCACTCCACATTTCATAGTCATTCTGTCCCCCATCAGACCATAGCTGGTGTGATCTAGCCTGTGAAAGGTTGATTAGAGAGAAATATATGGCCAGTGTTCACAGGCACGGAATCTATTTGTGATAAAGTATAAAAGAGATTAAACTATCTGTACCTGTGGACCACCCAGCCAATTCTCTCCCTAATGGATGTTAGAGGTTTTTTTCCTTCATGCTTTTCTCATAAGATGAAAGCAATCACAGGCAGAACTGTAACCTCTAAGCATTACTCCATACCCTAAAAAGAGTACATCTTCACATTCGTCTTTGGGTAACAACCTGGGCCTAATCTGAGACAGGATTTTAATTACCCAGGTACCACAATAGCTAACCAGGGTATTTTTTTTGGCATAATAAAATTGTATCTCCTGTCCATTTGCTCTCTCTCAGCAGCCCATCCAGGTATCCAGAAAGCTTTTCTGTAGTCATTTCAAGCATACCTTGAATTATGCCTTTTCCTACACAAGAGAGATCCTGTCTCCCTCCCCTCTCTCCCTCCCACCCCAAACACCACCCCCATCTTCAGGGGGAGGAGACACTTGATGGCACCTTTCAATCCCAGCTAACAAAGCTCTTCACAAAAGTCCTAGACCTAGTGCCAGCATCTTTCAGAGAGATCAAGGTTCCACTCATTGAGTACAGCTGCCATTTCTGTGAAATCAGTCACATTTTACCGCTGGGCGCACCAGGCAGCAAGAGGTAAATGCCACAGGAAAGTCAGAGGCTGGGAGTGAGTCAGGGTGCAATCTCAGTCATTGATTCTGCTTGGGCCTGAGCCTAAACTGTTTAATACTTGTCTATGTGTTTTGAGCAGCAGCAGAGAATCCGCAGAGCATCAGTGCTTCACAGCATGTCTCCTTGTCTGACTGCTTCGCAAGAGCAGATGACAGTTCTCAGGCAAATCTGCTAATTTGGAGACAGAAAAACAGTTTCATCTGTTTTGCAGCGAGACACCTGAGAAGCCAAGAGAGCTGTTTCAGGAGGAAGCACAGAGAAGGTCTGTGTACTTACAGCTGTGTTTTCAACACTGGAAAAATAAATCATCTTTCCATCACAGATCCCATTATAATTACCCTAGCATGTAAGAGCAATTAGGATGTTACTGCCTTGCTGTTATGGAGCAGTCTGGATTGCTGTTTCTTGAAGAGGTGTAATAGGAATGGGGTGGTTATTTATGGTTGGGGAATAAGGAGATGAATGAATACGTTATGAGATTTCAAATCAATATTCCTCTGGCTTTTTGCAAAGAAATGTCATCCCACCCTATCACGAGATGATGGCTCTGCCATTTCCCCCCTGAAGAAATTTATAAGAGCAAATCTCAGACCTCCCTCGACTCTGCTCTGATTAGAGAGGACAAGAAGGGAGAGATTTGGGTACCCAGCTGCCTTGTGTTGAGCCGCTTCGTACTGCCAGCTCATAACCCAGCAGCCTGCTCAGCTCTGCTCGAATGGCAATCATACCTCCTGCCCAGGACAGCTGTCAGGTTGGGAGCAGCTTCGGTTGACTCCTGGCAGAGGTAAGCGCACAGCCTACAGACTCAGGCTGGGGCTGGAGCTAAACCAGGCAACACTGGGTTTAGCCAGAGATACTGCCCACTTTGTTCTGCACTGGATGGACCCCCTCAAAAAAGGCTCCCAAAGAAAAGGGACAGCTGGGAGACAGGGGCCTAACAAAAAAAATATATTTGGTTCAGGTTCCACTGGGACTGGAGGCCCCACTCAGAACTTCGAAATACAGATTCAGATTCAGTTTCTGCCTGGGGGAGGGAGAAAATCGTGGTTCAGGCTGGTTTCTGGTTAAGTTCAACTCCCAGTAAAACCACTTGTGCAACTCAAGAGTGGGATAAAAGTATGAAGGGGATGTTTTGGGGTACGGGTAAGGTGGAAGTGGGCTTGAGGATGAAGATGAACAAAGGAAGCGGCTCGGCACAAGGTGGTTCTGCCCCACGGGGAATGATGAAGCTTGACCTGGACTCAACATACAGGAGAAGTAATGGCAGAACGGAGGAGCGCCAGCAGCAGCAAAACAGACCAGCCAAGTCTGGTGGGAGAAAAGATACAAGATCAAATTAAATCGGGAAAAGCTATTCGCAAGAGATGGCTTCAAAACGATTGCCAAACAGAAGAAAGTGCAAGAAGCTGCTGGGTAAATCCTTCCCTTTTGGAACTGCCCTTTCGGAGCAGACTGCTCTGCTTGTATTACACACGCCAGCTCTTAAAAATTTCCTTCTGTATTAAGATTTTTGCAGTTCGCGTGAAAATCAATTTTTGTCAGAGTCCATGTACTGCATTTAAACCCAAGTACTGCACACATTGCATACTGACCGTATGGTCCAGACTTCAGCAAGTATATCTTTATATACGGGGGTATAAACATGATCCCTACAAAAAGTGAGGCTCAGTGGCTTTGCCTCGAGTCTGGGGGAGCAGATGAGCCTTCCACTGTTCATCTAAGCACTTTCATCACTTGGGCCAGCACAGGTGAGTTTTGATCTGCTGTTCCATGAGCCTAATCTCAATCAGACTTCCCTTGAGCTATCACCTGCAGGTGGATTCATATCATAGGCTATTCTTAGACTGCATATCTCATTTCTAGGTGTTACAAGAAACTGGATTTGAAACAGGTACTCAGCATAAACAGATGAGTCACTCAAAATGCCGTGAGACTGCAGTTTCAGCAGACTGCATCCAGCAAAAGCATAAACTTGAGTTTCAAGTGGTTTAACAGGTCAAAGCAGAGAAACAAAGCAATATATTCATGGTTGAAAGTGTGCATACACCTGCATATACATCCACACAGCTGCACAATCAACAAAACGCTTCCACAATTTAATAGCATAATTAAGTAAATTGGGCTGATATATAGACCTTTCCTTTAAGAACGTTTATCACATCTTACCTCACATTCACTTTGAAAATGAAACTGAGAGCTCCTAAGACAGCACTTCATTTTCAGAATGTAAAAAATAAGCCTAAAAAAACCCCCCATATTATGTCTACAGTTTTGCTGAGTGTGTATGTATAATTCAGTGCCTCAGAACAGCAGAATGTGTTGCTATACATGTATCAAAATATATATTGCTTTATGCATAGAATTGTAACACAAAATATCTTGCAGCCAGCTGCCCAAATATTAGGTCCTCGTGGGCCTTAGGGCATTGATGCCCCATAAATTTAAGAGCATTTATTAGGTGAATACAGAACTGGAAGTTTTGTAGCAGAGGAAAGTAAGTATGATCATGAGGTAAACACATGTTGCAAAGAAAATACCAACTAATCGTGCATTCTGTGCAGGAAATAGCAGCTTTAAACAATCACTTCTTTAATGCTAGAGCAAGGCCTGTGAGCTGGCTACAGGATGGTCTACCTGTTAATGGCATCTCTGCATCCTGTAGCTTTTTACAGTACCGTAAACCCAGTTCGACAAGTAGGTAACCAAGTAGGTGTTATGCTCCTTTGAATGCTTTGAAGGACCTTACGAATGCTCCTTTCCATTCCAGAAAGTGAAGGGTTACATGCATGGATGTAGCTTCAATTTTCCTTAGATAAGCAAGAAGCAGCATTCTTTAGGGGATCATACCCACAGACCCAACCGGGATTCCCTGCTTGCAGGTCGGAGGTAGACCTAAGGTATGGTGAGGTCTGTGTATCATCAGCTCCATCTGGAGGTGGTTTGCTCTAATCTGTGGTTTTGAAATAAGTGGAGAGAAGATGCAACAGTGCTGGGTCGAAATCATCAAGCCCCAGGGGCATCTGGAAAAAATGACCTTGCAAACTAGAATTGCTGGCTGATGTGGAGGTGTCACGCAGAGAATGGTGGGATGAGCTCCATTTGCCCATGGTGGTGGGGGACCTTACAGCTATGCCTGAGATGCAGCCTTTGCTGTATGTTTTCTTATCCATTGGTCAATGCAGCAAAGAAAAGGCAGAAAACCTGGCATGCAGACAAGGTTGTTCTGCTAGACCATGCTTATGGAGGAAGAACCTGCCCTCCCAAGTTCCCAGGATGTGTATTTGAAAGTCTGTCTTTACCCCCACCTTCAAATGTGAGAGGAGTGGTGGAGGGGATATCAGCCTGACCTGTGACTTCCACAGAGCATGTGTGGCAGTGGGAATGGTCCATCCAGAGGTTTGGGGCTAGGCAATACATGGAAGAATATAGGTTTGTTAATCTGGATGAGGTATTGCTGCATGAAGCTCACAAAGTGCTTGTTCAGGCTGTAGAGTAAGTTTCTGGTGACTTATGCCAGATGTTTGATCCTGGTGATTTTGCTCAGCTCTGTCTTGAAGCTGTCAGCATGCACAGCTTCAACTAGAGTCTTCCATGGTTAATTTAGGCACTACGAATTCAGAAAGAAGTTTCAGACTGGGTCAGTACACTTGTACAAAACAAGAGAGAGCTGAGATGTGATCAGACTTTCCACACAGCTACTCTTACTCCCCCTTCTAATGTTACAGACAAAATGTGCTGTCTGATTGAGCCCAAAACTACCAGCAATGATCTCCATTTTGCTGGAGGTCTTGCAGTGCTTACAGCAGCGAGTGGTCTGAATGATGCAGTACTGCTGAGTGGAACAAAAGAGATCCATGAAAAAACAGTGGTTTGTGCACAGGAAGGTCATTCTGAGCAGGATCCCCTTGTTCGAGGACCTCCTGCTTGTTAATGTACTCACTGTTCTCCTGAGTGGAAAAAAAATGCTGGGGGATTCTTAAGCCAAGCAACAGTCCCAGATATCCCAAGACCCCTTTCCTCCTCTGATACAGTGAACATCATTATGGTGTTAGGTCAGGCAAGGTATTTGGGGTGAGAAACCTTTGTGAGCTTTGCCGTACACACACCCATAGGTGTAAATATTATTGCCAGCTCTGCTTGCTGCGTGACTGTGCACCACCACGAGAAGAAGGTGCCCCAGCTGCAGACTTCTGCACGGATTGTTAGTCTATGATTTTACATGAGAAAGTGCATGATCTATATAGAAAAGCATGTCAAACATAGAGCCTGGAAGCATGGTCTATGCCATGAACAGACCTGTAATGTAAGCCAGCAGCGGCGCTCCATGCCCACGATCAAAACCCCAGACGTGGGGCAGGGCTCTCTGCTCTATGAGATGGCACGCATGCAGGAAACTGGGCACACGGCCCAAATTACATTTTTGCCATGGACTTAGTGCCAGATGCCCCGTGGGATGAAGGAGGAGTGGAAAGGAAAACTGAAGGAGAATGGGAGCTTAAGGGGACACGTGGACTTTACTCAGCTGCTTAATGACACAAAGTTTCAGGGCTACACTTCTCTGATGCCAAAGGCTATGATGGCTGCTCGGTTGTCAGCCAGCTTCTGAGAGAAAAAATGGGTGTGCAATTAATCACCCAGGGTGCTAAACTGATGTGCAACTAGAGGTTTTTTTCCATAGGCTTTAAATTTTTTACCCATAAAACTAAGCAGCCATCCCTAAGTGCTGGGTATCAAGGGCTGCAAAAGTTATTTCCTCATTTTTTCAGTACTGTTGAAAATCAGTGTTGTGGGCCTCTTCCACAACGGTCTTATGACAGGGTGCACAGCATGGTGCTTAAGGAGAAAAAGCAATTCTTGACATGCACACAGACCATCAGGGGAAGATCTTTGACTTGCAATAAGAACTAAGTTACTATTGCCAGCAAGATGTAAAAATTTTGAGGGAGGCACGCAGATCATACAGGAATAAGATTATGGTGATGGCCTGTCACACAGTGTATGAGAAAGAGTGATGAGAAGGTAAAGGTTTATCGCTGTGTAGATCCCTTTCTGTATAATATGGCGGCCTCTACTTCCATGTCCACATACTCGTTTATGGCTATCATTGGAGGAAAAAGACATATTTGACCAATGACGTATATATCTGGCCAAAAAGGAAAATATTCAAACCTGTCATGCGTTACATGGCCGTGAGCATCAAGTGGGAACCTCCTTCTGGGATGGCTAAGTGATCGCTGATGGGATGACAACAGCTTTCAAATAAAATGGGTGCTTTTTCCACAGTTGTATTGAATGCTACTATGAAAATGACTGGAACTGTCTAGTGGGGACCATCTTTGGGTATTCATATTACATAGTGCAACAAAAGATGGACCACCTAAAGAGAGCAGGTTTTAATATCAGATCTGTATGGGAGCACAAGTGAGCTGCCATGAAAAGAAACAGATGGGGAGCTCATGGTCTCAGCCAGGACCAAACTGCCCAGTCCCTGATCCCCAGAGATGTGCCTTCTGGCAGCAGGACAAATAGCATTTGTCTGTACTACAAAGCAGCCCCCGATGAAAACATACATCACTGATTTTGCTAGCCTCTATCTGTTCATCAGAAAAACTGAAAAATACCCTCTTGGGAATCCAAAAGTCCTTTTTTTTTGAGAATTTTGACACACTGACCAATTACTTTGGGATGGTCACAGTAAAGGCGTACCCACTTCGTGGGCTCTTTTTCCCTGTGCTTCTCAAGAGCATAAATGGCAAACTATCGCTTCCGTCGTGCTTGCTTTGTCTGAAACCTGCCAGGTCCTCCGCACTCACAGCGATGAACAGAAGTCCCTTGCAGACGCCTGGTACACCCTGGAACTGAACAAGGTTCTGGAGAACGGCTACTGAGTCTGTGAAACCTATGAGGTCTGGCATTTTGAATGGAGAGGCAACGGCCTTTCCTTGGGTGATGTAAAGCT
Organism: Nyctibius grandis; assembly: GCF_013368605.1. NCBI lineage: Eukaryota > Metazoa > Chordata > Aves > Nyctibiiformes > Nyctibiidae > Nyctibius > Nyctibius grandis. The sequence goes on from NC_090658.1 coordinate 32,292,556, forward strand.
ACGCCTCTGCCAGAAGCGGGAAGCTTCAGGCTGCCCAGCCTGGTGTGCAGATGCTGACAAACAAAAAAAAAAAGCTAAATGTGTTGAAGATTACAGGCAGAAGATGCTGGTTTGCAGCTTGAGCATATTAAGTAAAACCCTACAAAATGCTAAGTTGCCAAACTGTTTTACATTCTCTGTGGGGTAAAATAGGAGTGAGCTCCATCGCTTCAACACTAGCATTGCGGGAACCAGAGGAGTTGTACGGTTATCCCTTCTCCCCAGCTTCTGATGCACGCTTATGCAATTTCTCCATGAGGATGCGGCCACTGTCTGGTGGAAGCACGCCAAAGGACGTGTGACCCTGGAGTGCAACACTAGCATTTCTCCAGCTTTCCTCACCACTGTATGCTTGTGCCTACAGCTTTACCATTCCTCAGATGCTCTGCCTGACCCTTGCCTTTACCACAACACAGGCTCTGGGGCAATTGAGAATTGTCCTGGGGAACGGATTCCCCCATTAAGTGACTATTTAGGGGAGCTGACAAATGATGACCATGTTACCGAGTTGGGCCCAAATCAAGTTCAAGTCCCAAATCCTACCACTACTTGCAGTTTGGAGGAAAGCACTGCTTAAAAGTTGAAGGCTTGGCTCTAAGTGCAACAAACAAAAAAGATCCATTTTTCTCTGAGAGCCCAGGGCTGCTGGGCAGGGACAGGCAGGCCTGGCAGTGCCCCCAGGGCCCTGGCAGCCCTTTGGTGGCCTTCTCGGAGGGGTCCATAGCCCTGGGGCACACTCCAGCTTGCTCACACGCCTCGCCCTCTTTCACTCCCCCCATACCCCAAACAGGGCTTGATCCGCAGCCTGGGAAAGTGGGGCATGAACCTGCCCTTTGCTTTTGTTTAATTACTTCCATTCACATTTAAACTTCCATAATTCATTTCATTCCCTCTTATTAAAGAGTGTTTATCCAATTTATGCCTGCACTTTTATGGATGCATATTTAAATTATGAATTTTTAAATATATATAGCATATACACACTAAATAGGCACATATATAAATATATATAGGAAGTGGATCCACAAATAAATAACACAAATATTTATACATATTTGTATCCTCCTTCAGAGAGAGAGATATATATTCATATATGAGACAGAGAAGCCTATATTGTTCTACTGAGCCTGGTCCAAAGGAAATGGGCAGCCAATCAGAGGGTGTTCTGAGATCGTGTGAGTAGGATAGACTCAGAAATAGAATGGCAAGCAGCCAATCACAGAGCAGTATGAAAAGAAGTGGGGCCTGGCCTTGTGTGATGGGGAGGCTGCCATTGCTGTAGTGGGAGGGGGCTTCCTGCACTGATGCCCCGCAGGGTACAGGGGAAAGGATTAGGTCCTTCCAATAAACGTTTGCAGCACTGTCACCTCTTTATGAAGATGCCTGTTTGCTCTTTGAACGGGCATTCATTGCCCTAACAACCTTTGATGGCAAAGAATTTCATAGCCTAGTTATGTAGACATTCAAAACTATCTTCTTGCTAAGTTAAAGAGCTGGCATGCCTCAAAGTGCACTAAATAGCACTTTGCTCTTGTGTTGTGACAGAAGAACAGGCTCCAGTATATGCTTTTCCAGGATATTCTTCCATTGTTTCTTCTATTACCTTCTGATTCAAGATAAGCAGTACCAGCCTCTTCAGTTCTTCAGCGTTTCTACGCCTTTATAACAGTGCACGCTCACCCTTTCCAGTCCACTCCATACCAAGTATTCCAGCAACTGTACAAGGGAGGAGTGAAAACAGTTTTCTTTTAAAAACAGAAGTTTTTGCCATAGGAAAGAAAAAAAAAACCCTCAAGTTTTAGGTTGTGTTTACCATGACAGTATTTTCAAACAGCAGTCACAGAAGCAAACCAGTAGTGTTTCTCATTTTAATTCCATAAAACCAGCATGAATAAATTTTATCAAGCCTGTAAGTATACAGAGGTGTATTTTTTAAAACTTTAGTATATTTTTATTTACAAAAGGAAAAATGAACCTACAGTTTTAAGCCAAATAAAAAGGACAAGGCTAAAAGTGGAAGAAGAGACAGAAGAATGTGTGGGCTTTTACTTTTAAAAAAGTATCTGGAAGACAAACAGAAAACACACAGGAAAAGCTAACAGCCAGAGAGGCTGCTGATGCCCTTGAATTTGGAACAGTGTCCGAAAAAACAATTCTTTTCTCCCTCACTTAATGTGTGGTGAAAGAGTCCAAAAATAGAGCAGTCCTTCAAACCTCAGATGTATTCTGGGGTGCCTGAAGCTTAGTAGCCGTATTTTTCATTGAGATGAGTCTTGCCATCACCGCTTTGACCTAACGGACAAAGAGGAAGAGTTGCATTTTTTTCCCCTCTCATCCAAGATAAATTTGTATCCAAGTATGAAATAGTCTCTAGGCAGCACCAATCAGACAAGTACAAAGAGGGTAAGTCAGACTAGATATTACAATTCAAATAGTCTTTCGATTTATACTTATAGTTCCTCTTAACCTTACTACCAGTGTCAAGATTACATCTTATATTCCTGGTTTTGTGTTTTTTTTCCCCTCCCCCCTTCCCTTTTTTTTTTTTTCCTCTTGGTGTTCTCATTATGCCAGCTTAGACAGAAGGTAAGTCTGATTATTAGCAGGCAAAGACAGAAAAAGGAGCTCCCTCTTATGGACACAGCTTGCTTGGCTATCCCAGATCAGACCGCTGAGTTACTGAATCGGGTATTTTGTTCCAGTGGATTCATATGCCAGCGAAGTGCAGTCTTTTCATGGAAGGATGATTCACCAGGTTATAGTTTTCTTCACTGAAATTTATTCTCGTTTTTCTTATTCCCTTTGGAGCCTATGTATTTTATAAACCTGCAACAGCCTTATAAAAATTATAGTAATGTATCTACCAAATGTAACCTAAGCTTTGAACTTACTATGAAAACCTCAATGCATGAATATGAATTTTCCATTTTAGAGAAACTGAAAATTCATTACACTGTTTAAGAATAACCTCACTTAGCTAAAAAAAACTCTGGAGCTAAAGTAAAGAATTTGTTAAATACATATTTGTTTAACATATATTGGATGCATGAACCAATTATTCGGTGCCTTCACCAAAGTGTTACCAAGGCTTCTCTCCAAAACATATAACCCAAAGTTTGCATTCCAATGATTTTTGCAAAAATAGGCAAAGCAGATTTTTCAGGTTTCACAGACTTCTATGAAAACTGAGAATACTGAGATTGCTGGAGCATTTATCCCTAGTGAAGGTTTGAGCTTGTCTTTCAACTAGATCATCATATCACTATGTGTGAACGGAGTTAGTACTCTCAGGTGTTACAAAACTGAAAAACAAGCTTCAGGTATATATGTCCATTGAGATGAAGCTACTACTGATATGGTCTGCATTTCACTGCAAGACTTGCACAGCGATACAATAAACATGGCCAGAAAACACCAGGTTCTGGGTAAAGTATTGCTGAATTACTTTTTTCTCAAGAAGTTACTTACAAGGACACCCTGACCACTTGTTAGGTAGATTCCTGAATTGTAAGACTAAAAATGGTAAGGAAATGGTTGATACCTGCAGGAGGAATCCAGATGCAGTAGTCTGGGTCATCATCTGGGTACTGTGAGGAAAAAAAAGGTTGTTGGACCTGCAAAAGGAGAAAATATTTTAAGGTGCTGCACCCCTCCACCAATTTAGTGGCTTTCACAGCCACTAAATCTCTTATTAATTCAGAGACAAATACTGAAAGGCGAGGGTTATTTCTACAAGGGGCAGGGATGAAAACAATAATACAGAGGAAAGAAGAAACATCAAACCCTCAAATAGATCTAGTTTATTTCCAGTAGAGTCACAGAATAATGGAAATAATAGAATAATAGAAATAATAGATGGGACATCTGGAGGTCATCCAGGCCAGTCTTCCCATCAAAAGAGGACCACTGCCAACTGTCCACTTCTAGACAGTCTAATCTTGTCATCCTAATGTTTGGTAGTGTCATTTGACACAGAATTTCTTTAAGCAGAGAAAAGCTTTAGAGTAGGATTTTCAAGAAGCGCTTTACTGATTTCAACACGCAATCCCACTGAAAACTTTGGGTTTAAGGTGACTTTCAAACTGGAGCACATGAAAGTTCAGCTGTTATATAAGGGTAACTTAGCTTTGAAAAACCAATTTTCTCACGTCTCACTGGCATCACTGAAATGTGAAAAGCAAACTGAAACAGGTCACTTGCAATTCAAATGTTGACACAGCAATGGCTTTTTGTTCCTAGATTTTTAAGTTTTGCCACATCAGCATAATTTTCTCAACAACTTTTGTTTTCAACAACTGCAGGTATCTATCAAAAAAAATTCATACAACTGTAGAGTGCAAGACTTAAGACCTCAAAATGTAGCCAAGTTACTCAGCGCTGATTTGCATTACTCTGTAGTAGCATGACACAGCTTTAAGTTATGCAGTTGAAGCAATTTTTCGCACCCTCAAAAACTTTCTTTCCCCAAGTTAACCTCTAAAACAGTTCTTTTGGAAGACTAATGTTTTCCAAAACATTAGACTGCAGAGTTGAACAGTTTTTAAATGTGGTTTGTGAACAGTCACTTTAAAATTGTTTTTCCAGTGTTACATGATTCAAAGTTATTCCTCAAATATTAAAAGAGGAAAAAAAAACCAAAGCTGACTTCTGGTTGATATTTTCCATGCAAGATCTGAGCCCAAAGGCAGAGACAGCATGTGGAAAAAGTGATTTGTGATGGGAGAGAGAATACAGGTAAGCCAACTGGTATCTGGAGAATGCTCAGTGTTAGAGTGAACTCTGTGCTGATGAGAGGTGCTGACTTGACTGCCTCAGCATGAGAAGCTGCCTTGTTCTCCCATATTCATATAGTAAATGGTATAACTTGGGCTTTAACAGTATAAATTCAGTCATGCTTTCTTTATCAACACGCTTTATAGGGCAGCAACAAAGGACAATTCTAAAGGCTGTGCCTACCCAATCCTTGGGTCCTCTGCCAGTACTAACAAGGCAGCAGTTAGCACACACAGGCTGCAGGGAGTTAAGTTTCTTTAAGTAAGTGGTGCAGGCCTAAAATTAGATGGCCGCCACAAAGAAATTGTCATAATGGTCAGAACTCATGGCCCACCAAGCACAGTAATGGCCCACCAAGCACAGTAATCATCTTTGATGGCAGTCAGCAGAAGGGTGGGATGCACTTTAAAGGGAAGAACCTCATGATAATCATTAGGCTAAGAGCACGCTGTCACAGAAGTTCCTTCCCAGCACCAGGAAGGCAACAATTGCATGTGTCCCAAAACGTGCAAGCAAGGCTCATTTACTTTGCATTTTAATAAAAATCTTATGCACAGGAGGAACGTAGTCTGGTACATCTACTCAAATTTAGTAACATTTGGGTTGCAAGAGACAGTAATCTCTTAGACTTCTAAAAGACATGTAGATGTAGTGCTTAGGGACATGATTCAGTGGTGGACTTGGCAGTGCTAGGTTAACGGTTGGACTTGATGATCTTAAAGGTCCTTTCGATTTCGAACCAAAATGATTCTATGATTCTACAAAACTGGGCAATGGCAATACAGACTAGCTACAATTTTAGTCCAGCATGTTCTGTGTCTGCCAATACATGCTTCCCGAGCTACTTTCCAAAGAAAGTTTTGCAATGCCATTCCTAAAGCACAGAGAGCACTTATGTTCTACACCACTTGTGATACAGGAGAAGCAATTAGCAGAGGCTAACTGCCAAGTGAAAAGGTGAAAAAACAAATTTGTGATTGAATTGAGAGCCTCCATCATGCTTGAAATCCTGTACTTTTCCTTTTCATTGGAGCCTCCAAAATATGTGTCCAATGGCAGTGTGTGGTTCTACATTTGGGTCTTAGTCAGCAGAAGAGCACAACTATCACCAAGTCATACCCAATCAAATTGTTACCATTTCACTAATAAAGAGCCTACTAGAGGATTACTTGAAACTCTTAAGTGACAGGAGTCATGGTATCGTAACTGACCTTGCTTGAGCTACTGATTTTCTTAGTATTCTCAGATGTCTCTTCAGGTTCCTTATATACTGCCTCAGATGCTGACAAGAAAGAAGATGTTTTATGACACATCACGAATGACCAATTCTATCAGAAACAAGCTTATAGAAAGTTCACATAAAAATAGATACATCTAAAAGGAAATCCAAGACAGCTCACTGCAACAAAATTCATACTTAAGACTGCTGAACGCATTTTTGTTTTTCATAGCTTAACTTGTGTTTAATATACTGTCAGTCACCTACCTGAATGCAGTTTAATAAGGTCCTATATTTGGGATTCTGTAACACACTTTTAGTTAATGGCAGATGTTTATTTTCTAAAAAGATATTATCTGTCTGTAATCACTGCAGTGACTGATTTGGAAGGAAACAGTAGGAAATGTGCAGGACCAACATGCTTTTTCTTTAAAAAAAAAGTAATGTCACAGTAACATAGGCAAGAGGAAGAGAGAAAGACAGAAGTATGCCTGGTTTTTCTGCCACTTAATCTGGGAAATATTGAGACTCTTGTGGATTAAGTCTATGGACGAGATGATGAGGACACAATGACATTTTATTAAGAATCTGAGTTATGAGAAAATAGAAAGTTTATACAGATCTCCTCCAAATATTCAGTACACCAAACACAGTCTTCATTTTGAGGATCTGATTTTTTTTTTTTTGTGTACATGTAGAGGGGTCATCTGGGTGATTAACAGACTATTAGCTAACATTATGTAGTATTTTGTCACTTTATAAAAAGAAAGTTCTGTCCTTCTGTAGTGTTAACAGCTACTGGAAGAAAATAAGGGGGGAAAAAAGCATTATGTTTATGCTCCTAAATTAAAATTATTTTTTCTTCACTTCTCATGCTATTTTTTTTTTAAAACAAAGGATCACAAAGCAGTTAATGACTATGAAAACCAAGGAGAACTGAAACATGGTGAAAGTAAGCTGTCTTCACCATACACTCACCACTTTCCAAGCAAAACACAATCCTTCATTTGGATTCTAGATTCTTACTTTAGGCTCTAGAATAGGCTTAGTTTCCTTCCACTGACGGAAGATGGCAACAGCTCCTTTAGACCATTTCTAAACCCACATGCTACTGTACAATATAGTCTAAATTGTACTGCTCACCTTGAGATTTCTCTTGTGAGGGTCCCATCTGAGATTTATTTCTTAGTATCTTTGGCTCAGGCAGAAAATGAACCCCTGTTAAGAAAAAAAAGAAAAAAAAAGAGCGAGCGAGGTGAGCACTCTGCAGTACAGATGTGCAGGATGCACTAGCATCCCTTAGACAAAGTACAAAAGGGAACTCTTTGCTATATTTGTCTCAGGAAAAACTATTCTCTCAAAAGTCCTCCACATTATTTCATCCACCAAGTCCATCACAATACAATATTAAAGAAAAACTTGTGACCAGTTAAAACACACTTTTCAAGACCGACCTGTCCAGCATTAAGACAGGAAGTTAGAATTAGGTTTCTGTCATCAAACACATCATCTTCTGAGAAAAATCCTTACTGAGTTTTCAAATGCATCAACTTGATATAGAAAACGATTGATTGAAGATAAACCACACAGATACATGGAAGATACCCCTCCATTACACTTTAATAATTATTTTTCCTCCTTACAAACTGATCTGATGCTTTACACAGACATTTCTTTTCTTATTAAGTCACTCTCCCTGCCAACAACACATTGTAGTTGTTATCATATGGACACTCAATTTAATGAAAGGAGGGCTTATCAAAACAGGACCTTTCTTGAGTCCAGGAGATTTCTTTTATTTCACCAAAAGCATGAAAAACTGACGGCCAAGCAGAGTTTCAACCTGAACCACGTGAAACTCAGCTGTTCGCACACAGACTCTGGGCTCGTGGCAAAAATCTATGGAAAATAAATCTGCTGGAGAACCTGTGACTCAAACCTCAGGACACTCACATAGCTGTGAAAAATTCAGCGGTAACAGACTCAGCTTCATTACTGGAAAAATCAAAAACAATGGTTTACCATCCTGAAGGGATTCTAGATTCTTGTTACTGCAAGGAGAACCATCGGCAGCATTAGTTTCTTCTCCTGTTTCTTCCTCTGTTGTAATTTTCATTTCCAGGTTTGATGCTTTGCTGTTTATTGCATCTGCTTCTTGCTCCTCCTCCATTTCTTCCTCTTCTTCTTCTTCTTCTTCCTCCTCTGGTCCATCATCTTTCATTTTTAACAAGCTTTCAGGGATGTCTGGACGCTTAACAGGCAACTTCTGCAGGAGAAAGACTTGTACATCAGTGCTAAGGTAATACAGAGGCAGATGTCACAGACACTCATTACAGGAGAAAGCACACTTATTACTGTCATAGAGATAGCTTGTAAGGAAACACTCTCAGGATGAATAATAGTTAGGTTTTAAGGAAAAGTTATTAGTAGAGATGGAAGATGAAAAAATATATCCAATCCATAGACAAGGAGTGCAGTCTTTTCATAAGAGTGACACCGGAAACTGAATCAATCTTGGATGTGATCTTAGCTATAAGATCAAGAAAAACAAAAGAAAGTAAAGGAGCAGCTGCTGAGGTATAGCAGTGGTTCAGCCTGATGTCCCCAGGCTGCCTCCACTCAATCCACTGCCTTTAGACCACAGCTGTGCCCCAGGAGATTGACTGTACAAGGGCACAGAATGGCAACTGCTGGCAGCAAACACTGTCCAACAGCCACCGCTTGCTGCCCTGTGTGCCTTCTACTGCCGCAGGCTTGCGCCTCTATGCTGTTTCCATGCATGTGAGAAGACATGGTTGCAACCTACAGTCTCCATAGATGTCCTGGTTTCAGCTGGGATAAAGATAATTTTCTTCCTAGCAGCTGGTATAGTGCTGTGTTTTGGATTTAGTATGACCTGAAATCAGTACAATAGCCTGAGGTGTCTGAGAAATAGCCTCTGACTTGCAGCACTTCTGAGTCCAACTTACCCCTAGGCTTCCAGTTTTCAGCTTGAATTTGCTCCCCCCTTTCATTGCACCAAAGAGAGGCAGGGTAATCTTTTTAGGCTTGCTCTCTGCTTCCAGACTGTAACTCCCACTCCTAATAAAAATTAGATACAAAGGAAAACAGTGTACAAAGTATCAAACAAGTCTTGTATTTACAAATGCAAAAAAATCTACAAATTAAAGTGGATATATAAAAATCCTTTTATTTCTCTCTCACTTGCAGCATCCAAGAGGAAGCAGGAGATGACTTCTCCATCCTACATACATGTTGTAGGATTCAGACACTTGCCATAACAGGAAGCAAAAGATAAATAAGGGGGAAACCCCCCCCCCCATATCACACAGACCCCCTCAAATTCTATTGCACACACATACTTACATATGTATATAATATATATGTATAGATAAACACACTCGGAGGCCAAACCTCAATTTAAGTAAATTAATTACATGATTAAACCTCTAATCAAGCTGCCACTAGCAAATGATGAACCCAGCACACGCCTGCTTGAATTGCGGCAGCATTGCTAGGCAGTAGTTGAACAGCCACTACACTTGACTTCCAGGTACATTTCACAGAGTGAAAGTGGTTTTCATGTTGTACATAAAAACTGTAAAATTCTTCAATTCCCTTTGGATGCAGGTTGGGAAAAAAAATGAAAAAGCTGACACCATGCTTCCAATCCCTCTTCCCTCTCATCCTGCCAGCACAGGCTTATCTGACCCCAGTGCTGTGGTGCATCTGCTTCAACCACAGATGCTGCAACAGCCAAAAGGCACAGTGGTTCTTTAAAGGGATGAGCCAGGTAGTTTGGAAGGCTGTCCTGCTTTTGTGTTTGGAAAGCTGTCTGTTTACTGGGCTTGCACAGCTGCCCATGGACAACAACTAAAAGTAATTGTTTTACACTTCAGCCAAGACTTACTGGGGCTTCAGCTCAGGCAGTTCTGCAGGCTTGACAAGCTTTATTAACCCCTTCAGTCTCTGTTGCTCTTTCTTCAGTTCAAAGGACCGCAAGTGAAGCTTCTTTCGTGCCACGCTGTCTAAGGTGCATCCTGATTTTATTTCGGTCATGAATTCGTCCAAGGAATCTTGAGCTGCTGGCTGGGACTGGACTAGGCGAGATAAAGGGAAGATACATATTGTTACAGGTAGGGAGACAAAAGTTGTACTCATCAAGCCCTACCTTTAAAGAATAAGATATGTATAAACAACTATCTTCTCTGCAAGTTTCTGTTGAGTGGTGAAACAATGAAGGTTGTTAGCCCTGGGAAGATGAAAGCATTTCTCCTAACAAAAGCCATACAGTAAACCTTAATCCATTTAGATAACAAAACCTCTCTTAAAATGGAATGTTTCTTTATGAGTAAGTGTCCTGTTCATCTCATTTCAATATCTGCTGTCTCTAAAAAAGTGGTTTATGGATTCCTTTTACAGTCACAGACTAAAATAAACACAGCTACAAAGAACCCCACACCACTGCATAGGGAATCCCATTTTGGCTTTCCTGGAATGTTTATGTAGTAACATTTGCAAAGCTCAAAATGAATCAACACATGATGCTGCCTCCTACCCCTGGATGACTGAGTGCATACAAGAATAGTTTCATGTTAGGCCAACCACACAAAATTTATCTTTGTTTTGACTGGATTTTCCAACAAGAAAACACTGCTCTGTACTTGCAAAAGAGTAATGACAGTCTTTCTGCTCCACCTGATTTAAATATTAATAATTCTATGCATACTGGACTAATTAAAATAAAACTCAGGACAAAAAACTAAAGCTCTAATGACTAAGAAAAAAAAATACAGAATTCTATCACATGAATTTCAAAATAACAAACAAAAAACCCAGGAAAACTCATTTCTTGGGCTTGAACAATGCTTCAGAAGTTTTTATATTGTGTTCAAAAATAACTTGGAGGCAAACAAAGAAAAACATTGTTGCCAGAATTTTAACAAGCCTTTTGACAGGCAGTCTTCTGCCTGTTAGTATTATATAAAAAGCGGCAAATCCGGTATTTATTTGCTGCATTATAAGCATTTATGTATATATGCACAAGAATAATTATGTGACCAATGAGTTATTTTCAGTTCAGCTTGAGCTAATTAAGTAGCACTTGAAATTTTAAATGTGTACAAATAAAATAGTATAAGATAATGTTAAGAGCACATATTCAAGCAGTTTGACATGACTTAAATATTTAGAGAAAAGTCTAATAATATTCATGTTTATGATGGACTCAATTGAAAAGGATATTGTTTATCCAGAACAAAACAATTTACAATTTGCTGTTGCAAATCTATGAAAGCCGTAACAGTAACTGTTCAAAGATATACAGAATTAAAAGGCTCTAAAAGATAAAAACAGTTGTAGCATCCACCTCCACGCAAATATAAATGGTGACAAAACATGTCATAAAAGAAACTCAGATAGAAATACTCTTCTTTTTCCTCTTAACTATTTGTACGAGCTAAGACAAAAATAATCAATGAAAAGGTATTGATAACAATCAGTCTGAAACTCCTAGCAAGCAGGAGCTGAGCAGAATGATCACTTGATTTAAATACCAAATTTTAAAGATAAGGTTTAGTGTCTAGAGAGACAATTCAGAACAACTAAAGGTACAGTTCCATGGCTTGCTTCTTTAGCTGCAGAACAGTATAAGAGTTCTTCAGTCAGTGAGTGATCTTCAGTGAGTCAGATTACCCTTCTCTTGCAAATAGGATTCCCTGCTTGATTCCACCAACAGTGCCTAAGATCAGGTAGCTCAGCTTACAGGGTTACTGTTAGCATTCAGTATCTGTTGAAGCAGTTTTCTACAACATTGAAGTAAAATTTGACATTGCCAGGAGGTGAATCAATCATGGCTATTATACTTAATCTTCCAGGGAAAAAAGCTATAGGGCTATTTACTGCACCATCAACTTATTGATAATTTTCTTCTGAACAGGGAACCAAAGATGAGACTGAAGAGCTCTGTGTACTTCATTTTCATTCAGTTGCATCACTGAATGAGAGATACCAAGTCAGCCCATCAGTAGTTAGTTCTGAAGAACTCCAGAGAACAATTTGTGAACTTCTACTGTAATCTTAGACATCCACTTAATTCCTCCAAGTGCTCAGCAAGAGGTGTTGCAGTTTAGCCTGTCATTCACTCATTGGTCTTTCTACACTCTTGCCCTTAGGCTACAAATAATCGTTCAGAGCAAGCAAAAGTGTGTTAAGGTTTCAGAACTGTATGTAATGCAGCAGCTTTGCCAGACAGCTCACAGCAGTGCTAAGAACCACCCATGATGAATACGCATGCTCCTGGCTTACACTTGTAGTCAACAACTGTGATAAACCAGAGGCATCCAAACAAATCAGAGAAAACACAAGTATCTAGAACACACACACACACACACACACACACACAAAGTACCTAATGACGCAATATTCGCTATGTTTTATCCTGGCCTGGTTCTAGGAGATTCCCATCCAACAGTGCATTACACTGTGTTGCAGTAACTGCTGAGACTGCAATTTTTCCAAGGCTCTAAACTAGCTGTCTAACCAGTTACAGTTCACCAAACCATGATAGCATATATCAGAATTACATGCTGTTAGTAGATGTCTGTAAATGAACTGATTCTTCTCCCAGCCTCTACTACAGTATGATTTAACAGTCTTGTTGAGAAACAGTATCAGCAGAAACAAAGGCATCATAACATATCAAAGCTTGGAATTATATGTCTCAGATAACGTAAAGCATTAGCTTCTCCTGCTAGTCAACTGTTAACTACTTATCAGTACAGTCATGCTGAAAACAACTCCTTCAAACACACTGAACCGACCCATCAGTTAGAATGCTCAGTGGAACAGTAAGGTTTTCTGAACAGTGAGCTGGTATAATCAATCACCAACAAAACTGTTGATACAAATGAGTTTCAGTGTGGGGCTGAATTACTAGAAACATATCCGTATAACGCACAAAAGACAGCCCAGCTGTCAGATTGCTGCTAGGCTTCCTGGAAAGAAATTCTTCTGAACAAACTGACATTGCAACTTTTATTAATGCCAACTCTGTTAACAAGCTTTTTCTATGAAGAACCAGCCTAAACACATTTCCTTCATGCCTTCCTTTTATTCCACAAGACATCAGCAAGCAAAATGCAGCTACTTGTAGAGCAAGCTTTTAAATCTAACTCACTACCAGATACAGTCCTCGCTTTGGAAAGGCTCTGCCTTCGTACACAAAGACATAATCCTAGAACCTGAATGGCACCCTCATAAGCTAGCAAGTTCACTGACAATCCGGGCTAAGTGTCAACTGCTTTGACTCCACATTTCTCTTTTCCCACCTTTCCTTTTTAAGGTGCATTTGCAATGACAGAATTAAAAAAGATACTGTCTCTTCTGTCCGTTGCTTGCTCTTCCCTTATAAATGGTTTTGGACAGAGCAGGAAAAAAGTGTTCCTCAAATTGGTTGTTTCACTAATATCGGCAGATGAATAGTAATAATGCTCACTCCTCTTAAGCTCCAGGAGCTTGTACACTCACCTCCTCACCTTAACTTAGATGTTGCAGATATCCATAAGATAAATTTTAATCTCTTTACTGTTCTTTATGGAAAACACTATGATCAAATAAACTTCATGCCTTACCTTTCCCTGAAGCTTTCAGCTTCTCTGTTATTTCAGAAAGCTCATTTTCAGCTTCATTTAGCTTTGTGACCTATGAAAGAACAACATGCTTAGAAGATCTTTTTATCTTCTTAAAATCTCCTTTTTAAGAGTTACTCAAATATCCTACTAAATTATCTCAATTTTTCTACCTCTGATCTTTGACTAGGAGTTTCTGGGTGGAAAAAATTATAGTCTAGATTGTTCCTAAACAACTTATCAGTCCTTTCACATACTGTTAAAACAATTTTCTTTCTGAAACACAAAAATATGTATAATGCTTCTGCAGCAATGTTATACCACCACTGCGATCCTCCAACCCTCCCTGTCCCTGCTCTTCCACACCCTATTGTCTGCGTAGGACTTTTAGCTGTCATACCCCTGTCAGTCCAGGCTGCTTATTCTTTGAAGCAGAATGAGATCTTTCTTTGAGATGTGCCCTGTGCACTTGAAAGTTTGCAATTATTTTCTGATGGTTTAAAACTACTTCAAAAGTATCGTTCTGGTGCTTCATTCATCCACTGTTGTGATCCATTAAGCAGAAGGCAATACTACACCGGCTTCCACTTTATTAAAGTAAGCATTTTTGTCAGGTATTTATAGATACTGTCCACAAAGCAAAAAAACACTATTCAGAGTGGCAAAGTTCTCTTGCCTCCCCTAGTTTATGACAAATTAAATCTTGTACACAGTGACAGAACTCAAGGACTGAACTCTGTTCTCCAGACAAGGGACAATACAAGCAGCTGCAGACTACTTTTTTTGCAGATTGACTTGGTCTTAAGCCATGACACTTCCTGGTAACAGAGTAGCTCGTTCTCTTTGGCCAGTCATCCTCTTTGCTTAAGGTAGCAGATGTGTGCCAGTTAGTAGCAGTCACGATCGTTTCTGCAATGTGGATACTAAGTACTAAATTGGAATAACAAATCACTTTTTGTTGTTGTTAAAGTCTAAGGTTTCTTTTATAGCCCATTTTTTCCCCCTCTCAAAACCTTATAAAGCCTCTCATTCTACAATCATCAAATCTAGTCTGATTTTATTCTAACTTGGCCAATTAATATCTAAAGGTCAGAAATGATACTATGAGTTCAGGCTATCAAAAAGATAAGGAAATATTTTTGATTTTCCTTCTTAGTAATAATACATGCATGAGAGAATAAGCCCGGCATATCAATAATTCTTCTTACCAGGGAGTCATAAGTTTCTGGTTTTTCTTCTATTTTACCAGCTTTTTTCATTCTGTTCAGTCGTTTCTTTTCTACAGCACCAGTTCGATCAAGGAAGGTGTCATCATCACTGTCATAGAAATCCTCATCTTCCCAGTTCTTTGATTTCCTTTTTCGGGATACTGGGAAAGGTAAGGGAAAGGGCAAGAGACAAAATGATTTGCATACCACTGAGCAATAAAACAAATTCAAGACAGCAATCTCAAATTCCTAGTTTAGGGTTTTGAGAATGATCACAGGATTTGACTGGTTATTCACCTGCTTCTTGCCTCAGTACTCCCCGAGCATCGAGTAGCCTGCAAGCTTCCAGTGCGCACTGTATCATTGCTTCCTTCTTCTTTCCTGAATGGAGAACCTCTGCCACCAGCTGCTTCCCTGATGCATCATCCACAGGCAACCTGTTCAGTTCGAAGGACCAAAGGACAGCTCCAATACAAACAGCTTTTCATGGATGCTACTCAGATATTGCATTTATCACGTTGGCATTGTTCTTTCCATTTCACTCTAGTCTTTTTTTTGGGTTAAGTATTTTCACTTTTCATTTCATAGAGTACTAATCAAAACACAAGCATGGATTTCCTAAAGCATACATGTAATGCTTTTTTTCACTAGTCCAAACAACAACTCTTCCTATATTCATTCCATTGGGAATACAAGAAATTAAAAGATAAACGTCAATACCGAAATCATTTTAAGCACCAGTATCTTGCATCCATATAACACCAGTAACAAGTATTTTACACCATACTGAAGCAAAGGTTTCTGAAGCAGTGCAATCATTGAAATGTTGTACCTATCCATTTGAGATCTATCCTGTTGACTTGATTTCCACCTCACCCTGTCCTGTCTAATAAAAGAATTATGTTAGTGGCCTCTTGCAGGAACCCATCTGCCTTAAACCATAAAAGACAAAAACCTGCCTTATACCATAAAAGAACTGAAACTGGGTATACAGCGGAACCACTTTTTTTCTCTCTCTCATTAGGAATTAAAAGACATTGTCTCCCAATTTCTTCTCTTGTATTTCAATTTCTCAAAACAAGGGGCACTGAAAGAATCTAGACTCTTGCTTTTCTGATTTTCATCTCCAAGGAACACCAAATGCTGCCAGACCAGAAAGGAATGCAGACACTGAACTAGGCACTGATCCTTAAACTTCTGTCTCAGTATCAGGGCTTAGGTCTAATTCCAGCCGGCCTCCTTGCCAAGTGTGGCAAGACAATTCCTTCAGCTTTTGTTTGTGAATTCAATGAAGCCAGCTTCTACGTACAAAAGCCAACGGAGATACACATACTTGATCCTGCATAGCCAGCTATTGTGCCCACGATCATCGTATTCATATTCTAACTCTTCTCCTGGAGAGGAAGAGAAAGAAAGAAATAGTTACTAAAATTGATATAAGCAGGAATAATCCTTAAAACAGAGAGGAATGTCATGGTTAAACAAAAGAGATAAAATGCCCTTGCTATGTATCAGAGGACTGAATTTGCCTTTTTTTTTTTTTGTTAAGCCATAGGATCTTCAGTTTATATTATGCTCATTTGGTTGTTTTTCCACAATCAAGGCTTTTTCAGATCAAAAATCTGGAAGTGGCCTGTTCAGGAATACATAGTTCAAAGAAAAAAACAATCTTGCATCTGTATGTATTAAATGATGTTGAAGTAACGACAGTTTGCAATCTGGATTCACAGATATTGTTTATCCTGAAGATTAATTTTTCACTTTAGCAAATAAGTGGGTCATCTCTAAATTTCACTAGCAACCATCAAAAGTTTAAATTAATTCGTTATTGCCTTTTGTCTCTTTATACTTCCCAATTCTATCTCACAACCATAGCAATCTCCAAACAGAACAGCCTGGAATTTGATGGTTTGAGATTTTTCAGAATAGCTTCAACACATTGGTGTAGTTTGAGTGTCACTCCAGAGGAACACAAGGTGCTTCTGCAGTTCCCAGTTTAGAAATTAGTAACTAAGTCTCAGATCTACAATGGTGAGCTAAGTTTTAATAAAACAAAAACCAAACACCCCCCCCAAACTTGACCAAACAAAAAACCTTACCCACAATAGGATAGAAAAGTTTATCTCCCACACCTTAATTCCCAAAGGAAAACATAAGCACAAATGTCACACTTTGCTAAATAGAAACAATTACATTTACTTAAAAAAAGGAAAATCAAAAGTACCTTCTCTATCAAAAAAGCCCTGTAAGGCCTTCCTAGGATCTTTCATATAGAAGGCATCTTGTACTTCCTGAAAATCAATAGCAATAGGGTTTTCTTCAACCTCATCCTCCTCAGCATCCTCCCCTAGAAGACATATAAAGTGCAAAACAATACAGTGAAACGCTGGAAAGAGAACACCAGTATATTTCAACTTTTGTTAGCCTGAAAGAATTATCAGCTACATCATCCTAAAATTATTTCTCTTAACTTGAATTTTATTTCTGCATTCAATCAAAAAGACCACCCTGCTTCTTTTTTGCTATTAGTTATTCCATTAAAAGATACAGTTTTGCAGATGAACGTTACTGGAACAAAACACATAGCATTAACCTAAACTCCCAGTCTCACGGCCTTTTATAGGCGTAGGCAAATTACCTTCTCCCTGATTTTAAAAGGAGCTCTAGCATACTTCTCACCACGTACAAGCTTGCCTTGTCACAGCACTCTTCGTTTTAAAAGGAAAAGGATTAATTTGTACTCAACAACTTCCACTGGATTGCGACACTTGGCATCCAGCTGGAATTTCAACCCTAGTATTCACTGAAAACTGGCTTAAAGACCTTCCAAGGTGTATCATCTGATTTATGCACCGTCACTTACCCATTCCCCACGAGCAGCTCATGTCACTGTTTTGACTCCTTTCACTTTTCCTCTCTTCTTTTTCATCTTCCTCATCAGAGTCCTCTCCCAGCATTGTCTTTTCTAATTTTGCTTGCTGCTGCTTACGCAGTGCCTTCAGTTGGGTCACAGTTAGCTCCGACTCAGACTCCTGGTCCTCTTTGGGTCCCTACGTCACAAACAGTAACTTTACAGAAGTGTTTCGTAATAGGAAAAAAAAAGAAGTATTTTCAACACACATGCAGGTTACGTACAATAACATACGTAAGTCATTATAGTGCTTTTCAAAAAGTAGAATTATGAGACCACTTGTTATGGTTTCCATCCCCAAATATATAAGTTTTAATATCCTTTCTAAAGGGCTGGGGTGGGGAAAGGGGGAGAAATGAGCATTACTGTGTAACTGTAGGGAGATCGATCTCAAATATAACTGCATTTTAAGGGCAGAACGCAAAAATTTCTTTTAGCAGTACCACACGGGAGAATTTGAGGAAGGAGCAACTAAAACCTCCGAAGTGCATGCAGGGCACTCCAAGTGCTTTCTAAGTTCCTACTAAAAAAAGCTCCACTTGATCACAAAGAAATATTAGCGCTTTACTTTCCTGATGCATCATACTGTCAGAGATACTTTCCTGGTACATCACACTGATGGAGAGAAACGCCTTTTGCACTCACCGCACGTCGGCAGAAGCTGCCATGCCTGTTCTCAGGCTGAGCCCTCGGCAGGTCTGCTCTGCGCCCAGCGCACCATGGCGGGGAGGACCCCACGGCCCCACTCTGTCCTTCAGCCCCAAACCTCACCGCAGAGCCAGCAGCGGATACCCACAGCTGACTCCTTTTCCCCAGTAAAACAACCACAACAGCCCTGGGCTGCTTTCAAAGCATCCAAACCGCCTCACAACCCAGAAGCTTTCACCCCCCCAAGACGCCAACGAGATGCAGAGAGAGCCGGGTAAATTCCTGAGCTGGAACCGGGGAAGCCTTTGCCACCCGAGTCACCCGACAGACGCTCCAGGGAGCGCGGCGGGGCCGTCCGGGCCCCGACCCACCTGCAGGAGGAAGAGGCGGGAGCTGCCGCCGAAGCGGAGCCCGTGGCCCACCCGCACGCGGCAGTAGGTGCGGGGCGGCACCCGCGCCTTGTTGAGGAAGGTGCCGTGGGTGCTGCCCAGGTCATACACGTAGAAGCCGGCAGCGTCAGCGGCATCGGGGCCGTCGGGGGAGCTGCCTGCGCCGCGGTACTGCAGCACGGCGTGGTGCCGCGACACCGACGGGTGCTCCAGGGACACGGCACAGCCGGGCAGCCGCCCCACCAGGAACCAGCTGCCGCCCTCCAGCCGCACCGAGCCCAGCGCCACGCCGCCCTTCAGCACCTCCAGCCCGTAGCCGGCGCCGGCCGGTGGGCGGCTGCCCCACGGCGGCTCCTCGTAGCGCGGCGGCGGCGCCGCCGGCGCGGCGGCCGGGCGGGCGGGGGGCGGCGGGCTGGGCCCCGTCTCGCCGCCCTCCGCGGAGCGGGACGCGGCAGGCAGCGGGCAGCTCGGGCGCTTGAAGCCGATGGGCTCGGCGGCCGCCTCCATCTCCACGGCCTCCGCCGTCTTCCCGGGTCCTACCCGAAATAGAGTCCTCCGGGAACGAGCACCGTCGCCGCTGCAGTACCGGGGGTAGGGTGCAGCTCCAGGGGGCCGCGCAGCTCCGGGGAAAGGCGTCGGTGCCTCAGCCGCCGCCCGGGGTAGCGTCAGGGATGAGGGAGGGAGGTGGCAGCGGCAGGGCAGGCGGGAGCGGCGGCAGTGGTCTCTTCCCCGCTCCCGGCGCGAAGGAGCGCTGGTGGCGGGGGAGCCGCTTCTGGTGGAGGACCGGGGCCGACTTCCGGCTCGGCGGCCGGGCGCGGAGCGGTGGGGCCGCTGCGGGGTACGGCGGCGGTAGCTCCTCGCCGGGGGGGCTCCGCGGCGTGGCGGGGAGGCGGGCGGGCTGGGCGCGGGTGAGGGGCGGCCGCGGGCCCGGAGCTCGGCCCGGGGAGGGCGGGCGGGTGGCGGGGCCTTGCGGGGGCGGCGGGCGAGCCGAGTGCGTCCCCCGGAGTTTCTCCACGCGAGTCAGGGCGCACCGTGGTTCCCGCTGAGCGAGGCGGCGGCGAGGCCTTGGTGGAGCCGCAGTAGCCCCCGTTACAAACAACTTCCGCCTCACGGGTGCGTTTCTTTTTTTCCTCCCCCTCCCCAGGAGAAGCAGCGATGTGATCTGTTAGTGCTAGCGCTGCATCCCGGTGCCGTCGTGGGAACTGCGCTGCTCAGTGAGGCTCTGAGCGAGGCTCTCCTGACATTCGTGATTTGCTTTATTCAGAGCGTCATCCCAGCTCCGGTTCCTGTTGGTGCCCAAAGCCTAGTGCTCTTCCCTGCAACGAGACTCTGTTCTACTACTGTATTTGGTAGCCTTTTTCTGGGCTCTGGACAATCTGTGACCGGTGTAAAAATGCTGCGATATTGGGGTGAGATTCCAGTTTCATCTAACCAGGCCAACCGCAGCTCTTTTGACCTGCTTCAGCGTGAGTTTCGTACGGTGGAAGTCCAAGATCCCCCATTGCATCAGCCATCCGCAAACAAACCCCGGCCGACCACCATGTTAGACATCCCCTCAGAGCCCTGCAGCCTCACGATTCACACCATTCAGCTCATCCAGCACAACAGGCGGCTGCGCAGCCTGATCGCCATGGCTCAGGCTCAAAACCAGCAGCAAGCAGAGGGCATAAAAACGGAAGACAATGAACCTCTGCCATCTTGTCCGGCCTCTCCACCTTTCCCTGATGACCTGCTTCCTCTGGATAGCAAAACCCCCAAAATGCCATTTCAGCTGAGGCACAGTGACCCAGAGAGTGATTTCTACAGGTGTGTTGGTATTTCTTTAGGTTCGTTCTTGGCCGAAGGAAAGCTGAGTGTTTTTAAATATATGTGTAGTTATGTTGATTCCCTTAGGCTAAAGGGTCAAACAGTTGTATGTAAAGTATAAAATAAGCTTCAAAAAGGAAAGATTTAGATTCCTCCCGCGTGGATAACATGCACATTGTTTAAAATAAATGTGGTTTTGTTTCCTGTGTCGAAAACATGGGTGTGTAGTGCTGATTTCTGTCTTGTTAGTGCTACACTCAATGTTTGTGAATGGTTTTGCTATCTTCAATGGCATTTTGGCAAGTTTAGTTATAGGATGTGAAGTCTCTTCTATTTAGGTCACTTACTCACAACTAAACTTGCCTTATTGTAACTGAAAATCCAAAAGATGCTTGACGAGGTTTTGGCTGTTTAGTTGTAGGTTCTGAAAAGATGATTTGATAACATATTTGTAAGATTTCAGTGGCCAAGGACCTGTGACATAGTTGCTATCACATTTCACCCTGTTTGGTGGTGTTTTTCTGATCAGAGGGGGCGATGAATATGGGTGAAGGGAATTCTTGTCTCTGATACTGGCTCCACCAGCCAAGGGCTGAAGAAAACATGAAGGAAGGTTGCATTGCTTCTACCTCTGCACCCAATCTTTGATTAAATAGCATTGCCACCACCTCCCTGTTTACCCCTCTGACAAGCACTAAATTCACAAGGAAGTATAGCAGTTCTTGCAGGATCTCATGATACTTTGTAGGTTATGTGCGTTTAAATTCCGGGGTTAATATTCAGTACTATAACTTGCTGTTCTTAGATTAAAGACTGTGTACCAATGAACACGATGTGGGAGGGGATAATACATTTTAGTTTTTAAAATGGGGAAAATGCACATCAATAAAATACAATGTATCAGTTAAGTGCCACTGAGATCTTTAATGGCTGAGATTGTATAAAATGCATTTTATTGAAAGATATTGCTTTTGGTGGCATTGTCTCTCTGAACAGTAGAGTGATTCTTTAGTTCTGTTTGTGGCGGAACACCATCATCCTTCTCGGAAGAAATAAAGTATTTAGCCTAGAGGGGTGAAGGGAAATCCAGTCCTGTGAGGATAAAGTCTGAGCCCTGTGACTCCTGCTCTTTCTGGCCCTGTGATTTGTAGAACTGAGCAGTGTTCTGCTCTGTCCTCACCGGTGCCTTCAGCTTTGAGTTCAGTTTCCTGTGGCTCTGTCCGTGCTTTGGGGGCTGCTTTGTCTTTTTGTTGTCCCTTGCGAGTTTCTGGGGTCCGAGTAAAGAAATGTTATTTAGCAGTCTGCCACATGGGGGAGTTTAAGGACTAGGTTGTAGAAACCGGATAGACAATTTCGAAATGAAATGTTTTGTGGCTGATAGAGTGGATTTATAATGAGCTGCAGTGTAGACTAGAATTTAATTGTGTACTTGCTAAACCAAACGCATTTATGCTTTTCCAGGAGGAAAGCTTTGAGTTTGTTGTTGCCTGTTTGTTCTTAACTGTTTTAAGACACTTACATAAATGAAGAATAGCAGCTGCTGTTATAGTAGTAAAAATAAAGTTATATGATTTGCTCATGCTTGTTCTTAGTGTGTAAAAACAATTTAAGGAAGACCATTCTTC
The DNA here is from genome assembly GCF_013368605.1 of Nyctibius grandis. Taxonomy (NCBI): domain Eukaryota; kingdom Metazoa; phylum Chordata; class Aves; order Nyctibiiformes; family Nyctibiidae; genus Nyctibius; species Nyctibius grandis. Next base: position 32,314,802 of record NC_090658.1, read on the forward strand.
CCCTTGATAAAACATGGTAGTGCTTAATTTTATGCTGCCTTCTGAAGTGCCATTGTCAGGGTTACAGTATTTGACTAAATCCATATTTTAATTCCATTTTCTTTGACAGTAACCTGGGTCTGCGAAGCTGTGTATAGGTATCTTTAGACATAGGAAGAAAGGAAGATAAGAGCCTGAATCAGACCACAAGTTTCTTTACTATAGCCATGTCCTCTTCTGTTTCCTTGTTATTCATTTTCATCCATTGACCCCACACCCCTGTGTTTTATTTTGTTATTCCCTGGATTCATTTTGGTTTTCCTCTCCTCTGCCCCGCCCCATACCTGTAGCCCCTACCTCCTCGTCCCTTTTGAGATGAGGAAGAGGCAGAACCTAATTTACTGCTATTTTTCAGTTGTTTTGGTCTTTTCAACTCCCCAAAATCTGTACCACCAGCAGTTTTAATGACGATGCTATTCCTCTCCTCCATTTTTCCAGACTGTTTATAAATAAGTTGAAACAAATCTTTATTCTAGCATAGATCCTCGAGGGAAGACCTGGGATCCGCAGTGGAGCTCTCTTATGTACTTGCTTGTTGATGGATTTGCGGGACCCTAGTAGGTTTGTGAGGCAGGTTTTCCATTTACAAAAGCTGTCTGGACTCTTTCTGAGTGTGTCATATTTACCCATGTGTCCTCTAATTCAGTTCTTATCATTTCTTTGAATTTCCCTGATGCACCAGAATATATCAGGCTTCCCAGCCTGCAGTTCTTCACATCTTTTCTGAAGCTATTAGAAGGAAATATTTTCATGTTTTCTGTCTTCTGGTCCTCATGGGCCAAGGCAGTTTAAAGCAAGAAGTGACTCACTGCAGCTATTCAGCTATTTCATCCTTGAATTCCTTCAGTATTCCTGGATGAATTACCATCTGGTCCTAGTGATTTGCAACTGTTGATGTTACAGTTCTTGGAATACACAATAAGGCATTAACATTTGTTGTTGTTTGGTATAGAAACAGAAGGTAAGCTTAAAGCCTAATTGATGAAGAATGAGTAAGGAACTGTAGACTTGAAACTACTGTTTGAACAGGAGGCTTTTACCATAATATGGCTGCTAGCTTTTCTTTCTCTGTTCAGCTTCCTTCGATTAGCATGGATCTGTCTTCAAAAGAAACCTAACCTACTCATTATGTGCCTCTTCAGGTGCTTTTTCTTGTGTGTGCGTGGTTGGTTTCTTAACAGATTTCTCTGCCATTCTCTCATTGGCATTCCTGACCACATCGGATGTGTGCTTTGCATTGAAAGATAATCTGTGAACGAAACTGGGAGCTTGCAATGGGAAGACAATTCATGGCAGAAGTAGGGAACCATGTTTTGGTGGGCTAGCAGGTTTAATGTGGGGAAGGATTTGGAGCAGTGGAAATGAGAGCAGGCAGAACATACTTCCCCTACTGGACTAAGCACTTCAGCTTAGCCCCTGAACTGTCTGGTCTTCTGGGTTGGGCCACCGGGACCCACTTTATTTTCCAAACGTTGTCTATTACCTCTTGCCATTATGTATTAAGCAGCTTCTTTTTATACCTGTGCAGCCTTCCGTAGACATAGCAGAGATATTTAAAAAGAGGCTTACTCAGGATGAGGTGGAAAGACTCCCTTTTCCAAAAGGAAACAACTTTCTTGTTTGAGTTAGTGTGCTGTGTTCTTTGATGCACTTACTAGTATAATCTTGTTTTTCTAATGTTCTCCTTTATTTTACTGTTTTGGGCAAAATGGCTGTGAAGCGACCTTGTTGCACCTCATTTGATAGAAATTCAACTCCACGATGTAATGTTTCGTAAAATTGATGTGTTCATAGGAAAAACAATCCCTCCCTCCATCTGCTGCTAGCTTATGCTCACCTAGGAGGGAGCAGAGCACTTCAATCTGTTACTGCAGTTGAGTGAACCTCGGCTGCCAATCCTTGTGCTGACTTAGCCCAAACAATTTCCCCTGAATATAGTTGCATGGGAAATGAACCACGAGATCTCTTTCCCTCTAAGAAAAACAGCCTTACAGAAGAGGAGCTTGGGTGAATGTATTGTGGTGCCTTTGGGGAATGTCTTGTTGACAGAGAAGATGGGCCTTTTGTGGGTTCTGCAACCTTATTAATCCTGAAAATAAACCTGGTTGGTATAAATGGACACTTTTTTCTGTTGTGAAGTTCTGCATGTTGCAGGTTTCCTGGCAGCAGTGGGAAAAGGGTCTGGTGAATTCGTGGCTTGGAGGGTAGATTTCTGTCTGGAACATCATCTAGTGTTGGTGACCCATATATAAAAATGTAGATCCTATTGGAAATACAAAATTGAAGAGCGACAAGTTGGCCAGTATTTGTGATAAATTTCATACTATATATTCTGTAGACATGATCACCTCCAAGTCATAGGCCTAATTGCCCATCATCTTAATCTCTGGTGACAGAATTTTAGAGATTAAAGCACTCTTGTTTACTTGCAGCTGTATGACCCTGGTAATATGTTAAATAGGCTTGGCTTTGGGTGGTAGCTGGATGGGGAGCCTTTCAAGAAAGCAGTAAGAGCTGCAGAGGGTGGCATTCTACATAATGATAGTATCTGGAAGGGTGCTTTTGTAGGTGCTAGGTATCTGGATGAGATTGAAGACCAAGGCTCTTTACCTATGATCATCAGGGAAAAGAAGTTTGCTGCTCTTTTTTTTTTGGCAAGGCTTGACATTAGATAGCTGCTTTCAACTTAAATGTGTCTATATGGCTGGTTTTGTTTATGTGCGTTCTTATCGGACAATACCTGAAGGTTAAAGGACATGAAGAAAAAAAGATATTTTCTCATTTGTTGTTTTCCATTGACATCTACAACAATATTTCAATTTTTGCTGTCTAATCAGGCTTTTAATCATCTTCCTCTATTGTTTATTGTGGGAAACAGGAAAATAAGAAGAAAACATAAGAAAAACAAAACATAATTGACTGACCTTACCAAGAACAAGAGGTGGGGATTTGAATTTGAGTACAGTACCTGAAATTTTTTTTCTCTCTGTCTTTAATTGATCAGATTTCAAGTTGATGATATCCCTTTCAGCATAGTGACCTAGCTGCATTTTAATGCTGGCAATTAGTTTCTTTTCCTCTAGGAGTTTAAAAGAGATGTAACATTCTCTGCCATTTCTGAGCAGTTATATGCATTGCTAAATGGTTGTTGTGCTCTACTTTATAAGGACTGAGTATCCTGCTTGAGCTTGCAAAATTCTGTGAGTAATTTAAGTTTGTCCATAGTATTTTGATTGAATGGCAGAGCATCAATAATGGCTCTTTATTTGTCTCTGTCTTAGTAGGCTGGTGTTTGGTGGTTTTGGTAGCGTAAGATGCTCTCAACTGATGGCTGCTGGACAGCTAGGTATGTCCTTTATATGTATGAAAAAAGAAGAGATTCTTTTTTATAGGCATAGATTTTGATGGTTGTTTTCTGGTTGGTTTTGTTTGATGGTTGTTTTTTTCTGTTGTAACCTCCTGGTCCCAGTGTTGTATGAGACATATGGCTCTTTGTGAACTTCAGAAATCTGTCGCTGGGAGGTGGAGGGGGGTGTGAGGGAGATGTAAAACCAGTATGAGTGACAGTTGGTTGATAAGGGAACTGCTGATCTTTTAATTCATCTTGTCAGAGCGCCTGCTGTCTTCTTTACAAAGTAGTTACATAATTGAGTAGGAATTGGGATGTCAGTCATTTTCCAGCAATTAATAACTGGGATGAATCCGTGACCTGAGATCCACGTGCTCTTCTTGATATCCACTTAGAATACCATCATCTGCAGCTCTTAATATAGTGTGATCCCCCCCTTTATTTGAATAATCGGAAAGTGCTGAGCTGGTGTTCTTGAAAATGAATGATTTTGGCTCTGATAGCTCCAAGTTTAACCTTCCATTTTCCCTTCCCTGAAATGTGACCTTTTTTTACTGCTCTGTTTCAGTGGTTTTCTATGGGTTAGTCCTGGGGGTCAGGGGGAGCTGAGGCTCTGTGACCCAGCGTCTCAGTGAGACTGAAGGGTACTTAATGCTGGAGAAACAAGAGTAGTGAGAATTTTGTGAAGGCATCAATGCTGTCTGTGTACTGTTTAATCAGGTCTTGTTGCTGGAAAGAGTGTGTGGTGATAAGCAAGTAATGTAGGGTGAGAGCAAGGCAAATCTCAGGGTGGGCTGCGGAAGATGTTGGGAGAAATTGATCAGAAACTGATGAAGGGTGAAATTGTGAGCTTAATTCTGCCGTTGGTGTTGAATGAAGTGTAAAAAAGTATATAAATACCATACTTAGCAGAAAGGAAATTTGATTTTTTGATATCAGCGTTTGAAGACCATGTTACTGACATGGGCAAATACATCACATGCATTTAATTCTGAGTTGAGAAATCTGGTAGAAATATGTTTACCTTTCAGAAGCCTTGCCTTATCTCATCTTCTCTTTTTCCTCTGTGGATTTTCTATTTGTTAACTCATTTTGATGAAAAATTCAGTTGCCTGACTGTAAATGAATGATGTTTGAAGCGCTAATGTCAGTCGCTCTCCATCTCCTCCATCCTGCGTGGTCACTCCTTCCTGTTTAGCAACACCGAGAAGAGAGGTCTCGAACCCAAGGCTGAGGAGTTCTGCTCAATGGCAGAACCTCTCCAGGCCTGGTGTTCACTTCTTAGGTTGCATACAGGGATACCTCTTTCAGTGTTGTGCTTAGTGACTACTGGAAATGAGGGCAGGGAAATGGTCTTTTTGGCTACAGTGTACCTTTAAGAAATGTATGTGTATCCCATTTCTTGCTTTTTATGTGTCTTAGCATTATAAATTCAGATCTTGTCTATCCCAGAAGCCTTTGTATCTGACTATTAAGCCTGTGACATCAGAGATGATAAGGAAGACAAATGTAATTAACTGAGAGGGGAAATGATTTGCATTCATGTTGCTTAAAATGCCTTTTTTTGTTTGTGTCAAGGACCCATTTAATTCACATCTCCAGGAGAAAAGCTCTTGGATGGGAAGGGAGTTACTTAAGGATTCAGAAGATTTGCATCCCACATTCATGCATCACCCAAGGAATCTTCCAGCATTAGAACCCTTACTAGGTAGTGTTCATATATAATGGAGAAGCTGTGGAGAACCACAATCAATCTGTTTTCCCTTTCTGCATCACCTTATTATTGACAGTAACTCTTCAACTGATACATTCCTTTCAGTTTTTGGAGGTGTGCTATTTTTTCTTTTCTGGTTTTTAGAGGAAAAGGGGAGCCAGTGACTGAGCTGAGTTGGTCGTCCTGCCGGCAGCTTCTCTACCAGTCAATGGCCACCATCCTGGCTCACACAGGCTTTGAGTGTGCCAATGAGAGTGTCCTGGAGACCCTGACAGACATTGCCCATGAGTACTGCTTGAAGTTCACCAAACTGCTGCGCTTTGCTGTGGATAGAGAAGCTCGACTTGGGCACACCCCTTTCCCTGATGTCATGGAGCAGGTCTTCCATGAAGTGGGCATTGGCAGTGTGCTCTCGCTGCAGAAGTTCTGGCAACATCGCATTAAGGATTATCACAGCTACATGCTTCAGGTGAGCAGAGCAGTAGGGACCTCATGGCACCAATAAATGTAGCCACAGTACAATTGCTTATTCCTATAGCAAGTCCTGGGTCTTACTGACGTAAAATCCAATTAGAAAACCTCTTGGGTGTGGAGGGAGTCATCAAAGAAAAGAGAAACAGGGTTTTTTTGACTGAAAGACAGAGCCCCTTATTTGTGTCCCTACTGAGGCTAAGAATACTCTACTGATGGTTTGTGTGGGTTTAAGAGGAGGCCCCCAGCTCTTGAATGGCCCAGGCAAAAATATCAAGTAGAGGTAAAATCAGTACTGACTGATTAACTGAATTTTCTGCTTTAATGGGATATTTGGCTGCTTACCATTTCAGAAGACAAGTAAGCCGATGAACAAAAATTACTCAGCTGTACAGTGGCTTGTGTTCACTTAAGCAAGGGGTGACTAGTTTAAGCTTTAAGAGTATAGGGTAGTATTGTGCTGATCTGAGTTGTCACACAGGTGCTACCTTCCACTCTAGAGGGGACTGTGCTTCTGTGGAGAAAGAAGAGGAATTGTTAAATTACTTGGAATAAGAGGTGCCATATCAACATAGGTTGTAAGAATAAGGGTATGGTTTCTCTTGGTCCAGGTATTCTGTGAAATTAACATATTCATTAAAGACTGTCTGCATGTTGTAGACTTACAGAAATGCAAGGATTTGAAGTGGGAATTTTATTCCCTTTCATCGAAAAACAAGACTTGAATCAAGGAGGTAGCCCGTGACCAAAGGCAAAACTTGCCATCCCTTCCTCCTTGTCACATTATCTGAGTGCCAGTTGACTCATCTGGGAGCAGCTGCCTTGTGCTTCTCCTTTTCCCAGGGTGGGCACCTTGTGACTCGCAGAGGCAGTGTAAATCAGAGACACCTGTAAGTGCATGTAGTATGTAAATTGTGATGGACTCTGAGATTTGTGCATAAAAATAACATAATCAAGATCTGTCTTCATTAAAAACATTTTTGTTTGAAAAAACAGTTCATTTTTGTTCAAATGTTTTTGTTCAGATGTCTCCTTTTGGAATTCGGGTTTTCTGCATCATTCTGCTGATGCAGTTCGCTCTCGTCCTGCAGCTGATCATTGTCTTACTTGTTCTGTTCTTCATGCAGGGCTGAAGTCCACAGTAGCCTCTGTATTTGGAAGTATATCTAGAAGGGGGAAATAGGCATTGCTATTCTTTTTCCTTCTTCCTTCTGCTGTTAAAAACCCTTGGGCTTTTCCTGAGCACAGTTCACTGACTGCTGGGATTCAGTGGTATAAACAAGCATTTGTTAGAAGCAGATGAAATTTGAAATTTTTAATTTAATTGCTTACAGTTGTTAAGTTTCTAGAGTATAGGGTAGTTCTAAATCTCATTCCTATATTTGTTTCGCTTCTCTGACTGGAGAAAGCTTCTGTGTTTTTTGCTGTGAATCTGACAGAAGGTACCCAGGCTTTGCCCAGTTGTGACTACAGAGCTGTTGAATATCTGAGCTGCTTGTTTTTTAATGCCGGAGTAAATTTGTAACTGGTGGTTGAGGGATAGTCTTATAAGTAAAACGAAAAAGTAAGACTGAGACGCTTTGCTTTTGTTTCGTGCTCTGTTTAAATTTCTGGGCCTCATCATCACTGTTTGTGTAATAAAGGTGCTCATATTTATCAAGCAGTGTGTTAATGGATTAAACCTCTTATTAAAGTCCCTTGTTACAGGACAGAAGGTGTTCTTAAAGGGGAAAAAAAATCTTTCCTGTGTAGCGGATAACCTTGTTCATTTAGGTCAGATGTTAATAATATTCTAGGAACAGAGCACACTGCAATGTAATTGCCATCAGAGTCTCTGAAGTCACTTTGACCTTTCTGGCCTCTTTTCACCCCTACTGATCTTTGACAGGTTAGCAAGCAGCTCTCTGAAGAGTATGAGAAGATTGTCAACCCTGAAAAGGCAGCAGAAGACACAAAGCCTGTGAAGATTAAGGAGGAACCTGTTAGTGATATTACTTTCCCCATAAGTGAGGAGCTGGAAGGAGATCTGGCTTCTGGTGACCAGTCTTTGCCCGTTGGAGTCCTTGGAGCTCAAAGTGAGCGCTTCTCTGCCAACTTGGAAGTAGAAGCTTCCCCACAGACTTCAGGTAGGGGTTTCTTGCTACTGCTGGAAACAGTCTATCAGCTGTTCCATGTGATCTTGTTTCCATTTTTAATAGCAGATCCTAATGTGAGGAAGGAGAAGGAGAAAAAAAATTTAGGTTATAATAAAAAGATTTGGATGGGAGAAAAACCCTTGCTTGCTTTCTAAATACAAAACCAAAGAATCAAAGACATCAATTATAAGGATTTTTTAAATATTTACTCCATTCATGGACCCTGTAGAACACAAAATGCTTTATATGGTGTTTATTTTTAGGGGATCGTTAAAGTTCTTGGCTTTGTTATTGGTGTGAGGTAGATAGTTTTTCTACAGTGAAAGGGCTTTATTGTTGTTTTGTGAACTAGGGTGTTTGCTGCAGATGTGAGTACCTTTTCTTTTTCAGTCTGATGTAACAAAGACAAAAATAACTTTTGGGTTTATATATATGTATATATTTTAGTTTAAAAGAGAGTCAGCCTCACCTCCATCCCCGGAAAGGTGATGGAACAACTTGTCCTTGGTGCTGTCTCTAGGCACATCAAGGATAGGGGGATCATTAGGGGCACTCAGCATGGCTTCACCAAGGGGAAGTCGTGCTCAACCAACTTGATAGCCTTTTATGAGGACGTAACCCGGTGGATAGATGATGGTAAAGCTGTGGATGTGGTCTATCTCGATTTCAGTAAAGCGTTTGACACGGTCTCCCACAGCATCCTCGCAGCTAAACTGAGGAAGTGTGGTCTGGATGATCGGGTAGTGAGGTGGATTGTGAACTGGCTGAAGGAAAGAAGCCAGAGAGTGGTGGTCAATGGGACAGAGTCCAGTTGGAGGTCTGTGTCTAGCGGAGTCCCGCAAGGGTTGGTTCTGGGACCAGTTCTATTCAATATATTCATTAATGACTTGGATGAGGGATTAGAGTGCGCCGTCAGCAAGTTCGCTGATGACACAAAACTGGGAGGAGTGGCTGACACAACGGAAGGCTGCGCAGCCATTCAGAGAGACCTAGACAGGCTGGAGAGTTGGGCGGGGAGAAATTTAATGAAATATAACAAGGGCAAGTGTAGAGTCCTGCATCTGGGCAAGAACAACCCCATGTACCAGTACAAGTTGGGGGCAGAGCTGTTGGAGAGCAGCGTAGGGGAAAGGGACCTGGGGGTCCTAGTGGACAACAGGATGACCATGAGCCAGCAGTGTGCCCTTGTGGCCAAGAAGGCCAATGGCATCCTGGGGTGTATTAGAAGGGGTGTGGTCAGCAGGACGAGAGAGGTTCTCCTCCCCCTCTAGTCTGCCCTGGTGAGGCCGCATCTGGAATATTGTGTCCAGTTCTGGGCCCCTCAGTTCAAGAAGGACAGGGAACTGCTAGAGAGAGTCCAGCGCAGAGTCACGAAGATGATTAAGGGAGTGGAACATCTCCCTTATGAGGAGAGGCTGAGGGAGCTGGGTCTCTTTAGCTTGGAGAAGAGGAGACTGAGGGGTGACCTCATTAATGTTTATAAATATGTAAAGGGCAAGTGTCAAGAGGATGGAGCCAGGCTCTTCTCAGTGACATCCCTTGACAGGACAAGGGGCAATGAGTGCAAGCTGGAACACAGGAGGTTCCACATAAATATGAGGAAAAACTTCTTTATGGTGAGGGTGACTGAACACTGGAACAGGCTGCCCAGAGAGGTTGTGGAGTCTCCTTCTCTGGAGACATTCAAAACCCGCCTGGACGCGTTCCTGTGTGATATGGTCTAGGCAATCCTGCCCCGGCAGGGGGATTGGACTAGATGATCTTTCGAGGTCCCTTCCAATCCCTAACATTCTGTGATTCTGTGATTCTGTGATTCTGTGAGACTAGAGTTTTATCCTCATTTCTAGTAAGGAGAGTACCAGATATTTTCTTTTTCCTTTTTTTTCCCAGGCACTTCTGGATTCTTGTCCAGAGATCCATGTTACCTTAAAGTTGAAGGCCATGTTCCTGTGACTGGACTAAATTCAATACCCTATATAGTTTAGGCACTGAATGAGTTATGGAAATACTATTGATACTTGATGCAGACCTCCATCTTCAGAAGTCACCCTGGTAGTGACAATCATAGTTTTATGAAAGCTTATCAGTGATTTACATGAAATGGGCTCGTGGGAGTCTCTCCTGTTCTAGCATCTCTACTGCTCTACTGCCTGCTGTAGTTAGCTGAGGCTGTGGAAAATTAAATGATGAGTGAAGTAGCGGGGTTATGGAGACTGCACTCTTTTCCTCAAAGTGTCATCCCTTGGTGTTGGCATTGAAGCGCACTGGTGGCCAGGATGGGAGAATCTGCTACTGCTATGCCTTTTCTCTAGCTGTATACAAGTTTTATTCTGTGCACTGTTCAGTTGTGCTGAATTTTCTGGAAAATGAAGAACGCATTCTTCTCCCAAAGAAAGCCAGTTTTGATTTTGGTATAGAAACTTCTGAACTCTGGAAATCCCTGCAGTAATAGCTGTTTCACTTTAAAATCTGATTAAAAACCAATGAAGCCTGTTCTCCTATTAATCCTAAACTAAGTAGCATATATTGTGAGGTTAGAGTATACCTCTGAGTCCATTAGTTTTTTTTTTAAATAGCACATTCTGCTGAGTTTTAAAAAAGCACAAATCCATTTGATGTTTCTCTGGAAGCTCGTATTGGTTTCCATAGTACCTCTGAAATGCGAAGTGCTCGCATTTTTGTGGGAGAGGGAACAGCACTCCTCTGGCCTCTCTGGGGTTGTGAGCGATTCATCTGGAAAGCTTTGTATTAGTGTCTACCACTTGAGACCCAGAGGTTAGCACGCTCGCTGTATATTAAATGCCTCTTGCCTCTCTGATACTGAATTGATGTTTTCTAATTAAGAATACAAGTGCTCTGTTCCACCCTGAAAATCCCTCTTCACTTCACAAGGGCCTTTGGAAATCTCATCACTGTGAGAAGTCCCAGTCTAGAGCTGGGCAGGCTGAAGAGAGTAATATCATAAGGAGCGAGAAAAAGCTGCTGCAATTAGGACACCACCATCTCAAAAATACAAGTGTGAGGCCCGTAGAGAGGGCAGCAAGGCTTCAGTGTCTGAGGGCAAAACTCTCGTTACAGCCTTCCTTGTTCTGCTTGTGTTTCTCATTATGCCTGACATTGTGTTGTGGGCTAGCTGCTTAATTTCATTGCAGTTGGGGAAATGGAGGCAAAAAAAAGGAGGACCTTGTTCCACCACCCAGCAGGATAACATGAGGATTAGCTTATTTGTAAAGTGCTTTGAAGATGAAACATCCTGTGTTGATGCTTAAGTACTTCTAGTCATTAGTGACACTCTCAATGACAGGTGATAGCGCTGAAATGAATAAGGCTGAGCAGTGAAGAGCAATTGATGAAAGAAAGACACAGTAAGTTTAGTAAGCATCTTTGATTATTGTGTAGACTGGAGCTGCAACTCTGTGGAACTAATAGCGTTTTAATGATGTGTCCATTGTTGTTGAGAGGAACACAACTTACTTACAATTAACATAAAAAGGACTTTTCATTAAGGCGACTGGACACCAGCAAGCACTTTCATTCTGGCTTGCTGTCTAACTGCTGAGCTGATGTAGGCTGTGTTACCACAAAGGTCCCCTAAAGCCTGGCTTGGGCTAAGCTGCTCTGGAAAACATTCCTGGCTCCTTCAGAAGGGAGAATTCACAGTACAAACATGTGGTGGAAGATTTGTTCCCTGTGTAATTGCCAGTAATAAGGAACTATTGTTAGTAGTGTATTGATAATAGGGAATAGTAAATTTGACTCAGTACAAGAGGGTTGGTTGTGCTTTCAAACTGTAGCCAAGCTTCTTGAGACACAAAGTTTGGAAAACCTACTAAAACTGGTTTCCTATTTTTTTTTATTTTCCATGTGAATTTAACCCCACACAAGAGGGACCAGATTTAAAAGTGAGAAGATTTCAGGCTTTCTTCAGTTCTGTTTCTTCAGATGGGCTGTTATGCCCATCTCAGCAAGGGCCCCAGTTAGTGTATTTTTAATAGGATTTTTGTCTCTCTTAAAACTGTAAATAAGCAGAAATAATGCAATATATAATTACTGCTCTTGGGGAGAAGAACATTTGCTGTTATCAAGAAATTTAGTTTTGTAATCTTGTACAGAAAATCCTCAATCTGCTCAGATTGCACACTAGTCCAAAAGTTTAAAAAAAAGGGCGGGGGGGCTATTTCCCAGCAGGATGTATGCGAGGTTGAGCCAAGAGGGTTTCTTTCCATTCTGCTGAAGGACGGGATGAGACCTGTGGGTGTTGAGTACAAGGAGACAGGCAGTTGGATGGCTGACTGCAGCTCTGACATCCGTGCATTTCAGTGCTGGAAGTGGTATTTGAGACTGTTCATCTATCTAGTCCTCTGCCCTCTCACTTCACATCCCCTGCAGAACTACCAGAAGTCCAGTATGTCTGACAGCTTAAAAGGAGTTGCTGACGCTGCAAGGACCTCATCATCGTGAATGACTTCTGGACTGCCTCTAAGTCCTGCTTATGCAGGGTCTATTCCATGTGCTGTTGGGGTACTCATTGCTGCTGAGACACTCTTTCTGGAGAGCGATGTGGAAATTTGTTGTTTCTCCTGGAGAAAACCACGTGGAGGATTGCTGTGAAAGGATAGCATCATATGTTTTAGAGTGGCAATTACTGGGCTATTAAAAAAAGCCAACAGATTTTTTTTTTTTTTTTATTGTTTCACACTGGTTGGTGTGTTTTTTTTAACCACAGCCTGGTTCACCTGTAGCTTTGCTTTTGCTCCTTCTTTTCCAGTGCTGCTGTCCCCTGCATCTGCATGCCGTTTGTAATTTGTCTTTTTACTGAGTTATTACTGTGTGCTTTTTCTTTCTCTAGGGGCTGAGGTGAATGCTTCCCCGCTCTGGAACTTGGCACAGGTAAAAATGGAGCCACAGGAAAATGAGGAGGCCAATGTACATAGCCATGGGGTCCTCGGCAGTGATGTCTTTGAGGAACCGATGTCAGGCATGAGCGAAGCTGGGATGCCACAGAGCCCAAATGGCTCTGAGAGCAGCTACGGTTCTCATTCTGATGACAGTCTGATGGGACCCTCGCCTGTCTTCAACCAGCGTTGCAAGAAGAAGTTGAAGAAGATGTGAAAAGAGACAGCTTTTTTATTTAATCTTGATGGTATGTAATAGACTTGAAACAAACTAAGAGAGCACTATGATGGCTATGATTCATAAACAGGGCTGGCCCTGGTGTATGAGGGACCTTGCATAAAATTATTATGAGACATTTGATGTGTGGTGCACTTCAGTTCCCCTTTTGCTGGCTTCTATACTCCATCCTGACTCATGAGATTGAAGATCACCCTGTACATTTGTTGGTGTCATGGCTTGCTTTGACAGATTAATGAGGAAGTTACCAGTGGAAAGTAGTTGTGAGGAGATTTGCTAAGTCATAGAATCATTGAATAATTTGGGTTGAAGGGATGTCTAGAAGTTTCTAGTCTCTAGACCAGCCCCCTGCTTGAAGCACAGCCAATCAGATCAGGTTGCTCAGGGCCTTATCCAGTTGAGTTTTGAATATCTCCAAGGACGGTGATGCCAGCGCTCTTTGGGCTTTTCCCCATATTTAACTATCATCATAGTAAGAAAAAATATATTCTTGCGTCCAGTTGGAATTTCCCACATTCCAGCTTGTGTTCATTGCCTCTGTTCTATCATTGTTCATCTCCAAGAAGAGTCTGACTTTGTCTTCTCTAACCTGCCCATTAAGTGGCTTTATACAATGAGATCTCTCTTTAGCCTTTTGTCTTCTTAAGTCTGAAGAAACCAAGCTCCCTGAGCCTGTCCTTGTACGTCTTGTGCTCCAGCTCCCTAAGCAGCTTTTGTGGCCTTCCACAGAAATTGCTACTTCTTGTGAGGGGGAGCATAAAAGTGGATGCAGTCCTCCAGATATGGTCTCACAAGTGCTGAATAGAGAGAAATAATAATTTCCCTCAGTATGCTGGCTACATTCTTGCTAATTGTTGCGGGCAACAAGACAATCTTAAGTCAGGATATTTCACTGGTTGGGGAGCCGTCGCTGCTGCTGCTGCTGCTGACTTCGCAAAGATGCTGTAGAGTGGTCTCACAGTGCCTTCAGATGTATCCTATCTGGTTCCACAGACTTAGGTATATCCAATTGGCTTAAGTTCTTGCTAACTCCATCTTCCTCTGCTGTAGGTAACACTGTGCTAGTAGACCCAGGGACCTGGCAAGCATGAAGGCAGTCCTTACCAGTGAAAAAAGACAAAAAAGATGATGAGTACATCAACCTCAAAGTACAAAGTGCATCCTTTGTCACCAGGTTGCCTGCGTCATTGAGCAGTAAACCCGTGTTTTCTTTAACCTTTCTTTTGCTTCCAGTGTACTTAAAAAAGCCCTTCACATTTCTTACCAGTTTAAACTCCAACTGAACTTTGGCTTTCCTAGCTGTCCCTGCATGTTTGGGCTGTGTCTCTATACCCCTGCTGGCCAGCCCATCCTCACTTCGCCTCTGTGTACTTTTTTCTGTGTGTTTGAGCTCAGTCAGGAGTTTCTTGATCATCTGTGCTGGCCTTCTGTCATGTCTGCTTTACTTTCTGCTTATCAGAAAGGACTGTTCTTCTACTTCGAGAGAGCTGTCTTTGAAGATAAGGCAGTGCTCTTGGGCCCCTTGGGGAGGCCAGGGCAGTCCCTTGTGAGGTCCTGCCAGGGCGTTCCTTGAATAAACCAAAATATGTTGTCCTAAAGGTCCAGAACTCTGTTTGTCTTGTACATGTTTCTCAGGATTTTAAATGCCACAATTCCATGTCTGCTGCAGCCAAGACCTTCACATTCACCACCGATTCTTTCTTGTTAGTTACAAGTCCAACAGAGCTTCTTCTCTGCTTGATTTCTCGATCATCTAGTCAGGGAAGTTGATGTGGTTTTCTGGAGAGAGTGAAGCAGCATTTACTATTGGTGTGGGCCACTACTGGCAGTGCAGACTTTTCCTTTGCTCTCATTGGACTGAGTGCAGCAACTTCAAGCTGGCTGAGGTTTTCAATTCAAAGTTGTTATCTTGACAACTTAGTCTGAAACAGAATCTATTTTGCTGCTTGCTTTTATGGCTCAGCTGACTGATGGCATTTATTTTTGTTCTGCACAATCCTCAGTTGATCAGCTCAGTCTTTAACTTGATGCAGTGAGTATCTCTTTCAAAAAATCTAGAATGAACATGAATCAAGAGCGAACAGCCACTTAAACTGGCTTTATACCTGTAACCCATTGGGATGGTTGAGGGAGATTTACCAAACCTCCCATTTGTCCTTACAATTGCAAGTTTATCTTTTGAAAGAATGAGCTCCAGGCATAGTATTTTTGTTCCTGTATTACATGTCTAGCCTTAATTCTTTTTTCCTAACTGTATTTCTCTTCCACTTTACAGAAATGGAAGCCAAACATAAAATTCCTCAATGTCTAATAAGAATGCGAGACCACAGGCTTTTACGGACATTGGAGTTAAAATTGTCCATCACAGTTTTAAAGGTTTCTCCTGGGAGGTAAACTCTAGCTATTTGAAGCCTAGTCAGTAGTAGAACAGTGGACCAGCGTATCAGGAAATCTTTATTTTGATTCCCTCTGAGTCACCATTAGGCATGCTGCAACGTCCCTGTTTTCTCAGCTGTAAAAAAAGATAATAGTAGTATTTGCCCCTTAGAGTTGTGTTTGAGATTTAGTTACTATTCAGAAAAGGCACTGTAATCCTTCAGAGAGTTTTGTGAGAGTTGTGAGTGTTTCTTCCTTTTGGGTAGGACTGTTGCTGGCTGGAGAATGCTTAGATGGACACTGAAATGTTTCTGACCTATATGATACTGGTTTTAAGCAGAACTGTTTATTGTGAAGAAATACAGCACAGCTGTCCTGTTCCACCTCCCAGGTACAAGGAAGGCATTTGGGGTGGTATCTTCTTACTCAGCTTTAGATGTCTGCAGCTAAATTTGTTCCTTTGGGTCCCATTTGCAGCTGAAGAGAAATAGTCATTCTTAGGTCACTGTTCATCTGGCCTCAGAGTAGAAGTATAAAGCAGGTCAGATGAATGACACTTTTAGAAATGTCTGTTTTTCCTTTGTGTGCCCATAAAGTGAGTTCAACGTGACTACTTCAGCTGAAGACATCCACACCACCGATGTCTGAGTTAAGTGACCTGACTTTAGCCCTTCCTGTCTGGGAATCAGAGGAGACATCCTCCTGCTGGGCTGGTGCTTCTTCTCTTCTACATGTTTTGTAGAGCTTGCTGTTGAAATGGTAGTACTCGGCTAAAGGCAGACTTGCCCATCTTACCTAAACCAGCAGACCCAGTGTTCTCCACAACACACAGAATGTGCTAGGCTGGGACCTCAAGGCTCAGCTTGATTTGGCCCTTGTGTCTTTGATACTGTGTGAGAACACCTGTCATTGGGCCTTTCTTCGTAGATGCTTTGCCAAACTGTTGTATTAAAGTATTCTTGAGGCTGGGGCACCTAAGTCAAGTCCCTTGCATTATTTTCAGGAGCTAGAGGAGAGAGTGGCTGGTGCCAGCATCGCTTGCTCATTTGCAAGACTTCAAGTGGGCTAAAAATGAAAATCTGCTGTTCTTCAGGGCTTTGGTGAAACCTCCTACATGCCAATCTTAAGTGCTTTTGTATTATTGCTCAGGTACAGATGTTCTGTCTTACTTTTAATTGTGTTTTTGTATTTCACATCCCTTTTCTGCACCCATTTCACCCTGTAACACACACTCTGCAATAAGCCAAGCCTGAGTGCTTCAGGTATATTTAAATACAGTGGAAATTCACCCTCCATTGACTCAGCTGTGTTGTTGCAGTGTAAGAGAGAGGTGTTACTGATTCCCTTTAGGATGCATGTTTATGCAGAGATGAGAAATGCATCAGCATCTCTTGAACATTTAACAATGATGGCAGAGTAAAATCTGTACCTCCCGTTCCCCCCATTATGCTGAGCGTTGCTTCTGACATTTGTGTGCTTGACATTTCCTTTTATGCATGTGGAAGCTTTACCTTCCGGGTGAGTCCTTCCCCTCTGAACCTTCGATTTGCAGTGGTGTTCATCATGCGTGAAATAGTGAAATTTCAAATCTAGCTCACAAAGTCAGACACAGACAATATGCTTTTTTGATGAATCAAGTAAGATTTTGCTAGGTGTTAATGCAGCCTTGGGCAACTAGTGAGGGGTTCATTGACCATGTAATCCACAAATTTCAAGCCACAGTTAGGTTATGCAGTGGCTTGGAATGAAGCTCAGCTCTCACAGTTGTTTTTTTGCTGGTCTCTGGTAAAGCGCTCTGCCGACCCATCTGCTTCAGTAGTCTGCAGTTTTGTTGGTTCTTTCATCTTTCTCCCTTCTCTTTCGAAAGATGGGTGGATGGCAAATTGGAATATTGAGTATTGACTGCGTCCATATCCAGTAGCATTGATGTCTTTAGGGGTTTATTTTGCCGTGATTGACATTGGTGAGAACTTTGATATCCATTTGGAGAGCAAGATCTGTGAATTACTTGGCTTTTGAAGTGTTTTGCATGGGAATCATACAGGATTGTAGTTGAGAGGGTGCTGTGTATCATATTCCTTTTTCCCTCTAGCAATACCTTTTTATTCCTTTTGAAGAGTTTTGCCTGGTATCTAACAAAGTTCACTGTATAAACGGCAGTGTAACAACTTTAGTATACAGCTGTATGTCAGACTGTGCTACCTAGTGATTTAATTCCAAGACCACCCATACTAATTTGAATATGCATAATGCTGTGCAGAAAAAAGATGTTTCCTGCATAGAAATTTACAATTTAAAAAGAAAACAGAAAAATAAGATTAGGTAGGGTAGGTGAGGCCAATCTGATTATGTCCTCAATTCTGAGACTAATGCACATGTTATGTGTGAAGGATGTTTTACTTAAAATGTTTTTGTACATGCATGTGAACGAAATATGTAACTTTGGTTGTGTTTCTATGGAACAAAATTGCTTGGAAATATTTCAGGGTTGGTTTTTCTTTTTTCCTTGCTCTCCCGGAGAGAGTTTCTTTGTAATTTCTAAGAAAATAAAATAAAAAAAAAATTCAGAAATAAAAATCCTAAAGGTGGTATGTGGATTTTTTTGTTTGTTTTGAAGAATAGTGCTGTGAACGCAAAGGCCAGTCTTGGGGTTCTGTCTACCCTTACATGGGACATGGAGTAGACCTTTTGCAGGCCTGAATAAGGTACTGAGATGATACCAGTGTTTATGTCACAACTAGGGAGACAAGAGATGTTATTCCAAGATGTAGCCAGAGAAAATGGAAGTCTTATCTTTCACGGGTGCCAGTGCTAGCGAGCCCCAGAAGTGATATTAGTAGCACCATGCTAGTATTGGTATTCGTCTAGCATAAGCAAGCTGCTGTTTCTGAAGCAACTACTTAATACACTTCTGCTACTTAAATTACCAGACTACCTAGGAGCCCTGCTCCAAGCCTTGCGCTTTGCTCTTTTATGTGCTGATCTGCTGGTTCTGCATACTGCTTTTTTCTCAGGGACTGCTTCAGACTGCGGTGAATGAAGTGCAGCGTATTTTCCCCTCTGCTCTGCCTGTCATAGCAGAACTGAGGGAGGATGTGTGACGCTTGGTAGCCCTGCTAAGCAATTGCAAATAGCACATCATGAATTAGGATTACAGGCCTGTGTTGCTTGCCAAGAGAGAGGGGAATAATAATCATAGTGCTTCCCACCGCTTTTATACCTGAGAGCAGTCAGTCTACACGACTGCTGTCCTCCGAAGCCTACACTACTGAATTAATTTACCAGTCCGCGGGTGAGTCTGGGCTGTGCGTTCCACTTCCTTGGCAGGGCCTGGAGGAAGAGGACAGCAATCACTGGTTTGGATTGCACCCCACCAGATTAAAGCACGAGCCCGGTGGCATCCCAGTTTTACTTCCCTTTGCTCCAGCAACCTGAAGGGCCTGTGCTGCGGCAGCCTTGCTGGGTGGGAGGCTTGATGCCTGAGACCATCTCAGCGGGGGGACCCTGCTTCTCTGCGCTGGCTGGTGGGCTCTCCTCAGCCCGTGACTCTTGCCCCCTGCCCTGCTGTGGATGCGATTGGGGCTGGTGGTCCGCAGGGCCGGGGTGGCTGTGGCCACGCGGTGGTGCTGGCCGCACGGTGCTGCCAGGGGCTGCCGGCCGGGGGGATGCTGCAGCCCGGGGAGGGCTGCTTGCAGCTGCACCAGGAACCTCTCCCCTCTCCAAAAAAAACCCAGACCGTGTCATTTTCACTGTGTCTTTATGTTGGAGATTAGAATTGCCTCTTTGCTGCTATGGAAACGCTCACGTGAAAGAAGATGACCTCATTATGATGAGATCTCCTTTGGTGTGGGCTCGCTGCCCAGCACCCTTGCAGTGGGGAGATGGGGCTGGGGTAGCTGTGGCAGCGGGATGGCGGGGCGGTCGCCCCTTTTGCGCTGATGCTCAGCAGTTTGCAGAGCTCGTGGGTCTTTCCCTCCAGGCTCGGCAGGCCAGAAACAGCCCCTGCTCCGGGACCAGCCCTTCCCTTTGGGGACGCACTCGGGAGTCATGGCTGCATGGGGGCTGTGCATGACCTTGCTCCAGGGCGTGTGGGGTGTCATTGCAATAGGCAGCGGGGCCCCGACAGTGAGCTGGATGAAAGGCTTGGGTGTTGTGAGGGGTCTTTGCTTCTGGTGTCTGTCAGGGTCCTGCATCCACTCTGTGTACTTTTCCCTCAAATCTCAGCTGCCACCTCTGAGCCCAAACTGTGGGGCTGTGCCTCACTCTCAGCTTTGTGCCCCATCTAAGTGTCCCACTGCTCTGCTCACCCTGTGCCACCCCTGGCTCTTCACTTAGGTTTGCCTCCATCCCTCCCTTGCCCCGCATCGCTCATTCTCCTCTTAAGCTCCTGCCAGCATTTCCATGCCCCCACCGCCCAGCTTATTGCGGCACGCTGTTGCTGCCTGTCTTGAATTGCAAAGCAGACTTAGGAAACACTTTTTTTCTCCAAGTGAAAAAAATCTAATAAGATTATTTGTCTTAGTTTTAGCCAAGATTTTCTCTTTTTTTTGGTGGAGGAAAGGAAGTTGGAACTTTGATATGCTTTGAAGGAAAGATGCTCTCTAAAAAGGCCAAGTTTGGTTGTGATGAGACTTTGGGGAGGTGCCCCTCTATCCTTTTGTTAAGAGCATTATACGGTTCCCTGTATAACCCTTGCATGCTCTGAGGTCCGTGTTGGCCT
This sequence comes from Nyctibius grandis, assembly GCF_013368605.1. Taxonomy (NCBI): domain Eukaryota; kingdom Metazoa; phylum Chordata; class Aves; order Nyctibiiformes; family Nyctibiidae; genus Nyctibius; species Nyctibius grandis. The sequence goes on from NC_090658.1 coordinate 32,334,739, forward strand.
GCTTTGCCAGAGCTGGCATTCATTAAAAGGTAACCCCATGAAAGATTTTGTGAATTACAGAAGCTCACCCTTTCTGGGATCAAAATGTATCAATTTCAGAGTAGTGTGAAAAAGGCTGGAAAAATTATAGTATTTGCCAATACTGACACAAACAAATATAAAAAGCAGGCCTTTTTTTTTTGCCTTTTTCATTACATTTTCGAAGCATGGAGCAGCCACAATGCTGGTTTTGGTGTTCCTAATCTCGCTGGAGGAAATTTAGTGCGTTTGGTAAACGTGACGTGGCTGCTGCTGCTGCAGCTCCTTTGAAGACAGTGATGCTGAATGTTTAGCAAAAAAATTCTTTTTCATCTGCAATGCCCAGTAGTGAATGGACTTAAATGAATGTAACCAGTCCAGTTTAACACTCTCCATCTTCCCCCACTGTCATTCTCTTGACTCTTGTAATACCATAATTTTGCTGTTATTCAAGTCGATGTAAACTCTTCTATTGTACAGCAGTCCCAGATTTCTCCAGTAAAGAAAAGAAGCAAGTAAGCCAATTGCTGGTAACTCTTAATGCCAAAAGAAAATGACATGAAGCAATTCTAACCTAAAAAGCTTTAGTATCTAAACCCATCTTGTGAGACTTTCCTATACCCTCTAAAGAGACAAAGGCACACCTCCACTTCCCAGCTTCTTTGATGGTCACATTGAAAGCAAAGTAGTTGCCTTTGTATTGTGATATATAAATTAAATTTGTCTGATATGACTGAGATGTCACAGCCCCATTAACTACAGGTGCCCTATAATACAGTGTATTTTTAAACAGGCAGGTGGGGTAAAATATAACTGTTTGTCTACTGAATGGATTTTTCTGTGCAAAAGAGTGAGTAAACCAGTTGCATCTCAGCATATCCAATTCTTCCAACACAACTTCAAAGAAACCAGACAAATTAAATGAATAAAAAGACACTGTCCTTCATGTATTCAAATTCTCTAGCCTAAAGCTCAGAGACCTTCCTGCACTCATTTCCAGTCTTTAAAAAATGAGCTTTGCACAACAGATCAGTGGGAGCTCTACAGCTCTCAGCAGTGATTTCTTTTCCTCTTCTCTCGATGTCTTGCAGTTCTGTTTACATGCTCAGTTTTGATAAGCTGTGTTCTTCTCGGGTTGGGTGCAAAATGTACTTCCATAATGAATGAATGTACTTCTTCTTATAGGACATCTAATAAGATACCCTGTAAGATGCTGATCTTATAAGGCATCTAATTATAATCATCCCTTGAAAAGGTACTAACTAATGGCCCGGTCCTACCGAGTACTCCTAAAGCAAGATGCAGATGCTGGTGCTGTTCGTGGGAGTTTCTAGGGTGCTTTAATGAGGCACAGAGGTAATTTTGCCGAGCCAGGCTCCAAGTAGATGTGTACCCGTGAGCGCCAGTGTGGGACTGTGAAGGAACTGAAGTTTCTTTTTTGGAACGGCAGATGGAAGATACAGTGACAGTCTGAGCAGAAAATCTGTGAGCAACCTCGCCCAGAGGGAAAGCGTGAGCTCTTGGAGTGTCTACTGAAAATTCGTACAGGGGTGAAGGATCTAAAAGTGAAAGGAAAGGCAGAGAAAAGAGAAAGGTGAGACAAATTCTTCTGGAAACTGCAAAAGTTAAAAATTACAAGTCTTGATTCCTCGCTCTCCCCCTGCCCTGAATCCTGCTGCATCCGTGAGATTTCAGTGATTCAGTGACACAGGAAAGGCTGAAGAGACGGAGAGGGCAATCTATGTAGGTATGTATTTGGGAAATACTGCTGTAGTTAGTATTTGTATATGCATTTATTGATGCAGAGATGTACAGAACAGTTATATATGTGGCTGTGCAGTTACCCTCATATCATTTACAGTTCCCAACAATTGTGAGCAGTTCCCATGCTACTTCTGTCAGCATCTTGGCTTCGTGGGGTGTGTGACCAGAAGAGTTTTGGGTGCTTGAGATAACCATGTGATGCTCCTAGTCTTTCATCTAGCAATACAGATATAAACACATCTGTAATTTTAAGTACATGAACAACAGGGTGTGGATCTACTTTGAATTATGCATATATCTCAGTGCTTTGCTGGATAAGAGCAGTACAGCAGAGTAATGAGCAAAATTAAAAAAAAGAAAAAGCTCATCAGGCTAAATTTAGGTCAGGATCTGCATTCATCTCTCTGAACACCTGATGCCTCTAGCTAACTGGCATGACTGGGCTGCTCCAGGAATGATTTTTTATTCCACTGATCTGACAGCACCCACCATTTTCTTATACACAAGTGTCCATATCACTAAATCACCTCTGCCATCGTTAGTGCTAATTGGCTCCCTTGCTGTACCCTCGGAAGAGCATGAAAAGTCTGAATGGAAGCTGAAGGCTTGTCTCCCCACAGAATGGCACCAGGACAACCTATGAATATATAACAACTTCTGCCTTCACATCGTGCTCCCTGGTCTCGCTACAGAGAGGCTTTCAAAAGCCAGGGCCGTTACTCTCACCATTTTCTGTCAGGACTGAGTTTGCCCACACAGAAGTTAATACAATGCACACTAGCCACTAGTAATCGTTTGCTTTCGATCATGTTTTTCTGCTAGCGGATGCCTCTGTGTGCAGCCTGGTGCTCTGGGCAGGCTCCAGCCCCTGGTAAACAAGAGAGTCAAAACCAGCACATGAGTGAAGTGGGAACGCAGATGGGTGTTGGCGTGAGGTCAGTTGCTTTTACAAAATACCACCCACCCTTCCTTTAAGCTGCATCATGCTTTCTGATGTATCATATGATGGTTAAGACAAAGCTATTAAGTTTTTGGCAGACCGAACAAAGCTCCTGCAAGAGTAGGTCTTTTTACAGAAATTTATCTTTCACGACCCTTCTGAGAAATCCCGAGTTGTCCTGGAAATTCTCTGTTTTACATGTAGATGTTCAGTGTGTAATCCTGAAACAATCTTCATTTTTGAGCAATAATTCTTGGAGGACTAAGTAAAAATACATCCTTTGTATTGCAAAGAATTTTTTCTGTCCTTTTCCAAAAGGAGCGATGAGCTGCTCACCTTAATAAGAACAAGAGAGAGGGAGAAGGGGGGAGGCAGAGCTGACATCTAGTCCATGCATCTGAATTGGGTTCCATTATTTATTTTATATAAACAGAAAGTCTAGAAATCTGCTTCTGAGAAAGGAGAAATGGAGTAGGTTATGGAGAATAGAAATGTCACAGTTTTGTTCCAAGGAAAATGAGGGAGGAAAAAGAGAGTCTTGCCAGCAAAAAAACAGTGCTTTTTGTCCTCTGTCACTTCCAGTGCTGCCCCACCAACCACAGTGGAGTCCTTAAGGGAAACAGAAGTAACCAGAAGACACAGAAATAATTTCACATGTTTTCAAAGCCTGTTGTCAGTTGAAGCTATTTGCATTCTCTCTTTATCTTGTCAGCACTGATGGTCTTCCTATCCTTTTCCTTTCAATGTGTGTGGGTGAATTGCTGCATCCTTTCTGCTCTCCTTCATCTTCTTTAAGGTGTCCACTTGCTTTCCCTGGTGAGATGCACATAGATTTCCTATCTGGCAAAACGCAGCATCATTATTCCATACTCCACTCTAAAACGTATGTGTCAGTTTCCTTCCAGCTTTGCAGATTTTGTTTTCATAAATGAGCAGACTGCTACCAAACGAATCTGGAATGGCAGCTCTCAAGACTTTAATCTTCTTTTCATCCACAGAGCGAAAATAACACAGCAGCAATGTGACTGGGGTGACTGCTATGCTGGTTAACACCAGGGACTGAACTGGGGAACTTCCAGAGTTTAAAAGCGTGACCTCCTTTATAACCTGAGCTGAAGGAAGGAGGGCTGTAAGAGACCTGTAAACGCTAGGGACTGGACATGCAGAGGAAGAGCTAGATCGCAGACTGGCTGCTCAGTTACATGAGTTTCCTCTGAAAATGAACTCTTTCCAAGTGTCTGGGCTTTACAGCATTGCAAATCCAGTGCAAGTCAATACCTAAGTGATGACAGTTGTCTTACTGGCCATACCAGAAACTGTGATTCAGTCCTAAACTAGAGGAAAAATAATCCTTAGGTCAAGTTAGTCTTAGATTCTCTGCAGATGCTACTGGCAAATTCACTGGGCTTGTTCTACAGCTACATGGTTCTGTCCTGGTTATCAGCTGTCCCGAATCTCAAGCCTCTGGCCATCTCCAGGCCTTGGATGAACTGGGTAGTCCCGCCTGGAATCCTCTGTGCATCAGCGGCGCCGTCCTGCAACAGGTCAAGCTCATAGCTCCAATGGAAAACAGAGCTGGAAGAGGTAGAAAAGGTCCTGTAGTCCATTGCCTTGTCTCATCCAGGATCACTGGTACGCAAATAATTCCTGACTGACATTTGTCCAAATCTCTCCTTGAAGCTCTTGAGTTATGGGAGACTCCACAGCTTCCCAGGCCATTTATCTGACCAAGCTGCTTTCCTTACTTTTTAAAAAGTATTTTCTAGCGAGCAGCCTGTATGCTTGCTGCAGGTTAAGGTACCATAGGGTCTGTTGCTGATTTTCTGTAAAACTCCTATCCGACCCATACCTTCCAGCCTGTGTTTGTGCTGCTCGTTATTCAACAGTGTAAAATCTCACGCGTACCCCTCCTCTAACCTGTTCCTTTCCCAGACCATTTCAACAGCCTGTTAAGGTTATTCTGAATCCTGGCCCTGTCCTCCGTTGTACATGCAGTCCCTTGCAGTTTAGTGCTAGAAAATTTAATAAGCATAATCTCTCTTCTGTCATCCAATCTGTAATGAAAAAAACGGATAGAAGGAAACCAAGGACAAGCCATGCAGCACAGTTTTGGAAAAACAACGATGGCAAATAACCGAAGGCAGGTCATATGATTCTCAAAGCTAATACTTTTTGTTTTTCCAGTGAATGCCGGAAAGTCTTTGTCTGGGAAATCCCTGTTTGAACTAAAGAGATTTATTGTTAATAATATTTTCACTAGCTGTCATATCACTTGGATCTCAATCACTAGGTTATATTTCACTATTCTTAAATTATTGCACAGAGCAGCATGGCTCAACTCATAGCCTGGATCCGCCCTTGGGTCACTTCCACCCCGGTGGCTCACCTCTCCCTGAAGTGTGCTGCATCTCTCTGTGGGAGGCATTGCACTGGCTCCAGGTTGGCTGCACCAGCCAGCCATTGTGGTGCCTTCACCAGCCAGAACTGGGACAGCACGTGGCAGCTGCTCTCCGACAGACAGTGGCACAGGGTCTTCCCAGGAACGTGGGAAATGTGTCACGGTGGAAACATTGGCAGAGTTCAGCCCCAAGGTATCAAATCTGGTCTGGATGGGAGATTCCACTTTGAAGAGCTCTGGCACATAAGTTTCACGGCCATAGCTGATACCTGCTCATTCAGAGAATAAATAAAGCAGGGTTTAAGAATTAGTATATTCACAAGGATTTTTTTTTTTCTGGATACTGACGTCATTCACTCAGGCCTTAAGAAAGGTATCTGGAATAACTTCTTGTAGAAAACTACAGGTAGGTATGCAGCTTCGTCCTTTGTCTATCTCTTCCTACTCCCAGCTTGAGGGGGGAAAAATATGCAGCTGGGGACCCCCAGGGGAGCTGCCACAAAGCAGGGATCAGATCTGGTTTCTCCTCTGCCTGGGTCATTAATTCACTCTGTGACTGTAAGAAAAAGTCTTATGAGTCTTGAGCCACGGTAGTAAAATAGAGATAAAGATCCATCAATAAATTACTTGGGAGACTGGGGGACCTTCAGTAGCCTGGCTGCTTTTAGAGTGTCCTGAGGAGCTCAGGACCATCCTGCAAGCTCAACAGCTCCATGAAACTCAGGACTTTTTCCCAGACTGTGGCCAAGGGTTTTGGCAGTCCTAAAAGTAACACTGGCCACAAGGCCCTTCTTTAGCTTGCAGGAAGAAAAATATGCCAGTGATGCACATCTCAGCCCAGATATGTGTGCGTTGTTGTGCTTATCATTACCATTGTTCATTTGCTGCAAAGCAGGTGTTAGTTCAGAAAAAACATAAAAGCTGCATTCTGGATTGTTTGTTCCTCGTTAAAATGATCTGGGCCCCTGTGGGCATGTGTTGTCTTAATATTCTGGTGCTGAGAAGTGCTGCATTTTCGTAATGAAAGCTGTTGCAGGAAAGCAATTCCGACCTCAGATAAAAGGAGAAGATTAGACTTGCCACTCAAGTTATGGTATTAGAATAACTGATTTTATTTGTTTTCATTTCATTTTCCCTGTCAGCTGCTGCTGAACTTCTGTGCAACATTCTTCAGAGATGTTAATTGTATTTTGTGTGTCTGGATCCCTCTAAGAAATGACAAACATTTTCACTCACAAATTAGATGTCTCTTTTCATTTAAGCACCATCAAGGAAAGCTAATTTAAGAATGGTGGAGCCATTGTTCCAGCAAGGGCCCTGATGTGTGATAGAAGCTGACAGATAGATTTAGGGACATGGAGCATCAAACTCTGTGTTGGGAATGTAGATCTATAAGATACTCATTTAACTTTTCCCTCAGCTGGTTCAGAGGTGAAAAAAAAAAGGTCACATCTATGCAGTAGGACACAGTAATAAAGTAACTATGCAGTTTTTAGGGGTACAGTCACATAATTTATGTCCAGCATTGAAGCAGACACAGCAACCTTTGGGCAAAGTTCCTGGGGACACCTGTAGATGCTTTGCCTGAAGAAAGACTGGAAGGCTTTTTCTAAGTTTTGAGTGAATGAAAAGGAGGAAAGAACTGGTAAATAACATGCAAAGAGATGGAGAGAATGTTGAGTACATGGACCTGTGCAAAGTGGGAGGTAGGGAATATATTGGTGGTACTCCAAACAGCTGAGCTGCTGCAGAGAAAGAGAAGATGACCAGAACAGACCCTGCTCTTCTGGCAGAGGCATCTAGGGAAATTCACCCAACGTGACCAAAGTCATGCTAGAGTTGCACCTGAGTATAGTCATTTAGCTCTGGGAACTCAAGACCAAACTTGAGTCTGACAGCAACACAAATAGGCGTTTCAAGAACAGCTCCCCTCCCCATGCTAGTTGCTAGGACTTCACAGTGGCCTAGCAGAGATGCAACACAGGTGCTCAGCAGTTCTTAACGATTCTCTCAATCACCGTGGAGAAGAAAAGACCCCGGCACAGCATACATCCCTCTTTCAGGCAGCTCTCCTTTTCTGCCTTCTGATTCTGTGTGGCCAGATTGCGTGTGGAAAAAGAGCATGTGAACATTGGAGAGGCAGCGGAATATCTTCCCCTCCTTTGCAGGTCAGTGTCCAACACATGTTTCAGAGCTGGAGTTCTTCTCCCATGTGTTCAGGGTCTGTTGCTTGTGGTTCTCCGTTTTTCTGAGCTAGTTTGGGTGTGCTCCAAGCAAAGGCAGCTTTGCAGCATTTAGGCAGCAGACACTTTCTGATAGGCTTTGTGCTCCCCTGTGAAAAGTGCAACAATCCTTGACCGGAGTCAGTCACTGTGTTCATCAGTAAATGCCTGAAGGTGACTCCAAATGCATGTCCTAGCCACATGTTTCTTGCCTTGGTGCTCAAGAGAAAAGAAGTCACCCAGTAGTTACTGGAGCAGAACTCCCAGCTGCTGTGGATCCTGTTGGACCGTGGCCTCAGCTTATCCACTGTGGAATGGGCTTTCTTATCTGTACATTGACCAAAGCAAGTTTCCAACTTCATACTCCTTTGTCTTTCCCTGTGTCTCCAATAACTTGTCAAACAGGAAATTCAAAGCAATTTAAAGCAACCTTGGTCCCTCATTTTGACTTGTGCCAAGCGATAGCATAGACCCTTGTGGAGAACAATGGCCTGTTGACATGGAAATTAGCCACCAGGCACCTTGTGCCAGCAATCAGCCAGGAGGCTGAGGGGACAGGGACCGCCACACTGAGAAGTCTTTCTGTAGCAGCTGCATGTTCAGCCCATGACATGACAGAGTCACTAAGAGCTCCACTATTTGTTTTCTAATGCCATCAGGCAATAGACAGAGCTGCAGGAAAGCTAATTCCCAGGGGGAAATGGCTCTGGCTGCCTGCATCTCTCAGAAAGTACCTCCTCAGGCACTGAAAGCACACAACATCTCCCAGCACAGCCCGTGGACTGTAAGCTGGGTTCTGACAATTTGACCAGAGCTAAGTAGCATCTCCGTCCATAAGTGGTCCTACTGCAATCAGCAAAGTAAGTTCCTACCTGAGTGAGGAAGTCAGGCAACAGCTGGTCCTCAAGAGCTCTGAGTTAAAAGTCTAGCAAGCAAGCTGATTTCCATAAAAATGGAAATGAGTCAGAGAGGGGAGAACCATATTTGAGTGCAAATTCAAGCAATTAACTCAAAGCCATTACTGTAATGGCTAGAAAGATTTTTTTTTTATTATCATTACTGAAATGCATTAGTGATATCTTTTTTTTACAATGTAAATATACACAGTACAATCACGTCTATCTGCCAGAGCATGAAGTATCCCCATTTCAGTGGTATGTGCAGAGGAGCCTGTGGAGGCTCTTAACCACAAACCCAAAACAGTACAGAGGAATATGAATGAAGGCATTACCAGGGAGCACTTGAGAAAGGCAGCTGTGAGTAGTTACCAACACAAATATTTGCTCAAACTGAAAGCTGGACTTTCAGAGCAATTTCTAGGAATACCTGCCTGATGTTACCTGTCTTCCTGGCCTTGACCCATTCTGATGCCCCTCTTCTTCAGAGTACTGCTTTCCTCTCATTCCCCAGCAAGACCTTCAGAGGATGCCTGGCTCAGGTACAGGACTCACAGGTCCCATCATAGGGTACAGCAGCACTGGGGACTTTTAGAGTCCCCGTGGTGTGGGGAACAGGTGTCGAGTGCAATGGAAGTCATCTATCAGTCTCAGGGTACTCCTTGACAGCCTTGGATTTTTGTTCAAAGAGAATTTTAAGTCCCGTCTCTCCACTTCATCTAATCTTGTTGCATTTGCAACCACGTGGTTAAAATAGATGGTCAATGAATTAGAACTCTTTTCTACAAAAAAACGTGATGAAAGTGAAAACGTTTGGTTTTGTTCAAGCTGGGAGTACATGGAGGACTTCTCCCTGACTGTGAGAGGAAGTGGGCTGATTCTTAGGTTGCTTTTCTCTCCACCTTCTTTTTAACCTTGAAACAAGAAAACAACGATAACAAAAGAGGAAAACCCCCAATTTCATACTATAACAATGCTTTTGGCTGGATTCAAAGAGTGCAGCTCAAGATTTTGGAACCCTGTTACCCTCCTACAAGGTAGGCAGTGCAGCCCAGTCCTCTGCAAACCACTTTCACAACTCCATTGTGTTTCTTTGAGGGGAACTGTAGCATCAGACTGAGATAACAGCATGAAGCATTACCTGTAATGAAACCAACCTTAGACACAAACAGGAGGTTTTGAAGTATAATTCAGAGATGATCAGTCCCCTGAGGGAGGCACGCTGCCCTGATGTAAAGAAGATCAACTAGCCATGCAATCCAGTAAACATGATTACAGCCATTGAGGTTTTTTCCAGTGCTGACAGAGCTTAGGACATCGAGGACAAATGTTCTTTTAGCAAGCTGGGGAAAGTATCCATGCTTTATAGGTCCTGAGCATCACCTCTTCAGTTACAAATTTGGGACCTAAACTGTGTTTTCCTTGACAAATATTTGCATATGTAGGATTCTGTTTATGGGGATACAGTGGTTGGTGGTGTGGGGGTACTGAGCTGTGCTCTCACAGCTCTGCAGCCCTGCTGCGGTTCTGGAAGAACTGCCAATTTACTGCAATCCTTCGGTAGAAAAATACCTGGAAAAGCATAGTGTTACCAACAGGTGCATCTTCCCTGGCAGTGACTTGTCCGTGTAGAAACACTGAATGGCTCTTCTGGCAAAGTCACTGTGTACAAGTTTTATTCACACTAGTAGCTCTGCTAGTATCTGAGCTGCTAGTGTGAGGAGAAGGCAATACCATGTGACAGTTGGCTTGTTTGAAAATATAGGTATTTGCTTCATTCACAGGCAAGGTGGAGACTTAAAGGCCGACCTCTGCCTTTGAGTACACGTTCATGGTTCTCACTGAAGGCAGCAGAAAGAAATAGGCAGAGGCGGGGTGGGACAGGCTATTTAATCCTCTGTGCAGTAGTTTCCCTTACAGGCAGGTGGTGAATTCACCGTGTTCGGTGCTCATGCAAGTACCCCTGTGCGTACGTGTGCGTGTAATTTATACCTTCCTTCAGGGGCCTCACTGGGTCTGAACCTGGCCCGCAGGTGATACGGAAGACATTGTCTTCTGGAGAAAGATGTATCATATTTTATACTTGTTTTGATTCAACAAGGTGACAAATGTAAGCCTGTTTTGTATTACCGTGTGGCTGCTGTATTTCTCACCACTGCTTATCAAGGGTTGTCTGACAGAGACAGAAAGTCCTGGGTTGTGCATTTCTGTTATTTATATGCAAGGCCACCCTCTGTAATCCTTTCAGAGAGATGACTGATGCCCTCGTACCCGCCAGCTCAGCCTGGCACTCATTTCTCTGCGCAGGGAGCTTCTGTTCCCCAAGACGGCATGGAGTGGGGGTGCTTTCAGCTGGGGCACTCCCCATGTCTGACAGGCCCTTGATTCAATAGTGCCTCAAATCATGCGCTGAATTTTAGGTGTGCAAGCAGCCCCACCAGTTTGTGGTTCAGTTCATGGACATGGCTGCTTCCACCGAACTCACATTGTGGACCAGCAGAAGACCTTTGGGCAGCCATAGTGCATGGCCCCGTGCAAAGCCAGTTCACGCCGATGCTGTTGTTGTGTAAGCATTGCTTGGACCTGCTGGCTGTAAGCGCAGAGGGCATCCTGCAGCCTGTCGTAAGCTTGACAGCCACTACCTGCCAAGGCTGGCTTGAAGGCACGGCACTGATGCTTTGGTGATGGAAACCTGGGGATGCGCTCCTGGAAGGCTCTGACAGCAGGAAGGGAAGGGCAGTGCCCCTCCTTGCCTGCAGGAGCTTTGCTGGGACATTCCCACTTGACTCAGTCCCATCTCTGGTCTCAGGAAACAGGGCTGGTTTCTGGGATGGGTTTCTGGGGCACCGGCTGTGTGGCTGGACATCCTCAGTTGTCATCTTTCCAATTTACCTTTGTGGGAGTCCTCTTCTACTCCCAGCATGTTTTCTGTGTGGGAGTGGGAGAGGTAGCAGGAGGGGGCTGTCACTTCCCTGCGCTTCCCCAGCAGAAATCTTCCCAATGGACGTGAAACACTTGCGAGCCCCTGTCTGGTGACGGCTGCCCCATGCTGTTTAAACGGGGTAAGGAGTCAGTGCCAGAAGAAGGGACTGCATCTGCTCATTGCACGCACCGCAGTGGGGAAAAAAATGGTGACACTCGCTTTGAGAGGAGAGCCCTGCACAGTGGGTCTGGAAGGATTTCACAAATCAGTATGTGGCCTGATGCCGGAGCAGGGAATACCGGGGTGAAACAAGCAGAGGAGGATGCAGTTCATTTCAGCTCAGGGTGGACACCAGTTACTGACACAGTCCATTAGTGGAGCTGTTTGTTATACCAACTTAATTGTGTTTTCAGAAAGAAAAGGGGGAAAATAATCAATATGCCCAGTTCATTTTAAAACTATAAATAACCACAGGTGTCTCTCCTGCCTCGTTTATAGTATCGCTCTTGGCTGGGAGAGCGAAAGGTGCTGTGCTGGGCTCTTTGGCCAGCAGAATCAGGCACTACGGCTCTCTCTGAACTCTTTTCCTGCCTCCAGGCAATAGAAAGAGATCCTGCTCCTCAAAGGTGATGCACGGAGCATCTGCAATATTGTTCTTTTACCTGAGCTTTCACATCCATCATTACTCCTTGCTGCAAGCTGCTTTTTCTGCTCTAGCCATTTTAGCATAGCGGGTCCCAGCACTCACTGCCCAAGTCCGCGGCCATGGAAATGATTTCGTCTACTCATTATGTCTAAAAGAAGGCTCTGAATCAGAAACTCCAATGCTTGGTGCAAGGATTGTGAAGGCAATAAGTAAAAAAGTCTCCTAGTGAGCACAGTCCTTGCCTCAAAGCTTGGGTCATTTTTCGCTTCGCAGTGCACAGGGACTACACGTGCCCTGAGGTATCGTGGTCAGAGAGGGTGGACAGGAACCACAACAAGCTCAGACTCACAGATCAGAGACTACCCAGTGCATGTGTGAACCATGCACGTAGTCTGGAACTGACCAAAGAGCGTTTCTTCTGTATACCCTCACATAACACAAGCCACAGTACAGGAAACATGATAATGTGTATAAAACATGGGGTATTTCTTTTTGCTGTGCTTGAAGAGTGTAATTTTGCCACCATCAGCTTTCAGTGGGTTTTCTCATGAATCTTCTGTAGTTCTTGAAAATTCATGGGATTGGCTGGGAAATCATATGATTAATAAGAAAACCCTGTTTTTTTTTTTCTTTTAAGACCTGTTAGGTTTCTAAGTCTGTTTTATCTCAGTGCAAACACAAGTAGAAGAAAAGTACATAAAAATAAAAAGGAAGCTGAAGATCTAGATGGTAGGCCTTTAAGACATACTGTAAATATTGCAAAAATTATGATGAGCTCACAGCAGTTAGTGAGAAAAATCTGTCTACTTAAAATACAGACTCTCAGGGATTGGTACCATAATTTAGTCTTGTGTGTGGAGAAATCCGCTGTAAGTGCTTAACAAATTATAAAAATAATAACAATTAATAATTAATAGATGAAACATGAAAAAAGATGAATCGCTGCATTAGAGGACCCAGTAAAATCTTTTGTTTTTTGTCAAAGATCCTGTGCTGACAACCGCATCTACGACAGCAGCATATGCTGGAAAAACGCTCTGAGATAGGGCTTGGTTACACAGATTTGCAAACTGGGTGATGGGAATCTGGGCTGCAGCATGACAGTCTCACGAATCAGTGATAAACCTCACTCTGCACAGCCTGCTGAGCCATGAAGCAAGTGCCATTTTTGCGAGGGTAGAACTTGGCTTGGCTACATGGCGATGGCGTGTCTGGTTCTGGGATGGATGGAGCAAGGTGTGGGGGAAGGAGTTCGGAAAGACTGGTGTTACAAAGCGGGGCCTGTGATGCCCAAGGTTGTCAGTCGTGGAAAAGACTGACTTCTGATCACCAGATCTGCATGGGTATTGAAGAGATAATGTTTTCCCAATGTTTTCTATGGTAAAATAAACAGGCTCCGTGTAGACTTCCCAGCAGCCATAGGTAAGGCTCTGCACGCCTGCCTCCTCCAGGCAGCTCAGGGTGCTGCCCAGAGCCGACCGCTTGTCTCCCAGGGTGTACAAGCTGACACCATCCTGCGTGCTCATGTTAGGCTGCATTTGTCCTCCAAGGGAGTTGATTGTCCACATGGGAGAGGGTTACATGCATAATGCAGATCATCCCCCTGTCTGTGGCTTGAGCTCTCCGTGCCCTGATCCCAGACGGAGTAACACATAGTGCAGCTGCCGAGCAGAGAGGGCATGTCTTGGCTTTGCCAGCAAAGTAGAAATCCCGTCTAAACAGCTAGAAAATTTGCCCAGGGTACACCTGAAAACAGGAAAAGCCAAAGGTGTGTGAAAACATTGGATATATGGTAGCGTTTCCCTTTCCACTTTTAGCATCCTTCTAGAAACACATTTTTGCTGGGTTGTTTACTCTGAACAGATCTGTACATTGGAGATGATTGATTTTTAGTTATAGAAAGGTTCTTTTTGCTATCATGAAAACATAAAGGACCCATAAAATAATAATAAATTACATTTTTCGCTATGATGTGAAGTCCTCTTTACGTCGCCAAAGCAATGAAAATTGGCCTGACTGTAAAATGAGCCTTAAACCTAAACTGCAAAATGTTGTTCTTCTCTTAACCTCTGTTGTCTTCTCTCAGAGTATGAGAGCTTGAGATCTGGCTCCATCCTTCTTCAGTCTTTGGAAACTTCTCAGCATGCGTGGCAGGCTGCTGTAAACATGTGATAAGTAAGTACAGCATGACCAGGTTACAGCTTGGGCTTTGAACTGGTTTGAAGAGACAGTGGACATGATGCCCAGCTCAGGGCTTCTTATCTTTCAAGTGGACAGAACTTTTATTGAGAAATTTTCAACACAAAATGTACTGCAGAAGTTTTCAAAGTTGGCAGGGAGATTTCCTTGCTTCCCCTCTTTTGTTTCTTGATGAAACTCATATTTTTTTCCCTTTAGAAAATTCTCCATTATTGCATAATGTTTTCCTCATTTCCTCTGTGCGGTCCTTATGCCACAGCTCAGCTATATAGGAAAAAAAAGGTCTTCAAGTATTTCCACTGCTCTTTTACCACAGCTAGACAGAAAGTTCTTTTGCCTCAGTTTTGGATGGTATTTGCATACAACAAGGTGTTTAAGCCCCAATCTAATATTTTTTTTTCTATAGAAGTGGAAACCTTTCCTATACCTTTGTTTCCACTTCATCTTTTCCTTCTTTTCACTGAGGAAAATTTCTTTGCCATCCCTCTCCTTGGGCCGACCTTTCCATTAGGATCCACTCCAGGCTCTGCTCTTGCCCTGTTTTTCCCCTCACAGCCTCAGAGGCTTTTAGCACAAGGTGGTGAAACCAATAAAAGAAAGAATATCAAATATCCATCGCTATTATTAATGGTTACTGCGGTTTCTCAGGATGATGAAATACAGCTGTTGGCAAACCAAGAACATCCAGGAGACCCTCTCTGTGGCCAAGGTCACTTTGGCCAAGCTTTGCAGAGACACGGGGCAAAATGCTAGTTATTAGTCCCAGATGCAAAAAAAAAAAATAATCTGTTTATACTATGTGGTACAACACAGAGAGGGGTGGCACAATGAAGCAGATATGGTCAGCATGGTTTCAGGATGGCAGGAAGGAGGGACTCCCCTGTGGAAGGACATTTCTCCTTCTGAGCTGAAACGTGGAGCAGAATCGGCCTGTAATGGACTGGAAGAGAAAATCTGCTGCATATAGAAGTCATCTGGATTTAAAGTTGCATCGCACTTCATGAAAGCACCTGTCTCTACCTACCATCGCTGTGCTCACCCTGGTCCCCATTACTCAGGGCTTTTAATGCAACCTCTTTATCAGCTCTTAACTGTACTTGAAGGAAGAGAGAGAAGGGGAAAAAACTCTAGGTCATTTCCATAGCTATATCTCCTTTCCCATAATCTGAATGACAATCAGATTATGGGACACCAAAATTTCTATTGTCAGCTGTTCCTGAGAAGGGGTGAGGGAAGAAAAATTTCTTGAGCTTTCAATTACAAATGTAATGATCTCCGCAGAACAGAAAGCAATATCTGTCTGTGATGCAGACAGGTTGAAACAAAAGATGTAGAAGAGGAATAATAGAAATGAGAGTGTGACACACACATATGGAGATGCTTCTGACATCTATCCCCCAATGATCCTCTGTCATTATTTGCTGAAAAACTCAATTTACTTGTTTGGGGATGAAAAAAAGAAAACAAACCCAAACCCCAGAAACAAAGAACCACATGGCTGAAGAAGGGGAATATTATTCTTCCCTTCAAAAATCTCCAAAATTTTTGGAAAGTAAATCCCTTTCACACAGCTGGACATCCTTGTGGGTATCTAACTATAAACCACCTAATGACAGGTAGCAGCTGTCATATTTTAATTTTATCAGAATATGGATATTACTGGTTTTGTCAGCTCTTGACTCCCGTCTCAGTTACAGTAGCGAAGTCAGGCCCTTGCTCTGCATCTCTCCTGGGACTGCCAAGGACAGAACCTGGTTCACTTTGGGCAGTTAGTTAGTTCATGTATTTTCTTTCCCATTTCTCTGATTAAAAGAAACATTTCCCCATGTCTGGAGGGAACATGATCATCGGGGTAAAATTTGTGCCGTGCAGAAGGTTGGAGGTTCCTCTTCTGGTCACCTGTGGCATTTTTGGGCTCTTGTTTTAAAAACAAACAAAATCAGCAACCTTTTCCTCTCCACTAATGTAACCTTACCCTGTTTGTTTTCCTGCTTCCTGAGAGCTTTTGTAACCAAGCGTTACAGGCTGTTTGACTTATCAGATGCAGTTGTAGGTGATAAGCTGATGACTTATAAGAGCCATTAGTGGGACCAGCAGAGACACCAGGCACAGCATGGTTTTGCCAGGGTGGTTTATGGAGAAATGTTATCTACTTAGACACTGTTCTTTCCTGAGCTTGTTTTAAATTTCTTTTGAATCTGCTTTTTCCTAGAATCCCTGATCCTGGTGGATCTGTGGAGGAGTTGTCCCCACCTGTGCTCAGAGGGTCAGTGCTGTACCATGTGCCCAGGGACCAGGGCAACAGGAGTCTTTCAGTTAACCCATTAGAGCATTCCCTGCTCCACTTCTCAGATGGGAAACCTGAAATGAGCTGAATATAGTGTCAGGTGTCACAGAGCTGAGTGCCAGAGAACAACGGGCACTTCACAGAGCTCATTGCCAGGGGCTGCTGGCTGGGTCTCTGTGCGCTGGCAGCCTGGGTACAGCCTTGGTACTTTACAAACAGTGAGTGATGTCTGGAGAGCTTGCCCCAAGAAGTAGACCACACATGCACGGATATGTCCAGCCCCAAGGAAGGGAGGCTAGGGTGACCATCAGCTACCCCGGTATCTTATCTGTTTTGGACTTCCTGAGGTGGATAAAGGCTCTGGCACAAAGTAAATCAATTCCCTTTCCTCTGCCTGAGTTGGTCCTGCTTGGTTTTTCTTCCCACCTCCGTAAAAACTCTCCATGGCACTGTAAAGTGGCAAGATTCACATCTCAATATGGGTCCACCTTCAGTAGCAGCCTTGTAAGGTGGCGTGTCTTGCAGTGCCTGGAAATGCAGAGGAAGGGCACTGCTTAATTTACTTCTCCTTCAAGCTTATTCCTGCTATGAAGATTTTTCCAGCTTATTTCTGAAGTGTGGGGAATTCCAGGCATTTTCATTCTTTTGCATCATCTTACAGGGACCTGCTCTTTCCCTATCGGCTCTGTCATTGCAGCCAGGTGCGGTGAGTGAATCAAGCCAACGACACTGTTCTACCTGTTAGAAAAGTTATTTTGTGGACTTTGCTGCTTATTTTAGTTTGGGATCTGCTCTGAACCAGGTTGACAAAACCAAAGGTAATCTGTATTTCTAGCAGGAAGACTTGCTGGGTTAATTACAGCTCTGTGTGCATACTGACCAGCCCCTTTCACTGCACACGCAGCTTTCAGAAGTGTGGAGTGACAGCTTCTTTGGGTTGTAGCCAAAGGACTGGGATGCACTTTCCCCCCATGTTTTAGTTAAGTGGAAAAGAACAGCCTTCTCTGCGCATAGTGTGGCATGAAGCCTGTCTTGCAGAAACTGTAAAAGCCAGGGTCTATGGTCTGTCTCTGCTTAAGTGTTTCAAATGCTGACCTGGAATATACATAAACCTACACTAGAGCCCTAACAGTGACTGTGAGGCAGTATTCAGGCAGGTTGTGGGTGCCAGGGCCCAGAAGTGGTGCACAGAGATGGACATGTGGGTTTGGCAGCAAGGAAGGGGCTGCTCAGCCACAGGGATTACAGGAGAGCCTGACCTGTTTTATCTGCTTAGACGAGGTCGTGCACCATCTAAATTGGTTAAAATTCTGTTTACTGCATCTGAGGCAAGTGAAGCCTAAATACTCTGATCTCTAAGGAAGGCATTTCGGCTCCAGCACGTAGCCTTGGTTAAAATGCATAGACTTCTGGTCTGGTAGGCTGCTGCTGAGAACGAATTTGTTTCAGACTTTGTCCTGTACTGCTGTGAGCTCAGTGCAGATGCATTGTGCACTGCCAGAAAACTGGGGAGGATTAATGGGAAGTGAAAGTGATTCAACCTTAGGACCTGAGAAATTCTCCTCTAATGCCAGTTTTCCAGCTGAGGAGTACCTTGACTTTAGTGGAATTACCCCTGATTTATACCAGTGAACGTAAAGGTCCTGGAAACAGACCAAACCACGGCAGGTTTTGCATCTGACTTAGCTTGCTGCTCACGTTTTCATTTTCCAATATCAAGGGTGACTTGGATGCCAATCCTATTTTCTCTCAAATCCCAGACACAGGCCGGTGGAAATATGGTTTGGATTTGGGCCCTGTCTCTGACGGCCTGTCCTGTCTAACTTCACCATCCATCTTAAAAAAAGCATAAGCCTGAATAGCCGGTGTCGCTGAGGAAAACAAATGAAATTTGAAGAATGTGTTATGTTTAAGATCAGAGATGGAGACTGGAACAATGAGAGGTTTACAAGCCCAGCTTGCTTTCTTAATAGCTCAAGAGAGGAGACATCAATCTTTTAATGTGATTTCTGCCCTGGTAATGTTCCTTTAAGAAGAGTGAGGCATAGTGAGATACTGTAAGGTTTCATTTCCACTGATGGGGTCTTTGCTGTGAGCATTGTTATTCTGATCAGCTTTGACATCGTAGAAAATAGCACTTATTCTCCAAGTAATCCAAGAAACTCTTCAGAATTCATGAGGTTTAAGTTCAAATAATTACATTTATTGATCTCTGCTATGTGAAGAAAATTTCCACTTTATTGCAGACCTGTTTGGTGTTAGACCTCAAATTAGGTCATGTCAGGAATTTCTCTTTTTCTGTCTCTATTTTTTGATGCTTTTGCTGGGCATGAGATTGTTCAACTGATGATAATAAACACTGTCAAAACAGTTGTCGCTGAGCAGGTAAACTAGGACGCCTGGTGCCAGCAGCAAGCCCCAGGCCAGACGGTCCTTGAGTTGGTCCAAGGGGAGGAGGGAGGAGTTCAGGTCTGCAGCTCACACCTCTGATACTCTGCTCCCCACCCTGCCATGGCCTCATGGCAGGAGACTGGGTGCTAAATAACTGCTCTGATCTCCTCTGGAGAATGAAATGGGGATAGTGCTTCCTCCAGTACAGCAATATTAAAGTCCAAGCACTTGGAGATCCTCAAATGCACCCTCTGCCTAGAAGCTTCCTCTCTGGGGAAAGGAGGCTGGTGTTCCTGCTGGTTGTGCCAGAACTAAAGGGGGATCACCAGTATGGCTCAGCGGTGGCTAGAAGATCCATCCATGCTACGTCTCCATCTAGATTAATTCACAGGGGTACCAGATCTTAAGCAATCTTTGCTGGTCTGGGGCTTCTGTAAAGCATAAGTGGATTAAAGGTGTTTGCAGGTAGTTCTCATCCCCATTTGCCCACTGCCAAAGGACCCTGCAACCACAGTGAGGGAGAGGAGGACTCCATATCTGAAAAGTAGATGTAGTTGCAGATCAGGCCTGAGGTGCATAGACATAGCTCCAGGTGTACATACATGTACCCTGGAAGAGATGAAGTCAGTCATCAATGAACTCACCTGGGCAGCACAGTGCTGTCAGGACCAAACTTTTGGTTTTGAAGTCACCTACAAGAGACCAGCCCAGCGCCTACTTGGGGCCTCAGATGGATGGTAGGGTCTGTCTGGAGAACTCAGTTTTTGGACACACATATTTCTGCTTCTGAAGGAAGGTCAACAGGTCCCCAACAGAGCAAAGCACTTACTGAGAGCTTTGCCTTAAGCATGGAAATTGCTCATGTGCTTAGAACAAGCATGTTTTACAGAGTTTGCCAGTTCAGACATTCATAAGCCAAAGCTGATGCATATAAAAGCCATGGCAAAAGTCACTGGGATGTCTTAATGTATGTTGCATCACATATTGGTTTTCTGTTGGGGGAAGCAAGGACTTCACAGCTTGCTGCTCACTGTCTCCCTTGCTGCTGGGCTCTGCACCAGCCCTTGGGCAGGGAGGCTTGGCAAACAATCTCTCCATGTGCTGGGGGCACTGGTCTGGCCTTGCCATGGTCACAGGAAGACCATCCCAGTGCCCCAGGGCCATGCAGCTCCCTGTCCTTCTGCTTTGGCAGGGTAGTGAGGGCTTCACTGGGGCTGGCAAGCAATCCAGCAGGGCTGGAAGGGGATGTTCGTGCTGCAGGCTTCCTGCGAGACTGGAAGGTGTTGGCAACACTTTAATAAATGATGCCTTTCCCCAAATATGCCTTTAAATTTACATCTCAGTTTAATAAGGCAGTTCTCACATGTTCTTTCAGGGCACATGTATTATTTAAAAAACATTTATAAAGGATTAATGTGCTCTGGAGCTCCACTGACACAAATATCTGTCATTTCCAGTGCCAAAAGCCAAAACGGTCCAGCTTATCCTAAGAAGGCCTTTTCATCTGTGTGTTTATCCCTAAATCTGGCAGTGGGAAAAGTACTAGACTCACAATCTTGTATTTGTCTACAGGAGTCCTTTGTTTATCCAGTAAACAGGGACAACACAAGCAGTGGTAGTGTCGTCTCTTCCCGTGCTCAGTCTATCCGTTCTGTTTTACACATGGTTAGTGTGTTTACATAGAGGATCTCAAAGCTTCTGGTAAATTTATGCTGACTTCTGTCTCCTTTGATTGTGCAGGCTGGTTGCCTGCACCTCCACTGTCCTGGGTAATGATTTGTAAATTGGGAAAGGTTCTGTCTGTCTTGCAAAGCGTTTGTGTATCTGTAGGTGTTGACAGCAAGAGGGCTCTTGCACATGGAACTGTTATTATTTTTACACAGCAGATGATAGCTGTGCAACAGGGAGCAGCAGCGTTGTCTCCCTCCGTCACCCCGTGGTGGGTTCCTGGTGGCTGCCCGCTCTGTCCTGACAGCTATGAAACTGTTGGGCAGTTTTGTTGTTTGCTTAGGTGGAGCAGGCAGCGTTTCCAAGTGCAGCTCAGTTTTCACATCCTTAATCTGCAGAAGAGGTGACTGAAGTCAGCAAAGCTGGAGATAAACTCTTGTGGGGAACAGCAACTCCTATCAGGAGAGGAGCAAGAGGTTTGCATGTGGCCTTAAACATTGCTGCTCTTCTGGCACATTTCTGAAGGATGGACTTGTGTCAAAAACACTGTCTTCAACTGTTGAGGGCCAGCCACAACTTTGTTGGGGCACTGGAGGGTGGTGAGGTCCAGCTACCCTCTCTTGCCCCATCTGAGCACCCCTTGTGCAGCTCCGTTTTGCTGCCGTAGGCATGCAGCAGGCATCAGTGTCCACCAGGGCTCCCTCCCCATGGGCTGACCTTGCTCTCTTTGACCAGTGGAGCTGCTTTGTTAGGCAGAGAAGGGACATGACAGGAGGGGCAGGAGGTCAGTAGTTCTCCCACACAGCTGTCTAGAGAGGTGGGATGAGAGGGAGAGCGAGCCGGGCTGTGCCTGCGGTCTCACCCTGCAGAGAGAGGCGGTGGTGGGATGGGCAATAGCCCAGCCTTGCTGAGCCCGGGGGGGGGCACCTTCCTAGGGGGTGTCCATATCTGCACCATGACAGCCCTTGGGAGAGTGACAGCCCTCAAGCCGCTGGCTGGCTCCATCTCAGCTGCCTGCCTGACTCCATGCGTGGGGCAAAGTTGTGGGGCCGGGAGGCTGCAGAGGTTTTGCCCCACCATCAGTATTGCAGAAAGCAGCCAGTCATTAACAATTAAGGTTTTGCTGGCACTCGAGATCTTTGCAAATTATTGTTGTGCGCCACTCCTCTCCTGCCCTTTCCTTTCTCCGTGCTCCTTCCCTCTGGCCTTTGATTCAATAAATCAAAGCTTAGCACCAAATCTTGTTAAATTCCAACTTCCCTGTTATTCCCTCTCTGCCCTTTGGGAGATGAAAGTTTGGAAATGTGTATAATAATGAGAGTTGTGAGATGTGAATAAAAGACATGAGAAATGTAAACTAGGAGGATGATCAAAGGCATGCACTAGCTCTGATGAGGAACTATCCTGTTGCTAATAGGGTGGCCAAACCAATACAGAGTGACAGAAAAAAATCCCTACTGTGGTACTGCCGATAAAGTCTCAGCCCATGTTGAGAGGAAGCTGAGAGGAGAATGTCATGGAGAGAGACCTGTGATATCTGCACTTGTTTTTGATGGCAGAGGTGGGTAATCTCAGCTCTTGTGGCAGCTGAAGGGCTGAAACATCCAGAGTTGGTAAAAAAAAATCCAGTTATGCTTTCGTAGAAAATGCTAGGAAGTATTCCCATTTCTTTTGGATTTTTTTAATTAAGAAAGAGGAAGTGTGGTCTGGATGATCGGGTAGTGAGGTAGATTGTGAACTGGCTGAAGGAAAGAAGCCGGAGAGTGGTGGTCAATGGGACAGTGCCTAGTTGGAGGCCTGTATCTAGTGGAGTCCCTAAAGGGTTGGTACTGGGACCAGTACTATTCAATATATTCATTAATGACTTGGATGAGGGAATAGAGTGCACTGTCAGCAAGTTCGCTGATGACACCAAACTGGGAGGAGTGGCTGACAGACCAGAAGGCTGTGCTGCCATTCAGAGAGACCTAGACAGGCTGGAGAGTTGGGCGGGGAGAAATTTAATGAAATATAACAAGGGCAAGTGTAGAGTCCTGCATCTGGGCAAGAACAACCCCATGTACCAGTACAAGTTGGGGACAGACCTGTTGGAGAGCAGCGTAGGGGAAAGGGACCTGGGGGTCCTAGTGGACAGCAGGATGACCATGAGCCAGCAATGTGCCCTTGTGGCCAAGAAGGCCAATAGCATCCTGGGGTGTATTAGAAGGGGTGTGGTTAGTAGGTCAAGAGAGGTTCTCCTCCCCCTCTAGTCTGCCCTGGTGAGGCCGCATCTGGAATATTGTGTCCAGTTCTGGGCCCCTCAGTTCAAGAAGGACAGGGAACTGCTAGAGAGAGTCCAGCGCAGAGCCACAAAGATGATTAAGGGGGTGGAACATCTCCCTTATGAGGAGAGGCTGAGGGAGCTGGGTCTCTTTAGCTTGGAGAAGAGGAGACTGAGGGGTGACCTCATTAATGTTTATAAATATGTAAAGGGCAAGTGTCATGAGGATGGAGCCAGGCTCTTCTCAGTGACATCCCTTGACAGGACAAGGGGCAATGGGTGCAAGCTGGAACACAGGAGGTTCCACATAAATATGAGGAAAAACTTCTTTACAGTGAGGATAACTGAACACTGGAACGGACTGCCCAGAGAGGTTGTGGAGCGTCCTTCTCTGGAGACATTCAAAACCCACCTGGACGCGTTCCTGTGTGACATGATCTAGGTAATCCTGCTCCGGCAGGGGGATTGGACTAGATGATCTTTCGAGGTCTCTTCCAATCCCTAACATTCCGTGTTTCTGTGATTCTGTGAAATAACATTAATTATTTTGAACTTATCGTTTATTGTTTACTGCCCTCTTGGAAAATTGACAAGTTTTTAGTTCTAACTTTTTGACTTCTCTCTCTCTTGTTCATCTGCTCTTTTCATTTTCATCATCCTATTTTTTTTCCTCAATAGAGTGAGGGAAAATAATAGAGGAGTGAATCCAACCCTCCCCTAAGCTCTAAAACAGATATGGTGAAAGAATGTTTATTTTTTAAAATTTATTTTTTAAACATCAAAGCACCCAAAAGGGGAAATAAGTCAGTTTCTATTGGAAACCTTTTTCTAACAACTTTTTCTAAAAGGTCTTTTTCTAACAACTTTTTCTAAAAGGTTTCTAAAAAAATACCTTTCCTGTTTTCCAGGCCAAACAATGCTGCGTCCTTCACCGTCTTCTCTGGTGCCATGCTTCCTTAGTCCCTGTCTTTCTTGCAGCTGTCTCCTGCGTTTTCATCTGCTTTGATCTTCACATCTGTTGCACAGCCCTGGATACCAGACACCAGCCCAGCCCTTGCTGGGGTGGAGCAGCACAGAGAGATTTCTCCATGATTTTTGCAGACGATACTAACAGTTGCCAAGATGAGACCGTATTCACCTTGAGTCTGCATTTCACTGTACCCTGAAATACCTACTTCTAACTTATCAGTTATTCCCTGTCTGATGTCTCAGCATTTGCTTTCCTTTTTCCTAGTTTCACATTTTGCTGAAGGCTTTATTGAATTGGGGCTTGTTGATTTCAGACCATTTCTACAATTTATTGAGATTATTTTGAATTCAGGTCCTGTTCTACAAATGTGCTCTCAAGTCAGAGTGATCTGCAGATTTTATAATGCACACTCTCTTTTAGGATGAGAGGAAATGGCCTCAAGTTGCACCAGGGGAGGTTTAGATTGGATATTAGGAAAAACTTCTTCACGGAAAGGGTTATCAAGCAGTGGAATCACCATCCCTGGAGGTATTTAAAAGACGAGTAGATGTGGTGCTTAGGGATATGGTTTAGTGGTGGACTTGGTAGTGTTAGATTAATGGTTGGACTCGATGATCTTAAAGGTCCTTTCCAACCTAAATGATTCCATGATTCTCTTCCATTGTTCAAGTTCCTGATGAAGAACGGGAACAGATTCAGGCCTGGGACAGATTCTTTTGGGATCCAGATGAAATCACAGCCTGTAGTTAATCACTGACACTTTCTCTCTTTCATTTTTTCTCTACCTGGTTGCACTTACAGAGAATTTCATGTAGGTCAGTGACTCCCACACCATCATCTGTGAATTGCTGATGATCTGCAAAGTCATAGCATGTGGTCTGTAGTCTATCCGAGGAAGCATTCTTCCTTATGAATGTTTTCCTATTAAAAGTTTGATGGTAACGCCAGACAGCGTTTGCAAGGGAATTTATGGCCAGTTATGCTCAAGGGTCCAAAAAGCTAAGAACTTCTAAGCGAGACTGTACTGCCTTGGTTTGCTTATGGCCATGTGGGACAGTATGGAGAGGTTTGCTAAAACTTATATTTCAACTGCTTCTTCCTTTCCCACAAAGCTAGTTACCTTGTCAAAGAGGAAAATTAGTTTTCTTTGGAACAAACAACTGATCTGGCATCCTTTTCATTGAAATGAACAACTGAAATTATTTTTTTCTTGATAAATTCATTACACTGAGCTGTTTTTTATCAACTGGTTTTCCTTTGGGTTTTTATATATTGATCAGGTAATAGTCTGTGCTAGCATTTTTCCAGGGAGACTGGCTAGTCTACATTTTCCCATGTTCTCCCTTTCCCTTATTTTAAATAAAGATTCTGTATTTGCCCTTCCTGTGTCTCCTGGGCTCTCTCCCATACCATGAATTTCAGGGATGATTTCTGAACAGGTCAGAGATTTCTACAGCTGGTAACTTCAATGCTTGAGGGTGGATTTCAGAAGGCACTGATAATTTCACCATATCTCATTTATCTCAAGATGTTTTTCTTTCTGGCTTGCATTTCTGTCCCTTTGTTTAAATTAATTTTTGAAGTGTGTTATGAAGCCTGAAGCAGAGATGGATTACTACTTCATCCTTCTCTATCAGCCATTGTTTCCTCTTTCCCCATTAAAGAATAGCCTGTATGTTCTCTTTTTCTGCCTCTGCTGATACCCTAGCACTTTTACTTACAGCTTTATGCCCATTACTAATTGTAATTAATTTTGTGCTTTAGCATTTCTGATTTTTATACTGTTCTTTTATGCTGATCCTTAGCTTTGTGGTCTAGTTTTCATTTTTTCTGTAATTTCTTTTTGATTTTCAGGTCCCTAAAGAGCTCTTGACACAGCTATAATGTTCTCTTATGCTGCTTCCTATCTTTCTATCACAATAGGATGGGTTGTCATTGTGCTTTAACATGGTCTTTCTCAGTAACTGCCAATTTTCTTGCTCTCCTCTATGCTTAAATTCCCTTCTCAGGAGACCTTGTCTGCTATGTTACTGAGTTTGTTGGGGTCTGGGAGGGAGAGCCTGCATTTTCCTTGGGCTCTGGCTAATTCTGCCTCTCTTTCAAAGAACAGAAGGTGCCAGCATGTCAGAATGACTGCACCCAAATGACTTCCCAGCTGAGATTTTTAACTAGTAGCTACCTACAGATTGCAGTCAAGCCTAGAAAAGTGGCTCCACTAGCATCTTCCTTCACTGTTTGAAACAAATCCCCCAAACATTTGAACAACCTGGCATACTGTCTGTCCCTGCTCTACTCCTTTTCTAATGTTTCTAATGCCAGATGAATATTGTTGCCTGCTGCCAGCCACAGTTCTGCCCCTTTGCTGCCTCTGTTAATTTATAAATGCAAAAAAGCCAAGCTTTAGCTTCTCCTTGGTGAGAAGGGGTACAGTGGCATTTTCTCTTGATCTCAGCCTTAGTCTTGTCTTTGCTTCACTTAAGGAAATCCTTTTTTTTTCTTTTTTTTTTTTTTTGACTTCAGAGTCAGGTTATGTGCAATCCTCCATCTGTTTTCATTCTGCCAGTCTTTTCATGGGCAGACTGTACTTTCCCATCCCAACATCCCAGCGCCACCCCATCATCAGTGACCTGTGTGGTGACTACCTACCAGGAACTCCTGTTCTTCCTCACTATCACTTATGCTCCCTGATCGCGTACAGGCCACTCACCTGCCCTGTGGCTGCCCTCGGACCTCCCTCATTTGACATTTCACGTCCTCCATGCGGAAAGTCCTCCTCCTTTTCCTCTCCAGTAGGTTTTGATCCTGTCTTACCGACTCAGTGAAAAGCCACCAGCACCCAGAGGTGGGCAGGTGAGCACGCAGGAGCACGCTTTTGCTGCTTACCCCATGGACGCACCCTTCCTGCAGCCACCCGCATGGTTCTGGGGGCAAAAGCGGGTCCTGTAGATAGCTAAAGGACAGCATATGAGTCAAAACTGTTAAGTGTTTTTCACACACAATATAAAAAACCCAAAAAGTTTTAGTGTCTGCCATGAAATTTATTGTTTTGCAATAAACTGAAAATGCTTTGCTTACAAAATAACCACTTTCTCTTTTTTATTTTTCCTTCTCCTCTTCTGGAAATTGTCCAATAGTTGTTTTTTTTTTCCCCTTCTTTGTTTTGTTGTTTTTTTTTTTTCCAATAACACCCTTAAAGACACTTTTCTGGGCAAATGTCTATTTTTTCTCTAAAATGGCTTTTATAGAAAGTATTTAGCTGGCATTATAACGTAGTGATTTCTCTCTGCTAAGTACAACTTACCTCTCTTCTTTCTCTTCTCTCCCCAGCTTCCCCAGAAGGTCCTGGGAATCCATCCTGCAGATCCTATGATGTTATCAATCAATCAATCAGCTGCATTTACAAGATTCAGATTAATATATTTGGCCTTTTCATTGTCAGTTTAATTTTATCCCTGCTTGTATTAATATGAGCAGTTCTCTTTATCTGGGAGTGGGAGGAAGGAACTAAAAAAAGAAGAAATAAAAACCCATACCAAACCCCCCCTGCTAAGCAGGGGAATTACCTTCTCTCCTTGTCTCCTGTCTTCCGGGTGCATATCCAAGAGAGATTTAAGCAGGGCAGAGGAAATCCACTGTGTTCCCAGCTGATAACTGGGAAGGAAAGGAAGGAAGTGAGGTGAAGAGAAAGATGGAAAGACTCCAAAATGAGGGCAGGAGAGAGGAAAAGAGTACAAAAAGTGAGAAGAAAGAGTGCTGAGAGGGATAGGATGAGGGGGAAAAAATCATTGGAAGGTGTCAAGAGGAGCCCCAAAGAGAGAGGAAATGATCTTGCCAAGCAGTCTGAGGAAAGACAGAAGACATTGGAGGAAACACAGCACTTTCCTTGTGCTTTGGCTCGGGACTGTGCGGCTGAGGGTGAGAAGGCATCTGGGAAAATCGCAGGCAGAAAGCACTCGGGCAGAGAGGACAGCAAGCTCAGGGACTGCAGCCCAGCAGCGCACGGCGAGGCAGAGCGGTGCCGTGAGGAGGGCTGGGGGAGCCACACTGGTGCTCTGAAAGGGGTGGAAGGACACTGAATGTGGGGCAGAGGCATGCCCTGCTCCCCATCACATGCTGCTTTTTAAGCTCATATAATACAGCCCATGAGACTGTAGCTGATGAGTTTTTGCCCTCTCGCTGTTCAGCTGATTTCTGATTTCACACGACAATGTCTACAGTGGTGGTACAGCTGCAAGAGGGGCTGGAGGGGGGCAGGACAGAGAGGGGAGTCATGCTGCTGTGGTGAGCTGCTGCTCACTGGGAAACACCAGGGAAACCAATGCATCCTGACTTGTGTTACATGCCTCTGTATAATGTAACTTCTAGCGTTTTTTCAGACAAGAAAGAGAGAGAAGCCCATGTTGTATCATGGTGGATTGATGACACAGCACCAGCTGGACACTGGAAACAGTTTTGTGACTGTCTGCTGGACAGCTAAGGGACTCCAACCATTCGTGTTGACTGATTATCTCAGTTTTCAGAGACATATTCCTGCATGCCCCGAGAGTGCTGCCCATCTTGCTAAGGGGTCTTTGTTTTGCTCCGATCCCATCTGCCTGCTGTTACCTGACTGCACTCCTGCCCCAAATCTGACACCGCTGGGTACGTCAGATGAGTCTCTGGTGGGGACAGTTCCCATGCCTGATGGTCAAACAGATGTCCTTTTACCAGGCTTCCCCACAGTGTTTGCCATAGGGCACACTGCAACGAGGGGGAACCACCCTGCATGCCAGGCACCCCATGGACAGGGCTGAAGGGCTGCAGCCTGGGAGCAGGCTCCTGGGGCTTGCATGAGCTCAGGCAGAAGCAGCCCGTGTTTTTTGTTGCTGAGGCTTCCGGTTGGGTCTCCAGCATGTTGGCTGAGGTGCTGTGCGTGAAATGAGCAGAATGGGGCCCTGGCCAGCGCCCTGAGTTGCAGTTGCAATATTAATGATAACTGCAGGGAGAATGGACTCTCTCTGGCTCCTTTTCCAACCTGGAAGTGCATGGAGAATTCAAGGCAGCTGAGCTGGCACTGCAGGTGTCCCAGTGTTGCCACGCTGCTGCCCTGACTGGAACCAGGGGACTCATATTTGGCAATGAAAGTGCTTTTTTTTTTTTTTTTTTTCATTTTTATTTATTCTTCACAGGTTAGTGAAGTCTCATTTCGGGGTCTGGTGATTAGCTCTGACCTGGTCTATATTAGCTTGCCATTGTCTCTTCCAATGACACCTCCGTAATGCCTCTGAGAGGTACCGGCCACAGGGTCACTTCCCTGCTGAGCAGCCTACAGAGACCTTTGTGCTTCCTCAGTCTGAAAATTAAAACATTTGGATGCTGGTAGCTGTCTGCTGGCAGTTTCTGTTAATGATGAAGAATTACTTATTATGCCAGCCTTGGGTGGCTTTGACAATTCAATTACATATTACTAATAGTGCTATTAATGCATGGCAGATTATCCTTGTCATTTGTATGTGTGTGTGTGCACGCATATATGTGCAGCTGTATGTGGATGGCCAGTGAGAGGCAGGGACAGAGACAACAAATCTGTTGGCAGAACACAGCAGCCACTGCTGTCGCCTTCCGCTTCCTCCCGTGGGGAGACCACACCAACAGCAGCAGGGAGTCTGGCAGGGGAAGACCTGGCTCTGCCTTTCCTGGGAGCAGAAGCAGGAGGGAAGTTGACTGATGGGAAAGATGCTGATACCTGCTGCTGTAGCATCCTACTCTGCTGCATAGTCTATCTGTGACTTGGGAAACTGATTCCTGGACACCCCTATCATTCCTCCTCACTTCAGCTCTGCTCTCCTTCCTTCTCTCCTGGTTTTTACACTTCAGCCTGCAGCCAAAGAGTTCAGTTTCTGTAAACTACCTGTGTGTTAGATCTCCTCCCAGGCACAATCTAAAGCAGTGGTACAGGGCTGACTAAATCATGGAGGGTGGAACTGCTTTGCTTTCCCATGTCCTCAGCAGCAATTTAGCTCATAGGATTAAAAAAAGGAAAAAAAAATCTTGCAGTGTTATCATAATGTAAAATACATTGATATGACATGCATGTGACTAGTGCAAAATTGATCCCCATTTCAAGGTTCCCTGGAGATCACACACACGCAGCCTTGAGAGGAACGGAGACATGGGATTAGGGGGACTGCAAGCCAGAACAATTGGGTTTTGTGTCAGTTCCCACAGGGAATGTAAGGACATAGCTAATCTTCTCCCAGGCGCTGAATGGGCAGGGACAGTGGCTCAGGTGCCCTGCTCACCTCCTGCAGTCCCCGGGCATGGGGCAGTTCCTGCCCAGCAGATGAGTAAGGTGTCACCAGTGCCGAGAAAGGAGGGTGGCTGCTTCAGTTTTGTTTCTCTAAGGCAGGGAGAGAGCTTGCAGTAGCCCTGCCTCTAAGCCCTTGTCCTGACTGAAGTCTTTAAACACTGGTTGAGGCAAACATCAAATGTGTATGTAGGTCCGTCCTTCTCACCCCTTCAGTGTCTGGATAGTCTAATATATTTAGATTTATTATGTTCTCTCCCAGCAAAAAGGAGAAGAGGTGGAACATGTCTACTGTCCCCAGAGCACTTTATTTATACAGACCCTCTTCTTCTTTTCCTCTTTACCTGCCCATTTTGCAAGATGTTTAAGAGCAAAACTCTCCCATACAGAGCTTTGTATGCCACTGAGCAGCATCAGGGTATTCCCATCCTGGCTAGCACCTCTGCAGTCTTCTACACTGCAGTATGAACCCCAACATCAACCATTTGCTTCATTGTCTTCTGGTGATCTGGGAGGAGAATTCTACAGTGCAATATCAGCAGCTTTTGTAAGATACAGCTGCTGTCTCAGGCTGCTTTCTGTGCGCCAGGACTTGCTGGGGTTGTCGCAGTCCTGCAGAGGCAAGGGACACAGCCCGCACTTGATCTCCTGGTCTTTCTTCACATCCCTCTTACAAGGAACCGTCTCCTGCTGTCTTGTGCAGTGCTGGGAGCAGGTGTAAACTTGTCGTGCTACTTAGCTCTAGCCTGGCCTTTTCTCTTAAGTTGGTGGGCCAGAATACAATAAAAATTTCACCACCTTTTTCCTCAAGATTTGTCTCATCATGAACTACATGGGAAGAAGTTTATGAAGCTTCTGAAAAAATACCTCCCTCTCTTGTTTTTTCCTTCCCATTGTTTTGATCTTACATCATCTGCAGAAGAAACATGTTTAGAAATAGCTTGTGCATCAGTGCAGGTGAATTTTTCTGTGTCTTGAAAAAGGGAACAATACCTTCCTACAGATATTGATTGTCATTCCACATCTATGCTGTCCTCCTAACTTCAAATCAATTTGTGCCTTACCTAGCTCTTTGATGTCTTATGACAGGACGCTAACTTTTCTCCTTAAACGCTATTTATCTCTGTCCCTTTGTAAGGTCAGTGAAAATCACTGTACGGTGGCCCCCCCAAAAGTAATCCATCTAGTGGAGGAAATGATGAGGTAGTATTATGTCTGGCTGACTTTTTAAACAAGTCCTCAGAAACATCAAGAAAAGCCTGGCAGGCTTGGACAGGGAGGGGGTGGAATTGAGGAAGTTGTAAGAGTCAAGTTTGAAAGCAATCAAGGAAAAGCTTGGAGTTTATATTCTGGAAATGTCCCGTCTTTCTGAGTCTATTTACAGATATTTTCTGCTGCTACTGAGGGGGGGAAAATTAATAATAATCCAAGCAGGCTCCCAAGTGGTGGATGGCCCTGAGTCTGAATTGGAAGGATAATTTATCTCCTCCGCCACTTTGAAGACTTTTAGCCTCAGGGAGATCCCTTGTCTAATGAAATTAATTGAATATATCTGCAGTCTGGGTACTTCATCTGATTTTCAGTTTTTACCTCACTTAGAAGTTGCCAGGTATCCGCTCACCTCCAAAACTACCAATGCCAATATAGCATTCATCACGCACTGCTCAGTCTCACACGGAATAAAATCTCAAGTACAGGTGCCTCCACTGTCTGTGCTGCCACTAAACTGCACGCACTGCGTGCAGTCAAATGATCAAATGCAGTTAGAAAAAATTATAGAAGAAATTATTACAGGCTGTTTTTAAATGCAGAGTGATAACATCACAGAAAACTTCTGAGCAGCAGATTGCCAGAAGGTAGGATAGTGTAACTGGGACAGGGTCATGCTATTTTCATCCTCTTCTTATGCTGTTTACCTCGATGTTAGTTATTGACAGTTATTAGAGACAAAACACTGGAGCAGTTTCATCTTTGGCCTGACTTAGAATAGCCATTTCTGCACTTGCTGCTGGCTCAGGAGAGTCCGAAGCTCTCAGTGCAAATGGACATATCAAACATAAATCTCTGTTGCCCAATTAAAGTATCCCATGCACCTCTCCCAAAGGAACTTACAACTTGCAGATCAATCAGACACTGAGAAAATGAGAAACGAGGCTGTAGGCATCCACATGGTCATGCCTGCTTGTGTCAAAGCAAAGCCGTGGGTCACTGCAGGAACGCCCCCACCTAGGCGGGAGCTGCCCTGCGCGGCGGGTAGGATAAACATAACTAGTTGTCCCCAGGAGCAAGCTGGTCAAAATATTGAAGAAATCAGTGCAGAGAGCAGTCACACTTAAATGTAGGTCTAACAGGGAATGATGCAGCATTTAATTGTCCAGGAAGAAATGGGGGAAATTGGTGACAGGCAGTATAAATTACTGTAGATGGTTAGACACTGTAAATGGGATAGTGTTATTTCCCCCTTTTTCTCCTGCTACAGGTCCCCAAGAATGCCACAGTCATTTGAATATGCTTACGTTTTTTTTCTGTTCATTTTTTCTGCAACCTCCTTTTCCCTCCCCCCACCAAGCTGCATTCAATTTCTATGCTTTTCGTTTGGAACGGATTATCTGATTTTATACAGATTTAGTTGTACATGGCTCTGAGATCGCATAAAAGTGCCAGCGATATGACAGTGGTTTGCGTAGGCATGAATGCTGTATTATGCGGATAGCCAGCAGCCTGGCTTCATCTTGAATAGATGCAGATTTGTTACGTATAGATGTGTGCTTATTTGCTGAATACTTATGCCCTCTCAGCTCTGGGAGCTTCCAGGAGGCCGTTGTGTTTGTGTGACAATCTTGTTCCCAGGGAAGAATAAAGTGCTTGTGCAGAAGTGCTGCCCCTTAGGCTGTCAGATGAGGGAGGTTTTTCTTTTCTCATGTAGGTTGCACTAAAATCAGTGCTGAGAAAGCCAAACTCTGAGTAGCAGAAACGTGGTATTTTTCTGGTGATATTTTATTTATTTCTTTTTTAAAGGGACCTTTAGCTGGTATGTGCCTCTCCACCAGTGAAAAACAAAATTATATTGATAGCAGGCTTCTGTTAACTTCGGTGGGAGTTTAATGCGCTTCGATGCAGTGAAGTAGCTAAGTGAGTATCTGAGCCTGCACGTGTCCTCCTTCAGAGGTTTGAAGATTCACACTCTTACCTCACTTGCTGTAGGAGGTACTTTGTTGTTCTGCTGTACCTCGGCTATCCTGTAAAGATATTTGGCCCCACTCATGTATAGAAATTTAGAAATACCCTTCCCCTTGTCATTTCTTTGCCTTGATGATGGAGAATGAGCTGTATCTTGGTCAGTGCAGACTGATCCAGAGAGACCCTCAGGATCCTTTGAAAGGAGTCGTAAAGGGAGACATTGCTGTGGCAGAGCTTGACAAACAAGAGGTGGCCTTGAATGTGATGTATGCAAAGAAATCTCCCTGATGGGAAGGTAAGAAATATTTCTTATTGGACTAGCTCAGGAGTTCATTTTTCTGGGCTTGAATTTAAGTCCTATTTGTTCCAGATTAGGTCCAAAGCTCGTGAGTCTCATCCTGGTGCACCACATTTCAGACAGAATTTTTTCATTTAATAAATCTTTTCTCACCTGTCACTCCCCATCCCCTTCCTCATCCCAACAGGCAGCACTATAAGAAGCAATTAAATAGCAGCCTTATTTTCTGTTTCTGTATTCTGTAGCGCTCAAGTACTTAATCACAGAGCGGATCAATATGGATGCCTGTTCAGCCTGACCTGCTCTCCCAGAGTGAAGAGGCCATCAACAGCAAGGGGTATTAGACTGGATTTTTTTCTTTTTAACCTCACCAAGATTAGTCTTGACTAGAGCTTTTCATTTGCCAAATGTCCAGGAAAATGTGACATGCCCACCCCCCAAAACCCCACCTCTCTCACCTTTTTTCTGTAAAAGAATATAAACAAGAGAAAATGATGCAACACTTTTCTATTATCTGCACTCCAGTTTAAAGAAAACATGTTCTTCCCCAGACAACGTCTAAGCAAAAAAAGGCCACAGACAATTGGCTTTTATAACAGACACAAAAGGTGCACCAGTGCCCTCTGTAAATACAGATGGTGTTTGATCTGTCTGGATCTACTGTGCAAAGAGTGAGACAACTTACTGACAAATGACTATGCCATCCCGGAGAACCTCCAGCTCCTAATCCTGAGGGGGAAACAGCAAGTCCACCTCGGCTCTGCCAGAGAAATTTTAATGCCCTCTTATGAAGCTGCGTAGAGAGAGGCGGTGTTGATCTCCCCTGTCCCTGCAGCCTTCCAGGAAAGGTTTGGGAAGTGCAACGGAGCACCCCTCAGGGGCTCTGCTGCCCCATGTCAGAGGAAGCTGTGAGACCTGTTCAGCAGGAGGGATCCTATTGCCAGAGTGGCAGGAAGAAGGAGGCATCTGAGAAAACAGCCCTGAACAGACTAATTTTTCAGGCTAAACCTTTTTCCCCCGTCCTTCCTTTTTTTCAGCTGCTGCAGAGGACTAACTGCTGTCTCTTAGGGAATGGCTTGCAATTGTTCTTAGGTGTGTAAATCTAGAATGGCTTATAATTGTTCTTAGGATGTGTAAATCTAGTTGAACTCCTGGGGAAGGATGGTCCTTTGTCCTCTCTGAATGC
The DNA here is from genome assembly GCF_013368605.1 of Nyctibius grandis. Classification (NCBI taxonomy): domain Eukaryota; kingdom Metazoa; phylum Chordata; class Aves; order Nyctibiiformes; family Nyctibiidae; genus Nyctibius; species Nyctibius grandis. The sequence goes on from NC_090658.1 coordinate 32,369,271, forward strand.
AATATAACAGTGGGATGATGTGGGAGTGGCAAGGGAAGATCTACATATTTTTCTCCTGAGACCTCATTTCAAAAGCTACCTTGGTCACATGGGAAAGGAGTATGATCTGTCACAGTGGGGAATCCAGTTCATGAGTTGGGGAGGGTGCTGAGTAGACTCAGACGTAGTAATGGTCACTGCTGAAGGGCATCAGAAGAACTGAAAGGAAGTATTTGCAGGGTTTACTGTTCATATACTGCTGGAGTCCTGCTCCCATAAGCAAAAACACTAAAAAGTAATTCCAGCAGAATTGTATTTCTCCTTGGTAAGTGGGATGAAGGCTGACTTAACATGGAAGGTCTGATTGACATAGATTTGGCAGCTGAGCAGCCTGTCCAATACCTACAATCAAAACTGATGTATCAGGAAAAAACCTTTAAAAAGAGGCTTGTGGGTCTCAGATTTCCTTTAGGAGAGGTGAAGTTAATCAAACTGTTCTCCAGCTGCGTTCATGGCTGTTGGTGCTCCTACCTGCCCAGGCAGAACTTCTGCTTCTACAGCTTTGTTTTACATCCATATTTTAGAAGCTAGAGCTCAATATGAAGGACCCAGCTCTTCAACGTCTATAAATGCTGTAGCATCATTGAGTCAGACCTAATGCTCCTGATTTACGCCACTGAAAGCGTCAACCTCACAGATGATTTTTGTATAATTCCTGCCTGAGCATAATTCTGAATAAATCTGGACTCAATTGCAAACCTGGAAGCTTTTCTGAGGGCCAGTGCACACCAAAAGGATCACTGGACTAGGAGGCAAAGGAGTCTATAAATATGTTTTGTTTGAGCATAATGAGGATTGGCATTAAATCTCTGATGGTTCAGAGATCCAAGACGTACCAAGAACCCAAAAGGAGTTTACTTCTGTCTTTCATGAAACAGTATCACTAACATCATATGCTGACACTGAATTAATTATGTTTGTTTATATTAGAATCAGAGATTGCAGTTGGGATCCCAGTCCCTTTGTACCAGCTGCTTCCTGGTACAGAAAGCAAGAAGCTTTCTGCTTTACAAAGCTGATTGCCTACAACCCCCAGAGAGACAAAAGAAGAAAAGACCTAGAAAAGGGAAATGGTGATGACGTAGCTAGAAATGAAACCAGGTATCTGAACGGTAGTTGTCCTATCCTCTAAATGCAGCTATTGAGAAAGAAACACAAACATTTCTTTGTGGCAGGCCAGAGGATAGAAAGGCTACGTTGATTATATGCCAGATCTGGTATAAAATTGAAATTAACAGTAGTCTCCCCTGCTGCTTGAGGCATCTGGATCAGTCTCTTAAGGAAGATCTGTGACTGCTGTAGAAAACCTGAGACAAGTGCTAGTGTAGGAGCTTGGCTTCCCAAAAGCCCAGTAAAAGTTGTATTTATTCAGTTGTTGATGTCTTTAGTAACATTCATGTAGGCAGAAGGAATACAGGAAGGGAAATTTTGTTGTAATAAATACAGAATATTATGATTTCCAATGATGGAACAAATAAACCCTATGCATCTTTCATGGGAAGATAGAACAAAAAGTTGATCTTGGTCAAACTGACTTCACCCTTTTCTCTTTAAATCTTTTCTGTTAGGTGAACTTCTAACATGACTGTTCTCATGCAATCCCGTGCGTGCCAATAGGGAACACGAAACTGGGGGTGATGGTGGCAACTGAGTCAAGGGAGAGCCTCTGCTTCCCAGAAACACTCTGTAGCATGAAGATGCTGGAGACCTAATACCTGTGAGCAATAAGCTGCCTCAGTTATAATGATCCTTCCTGGTCAACAGGGAAAGTTGAAAAAAACCTTTTCCCCTGGTCTTCTGGAAAAAGTGTAAGGGCAGGGCAGGAAAGCCAAGAGGCAAAGTCTTTCCTGTACAGACCAGGGCTGTCCTATTGTGGAGGACGCCATAGAGCTGAGTGATACTGCCAGGTGTCCCTGTTCCCCTATGTCTCCTCATACTCCTATTGCCCTCCCTGCTCTGCACCTCACCAGGAGCCACGAAGCCCTTGTTTCAGCCCATGACTCTCCTTAATTAGGAGAATTTCCTGTGTTTCACTGCAACTAATTAATGGTTTTCCAGTGTCTCTAGAGTGATGGATGGGTGGGAGCCTCTCTCTGAGTGAACAACGTGGGATGACTAGGACCTCTCCCTCTCCTCTGCCACAGCACCGAGTCATACCCCTTCATCTGGTCTGCAGGAGCCGTGTTTTTCCTCATATGGAGGCTATTGCTGTCCCACACCTATATAATCCCCTCACTGGGTGACTGCAGTAAGCAGCGCTTCCAGCTATCTGGGAAGAGCAGAAGGGAGGTGTTTGGCTAGATGTTGGCCCAGATAGTGAGATCCCTCTGAGCTCCCCAGACTACACGGATAGTCACTTCAGGTCAAGATGATAATTTTTGCTGCAGGCATTTTTATGCTTTGGCTTTTCAGTACCTGAAGATTTCAGTAGTCAAAGAGACAGGGCTTCAGAAGCTGTTCTCTGGACTGTGTGTACCCCTGGATCTTGAACTGTCTGGATTTAATCATCTGCAAGGATATTTGCATGACTGTATCTTGGATATGTGTGACCTGAATGGGTATCCAACTTGATTTTGAGGAGATTTCTGTGGGGAACTGAAATTTATTTCCTATGGCTATTACTTTGTCTGCTGCAAATGTCTCTAAGCTGCCATTTAGAAGTGCTGTTTCACTGTTTATTACTGCAAATGTGTCCAGAGTTTACAGAAAAGTTGCGATAGCTGAACAGCGAGGAAACAGCAGAGATCTGTGAACCTTGCTCCTGCTCCTTGATCAGTAGTGAGACGGTGCAACAGAAGAAGGCCCCACCAAACGCCACGTCGTGAGTGACCACGTGGAACCATCGGGAAGCTGTGCCATGGCTGCTGGCAGCCGCAGGCTTCAGGAGAGAGCCATCTCATACCAAATTATGATGAGACAGGGTCAGGGCATGCATGATTTCTGTAATGTCTCTTGGTACTTTCCAGCTTTCCTGCAGCCAGGAAAACAAATTGCCTCCAGGCACAGCAAAGGTCAGGGCTGCCATCAGCTAAGCGAGATCGCTGGCGGTAATAGTCCCATCGACATTTCCCTCTGCAGCAGCTGCTGTCAGCACAAGGTGCTTTCATTAGCTGTGGGCTGGACTTTTGTGGGATCATTTTGTGTTTCATTTCAGCGAGAGGCACCTCTCACCTGTCATGTTCCTGGTGAGCTACTTCCCATGGTGCAGCAAGGAGAGGGGAAGAGAAGCTCAGAGAGATAACATGCATTACAGTGAGGTGTTGGAAGTGGCCAGATGTGCGATTGCTCGCAGGGTGGCAGGAGGGAAACCCAGCTGGTCCCAAGAACAGTGAACAACCCTTTAACTCTACAGGTGTCTCTCTCAGTGGTGCAACACAGAGGAGTTAACATCTCAGAGTAGGTGTCCACGTTGCAACTTCTCTGATGGGAAAGCTGATGTAGGAGGTGCCTCTGACCCTTTTCCCTCCACACTGCTTCCTATGTCTCCTTTTCCCTGTTGCCTTTTGTGCCATTATGATTTTGGTTTTAAACTTTGTTTTTAAACATCCCCCATTCCTAGGGCTTATTATTGGTGCATGCCAGATGCATTGAAATGTCAATAAACGGTTCCACAGCATTGATGGCCACTGCTACCTCCTCTGTTCTTGCCAACTTAAATAGATAAATGTCGACCAGGGAACATGAGACCTACCTACTTCACGGGTCAAACCACTGTTTGTCCCTTAAGGCAGCCTAGGTACTAGGTATATAACTCATAACGCTGCCGCTTCTTCAGAGAACTGGAGCAGATAGGCAGGAACATGGATGATGGGATGAGGGGCTTGAAAAATGGGGTGCGAGCCCGACCTCTTCTTCAGTTCATGGCAGAAACAGCAGCAGCAGAAGCTGTGCAGGGGAAGAGGAGGGCTTCAGGGCTGGCAAGCCAGCTGCCAGAGTACAGTTTTCCTGTTGCCTGCTTTGTCACCAACATATTGGCTTTAATGTCTGTAAACACGGACTGTGCTCTCAGCAAGGGAAACTAAAAATCTTTCCGTGACTGCAACATGTGAAGTCGGGAGACATGAGTTTTATCTTGTTTTCCTGTGTATTTGATGATAGTTAGGCTTCGATGAATGACTTAGTATGTTGCACAGTGATTTGCGACAGGGCACAGCGTAAGTCAGGTACTGATGCTCTGCGCTGGTAGCTTACTGCCTGACTTAAAAGGACTACACAAAGTGCGGGGCTGGCATTAGCCTCCACAATCCTTACTGCTTTGGAAAGTGGCTATAGGTGGGTACAAGCCAGATAACTGCAAATCTGTGATATTCTGTGCAGTGAGATCTCCTTTTACCTGCTATTTGAGAACATACTTCCCCTGTTACACTAAAGTCTGGGGCTCCCTTAATGTCAAATAAGAATTCCTTACCTAATAAAACAGCCCAGTGACTTGCAATTGTGTTTTTAGCATTAGATGTTAACTCCTCAGAGGTCCCACCACAGTCAGAAAAACCTGAGAGGCGTATAGCTACCTCCTCCACAAGGAAGAAGAGAAGAGTTTTAGTGGTTGGAGACTCCTTCCTAAAGGGATCTGAGGGCCCAGTATGCAGAGCTGACCCCCATCACAGAGAGGTCTGCAGCCTGCCTGGAGCCCGAATCAGGGATATCACCAGGCAACTCCCCAACCTGGTGAAGGCCACAGACTACTACCCCCTGCTGATCTTCCAGACAGGTGGGGAAGAAGCTGCATCCCGTAGTCTGAGGGGGATGAAGAAAGACTACAAGGCCCTAGGACGGTTGGTGAAAGAGTCTGGGGCACAAGTTGTTTTCTCCTCCCTACTCCCATTTTCAGGTGATGACGTGGGATGGAATAGTAGGATTCTCTCTATTAATGCCTGGCTACGAGACTGGTGCTTCAGGCAGGGCTTTGGGTTCTTTGATAATGGCTGGTTTTATAAGACACCAGGCGTGACGGTAATACATGGGAAAGGTTTATGTCATAGGGGCAAAAGGGTTCTGGGACAGGAATTAGCAGGGCTCATTCGGAGAGCTTTAAACTAGATTCGAAGGGGGATGGGGTAGTAGCTGGGCTTGCACCACTGGGGCAACGCTCTAGTGTTGAGGTAGACCAGGAGGCCCCCCATCCCCCTGGGGTGAAATCGGTGTGCTCAGCTCGCTCCCTGAAATGCCTGTACACCAATGCACGCAGCATGGGGAATAAACAGGAGGAGTTAGAAATCCGTGTTCGGTCGGGGGGCTATGATCTAGTGGCAATTACAGAGACTTGGTGGGACGCCTCGCATGACTGGAATGTGGTCATGGATGGCTATGTCTTGTTCAGGAAAGACAGGCTGCTAAGGATGAGGGGGTGGAGTTGCTCTTTATGTGAGTGAGCAGCTAGAATGTATTGAGTTCTGTCCAGGGGCAGATCAGGAGCGAGTTGAGAGTTTGTGGGTGCGAATTAAGGGGCAGGCTGGCAGGGGTGATACTGTTGTGGGTGTCTATTACAGGCCACCGGATCAGGATGAGGAGGGTGATGAGGCCTTCTACAGGCAGCTGAGAGCAGTCTCGCAATTACAGGGCCTGGTTGTCGTGGGGGATTTCAACTACCCTGATATTTGCTGGGAGGCCTACTCAGCCAGCCATCCTCAGTCCAGGAGGTTCCTCCAGTGCATTGATGATAACTTTCTGATGCAAATGGTGGATGAGCCAACTAGGAGAGGAGCGCTGCTGGATCTTATCCTCACTAACAAGGAGGGTCTGGTTGAAGAGGTGAAGGTTGAGGGCAGCCTTGGCTGTAGTGACCATGAGATGGTAGAGTTCAGGATCTCATGTGGCAGGAACAGAATAGCTAGCAGAATCACAACCGTGGACTTCAGGAGGGCCAACTTTGGCCTTTTCAAGCAATTGCTAGGGGAAATCCCATGGGACAGGGTACTAGAAGGTAAGGGGGCCCAAGATAGTTGGTTAGCATTCAAGGACTGCTTCTTCCGAGCTCAAGATCAGAGCATCCCAGCAGGTAGGAAGTCAAGGAAGGGTACCAGGAGACCTGCATGGTTAAACAGGGAACTGCTGGGCAAACTCAAGTGGAAGAAGAGGGTGTACAGATCATGGAAGGAGGGGCTGGCCACTTGGGAGGAATATAAGTCTGTTGTCAGAGGATGTAGGGAGGCAACTAGGAAAGCTAAGGCCTCCTTGGAATTAAACCTTGCAAGAGAGGTCAAGGACAACAGAAAGGGCTTCTTCAAATACATTGCAGGTAAAGCCAACACTAGAGGCAATGTAGGCCCACTGATGAATGAGGTGGGGGCCCTGGAGACAGAGGATAAAAAGAAGGCGGAGTTACTGAATGCCTTCTTTGCCTCTGTCTATACTGCTGGAGGCTGTCCTGAGGAGCCCCCGACCCCTGAGGCCCCAGAAGAAGTCAGGATAGAGGAGGAATCTGTCTTGGTAGATGAGGGCTGGGTCAGGGACCAATTAAGCAATCTGGATGTCCATAAATCCATGGGCCCTGATGGGATGCACCCGCGGGTGCTGAGGGAGCTGGCGGAGGTCATTGCTAGGCCACTCTCCATCATCTTTGCTAAGTCGTGGGCAACGGGAGAAGTGCCTGAGGACTGGAGGAAAGCGAATGTCACTCCAGTCTTCAAAAAGGGCAAGAAGGAGGACCCGGGTAACTATAGACCGGTCAGCCTCACCTCCATCCCCGGAAAGGTGATGGAACAACTTGTCCTTGGTGCTGTTTCTAGGCACATCAAGGATAGGGGGATCATTAGGGGCAGTCAACATGCTTCACCAAGGGGAAGTCATGCTTAACCAACTTGATAGCCTTTTATGAGGACATAACCCAGTGGATAGATGATGGTAAAGCTGTGGATGTGGTCTATCTCGATTTCAGTAAAGCGTTTGACACGGTCTCCCACAGCATCCTCGCAGCTAAACTGGGGAAGTGTGGTCTGGATGATCGGGTAGTGAGGTGGATTGTGAACTGGCTGAAGGAAAGAAGCCAGAGAGTGGTGGTCAATGGGACAGAGTCCAGTTGGAGGCCTGTGTCTAGCGGAGTCCCTCAGGGGTCGGTACTGGGACCAGTACTATTCAATATATTCATTAATGACTTGGATGAGGGATTAGAGTGCACTGTCAGCAAGTTCGCTGATGACACAAAACTGGGAGGAGTGGCTGACACACCGGAAGGCTGCGCAGCCATTCAGAGAGACCTAGACAGGCTGGAGAGTTGGGCGGGGAGAAACTTAATGAAATATAACAAGGGCAAGTGTAGAGTCCTGCATCTGGGCAAGAACAACCCCATGTACCAGTACAAGTTGGGGACAGAGCTGTTGGAGAGCAGCGTAGGGGAAAGGGACCTGGGGGTCCTAGTGGACAGCAGGATGACCATGAGCCAGCAGTGTGCCCTTGTGGCCAAGAAGGCCAATGGCATCCTGGGGTGTATTAGAAGGGGTGTGGTTAGCAGGTCAAGAGAGGTTCTCCTCCCCCTCTACTCTGCCCTGGTGAGGCCGCATCTGGAATATTGTGTCCAGTTCTGGGCCCCTCAGTTCAAGAAGGACAGGGAACTGCTAGAGAGAGTCCAGCGCAGAGCCACGAAGATGATTAAGGGAGTGGAACATCTCCCTTATGAGGAGAGGCTGAGGGAGCTGGGTCTCTTGAGCTTGGAGAAGAGGAGACTGAGGGGTGACCTCATTAATGTTTATAAATATGTAAAGGGCAAGTGTCATGAGGATGGAGCCAGGCTCTTCTCAGTGACATCCCTTGACAGGACAAGGGGCAATGGGTGCAAGCTGGAACACAGGAGTTTCCACTTAAATATGAGGAAGAACTTCGTTACGGTGAGGGTGACCGAACACTGGAACAGGCTGCCCAGAGAGGTTGTGGAGTCTCCTTCTCTGGAGACATTCAAAACCCGCCTGGATGCGTTCCTGTGTGATATGGTCTAGGCAATCCTGCTCCGGCAGGGGGATTGGACTAGATGATCTTTCGAGGTCCCTTCCAATCCCTAACATTCTGTGATTCTGTGATTCTGTGATTCTGTGTTAGCATCTAATTGAAGCATGGCATCCAAAAAACCTTATTTGCATTTCTCACTGCATCATCTTCCCTCCTTTCCTGACATACTCCTTACCTGCCCTCACTGCTGTGCTCTCTTTCAAGTCATTTCTTCTGATCTCTCCACCAACTAATTAGAGAAACAACCCTGAGAGGCATCATGGATCTCAGCTATGTGCTACAGCCGTGTAAATTCACTTTGACATTCAGACAGCCTTGATTTCTCCCTGCCTGCAATGGGAGTCAGTGAGCTGGAGAAGAGGAAATTGTTTGCATTATGCAGCCATGACAGTGAACCAGCATGAGCCTCGTGCTGCAGCGGGAAGCACTTTATGATTTAATTTAATGTCTGGAGGAACAGTAGTCTAGTTAGGTAGCAGCAGGCAGGGAAGCTGAGTTCTGGCTTTGGAAAAGGTGGTCCTGCAGTGTGTTTGTGTGGAGGGTTTGAAGCCTGAGCCTGTGGCTTCAAGTCCCATGAGACTGTGCTGCTTCCCTCTGAAAGGAGCCAAGCAGCGTATGAACTGGTTTAACTAGTGGCCATCCACTCAAAGCTCCTAGTTGAGGACGAGAGGGGATGACTGTAGTTGCACATAAGTACATTCATTTAAGTAGAACTTTTTGGTCCGTTTTATTTGACCAATGATCATAATTGCCCCATTTGGATGCAGAAGCTATGAAATTGTGTCTTAACTATGTTCATCATTCACCTGTCTTTAGGAACTTCATGAAGACAGCATTACTGCTACGTTTGTAGATAAAAGCTACACATGCACATATGTGTGCCCATGCACATTCATAGCTATGGTTGGAGTATATTAAGAGAGTCACAAAAGCAGGCACTCGAAAAATGGAAGCAATGCCTGAATTCACACTGCCCAGGCAACTTCCCTTGGTGGTTTGTGCACCTGTGCTCTGATAGTCTTTAATTACATTATCTCATATGTTTTATGGATCCTTTCAGGGCTCAGGATACACAGAGTCCATTTAATGAGCAGCTGTTCAATATTTTGTTTTACCATCACTGACGAAGACACATCCCCTTTCCTTATTACTAGGAGCTAATCAAACCCTGCTCTGAGGACAGCATGAATCATTTCCATTTGTTTTTTTTCTGTGGTGCTCACCACTGATGTATCTGAACACTTCCCCCATTAATTTGCCTTCAGATGACGTGGAGAACTGAACTGAGTTGCTGTTTTCCACTCTTTGGAGCAAGGGAGCTGAGGAAATAGGAAAGTTGAAAGGGGCTGTTAGTGTTGGATGCCCATATGTGATACCCAGAGTACCTTGTAATGGGAGACAAGCTCTGTTCACAATGTGGCACCACTGTTGTCTGCAGCTGCTTTTTGTGTGCTTCTGCCAACCAGACCCCCAGATAACATATCAGGGAGCCAGAAAATAGCTGCATGAATAAAGAGTACTTTAAGTTGCCTGTGCAATGTTCAACATCCTTTTGTGTTTGCAATTACTGTCTTCATTCTCCGCAAATCTTTCCACTTAAAAAAAAAAAAAAAAGAGACAAGACTCTAGGATAAAGAGGAAGAATGAAGGAGCGTTAAGAGACCTTGGAAAAAAATCCTTAGGGATTTGAAAACACCAAATTAAATTAATCAGCTAGGGACTGTATTATAGTTGCACAAAAATGTTGCACATGCATCTTCAATTCTAACATTTCTGTCCTTTGCATGCTTTTGCTGAATTTGAAACCACAAGAATGTTCTTTGCAAGTGGGTGTGCATGTGTGCATGGATGCTTGTGTGCCATTTCCTGAATTTAAAAACAAAGTAGCTGAAAACAAGGTTTCCATCATGTAGCAATACAGGACTGCCTGTGAACCATCACAAGGGTTGGAACATTTCTGTTGCACAGCATGGACTGCCACCCCCTGAGTTAAAGGAGTGTCTGATAACAGAAGAAGGTTGTTGTCACCAGCTTAAATTCTCTGTAGGGGGAGAAGAGACATCCACTTTGCCAACATCTATTCACAGATCCTTGCCTTCAGCAGAAGACTAGTGACAGTCAGGAGCATGGGCTCCTCTTTGAGGTTCTCAAGGTCGAGTGTTCTGCTGGGTGCAAACTCTTCTGCTAGTGAAGGACAGAATTTGTCATATCTGCTTTGTCTGTCATGGCAGCAAGAAGGAAAGAAAGCCAAAAAAAGCCAATAGGAAAGACAGAAAATACATGAATGTTCAACAGGAATTTTCTAAGTGCAGCTGAATGTGGCAAGGGATCTGTCATTTGAACTTCTTTAGTCTCTGTGTGAGACTTGCTGAATATTTGTCAAAAACATACTGTGATGGAAGTTTGATTTAAATACATGTTGCTGCAGGCTAGAATGTTAGTTTTGTATAGAGAAGAGCCTCATTAAACTGCACTAATGACCAGAAGTCCCTGGGTAGATTGATACATTGGTAAGCACCTCCTTTGTGCTTTACAACAAGCCTGACAACCACAGCTGGCTGCTGAGCTCACGCTGGCTTCAAGCACATGGTGAGATAATCTCAGGAAAGTTATGGAAGTTAATCAAAAATACACAGGAAAAAATACAGTGACCCCTAATGAAAACTATACCTGAAGGTGATGTATTATATTTGGAATTGATTTGAAAAGTTTTTTTGTTTAACTTATTTTTGATAATACTTGACAGTGAATCAGTGAAGCCATGGAAGTGCATGTTATAATGTGAGGGGAGTCCGAAACCCTGTGATCCCAGTTCTGCTTTTCAGTCTTTGCTAGAGAATGGGGAGAGGGCCCTGCGTCTTGATAAAAACATTCAGGGGTATTCAACAATGAAGTGTTTGTGAGTGAGTTTTTCAAATCATCTAGTCTGTTCATCAAGTAAAGCAGAAGTTGCCAGACTTTAGTCAGGCCAATGTTATGATTAGTGTACTAAAAGGTTTTCATGGGTGCTAGATGCTTTCAAGGGAAGAGTAGAAGCCTCACAGAGGATGATTCTGGAATCACTTTTCTTCCCTTTTGCCTGTCCCCTTTGCATGTCTCGGTTATTATTTGTTATTACTATCAAAGGTTGGAGGCTACTCTTAGTTCTGTGTGGAAGTAACAGCAACTGGAGCTGAAAGTCTAGTTATGGAGATGGAGAGATGGAAGGAAGCAAGGACAAGGACAGAAGCAGTGGGAATTTATGGTCACATTGTCTTTCATGGGACCGTACTACTGGCTCCCGTAGGAGTTCTGGGTGTCACTGAAGGAGCATGGTTGACCAAGATGGCTGCTGCTTGGAGGACATACACACAGAGGTGGGGAAACAAGGACAAGGGACATTTGCAAGAACTTACACGATCCAATCACTGAGATGGCATTGCAAGTAAGAGAAGTATGATAAGTGAGAAAGTTGCTGAGATAGGACATGGCAGGAAGCTTGAGCAGAAATGTGAGCAGGGACTCTTTAGCCGTTTGTATCTTGACTTCATTATGGAAAACTATGTTGCCTAGGGAGATGAGGACAGCATCGTTTGATGCCAAGGGGTTTGCTGCATGGTATTAAATTAATAATCTTCCTGTTGTATGATGAGTTCTCAGATGTTTTTTTGCCTGAGGTCCTCCAAGGTGACTTGAAAAGTCTTCATGTGAACAGCTGACTTCATTACAACATACCAGGCTTTGTCTTCCTGTTTACTCCATCTTCTCTCTGCCTCAGCTGTTTGAGATTTAAATGATTTCCTGGTTTGTGAATCTCATTATGTATCTTCTGTTTCTTGGAGATGTGCTTATTGTGGAAAACAAAACTGCAAAGAAAATTTTTTTCAAGGGAGTCACCACAAGCCCCCAGGAAACATTTAGTGTTTTGCAGTTTCTCATACAAGAAGTCATCTCTCCTGGCTGCTCTACAAGCAGTCTGGACAAGCAAGGAGCACAGTGCTACCAGTAATGAATAGGATGCCATAGAGCAGAAGACTCTTGAATCTCGGTGGGATTGTCAGGTTTGCTCATTTTCAGCTAGAGTTTTGAAGTTTGTTTGGAAAGAGCATCCAAAGCCTCCTTTGTGCTTTACAACAAGCCTGACAACCACAGCTGGCTACTGAGCTTACCCTGGCTTCAAGCACATGGTGAGATAACCTCAGGGAAGTTATGGCTTTCCCTATGTCTAGATGAGGTTCTCTGCATGCCATAGTACCTCTGTGTTGGGTTCAAACCACCAATTTTTGATTCTCTATCATGAATGAAGTTTCAGCTGTTCATACTGCATTGAATCTGAGTCTTGAACACGTGGGTTTTGCAGAAGTTGCCTACTGTATCCTAGATCTGACAAAGCCAGTAAATTGTAGACAAAGAACAGTTCGCTTTACAAACTACAGTGAGCTGTTCTGGACACATCTAAAGCAAAGGAAGAAAATGTTGTATTTTCATATCCATATTTTAGTCAATTTCCACTTCTTTAAAATACTAGTACGTGAAATAAATCCTCAGGTAACCCTTACCTGCAGCTTAATTGTACCTTTTGAAAAAAGGCATGATAAAACAGCCTGAGGTCAGGAAATCAGCTAAAAGAGGGGAGGCTATGGGTGAACTTTGGGATAAACTTCCCAAGTGTTTCCTCCACACATTTATAACCCACAATGTTTCTGAATCATGGGGAGAAGAATCTTCTTTCTATGATTTTAATGATAATCACTGGATATGCATATGAAAAGACAAGTGCACATTTGAAGCAGCATTGGTCTCATTTTCAATTTTACTTTGAGTTTGAGTTGAGATTTTTACCTTTTTTCTGTTAGCTGCTTCTCTTCTAGCTCTGAAATACACATTTTGGAAGGTTTTGTATGGGATGCCTATCTCAGCTTGAGCAGAACTCATTAATCTTCTGTGGCACTGAACTGAAAGGATTAATGAAAACCCCTCTTATGGATTTGTAGTTATTTTGACCCTTCATTTTTATTTCTAATTTCCAGTTTGAATTAATACTAATAAAACCCCTGGAACTCACCACTCGCCACCTAATTAATTAATGATAATTTTCCAGGAACTGGATTGCTCCATGGATTAATTTTTAAATCACTGGTGAGCTTATTGGGAGTCTTGTGATCAGCAGGGTGCCTCTCCAAACCACAGCTCCTGAAGATAAGCCATTACATGAGAGCCTCTGCTCTCCTTAAAAATAAAATAAAATAAAACAAAAAATAAGGTCTGAAATTCTCAGGTTGCAACAGTAAGCTTGAAAGTCTGATACAGCCATGTGCTAATTCTCACAGTTCAGAAACTAGATAAAAAGAGACCAGCGTTGATCCATAAGTCTCATTCTTCTTACAGTTATGATTCTTGGGTATTCGACTTCTGATTTTTGAGTTCCTCAAACTGGCACCCTCAAGATTTATTCAACGCTTTGGTCATGGTGCTCTTCCAAGCTAGGCTGCTAACATCCTGTGCAAAAGGACATTAGGCAAAGCAAAAAGGAATAGGAGATCTCAGTCTAAGTCTTAATCACAAGGTATCCATTTATACTTTTTAACCCAGGAACTTCAGGAAGGTTGTATTTGTGTTGCAAAGGCAGCAAGTTCTACGTATTTAGAGGAAGGAAAAAATAAAAGGAAAAAAAAAAAGGAAAGAGATAATTTGTACCAAAGGTGTCCTTCATCTCCAAACCAAACTCAGGAGTGATAATTTGATTTGTGCCAGCTGAGAAAACTACTCTTGACCCTCGCTGCAGTCAGTACCACTCTTTTCTCTTGCACTAAGCAGAGAAATTCTATTACAAAGGGTGGTTATTAAACCTGATATTTCAAGAAAACTGTCTTTTCCACCTTGTAATGGCACCTATGTATTTTCAAAAGTGGCATACTTCAAGGTTAAACACTGACTATGATTTTACAAAAGCTTGTATTATGGTGGCAGCTTTGTGTGCAAACATTTGCAGTTAATTGCAGGAAATCTGAGTGTAGTGTCAAGGCTAATGAAACAGGTACAAGTGATCTACACTTCAAAGACTTCCCAATAAACATCAGTTCAAGTATCTCACTCTTGATTCCATCATAGCTTATATAGGTGTAAACCAGGAGTAATTTTATTGAAGGCATGAACTGTGCAAGGCTAAAATGGCACAAAGCAAGCTCCCTAAAGACGTCTTTGCTTTAGCAGAAGCTTTACTGGAACTCTTTATGACTGGAAAGAATCCACTTCACTTAGTGGCTAACACTGAAGCCTGTGCTAACATGTTTGTATTTATTTGATGATGTCCCTTCAGACAACTGTGGCAGAACCCATATGTATGACTGGCACAAGGATTTTTGAAACAGGCATGAGAATACCAGCTTCCTCTGTAGAGGAGGACTTGGTGGGGAGAACATCAAGTGACCATTTAATATTCTTGTTATTAAATTAAGTAAAGACACTTGTCAGCTGAAGTGAAAACAAAATTAAATGGAAAATGTAAAATAAAATGTAAAACATTCTCTTAAAATGAAAACAACCTCTAAAGTGTGGGGCCTGCCCGTTAATGGGTGTTCATGTTTTAGAGCTATCACGCCAAGATCCACAAGCTGCAAAACATTAACTTGAATATATAAATTTTGATTTACTAACTGTTGCAGTAATTTCAAGACCAAGGGCATGAGAGTGGTGTAAGGGAAAGGGGAAGCAAGACCCACACCTCCTTGAAGGGGATACTTCAGCTGTTCAAACAGTTCAGAGATTCTAGCACGGGGCAGCTCTGCCTTCCCTTCTTCCGAGGGATCTGAATGGATTACCAGCATGCAGTTCATCTGCAGGCTGCTGTCTTTATTGCCTAAGAAGTCGCCTTTCACTCTCTTATGTGTATAGCATGTTTGTGGAGCGAGTTGGGAGTTCTCTGTGGTGACATTGATATTTCAGAGTAGGATATTATTATCTGACTTTGCCATTCAAGATTCAGGGAAAGTGTTGAGTGTAACGTTTTCTTCTTAAGATTAGAAGTACAGTCCTGAATGATGCATGCATGAGTTAGTCTTTCACTACTGGACTGGTAAACACTGCCATTTTTGTTTGCTAATGCAATCATTAAGTGAGCTTGACCTTTCTTTTAGGATGCTTCTTGAGAGACAACACTTGCAGGTGCCTCAGAAAAGGGTGGTGTGTGGGGAGAGATTTTGAATGGACTTTAAAACTACTTAGTATAATGAATAAAATTTAACACATGCACAGACACATGGTATTGACATCTAGTGACTATCCATGATATTTACTGGACTGCAACTGTGCCTGAACAAAGGAGACAAAGAAATTCTGATTTTCCCTCTTAATGGTACTAGTGCAACAAAAGAGGAGTCTGGATGGTAGGGATAAATCTGGTTTTATTGTATAATTCGATCAATTTAATCCGATGGATAGTTCAGTTGATGAGCCTTCTGCTAGTTACCACAGGTTATTAGTGCTGTGTAAGTTCAAAATACTTTGGGAAGATGTGAGCCCAATTTTTTTTTTTTTAATTACACTTCGGTCATTTTGTCTGAGTGTTTCAGGGACAGCTGATGACCCAGCACCATCTTGTGTGTCAGCGAAATATCATTTCTTCTCTTTGAGATACAACTTCATTGCTCACGATCTGTGGCAAGGCGGGGGGGTCAATTGAAAAGATGGGCACAGCTTTGGAAACACCATGATGATATTGCAGATCCTTTTACCCCTCAAATTTCCTGTGATATTTCATTTAAAATCTAAGGTGCCATAAAAGAAGGAATCCCTTGCTACAGCAGTAGTGATAAATACACAGGACAAGCCTTGCGACAGAAAGATTTTTAAAGTTAACTTGGGAACAGGAGAGCTGTGGGCATGGTGCTCCTCTGGGAGGAGCGAGGGGAAGGGAAGGAAGGCTCCTGGGACTTCTGGTCCTGCTGGTACTGGCTCTCACAGCTGTGCTTGTGTTCCTGCCTTGAAGCAGAGCCCTCCTGAGGCATTACATGTGCCTCTGCTGCTTGTTACACTGCTATAAGAGTGGTGAACCCACTAGTGCTATGAACCTAAGGAGGTGCAGGGTGAGTTCACAAATGAAAGCCCTCCAAGGAGGGTTGTAGAGTTGAGGGCTGGTTGCAAGGGATGATGGTCTTCTTGGGGAGAAAAAGATTCCTGAGAAGATGATGACCGGAGACTGCTGTGGCACTGATGCTGCCATCCGACAGGTGCGATAGCAGAAGGAAGCTGTGACTGGCTGAGTAACAAATTTCATTTTTTATTAATATTGTACTCAAGCTGCAAGCTGATTAATCATATTCTCTTCTTAAAATTTCCCCTGTAGTTTCAAGCAAAAATATTATCCTTAGTTCTTCCTCTTAAAATGTGCCAGTGCATAACGCTGTTTGTGCAAACTGTCCAAGGCAGCTGCATTTTAATGCAGATGTAGGATTCTTACATGTACAC